>NC_064617.1:11277500-12527500 GCF_023898315.1 Schistocerca nitens | reverse complement strand
TTTTACATTCTGATGCTCCTCTGCAGGTTTGCTGTATCCCTTGGACCTTCCCATTGTCGATCAAACACAGAAATTGCATCGGAATTAAATATAAGAGACACAATGCCGAATTAAGTACAGGAAGACTGAGTCATCTTACGGTCTATGTTTTGAGCGTTTCCAGTGTCACCAGTTTTACATTCCGATGCACCTCTACAGGTATACTGTATCCCTTGGACCTTCACAGTGACGATGAAACACAGAAATTGCATCGGAATTAAATATAAGAGACACAATGCCGACTTAAGTACAGGAAGAATAAGTCTTCCTACTGTCTCTGTTTTGAGCGTTTCCTGTGTCATTAGTTTTACTTTCCGATGCACCTCTGCAGGTTTACTACATCCCTTGGACCTTCCCATTCACGATGAAACACAGAAATTTCATCGGAAATAAATATAAGAGACACAATGCCGACTTAAGTACAGGAAGACTGAGTCTTCCTACTGTCTATGATTTGAGCGTTTCCTGTGTCACCAGTTTTACATTCCGATTCACCTCTGCAGGTTTACTGTATCCATTGGACCTTCCCATTGACGATGAAACACAGATATTTCATCGGAATTAAATATAAGAGACACAACGCCGACTTAAGTACAAGAAAACTGAGTCTTCTTACGGTCTATGTTTTGAGCGTTTCCTGTGTCACCAGTTTTACATTCCGATGCACCTCTGCCGGTTTACTGTATCCCTTGGACCTTCCCATTGTCGATGAAACACAGCAATCGCATCGGAATTAAATATAAGAGACACAATGCCGACTTATGTACAGGAAGACTGAGTCTTCCTACTGTCTATAATTTGAGCGTTTCCTGTGTCATCAGTTTTACATTCCGATGCACCTCTGCAGGTCTACTGTATCCCTTGGACCTTCCCATTGACGATGAAAAACAGAAATTGCATCGGAATTAAATATAAGAGACACAATACCGACTTAAGTACAGGAAGACTGAGTCTTCCTACTGTCTATGTTTTGGGCGTTTCCTGTGTCACCAGTTTTACATTCCGATGCACCTCTGCAGGTTTACTGTATCCCTTGGACCTTCCCATTGACGATGAAAGACAGAAATTGCATCGGAATTAAATATAAGAGACACAATGCCGACTTAGGTACAGGAAGACTGAGTCTTCCTACTGTCTATGTTTTGAGCGTTTCCTGTGTCACTAGTTTTACATTCCGATGCACCTCTGCAGGTTTACTGTATCCCTTGGACCTTCCCATTGACGATGAAACACAGAAATTGCATCGGAAATAAATATAAGAGACACAATTCCGTCTTATGTTCTGGAAGACTGTGTCTTCCTACTGTCTATGATTTGAGCGTTTCCTGTGTCACCAGTTTTACATTCTGATGCACCTCTGCAGGTTTACTGTATCCCTTGGACCTTCCCATTGTTGATGAAACATAGAAATTGCATCGGAATTAAATATAAGAGACACAATGCCGAATTAAGAACAGGAAGACTGAGTCTTCTTACGGTCTATGCTTTGAGCGTTTCCAGTGTCACCAGTTTTACATTCCGATGCACCTCTACAGGTTTACTGTAACCCTTGGACCTTCACAGTGACGATGAACCACAGAAATTGCATCGGAATTAAATATAAGGGACACAATGCCGACTTAACTGCAGGAGGACTGAGTCTTCCTACTGTCTATGTTTTGAGCGTTTCCTGTGTCATCAGTTTTACTTTGCGATGCACCTCTGCAGGTTTACTATATCCCTTGGACCTTCCCATTCACGATGAAACACAGAAATTTCATCGGAAATAAATATAAGAGACACAATGCCGACTTATGTACAGGAAGACTGAGTCTTCCTACTGTCTATGTTTTGAGCGTTTCCTGTGTCACTAGTTTTACATTCCGATGCAGCTCTGCTGGTTTACTGTATCCCTTGGACCTTCCCATTGTCGATAAAACACAGAAATCGCATCGGAATTAAATATAAGAGACACAATGCCCACTTAAGTACAGGAAGACTGAGTCTTCCTACTGTCTATATTTTTAGCGTTTCCTGTGTCATCAGTTTTACATTCCGATGCACCTCTGCAGGTTTACTGTATCCCTTGGACCTTCCCATTGACGATGAAAAAAAGAAATTGCATCGGAATTAAATATAAGAGACACAATGCCGACTTAAGTACAGGAAGACTGAGTCTTCCTACTGTCTATGTTTTGAGCGTTTCCTGTGTCATCAGTTTTACTTTCCGATGCACCTCTATATGTATACTATATCCCTTGGACCTTCCCATTCACGATGAAACACAAAAAATGCATCGGAAATAAATATAAGAGACACAATGCTGTCTAATGTTCTGGAAGACTGTGTCTTCCTACTGTCTATGTTTTGAGCGTTTCCTGTGTCACCAGTTTTACATTACGATGCACCTCTACAGGTTTACTGTATCCCTTGGACCTTCACAGTGACGATGAACCACAGAAATTGCATCGGAATTAAATATAAGAGACACAATGCCGACTTAAGTACAGGAAGACTAAGTCTTCCTACTGTATATGTTTTGAGTGTTTCCTGTTTCATTTGTTTTACTTTCCGATGCACCTCTGCAGGTTTACTATATCGCTTGGACCTTCCCATTCACGATGAAACACAGAAATATCATCGGAAATAAATATAAGAGACACAATGCCGACTTAAGTACAGGAAGACTGAGTCTTCCTACTGTCTATAATTTGAGCGTTTCCTGTGTCACCAGTTTTACATTCCGATTCACCTCTGCAGGTTTACTGTATCCATTGGACCTTCCCATTGACGATGAAACACAGATATTTCATCGGAATTAAATATAAGAGACACAACGCCGACTTAAGTACAAGAAAACTGAGTCTTCTCACGGTCTATGTTTTGAGCGTTTCCTGTGTCACCAGTTTTACATTCCGATTCACCTCTGCCGGTTTACTGTATCCCTTGGACCTTCCCATTGTCGATGAAACACAGAAATCGCATCGGAATTAAATATAAGAGACACAATACCGACTTATGTACAGGAAGACTGAGTCTTCCTACTGTCTATGTTTTGAGCGTTTCCTGCGTCACCAGTCTTACATTCCGAATCACCTCTGCAGGTTTACTCTATCCATTGGACCTTCCCATTGACGATGAAAAACAGAAATTGCATCGGAATTAAATATAAGAGACACAACGCCGACTTGAGTACAAGAAAACTTAGTCTTCTTACGGTCTATGTTTTGAGCATTTCCTGTGTCACCAGTTTTACATTCCGATGCACCTCTGCTGGTTTACTGTATCCCTTGGACCTTCCCATTGTCGATGAAACACAGAAATGGCATCGGAATTAAATATAAGAGACACAATGCCCACTTAAGTACAGGAAGACTGAGTCTTCCTACTTTCTATATTTTTAGCGTTTTCTGTGTCATCAGTTTTACATTCCGATGCACCTCTGCAGGTTTACTGTATCCCTTGGACCTTCCCATTGACGATGAAAAACAGAAATTGCATCGGAATTAAATATAAGAGACACAGTGCCGACTTAAGTACAGGAAGACTGAGTCTTCCTACTGTCTATGTTTTGAGCGTTTCCTGTGTCATCAGTTTTAATTTCCGATGCACCTCTATATGTATACTATATCCCTTGGACCTTCCCATTCACGATGAAACAGAGAAAATGCATCGGAAACAAATATAAGAGACACAATGCCGACTTAAGTAAAGGAAGACTGAGTCTTCCTACTGTCTATGTTTTGAGCGTTTCCTATGTCACCAGTTTTACATTCCGATGCACCTCTGCAGGTTTACTGTATCCCTTGGACCTTCCCATTGACGATGAAACACAGAAATTGCATCGGAATTAAATATAAGAGACACAATGCCGTCTAATGTTCTGGAAGACTGTGTCTTCCTACTGTCTATGTTTTGAGCGTTTCCTGTGTCACCAGTTTTACATTCTGATGCACCTCTGCAGGTTTGCTGTATCCCTTGGACCTTCCCATTGTCGATCAAACACAGAAATTGCATCGGAATTAAATATAAGAGACACAATGCCGAATTAAGTACAGGAAGACTGAGTCATCTTACGGTCTATGTTTTGAGCGTTTCCAGTGTCACCAGTTTTACATTCCGATGCACCTCTACAGGTATACTGTATCCCTTGGACCTTCACAGTGACGATGAAACACAGAAATTGCATCGGAATTAAATATAAGAGACACAATGCCGACTTAAGTACAGGAAGAATAGGTCTTCCTACTGTCTCTGTTTTGAGCGTTTCCTGTGTCATTACTTTTACTTTCCGATGCACCTCTGCAGGTTTACTACATCCCTTGGACCTTCCCATTCACGATGAAACACAGAAATTTCATCGGAAATAAATATAAGAGACACAATGCCGACTTAAGTACAGGAAGACTGAGTCTTCCTACTGTCTATGATTTGAGCGTTTCCTGTGTCACCAGTTTTACATTCCGATTCACCTCTGCAGGTTTACTGTATCCATTGGACCTTCCCATTGACGATGAAACACAGATATTTCATCGGAATTAAATATAAGAGACACAACGCCGACTTAAGTACAAGAAAACTGAGTCTTCTTACGGTCTATGTTTTGAGCGTTTCCTGTGTCACCAGTTTTACATTCCGATGCACCTCTGCCGGTTTACTGTATCCCTTGGACCTTCCCATTGTCGATGAATCACAGAAATCGCATCGGAATTAAATATAAGAGACACAATGCCGACTTATGTACAGGAAGACTGAGTCTTCCTACTGTCTATGTTTTGAGCGTTTCCTATGTCACCTGTTTTACATTCCGATGCACCTCTGCAGGTTTACTGTATCCCTTGGACCTTCCCATTGACGATGAAACACAGAAATCGCATCGGAATTAAATATAAGAGACACAATGCCGACTTAAGTACAGGAAGACTAAGTCTTCCTACTGTCTATGTTTTGAGCGTTTCCTGTGTCACCAGTTTTACATTCCGATTCACCTCTGCAGGTTTACTGTATAATTGGACCTTCCCATTGACGATGAAAAACAGAAATTGCATCGGAATTAAATATAAGAGACACAACGCCGACATAAGTAGAAGAAAACTGAGTCTTCTTACGGTCTATGTTTTGAGCGTTTCCTGTGTTACCAGTTTTACATTCCGATGCGCCCCTGCCGGTTTACTGTTTCCCTTGGACCTTCCCATTGTCGATGAAACACAGAAATCGCATCGGAATTAAATATAAGAGACACAATGCCGACTTAAGTACAGGAAGACTGAGTCTTCCTACTGTCTATGTTTTGAGCGTTTCCTGTGTCACCAGTTTTACATTCCGATTCACCTCTGCAGGTTTACTGTATCCATTGGACCTTCCCATTGACGATGAAACACAGATATTTCATCGGAATTAAATATAAGAGACACAACGCCGACTTAAGTACAAGAAAACTGAGTCTTCTTACGGTCTATGTTTTGAGCGTTTCCTGTGTCACCAGTTTTACATTCCGATGCACCTCTGCCGGTTTACTGTATCCCTTGGACCTTCCCATTGTCGATGAAACACAGCAATCGCATCGGAATTAAATATAAGAGACACAATGCCGACTTATGTACAGGAAGACTGAGTCTTCCTACTGTCTATAATTTGAGCGTTTCCTGTGTCATCAGTTTTACATTCCGATGCACCTCTGCAGGTCTACTGTATCCCTTGGACCTTCCCATTGACGATGAAAAACAGAAATTGCATCGGAATTAAATATAAGAGACACAATACCGACTTAAGTACAGGAAGACTGAGTCTTCCTACTGTCTATGTTTTGGGCGTTTCCTGTGTCACCAGTTTTACATTCCGATGCACCTCTGCAGGTTTACTGTATCCCTTGGACCTTCCCATTGACGATGAAAGACAGAAATTGCATCGGAATTAAATATAAGAGACACAATGCCGACTTAGGTACAGGAAGACTGAGTCTTCCTACTGTCTATGTTTTGAGCGTTTCCTGTGTCACTAGTTTTACATTCCGATGCACCTCTGCAGGTTTACTGTATCCCTTGGACCTTCCCATTGACGATGAAACACAGAAATTGCATCGGAAATAAATATAAGAGACACAATTCCGTCTTATGTTCTGGAAGACTGTGTCTTCCTACTGTCTATGATTTGAGCGTTTCCTGTGTCACCAGTTTTACATTCTGATGCACCTCTGCAGGTTTACTGTATCCCTTGGACCTTCCCATTGTTGATGAAACATAGAAATTGCATCGGAATTAAATATAAGAGACACAATGCCGAATTAAGAACAGGAAGACTGAGTCTTCTTACGGTCTATGCTTTGAGCGTTTCCAGTGTCACCAGTTTTACATTCCGATGCACCTCTACAGGTTTACTGTAACCCTTGGACCTTCACAGTGACGATGAACCACAGAAATTGCATCGGAATTAAATATAAGGGACACAATGCCGACTTAACTGCAGGAGGACTGAGTCTTCCTACTGTCTATGTTTTGAGCGTTTCCTGTGTCATCAGTTTTACTTTGCGATGCACCTCTGCAGGTTTACTATATCCCTTGGACCTTCCCATTCACGATGAAACACAGAAATTTCATCGGAAATAAATATAAGAGACACAATGCCGACTTATGTACAGGAAGACTGAGTCTTCCTACTGTCTATGTTTTGAGCGTTTCCTGTGTCACTAGTTTTACATTCCGATGCAGCTCTGCTGGTTTACTGTATCCCTTGGACCTTCCCATTGTCGATAAAACACAGAAATCGCATCGGAATTAAATATAAGAGACACAATGCCCACTTAAGTACAGGAAGACTGAGTCTTCCTACTGTCTATATTTTTAGCGTTTCCTGTGTCATCAGTTTTACATTCCGATGCACCTCTGCAGGTTTACTGTATCCCTTGGACCTTCCCATTGACGATGAAAAAAAGAAATTGCATCGGAATTAAATATAAGAGACACAATGCCGACTTAAGTACAGGAAGACTGAGTCTTCCTACTGTCTATGTTTTGAGCGTTTCCTGTGTCATCAGTTTTACTTTCCGATGCACCTCTATATGTATACTATATCCCTTGGACCTTCCCATTCACGATGAAACACAAAAAATGCATCGGAAATAAATATAAGAGACACAATGCTGTCTAATGTTCTGGAAGACTGTGTCTTCCTACTGTCTATGTTTTGAGCGTTTCCTGTGTCACCAGTTTTACATTACGATGCACCTCTACAGGTTTACTGTATCCCTTGGACCTTCACAGTGACGATGAACCACAGAAATTGCATCGGAATTAAATATAAGAGACACAATGCCGACTTAAGTACAGGAAGACTAAGTCTTCCTACTGTATATGTTTTGAGTGTTTCCTGTTTCATTTGTTTTACTTTCCGATGCACCTCTGCAGGTTTACTATATCGCTTGGACCTTCCCATTCACGATGAAACACAGAAATATCATCGGAAATAAATATAAGAGACACAATGCCGACTTAAGTACAGGAAGACTGAGTCTTCCTACTGTCTATAATTTGAGCGTTTCCTGTGTCACCAGTTTTACATTCCGATTCACCTCTGCAGGTTTACTGTATCCATTGGACCTTCCCATTGACGATGAAACACAGATATTTCATCGGAATTAAATATAAGAGACACAACGCCGACTTAAGTACAAGAAAACTGAGTCTTCTCACGGTCTATGTTTTGAGCGTTTCCTGTGTCACCAGTTTTACATTCCGATTCACCTCTGCCGGTTTACTGTATCCCTTGGACCTTCCCATTGTCGATGAAACACAGAAATCGCATCGGAATTAAATATAAGAGACACAATACCGACTTATGTACAGGAAGACTGAGTCTTCCTACTGTCTATGTTTTGAGCGTTTCCTGCGTCACCAGTCTTACATTCCGAATCACCTCTGCAGGTTTACTCTATCCATTGGACCTTCCCATTGACGATGAAAAACAGAAATTGCATCGGAATTAAATATAAGAGACACAACGCCGACTTGAGTACAAGAAAACTTAGTCTTCTTACGGTCTATGTTTTGAGCATTTCCTGTGTCACCAGTTTTACATTCCGATGCACCTCTGCTGGTTTACTGTATCCCTTGGACCTTCCCATTGTCGATGAAACACAGAAATGGCATCGGAATTAAATATAAGAGACACAATGCCCACTTAAGTACAGGAAGACTGAGTCTTCCTACTTTCTATATTTTTAGCGTTTTCTGTGTCATCAGTTTTACATTCCGATGCACCTCTGCAGGTTTACTGTATCCCTTGGACCTTCCCATTGACGATGAAAAACAGAAATTGCATCGGAATTAAATATAAGAGACACAGTGCCGACTTAAGTACAGGAAGACTGAGTCTTCCTACTGTCTATGTTTTGAGCGTTTCCTGTGTCATCAGTTTTAATTTCCGATGCACCTCTATATGTATACTATATCCCTTGGACCTTCCCATTCACGATGAAACAGAGAAAATGCATCGGAAACAAATATAAGAGACACAATGCCGACTTAAGTAAAGGAAGACTGAGTCTTCCTACTGTCTATGTTTTGAGCGTTTCCTATGTCACCAGTTTTACATTCCGATGCACCTCTGCAGGTTTACTGTATCCCTTGGACCTTCCCATTGACGATGAAACACAGAAATTGCATCGGAATTAAATATAAGAGACACAATGCCGTCTAATGTTCTGGAAGACTGTGTCTTCCTACTGTCTATGTTTTGAGCGTTTCCTGTGTCACCAGTTTTACATTCTGATGCACCTCTGCAGGTTTGCTGTATCCCTTGGACCTTCCCATTGTCGATCAAACACAGAAATTGCATCGGAATTAAATATAAGAGACACAATGCCGAATTAAGTACAGGAAGACTGAGTCATCTTACGGTCTATGTTTTGAGCGTTTCCAGTGTCACCAGTTTTACATTCCGATGCACCTCTACAGGTATACTGTATCCCTTGGACCTTCACAGTGACGATGAAACACAGAAATTGCATCGGAATTAAATATAAGAGACACAATGCCGACTTAAGTACAGGAAGAATAGGTCTTCCTACTGTCTCTGTTTTGAGCGTTTCCTGTGTCATTACTTTTACTTTCCGATGCACCTCTGCAGGTTTACTACATCCCTTGGACCTTCCCATTCACGATGAAACACAGAAATTTCATCGGAAATAAATATAAGAGACACAATGCCGACTTAAGTACAGGAAGACTGAGTCTTCCTACTGTCTATGATTTGAGCGTTTCCTGTGTCACCAGTTTTACATTCCGATTCACCTCTGCAGGTTTACTGTATCCATTGGACCTTCCCATTGACGATGAAACACAGATATTTCATCGGAATTAAATATAAGAGACACAACGCCGACTTAAGTACAAGAAAACTGAGTCTTCTTACGGTCTATGTTTTGAGCGTTTCCTGTGTCACCAGTTTTACATTCCGATGCACCTCTGCCGGTTTACTGTATCCCTTGGACCTTCCCATTGTCGATGAATCACAGAAATCGCATCGGAATTAAATATAAGAGACACAATGCCGACTTATGTACAGGAAGACTGAGTCTTCCTACTGTCTATGTTTTGAGCGTTTCCTATGTCACCTGTTTTACATTCCGATGCACCTCTGCAGGTTTACTGTATCCCTTGGACCTTCCCATTGACGATGAAACACAGAAATCGCATCGGAATTAAATATAAGAGACACAATGCCGACTTAAGTACAGGAAGACTAAGTCTTCCTACTGTCTATGTTTTGAGCGTTTCCTGTGTCACCAGTTTTACATTCCGATTCACCTCTGCAGGTTTACTGTATAATTGGACCTTCCCATTGACGATGAAAAACAGAAATTGCATCGGAATTAAATATAAGAGACACAACGCCGACATAAGTAGAAGAAAACTGAGTCTTCTTACGGTCTATGTTTTGAGCGTTTCCTGTGTTACCAGTTTTACATTCCGATGCGCCCCTGCCGGTTTACTGTTTCCCTTGGACCTTCCCATTGTCGATGAAACACAGAAATCGCATCGGAATTAAATATAAGAGACACAATGCCGACTTAAGTACAGGAAGACTGAGTCTTCCTACTGTCTATGTTTTGAGCGTTTCCTGTGTCACCAGTTTTACATTCCGATTCACCTCTGCAGGTTTACTGTATCAATTGGACCTTCCCATTGACGATGAAAAACAGAAATTGCATCGGAATTAAGTATAAGAGACACAACGCCGACATAAGTAGAAGAAAACTGAGTCTTCTTACGGTCTATGTTTTGAGCGTTTCCTGTGTCACCAGTTTTACATTCCGATGCACCTCTGCTGGTTTACTGTATCCCTTGGACCTTCCCATTGTCGATGAAACACAGAAATCGCATCGGAATTAAATATAAGAGACACAATGCCGACTTAAGTACAGGAAGACTGAGTCTTCCTACTGTCTATATTTTGAGCGTTTCCTGTGTCATCAGTTTTACATTCCGATGCACCTCTGCAGGTTTACTGTATCCCTTAGGCCTTCCCATTGACGATGAAAAACAGAAATTGCATCGGAATTAAAGATAAGGGACACAATGCCGACTTAAGTACAGGAAGACTGAGTATTCCTACTGTCTATGTTTTGAGCGTTTCCTGTGTCACCAGTTTTACTTTCCGATGCACCTCTCCATGTATACTATATCCCTTGGACATTCCCATTCACGATGAAACACAGAAATTGCATCGGAATTAAATATAAGAGACACAATGCCGACTTAAGTACAGGAAGACTGAGTCTTCCCACTGTCTATGTTTTGAGCGTTTCCTGTGTCACCAGTTTTACATTCCGATGCACCTCTGCAGGTTTACTGTATCCCTTGGACCTTCCCATTTACGATGAAACACGGAAATTGCATCGGAATTAAATATAAGAGACACAATGCCGACTTAAGTACAGGAAGACTGAGTCTTCCTACTGTCTATGTTTTGAGCGTTTTCTGTGTCATCAGTTTTACTTTCCGATGCACCTCTCCATGTATACTATATCCCTTGGACCTTCCCATTCACGATGAAACACAGAAATTGCATCGGAATTAAATATAAGAGACACAATGCCGACTTAAGTACAGCAAGACTAAGTCTTCCTACTGTCTATGTTTTGAGCGTTTCCTGTGTCATCAGTTTTACTTTCCGATGCACCTCTGCAGGTTTCCTATATCCCTTGGACCTTTCCATTCACGGTGAAACACAGAAATTTCATCTGAACTAAATATAAGAGACACAATGCCGACTTAAGTACAGGACGACTGAGTCTTCCTACTGTCTATGTTTTGAGCGTTTCCTGTGTCACCAGTTTTACATTCCGATGCACCTCTGCAGGTTTACTGTATCCCTTGGACCTTCTCATTGTCGATGAAACACAGAAATTGCATCGGAATTAAATATAAGAGACACAATGCCGACTTAAGTACAGGAAGACTGAGTCTTCCTACCGTCTATAATTTGAGCGTTTCCTGTGTCACCAGTTTTACATTCCGATGCACCTCTACAGGTTTACTGTATATCTTGGACCTTCACAGTGACGATGAATCACAGAAATTGCATCGGAATTAAATATAAGAGACACAATGCCGACTTCAGTACAGCAAGACTAAGTCTTCCTACTGTCTATGTTTTGAGCGTTTCCTGTGTCACAAGTTTTACATTCCGATTCACCTCTGCAGGTTTACTGTATCCCTTGGACCTTCCCATTGACGATGAAACACAGATATTGCATCGGAATTAAATATAAGGGACACAATGCCGACTTAAGTACAGGAAGACTGAGTCTTCCTACTGTCTATAATTTGAACGTTTCCTGTGTCACCAGTTTTACATTCCGATGCACCTCTACAGGTTTACTGTAACCATTGGACCTTCCAATTGTCGATGAAACACAGGAATTGCATCGGAATTAAATATAAGAGGCACAATGCCGACTTAAGTACCAGAAAACAGTCTTCTTACGGTCAATGTTTTGAGCGTTTCCTGTGTCACCAGTTTTACATTCCGATGCACCTCTGCAGGTTTACTGTATCCCTTGGACCTTCCCATTGGCAATGAAACACACAAATTGCATCGTATTTAAATATAAGAGACACAATGCCGACGTAAGTACAGGAAGACTGAGTCTTCCTACTGTCTATGGTTTGAGCGTTTCCTGTGTCACCAGTTTTACATTCCGATTCACCTCTGCAGGTTTACTGCATCCATTGGACGTTCCCATTGACGATGAAACACAGAAATTGCATCGGAATTAAATATAAGAGACACATTGCCGACTTAAGTACAGGAAGACTGAGTCTTCCTACTGTGTATGTTTTGAGCTTTTCCTGTGTCAATAGTTTTACTTTCCGATGCACCTCTGCAGGTTTACTGTATCCCTTGGACCTTCCCATTGACGATGAAACACAGAAATTGCATCGGAATTAAATATATGAGACACAATGCCGTCTTAAGTACAGGAAGACTGAGTCTTCCTACTGTCTATGTTTTGAGCGTTTCATGTGTCACCAGTTTCTCATTCTGATGCACCTCTGCAGGTTTACTGTATCCCTTGGACCTTCCCATTGTCGATGAAACACAGAAATTGCATCGGAATTAAATATAAGAGACACAATGCCGACTTAAGTACAAGAAAACTGAGTCTTCTTACGGTGTATGTTTAGAGCGTTTCCTGTATCACCAGTTTTACATTTCGATGCACCCCTGCCGGTTTACTGTATCCGTTGGACCTTCCCATTGTCGATGAAACACAGAAATTGCATCGGAATTAAATATAAGAGACACAATGCCGACTTAAGTACAGCAAGACTAAGTCTTCGTACTGTCTATGTTTGAGCGTGTCCTGTGTCATCAGTTTTACTTTCCGATGCACCTCTGCAGGTTTACTATATCCCTTGGACCTTTCCATTCACGATGAAACACAGAAATTTCATCTGAAATAAATACAAGAGACACAATGCCGACTTAAGTACAGGAAGACTGAGTCTTCCTACTGTCTATGTTTTGAGCGTTTCCTGTGTCACCAGTTTTACATTCCGATGCACCTCTGCAGGTTTACTGTATCCCTTGGACCTTCCCATTGGCGATGAAACACAGAAATTGCATCGGAATTAAATATAAGAGACACAATGCCGACTTAAGTACAGGAAGAGTGAGTCTTCCTACTGTCTATGTTTTGAACGTTTCCTGTGTCACTAGTTTTACATTCCGATGCACCTCTGCAGGTTTACTGTATCCCTTGGACCTTTCCATTGACGATGAAACACATAAATTGCATCTGAATTAAATATAAGAGACACAGTGCCGACTTAAGTACAGGAAGACTGAGTTTTCCTACTGTCTATAATTTGAGCGTTTCTTGTGTCACCAGTTTCACATTCCGATGCACCTCTACAGGTTTACTGTATCCCTTGGACCTTCACAGGTACGATGAAACACAGAAATTGCATCGGAATTAAATATAAGAGACACAATGCCGACTTAAGTACAGGAAGACTAAGTCTTCCTACTGTCTATGTTTTGAGCGTTTCCTGTGTCACCAGTTTTACATTCCGATGCACCTCTGCAGGTTTACTGTATCCCTTGGACCTTTCCATTGTCGATGAAACACAGAAATCGCATCGGAATTAAATATAAAAGACACAATGCCGACTTAAGTACAGGAAGACTGCGTCTTCCTACTGTCTATAATTTGAGCGTTACCTGTGTCACCAGTTTTACATTCCGATGCACCTCTACAGGTTAACTGTATCCCTTGGACCTTCACAGTGACGATGAAACACAGAAATTGCATCGGAGTTAAATATACGAGACACAATGCCGACTTAAGTACAGCAAGACTAAGTCTTCCTACTGTCTATGTTTTGAGCGTTTCCTGTGTCACAAGTTTGACATTCCGATTCACCTCTGCAGGTTTACTGTATCCATTGGACCTTCCCATTGTCGATGAAACACAGAAATCGCATCGGAATTAAATATAAGAGACACAAAGCCGACATAAGTACAGGAAGACAGAGTCTCCCTACTGTCTATGTTTTGAGCGTATCCTGTGTCACCAGTTTTACATTCTGATGCACCTCTGCAGGTTTACTGTATCCCTTGGACCTTCCCATTGACGATGAAACCCAGAAATTGCATCGGAATTAAATATAAGAGACACAATGCCGACTTAAGTACAGGAAGACTGAGTCTTCCTATTGTCTATGTTTTGAGCGTTTCCTGTGTCACCAGTTTTACATTCCGTTGCACCTCTGCAGGTTTACTGTATCCATTGGACGTTCCCATTGACGATGAAAAACAGAAATTGCATCGGAATTAAATATAAGGGACACAATGCCGACTTAAGTACAGGAAGACTGAGTATTCCTACTGTCTATGTTTTGAGCGTTTCCTGTGTCACCAGTTTTACTTTCCGATGCACCTCTCCATGTATACTATATCCCTTGGACATTCCCATTCACGATGAAACACAGAAATTGCATCGGAATTAAATATAAGAGACACAATGCCGACTTAAGTACAGGAAGACTGAGTCTTCCCACTGTCTATGTTTTGAGCGTTTCCTGTGTCACCAGTTTTACATTCCGATGCACCTCTGCAGGTTTACTGTATCCCTTGGACCTTCCCATTTACGATGAAACACGGAAATTGCATCGGAATTAAATATAAGAGACACAATGCCGACTTAAGTACAGGAAGACTGAGTCTTCCTACTGTCTATGTTTTGAGCGTTTTCTGTGTCATCAGTTTTACTTTCCGATGCACCTCTCCATGTATACTATATCCCTTGGACCTTCCCATTCACGATGAAACACAGAAATTGCATCGGAATTAAATATAAGAGACACAATGCCGACTTAAGTACAGCAAGTCTTCCTACTGTCTATGTTTTGAGCGTTTCCTGTGTCATCAGTTTTACTTTCCGATGCACCTCTGCAGGTTTCCTATATCCCTTGGACCTTTCCATTCACGGTGAAACACAGAAATTTCATCTGAACTAAATATAAGAGACACAATGCCGACTTAAGTACAGGACGACTGAGTCTTCCTACTGTCTATGTTTTGAGCGTTTCCTGTGTCACCAGTTTTACATTCCGATGCACCTCTGCAGGTTTACTGTATCCCTTGGACCTTCTCATTGTCGATGAAACACAGAAATTGCATCGGAATTAAATATAAGAGACACAATGCCGACTTAAGTACAGGAAGACTGAGTCTTCCTACCGTCTATAATTTGAGCGTTTCCTGTGTCACCAGTTTTACATTCCGATGCACCTCTACAGGTTTACTGTATATCTTGGACCTTCACAGTGACGATGAATCACAGAAATTGCATCGGAATTAAATATAAGAGACACAATGCCGACTTCAGTACAGCAAGACTAAGTCTTCCTACTGTCTATGTTTTGAGCGTTTCCTGTGTCACAAGTTTTACATTCCGATTCACCTCTGCAGGTTTACTGTATCCCTTGGACCTTCCCATTGACGATGAAACACAGATATTGCATCGGAATTAAATATAAGGGACACAATGCCGACTTAAGTACAGGAAGACTGAGTCTTCCTACTGTCTATAATTTGAACGTTTCCTGTGTCACCAGTTTTACATTCCGATGCACCTCTACAGGTTTACTGTAACCATTGGACCTTCCAATTGTCGATGAAACACAGGAATTGCATCGGAATTAAATATAAGAGGCACAATGCCGACTTAAGTACCAGAAAACAGTCTTCTTACGGTCAATGTTTTGAGCGTTTCCTGTGTCACCAGTTTTACATTCCGATGCACCTCTGCAGGTTTACTGTATCCCTTGGACCTTCCCATTGGCAATGAAACACACAAATTGCATCGTATTTAAATATAAGAGACACAATGCCGACGTAAGTACAGGAAGACTGAGTCTTCCTACTGTCTATGTTTTGAGCGTTTCCTGTGTCACCAGTTTTACATTCCGATTCACCTCTGCAGGTTTACTGCATCCATTGGACGTTCCCATTGACGATGAAACACAGAAATTGCATCGGAATTAAATATAAGAGACACATTGCCGACTTAAGTACAGGAAGACTGAGTCTTCCTACTGTCTATGTTTTGAACTTTTCCTGTGTCAATAGTTTTACTTTCCGATGCACCTCTGCAGGTTTACTGTATCCCTTGGACCTTCCCATTGACGATGAAACACAGAAATTGCATCGGAATTAAATATATGAGACACAATGCCGTCTTAAGTACAGGAAGACTGAGTCTTCCTACTGTCTATGTTTTGAGCGTTTCATGTGTCACCAGTTTCTCATTCTGATGCACCTCTGCAGGTTTACTGTATCCCTTGGACCTTCCCATTGTCGATGAAACACAGAAATTGCATCGGAATTAAATATAAGAGACACAATTCCGACTTAAGTACAAGAAAACTGAGTCTTCTTACGGTGTATGTTTAGAGCGTTTCCTGTATCACCAGTTTTACATTTCGATGCACCCCTGCCGGTTTACTGTATCCGTTGGACCTTCCCATTGTCGATGAAACACAGAAATTGCATCGGAATTAAATATAAGAGACACAATGCCGACTTAAGTACAGCAAGACTAAGTCTTCGTACTGTCTATGTTTGAGCGTGTCCTGTGTCATCAGTTTTACTTTCCGATGCACCTCTGCAGGTTTACTATATCCCTTGGACCTTTCCATTCACGATGAAACACAGAAATTTCATCTGAAATAAATACAAGAGACACAATGCCGACTTAAGTACAGGAAGACTGAGTCTTCCTACTGTCTATGTTTTGAGCGTTTCCTGTGTCACCAGTTTTACATTCCGATGCACCTCTGCAGGTTTACTGTATCCCTTGGACCTTCCCATTGGCGATGAAACACAGAAATTGCATCGGAATTAAATATAAGAGACACAATGCCGACTTAAGTACAGGAAGAGTGAGTCTTCCTACTGTCTATGTTTTGAACGTTTCCTGTGTCACTAGTTTTACATTCCGATGCACCTCTGCAGGTTTACTGTATCCCTTGGACCTTTCCATTGACGATGAAACACATAAATTGCATCTGAATTAAATATAAGAGACACAGTGCCGACTTAAGTACAGGAAGACTGAGTTTTCCTACTGTCTATAATTTGAGCGTTTCTTGTGTCACCAGTTTCACATTCCGATGCACCTCTACAGGTTTACTGTATCCCTTGGACCTTCACAGGTACGATGAAACACAGAAATTGCATCGGAATTAAATATAAGAGACACAATGCCGACTTAAGTACAGGAAGACTAAGTCTTCCTACTGTCTATGTTTTGAGCGTTTCCTGTGTCACCAGTTTTACATTCCGATGCACCTCTGCAGGTTTACTGTATCCCTTGGACCTTTCCATTGTCGATGAAACACAGAAATCGCATCGGAATTAAATATAAAAGACACAATGCCGACTTAAGTACAGGAAGACTGCGTCTTCCTACTGTCTATAATTTGAGCGTTACCTGAGTCACCAGTTTTACATTCCGATGCACCTCTACAGGTTAACTGTATCCCTTGGACCTTCACAGTGACGATGAAACACAGAAATTGCATCGGAGTTAAATATACGAGACACAATGCCGACTTAAGTACAGCAAGACTAAGTCTTCCTACTGTCTATGTTTTGAGCGTTTCCTGTGTCACAAGTTTGACATTCCGATTCACCTCTGCAGGTTTACTGTATCCATTGGACCTTCCCATTGTCGATGAAACACAGAAATCGCATCGGAATTAAATATAAGAGACACAAAGCCGACATAAGTACAGGAAGACAGAGTCTCCCTACTGTCTATGTTTTGAGCGTATCCTGTGTCACCAGTTTTACATTCTGATGCACCTCTGCAGGTTTACTGTATCCCTTGGACCTTCCCATTGACGATGAAACCCAGAAATTGCATCGGAATTAAATATAAGAGACACAATGCCGACTTAAGTACAGGAAGACTGAGTCTTCCTATTGTCTATGTTTTGAGCGTTTCCTGTGTCACCAGTTTTACATTCCGTTGCACCTCTGCAGGTTTACTGTATCTCTTGGACCTTCCCATTGGCGATGAAACACAGAAATCGCATCGGAATTAAATATAAGAGACACAATGCCGACTTAAGTACAGGAAGGCTGAGTCTTCCCACTGTCTATGTTTGAGCGTTTCCTGTGTCACCAGTTTTACATTCCGATGCACCTCTGCAGGTTTACTGTATCCCTTGGACCTTCCCATTGACTATGAAACACAGAAATTGCATCGGAATTAAATATAAGAGACACAATGCCGACTTAAGTACAGGAAGACTGAGTCTTCCTACTGTCTATGTTTTGAGCGTTTCCTGTGTCATCAGTTTTACTTTCCGATGCACCTCTCCATGTATACTATATCCCTTGGACCTTCCCATTCACGATGAAACACAGAAATTGCATCGGAATTAAATATAAGAGACACAATGCCGACTTAAGTACAGCAAGACTACGTCTTCCTACTGTCTATGTTTTAAGCGTTTCCTGTGTCATCAGTTTTACTTTCCGATGCACCTCTGCAGGTTTCCTATATCCCTTGGACCTTTCCATTCACGATGAAACACAGAAATTTCATCTGAACTAAATATAAGAGACACAATGCCGACTTAAGTACAGGACGACTGAGTCTTCCTACTGTCTATGTTTTGAGCGTTTCCTGTGTCACCAGTTTTACATTCCGATGCACCTCTGCAGGTTTACTGTATCCCTTGGACCTTCTCATTGTCGATGAAACACAGAAATTGCATCGGAATTAAATATAAGAGACACAATGCCGACTTAAGTACAGGAAGACTGAGTCTTCCTACCGTCTATAATTTGAGCGTTTCCTGTGTCACCAGTTTTACATTCCGATGCACCTCTACAGGTTTACTGTATATCTTGGACCTTCACAGTGACGATGAATCACAGAAATTGCATCGGAATTAAATATAAGAGACACAATGCCGACTTCAGTACAGCAAGACTAAGTCTTCCTACTGTCTATGTTTTGAGCGTTTCCTGTGACACAAGTTTTACATTCCGATTCACCTCTGCAGGTTTACTGTATCCCTTGGACCTTCCCATTGACGATGAAACACAGAAATTGCATCGGAATTAAATATAAGGGACACAATGCCGACTTAAGTACAGGCAGACTGAGTCTTCCTACTGTCTATAATTTGAGCGTTTCCTGTGTCACCAGTTTTACATTCCGATGCACCTCTACAGGTTTACTGTAACCATTGGACCTTCCAATTGTCGATGAAACACAGGAATTGCATCGGAATTAAATATAAGAGACACAATGCCGACTTAAGTACCAGAAAACAGTCTTCTTACGGTCAATGTTTTGAGCGTTTCCTGTGTCACCAGTTTTACATTCCGATGCACCTCTGCAGGTTTACTGTATCCCTTGGACCTTCCCATTGACGATGAAACACAGAAATTGCATCTGAAATAAATACAAGAGACACAATGCCGTCTTAAGTACAGGAAGACTGAGTCTTCCTACTGTCTATGTTTTGAGCGTTTCCTGTGTCACCAGTTTTACTTTCCGATGCACCTCTGCAGGTTTACTGTATCCCTTGGACCTTCCCATTGGCGATGAAACACAGAAATTGCATCGGAATTAAATATAAGAGACACAATGCCGACTTAAGTACAGGAAGAGTGAGTCTTCCTACTGTCTATGTTTTGAACGTTTCCTGTGTCACTAGTTTTACATTCCGATGCACCTCTGCAGGTTTACTGTATCCCTTGGACCTTTCCATTGACGATGAAACACATAAATTGCATCTGAATTAAATGTAAGAGACACAATGCCGACTTAAGTACAGGAAGACTTAGTCTTCCTACTGTCTATAATTTGAGCGTTTCCTGTGTCACCAGTTTTACATTCCGATGCACCTCTACAGGTTAACTGTATCCCTTGGACCTTCACAGTGACGATGAAACACAGAAATTGCATCGGAGTTAAATATACGAGACACAATGCCGACTTAAGTACAGCAAGACTAAGTCTTCCTACTGTCTATGTTTTGAGCGTTTCCTGTGTCACAAGTTTTACATTCCGATTCACCTCTGCAGGTTTAATGTATCCCTTGGACCTTCCCATTGTCGATGAAACACAGAAATCGCATCGGTGTTAAATATAAGAGACACAATGCCGACTTAAGTACAGGAACACTGAGTCTTCCTACTGTCTATGTTTGAGCGTTTCCTGTGTCACCAGTTTTACATTCCGATGCACCTCTGCAGGTTTACTGTATTCATTGGACCTTCCCATAGTCGATGAAACACAGAAATCGCATCGGAATTAAATATAAGAGACACAAAGCCGACATAAGTACAGGAAGACAGAGTCTTCCTACTGTCTATGTTTTGAGCGTTTCCTGTGTCACCAGTTTTACATTCTGATGCACCTCTGCAGGTTTACTGTATCCCTTGGACCTTCCCATTGACGATGAAACCCAGAAATTGCATCGGAATTAAATATAAGAGACACAATGCCGACTTAAGTACAGGAAGACTGAGTCTTCCTATTGTCTATGTTTTGAGCGTTTCCTGTGTCACCAGTTTTACATTCCGTTGCACCTATGCAGGTTTATTATATCCCTTGGACCTTCCCATAGGCGATTAAACACAGAAATCGCATCGGAATTAAATATAAGAGACACAATGCCGTCTTAAGTACAGGAAGACTGAGTCTTCCTACTGTCTATGTTTTGAGCGTTTCCTGTGTCAACACTTTTACATTCCGATTCACCTCTGCAGGTTTACTGTATCCATTGGACTTTCCCTTTGACGATGAAACACAGATATTTCATCGGAATTAAATATAAGAGACACAACGCCGACTTTAGTACAAGAAACTGAGTCTTCTTACGGTCTATGTTTTGAGCGTTTCCTGTGTCATCAGTTTTACATTCCGATGCACCCCTGCCGGTTTACTGTATCCCTTGGACCTTCCCATTGTCGATGAAACACAGAAATACCATCGGAATAAAATATAAGAGACACAATGCCGACTTAAGTACAGTAAGGCTGAGCCTTCCTACTGTCTATGTTTTGAGCGTTTCCTGTGTCACCAGTTTTACATTCCGATTCACCTCTGCAGGTTTACTGTATCCATTGGACCTTCCCATTAACGATGAAACACAGAAATTGCATCGGACTTAAATATAAAAGACACAACGCCGACTTAACTACAAGAAAACTGAGTCTTCTTACGGTATATGTTTTGAGCGTTTCCTGTGTCAACAGTTTTACATTCCGATGCACCACTGCCGGTTTACTGTATCCCTTGAACCTTCCCAATGTCGATGAAACACAGAAATTGCATCGGAATTAAATATAAGAGACACAATGCCGAATTATGTACAGGAAGACTAAGTCTTCGTACTGTCTATGTTTTGAGCGTGTCCTGTGTCATCAGTTTTACTTTCCGATGCACCTCTGCAGGTTTACTGTATCCCTTGGACCTTCCCATTGTCGATGAAACACAGAAATCGCATCGGAAATAAATATAAGAGACACAATGCCGACTTAAGTACAGGAAGACTGAGTCTTCCTACTGTCTATAATTTGAGCGTTTCCTGTGTCACCAGTTTTACATGCCGATGCACCTCTGCAGGTTTACTGTATCCCTTGGACCTTCACAGTGACGATGAAACACAGAAATTGCATCGGAGTTAAATATAAGAGACACAATGCCGACATAAACAGCAAGACTAAGTCTTCCTACTGTCTATGTTTTGAGCGTTTCCTGTGTCAACAGTTTTACATTTTGATGCATCTCTGCCGGTTTACTGTATCCCTTGGACCTTCCCATTGTCGATGAAACACAGAAATTGCATCGGAATTAAATATAAGAGACACAATGCCGAATTAAGTACAGGAAGACTAAGTCTTCGTACTGTCTATGTTTTGAGCGTGTCCTGTGTCATCAGTTTTACATGCCGATGCACCTCTGCAGGTTTACTGTATCCCTTGGACCTTCCCAATGACGATGATACACAGAAATTGCATCGGAATTAAATGTAAGAGACACAACGACGACTTAAGTACAAGAAAACAGTCTTCTTACAGTCAATGTTTTGAGCGTTTCCTGTGTCACCAATTTTACATTCCGATGCACCTCTGCAGGTTTGCTGTATCCCTTGGACCTTCCCATTGGCGATGAAACACACAAATTACATCGAAATTAAATATAAGAGACACAATGCCGACTTAAGTACGGGAGGACTGAGTCTTCCTACTGTCTAAGTTTTGAGCGTTTCCTGTGTCGACAGTTTGACATTCCGATTCACCTCTGCAGGTTTACTGTATCCATTGGACCTTCCCATTGACGATGAAACACAGAAATCGCATCGGATTTAAATATAAGAGACACAATGCCGACTTAATTACAGGAGGACTGAGTCTTCCTACTGTCTATGTTTTGAGCGTTTCCTGTGTCACCAGTTTTACATTCCGATTCACCTCTGCAGGTTTACTGTATCCATTGGACCTTCCCATTGACGAATAACACAGAAATTGCATCGGAATGAAATATAAGAGACACAACGCCGACTTAAGTACAAGAAAACTGAGTCTTCTTACGGTCTATGTTTTGAGCGTTTCCTGTGTCACCAGTTTTACATTCCGATGCACCCCTGCCGGTTTACTGTATCCCTTGGACCTTCCCATTGTCGATGAAACACAGAAATCGCATCGGAATTAAATATAAGAGACATAATGCCGACTTAAGTACAGGAACACTGAGTCTTACTAGTGTCTATGTTTTGAGCGTTTCCTGTGTCACCAGTTTTACATTCCGATGCACCTCTGCTGGTTTACTGTATCCATTGGACCTTCCCATTGTCGATGAAACACAGAAATCGCATCGGAATTAAATATAAGAGACACAATGCCGACTTAAGTACAGGAAGACTGAGGCTTCCTACTGTCTATGTTTTGAGCGTTTCCTGTCTCACTAGTTTTACATTCCGATGCACCTCTTCAGGTTTACTGTATCCCTTGGACCTTCCCATTGACTATGAAGCACAGAAATGTCATCAGAATTAAATATAAGAGACACAATGCCGACTTAAGTACAGGAAGTCTGAGTCTTCCTACTGTCTATGCTTTGAGCGTTTCCTGTGTCACCAGTTTTACATTCTGATGCACCTCTGCAGGTTTACTGTATCCCTTCGACCTTCCCATTGACGATGAAACACAGAAATTGCAATGAAATTAAATATAAGAGACAGAATGCCGACTTAAGTACAGGAAGACTGAGTCTTCCTACTGTCTATGATTTGAGCGTTTCCTGTGTCACCAGTTTTACATTCCGATGCACCTCTACAGGTTTACTGTATCCCTTGGACCTTCCCATTGTCGATGAAAAACAGAAATTGCATCGGATTTAAATATAAGAGACACAATGCCGACTTACGTACAGGAAGACTGAGTCTTCCTGCTGTCTATGTTTTGAGCGTTTCCTGTGTCATCAGTTTTACTTTCCGATGCACCTCTCCATGTATACTATATCCCTTGGACCTTCCCATTCACGATGAAACACAGAAATTGCATCAGAAATAGATATGAGACACAATGCCGACTTAAGTACAGGAAGACTGAGTCTTCCTACTGTCTATGTTTTGAGCGTTTCCATTAACACCAGTTTTACATTCCGATAAACCTCTGCAGGTTTATTGTATCCCTTGGACCTTCCCATTGACGATGAAACACAGAAATTGCATCGGAATTAAATATAACAGACACAATGCCGACTTAAGTACAGGACGACTAAGTCTTCCTACTGTCTATGTTTTGAGCGTTTCCTGTGTCATTAGTTTTACTCTCCGATGCACCTCTGCCGGTTCACTATATCCCTTGGACCTTCCCATTCACGATGAAACACAGAAATTTCATCGGAAATAAATATAAGAGACACAATGCCGCTCAAGAACAGGAAGACAGAGTCTTCCTACTGTCTATGATTTGAGCGTTTCCTGTGTCACCAGTTTTACATTCCGATTCACCTCTGCAGGTTTACTGTATCCCTTGGACCTTCCCATTGACGATGAAAAACAGAAATTGCATCGGAATTAAATATAAGAGACACAATGCCGACTTAAGTACAGGAAGACTGAGTCTTCCTACTGTCTATGTTTTGAGCGTTTCCTGTGTCATCAGTTTCACTTTCCGATGCACATCCCCATGTATACTATATCCCTTGGACCTTCCCATTCACGATGAAACACAGAAATTGCATCGGAAATAAATATAAGAGACACAATGCCGACTTAAGTGCAGGAAGACTGAGTCTTCCTACTGTCTATGTTTTGAGCGTTTCCTGTGTCACTAGTTTTACTTTCCGATGCACCTCTGCAGGTTTACTGTATCCCTTGGACCTTCCCATTGACGTTGAAACACAGAAATTGCATCGGAATTAAATATTATAGACACAATGCCGTCTTATGTTCTGGAAGACTGTGTCTTCCTACTGTCTATGATTTGAGCGTTTCCTGTGTCACCAGTTTTACATTCTGATGCACCTCTGCAGGTTTACTGTATCCCTTGGACCTTCCCATTGTCGATGAAACACAGAAATTGCATCGGAATTAAATATAAGAGACACAATGCCGAATTAAGTACAGGAAGACTGAGTCTTCTTACGGTCTATGTTTTGAGCGTTTCCAGTGTCACCAGTTTTACATTCCGATGCACCTCTACAGGTTTACTGTATCCCTTGGACCTTCCCATTGACGATGAAACACAGAAATCGCATCGGAATTAAATATTAGAGACACAACGCCGACTTAAGTACAAGAAAACTGAGTCTTCTTACGGTCTATGTTTTGAGCGTTTCCTGTGTCACCAGTTTTACATTCCGATGCACCCCTGCCGGTTTACTGTATCCCATGGACCTTCCCATTGTCATTGAAACACAGAAATCGCATCGGAATTAAATATAAGAGACACAATGCCGACATAAGTACAGGGAGACTGAATCTTCCTACTGTCTATGCTTTGAGCGTTTCCTGTGTCACCAGTTTTACATTCCAATTCCCCTCTGCAGGTTTACTCTATCCATTGGACCTTCCCATTGACGATGAAAAACAGAAATTGCATCGGAATTAAATATAAGAGACACAACGCCGACTTAAGTACAAGAAAACTTAGCCTTCTCACGGTCTATGATTTGAGCGTTTTCTGTGTCACCAGTTTTACATTCCGATGCACCTCTGCTGGTTTACTGTTTCCCTTGGACCTTCGCATTGTCGATGAAACACAGAAATCGCATCGGAATTAAATATAAGAGACACAATGCCCACTTAAGTACAGGAAGACTGAGTCTTCCTACTGTCTATATTTTGAGCGTTTCCTGTGTCGTCAGTTTTACATTCCGATGCACCTCTGCAGGTTTACTGTATCCCTTTGACCTTCACAGTGACGATGAAACACAGAAATTGCATCGGAATTAAATATAAGAGACACAATGCCGACTTAAGTACAGGAAGACTGAGTCTTCCTACTGTCTATGTTTTGAGCGTTTCCTGTGTCATCAGTTTTACTTTCCGATGCACCTCTCCATGTTACTATATCCCTTGGACCTTCCCATTCACGATGAAACACAGAAATTGCATCGGAAATAAATATAAGAGACACAATTCCGAGCCGGCCGAAGTGGCCGTGCCGTTAAAGGCGCTGCAGTCTGGAACCGCAAGACCGCTACGGTCGCAGGTTCGAATCCTGCCTCGGGCATGGGTGTGTGTGATGTTCTTAGGTTAGTTAGGTTTAACTAGTTCTAAGTTCTAGGGGACTAATGACCGCAGCAGTTGAGTCCCATAGTGCTCAGAGCCATTTTTGAACACAATTCCGACTTAAGTACAGGAAGACTGAGTCTTCCTACTGTCTATGTTTTGAGCGTTTCCTGTGTTACCAGTTTTACATTCCGATGCACCTCTGCAGGTTTACTGTATCCCTTGGACCTTCCCATTGACGATGAAAAACAGAAATTGCATCGGAATTAAATATAAGAGACACAATGCCGACTTAAGTACAGGAAGACTGAGTCTTCCTACTGTCTATGTTTTGAGCGTTTCCTGTGTCATTTGTTTTACTTTCCGATGCACCTCTGCAGGTTTACTATATCCCTTGGACCTTCCCATTGTCGATGAAGCACAGAAATTGCATCGGAATTAAATATAAGAGACACAATGCCGTCTTATGTTCTGGAAGACTGTGTCTTCCTACTGTCTATGTTTTGAGCGTTTCCTGTGTCACCAGTTTTACATTCAGATGCACCTCTGCAGGTTTACTGTATCCATTGGACCTTCCCATTGTCGGTGAAACACAGAAATCGCATCGGAATTAAATATTAGAGACACAATGCCGACTTAAGTACAGGAAGACTGAGTCTTCCTACTGTCTATGTTTTGAGCGTTTCCTGTGTCAACACTTTTACATTCCGATTCACCTCTGCAGGTTTACTGTATATATTGGACCTTCCCATTGACGATGAAACACAGATATTTCATCGGAATTAAATATAAGAGACACAACGCCTACTTAAGTACAAGAAAACTGAGTCTTCTTACGGTCTATGTTTTGAGCGTTTCCTGTGTCACCAGTTTGACATTCCGATGCACCCCTGCCGGTTTAATGTATCCCTTGGACCTTCCCATTGTCGATGAAAAACAGAAATCGCATCGGAATTAAATATAAGAGACACAATGCCGACTTAAGTACAGGAAGACTGAGTCTTCCTACTGTCTATGATTTGAGCGTTTCCTGTGTCACCAGATTTACATTCCAATTCACCTCTGCAGGTTTACTCTATCCATTGGACCTTCCCATTGACGATGAAAAACAGAAATTGCATCGGAATTAAATATAAGAGACACAACGCCGACTTAAGTACAAGAAAACTTAGTCTTCTTACGGTCTATGATTTGAGCGTATCCTGTGTCACCAGTTTCACATTGCCATGCACCTCTGCTGGTTTACTGTATACCTTGGAACTTCCCATTGTCGATGAAACACAGAAATCGCATCGGAATTAAATATAAGAGACACAATGCCCACTTAAGTACAGGAAGACTGAGTCTTCTTACTGTCTATATTTTGAGCGTTTCCTGTGTCATCAGTTTTACATTCCGTTGCACCTCTGCAGGTTTACTGTATCCCTTCGACCTTCCCATTGACGATGAAAAACAGAAATTGCATCGGAATTAAATATAAGAGACACAATGCCGACTTAAGTACAGGAACACTGAGTCTTCCTACTGTCTATGTTTTGAGCGTTTCCTGTGTCACCAGTTTTACATTCCGATGCACCTCTTCAGGTTTACTGTATCCCTTGGACCTTCCCATTGACGATGAAACACAGAAATTGCATCGGAATTAAATATAAGAGACACAATGCCGACTTAAGTACAGGAAGACTGAGTCTTCCTACTGTCTATGTTTTGAGCGTTTCCTGTGTCAGTAGTTTTACATTCCGATGCACCTCTGCAGGCTTACTGTATCCCTTGGACCTTCCCATTGACGATGAAACACAGAAATTGCATCGGAATTAAATATAAGAGACACAATGCCGTCTTATGTTCTGGAAGACTGTGTCTTCCTACTCTCTATGTTTTGAGCGTTTCCTGTGTCACCAGTTTTACATTCTGATGCACCTCTGCAGGTTTACTGTATCCCTTGGACCTTCCCATTGTCGATGAATCACAGATATTGCATCGGAATTAAATATAAGTACAGGAAGACTGAGTCTTCTTACGGTCTGTGTTTTGAGCGTTTCCAGTGTCACCAGTTTTACATTCCGATGCACCTCTACAGGTTTACTGTATCACTTGGACCTTCCCATTGACGATGAAACACAGAAATTGCATCGGAATTAAATATAAGAGACACAATGCCGTCTAATGTTCTGGAAGACTGTGTCTTCCTACTGTCTATGTTTTGAGCGTTTCCTGTGTCACCAGATTAACATTCCGATGCACCTCTGCAGGATTACTGTATCCATTGGACCTTCCCATTGTCGGTGAAACACAGAAATCGCATCGGAATTAAATATAAGAGACACAATGCCTTCTTAAGTACAGGAAGACTGAGTCTTCCTACTGTCTATGATTTGAGCGTTTCCTGTGTCACCAGTTTTACATTCTGATTCACTTCCGCAGGTTTACTCTATCCATTGGACCTTCCCATTGACGATGAAAAACAGAAATTGCATCGGAATTAAATATAAGAGACACAACGCCGACTTAAGTATAAGAAAATTAGTCTTCTTACGATCTATGTTTTGAGCGTTTCCTGTGTCACCAGTTTTACACTCCGATGCACCTCTGCTGGTTTACTGTATCCCTTGGACCTTCCCATTGTCGATGAAACACAGAAATGGCATCGGAATTAAATATAAGAGACACAATGCCCACCTAAGTACAGGAAGACTAAGTCTTCGTACTGTCTATATTTTGAGCGTTTCCTGTGTCACCAGTTTTACATTCCGATGCACCTCTGCAGGTTTACTGTATCCCTTGGAGTTTCCCATTGACGATGAAAAACAGAAATTGCATCGGAATTAAATATAAGAGACACAATGCCGACTTAAGTACAGGAAGACTGAGTCTTCCTACTGTCTATGTTTTGAGCGTTTCCTGTGTCACTTGTATTACATTCCGATGCACCCTGCAGGTTTACTGTATCCCGTGGACCTTCCCATTGACGATGAAACCCAGAAATTGCATCGGAATTAAATATAAGAGACACAATGCTGTCTTATGTTCTGGAAGACTGTGTCTTCCTACTGTCTATGGTTTGAGCGTTTCCTGTGTCACCAGTTTTACATTCTGATGCACCTCTGCAGGTTTACTGTATCACTTGGACCTTCCCATTGTCGTTGAAACAAAGAAATTGCATCGGAATTAAATATAAGAGACACAATGCGGAATTAAGTACAGGAAGACTGAGTCTTATTACGGTCTATGTTTTGAGCGTTTCCAGTGTCACCAGTTTTACATTCCAATGCACCTCTACAGGTTTACTGTATCCCTTGGACCTTCACAGTGACGATGAAACACAGAAATTGCATCGGAATTAAATATAAGAGACACAATGCCGACTTAAGTACAGGAAGACTGAGTCTTCCTACTGTCTATGTTTTGAGCGTTTCCTGTGTCACCAGTTTTACATTCCGATGCATCTCTGCAGGTTTACTGTATCCATTGGACCTTCCCATTGTCGGTGAAACACAGAAATCGCATCGGAATTAAATATTAGAGACACAATGCCGACTTAAGTACAGGAAGACTGAGTCTCCTACTGTCTATGTTTTGAGCGTTTCCTGTGTCAACACTTTTACATTCCGATTCACCCCTGCCGGTTTACTGTATCCCTTGGACCTTCCCATTGTCGATGAAACACAGAAATCGCATCGGAATCAAATATAAGAGACAAAATGCCGACTTAAGTAACGGGAAGACTGAGTCTTCCTACTGTCTATGTTTTGAGCGTTTCCTGTGTCACCAGTTTTACATTCCGATACACCTCTGCAGGTTTACTCTATCCATTGGACCTTCCCATTGACGATGAAACACAGAAATCGCATCGGAATTAAATATAAGAGACACAATGCCCACTTAAGTACAGGAAGACTGAGTCTTCCTACTGTCTATATTTTGAGCGTTTCCTGTGTCATCAGTTTTACATTCCGATGCACCTCTGCAGGTCTACTGTATCCCTTGGACCTTCCCATTGACGATGAAAAACAGAAATTGCATCGGAATTAAATATAAGAGACACAATGCCGACTTAAGTACAGGAAGACTGAGTCTTCCTACTGTCTATGTTTTGAGCGTTTCCTGTGTCACCAGTTTTACATTCCGATGCACCTCTGCAGGTTTACTGTATCCCTTGGACCTTCCCATTGACGATGAAACCCAGAAATTGCATCGGAATTAAATATAAGAGACACAATGCTGTCTTATGTTCTGGAAGACTGTGTCTTTCTACTGTCTATGTTTTGAGCGTTTCCTGTGTCACCAGCTTTACATTCTGATGCACCTCTGCAGGTTTACTGTATCACTTGGACCTTCCCATTGTCGTTGAAACAAAGAAATTGCATCGGAATTAAATATAAGAGACACAATACCGACTTAAGTACAGGAAGACTGAGTCTTCCTAATGTCTATGTTTTGAGCGTTTCCTGTGTCACCAGTTTTACATTCCGATTCACCTCTGCAGGTTTACTCTATCCATTGGACCTTCCCATTGACGATGAAAAACAGAAATTGCATCGGAATTAAATATAAGAGACACAACGCCGACTTAAGTACAAGAAAACTTAGTCTTCTTACGGTCTATGTTTTGAGCGTTTCCTCTGTCACCAGGTTTACATTCCGATTCACCTCTGCAGGTTTACTGTATCCCTTGGACATTCGCATTGACGATGAAACACAGAAATTGCATCGGAATTAAATATGAGAGACACAATGCCGACTTAAGTACAGGAAGACTGAGTCTTCCTACTGTCTATGTTTTGAGCGTTTCCTGTGTCACTAGTTTTACATTCCGATGCACCTCTGCAGGTTTACTGTAGCCCTTGGACCTTCCCATTGACGATGAAGCACAGAAATTGCATCGGAATTAAATATAAGATACACAATGCCGTCTTATGTTCTGGAAGACTGTGTCTTCCTACTGTCTATGTTTTGAGCGTTTCCTGTGTCACCAGTTTTACATTCTGATGCACCTCTGCAGGTTTACTGTATCCCTTGGACCTTCCCATTATCGATGAAACACTGAAATTGCATCGGAATTAAATATAAGAGACACAATGCCGAATTAAGTACAGGAAGACTGAGTCTTCTTACGGTCTATCTTTTGAGCGTTTCCAGTGTCACCAGTTTTACATTTCGATGCACCTCTACAGGTTTACTGCACCCCTTGGACCTTCACAGTGACGATGAAACACAGAAATTGCATCGGAATTAAATATAAGAGACACAATGCCGACCTAAGTACTGGAAGACTGAGTCTTCCTACTGTCTATAATTTGAGCGTTTCCTGTGTCACCCGTTTTACATTCCGATGCACCTCTACAGGTTTACTGTATCACTTGGACCTTCCCATTGACGATGAAACACAGAAATTGCATCGGAATTAAATATAAGAGACACAATGCCGGCTTAAGTACAGGAACACTGAGTCTTCCTACTGTCTATGTTTTGAGCGTTTCCTGTGTCACCAGTTTTACATTCCGATGCACCTCTGCAGGTTTACTGTATCCATTGGACCTTCCCATTGTCGGTGAAACACAGAAATCGCATCGGAATTAAATATTAGAGACACAATGCCGACTTATGTACAGGAAGACTGAGTCTTCCTACTGTCTATGTTTTGAGCGTTTCCTGTGTCAACACTTTTACATTCCGATTCACCCCTGCCGGTTTACTGTATCCCTTGGACCTTCCTATTGTCGATGAAACACAGAAATCGCATCGGAATCAAATATAAGAGACACAATGCCGACTTAAGTAACGGGAAGACTGAGTCTTCCTACTGTCTATGTTTTGAGCGTTTCCAGTGTCACCAGATTTACATTCCGATGCACCTCTGCAGGTTTACTGTATCCCTTGGACCTTCCCATTGACGATGAAACACAGACATTGCATCGGAATTAAATATAAGAGACACAATGCCGACTTAAGTACAGGAAGACTGAGTCTTCCTACTGTCTATGTTTTGAGCGTTTCCTGTGTCACTAGTTTTACATTCCGATGCACCTCTGCAGGTTTACTGTATCCCTTGGATCTTCCCATTGACGATGAAACACAGAAATTGCATCGGAAATAAATATAAGAGACACAATGCCGACTTATGTTCTGGAAGACTGTGTCTTCCTACTGTCTATGATTTGAGCGTTTCCTGTGTCACCAGTTTTACATTCTGATGCACCTCTGCAGGTTTACTGTCTCCCTTGGACCTTCCCATTGTCGATGAAACACAGAAATTGCATCGGAATTAAATATAAGAGACACAATGCCGAATTAAGTACAGGAAGACTGAGTCTTCTTACGGTCTATGCTTTGAGCGTTTCCTGTGTCACCAGTTTTACATTCCGATGCACCTCTACAGGTTTAATGTATCCCTTCGACCTTCACAGTGACGATGAACCACAGAAATTGCATCGGAATTAAATATAAGAGACACAATGCCGACTTAAGTACAGGAAGACTAAGTCTTCCTACTGTCTATGATTTGAGGGTTTCCTGTGTCATTTGTTTTACTTTCCGATGCACCTCTGCAGGTTTACTATATCCCTTGGACCTTCCCATTCACGATGAAACACAGAAATTTCATCGGAAATAAATATAAGAGACACAATGCCGACATAAGTACAGGAAGACTGAGTCTTCCTACTGTCTATGATTTGAGCGTTTCCTGTGTCACCAGTTTTACATTCCGATACACCTCTGCAGGTTTACTCTATCCATTGGACCTTCCCATTGACGATGAAACACAGAAATCGCATCGGAATTAAATATAAGAGACACAATGTCCACTTAAGTACAGGAAGACTGAGTCTTCCTACTGTCTATATTTTGAGCGTTTCCTGTGTCATCAGTTTTACATTCCGATGCACCTCTGCAGGTCTACTGTATCCCTTGGACCTTCCCATTGACGATGAAAAACAGAAATTGCATCGGAATTAAATATAAGAGACACAATGCCGACTTAAGTACAGGAAGACTGAGTCTTCCTACTGTCTATGTTTTGAGCGTTTCCTGTGTCATTTGTTTTACTTTCCGATGCACCTCTGCAGGTTTACTATATCCCTTGGACCTTCCCATTGTCGATGAAGCACAGAAATTGCATCGGAATTAAATATAAGAGACACAATGCCGTCTTATGTTCTGGAAGACTGTGTCTTCCTACTGTCTATGTTTTGAGCGTTTCCTGTGTCACCAGTTTTACATTCTGATGCACCTCTGCAGGTTTACTGTATCCCTTGGACCTTCCCATTATCGATGAAACACAGAAATTGCATCGGAATTAAATATAAGAGACACAATGCCGAATTAAGTACAGGAAGACTGAGTCTTCTTACGGTCTATCTTTTGAGCGTTTCCAGTGCCACCAGTTTTACATTTCGATGCACCTCTACAAGTTTACTGCACCCCTTGGACCTTCACAGTGACGATGAAACACAGAAATTGCATCGGAATTAAATATAAGAGACACAATGCCGACTTAAGTACTGGAAGACTGAGTCTTCCTACTGTCTATAATTTGAGCGTTTCCTGTGTCACCCGTTTTACATTCCGATGCACCTCTACAGGTTTACTGTATCACTTGGACCTTCCCATTGACGATGAAACACAGAAATTGCATCGGAATTAAATATAAGAGACACAATGCCGACTTAAGTACAGGAACACTGAGTCTTCCTACTGTCTATGTTTTGAGCGTTTCCTGTGTCACCAGTTTTACATTCCGATGCACCTCTGCAGGTTTACTGTATCCATTGGACCTTCCCATTGTCGGTGAAACACAGAAATCGCATCGGAATTAAATATTAGAGGCACAATGCCGACTTATGTACAGGAAGACTGAGTCTTCCTACTGTCTATGTTTTGAGCGTTTCCTGTGTCAACACTTTTACATTCCGATTCACCCCTGCCGGTTTACTGTATCCCTTGTACCTTCCTATTGTCGATGAAACACAGAAATCGCATCGGAATCAAATATAAGAGACACAATGCCGACTTAAGTAACGGGAAGACTGAGTCTTCCTACTGTCTATGTTTTGAGCGTTTCCTGTGTCAACACTTTTACATTCCGATTCACCCCTGCCGGTTTACTGTATCCCTTGGACCTTCCCATTGACGATGAAAAACAGAAATTGCAACGGAATTAAATATAAGAGACACAACGCCGACTTAAGTACAAGAAAACTTAGTCTTCTTACGGTCTATGTTTTGAGCGTTTCCTCTGTCACCAGGTTTACATTCCGATTCACCTCTGCAGGTTTACTGTATCCCTTGGACATTCGCATTGACGATGAAACACAGAAATTGCATCGGAATTAAATATAAGATACACAATGCCGTCTTATGTTCTGGAAGACTGTGTCTTCCTACTGTCTATGATTTGAGCGTTTCCTGTGTCACCAGTTTTACATTCTGATGCACCTCTGCAGGTTTACTGTCTCCCTTGGACCTTCCCATTGTCGATGAAACACAGAAATTGCATCGGAATTAAATATAAGAGACACAATGCCGAATTAAGTACAGGAAGACTGAGTCTTCCTACTGTCTATGATTTGAGCGTTTCCTGTGTCACCAGTTTTACATTCCGATACACCTCTGCAGGTTTACTCTATCCATTGGACCTTCCCATTGACGATGAAACACAGAAATCGCATCGGAATTAAATATAAGAGACACAATGTCCACTTAAGTACAGGAAGACTGAGTCTTCCTACTGTCTATGTTTTGAGCGTTTCCTGTGTCAACACTTTTACATTCCGATTCACCCCTGCCGGTTTACTGTATCCCTTGGACCTTCCTATTGTCGATGAAACACAGAAATCGCATCGGAATCAAATATAAGAGACACAATGCCGACTTAAGTAACGGGAAGACTGAGTCTTCCTACTGTCTATGTTTTGAGCGTTTCCAGTGTCACCAGATTTACATTCCGATGCACCTCTGCAGGTTTACTGTATCCCTTGGACCTTCCCATTGACGATGAAACACAGACATTGCATCGGAATTAAATATAAGAGACACAATGCCGACTTAAGTACAGGAAGACTGAGTCTTCCTACTGTCTATGTTTTGAGCGTTTCCTGTGTCACTAGTTTTACATTCCGATGCACCTCTGCAGGTTTACTGTATCCCTTGGATCTTCCCATTGACGATGAAACACAGAAATTGCATCGGAAATAAATATAAGAGACACAATGCCGTCTTATGTTCTGGAAGACTGTGTCTTCCTACTGTCTATGATTTGAGCGTTTCCTGTGTCACCAGTTTTACATTCTGATGCACCTCTGCAGGTTTACTGTCTCCCTTGGACCTTCCCATTGTCGATGAAACACAGAAATTGCATCGGAATTAAATATAAGAGACACAATGCCGAATTAAGTACAGGAAGACTGAGTCTTCCTACTGTCTATGATTTGAGCGTTTCCTGTGTCACCAGTTTTACATTCCGATACACCTCTGCAGGTTTACTCTATCCATTGGACCTTCCCATTGACGATGAAACACAGAAATCGCATCGGAATTAAATATAAGAGACACAATGTCCACTTAAGTACAGGAAGACTGAGTCTTCCTACTGTCTATATTTTGAGCGTTTCCTGTGTCATCAGTTTTACATTCCGATGCACCTCTGCAGGTCTACTGTATCCCTTGGACCTTCCCATTGACGATGAAAAACAGAAATTGCATCGGAATTAAATATAAGAGACACAATGCCGACTTAAGTACAGGAAGACTGAGTCTTCCTACTGTCTATGTTTTGAGCGTTTCCTGTGTCATTTGTTTTACTTTCCGATGCACCTCTGCAGGTTTACTATATCCCTTGGACCTTCCCATTGTCGATGAAGCACAGAAATTGCATCGGAATTAAATATAAGAGACACAATGCCGTCTTATGTTCTGGAAGACTGTGTCTTCCTACTGTCTATGTTTTGAGCGTTTCCTGTGTCACCAGTTTTACATTCTGATGCACCTCTGCAGGTTTACTGTATCCCTTGGACCTTCCCATTATCGATGAAACACAGAAATTGCATCGGAATTAAATATAAGAGACACAATGCCGAATTAAGTACAGGAAGACTGAGTCTTCTTACGGTCTATCTTTTGAGCGTTTCCAGTGCCACCAGTTTTACATTTCGATGCACCTCTACAGGTTTACTACACCCCTTGGACCTTCACAGTGACGATGAAACACAGAAATTGCATCGGAATTAAATATAAGAGACACAATGCCGACTTAAGTACTGGAAGACTGAGTCTTCCTACTGTCTATAATTTGAGCGTTTCCTGTGTCACCCGTTTTACATTCCGATGCACCTCTACAGGTTTACTGTATCACTTGGACCCTCCCATTGACGATGAAACACAGAAATTGCATCGGAATTAAATATAAGAGACACAATGCCGACTTAAGTACAGGAACACTGAGTCTTCCTACTGTCTATGTTTTGAGCGTTTCCTGTGTCACCAGTTTTACATTCCGATGCACCTCTGCAGGTTTACTGTATCCATTGGACCTTCCCATTGTCGGTGAAACACAGAAATCGCATCGGAATTAAATATTAGAGGCACAATGCCGACTTATGTACAGGAAGACTGAGTCTTCCTACTGTCTATGTTTTGAGCGTTTCCTGTGTCACCAGTTTTACATTCTGATGCACTTCTGCAGGTTTACTGTATCCCTTGGACCTTCCCATTATCGATGAAACACTGAAATTGCATCGGAATTAAATATAAGAGACACAATGCCGAATTAAGTACAGGAAGACTGAGTCTTCTTACGGTCTATCTTTTGAGCGTTTCCAGTGTCACCAGTTTTACATTTCGATGCACCTCTACAGGTTTACTGCACCCCTTGGACCTTCACAGTGACGATGAAACACAGAAATTGCATCGGAATTAAATATAAGAGACACAATGCCGACTTAAGTACTGGAAGACTGAGTCTTCCTACTGTCTATAGTTTGAGCGTTTCCTGTGTCACCCGTTTTACATTCCGATGCACCTCTACAGGTTTACTGTATCACTTGGACCTTCCCATTGACGATGAAACACAGAAATTGCATCGGAATTAAATATAAGAGACACAATGCCGGCTTAAGTACAGGAACACTGAGTCTTCCTACTGTCTATGTTTTGAGCGTTTCCTGTGTCACCAGTTTTACATTCCGATGCACCTCTGCAGGTTTACTGTATCCATTGGACCTTCCCATTGTCGGTGAAACACAGAAATCGCATCGGAATTAAATATTAGAGACACAATGCCGACTTATGTACAGGAAGACTGAGTCTTCCTACTGTCTATGTTTTGAGCGTTTCCTGTGTCAACACTTTTACATTCCGATTCACCCCTGCCGGTTTACTGTATCCCTTGGACCTTCCTATTGTCGATGAAACACAGAAATCGCATCGGAATCAAATATAAGAGACACAATGCCGACTTAAGTAACGGGAAGACTGAGTCTTCCTACTGTCTATGTTTTGAGCGTTTCCAGTGTCACCAGATTTACATTCCGATGCACCTCTGCAGGTTTACTGTATCCCTTGGACCTTCCCATTGACGATGAAACACAGACATTGCATCGGAATTAAATATAAGAGACACAATGCCGACTTAAGTACAGGAAGACTGAGTCTTCCTACTGTCTATGTTTTGAGCGTTTCCTGTGTCACTAGTTTTACATTCCGATGCACCTCTGCAGGTTTACTGTATCCCTTGGATCTTCCCATTGACGATGAAACACAGAAATTGCATCGGAAATAAATATAAGAGACACAATGCCGTCTTATGTTCTGGAAGACTGTGTCTTCCTACTGTCTATGATTTGAGCGTTTCCTGTGTCACCAGTTTTACATTCTGATGCACCTCTGCAGGTTTACTGTCTCCCTTGGACCTTCCCATTGTCGATGAAACACAGAAATTGCATCGGAATTAAATATAAGAGACACAATGCCGAATTAAGTACAGGAAGACTGAGTCTTCTTACGGTCTATGCTTTGAGCGTTTCCAGTGTCACCAGTTTTACATTCCGATGCACCTCTACAGGTTTAATGTATCCCTTCGACCTTCACAGTGACGATGAACCACAGAAATTGCATCGGAATTAAATATAAGAGACACAATGCCGACTTAAGTACAGGAAGACTAAGTCTTCCTACTGTCTATGATTTGAGGGTTTCCTGTGTCATTTGTTTTACTTTCCGATGCACCTCTGCAGGTTTACTATATCCCTTGGACCTTCCCATTCACGATGAAACACAGAAATTTCATCGGAAATAAATATAAGAGACACAATGCCGACATAAGTACAGGAAGACTGAGTCTTCCTACTGTCTATGATTTGAGCGTTTCCTGTGTCACCAGTTTTACATTCCGATACACCTCTGCAGGTTTACTCTATCCATTGGACCTTCCCATTGACGATGAAACACAGAAATCGCATCGGAATTAAATATAAGAGACACAATGTCCACTTAAGTACAGGAAGACTGAGTCTTCCTACTGTCTATATTTTGAGCGTTTCCTGTGTCATCAGTTTTACATTCCGATGCACCTCTGCAGGTCTACTGTATCCCTTGGACCTTCCCATTGACGATGAAAAACAGAAATTGCATCGGAATTAAATATAAGAGACACAATGCCGACTTAAGTACAGGAAGACTGAGTCTTCCTACTGTCTATGTTTTGAGCGTTTCCTGTGTCATTTGTTTTACTTTCCGATGCACCTCTGCAGGTTTACTATATCCCTTGGACCTTCCCATTGTCGATGAAGCACAGAAATTGCATCGGAATTAAATATAAGAGACACAATGCCGTCTTATGTTCTGGAAGACTGTGTCTTCCTACTGTCTATGTTTTGAGCGTTTCCTGTGTCACCAGTTTTACATTCTGATGCACCTCTGCAGGTTTACTGTATCCCTTGGACCTTCCCATTATCGATGAAACACAGAAATTGCATCGGAATTAAATATAAGAGACACAATGCCGAATTAAGTACAGGAAGACTGAGTCTTCTTACGGTCTATCTTTTGAGCGTTTCCAGTGCCACCAGTTTTACATTTCGATGCACCTCTACAGGTTTACTACACCCCTTGGACCTTCACAGTGACGATGAAACACAGAAATTGCATCGGAATTAAATATAAGAGACACAATGCCGACTTAAGTACTGGAAGACTGAGTCTTCCTACTGTCTATAATTTGAGCGTTTCCTGTGTCACCCGTTTTACATTCCGATGCACCTCTACAGGTTTACTGTATCACTTGGACCTTCCCATTGACGATGAAACACAGAAATTGCATCGGAATTAAATATAAGAGACACAATGCCGACTTAAGTACAGGAACACTGAGTCTTCCTACTGTCTATGTTTTGAGCGTTTCCTGTGTCACCAGTTTTACATTCCGATGCACCTCTGCAGGTTTACTGTATCCATTGGACCTTCCCATTGTCGGTGAAACACAGAAATCGCATCGGAATTAAATATTAGAGGCACAATGCCGACTTATGTACAGGAAGACTGAGTCTTCCTACTGTCTATGTTTTGAGCGTTTCCTGTGTCAACACTTTTACATTCCGATTCACCCCTGCCGGTTTACTGTATCCCTTGTACCTTCCTATTGTCGATGAAACACAGAAATCGCATCGGAATCAAATATAAGAGACACAATGCCGACTTAAGTAACGGGAAGACTGAGTCTTCCTACTGTCTATGTTTTGAGCGTTTCCTGTGTCAACACTTTTACATTCCGATTCACCCCTGCCGGTTTACTGTATCCCTTGGACCTTCCCATTGACGATGAAAAACAGAAATTGCAACGGAATTAAATATAAGAGACACAACGCCGACTTAAGTACAAGAAAACTTAGTCTTCTTGCGGTCTATGTTTTGAGCGTTTCCTGTGTCACCAGTTTTACATTCCGTTGCACCTCTGCTGGTTTACTGTATCCCTTGGACCTTCCCATTGTCGATGAAACACAGAAATCGCATCGGAATTAAATATAAGAGACACAATGCCCACTTAAGTACAGGAAGACTGAGTCTTCCTACTGTCAATATTTTGAGCGTTTCCTGTGTCATCAGTTTTACATTCCGATGCACCTCTGCAGGTCTACTGTATCCCTTGGACCTTCCCATTGACGATGAAAAACAGAAATTGCATCGGAATTAAATATAAGAGACACAATGCCGACTTAAGTACAGGAAGACTGAGTCTTCCTACTGTCTATGTTTTGAGCGTTTCCTGTGTCACCAGTTTTACATTCCGATGCACCTCTGCAGGTTTACTGTATCCCTTGGACCTTCCCATTGACGATGAAACACAGAAATTGCATCGGAATTAAATATAAGAGACACAATGCCGACTTAAGTACAGGAAGACTGAGTCTTCCTACTGTCTATGTTTTGAGCGTTTCCTGTGTCACTAGTTTTTCATTCCGATGCACCTCTGCAGGTTTACTGTATCCCTTGGACCTTCCCATTGACGATGAAACACAGAAATTGCATCGGAAATAAATATAAGAGACACAATGCCGTCTTATGTTCTGGAAGACTGTGTCTTCCTACTGTCTATGATTTGAGCGTTTCCTGTGTCACCAGTTTTACATTCTGATGCACCTCTGCAGGTTTACTGTCTCCCTTGGACCTTCCCATTGTCGATGAAACACAGTAATTGCATCGGAATTAGATATAAGAGACACAATGCCGAATTAAGTACAGGAAGACTGAGTCTTCTTACGGTCTATGCTTTGAGCGTTTCCAGTGTCACCAGTTTTACATTCCGATGCACCTCTACAGGTTTACTGTATCCCTTCGACCTTCACAGTGACGATGAACCACAGAAATTGCATCGGAATTAAATATAAGAGACACAATGCCGACTTAAGTACAGGAAGACTAAGTCTTCCTACTGTCTATGATTTGAGCGTTTCCTGTGTCATTTGTTTTACTTTCCGATGCACCTCTGCAGGTTTACTATATCCCTTGGACCTTCCCATTCACGATGAAACACAGAAATTTCATCGGAAATAAATATAAGAGACACAATGCCGACTTAAGTACTGGAAGACTGAGTCTTCCTACTGTCTATGATTTGAGCGTTTCCTGTGTCACCAGTTTTACATTCCGATACACCTCTGCAGGTTTACTCTATCCATTGGAACTTCCCATTGACGATGAAACACAGAAATCGCATCGGAATTAAATATAAGAGACACAATGGCCACTTAAGTACAGGAAGACTGAGTCTTCCTACTGTCTATATTTTGAGCGTTTCCTGTGTCATCAGTTTTACATTCCGATGCACCTCTGCAGGTCTACTGTATCCCTTGGACCTTCCCATTGACGATGAAAAACAGAAATTGCATCGGAATTAAATATAAGAGACACAATGCCGACTTAAGTACAGGAAGACTGAGTCTTCCTACTGTCTATGTTTTGAGCGTTACCTGTGTCACCAGTTTTACATTCCGATGCACCTCTGCAGGTTTACTCTATCCATTGGTCCTTCCCATTGACGATGAAAAACAGAAATTGCATCGGAATTAAATATAAGAGACACAACGCCGACTTAAGTACAAGAAAACTTAGTCTTCTTACGGTCTATGTTTTGAGCGTTTCCTGTGTCACCAGGTTAACATTCCGATTCACCTCTGCAGGTTTACTGTATCCCTTGGACCTTCCCATTGACGATGAAACACAGAAATTGCATCGGAATTAAATATAAGAGACACAATGCCGACTTAAGTACAGGATGACTGAGTCTTCCTACTGTCTATGTTTTGAGCGTTTCCTGTGTCACTAGTTTTACATTCCGATGCACCTCTGCAGGTTTACTGTAGCCCTTGGACCTTCCCATTGTCGATGAAGCACAGAAATTGCATCGGAATTAAATATAAGAGACACAATGCCGTCTTATGTTCTGGAAGACTGTGTCTTCCTACTGTCTATGTTTTGAGCGTTTCCTGTGTCACCAGTTTTACATTCTGATGCACCTCTGCAAGTTTACTGTATCCCTTGGACCTTCCCATTATCGATGAAACACAGAAATTGCATCGGAATTAAATATAAGAGACACAATGCCGAATTAAGTACAGGAAGACTGAGTCTTCTTACGGTCTATCTTTTGAGCGTTTCCAGTGTCACCAGTTTTACATTTCGATGCACCTCTACAGGTTTACTGCACCCCTTGGACCTTCACAGTGACGATGAAACACAGAAATTGCATCGGAATTAAATATAAGAGACACAATGCCGACTTAAGTACTGGAAGGCTGAGTCTTCCTACTGCCAAAAATTTGAGCGTTTCCTGTGTCACCCGTTTTACATTCCGATGCACCTCTACTGGTTTACTGTATCACTTGGACCTTCCCATTGACGATGAAACACAGAAATTGCATCGGAATTAAATATAAGAGACACAATGCCGACTTAAGTACAGGAACACTGAGTCTTCCTACTGTCTATGTTTTGAGCGTTTCCTGTGTCACCAGTTTTACATTCCGATGCACCTCTGCAGGTTTACTGTATCCATTGGACCTTCCCATTGTCGGTGAAACACAGAAATCGCATCGGAATTAAATATTAGAGACACAATGCCGACTTATGTACAGGAAGACTGAGTCTTCCTACTGTCTATGTTTTGAGCGTTTCCTGTGTCAACACTTTTACATTCCGATTCACCCCTGCCGGTTTACTGTATCCCTTGTACCTTCCTATTGTCGATGAAACACAGAAATCGCATCGGAATCAAATATAAGAGACACAATGCCGACTTAAGTAACGGGAAGACTGAGTCTTCCTACTGTCTATGTTTTGAGCGTTTCCTGTGTCACCAGTTGTACATTCCGATACACCTCTGCATGTTTACTCTATCCATTGGATCTTCCCATTGACGATGAAAAACAGAAATTGCAACGGAATTAAATATAAGAGACACAACGCCGACTTAAGTACAAGAAAACTTAGTCTTCTTGCGGTCTATGTTTTGAGCGTTTCCTGTGTCACCAGTTTTACATTCCGATGCACCTCTGCTGGTTTACTGTATCCCTTGGACCTTCCCATTGTCGATGAAACACAGAAATCGCATCGGAATTAAATATAAGAGACACAATGCCCACTTAAGTACAGGAAGACTGAGTCTTCCTACTGTCTATATTTTGAGCGTTTCCTGTGTCATCAGTTTTACATTCCGATGCACCTCTGCAGGTCTACTGTATCCCTTGGACCTTCCCATTGACGTTGAAAAACAGAAATTGCATCGGAATTAAATATAAGAGACACAATGCCGACTTAAGTACAGGAAGACTGAGTCTTCCTACTGTCTATGTTTTGAGCGTTTCCTGTGTCACCAGTTTTACATTCCGATGCACCTCTGCAGGTTTACTGTATCCCTTGGACCTTCCCATTGACGATGAAACACAGAAATTGCATCGGAATTAAATATAAGAGACACAACACCGACTTAAGTACAAGAAAACTTAGTCTTCTTACGGTCTATGTTTTGAGCGTTTCCTCTGTCACCAGGTTTACATTCCGATTCACCTCTGCAGGTTTACTGTATCCCTTGGACATTCCCATTGACGATGAAACACAGAAATTGCATCGGAATTAAATATAAGAGACCCAATGCCGACTTAAGTACAGGAAGACTGAGTCTTCCTACTGTCTATGTTTTGAGCGTTTCCTGTGTCACTAGTTTTACATTCCGATGCACCTCTGCAGGATAACTGTAGCCCTTGGACCTTCCCATTATCGATGAAACACTGAAATTGCATCGGAATTAAATATAAGAGACACAATGCCGAATTAAGTACAGGAAGACTGAGTCTTCTTACGGTCTATCTTTTGAGCGTTTCCAGTGTCACCAGTTTTACATTTCGATGCACCTCTACAGGTTTACTGCACCCCTTGGACCTTCACAGTGACGATGAAACACAGAAATTGCATCGGAATTAAATATAAGAGACACAATGCCGACTTAAGTACTGGAAGACTGAGTCTTCCTACTGTCTATAATTTGAGCGTTTCCTGTGTCACCCGTTTTACATTCCGATGCACCTCTACAGGTTTACTGTATCACTTGGACCTTCCCATTGACGATGAAACACAGAAATTGCATCGGAATTAAATATAAGAGACACAATGCCGACTTAAGTACAGGAACACTGAGTCTTCCTACTGTCTATGTTTTGAGCGTTTCCTGTGTCACCAGTTTTACATTCCGATGCACCTCTGCAGGTTTACTGTATCCATTGGACCTTCCCATTGTCGGTGAAACACAGAAATCGCATCGGAATTAAATATTAGAGACACAATGCCGACTTATGTACAGGAAGACTGAGTCTTCCTACTGTCTATGTTTTGAGCGTTTCCTGTGTCAACACTTTTACATTCCGATTCACCCCTGCCGGTTTACTGTATCCCTTGGACCTTCCCATTGACGATGAAACACAGATATTTCATCGGAATTAAATATAAGAGACACAACGCCGACTTAAGTACAAGAAAACTTAGTCTTCTTGCGGTCTATGTTTTGAGCGTTTCCTGTGTCACCAGTTTTACATTCCGATGCACCTCTGCTGGTTTACTGTATCCCTTGGACCTTCCCATTGTCGATGAAACACAGAAATCGCATCGGAATTAAATATAAGAGACACATAGCCCACTTAAGTACAGGAAGACTGAGTCTTCCTACTGTCTATATTTTGAGCGTTTCCTGTATCAGTTTTACATTCCGATGCACCTCTGCAGGTCTACTGTATCCCTTGGACCTTCCCATTGACGATGAAAAACAGAAATTGCATCGGAATTAAATATAAGAGACACAATGCCGACTTAAGTACAGGAAGACTGAGCCTTCCTACTGTCTATGTTTTGAGCGTTTCCAGTGTCACCAGTTTTACATTCCGATGCACCTCTGCAGGTTTACTGTATCCCTTGGACCTTCCCATTGACGATGAAACACAGAAATTGAATCGGAATTAAATATAAGAGACACAATGCCGACTTAAGTACAGGAAGACTGAGTCTTCCTACTGTCTATGTTTTGAGCGTTTCCTGTGTCGCTAGTTTTACATTCCGATGCACCTCTGCAGGTTTACTGTATCCCTTGGACCTTCCCATTGACGATGAAACACAGAGATTGCATCGGAAATAAATATAAGAGACACAATGCCGTCTTATGTTCTGGAAGACTGTGTCTTCCTACTGTCTATGATTTGAGCGTTTCCTGTGTCACCAGTTTTACATTCTGATGCACCTCTGCAGGTTTACTGTCTCCCTTGGACCTTCCCATTGTCGATGAAACACAGAAATTGCATCGGAATTAAATATAAGAGACACAATGCCGAATTAAGTACAGGAAGACTGAGTCTTCTTACGGTCTATGCTTTGAGCGTTTCCAGTGTCACCAGTTTTACATTCCGATGCACCTCTACAGGTTTACTGTATCCCTTCGACCTTCACAGTGACGATGAACCACAGAAATTGCATCGGAATTAAATATAAGAGACACAATGCCGACTTAAGTACAGGAAGACTAAGTCTTCCTACTGTCTATGATTTGAGCGTTTCCTGTGTCATTTGTTTTACTTTCCGATGCACCTCTGCAGGTTTACTATATCCCTTGGACCTTCCCATTCACGATGAAACACAGAAATTTCATCGGAAATAAATATAAGAGACACAATGCCGACTTAAGTACAGGAAGACTGAGTCTTCCTACTGTCTATGATTTGAGCGTTACCTGTGTCACCAGTTTTACATTCCGATACACCTCTGCAGGTTTACTCTATCCATTGGACCTTCCCATTGACGATGAAACACAGAAATCGCATCGGAATTAAATATAAGAGACACAATGCCCACTTAAGTACAGGAAGACTGAAACTTCCTACTGTCTATAATTTGAGCGTTTCCTGTGTCATCAGTTTTACATTCCGATGCACCTCTGCAGGTCTACTGTATCCCTTGGACCTTCCCATTGACGATGAAAAACAGAAATTGCTTCGGAATTAAATATAAGAGACACAATGCCGACTTAAGTACAGGAAGACTGAGTCTTCCTACTGTCTATGTTTTGAGCGTTTCCTGTGTCACCAGTTTTACATTCCGATGCACCTCTGCAGGTTTACTCTATCCATTGGACCTTCCCACTGACGATGAAAAACAGAAATTGCATCGGAATTAAATATAAGAGACACAACGCCGACTTAAGTACAAGAAAACTTAGTCTTCTTACGGTCTATGTTTTGAGCGTTTCCTGTGTCACCAGGTTTACATTCCGATTCACCTCTGCAGGTTTACTGTATCCCTTGGACCTTCCCATTGACGATGAAACACAGAAATTGCATCGGAATTAAATATAAGAGACACAATGCCGACTTAAGTACAGGAAGACTGAGTCTTCCTACTGTCTATGTTTTGAGCGTTTCCTGTGTCACTAGTTTTACATTCCGATGCACCTCTGCAGGTTTACTGTAGCCCTTGGACCTTCCCATTGTCGATGAAGCACAGAAATTGCATCGGAATTAAATATAAGAGACACAATGCCGTCTTATGTTCTGGAAGACTGTGTCTTCCTACTGTCTATGTTTTGAGCGTTTCCTGTGTCACCAGTTTTACATTCTGATGCACCTCTGCAGGTTTACTGTATCCCTTGGACCTTCCCATTATCGATGAAACACAGAAATTGCATCGGAATTAAATATAAGAGACACAATGCCGAATTAAGTACAGGAAGACTGAGTCTTCTTACGGTCTATCTTTTGAGCGTTTCCAGTGTCACCAGTTTTACATTTCGATGCACCTCTACAGGTTTACTGCACCCTTTGGACCTTCACAGTGACGATGAAACACAGAAATTGCATCGGAATTAAATATAAGAGACACAATGCCGACTTAAGTACTGGAAGACTGAGTCTTCCTACTGTCTATAATTTGAGCGTTTCCTGTGTCACCCGTTTTACATTCCGATGCACCTCTACAGGTTTACTGTATCACTTGGACCTTCCCATTGACGATGAAACACAGAAATTGCATCGGAATTAAATATAAGAGACACAATGCCGACTTAAGTACAGGAACAGTGAGTCTTCCTACTGTCTATGTTTTGAGCGTTTCCTGTGTCACCAGTTTTACATTCCGATGCACCTCTGCAGGTTTACTGTATCCATTGGACCTTCCCATTGTCGGTGAAACACAGTAATCGCATCGGAATTAAATATTAGAGACACAATGCCGACTTATGTACAGGAAGACCGAGTCTTCCTACTGTCTATAATTTGAGCGTTTCCTGTGTCAACACTTTTACATTCTGATTCACCCCTGCCGGTTTACTGTATCCCTTGTACCTTCCTATTGTCGATGAAACACAGAAATCGCATCGGAATCAAATATAAGAGACACAATGCCGACTTAAGTAACGGGAAGACTGAGTCTTCCTACTGTCTATGTTTTGAGCGTTTCCTGTGTCACCAGTTGTACATTCCGATACACCTCTGCATGTTTACTCTATCCATTGGACCTTCCCATTGACGATGAAAAACAGAAATTGCAACGGAATTAAATATAAGAGACACAACGCCGACTTAAGTACGAGAAAACTTAGTCTTCTTGCGGTCTATGTTTTGAGCGTTTCCTGTGTCACCAGTTTTATATTCCGATGCACCTCTGCTGGTTTACTGTATCCCTTGGACCTTCCCATTGTCGATGAAACACAGAAATCGCATCGGAATTAAATATAAGAGACACAATGCCCACTTAAGTACAGGAAGACTGAGTCTTCCTACTGTCTATATTTTGAGCGTTTCCTGTGTCATCAGTTTTACATTCCGATGCACCTCTGCAGGTCTACTGTATCCCTTGGACCTTCCCATTGACGATGAAAAACAAAAATTGCATCGGAATTAAATATAAGAGACACAATGCCGACTTAAGGACAGGAAGACTGAGTCTTCCTACTGTCTATGTTTTGAGCGTTTCCTGTGTCACCAGTTTTACATTCCGATGCACCTCTGCAGGTTTACTGTATCCCTTGGACCTTCCCATTGACGATGAAACACAGAAATTGCATCGGAATTAAATATAAGAGACACAATGCCGACTTAAGTACAGGAAGACTGAGTCTTCCTACTGTCTATGTTTTGAGCGTTTCATGTGTCATCAGTTTTTAATTCCGAATCACCTCTGCAGGTTTACTCTATCCATTGGACCTTCCCATTGACGATGAAAAACAGAAATTGCATCGGAATTAAATATAAGAGACACAACGCCGACTTGAGTACAAGAAAAATTAGTCTTCTTACGGTCTATGTTTTGAGCGTTTCCTGTGTCACCAGTTTTACATTCCGATGCACCTCTGCTGGTTTACTGTATCCCTTGGACCTTCCCATTGTCGATGAAACACAGAAATCGCATCGGAATTAAATATAAGAGACACAATGCCCACTTAAGTACAGGAAGACTGAGTCTTCCTACTGTCTATATTTTGAGCGTTTCCTGTGTCATCAGTTTTACATTCCGATGCACCTTTGCAGGTTTACTGTATCCCTTGGACCTTCCCATTGACGATGAAAAACAGAAATTGCATCGGAATTAAATATAAGAGACACAATGCCGACTTAAGTACAGGAAGACTGAGTCTTCCTACTGTCTATGGTTTGAGCGTTTCCTGTGTCATCAGTTTTACTTTCCGATGCACCTCTCCATGTATACTATACCCCTTTGACCTTCCCATTCACGATGAAACACAGAAAATGCATCGGAAATAAATATAAGAGACACAATGCCGACTTAAGTACAGCAAGACTGAGTCTTCCTACTGTCTATGTTTTGAGCGTTTCCTATGTCACCAGTTTTACATTCCGATGCACCTCTGCAGGTTTACTGTATCCCTTGGACCTTCCCATTGACGATGAAACACAGAAATTGCATCGGAATTAAATATAAGAGACACAATGCCGTCTAATGTTCTCGAAGACTGTGACTTCCTACTGTCTATGCTTTGAGCGTTTCCTGTGTCACCAGTTTTACATTCCGATGCACCTCTGCCGGTTTACTGTATCCCTTGGACCTTCCCATTGTCGATGAAACACAGAAATCGCATTGGAATTAAATATAAGAGACACAATGCTGACTTATGTACAGGAAGACTGAGTCTACCTACTGTCTATGTTTTGAGCGTTTCATGTGTCACCAGTTTTTAATTCCGAATCACCTCTGCAGGTTTACTCTATCCATTGGACCTTCCCATTGACGATGAAAAACAGAAATTGCATCGGAATTAAATATAAGAGACACAACGCCGACTTGAGTACAAGAAAAATTAGTCTTCTTACGGTCTATGTTTTGAGCGTTTCCTGTGTCACCAGTTTTACATTCCGATGCACCTCTGCTGGTTTACTGTATCCCTTGGACCTTCCCATTGTCGATGAAACACAGAAATCGCATCGGAATTAAATATAAGAGACACAATGCCCACTTAAGTACAGGAAGACTGAGTCTTCCTACTGTCTATATTTTTAGCGTTTCCTGTGTCATCAGTTTTACATTCCGATGCACCTCTGCAGGTTTACTGTATCCCTTGGACCTTCCCATTGACGATGAAAAACACAAATTGCATCGGAATTAAATATAAGAGACACAATGCCGACTTAAGTACAGGAAGACTGAGTCTTCCTACTGTCTATGGTTTGAGCGTTTCCTGTGTCATCAGTTTTACTTTCCGATGCACCTCTATATGTATACTATATCCCTTGGACCTTCCCATTCACGACGAAACACAGAAAATGCATCGGAAATAAATATAAGAGACACAATGCCGACTTAAGTAAAGGAAGACTGAGTCTTAACACTGTCTATGTTTTGAGCGTTTCCTATGTCACCAGTTTTACATTCCGATGCACCTCTGCAGGTTTACTGTATCCCTTGGACCTTCCCATTGACGATGAAACACAGAAATTGCATCGGAATTAAATATAAGAGACACAATGCCGTCTAATGTTCTGGAAGACTGTGTCTTCCTACTGTCTATGTTTTGAGCGTTTCCTGTGTCACCAGTTTTACATTCTGATGCACCTCTGCAGGTTTACTGTATCCATTGGACCTTCCCGTTGTCGATGAAACACAGAAATTGCATCGGATTTAAAAATAAGAGACACAATGCCGAATTAAGTACAGGAAGACTGAGTCTTCTTGCGGTCTATGTTTTGAGCGTTTCCAGTGTCACCAGTTTTACATTCCGATGCACCTCTACAGGTTTACTGTATCCCTTGGACCTTCACAGTGAGGATGAAACACAGAAATTCCATCGGAATTAAATATAAGAGACACAATGCCGACTTAAGTACTGGAAGACTAAGTCTTCCTACTGTCTATGTTTTGAGCGTTTCCTGTGTCATTAGTTTTACTTTCCGATGCACCTCTGCAGGTTTACTACATCCCTTGGACCTTCCCATTCACGATGAAACACAGAAATTTCATCGGAAATAAATATAAGAGACACAATGCCGACTTAAGTACAGGAAGACTGAGTCTTCCTACTGTCTATGATTTGAGCGTTTCCTGTGTCACCAGTTTTACATTCCGATTCACCTCTGCAGGTTTTCTGTATCCATTGGACCTTCCCATTGACGATGAAACACAGATATTTCATCGGAATTAAATATAAGAGACACAACGCCGACTTAAGTACAAGAAAACTGAGTCTTCTTACGGTCTATGTTTTGAGCGTTTACTGTGTCACCAGTTTTACATTCCGATGCACCTCTGCCGGTTTACTGTATCCCTTGGACCTTCCCATTGTCGATGAAACACAGAAATCGCATCGGAATTAAATATAAGAGACACAATGCCGACTTATGTACAGGAAGACTGAGTCTTCCTACTGTCTATGTTTTGAGCGTTTCCTGTGTCACCAGTTTTACATTCCGATGCACCTCTGCAGGTTTACTCTATCCATTGGACCTTCCCATTGACGATGAAAAACAGAAATTGCATCGGAATTAAATATAAGAGACACAACGCCGACTTGAGTACAAGAAAAATTAGTCTTCTTACGGTCTATGCTTTGAGCGTTTCCTGTGTCACCAGTTTTACATTCCGATGCACATCTGCTGGTTTACTGTATCCCTTGGACCTTCCCATCGTCGATGAAACACAGAAATCGCATCGGAATTAATTATAAGAGACACAATGCCCACTTTAGTACAGGAAGACTGAGTCTTCCTACTGTCTATATTTTTAGCGTTTCCTGTGTCACCAGTTTTACATTCTGATGCACCTCTGCAGGTTTACTGTATCCCTTGGACCTTCCCATTGACGATGAAAAACAGAAATTGCATCGGAATTAAATATAAGAGACACAACGCCGACTTGAGTACAAGAAAAATTTGTCTTCTTACGGTCTATGTTTTGAGCGTTTCCTGTGTCACCAGTTTTACATTCCGATGCACCTCTGCTGGTTTACTGTATCCCTTGGACCTTCCCATTGTCGATGAAACACAGAAATCGCATCGGAATTAAATATAAGAGACACAATGCCCACTTAAGTACAGGAAGACTGAGTCTTCCTACTGTCTATATTTTTAGCGTTTCCTGTGTCATCAGTTTTACATTCCGATGCACCTCTGCAGGGTAACTGTATCCCTTGGACCTTCCCATTGACGATGAAGAACAGAAATTGCATCGGAATTAAATATAAGAGACACAATGCCGACTTAAGTACAGGAAGACTGAGTCTTCCTACTGTCTATGGTTTGAGCGTTTCCTGTGTCATCAGTTTTACTTTCCGATGCACCTCTCCATGTATACTATACCCCTTGGACCTTCCCATTCACGATGAAACACAGAAAATGCATCGGAAATAAATATAAGAGACACAATGCCGACTTAAGTACAGCAAGACTGAGTCTTCCGACTGTCTATGTTTTGAGCGTTTCCTATGTCACCAGTTTTACATTCCGATGCACCTCTGCAGGTTTACTGTATCCCTAAGACCTTCCCATTGACGATGAAACACAGAAATTGCATCGGAATTAAATATAAGAGACACAATGCCGACTTAGGTACAGGAAGACTAAGTCTTCCTACTGTCTATGTTTTGAGCGTTTCCTGTGTCATTAGTTTTACTTTCCGATGCACCTCTGCAGGTTTACTACATCCCTTGGACCTTCCCATTCACGATGAAACACAGAAATTTCATCATAAATAAATATAAGAGACACAATGCCGACTTAAGTACAGGAAGACTGAGTCTTCCTACTGTCTATGATTTGAGCGATTCCTGTGTTACCGGTTTTCCATTCCGATTCACCTCTGCAGGTTTACTGTATCCATTGGACCTTCCCATTGACGATGAAACACAGATATTTCATCGGAATTAAATATAAGAGACACAACGCCGACTTAAGTACAAGAAAAATTAGTCTTCTTACGGTCTATGTTTTGAGCGTTTCCTGTGTCACCAGTTTTCCATTCCGATTCACCTCTGCAGGTTTACTGTATCCATTGGACCTTCCCATTGACGATGAAACACAGATATTTCATCGGAATTAAATATAAGAGACACAACGCCGACTTAAGTACAAGAAAAATTAGTCTTCTTACGGTCTATGTTTTGAGCGTTTCCTGTGTCACCAGTTTTTAATTCCGAATCACCTCTGCAGGTTTACTCTATCCATTGGACCTTCCCATTGTCGATGAAACACAGAAATCGCATTGGAATTAAATATAAGAGACACAATGCTGACTTATGTACAGGAAGACTGAGTCTTCCTACTGTCTATGTTTTCAGCGTTTCATGTGTCACCAGTTTTTAATTCCGAATCACCTCTGCAGGTTTACCCTATCCATTGGACCTTCCCATTGACGATGAAAAACAGAAATTGCATCGGAATTAAATATAAGAGACACAACGCCGACTTGAGTACAAGAAAAATTAGTCTTCTTACGGTCTATGTTTTGCGCGTTTCCTGTGTCACCAGTTTTACATTCCGATGCACCTCTGCTGGTTTACTGTATCCCTTGGACCTTCCCATTGTCGATGAAACACAGAAATCGCATCGGAATTAAATATAAGAGACACAATGCCCACTTAAGTACAGGAAGACTGAGTCTTCCTATTGTCTATATTTTTAGCGTTTCCTGTGTCATCAGTTTTACATTCCGATGCACCTCTGCAGGTTTACTGTATCCCTTGGACCTTCCCATTGATGATGAAAAACAGAAATTGCATCGGAATTAAATATAAGAGACACAATGCCGACTTAAGTACAGGAAGACTGAGTCTTCCTACTGTCTATGGTTTGAGCGTTTCCTGTGTCATCAGTTTTACTTTCCGATGCACCTCTATATGTATACTATATCCCTTGGACCTTCCCATTGACGATGAAACACAGAAAATGCATCGGAAATAAATATAAGAGACACAATGCCGACTTAAGTAAAGGAAGACTGAGTCTTAACACTGTCTATGTTTTGAGCGTTTCCTATGTCACCAGTTTTACATTCCGATGCACCTCTGCAGGTTTACTGTATCCCTTGGACCTTCCCATTGACGATGAAACACAGAAATTGCATCGGAATTAAATATAAGAGACACAATGCAGTCTAATGTTCAGGAAGACTGTGTCTTCCTACTGTCTATGTTTTGAGCGTTTCCTGTGTCACCAGTTTTACATTCTGATGCACCTCTGCAGGTTTACTGTATCCCTTGGACCTTCCCATTGTCGATGAAACACAGAAATTGCATCGGAATTAAAAATAAGAGACACAATGCCGAATTAAGTACAGGAAGACTTAGTCTTCTTACGGTCTTTGTTTTGAGCGTTTCCAGTGTCACCAGTTTTACATTCCGATGCACCTCTACAGGTTTACTGTATCCCTTGGACCTTCACAGTGAGGATGAAACACAGAAATTCCATCGGAATTAAATATAAGAGACACAATGCCGACTTAAGTACTGGAAGACTAAGTCTTCCTACTGTCTATGTTTTGAGCGTTTCCTGTGTCATTAGTTTTACTTTCCGATGCACCTCTGCAGGTTTACTACATCCCTTGGACCTTCCCATTCGCGATGAAACACAGAAATTTCATCGGAAATAAATATAAGAGACACAATGCCGACTTAAGTACAGGAAGACTGAGTCTTCCTACTGTCTATGATTTGAGCGTTTCCTGTGTCACCAGTTTTACATTCCGATTCATCTCTGCAGGTTTACTGTATCCATTGGACCTTCCCATTGACGATGAAACACAGATATTTCATCGGAATTAAATATAAGAGACACAACGCCGACTTAAGTACAAGAAAACTGAGTCTTCTAACGGTCTATGTTTTGAGCGTTTCCTGTGTCACCAGTTTTACATTCCGATGCACCTCTGCCGGTTTACTGTATCCCTTGGACCTTCCCATTGTCGATGAAACACAGAAATCGCATCGGAATTAAATATAAGAGACACAATGCCGACTTATGTACAGGAAGACTGAGTCTTCCTACTGTCTATGTTTTGAGCGTTTCATGTGTCATCAGTTTTTAATTCCGAATCACCTCTGCAGGTTTACTCTATCCATTGGACCTTCCCATTGACGATGAAAAACAGAAATTGCATCGGAATTAAATATAAGAGACACAACGCCGACTTGAGTACAACAAAAATTAGTCTTCTTACGGTCTATGTTTTGAGCGTTTCCTGTGTCACCAGTTTTACATTCCGATGCACCTCTGCTGGTTTACTGTATCCCTTGGACCTTCCCATTGTCGATGAAACACAGAAATCGCATCGGAATTAAATATAAGAGACACAATGCCCACTTAAGTACAGGAAGACTGAGTCTTCCTACTGTCTATATTTTTAGCGTTTCCTGTGTCATCAGTTTTACATTCCGATGCACCTCTGCAGGATTACTGTATCCCTTGGACCTTCCCATTGACGATGAAAAACAGAAATTGCATCGGAAATAAATATAAGAGACACAATGCCGACTTAAGTACAGGAAGACTGAGTCTTCCTACCGTCTATGGTTTGAGCGATTCCTGTGTCATCAGTTTTACTTTCCGATGCACCTCTACATGTATACTATACCCCTTGGACCTTCCCATTCACGATGAAACACAGAAAATGCATCGGAAATAAATATAAGAGACACAATGCCGACTTAAGTACAGCAAGACTGAGTCTTCCTACTGTCTATGTTTTGAGCGTTTCCTATGTCACCAGTTTTACATTCCGATGCACCTCTGCAGGTTTACTGTATCCCTTGGACCTTCCCATTGACGATGAAACACAGAAATTGCATCTGAATTAAATATAAGAGACACAATGCCGTCTAATGTTCTCGAAGACTGTGTCTTCCTACTGTCTATGCTTTGAGCGTTTCCTGTGTCACCAGTTTTACATTCCGATGCACCTCTGCCGGTTTACTGTATCCCTTCGACCTTCCCATTGTCGATGAAACACAGAAATCGCATTGGAATTAAATATAAGAGACACAATGCTGACTTATGTACAGGAAGACTGAGTCTTCCTACTGTCTATGTTTTGAGCGTTTCATGTGTCACCAGTTTTTAATTCCGAATCACCTCTGCAGGTTTACTCTATCCATTGGACCTTCCCATTGACGATGAAAAACAGAAATTGCATCGGAATTAAATATAAGAAACACAACGCCGACTTGAGTACAAGAAAAATTAGTCTTCTTACGGTCTATGTTTTGAGCGTTTCCTGTGTCACCAGTTTTACATTCCGATGCACCTCTGCTGGTTTACTATATCCCTTGGACCTTCCCATTGTCGATGAAACACAGAAATCGCATCGGAATTAAATATAAGAGACACAATGCCCACTTAAGTACAGGAAGACTGAGTCTTCCTACTGTCTATATTTTTAGCGTTTCCTGTGTCATCAGTTTTACATTCCGATGCACCTCTGCAGGTTTACTGTATCCATTGGACCTTCCCATTGACGATGAAAAACAGAACTTGCATCGGAATTAAATATAAGAGACACAATGCCGACTTAAGTACAGGAAGACTGAGTCTTCCTACTGTCTATGGTTTGAGCGTTTCCTGTGTCATTAGTTTTACTTTCCGATGCACCTCTATATGTATACTATATCCCTTGGACCTTCCCATTCACGATGAAACACAGAAAATGCATCGGAAATAAATATAAGAGACACAATGCCGACTTAAGTAAAGGAAGACTGAGTCTTAACACTGTCTATGTTTTGAGCGTTTCCTATGTCACCAGTTTTACATTCCGATGCACCTCTGCAGGTTTACTGTATCCCTTGGACCTTCCCATTGACGATGAAACACAGAAATTGCATCGGAATTAAATATAAGAGACACAATGCCGACTTAAGTACAGGAAGACTGAGTCTTCCTACTGTCTATGTTTTGAGCGTTTCCTGTGGCACTAGTTTTACATTCCGATGCACCTCTGCAGGTTTACTGTAGCCCTTGGACCTTCCCATTGACGATGAAGCACAGAAATTGCATCGGAATTAAATATAAGAGACACAATGCCGTCTTATGTTCTGGAAGACTGTGTCTTCCTACTGTCTATGTTTTGAGCGTTTCCTGTGTCACCAGTTTTACATTCTGATGCACCTCTGCAGGTTTACTGTATCCCTTGGACCTTCCCATTGACGATGAAACACAGAAATTGCATCGGAATTAAAAATAAGAGACACAATGCCGAATTAAGTACAGGAAGACTGAGTCTTCTTACGGTCTATGTTTTGAGCGTTTCCAGTGTCACCAGTTTTACATTCCGATGCACCTCTACAGGTTTACTGTATCCCTTGGACCTTCACAGTGAGGATGAAACACAGAAATTCCATCGGAATTAAATATAAGAGACACAATGCCGACTTAAGTACTGGAAGACTAAGTCTTCCTACTGTCAATGTTTTGAGCGTTTCCTGTGTCATTAGTTTTACTTTCCGATGCACCTCTGCAGGTTTATTACATCCCTTGGACCTTCCCATTCACGATGAAACACAGAAATTTCATCGGAAATAAATATAAGAGACACAATGCCGACTTAAGTACAGGAAGACTGAGTCTTCCTACTGTCTATGATTTGAGCGTTTCCTGTGTCACCAGTTTTACATTCCGATTCACCTCTGCAGGTTTACTGTATCCATTGGACCTTCCCATTGACGATGAAACACAGATATTTCATCGGAATTAAATATAAGAGACACAACGCCGACTTAAGTACAAGAAAACTGAGTCTTCTTACGGTCTATGTTTTGAGCGTTTCCTGTGTCACCAGTTTTACATTCCGATGCACCTCTGCCGGTTTACTGTATCCCTTGGACCTTCCCATTGTCGATGAAACACAGAAATCGCATCGGAATTAAATATAAGAGACACAATGCCGACTTATGTACAGGAAGACTGAGTCTTCCTACTGTCTATGTTTTGAGCGTTTCCTGTGTCACCAGTTTTACATTCCGAATCACCTCTGCAGGTTTACTCTATCCATTGGACCTTCCCATTGGCGATGATAAACAGAAATTGCATCGGAATTAAATATAAGAGACACAACGCCGACTTGAGTACAAGAAAAATTAGTCTTCTTACGGTCTATGCTTTGAGCGTTTCCTGTGTCACCAGTTTTACATTCCGATGCACATCTGCTGGTTTACTGTATCCCTTGGACCTTCCCATTGTCGATGAAACACAGAAATCGAATCGGAATTAATTATAAGAGACACAATGCCCACTTAAGTACAGGAAGACTGAGTCTTCCTAGTGTCTATATTTTTAGCGTTTCCTGTGTCATCAGTTTTACATTCCGATGCACCTCTGCAGGTTTACTGTATCCCTTGGACCTTCCCATTGACGATGAAAAACAGAAATTGCATCGGAATTAAATATAAGAGACACAATGCCGACTTAAGTACAGGAAGACTGAGTCTTCCTACTGTCTATGTTTTGAGCGTTTCCTGTGTCACCAGTTTTACATTCCGATGCACCTCTGCAGGTTTACTGTATCCCTTGGACCTTCCCATTGATGATGAAACACAGAAATTGCATCGGAATTAAATATAAGAGACACAATGCCGTCTAATGTTCTGGAAGACTGTGTCTTCCTACTGTCTATGCTTTGAGCGTTTCCTGTGTCACCAGTTTTACATTCTGATGCACCTCTGCAGGTTTACTGTATACCTTGGACCTTCCCATTGTCGATGAAACACAGAAATTGCATCGGAATTAAATATAAGAGACACAATGCCGAATTAAGTACAGGAAGACTGAGTCTTCTTACGGTCTATCTTTTGAGCGTTTCCAGTGTCACCAGTTTTACATTTCGATGCACCTCTACAGGTTTACTGCACCCCTTGGACCTTCACAGTGACGATGAAACACAGAAATTGCATCGGAATTAAATATAAGAGACACAATGCCGACTTAAGTACTGGAAGACTGAGTCTTCCTACTGTCTATAATTTGAGCGTTTCCTGTGTCACCCGTTTTACATTCCGATGCACCTCTACAGGTTTACTGTATCAATTGGACCTTCCCATTGACGATGAAACACAGAAATTGCATCGGAATTAAATATAAGAGACACAATGCCGACTTAAGTACAGGAACACTGAGTCTTCCTACTGTCTATGATTTGAGCGTTTCCTGTGTCACCAGTTTTACATTCCGATGCACCTCTGCAGGTTTACTGTATCCATTGGACCTTCCCATTGTCGGTGAAACACAGAAATCGCATCGGAATTAAATATTAGAGACACAATGCCGACTTATGTACAGTAAGACTGAGTCTTCCTACTGTCTATGTTTTGAGCGTTTCCTGTGTCAACACTTTTACATTCCGATTCACCCCTGCCGGTTTACTGTATCCCTTGGACCTTCCTATGGTCGATGAAACACAGAAATCGCATCGGAATCAAATATAAGAGACACAATGCCGACTTAAGTAACGGGAAGACTGAGTCTTCCTACTGTCTATGTTTTGAGCGTTTCCTGTGTCCCCAGTTTTACATTCCGATACACCTCTGCAGGTTTACTCTATCCATTGGACCTTCCCATTGACGATGAAAAACAGAAATTGCAACGGAATTAAATATAAGAGACACAACGCCGACTTAAGTACAAGAAAACTTATTCTTCTTACGGTCTATGTTTTGAGCGTTTCCTGTGTCACCAGTTTTACATTCCGATGCACCTCTGCTGGTTTACTGTTTCCCTTGGACCTTCCCATTGTCGATGAAACACAGAAATCGCATCGGAATTAAATATAAGAGACACAATGCCCACTTAAGTACAGGAAGACTGAGTCTTCCTACTGTCTATATTTTGAGCGATTCCTGTGTCATCAGTTTTACATTCCGATGCACCTCTGCAGGTCTACTGTATCCCTTGGACCTTCCCATTGACGATGAAAAACAGAAATTGCATCGGAATTAAATATAAGAGACACAATGCCGACTTAAGTACAGGAAGACTAAGTCTTCCTACTGTCTATGTTTTGAGCGTTTCCAGTGTCACCAGTTTTACATTCCGATGCACCTCTGCAGGTTTACTGTATCCCTTGGACCTTCCCATTGACGATGAAACACAGAAATTGCATCGGAATTAAATATAAGAGACACAATGCAGACTTATGTACAGGAAGACTGAGTCTTCCTACTGTCTATGTTTTGAGCGTTTCCTGTGTCACCAGTTTTACATTCCGAATCACCTCTGCAGGTTTACTCTATCCATTGGACCTTCCCATTGACGATGAAAAACAGAAATTGTATCGGAATTAAATATAAGAGACACAACGCCGACTTGAGTACAAGAAAAATTAGTCTTCTTACGGTCTATGTTTTGAGCGTTTCCTGTGTCACCAGTTTTACATTCCGATGCACCTCTGCTGGTTTACTGTATCCCTTGGACCTTCCCATTGTCGATGAAACACAGAAATCGCATCGGAATTAAATATAAGAGACACAATGCCCACTTAAGTACAGGAAGACTGAGTCTTCCTACTGTCTATATTTTTAGCATTTCCTGTGTCATCAGTTTTACATTCCGATGCACCTCTGCAGGTTTACTGTATCCCTTGGACCTTCCCATTGACGATGAAAAACAGAAATTGCATCGGAATTAAATATAAGAGACACAATGCCGACTTAAGTACAGGAAGACTGAGTCTTCCTACTGTCTATGTTTTGAGCGTTTCCTGTGTCATCAGTTTTACTTTCCGATGCACCTCTCCATGTATACTATATCCCTTGGACCTTCCCATTCACGATGAAACTCAGAAAATGCTTCGGAAATAAATATAAGAGACACAATGCCGACTTAAGTACAGGAAGACTGAGTCTTACTACTGTCTATGTTTTGAGCGTTTCCTATGTCACCAGTTTTACATTCCGATGCACCTCTGCAGGTTTACTGTATCCCCTGGACCTTCCCATTGACGATGAAACACAGAAATGGCATCGGAATTAAATATAAGAGACACAATGCCGTCTAATGTTCTGGAAGACTGTGTCTTCCTACTGTCTATGCTTTGAGCGTTTCCTGTGTCACCAGTTTTACATTCTGATGCACCTCTGCAGGTTTACTGTATCCCTTGGACCTTCCCATTGTCGATGAAACACAGAAATTGCATCGGAATTAAATATAAGAGACACAATGCCGAATTAAGTACAGAAAGACTGAGTCTTCTTACGGTCTATCTTTTGAGCGTTTCCAGTGTCACCAGTTTTACATTTCGATGCACCTCTACAGGTTTACTGCACCCCTTGGACCTTCACAGTGACGATGAAACACAGAGATTGCATCGGAATTAAATATAAGAGACACAATGCTGACTTAAGTACTGGAAGACTGAGTCTTCCTACTGTCTATAATTTGAGCGTTTCCTGTGTCACCCGTTTTACATTCCGATGCACCTCAACAATTTTACTGTATCACTTGGACCTTCCCATTGACGATGAAACACAGAAATGGCATCGGAATTAAATATAAGAGACACAATGCCGACTTAAGTACAGGAACACTGAGTCCCCCTACTGTCTATGTTTTGAGCGTTTCCTGTGTCACCAGTTTTACATTCCGATGCACCTCTGCAGGTTTACTGTATCCATTGGGCCTTCCCATTGTCGGTGAAACACAGAAATCGCATCGGAATTAAATATTAGAGACACCATGCCGACTTATGTACAGGACGACTGAGTCTTCCTACTGTCTATGTTTTGAGCGTTTCCTGTGTCAACATTTTAACATTCCGATTCACCCCTGCCGATTTACTGTATCCCTTGGACCTTCCTATTGTCGATGAAACACAGAAATCGCATCGGAATCAAATATAAGAGACACAATGCCGACTTAAGTAACGGGAAGACTGAGTCTTCCTACTGTCTATGTTTTGAGCGTTTCCTGTGTCACCAGTTTTACATTCCGATACACCTCTGCAGGTTTACTCTATCCATTGGACCTTCCCATTGACGACGAAAAACAGAAATTGCAACGGAATTAAATATAAGAGACACAACGCCGACTTAAGTACAAGAAAACTTAGTCTTCTTACGGTCTATGTTTTGAGCGTTTCCTGTGTCACCAGTTTTACATTCCGATGCACCTCTGCTGGTTTACTGTATCCCTTGGACCTTCCCATTGTCGATGAAACACAGAAATCGCATCGGAATTAAATATAAGAGACACAATGCCCACTTAAGAACAGGAAGACTGAGTCTTCCTACTGTCTATATTTTGAGCGATTCCTGTGTCACCAGTTTTACATTCTGATGCACCTCTGCAGGTTTACTGTATCCCTTGGACCTTCCCATTGTCGATGAAACACAGAAATTGCATCGGAATTAAATATAAGAGACACAATGCCGAATTAAGTACAGGAAGACTGAGTCTTCTTACGGTCTATGTTTTGAGCGTTTCCAGTGTCACCAGTTTTACATTCCGATGCACCTCTACAGGTTTACTGTATCCCTTGGACCTTCACAGTGACGATGAACCACAGAAATTGCATCGGAATTAAATATAAGAGACACAATGCCGACTTAAGTACAGGAAGACTAAGTCTTCCTACTGTCTATGTTTTGAGCGTTTCCTGTGTCATTTGTTTTACTTTCCGATGCACCTCTGCAGGTTTACTATATCCCTTGGACCTTCCCATTCACGATAAAACACAGATATTTCATCGGAATTAAATATAAGAGACACAACGCCGACTTAAGTACAAGAAAACTGAGTCTTCTTACGGTCTATGTTTTGAGCGTTTCCTGTGTCACCAGTTTTACATTCCGATGCACCTCTGCCGGTTTACTGTATCCCTTGGACCTTCCCATCGTCGATGAAACACAGAAATCGCATCGGAATTAAATATTAGAGACACAATGCCGACTTATGTACAGGAAGACTGAGTCTTCCTACTGTCTATGTTTTGAGCGTTTCCTGTGTCACCAGTTTTACATTCCGAATCACCTCTGCAGGTTTACTCTATCCATTGGACCTTCCCATTGACGATGAAAAACAGAAATTGCATCGGAATTAAATATAAGAGACACAACGCCGACTTGAGTACAAGAAAGTCTTCTTACGGTCTATGTTTTGAGCGTTTCCTGTGTCACCAGTTTTACATTCCGATGCCCCTCTGCTGGTTTACTGTATCCCTTGGACCTTCCCATTGTCGATGAAACACAGAAATCGCATCGGAATTAAATATAAGAGACACAATGCCCACTTAAGTACAGGAAGACTGAGTCTTCCTACAGTCTATATTTTTAGCGTTTCCTGTGTCATCAGTTTTACATTCCGATGCACCTCTGCGGGTTTACTGTATCCCTTGGACCTTCCCATTGACGATGAAAAACAGAAATTGCATCGGAATTAAATATAAGAGGCACAATGCCGACTTAAGTAACGGAAGACTGAGTCTTCCTACTGTCTATGTTTTGAGCGTTTCCTGTGTCATCAGTTTTACTTTCCGATGCACCTCTATATGTATACTATATCCCTTGGACCTTCCCATTCACGATGAAACACAGAAAATGCATCGGAAATAAATATAAGAGACACAATGCCGACTTAAGTAAAGGAAGACTGAGTTTTCCTACTGTCTATGTTTTGAGCGTTTCCTATGTCACCAGTTTTACATTCCGATGCACCTCTGCAGGTTTACTGTATCCCTTGGACCTTCCCATTGACGATGAAACACAGAAATTGCATCGGAATTAAATATAAGAGACACAATGCCGTCTAATGTTCTGGAAGACTGTGTCTTCCTACTGTCTATGTTTTGAGAGTTTCCTGTGTCACCAGTTTTACATTCTGATGCACCTCTGCAGGTTTACTGTATCCCTTGGACCTTCCCATTGTCGATGAAACACAGAAATTGCATCGGAATTAAATATAAGAGACACAATGCCGAATTAAGTACAGGAAGACTGAGTCTTCTTACGGTCTATGTTTTGAGCGTTTCCAGTGTCACCAGTTTTACATTCCAATGCACCTCTACAGGTTTACTGTATCCCTTGGACCTTCACAGTGACGATGAAACACAGAAATTGCATCGGAATTAAATATAAGAGACACAATGCCGACTTAAGTACAGGAAGTCTAAGTCTTCCTACTGTCTATGTTTTGAGCGTTTCCTGTGTCATTAGTTTTACTTTCCGATGCACCTCTGCAGGTTTACTACATCCCTTGGACCTTCCCATTCACGATGAAACACAGAAATTTCATCGGAAATAAATATAAAAGACACAATGCCGACTTAAGTACAGGAAGACTGAGTCTTCCTACTGTCTATGATTTGAGCGTTTCCTGTGTCACCAGTTTTACATTCCGATTCACCTCTGCAGGTTTACTGTATCCATTGGACCTTCCCATTGACGATGAAACACAGATATTTCATCGGAATTAAATATAAGAGACACAACGCCGATTTAAGTACAAGAAAACTGAGTCTTCTTACGGTCTATGTTTTGAGCGTTTTCTGTGTCACCAGTTGTACATTCCGATGCACCTTTGCCGGTTTACTGTATCCCTTGGACCTTCCCATTGTCGATGAAACACAGAAATCGCATCGGAATTAAATATAAGAGTTACAATGCCGACTTATGTACAGGAAGACTGAGTCTTCCTACTGTCTATGTTTTGAGCGTTTCCTGTGTCACCAGTTTTACATTCCGAATCACCTCTGCAGGTTTACTCTATCCATTGGACCTTCCCATTGACGATGAAAAACAGAAATTGCATCGGAATTAAATATAAGAGACACAACGCCGACTTGAGTACAAGAAAAATTATTCTTCTTACAGTCTATGTTTTGAGCGTTTCCTGTGTCACCAGTTTTACATTCCGATGCACCTCTGCTGGTTTACTGTATCCCTTGGACCTTCCCATTGTCGATGAAACACAGAAATCGCATCGGAATTAAATATAAGAGACACAATGCCCACTTAAGTACAGGAAGACTGAGTCTTCCTACTGTCTATACTTTTAGCGTTTCCCGTTTCATCAGTTTTACATTCCGATGCACCTCTGCAGGTTTACTGTATCCCTTGGACCTTCCCATTGACGATGAAAAACAGAAATTGCATCGGAATTAAATATAAGAGACACAATGCCGACTTAAGTACAGGAAGACTGAGTCTTCCTACTGTCTATGTTTTGAGCGTTTCCTGTGTCATCAGTTTTACATTCCGATGCACCTCTGCAGGTTTACTGTATCCCTTGGACCTTCCCATTGACGATGAAAAACAGAAATTGCATCGGAATTAAATATAAGAGACACAATGCCGACTTAAGTACAGGAAGACTGAGTCTTCCTACTGTCTATGATTTGAGAGTTTCCTGTGTCACCAGTTTTACATTCCGATTCACCTCTGCAGGTTTACTGTATCCATTGGACCTTCCCATTGACGATGAAACACAGATATTTCATCGGAATTAAATATAAGAGACACAACGCCGACTTAAGTACAAGAAAACTGAGTCTTCTTACGGTCTATGTTTTGAGCGTTTCCTGTGTCACCAGTTTTACATTCCGATGCATCTCTGCCGGTTTACTGTATCCCTTGGACCTTCCCATTGTCGATGAAACACAGAAATCGCATCGGAATTAAATATAAGAGACACAATGCCCACTTAAGTACAAGAAGACTGAGTCTTCCTACTGTCTATATTTTTAGCGTTTCCTGTGTCATCAGTTTTACATTCCGAAGCACCTCTGCAGGTTTACTGTATCCCTTGGACCTTCCCATTGACGATGAAAAACAGAAATAGCATCGGAATTAAATATAAGAGACACAACGCCGACTTGAGTACAAGAAAAATTAGTCTTCTTACAGTCTATGTTTTGAGCGTTTCCTGTGTCACCAGTTTTACATTCCGATGCACCTCTGCTGGTTTACTGTATCCCTTGGACCTTCCCATTGTCGATGAAACACAGAAATCGCATCGGAATTAAATATAAGAGACACAATGCCCACTTAAGTACAAGAAGACTGAGTCTTCCTACTGTCTATATTTTTAGCGTTTCCTGTGTCATCAGTTTTACATTCCGAAGCACCTCTGCAGGTTTACTGTATCCCTTGGACCTTCCCATTGACGATGAAAAACAGAAATTGCATCGGAATTAAATATAAGAGACACAATGCCGACTTAAATACAGGAAGACTGAGTCTTCCTACTGTCTATGTTTTGAGCGTTTCCTGTGTCATCAGTTTTACTTTCCGATTCACCTCTCCATGTATACTATATCCCTTGGACCTTCCCATTCACGATGAAACACAGAAAATGCATCGGAATTAAATATAAGAGACACAATGCCGACTTAAGTACAGCAAGACTGAGTCTTCCTACTGTCTATGTTTTGAGCGTTTCCTGTGTCATCAGTTTTACTTTCCGATGCACCTCTATATGTATACTATATCCCTTGGACCTTCCCATTCACGATGAAACACAGAAAATGCATCGGAAATAAATATAAGAGACACAATGACGACTTAAGTAAAGGAAGACTGAGTTTTCCTACTGTCTATGTTTTGAGCGTTTCCTATGTCACCAGTTTTACATTCCGATGCACCTCTGCAGGTTTACTGTATCCCTTGGACCTCCCCATTGACGATGAAACACAGAAATTGCATCGGAATTAAATATAAGAGACACAATGCCGTCTAATGTTCTGGAAGACTGTGTCTTCCTACTGTCTATGTCTTGAGCGTTTCCTGTGTCACCAGTTTTAATTCTGATGCACCTCTGCAGGTTTACTGTATCCCTTGGACCTTTCCATTGTCGTTGAAACACAGAAATTGCATCGGAATTAAATATAAGAGACACAATGCCGAATTAAGTACAGGAAGACTGAGTCTTCTTACGGTCTATGTTTTGAGCGTTTCCAGTGTCACCAGTTTTACATTCCGATGCACCTCTACAGGTTTACTGTATCCCTTGGACCTTCACAGTGACGATGAAACACAGAAATAGCATCGGAATTAAATATAAGAGACACAATGCCGACTTAAGTACAGGAAGACTAAGTCTTCCTACTGTCTATGGTTTGAGCGTTTCCTGTGTCATTAGTTTTACTTTCCGATGCACCTCTGCAGGTTTACTACATCCCTTGGACCTTCCCATTCACGATGAAACACAGAAATTTCATCGGAAATAAATATAAGAGACACAATGCCGACTTAAGTACAGGAAGACTGAGTCTTCCTACTGTCTATGATTTGAGCGTTTCCTGCGTCACCAGTTTTACATTCCGATTCACCTCTGCAGGTTTACTGTATCCATTGGACTTTCCCATTGACGATGAAACACAGATATTTCATCGGAATTAAATATAAGAGACACAACGCCGACTTAAGTACAAGAAAACTGAGTCTTCTTACGGTCTATGTTTTGAGCGTTTCCTGTGTCACCAGTTTTACATTCCGAATCACCTCTGCAGGTTTACTCTATCCATTGGACCTTCCCATTGACGATGAAAAACAGAAATTGCATCGGAATTAAATATAACAGACACAACGCCGACTTGAGTACAAGAAAAATTAGTCTTCTTACAGTCTATGTTTTGAGCGTTTCCTGTGTCACCAGTTTTACATTCCGATGCACCTCTGCTGGTTTACTGTATCCCTTGGACCTTCCCATTGACGATGAAACACAGAAATTGCATCGGAAATAAATATAAGAGACACAATGCCGTCTTATGTTCTGGAAGACTGTGTCTTCCTACTGTCTATGATTTGAGCGTTTCCTGTGTCACCAGTTTTACATTCCGATGCGCCCCTGCCGGTTTACTGTATCCCTTGGACCTTCCCATTGTCGATGAAACACAGAAATCGCATCGGAATTAAATATAAGAGACACAATATCGACTTAAGTACAGGAAGACTGAGTCTTCCTACTGTCTATGTTTTGAGCGTTTCCTGTGTCACCAGTTTTACATTCCGAATCACCTCTGCAGGTTTACTCTATCCATTGGACCTTCCCATTGACGATGAAAAACAGAAATTGCATCGCAATTAAATATTAGAGACACAACGCCGACTTGAGTACAAGAAAACTTAGTCTTCTTACGGTCTATGTTTTGAGCGTTTTCTGTGTCACCAGTTTTACATTCCGATGCACCTCTGCTGGTTTACTGTATCCCTTGGACCTTCCCATTGTCGATGAAACACAGAAATCGCAACGGAATTAAATATAAGAGACACAATGCCCACTTAAGTACAGGAAGACTGAGTCTTCCTACTGTCTATATGTTTAGCGTTTCCTGTGTCATCAGTTTTACATTCCGATGCACCTCGGCAGGTTTACTGTATCCCTTGGACCTTCCCATTGACGATGAAAAACAGAAATTGCATCGGAATTAAATATAAGAGACACAATGCCGACTTAAGTACAGGAAGACTGAGTCTTCCTACTGTCTATGTTTCGAGCGTTTCCTGTGTCATCAGTTTTATCTTCCGATGCACCTCTACATGTATACTATATCCCTTGGACCTTCCCATTCACGATGAAACACAGAAAATGCATCGGAAATAAATATAAGAGACACAATGCCGACTTAAGTAAAGGAAGACTGAGTCTTCCTACTGTCTATGTTTTGAGCGTTTCCTGTGTCACCAGTTTTACATTCCGATGCACCTCTGCAGGTTTACTGTATCCCTTGGACCTTCCCATTGACGATGAAACACAGAAATTGCATCGGAATTAAATATAAGAGACACAATGCCGTCTAATGTTCTGGAAGACTGTGTCTTCCTACTGTCTATGTTTTGAGCGTTTCCTGTGTCACCAGTTTTACATTCTGATGCACCTCTGCAGGTTTACTGTATCCCTTGGACCTTCCCATTGTCGATGAAACACAGAAATTGCATCGGAATTAAATATAAGAGACACAATGCCGAATTAAGTACAGGAAGACTGAGTCTTCTTACGGTCTATGTTTTGAGCGTTTCCAGTGTCACCAGTTTTACATTCCAATGCACCTCTACAGGTTTACTGTATCCCTTGGACCTTCACAGTGACGATGAAACACAGAAATTGCATCGGAATTAAATATAAGAGACACAATGCCGACTTAAGTACAGGAAGACTAAGTCTTCCTACTGTCTATGTTTTGAGCGTTTCCTGTGTCATTAGTTTTACTTTCCGATGCACTTCTGCAGGTTTACTACATCCCTTGGACCTCCCCATTCACGATGAAACACAGAAATTTCATCGGAAATAAATATAAGAGACACAATGCCGACTTAAGTACAGGAAGACTGAGTCTTCCTACTGTCTATGATTTGAGCGTTTCCTGTGTCACCAGTTTGACATTCCGATTCACCTCTGCAGGTTTACTGTATCCATTGGACCTTCCCATTGACGATGAAACACAGATATTTCATCGGAATTAAATATAAAAGACACAACGCCAACTTAAGTACAAGAAAACTGAGTCTTCTTACGGTCTATGTTTTGAGCGTTTCCTGTGTCACCAGTTTTACATTCCGATGCACCTCTGCAGGTTTACTGTATCCCTTGGACCTTCTCATTGACGATGAAAAACAGAAATTGCATCGGAATTAAATATAAGAGACACAATGCTGACTTAAGTACAGGAAGACTGAGTCTTCCTACTGTCTATGTTTTGAGCGTTTCCTGTGTCATCAGTTTTACTTTCCGATGCACCTCTCCATGTATACTATATCCCTTGGACCTTCCTATTCACGATGAAACACAGAAAATACATCGGAAATATATATAAGAGACACAATGCCGACTTAAGTACAGGAAGACTGAGTCTTCCTACTGTCTATGTTTTGAGCGTTTCCTATGTCACCAGTTTTACATTCCGATGCACCTCTGCAGGTTTACTGTATCCCTTGGACCTTCCCATTGACGATGAAACACAGAAATTGCATCGGAATTAAATATAAGAGACACAATGCCGAATTAAGTACAGGAAGACTGAGTCTTCTTACGGTCTATGTTTTGAGCGTTTCCAGTGTCACCAGTTTTACATTCCGATGCACCTCTACAGGTTTACTGTATCCCTTGGACCTTCACAGTGACGATGAAACACAGAAATTGCATCGGAATTAAATATAAGAGACACAATGCCGACTTAAGAGCAGGGAGACTAAGTCTTCCTACTGTCTATGTTTTGAGCGTTTCCTGTGTCATTAGTTTTACTTTCCGATGCACCTCTGCAGGTTTACTATATCCCTTGGACCTTCCCATTCACGTTGAAACACAGAAATTTCATCGGAAATATATATAAGAGACACAATGCCGACTTAAGTACAGGAAGACTGAGTCTTCCTACTGTCTATGATTTGACCGATTCCTGTGTCACCAGTTTTACATTGCGATTCACCTCTGCAGGTTTACTGTATCCATTGGACCTTCCCATTGACGATGAAACACAGATATTTCATCGGAATTAAATTTAAGAGACACAACGCCGACTTAAGTACAAGAAAACTGAGTCTTCTTATGGTCTATGTTTTGAGCGTTTCCTGTGTTACCAGTTTTACATTCCGATGCGCCCCTGCCGGTTTACTGTATCCCTTGGACCTTCCCATTGACGATGAAACACAGAAATTGCATCGGAATTAAATATAAGAGACACAATGCCGAATTAAGTACAGGAAGACTGAGTCTTCTTACGGTCTATGTTTTGAGCGTTTCCAGTGTCACCAGTTTTACATTCCGATGCACCTCTACAGGTTTACTGTATCCCTTGGACCTTCACAGTGACGATGAAACACAGAAATAGCATCGGAATTAAATATAAGAGACACAATGCCGACTTAAGTACAGGAAGACTAAGTCTTCCTACTGTCTATGGTTTGAGCGTTTCCTGTGTCATTAGTTTTACTTTCCGATGCACCTCTGCAGGTTTACTACATCCCTTGGACCTTCCCATTCACGATGAAACACAGAAATTTCATCGGAAATAAATATAAGAGACACAATGCCGACTTAAGTACAGGAAGACTGAGTCTTCCTACTGTCTATGATTTGAGCGTTTCCTGCGTCACCAGTTTTACATTCCGATTCACCTCTGCAGGTTTACTGTATCCATTGGACTTTCCCATTGACGATGAAACACAGATATTTCATCGGAATTAAATATAAGAGACACAACGCCGACTTAAGTACAAGAAAACTGAGTCTTCTTACGGTCTATGTTTTGAGCGTTTCCTGTGTCACCAGTTTTACATTCCGAATCACCTCTGCAGGTTTACTCTATCCATTGGACCTTCCCATTGACGATGAAAAACAGAAATTGCATCGGAATTAAATATAACAGACACAACGCCGACTTGAGTACAAGAAAAATTAGTCTTCTTACAGTCTATGTTTTGAGCGTTTCCTGTGTCACCAGTTTTACATTCCGATGCACCTCTGCTGGTTTACTGTATCCCTTGGACCTTCCCATTGACGATGAAACACAGAAATTGCATCGGAAATAAATATAAGAGACACAATGCCGTCTTATGTTCTGGAAGACTGTGTCTTCCTACTGTCTATGATTTGAGCGTTTCCTGTGTCACCAGTTTTACATTCCGATGCGCCCCTGCCGGTTTACTGTATCCCTTGGACCTTCCCATTGTCGATGAAACACAGAAATCGCATCGGAATTAAATATAAGAGACACAATATCGACTTAAGTACAGGAAGACTGAGTCTTCCTACTGTCTATGTTTTGAGCGTTTCCTGTGTCACCAGTTTTACATTCCGAATCACCTCTGCAGGTTTACTCTATCCATTGGACCTTCCCATTGACGATGAAAAACAGAAATTGCATCGCAATTAAATATTAGAGACACAACGCCGACTTGAGTACAAGAAAACTTAGTCTTCTTACGGTCTATGTTTTGAGCGTTTTCTGTGTCACCAGTTTTACATTCCGATGCACCTCTGCTGGTTTACTGTATCCCTTGGACCTTCCCATTGTCGATGAAACACAGAAATCGCAACGGAATTAAATATAAGAGACACAATGCCCACTTAAGTACAGGAAGACTGAGTCTTCCTACTGTCTATATGTTTAGCGTTTCCTGTGTCATCAGTTTTACATTCCGATGCACCTCGGCAGGTTTACTGTATCCCTTGGACCTTCCCATTGACGATGAAAAACAGAAATTGCATCGGAATTAAATATAAGAGACACAATGCCGACTTAAGTACAGGAAGACTGAGTCTTCCTACTGTCTATGTTTCGAGCGTTTCCTGTGTCATCAGTTTTATCTTCCGATGCACCTCTACATGTATACTATATCCCTTGGACCTTCCCATTCACGATGAAACACAGAAAATGCATCGGAAATAAATATAAGAGACACAATGCCGACTTAAGTAAAGGAAGACTGAGTCTTCCTACTGTCTATGTTTTGAGCGTTTCCTGTGTCACCAGTTTTACATTCCGATGCACCTCTGCAGGTTTACTGTATCCCTTGGACCTTCCCATTGACGATGAAACACAGAAATTGCATCGGAATTAAATATAAGAGACACAATGCCGTCTAATGTTCTGGAAGACTGTGTCTTCCTACTGTCTATGTTTTGAGCGTTTCCTGTGTCACCAGTTTTACATTCTGATGCACCTCTGCAGGTTTACTGTATCCCTTGGACCTTCCCATTGTCGATGAAACACAGAAATTGCATCGGAATTAAATATAAGAGACACAATGCCGAATTAAGTACAGGAAGACTGAGTCTTCTTACGGTCTATGTTTTGAGCGTTTCCAGTGTCACCAGTTTTACATTCCAATGCACCTCTACAGGTTTACTGTATCCCTTGGACCTTCACAGTGACGATGAAACACAGAAATTGCATCGGAATTAAATATAAGAGACACAATGCCGACTTAAGTACAGGAAGACTAAGTCTTCCTACTGTCTATGTTTTGAGCGTTTCCTGTGTCATTAGTTTTACTTTCCGATGCACTTCTGCAGGTTTACTACATCCCTTGGACCTCCCCATTCACGATGAAACACAGAAATTTCATCGGAAATAAATATAAGAGACACAATGCCGACTTAAGTACAGGAAGACTGAGTCTTCCTACTGTCTATGATTTGAGCGTTTCCTGTGTCACCAGTTTGACATTCCGATTCACCTCTGCAGGTTTACTGTATCCATTGGACCTTCCCATTGACGATGAAACACAGATATTTCATCGGAATTAAATATAAAAGACACAACGCCAACTTAAGTACAAGAAAACTGAGTCTTCTTACGGTCTATGTTTTGAGCGTTTCCTGTGTCACCAGTTTTACATTCCGATGCACCTCTGCAGGTTTACTGTATCCCTTGGACCTTCTCATTGACGATGAAAAACAGAAATTGCATCGGAATTAAATATAAGAGACACAATGCTGACTTAAGTACAGGAAGACTGAGTCTTCCTACTGTCTATGTTTTGAGCGTTTCCTGTGTCATCAGTTTTACTTTCCGATGCACCTCTCCATGTATACTATATCCCTTGGACCTTCCTATTCACGATGAAACACAGAAAATACATCGGAAATATATATAAGAGACACAATGCCGACTTAAGTACAGGAAGACTGAGTCTTCCTACTGTCTATGTTTTGAGCGTTTCCTATGTCACCAGTTTTACATTCCGATGCACCTCTGCAGGTTTACTGTATCCCTTGGACCTTCCCATTGACGATGAAACACAGAAATTGCATCGGAATTAAATATAAGAGACACAATGCCGAATTAAGTACAGGAAGACTGAGTCTTCTTACGGTCTATGTTTTGAGCGTTTCCAGTGTCACCAGTTTTACATTCCGATGCACCTCTACAGGTTTACTGTATCCCTTGGACCTTCACAGTGACGATGAAACACAGAAATTGCATCGGAATTAAATATAAGAGACACAATGCCGACTTAAGAGCAGGGAGACTAAGTCTTCCTACTGTCTATGTTTTGAGCGTTTCCTGTGTCATTAGTTTTACTTTCCGATGCACCTCTGCAGGTTTACTATATCCCTTGGACCTTCCCATTCACGTTGAAACACAGAAATTTCATCGGAAATATATATAAGAGACACAATGCCGACTTAAGTACAGGAAGACTGAGTCTTCCTACTGTCTATGATTTGACCGATTCCTGTGTCACCAGTTTTACATTGCGATTCACCTCTGCAGGTTTACTGTATCCATTGGACCTTCCCATTGACGATGAAACACAGATATTTCATCGGAATTAAATTTAAGAGACACAACGCCGACTTAAGTACAAGAAAACTGAGTCTTCTTATGGTCTATGTTTTGAGCGTTTCCTGTGTTACCAGTTTTACATTCCGATGCGCCCCTGCCGGTTTACTGTATCCCTTGGACCTTCCCATTGTCGATGAAACACAGAAATCGCATCGGAATTAAATATAAGAGACACAATGCCGACTTAAGTACAGGAAGACTGAGTCTTCCTACTGTCTATGTTTTGAGCGTTTCCTGTGTCACCAGTTTTACATTCCGATTCACCTCTGCAGGTTTACTCTATCCATTGGACCTTCCCATTGACGATGAAAAACAGAAATTGCATCGGAATTAAATATAAGAGACACAACGCCGACATAAGTAGAAGAAAACAGAGTCTTCTTACGGTCTATGTTTTGAGCGTTTCCTGTGTCACCAGTTTTACATTCCGATGCACCTCTGCTGGTTTACTGTATCCCTTGGACCTTCCCATTGTCGATGAAACACAGAAATCGCATCGGAATTAAATATAAGAGACACAATGCCCACTTCAGTACAGGAAGACTGAGTCTTCCTACTGTCTATACTTTTAGCGTTTCCCGTTTCATCAGTTTTACATTCCGATGCACCTCTGGAGGTTTACTGTATCCCTTGGACCTTCCCATTGACGATGAAAAACAGAAATTGCATCGGAATTAAATATAAGAGACACAATGCCGACTTAAGTACAGGAAGACTGAGTCTTCCTACTGTCTATGTTTTGAGCGTTTCCTGTGTCATCAGTTTTACATTCCGATGCACCTCTGCAGGTTTACTGTATCCCTTGGACCTTCCCATTGACGATGAAAAACAGAAATTGCATCGGAATTAAATATAAGAGACACAATGCCGACTTAACTACAGGAAGACTGAGTCTTCCTACTGTCTATGATTTGAGAGTTTCCTGTGTCACCAGTTTTACATTCCGATTCACCTCTGCAGGTTTACTGTATCCATTGGACCTTCCCATTGACGATGAAACACAGATATTTCATCGGAATTAAATATAAGAGACACAACGCCGACTTAAGTACAAGAAAACTGAGTCTTCTTACGGTCTATGTTTTGAGCGTTTCCTGTGTCACCAGTTTTACATTCCGATGCATCTCTGCCGGTTTACTGTATCCCTTGGACCTTCCCATTGTCGATGAAACACAGAAATCGCATCGGAATTAAATATAAGAGACACAATGCCCACTTAAGTACAAGAAGACTGAGTCTTCCTACTGTCTATATTTTTAGCGTTTCCTGTGTCATCAGTTTTACATTCCGAAGCACCTCTGCAGGTTTACTGTATCCCTTGGACCTTCCCATTGACGATGAAAAACAGAAATTGCATCGGAATTAAATATAAGAGACACAATGCCGACTTAAGTACAGGAAGACTGAGTCTTCCTACTGTCTATGTTTTGAGCGTTTCCTGTGTCATCAGTTTTACTTTCCGATTCACCTCTCCATGTATACTATATCCCTTGGACCTTCCCATTCACGATGAAACACAGAAAATGCATCGGAATTAAATATAAGAGACACAATGCCGACTTAAGTACAGGAAGACTGAGTCTTCCTACTGTCTATGTTTTGAGCGTTTCCTGTGTCATCAGTTTTACTTTCCGATGCACCTCTATATGTATACTATATCCCTTGGACCTTCCCATTCACGATGAAACACAGAAAATGCATCGGAAATAAATATAAGAGACACAATGACGACTTAAGTAAAGGAAGACTGAGTTTTCCTACTGTCTATGTTTTGAGCGTTTCCTATGTCACCAGTTTTACATTCCGATGCACCTCTGCAGGTTTACTGTATCCCTTGGACCTCCCCATTGACGATGAAACACAGAAATTGCATCGGAATTAAATATAAGAGACACAATGCCGTCTAATGTTCTGGAAGACTGTGTCTTCCTACTGTCTATGTCTTGAGCGTTTCCTGTGTCACCAGTTTTAATTCTGATGCACCTCTGCAGGTTTACTGTATCCCTTGGACCTTTCCATTGTCGATGAAACACAGAAATTGCATCGGAATTAAATATAAGAGACACAATGCCGAATTAAGTACAGGAAGACTGAGTCTTCTTACGGTCTATGTTTTGAGCGTTTCCAGTGTCACCAGTTTTACATTCCGATGCACCTCTACAGGTTTACAGTATCCCTTGGACCTTCACAGTGACGATGAAACACAGAAATAGCATCGGAATTAAATATAAGAGACACAATGCCGACTTAAGTACAGGAAGACTAAGTCTTCCTACTGTCTATGGTTTGAGCGTTTCCTGTGTCATTAGTTTTACTTTCCGTTGCACCTCTGCAGGTTTACTACATCCCTTGGACCTTCCCATTCACGATGAAACACAGAAATTTCATCGGAAATAAATATAAGAGACACAATGCCGACCAAAGTACAGGAAGACTGAGTCTTCCTACTGTCTATGATTTGAGCGTTTCCTGTGTCACCAGTTTTACATTCCGATTCACCTCTGCAGGTTTACTGTATCCATTGGACCTTCCCATTGACGCTGAAACACAGATATTTCATCGGAATTAAATATAAGAGACACAACGCCGACTTAAGTACAAGAAAACTGAGTCTTCTTACGGTCTATGTTTTGAGCGTTTCCTGTGTCACCAGTTTTACATTCCGATGCACCTCTGCCGGTTTACTGTATCCCTTGGACCTTCCCATTGTCGATGAAACACAGAAATCGCATCGGAATTAAATATAAGAGACACAATGCCGACTTATGTACAGGAAGACTGAGTCTTCCTACTGTCTATGTTTTGAGCGTTTCCTGTGTCACCAGTTTTACATTCCGAATCACCTCTGCAGGTTTACTCTATCCATTGGACCTTCCCATTGACGATGAAAAACAGAAATTGCATCGGAATTAAATATAACAGACACAACGCCGGCTTGAGTACAAGAAAAATTAGTCTTCTTACAGTCTATGTTTTGAGCGTTTCCTGTGTCACCAGTTTTACATTCCGATGCACCTCTGCTGGTTTACTGTATCCCTTGGACCTTCCCATTGACGATGAAACACAGAAATTGCATCGGAAATAAATATAAGAGACACAATGCCGTCTTATGTTCTGGAAGACTGTGTCTTCCTACTGTCTATGATTTGAGCGTTTCCTGTGTCACCAGTTTTACATTCCGATGCGCCCCTGCCGGTTTACTGTATCCCTTGGACCTTCCCATTGTCGATGAAACACAGAAATCGCATCGGAATTAAATATAAGAGACACAATATCGACTTAAGTACAGGAAGACTGAGTCTTCCTACTGTCTATGTTTTGAGCGTTTCCTGTGTCACCAGTTTTACATTCCGAATCACCTCTGCAGGTTTACTCTATCCATTGGACCTTCCCATTGACGATGAAAAACAGAAATTGCATCGCAATTAAATATAAGAGACACAACGCCGACTTGAGTACAAGAAAACTTAGTCTTCTTACGGTCTATGTTTTGAGCGTTTTCTGTGTCACCAGTTTTACATTCCGATGCACCTCTGCTGGTTTACTGTATCCCTTGGACCTTCCCATTGTCGATGAAACACAGAAATCGCAACGGAATTAAATATAAGAGACACAATGCCCACTTAAGTACAGGAAGACTGAGTCTTCCTACTGTCTATATGTTTAGCGTTTCCTGTGTCATCAGTTTTACATTCCGATGCACCTCGGCAGGTTTACTGTATCCCTTGGACCTTCCCATTGACGATGAAAAACAGAAATTGCATCGGAATTAAATATAAGAGACACAATGCCGACTTAAGTACAGGAAGACTGAGTCTTCCTACTGTCTATGTTTCGAGCGTTTCCTGTGTCATCAGTTTTATCTTCCGATGCACCTCTACATGTATACTATATCCCTTGGACCTTCCCATTCACGATGAAACACAGAAAATACATCGGAAATAAATATAAGAGACACAATGCCGACTTAAGTAAAGGAAGACTGAGTCTTCCTACTGTCTATGTTTTGAGCGTTTCCTGTGTCACCAGTTTTACATTCCGATGCACCTCTGCAGGTTTACTGTATCCCTTGGACCTTCCCATTGACGATGAAACACAGAAATTGCATCGGAATTAAATATAAGAGACACAATGCTGACTTAAGTACAGGAAGACTGAGTCTTCCTACTGTCTATGTTTTGAGCGTTTCCTGTGTCATCAGTTTTACTTTCCGATGCACCTCTCCATGTATACTATATCCCTTGGACCTTCCTATTCACGATGAAACACAGAAAATACATCGGAAATATATATAAGAGACACAATGCCGACTTAAGTACAGGAAGACTGTGTCTTCCTACTGTCTATGTTTTGAGCGTTTCCTATGTCACCAGTTTTACATTCCGATGCACCTCTGCAGGTTTACTGTATCCCTTGGACCTTCCCATTGACGATGAAACACAGAAATTGCATCGGAATTAAATATAAGAGACACAATGCCATCTAATGTGTTGGAAGACTGTGTCTTCCTACTGTCTATGCTTTGAGCGTTTCCTGTGTCACCAGTTTTACATTCTGATGCACCTCTGCAGGTTTACTGTATCCCTTGGACCTTCCCATTGGCGATGAAACACAGAAATTGCATCGGAATTAAATATAAGAGACACAATGCCGAATTAAGTACAGGAAGACTGAGTCTTCTTACGGTCTATGTTTTGAGCGTTTCCAGTGTCACCAGTTTTACATTCCGATGCACCTCTACAGGTTTACTGTATCCCTTGGACCTTCACAGTGACGATGAAACACAGAAATTGCATCGGAATTAAATATAAGAGACACAATGCCGACTTAAGAGCAGGGAGACTAAGTCTTCCTACTGTCTATGTTTTGAGCGTTTCCTGTGTCATTAGTTTTACTTTCCGATGCACCTCTGCAGGTTTACTATATCCCTTGGACCTTCCCATTCACGTTGAAACACAGAAATTTCATCGGAAATATATATAAGAGACACAATGCCGACTTAAGTACAGGAAGACTGAGTCTTCCTACTGTCTATGATATGACCGATTCCTGTGTCACCAGTTTTACATTGCGATTCACCTCTGCAGGTTTACTGTATCCATTGGACCTTCCCATTGACGATGAAACACAGATATTTCATCGGAATTAAATTTAAGAGACACAACGCCGACTTAAGTACAAGAAAACTGAGTCTTCTTATGGTCTATGTTTTGAGCGTTTCCTGTGTTACCAGTTTTACATTCCGATGCGCCCCTGCCGGTTTACTGTATCCCTTGGACCTTCCCATTGTCGATGAAGCACAGAAATCGCATCGGAATTAAATATAAGAGACACAATGCCGACTTAAGTACAGGAAGACTGAGTCTTCCTACTGTCTATGTTTTGAGCGTTTCCTGTGTCACCAGTTTTACATTCCGATTCACCTCTGCAGGTTTACTCTATCCATTTTACCTTCCCATTGACGATGAAAAACAGAAATTGCATCGGAATTAAATATGACACAACGCCGACATAAGTAGAAGAAAACAGAGTCTTCTTACGGTCTATGTTTTGAGCGTTTCCTGTGTCACCAGTTTTACATTCCGATGCACCTCTGCTGGTTTACTGTATCCCTTGGACCTTCCCATTGTCGATGAAACACAGAAATCGCATCGGAATTAAATATAAGAGACACAATGCCGACTTAAGTACAGGAAGACTGAGTCTTCCTACTGTCTATATTTTGAGCGTTTCCTGTGTCATCAGTTTTACATTCCGATGCACCTCTGCAGGTTTACTGTATCCCTTGGCCCTTCCCATTGACGATGAAAAACAGAAATTGCATCGGAATTAAATATAAGAGACACAATGCCGACTTAAGTACAGGAAGACTGAGTATTCCTACTGTCTATGTTTTGAGCGTTTCCTGTGTCACCAGTTTTACTTTCCGATGCACATCTCCATTTATACTATATCCCTTGGACATTCCCATTCACGATGAAACACAGAAATTGCATCGGAATTAAATATAAGAGACACAATGCCGACTTCAGTACAGGAAGACTGAGTCTTCTCAATGTCTATGTTTTGAGCGTTTCCTGTGTCACCAGTTTTACATTCCGATGCACCTCTGCCGGTTTACTGTATCCCTTGGACCTTCCCATTGTCGATGAAACACAGAAATTGCATCGGAATTAAATATAAGAGACACAATGCCGACTTAAGTACAGGAAGACTGAGTCTTCCTACTGTCTACGTTTTGAGCGTTTCCTGTGTCATCAGTTTTACTTTCCGATGCACCTCTCCATGTATACTATATCCCTTGGACCTTCCCATTCACGATGAAACACATAAATTGCATCGGAAATAAATATAAGAGACACAATGCTGACTTAAGTACAGGAAGACGGAGTCTTCCTACTGTCTATGTTTTGAGCGTTTCCTGTGTCACCAGTTTTACATTACGATGCACCTCTGCAGGTTTACTGTATCCCTTGGACCTTCCCATTGACGATGAAACACAGAAATTGCATCGGAATTAAATATAAGAGACACAATGCCGACTTAAGTACAGGAAGACTGAGTCTTCCTACTGTCTATGTTTTGAGCGTTTCCTGTGTCACTAGTTTTACATTCTGATGCACCTCTGCAGGTTTACTGTATCCCTTGGACCTTCCCATTGACGATGAAACACAGAAATTGCATCGGAATTAAATATAAGAGACACAATGCCGTCTTATGTTCTGGAAGACTGTGTCTTCCAACTGTCTATGATTTGAGCGTTTCCTGTGTCACCAGTTTTACATTCTGATGCACCTCTGCAGGTTTAGTGTATCCCTTGGACCTTCCCATTGTCGATGAAACACAGAAATTGCATCGGAATTAAATATAAGAGACACAATGCCGAATTAAGTACAGGAAGACTGAGTCTTCTTACGGTCTATGTTCTGAGCGTTTCCAGTGTCACCAGTTTTACATTCCGATGCACCTCTACAGGTTTACTGTATCCCTTGGACCTTCACAGTGACGATGAAACACAGAAATTGCATCGGAATTAAATATAAGAGACACAATGCCGACTTATGTACAGGAAGACTGAGTCTTCCTACTGTCTATGTTTTGAGCGTTTCCTGTGTCATTGGTTTTACTTTCCGATGCACCTCTGCAGGTTTACTATATCCCTTGGACCTTCCCAATCACGATGAAACACACAAATTTCATCGGAAATATATATAAGAGACACAATGCCGACTTAAGTACAGGAAGACTGAGTCTTCCTACTGTCTATGATTTGACCGTTCCCTGTGTCACCAGTTTTACATTCCGATTCACCTCTGCAGGTTTACTGTATCCATTGGACCCTCCCATTGACGATGAAACACAGATTTTTCATCGGAATTAAATTTAAGAGACACAACGCCGACTTAAGTACAGGAAGACTGAGTCTTCCTACTGTCTATATTTTGAGCGTTTCCTGTGTCATCAGTTTTACATTCCGATGCCCCTCTGCAGGTTTACAGTATCCCTTGGCCCTTCCCATTGACGATGAAAAACAGAAATTGAATCGGAATTAAATATAAGAGACACAATGCCGACTTAAGTACAGGAAGACTGAGTCTTCCTACTGTCTATGTTTTGAGCGTTTCCTGTGTCACCAGTTTTACTTTCCGATGCACCTCTCCATGTATACTATATCCCTTGGACATTCCCATTCACGATGAAACACAGAAATTGCATCGGAAATAAATATAAGAGACACAATGCCGACTTAAGTACAGGAAGACTGAGTCTTCCTACTGTCTATGTTTTGAGCGTTTCCTGTGTCACCAGTTTTAGATTCTGATGCACCTCTGCAAGTTTACTGTATCCCTTGGACCTTCCCATTGACGATGAAACACAGAAATTGCATCGGAATTAAATATAAGAGACACAATGCCGACTTAAGTACAGGAAGACTGAGTCATCCTACTGTCTATGTTTTGAGCGTTTCCTGTGTCATCAGTTTTACTTTCCGATGCACCTCTCCATGTATACTATATCCCTTGGACCTTCCCATTCACGATGAAACACAGAAATTGCATCGGAAATAAATATAAGAGACACAATGCTGACTTAAGTACAGGAAGACTGAGTCTTCCTACTGTCTATGTTTTGAGCGTTTCCTGTGTCACCAGTTTTACATTCCGATGCACCTCTGCAGGTTTACTGTATCCCTTGGACCTTCCCATTGACGATGAAACACAGAAATTGCATCGGAATTAAATATAAGAGACACAATGCCGACTTAAGTACAGGAAGACTGAGTCTTACTACTGTCTATGATTTGAGCGTTTCCTGTGTCACTAGTTTTACATTCTGATGCACCTCTGCAGGTTTACTGTATCCCTTGGACCTTCCCATTGACGATGAAACACAGAAATTGCATCGGAATTAAATATAAGAGACACAATGCCGTCTTATGTTCTGGAGAACTGTGTCTTCCTACTGTCTATGTTTTGAGAGTTTCCTGTGTCACCAGTTTTACATTCTGATGCACCTCTGCAGGTTTACTGTATCCCTTGGACCTTCCCATTGTCGATGAAACACAGAAATTGCATCGGAATTCAATATAAGAGACACAATGCCGAATTAAGTACAGGAAGACTGAGTCTTCTTACGGTCTATGTTTTGAGCGTTTCCAGTGTCACCAGTTTTACATTCCGATGCACCTCTACAGGTTTACTGTATCCCTTGGACCTTCACAGTGACGATGAAACACAGAAATTGCATCGGAATTAAATATAAAAGACATAATGCCGACTTATGTACAGGAAGACTGAGTCTTCCTACTGTCTATGTTTTGAGCGTTTCCTGTGTCACCAGTTTTACATTCCGAATCACCTCTGCAGGTTTACTCTATCAATTGGACCTTCCCATTGACGATGAAAAACAGAAATTGCATCGGAATTAAATGTAAGAGACGCAACGCCGACTTGAGTACAAGAAAACTTAGTCTTCTTACGGTCTATGTTTTGAGCGTTTCCTGTGTCACCAGTTTTACATTCCGATGCACCTCTGCTGGTTTACTGTATCCCTTGGACCTTCCCATTGTCGATGAAACACAGAAATTGCATCGGAATTAAATATAAGAGACACAATGCCGAATTAAGTACAGGAAGACTGAGTCTTCTTACGGTCTATGTTTTGAGCGTTTCCAGTGTCACCAGTTTTACATTCCGATGCACCTCTACAGGTTTACTGTATCCCTTGGACCTTCCCATTGACAATGGAACACAGAAATTGCATCTGAATTAAATATAAGAGACACAATGCCGTCTAATGTTCTGGAAGACTTTGTCTTCCTACTGTCTATGTTTTGAGCGTTTCCTGTGTCACCAGTTTTACATTCCGATGCACCTCTGCAGGTTTACTGTATCCCTTGCACCTTCCCATTGACGATGAAACACAGAAATTGCATCGGAATTAAATATAAGAGACACAATGCCGTCTAATGTTCTGGAAGACTGTGTCTTCCTACTGTCTATGTTTTGAGCGTTTCCTGTGTCACCAGTTTTACATTCTGATGCACCTCTGCAGGTTTACTGTATCCCTTGGACCTTCCCATTGTCGATGAAACACAGAAATTGCATCGGAATTAAATATAAGAGACACAATGCCGAATTAAGTACAGGAAGACTGAGTCTTCTTACGGTCTATGATTTGAGCGTTTCCAGTGTCACCAGTTTTACATTCCGATGCACCTCTAGAGGTTTACTGTATCCCTTGGACCTTCACAGTGACGATGAAACACAGAAATTACGTCGGAATTAAATATAAGAGACACAATGCCGACATAAGTACAGGAAGACTAAGTCTTCCTACTGTCTATGTTTTGAGCGTTTCCTGTGTCATTAGTTTTACTTTCCGATGCACCTCTGCAGGTTTACTATATCCCTTGGACCTTCCCATTCACGATGAAACACAGAAATTTCATCGGAAATAAATATAAGAGACACAATGCCAACTTAAGTACAGGAAGACTGAGTCTTCCTACTGTCTGTGATTTGAGCGTTTCCTGTGTCACCCCTTTTACATTCCGATTCACCTCTGCAGGTTTACTGTATCCATTGGACCTTCCCATTGACGATGAAACACAGATATTTCATCGGAATTAAATATAAGAGACACAATGCCGACTTAAGTACAAGAAAACTCAGTCTTCTTACGGTCTATGTTTTGAGCGTTACCTGTGTCACCAGTTTTACATTCCGATGCACCTCTGCCGGTTTACTGTATCCCTTGGACCTTCCCATTGTCGATGAAACACAGAAATCGCATCGGAATTACATATAAGAGACACAATGCCGACTTATGTACAGGAAGACTGAGTCTTCCTACTGTCTATGATTTGAGCGTTTCCTGTGTCACCAGTTTTATATTCCGAATCACCTCTGCAGGTTTACTCTATCCATTGGACCTTCCCATTGACGATGAAAAACAGAAATTGCATCGGAATTAAATATAAGAGACACAACGCCGACTTGAGTACAAGAAAACTTAGTCTTCTTACGGTCTATGCTTTGAGCGTTTCCTGTGTCACCAGTTTTACATTCCCATGCACCTCTGCTGGTTTACTGTATCCCTTGGACCTTCCCATTGTCGATGAAACACAGAAATCGCATCGGAATTAAATATAAGAGACACAATGCCCACTTGAGTACAGGAAGACTGAGTCTTCCTACTGTCTATATTTTTAGCGTTTCCTGTGTCATCAGTGATACATTCCGATGCACCTCTGCAGGTTTACTGTATCCCTTGGACCTTCCCATTGACGATGAAAAAAAGAAATTGCATCGGAGTTAAATATAAGAGACACAATGCCGACTTAAGTACAGGAAGACTGAGTCTTCCTACTGTCTATGTTTTGAGCGTTTCCTATGTCACCAGTTTTACATTCCGATGCACCTCTGCAGGTTTACTGTATCCCTTGGACCTTCCCATTGACGATGAAACACAGAAATTGCATCGTAATTAAATATAAGAGACACAATGCCGTCTAATGTTCTGGAAGACTGTGTCTTCCTACTGTCTACGCTTTGAGCGTTTCCTGTGTCACCAGTTTTACATTCTGATGCACATCTGCAGGTTTACTGTATCCCTTGGACCTTCCCATTGTCGATGAAACACAGAAATTGCATCGGAATTAAATATAAGAGACACAATGCCGAATTAAGTACAGGAAGACTGAGTCTTCTTACGGTCTATGTTTTGAGCGTTTCCAGTGTCACCAGTTTTACATTCCGATGCACCTCTACAGGTTTACTGTATCCCTTGGACCTTCACAGTGACGATGAAACACAGAAATTGCATCGGAATTAAATATAAGAGACACAATGCCGACTTAAGTACAGGAAGACTAAGTCTTCCTACTGTCTATGTTTTTAGCGTTTCCTGTGTCATTAGTTTTACTTTCCGATGCACCTCTGCAGGTTTACTATATCCCTTGGACCTTCCCATTCACGATGAAACACAGAAATTTCATCGGAAATAAATATAAGAGACACAATGCCGACTTAAGTACAGGAAGACTGAGTCTTCCTACTGTCTATGATTTGACCGTTTCCTGTGTCACCAGTTTTACATTCCGATTCACCTCTGCAGGTTTACGGTATCCATTGGACCTTCACAGTGACGATGAAACACAGAAATTGCATCGGAATTAAATATAAGAGACACAACGCCGACTTAAGTACAAGAAAACTGAGTCTTCTTACGGTCTATGTTTTGAGCGTTTCCTGTGTTACCAGTTTTACATTCCTATGCGCCCCTGCCGGTTTACTGTATCCCTTGGACCTTCCCATTGTCGATGAAACACAGAAATCGCATCGGAATTAAATATAAGAGACACAATGCCGACTTAAGTAGAGGAAGACTGAGTCTTCCTACTGTCTATGTTTTGAGCGTTTCCTGTGTCACCAGTTTTACATTCCGATTCACCTCTGCAGGTTTACTCTATCCATTGGACCTTCCCATTGACGATGAAAAGTAGAAATTGCATCGGAATTAAATATAAGAGACACAACGCCGACTTAAGTACAAGAAAACTGAGTCTTCTTACGGTCTATGTTTTGAGCGTTTCCTGTGTCACCAGTTTTACATTCCGATGCACCTCTGCTGGTTTACTGTATCCCTTGAACCTTCCCATTGTCGATGATACACAGAAATCGCATCGGAATTAAATATAAGAGACACAATGCCGACTTAAGTACAGGAAGACTGAGTCTTCCTACTGTCTATATTTTGAGCGTTTCCTGTGTCATCAGTTTTACATTCCGATGCACCTCTGCAGGTTTACTGTATCCCTTGGCCCTTCCCATTGACGATGAAAAACAGAAATTGCATCGGAATTAAATATAAGAGACACAATGCCGACTTAAGTACAGGAAGACTGAGTCTTCCTACTGTCTATGTTTTGAGCGGTTCCTGTGTCACCAGTTTTACTTTCCGATGCACCTCTCCATGTATACTATATCCCTTGGACATTCCCACTCACGATGAAACACAGAAATTACATCGGAATTAAATATAAGAGACACAATGCCGACATAAGTACAGGAAGACTAAGTCTTCCTACTGTCTATGTTTTGAGCGTTTCCTGTGTCATTAGTTTTACTTTCCGATGCACCTCTGCAGGTTTACTATATCCCTTGGACCTTCCCATTCACGATGAAACACAGAAATTTCATCGGAAATAAATATAAGAGACACAATGCCGACTTAAGTACAGGAAGACTGAGTCTTCCTACTGTCTATGATTTGAGCGTTTCCTGTGTCACCAGTTTTACATTCCGATTCACCTCTGCAGGTTTACTGTATCCATTGGACCTTCCCATTGACGATGAAACACAGATATTTCATCGGAATTAAATTTAAGAGACACAACGCCGACTTAAGTACAAGAAAACTGAGTCTTCTTACGGTCTATGTTTTGAGCGTTTCCTGTGTTACCAGTTTTACATTCCGATGCGCCCCTGCCGGTTTACAGTATCCCTTGGACCTTCCCATTGTCGATGAAACACAGAAATCGCATCGGAATTAAATATAAGAGACACAATGCCGACTTAAGTACAGGAAGACTGAGTCTTCGTACTGTCTATGTTTTGAGCGTCTCCTGTGTCACCAGTTTTACATTCCGATTCACCTCTGCAGGTTTACTCTATCCATTGGACCTTCCCATTGACGATGAAAAGCAGAATTTGCATCGGAATTAAATATAAGAGACACAACGCCGACTTAAGTAGAAAAAAACTGAGTCTTCTTACGGTCTATGTTTTGAGCGTTTCCTGTGTAACCAGTTTTACATTCCGATGCACCTCTGCTGGTGTACTGTAACCCTTGGACCTTCCCATTGTCGATGAAACACAGAAATCGCATCGGAATTAATTATAAGAGACACAATGCCGACTTAAGTACAGGAAGACTGAGTCTTCCTACTGTCTATATTTTGAGCGTTTCCAGTGTCATCAGTTTTACATTCCGATGCACCTCTGCAGGTTTACTGTATCCCTTGGCCCTTCCCATTGACGATGAAAAACAGATATTGCATCGGAATTAAATATAAGAGACACAATGCCGACATAAGTACAGGAAGACTGAGTCTTCCTACTGTCTATGTTTTGAGCGGTTCCTGTGTCACCAGTTTTACTTTCCGATGCACCTCTCCATGTATACTATATCCCTTGGACATTCCCATTCACGATGAAACACAGAAATTGCATCGGAAATAAATATAAGAGACCCAATGCCGACTTAAGTACAGGAAGACTGAGTCTTCCTACTGTCTATGTTTTGAGCGTTTCCTGTGTCACTAGTTTTACATTCCGATGCACCTCTGCAGGTTTACTGTATCCCTTGGACCTTCCCATTGACGATGAAACACAGAAATTGCATCGGAATTAAATATAAGAGACACAATGCCGACTTAAGTACAGGAAGACTGAGTCTTCCTACTGTCTATGTTTTGAGCGTTTCCTGTGTCACTAGTTTTACATTCTGATGCACCTCTGCAGGTTTACTGTATCCCTTGGACCTTCCCATTGACGATGAAACACAGAAATTGCATCGGAATTAAATATAAGAGACACAATGCCGTCTTATGTTCTGGAAGACTGTGTCTTCCTGCTGTCTATGATTTGAGCGTTTCCTGTGTCACCAGTTCTACATTCCGATTCACCTCTGCAGGTTTACTGTATCCCTTGGACCTTCACAGTGACGATGAAACACAGAAATTGCATCGGAATTAAATATAAGAGACACAATGCCGACTTAAGTACAGAAAGACTGAGTATTCCTACTGTCTAGGTTTTGAGCGTTTTCTGTGTCACCAGTTTTACATTCTGATGCACCTCTGCAGGTTTAGTGTATCCCTTGGACCTTCCCATTGACGATGAAAAACAAAAATTGCATCGGAATTAAATATAAGAGACACAATGCCGACTTAAGTACAGGAAGACTGAGTCTTCCTACTGTCTATAATTTGAGCGTTTCCTGTGTTACCAGTTTTACATTCTGATGCATCTCTACAGGTTTACTGTATCACGTGGACCTTCCCATTGACGATGAAACACCGAAATTGCATCGGAATTAAATATAAGAGACACAATGCCGACTTAAGTACAGGAACACTGAGTATTCCTACTGTCTATGTTTTGAGCGTTTCCTGTGTCACCAGTTTTACATTGCGATTCACCTCTGCGGGTTTACTGTATCCATTGGACCTTCCCATTGTCGATGAAACACAGAAATCGCATCGGAATTAAATATAAGAGACACAATGCCGACTTAAGTACAGGAAGACTGAGTCTTCCTACTGTCTATGTTTTGAGCGTTTCCTGTGTCAACACTTTTACGTTCCGATTCAGCTCTGCAGGTGTACTGTATCCATTGGACCTTCCCATTTACGATGAAACACAGAAATTGCATCGGAATTAAATATAAGAGACACAACGCCGACTTAAGTAGAAAAAAACTGAGTCTTCTTACGGTCTATGTTTTGAGCGTTTCCTGTGTCACCAGTTTTACATTCCGATGCACTTCTGCCGGTTTACTGTATCCCTTGGACCTTCCCATTGTCGATGAAACACAGAAATCGCATCGGAATTAAATACAAGAGACACAATGCCGACTTATGTACAGGAAGACTGAGTCTTCCTACTGTCTATGATTTGAGCGTTTCCTGTGTCACCAGTTTTATATTCCGAATCACCTCTGCAGGTTAACTCTATCCATTGGACCTTCCCATTGACGATGAAAAACAGAAATTGCATCGGAATTAAATATAAGAGACACAACGCCGACTTGAGTACAAGAAAACTTAGTCTTCTTACGGTCTATGCTTTGAGCGTTTCCTGTGTCACCAGTTTTACATTCCGATGCACCTCTGCTGGTTTACTGTATCCCTTGGACCTTCCCATTGTCGATGAAACACAGAAATCGCATCGGAATTAAATATAAGAGACACAATGCCCACTTAAGTACAGGAAGACTGAGTCTTCCTACTGTCTATATTTTTAGCGTTTCCTGTGTCATCAGTGATACATTCCGATGCACCTCTGCAGGTTTACTGTATCCCTTGGACCTTCCCATTGACGATGAAAAAAAGAAATTGCATCGGAATTAAACATAAGAGACACAATGCCGACTTAAGTACAGGAAGACTGAGTCTACCTACTGTCTATGTTTTGAGCGTTTCCTGTGGCATCAGTTTTACTTTCCGATGCACCTCTCCATGTATACTATATCCCTTGGACCTACCCATTCACGATGAAACACAGAAAATGCATCGGAAATAAATATAAGAGACACAATGCCGACTTAAGTACAGGAAGACTGAGTCTTCCTACTGTCTATGTTTTGAGCGTTTCCTATGTCACCAGTTTTACATTCCGATGCACCTCTGCAGGTTTACTGTATCCCTTGGACCTTCCCATTGACGATGAAACACAGAAATTGCATCGTAATTAAATATAAGAGACACAATGCCGTCTAATGTTCTGGAAGATTGTGTCTTCCTACTGTCTATGCTTTGAGCGTTTCCTGTGTCACCAGTTTTACATTCTGATGCACATCTGCAGGTTTACTGTATCCCTTGGACCTTCCCATTGTCGATCAAACACAGAAATTGCATCGGAATTAAATATAAGAGACACAATGCCGAATTAAGTACAGGAAGACTGAGTCTTCTTACGGTCTATGTTTTGAGCGTTTCCAGTGTCACCAGTTTTACATTCCGATGCACCTCTACAGGTTTACTGTATCCCTTGGACCTTCACAGTGACGATGAAACACAGAAATTGCATCGGAATTAAATATAAGAGACACAATGCCGACTTAAGTACAGGAAGACTAAGTCTCCCTACTGTCTATGTTTTTAGCGTTTCCTGTGTCATTAGTTTTACTTTCCGATGCACCTCTGCAGGTTTACTATATCCCTTGGACCTTCCCATTCACGATGAAACACAGAAATTTCATCGGAAATAAATATAAGAGACACAATGCCGACTTAAGTACAGGAAGACTGAGTCTTCCTACTGTCTATGATTTGACCGTTTCCTGTGTCACCAGTTTTACATTCCGATTCACCTCTGCAGGTTTACGGTATCCATTGGACCTTCACAGTGACGATGAAACACAGAAATTGCATCGGAATTAAATATAAGAGACACAACGCCGACTTAAGTACAAGAAAACTGAGTCTTCTTACGGTCTATGTTTTGAGCGTTTCCTGTGTTACCAGTTTTATATTCCGATGCGCCCCTGCCGGTTTACTGTATCCCTTGGACCTTCCCATTGTCGATGAAACACAGAAATCGCATCGGAATTAAATATGAGACACAATGCCGACTTAAGTAGAGGAAGTCTGAGTCTTCCTACTGTCTATGTTTTGAGCGTTTCCTGTGTCACCAGTTTTACATTCCGATTCACCTCTGCAGGTTTACTCTATCCATTGGACCTTCCCATTCACGATGAAACACAGAAATTGCATCGGAATTAAATATAAGAGACACAACGCCGACTTAAGTACAAGAAAACTGAGTCTTCTTACGGTCTATGTTTTGAGCGTTTCCTGTGTCACCAGTTTTACATTCCGATGCACCTCTGCTGGTTTACTGTATCCCTTGAACCTTCCCATTGTCGATGAAACACAGAAATCGCATCGGAATTAAATATAAGAGACACAATGCCGACTTAAGTACAGGAAGACTGAGTCTTCCTACTGTCTATATTTTGAGCGTTTCCTGTGTCATCAGTTTTACATTCCGATGCACCTCTGCAGGTTTACTGTATCCCTTGGCCCTTCCCATTGACGATGAAAAACAGAAATTGCATCGGAATTAAATATAAGAGACACAATGCCGACTTAAGTACAGGAAGACTGAGTCTTCCTACTGTCTATGTTTCGAGCGTTTCCTGTGTCACCAGTTTTACTTTCCGATGCACCTCTCCATGTATACTATATCCCTTGGACCTTCCCATTCACGATGAAACACAGAAATCGCATCGGAATTAAATATAAGAGACACAATGCCGACTTAAGTACAGGAAGACTGAGTCTTCCTACTGTCTATGTTTTGAGCGTTTCCTGTGTCATTAGTTTTACTTTCCGATGCACCTCTGCAGGTTTACTATATCCCTTGGACCTTCCCATTCACGATGAAACACAGAAATTTCATCGGAAATAAATATAAGAGACACAATGCCGACTTAAGTACAGGAAGACTGAGTCTTCCTACTGTCTATGATTTGAGCGTTTCCTGTGTCACCAGTTTTACATTCCCATTCACCTCTGCAGGTTTACTGTATCCATTGGACCTTCCCATTGACGATGAAACACAGATATTTCATCGGAATTAAATTTAAGAGACACAACGCCGACTTAAGTACAAGAAAACTGAGTCTTCTTACGGTCTATGTTTTGAGCGTTTCCTGTGTTACCAGTTTTACTTCCGATGCGCCCCTGCCGGTTTACAGTATCCCTTGGACCTTCCCATTGTCGATGAAACACAGAAATCGCATCGGAATTAAATATAAGAGACACAATGCCGACTTAAGTACAGGAAGACTGAGTCTTCCTACTGTCTATCTTTTGAGCGTTTCCTGTGTCACCAGTTTTACATTCCGATTCACCTCTGCAGGTTTACTCTATCCATTGGACCTTCCCATTGACGATGAAAAGCAGAATTTGCATCGGAATTAAATATAAGAGACACAACGCCGACTTAAGGAGAAAAAAACTGAGTCTTCTTACGGTCTATGTTTTGAGCGTTTCCTGTGTCACCAGTTTTACATTCCGATGCACCTCTGCTGGTGTACTGTATCCCTTGGACCTTCCCATTGTCGATGAAACTCAGAAATCGCATCGGAATTAATTATAAGAGACACAATGCCGACTTAAGTACAGGAAGACTGAGTCTTCCTACTGTCTATATTTTGAGCGTTTCCAGTGTCATCAGTTTTACATTCCGATGCACCTCTGCAGGTTTACTGTATCCCTTGGCCCTTCCCATTGACGATGAAAAACAGATATTGCATCGGAATTAAATATAAGAGACACAATGCCGACTTAAGTACAGGAAGACTGAGTCTTCCTACTGTCTATGTTTTGAGCGTTTCCTGTGTCACCAGTTTTACTTTCCGATGAACCTCTCCATGTATACTATATCCCTTGGACATTCCCATTCACGATGAAACACAGAAATTGCATCGGAAATAAATATAAGAGACACAATGCCGACTTAAGTACAGGAAGACTGAGTCTTCCTACTGTCTATGTTTTGAGCGTTTCCTGTGTCACTAGTTTTACATTCCGATGCACCTCTGCAGGTTTACTGTATCCCTTGGACCTTCCCATTGACGATGAAACACAGAAATTGCATCGGAATTAAATATAAGAGACACAATGCCGACTTAAGTACAGGAAGACTGAGTCTTCCTACTGTCTATGTTTTGAGCGTTTCCTGTGTCACTAGTTTTACATTCTGATGCACCTCTGCAGGTTTACTGTATCCCTTGGACCTTCCCATTGACGATGAAACACAGAAATTGCATCGGAATTAAATATAAGAGACACAATGCCGTCTTATGTTCTGGAAGACTGTGTCTTCCTACTGTCTATGATTTGAGCGTTTCCTGTGTCACCAGTTCTACATTCCGATTCACCTCTGCAGGTTTACTGTATCCCTTGGACCTTCACAGTGACGATGAAACACAGAAATTGCATCGGAATAAAATATAAGAGGCACAATGCCGACTTAAGTACAGGAAGACTGAGTATTCCTACTGTCTAGGTTTTGAGCGTTTTCTGTGTCACCAGTTTTACATTCTGATGCACCTCTGCAGGTTTAGTGTATCCCTTGGACCTTCCCATTGACGATGAAAAACAAAAATTGCATCGGAATTAAATATAAGAGACACAATGCCGACTTAAGTACAGGAAGACTGAGTCTTCCTACTGTCTATAATTTGAGCGTTTCCTGTGTTACCAGTTTTACATTCTGATGCACCTCTACAGGTTTACTGTATCACGTGGACCTTCCCATTGACGATGAAACACAGAAATTGCATCGGAATTAAATATAAGAGACACAATGCCGACTTAAGTACAGGAAGACTGAGTCTTCCTACTGTCTATATTTTGAGCGTTTCCAGTGTCACCAGTTTTACATTCTGATGCACCTCTGCAGGTTTAGTGTATCCCTTGGACCTTCCCATTGACGATGAAAAACAAAAATTGCATCGGAATTAAATATAAGAGACACAATGCCGACTTAAGTACAGGAAGACTGAGTCTTCCTACTGTCTATAATTTGAGCGTTTCCTGTGTTACCAGTTTTACATTCTGATGCACCTCTACAGGTTTACTGTATCACGTGGACCTTCCCATTGACGATGAAACACAGAAATTGCATCGGAATTAAATATAAGAGACACAATGCCGACTTAAGTACAGGAAGACTGAGTCTTCCTACTGTCTATGTTTTGAGCGTTTCCTGTGTCAACACTTTTACGTTCCGATTCAGCTCTGCAGGTTTACTGTATCCATTGGACCTTCCCATTTACGATGAAACACAGAAATTGCATCGGAATTAAATATAAGAGACACAACGCCTACTTAACTACAAGAAAACTGAGTCTTCTTACGGTCTATGTTTTGAGCGTTTCCTGTGTCACCAGTTTTACATTCCGATGCACTTCTGCCGGTTTACTGTATCCCTTGGACCTTCCCATTGTCGATGAAACACAGAACTCGCATCGGAATTAAATATAAGAGACACAATGCCGACTTAAGTACAGGAACACTGAGTCTTCTAACTGTCTACGTTTTGAGCGTTTCCTGTGTCACCAGTTTTACATTCCGATAAACCTCTGCAGGTTTACTGTATCCCTTGGACTTTCCCATTGACGATGAAAAACGCAAATTGCATCGGAATTAAATATAAGAGACACAATGCCGACTTAAGTACAGGAAGACTGAGTCTTCCTACTGTCTATGTTTTTAGCGTTTCCTGTGTCATCAGTTTTACTTTCCGATGCACCTCTCCATGTATTCTATATCCCTTGGACCTTCCCATTCACGATGAAACACAGAAAATGCATCGGAAATAAATATAAGAGACACAATGCCGACTTAAGTACAGGAAGACTGAGTCTTCCTACTGTCTATGTTTTGAGCGTTTCCTATGTCACCAGTTTTACATTCCGATGCACCTCTGCAGGATTACTGTATCCCTTGGATCTTCCCATTGTCGATGAAACACAGAAATTGCATCGGAATTAAATATAAGAGACACAATGCCGAATTAAGTACAGGAAGACTGAGTCTTCTTACGGTCTATGTTTTGAGCGTTTCCAGTGTCACCAGTTTTACATTCCGATGCACCTCTACAGGTTTACTGTATCCCTTGGACGTTCCCATTGACAATGAAACACAGAAATTGCATCGGAATTAAATATAAGAGACACAATGCCGTCTAATGTTCTGGAAGACTGTGTCTTCCTACTGTCTATGTTTTGAGCGTTTCCTGTGTCACCAGTTTTACATTCCGATGCACCTCTGCAGGTTTACTGTATCCTTGGACCTTCCCATTGACGATGAAACACAGAAATTGCATCGGAATTAAATATAAGAGACACAATGCCGTCTAATGTTCTGGAAGACTGTGTCTTCCTACTGTCTATGTTTTGAGCGTTTCCTGTGTCACCAGTTTTACATTCTGATGCACCTCTGCAGGTTTACTGTATCCCTTGGACCTTCCCATTGTCGATGAAACACAGAAATTGCATCGGAATTAAATATAAGAGACACAATGCCGAATTAAGGACAGGAAGACTGAGTCTTCTTACGGTCTATGTTTTGAGCGTTTCCAGTGTCACCAGTTTTACATTCCGATGCACCTCTACAGGTTTACTGTATCCCTTGGACCTTCACAGTGACGATGAAACACAGAAATTGCATCGGAATTAAATATAAGAGACACAATGCCGACTTAAGTACAGGAAGACTAAGTCTTCCTACTGTCTATGTTTTAGGCGTTTCCTGTGTCATTAGTTTTACTTTCCGATGCACCTCTGCAGGTTTACTATATCCCTTGGACCTTCCCATTCACGATGAAACACAGAAATTTCATCGGAAATAAATATAAGAGACACAATGCCGACTTAAGTACAGGAAGACTGAGTCTTCCTACTGTCTATGATTTGAGCGTTTCCTGTGTCACCAGTTTTACATTCCGATTCACCTCTGCAGGTTTACTGTATCCATTGGACCTTCCCATTGACGATGAAACACAGATATTTCATCGGAATTAAATATAAGAGACACAACGCCGACTTAAGTACAAGAAAACTGAGTCTTCTTACGGTCTATGTTTTGAGCGTTTCCTGTGTCACCAGTTTTACATTCCGATGCACCTCTGCCGGTTTACTGTATCCCTTGGACCTTCCCATTGTCGATGAAACACAGAAATCGCATCGGAATTAAAAATAAGAGACACAATGCCGACTTATGTACAGGAAGACTGAGTCTTCCTAGTGTCTATGTTTTGAGCGTTTCCTGTGTCACCAGTTTTACATTCCGAATCACCTTTGCAGGTTTACTCTATCCATTAGACCTTCCCATTGACGATGAAAAACAGAAATGGCATCGGAATTAAATATAAGAGACACAACGCCGACTTGAGTACAAGAAAACTTAGTCTTCTTACGGTCTATGTTTTGAGCGTTTCCTGTGTCACCAGTTTTACATTCTGATGCACCTCTGCAGGTTTACTGTATCCCTTGGACCTTCCCATTGTCGATGAAACACAGAAATTGCATCGGAATTAAATATAAGAGACACAATGCCGAATTAAGAACAGGAAGACTGAGTCTTCATACGGTCTATGTTTTGAGCGTTTCCAGTGTCACCAGTTTTACATTCCGATGCACTTCTACAGGTTTACTGTATCCCTTGGACCTTCACAGTGACGATGAAACACAGAAATTGCATCGGAATTAAATATAAGAGACACAATGCCGACTTAAGTACAGGAAGACTAAGTGTTCCTACTGTCTATGTTTTGAGCGTTTCCTGTGTCATTAGTTTTACTTTCCGATGCACCTCTGCAGGTTTACTATATCCCTTGGACCTTCCCATTCACGATGAAACACAGAAATTTCATCGGAAATAAATATAAGAGACACAATGCCGACTTAAGTACAGGAAGACTGAGTCTTCCTACTGTCTATGATTTGAGCGTTTCCTGTGTCACCAGTTTTACATTCCGATTCACCTCTGCAGGTTTACTGTATCCATTGGACCTTCCCATTGACGATGAAACACAGAAATTGCATCGTAATTAAATATAAGAGACAAAATGCCGTCTAATGTTCTGGAAGACTGTGTCTTCCTACTGTCTATAATTTGAGCGTTTCCTGTGTCACCAGTTTTACATTCTGATGCACCTCTGCAGGTTTACTGTATCCCTTGGACCTTCCCATTGTCGATGAAACACAGAAATTGCATCGGAATTACATATAAGTGACACAATGCCGGATTAAGTACAGGAAGACTGAGTCTTCTTACGGTCTATGTTTTGAGCGTTTCCAGTGTCACCAGTTTTACATTCCGATGCACCTCTACAGGTTTACTGTATCCCTTGGACCTTCACAGTGACGATGAAACACAGAAATTGCATCGGAATTAAATATAAGAGACACAATGCCGACTTAAGTACAGGAAGACTAAGTCTTCCTACTGTCTATGTTTTGAGCGTTTCCTGTGTCATTAGTTTTACTTTCCGATGCACCTCTGCAGGTTTACTATATCCCTTGGACCTTCCCATTCACGATGAAACACAGAAATTTCATCGGAAATATATATAAGAGACACAATGCCGACTTAAGTACAGGAAGACTGAGTCTTCCTACTGTCTATGATTTGACCGTTTCCTGTGTCACCAGTTTTACATTACGATTCACCTCTGCAGGTTTACTGTATCCATTGGATCTTCCCATTGACGATGAAACACAGATATTTCATCGGAATTAAATTTAAGAGACACAACGCCGACTTAGGTACAAGAAAACTGAGTCTTATTACGGTCTATGTTTTGAGCGTTTCCTGTGTTACCAGATTTACATTCCGATGCGCCCCTGCCGGTTTACTGTATCCCTTGGACCTTCCCATTGTCGATGAAACACAGAAATCGCATCGGGATTAAATATAAGAGACACAATGCCGACTTAAGTACAGGAAGACTGAGTCTTCCTACTGTCTATGTTTTGAGCGTTTCCTGTGTCACCAGTTTTACATTCCGATTCACCTCTGCAGGTTTACTCTATCCATTGGACCTTCCCATTGACGATGAAAAGCAGAAATTGCATCGGAATTAAATATAAGAGACACAACGCCGACTTAAGTAGAATAAAACTGAGTCTTCTTACGGTCTATGTTTTGAGCGTTTCCTGTGTCACCAGTTTTACATTCCGATGCACCTCTGCTGGTTTACTGTATCCCGTGGACCTTCCCATTGTCGATGAAACACAGAAATCGCATCGGAATTAAATATAAGAGACACAATGCCGACTTAAGTACAGGAAGACTGAGTCTTCCTACTGTCTATATTTTGAGCGTTTCCTGTGTCATCAGTTTTACATTCCGATGCACCTCTGCAGGTTTACTGTATCCCTTGGCCCATCCCATTGACGATGAAACACAGAAATTGCATCGGAATTAAATATAAGAGACACAATGCCAACTTAAGTACAGGAAGACTGAGTCTTCCTACTGTATATGTTTTGAGCGTTTCCTGTGTCATCAGTTTTACTTTCCGATGCACCTCTCCATGTATACTATATCCCTTGGACCTTCCCATTCACGATGAAACACAGAAATTGCATCGGAAATAAATATAAGAGACACAATGCCGACTTAAGTACAGGAAGACTGAGTCTTCCTACTGTCTATGTTTTGAGCGTTTCCTGTGTCACCAGTTTTACATTCCGATGCACCTCTGCAGGTTTACTGTATCCCTTGGACCTTCCCATTGACGATGAAACACAGAAATTGCATCGGAAATAAATATAAGAGACACAATGCCGACTTAAGTACAGGAAGACTGAGTCTTAATACTGTCTATGTTTTGAGCGTTTCCTGTGGCACTAGTTTTACATTCCGATGCACCTCTGCAGGTTTACTGTATCCCTTGGACCTTCCCATTGTCGATGAAACACAGAAATCGCATCGGAATTAAATATAAGAGACACAATGCCCACTTAAGTACAGGAAGACTGAGTCTTCCTACTGTCTATATTTTTAGCGTTTCCTGTGTCACCAGTTTTACATTCCGATAAACCTCTGCAGGTTTACTGTATCCCTTGGACCTTCCCATTGACGATGAAAAACACAAATTGCATCGGAATTAAATATAAGAGACACAATGCCGACTTAAGTACAGGAAGACTGAGTCTTCCTACTGTCTATGTTTTGAGCGTTTCCTGTGTCATCAGTTTTACTTTCCGATGCACCTCTCCATGTATACTATATCCCTTGGACCTTCCCATTCACGATGAAACACAGAAAATGCATCGGAAATAAATATAAGAGACACAATGCCGTCTAATGTTCTGGAAGACTGTGTCTTCCTACTGTCTATGTTTTGAGCGTTTCCTGTGTCACCAGTTTTACATTCCGACGCACCTCTGCAGGTTTACTGTATCCCTTGGACCTTCCCATTGACGATGAAACACAGAAATTGCATCGGAATTAAATATAAGAGACACAATGCCGTCTAATGTTCTGGAAGACTGTGTCTTCCTACTGTCTATGTTTTGAGCGTTTCCTGTGTCACCAGTTTTACATTCTGATGCACCTCTGCAGGTTTACTGTATCCCTTGGACCTTCCCATTGACGATGAAACACAGAAATTGCATCGGAATTAAATATACGAGACACAATGCCGAATTAAGTACAGGAAGACTGAGTTTTCTTACGGTCTATGATTTGAACGTTTCCAGTGTCACCAGTTTTACATTCCGATGCACCTCTACAGGTTTACTGTATCCCTTGGACCTTCACAGTGACGATGAAACACAGAAATTGCATCGGAATTAAATATAAGAGACACAATGCCGACTTAAGTACAGGAAGACTAAGTCTTCCTAGTGTCTATGTTTTGGGCGTTTCCTGTGTCATTAGTTTTACTTTCCGATGCACCTCTCCATGTATACTATATCCCTTGGACCTACCCATTCACGATGAAACACAGAAAATGCATCGGAAATAAATATAAGAGACACAATGCCGACTTAACTACAGGAAGACTGAGTCTTCCTACTGTCTATGTTTTGAGCGTTTCCTATGTCACCAGTTTTACATTCCGATGCACCTCTGCCGGTTTACTGTATCCCTTGGACCTTCCCATTGACGATGAAACACAGAAATTGCATCGTAATTAAATATAAGATACACAATGCCGTCTAATGTTCTGGAAGACTGTGTCTTCCTACTGTCTATGCTTTGAGCGTTTCCTGTGTCACCAGTTTTACATTCTGATGCACCTCTGCAGGTTTACTGTATCCCTTGGACCTTCCCATTGTCGATGAAACACAGAAATTGCATCGGAATTAATTATAAGAGTGACAATGCCGAAATTAGTACAGGAAGAATGAGTCTTCTTACGCTCTATGTTTTGAGCGTTTCCAGTGTCACCAGTTTTACATTCCGATGCTCCTCTACAGGTTTACTGTATCCCTTGGACCTTCACAGTGACGATGAAACACAGAAATTGCATCGGAATTAAATATAAGAGACACAATGCCGACTTAAGTACAGGAAGACTGAGTCTTCCTACTGTCTATGATTTGAGCGTTTCCTGTGTCACCAGTTTTACATTCCGATTCACCTCTGCAGGTTTACTGTATCCATTGGACCTTCCCATTGGCGATGAAACACAGATATTTCATCGGAATTAAATATAAGAGACACAACGCCGACTTATGTACAAGAAAACTGAGTCTTCTTACGGTCTATGGTTTGAGCGTTTCCTGTGTTACCAGTTTTACATTCCGATGCGCCCCTGCCGGTTTACTGTATCCCTTGGACCTTCCCATTGTCGATGAAACACAGAAATCGCATCGGAATTAAATATAAGTGACACAATGCCGACTTAAGTACAGGAAGACTGAGTCTTCCTACTGTCTATGTTTTGAGCGTTTCCTGTGTCACCAGTTTTACATTCCGATTCACCTCTGCAGGTTTACTGTATCCATTGGACCTTCCCATTGACGATGAAACACAGATATTTCATCGGAATTAAATATAAGAGACACAACGCCGACTTAAGTACAAGAAAACTGAGTCTTCTTACGGTCTATGTTTTGAGCGTTTCCTGTGTCACCAGTTTTACATTCCGATGCACCTCTGCCGGTTTACTGTACCCCTTGGACCTTCCCATTGTCGATGAAACACAGAAATTGCATCGGAATTACATATAAGTGACACAATGCCGGATTAAGTACAGGAAGACTGAGTCTTCTTACGGTCTATGTTTTGAGCGTTTCCAGTGTCACCAGTTTTACATTCCGATGCACCTCTACAGGTTTACTGTATCACCTTGGACCTTCACAGTGACGATGAAACACAGAAATTGCATCGGAATTAAATATAAGAGACACAATGCCGACTTAAGTACAGGAAGACTAAGTCTTCCTACTGTCTATGTTTTGAGCGTTTCCTGTGTCATTAGTTTTACTTTCCGATGCACCTCTGCAGGTTTACTATATCCCTTGGACCTTCCCATTCACGATGAAACACAGAAATTTCATCGGAAATATATATAAGAGACACAATGCCGACTTAAGTACAGGAAGACTGAGTCTTCCTACTGTCTATGATTTGACCGTTTCCTGTGTCACCAGTTTTACATTACGATTCACCTCTGCAGGTTTACTGTATCCATTGGATCTTCCCATTGACGATGAAACACAGATATTTCATCGGAATTAAATTTAAGAGACACAACGCCGACTTAGGTACAAGAAAACTGAGTCTTATTACGGTCTATGTTTTGAGCGTTTCCTGTGTTACCAGTTTTACATTCCGATGCGCCCCTGCCGGTTTACTGTATCCCTTGGACCTTCCCATTGTCGATGAAACACAGAAATCGCATCGGGATAAAATATAAGAGACACAATGCCGACTTAAGTACAGGAAGACTGAGTCTTCCTACTCTCTATGTTTTGAGCGTTTCCTGTGTCACCAGTTTTACATTCCGATTCACCTCTGCAGGTTTACTCTATCCATTGGACCTTCCCATTGACGATGAAAAGCAGAAATTGCATCGGAATTAAATATAAGAGACACAACGCCGACTTAAGTAGAAGAAAACTGAGTCTTCTTACGGTCTATGTTTTGAGCGTTTCCTGTGTCACCAGTTTTACATTCCGATGCACCTCTGCTGGTTTACTGTATCCCGTGGACCTTCCCATTGTCGATGAAACACAGAAATCGCATCGGAATTAAATATAAGAGACACAATGCCGACTTAAGTACAGGAAGACTGAGTCTTCCTACTGTCTATATTTTAGAGCGTTTGCTGTGTCATCAGTTTTACATTCCGATGCACCTCTGCAGGTTTACTGTATCCCTTGGCCCATCCCATTGACGATGAAACACAGAAATTGCATCGGAATTAAATATAAGAGACACAATGCCAACTTAAGTACAGGAAGACTGAGTCTTCCTACTGTATATGTTTTGAGCGTTTCCTGTGTCATCAGTTTTACTTTCCGATGCACCTCTCCATGTATACTATATCGCTTGGACCTTCCCATTCACGATGAAACACAGAAATTGCATCGGAAATAAATATAAGAGACACAATGCCGACTTAAGTACAGGAAGACTGAGTCTTCCTACTGTCTATGTTTTGAGCGTTTCCTGTGTCACCAGTTTTACATTCCGATGCACCTCTGCAGGTTTACTGTATCCCTTGGACCTTCCCATTGACGATGAAACACAGAAATTGCATCGGAAATAAATATAAGAGACACAATGCCGACTTAAGTACAGGAAGACTGAGTCTTAATACTGTCTATGTTTTGAGCGTTTCCTGTGGCACTAGTTTTACATTCCGATGCACCTCTGCAGGTTTACTGTATCCCTTGGACCTTCCCATTGACGATGAAACACAGAAATTGCATCGGAAGTAAATATAAGAGACACAATGCCGAATTAAGTACAGGAAGACTAAGACTTCCTACTGTCTATGTTTTGAGCGTTTCCTGTGTCATTAGTTTTACTTTCCGATGCACCTCTGCAGGTTTACTATATCCCTTGGACCTTCCCATTCACGATGAAACACAGAAATTTCATCGGAAATAAATATAAGAGACACAATGCCGACTTAAGTACAGGAAGACTGAGTCTTCCTACTGTCTATGATTTGAGCGTTTCCTGTGTGACCAGTTTTACATTCCGATTCACCTCTGCAGGTTTACTGTATCCATTGGACCTTCCCATTGAAGATGAAACACAGATATTTCATCGGAATTAAATATAAGAGACACAACGCCGACTTTAGTACAAGAAAACTGAGTCTTCTTACGGTCTATGTTTTGAGCGTTTCCTGTGTCACCAGTTTTACATTCCGATGCACCTCTGCCGGTTTACTGTATCCCTTGGACCTTCCCATTCTCGATGAAGCACAGAAGTCGCATCGGAATTAAATATAAGAGACACAATGCCGACTTATGTACAGGAAGACTGAGTCTTCCTACTGTCTATGTTTTGAGCGTTTCCTGTGTCACCAGTTTTACATTCCGAATCACCTCTGCAGGTTTACTCTATCAATTGGACCTTCCCATTGACGATGAAAAACAGAAATTGCATCGGAATTAAATATAAGAGACACCACGCCGACTTGAGTACAAGAAAACTTAGTCTTCTTACGGTCTATGTTTTGAGCGTTTCCTGTGTCACCAGTTTTACATTCCGATGCACCTCTGCTGGTTTACTGTTTTTCTTGGACCTTCCCATTGTCGATGAAACACAGAAATCGCATCGGAATTAAATATAAGAGACACAATGCCCACTTAAGTACAGGAAGACTGAGTCTTCCTACTGTCTATATTTTTAGCGTTTCCTGTGTCACCAGTTTTACATTCCGATAAACCTCTGCAGGTTTACTGTATCCCTTGGACCTTCCCATTGACGATGAAAAACACAAATTGCATCGGAATTAAATATAAGAGACACAATGCCGACTTAAGTACAGGAAGACTGAGTCTTCCTACTGTCTATGTTTTGAGCGTTTCCTGTGTCATCAGTTTTACTTTCCGATGCACCTCTCCATGTATACTATATCCCTTGGACCTTCCCATTCACGATGAAACACAGAAATCGCATCGGAATTAAATATAAGAGACACAATGCCCACTTAAGTACAGGAAGACTGAGTCTTCCTACTGTCTATATTTTTAGCGTTTCCTGTGTCACCAGTTTTACATTCCGATAAACGTCTGCAGGTTTACTGTATCCCTTGGACCTTCACAGTGACGATGAAACACAGAAATTGCATCGGAATTAAATATAAGAGACACAATGCCGACTTAAGTACAGGAAGACTGAGTCTTCCTACTGTCTATGTTTTGAGCGTTTCCTGTGTCATCAGTTTTACTTTCCGATGCACCTCTCCATGTATACTATATCCCTTGGACCTTCCCATTCACGATGAAACACAGAAAATGCATCGGAAATAAATATAAGAGACACAATGCCGTCTAATGTTCTGGAAGACTGTGTCTTCCTACTGTCTATGTTTTGAGCGTTTCCTGTGTCACCAGTTTTACATTCCGACGCACCTCTGCAGGTTTACTGTATCCCTTGGACCTTCCCATTGACGATGAAACACAGAAATTGCATCGGAATTAAATATAAGAGACACAATGCCGTCTAATGTTCTGGAAGACTGTGTCTTCCTACTGTCTATGTTTTGAGCGTTTCCTGTGTCACCAGTTTTACATTCTGATGCACCTCTGCAGGTTTACTGTATCCCTTGGACCTTCCCATTGTCGATAAAACACAGAAATTGCATCGGAATTAAATATAAGAGACACAATGCCGAATTAAGTACAGGAAGACTGAGTTTTCTTACGGTCTATGATTTGAACGTTTCCAGTGCCACCAGTTTTACATTCCGATGCACCTCTACAGGTTTACTGTATCCCTTGGACCTTCACAGTGACGATGAAACACAGAAATTGCATCGGAATTAAATATAAGAGACACAATGCCGACTTAAGTACAGGAAGACTAAGTCTTCCTACTGTCTATGTTTTGGGCGGTTCCTGTGTCATTAGTTTTACTTTCCGATGCACCTCTCCATGTATACTATATCCCTTGGACCTACCCATTCACGATGAAACACAGAAAATGCATCGGAAATAAATATAAGAGACACAATGTCCACTTAACTAAAGGAAGACTGAGTCTTCCTACTGTCTATGTTTTTAGCGTTTCCTATGTCACCAGTTTTACATTCCGATGCACCTCTGCCGGTTTACTGTATCCCTTGGACCTTCCCATTGACGATGAAACACAGAAATTGCATCGTAATTAAATATTAGATACACAATGCCGTCTAATGTTCTGGAAGACTGTGTCTTCCTACTGTCTATGCTTTGAGCGTTTCCTGTGTCACCAGTTTTACATTCTGATGCACCTCTGCAGGTTTACTGTATCCCTTGGACCTTCCCATTGTCGATGAAACACAGAACTTGCATCGGAATTAATTATAAGAGTGACAATGCCGAAATTAGTACAGGAAGAATGAGTCTTCTTACGCTCTATGTTTTGAGCGTTTCCAGTGTCACCAGTTTTACATTCCGATGCACCTCTACAGGTTTACTGTATCCCTTGGACCTTCACAGTGACGATGAAACACAGAAATTGCATCGGAATTAAATATAAGAGACACAATGCCGACTTAAGTACAGGAAGACTGAGTCTTCCTACTGTCTATGATTTGAGCGTTTCCTGTGTCACCAGTTTTACATTCGGATTCACCTCTGCAGGTTTACTGTATCCATTGGACCTTCCCATTGGCGATGAAACACAGATATTTCATCGGAATTAAATATAAGAGACACAACGCCGACTTATGTACAAGAAAACTGAGTCTTCTTACGGTCTATGGTTTGAGCGTTTCCTGTGTTACCAGTTTTACATTCTGATGCGCCCCTGCCGGTTTACTGTATCCCTTGGACCTTCCCATTGTCGATGAAACACAGAAATCGCATCGGAATTAAATATAAATGACACAATGCCGACTTAAGTACAGGAAGACTGAGTCTTCCTACTGTTTATGTTTTGAGCGTTTCCTGTGTCACCAGTTTTACATTTCGATTCACCTCTGCAGGTTTACTCTATCCATTGGACCTTCCCATTGGCGATAGAAAAGCAGAAATTGCATCGGAATTAAATATAAGAGACACAACGCCGACTTAAGTAGAAGAAAACTGAGTCTTCTTACGGTCTACGTTTTGAGAGTTTCCTGTGTCACCAGTTTTACATTCCGATGCACCTCTGCTGGATTACTGTATCCCGTGGACCTTCCCATTGTCGATGAAACACAGAAATCGCATCGGAATTAAATATAAGAGACACAATGCCCACTTAAGTACAGGAAGACTGAATCTTCCTACTGTCTATATTTTGAGCGTTTCCTGTGTCATCAGTTTTACATTCCGATGCACCTCTGCAGTTTTACTGTATCCCTTGGCCCTTCCCATTGACGATGAAACACAGAAATTGCATCGGAATTAAATATAAGAGACACAATGCCGACTTAAGTACAGGAAGACTGAGTCTTCCTACTGTCTATGTTTTGAGCGTTTCCTGTGTCATCACTTTTACTTTCCGATGCACCTCTCCATGTATACTATATCCCTTGGACCTTCCCATTCACGATGAAACACAGAAATTGCATCGGAAATAAGTATAAGAGACACAATGTCGACTTAAGTACAGGAAGACTGAGTCTTCCTACTGTCTATGTTTTGAGCGTTTCCTGTGTCACCAGTTTTACATTCCGATGCACCTCTGCAGGTTTACTGTATCCCTTGGACCTTCCCATTGACGATGAAACACAGAAATTGCATCGGAATTAAATATAAGAGACACAATGCCGACTTAAGTACATGAAGACTGAGTCTTCCTACTGTCTATGTTTTGAGCGTTTCCTGGGTCACTAGTTTTACATTCCGATGCACCTCTGCAGGTTTACTGTATCCCTTGGACCTTCCCATTGACGATGAAACACAGAATTTGCATCGGAATTAAATATAAGAGACACAATGCCGTCTTACGTTCTGGAAGACTGTGTCTTCCTACTGTCTATGATTTGAGCGTTTCCTGTGTCACCAGTTTTACATTCTGATGCACCTCTGCAGGTTTACTGTATCCCTTGGACCTTCCCATTGTCGATGAAACACAGAAATTGCATCGGAATTAAATATAAGAGACACAATGCCGAATTAAGTACAGGAAGATTGAGTCTTCTTACGGTCTATGTTTTGAGCGTTTCCAGTGTCACCAGTTTTACATTCCGATGCACCTCTACAGGTTTACTGTATCCCTTGGACCTTCACAGTGACGATGAAACACAGAAATTGCATCGGAATTAAATATAAGAGACACAATGCCGACTTAAGTACAGGAAGACTAAGTCTTCCTACTGTCTATGTTTTGAGCGTTTCCTGTGTCATTAGTTTTACTTTCCGATGCACCTCTGCAGGTTTACTATATCCCTTGGACCTTCCCATTCACGATGAAACACAGAAATTTCATCGGAAATAAATATAAGAGACACAATGCCGACTTAAGTACAGGAAGACTGAGTCTTCCTACTGTCTAAGATTTGAGCGTTTCCTGTGTCACCAGTTTTACATTCCGATTCACCTCTGCAGGTTTACTGTATCCATTGGACCTTCCCATTGGCGATGAAACACAGATATTTCATCGGAATTAAATATAAGAGGCACAACGCCGACTTATGTACAAGAAAACTGAGTCTTCTTACGGTCTATGTTTTGAGCGTTTCCTGTGTCACCAGCTTTACATTCCGATGCACCTCTGCCTGTTTACTGTATCCCTTGGACCTTCCCATTGTCGATGAAACACAGAAATCGCATCGGAATTAAATATAAGAGACACAATGCCGACTTATGTACAGGAAGACTGAGTCTTCCTACTGTCTATGTTTTGAGCGTTTCCTGTGTCACCAGTTTTACATTCCGAATCACCTCTGCAGGTTTACTCTATCCATTGGACCTTCCCATTGACGATGGAAGACAGAAATTGCATCGGAATTAAATATAAGAGACACAACGCCGACTTGAGTACATGAAAACTTAGTCTTCTTACGGTCTATGTTTTGAGCGTTTCCTGTGTCACCAGTTTTACATTCCGATGCACCTCTGCTGGTTTACTATATCCCTTGGACCTTCCCATTGTCGATGAAACACAGTAATCGCATCGGAATTAAATATAAGAGACACAATGCCGACTTAAGTACAGGAAGACTGAGTCTACCTACTGTCTATATTTTTAGCGTTTCCTGTGTCACCAGTTTTACATTCCGATAAACCTCTGCAGGTTTACTGTATCCCTTTGACCTTCCCATTGACGATGAAAAACACAAATTGCATCGGAATTAAATATAAGAGACACAATGCCGACTTAAGTACAGGAAGACTAAGTCTTCCTTTTGTCTATGTTTTGAGCGTTTCCTGTGTCATTAGTTTTACTTTCCGATGCACCTCTGCAGGTTTACTATATCCCTTGGACCTTCCCATTCACGATGAAACACAGAAATTTCATCGGAAATAAATATAAGAGTCACAATGCCGACTTAAGTACAGGAAGACCGAGTCTTCCTACTGTCTATGTTTTGAGCGTTTCCTGTGTCATCAGTTTTACTTTCCGATGCACATCTCCATGTATACTATATCCCTTGGACCTTCCCATTCACGATGAAACACAGCAATTGCATCGGAAATAAATATAAGAGACACAATGCCGACTTAAGTACAGGAAGACTGAGTCTTCTTACGGTCTACGTTTTGAGCGTTTCCAGTGTCACCAGTTTTACATTCCGATACACCTCTACAGGTTTACTGTATCCCTTGGACCTTCCCATTGTCGATGAAACACAGAAATTGCATCGGAATTAAATATAAGAGACACAATGCCGAATTAAGTACAGGAAGACTGAGTCTTCTTACGGTCTATGTTTTGAGCGTTTCCAGTGTCACCAGTTTTACATTCCGATGCACCTCTACAGGTTTACTGTATCATTTGGACCTTCACAGTGACGATGAAACACAGAAATTGCATCGGAATTAAATATAAGAGACACAATGCCGACTTAAGTACAGGAAGACTAAGTCTTCCTACTGTCTATGTTTTGAGCGTTTCCTGTGTCATTAGTTTTACTTTCCGATGCACCTCTGCAGGTTTACTATATCCCTTGGACCTTCCCATTCACGATGAAACACAGAAATTTCATCGGAAATAAATATAAGAGACACAATGCCGACTTAGGTAGAGGAACACTGAGTCTTCCTACTGTCCATGCTTTGAGCGTTTCCTGTGTCACCAGTTTTACATTCCGATGCACCTCTGCAGGTTTACTGTATCCCTTGGACCTTCCCATTGACAATGAAACACAGAAATTGCATCGGAATTAAATATAAGAGACACAATGCCGACTTAAGTACAGGAAGACTGAGTCTTCCTACTGTCTATGCTTTGAGCGTTTCCTTTGTCACCAGTTTTACATTCCGATGTACCTCTGCAGGTTTACTGTATCCATTGGACCTTCCCGTTGACGATGAAACACAGAAATTGCATCGGAATTAAATACAAGAGACACAATGCCGACTTAAGTACAGGAAGACTGAGTCTTCCTACTGTCTATAATTTGAGCGTTTCCTGTGTCACCAGTTTTACATTCCGATGCACCTCTACAGGTTTACTGAATCCCTTGGACCTTCACAGTTACGATGAAACACAGAAATCGCATCGGAATTAAATATAAGAGACAAATTCCGACTTAAGTACAAGAAAACAGTCTTCTTACAGTCAATGCTTTGAGCGTTTCCTGTGTCACCAGTTTTAGATTCCGATGCACCTCTGCAGGTTTACTGTATACCTTGGACCTTCCCATTGGCGATGAAACACACAAATTACATCGAAATTAAATATAAGAGACACAATGCCGACTTAAGTACAGGAAGACTGAGTCTTCCTACTCTCTATGTTTTGAGCGTTTCCTGTGTCACCAGTTTTACATTCCGATTCACCTCTGCAGGCTTACTGTATCCATTGGACCTTCCCATTGACAATGAAACACAGAAATTGCATCGGAATTAAATATAAGAGACACAACGCCGACTTAAGTACAAGAAAAGTGAGTCTTCTTACGGTCTATGTTTGAGCGTTTCCTGTGTCACCAGTTTTACATTCCGAAGCACCCCTGCCGGTTTACTGTATCCCATGGACCTTCCCATTGTCGATGAAACACAGAAATCGCATCGGAATTAAATATAAGAGACACAATGCCGACTTAAGTACAGGAAGACTGAGTCTTCCTACTGTCTATGTTTTGAGCGTTTCCTGTGTCACCAGTTTTACATTCCGATGCTCCTCTGCAGGTTTACTGTATCCATTGGACCTTCCCATTGTCGATGAAACACAGAAATCGCATCGGAGTTAAATATAAGAGACACAACGCCGACTTAAGTAGAAGAAAACTGAGTCTTCTTACGGTCTATGTTTTGAGCGTTTCCTGTGTCACCAGTTTTACATTCCGATGCACCTCTGCTGGTTTACTGTATCCCTTGGACCTTCCCATTGTCGATGAAACACAGAAATCGCATCGGAATTAAATATAAGTGACACAATGCCCACTTAAGTACAGGAAGACTGAGTCTTCCTACTGTCTAGGTTTGAGCGTTTCCTGTGTCACCAGTTTTATATTCTGATGCACCTCTGCAGGTTTCCTGTATCCCTTGGACCTTTCCATTGACGATGAAACACAGAAATTGCATCGGAATTAAATATAAGAGACACAATGCCGACTTAAGTACAGGAAGACTGAGTCTTCCTACTGCCTATGTTTTGAGCGTTTCCTGTGTCACCAGTTTTACATTCCGATGTACATCTGCAGGTTTACTGTATCCCTTGGACCTTCCCATTGACGATGAAACACAGAAATTGCATCGGAATTAAATATAAGAGACACAATGCCGACTTAAGTACAGGAAGACTGAGTCTTCCTACTGTCTATGTTTTGAGCGTTTCCTGGGTCACTAGTTTTACATTCCGATGCACCTCTGCAGGTTTACTGTATCCCTTGGACCTTCCCATTGACGATGAAACACAGAATTTGCATCGGAATTAAATATAAGAGACACAATGCCGTCTTACGTTCTGGAAGACTGTGTCTTCCTACTGTCTATGATTTGAGCGTTTCCTGTGTCACCAGTTTTACATTCTGATGCACCTCTGCAGGTTTACTGTATCCCTTGGACCTTCCCATTGTCGATGAAACACAGAAATTGCATCGGAATTAAATATAAGAGACACAATGCCGAATTAAGTACAGGAAGATTGAGTCTTCTTACGGTCTATGTTTTGAGCGTTTCCAGTGTCACCAGTTTTACATTCCGATGCACCTCTACAGGTTTACTGTATCCCTTGGACCTTCACAGTGACGATGAAACACAGAAATTGCATCGGAATTAAATATAAGAGACACAATGCCGACTTAAGTACAGGAAGACTAAGTCTTCCTACTGTCTATGTTTTGAGCGTTTCCTGTGTCATTAGTTTTACTTTCCGATGCACCTCTGCAGGTTTACTATATCCCTTGGACCTTCCCATTCACGATGAAACACAGAAATTTCATCGGAAATAAATATAAGAGACACAATGCCGACTTAAGTACAGGAAGACTGAGTCTTCCTACTGTCTATGATTTGAGCGTTTCCTGTGTCACCAGTTTTACATTCCGATTCACCTCTGCAGGTTTACTGTATCCATTGGACCTTCCCATTGGCGATGAAACACAGATATTTCATCGGAATTAAATATAAGAGGCACAACGCCGACTTATGTACAAGAAAACTGAGTCTTCTTACGGTCTATGTTTTGAGCGTTTCCAGTGTCACCAGTTTTACATTCCGATGCACCTCTACAGGTTTACTGTATCCCTTGGACCTTCACAGTGACGATGAAACACAGAAATCGCATCGGAATTAAATATAAGAGACACAATGCCGACTTATGTACAGGAAGACTGAGTCTTCCTACTGTCTATGTTTTGAGCGTTTCCTGTGTCACCAGTTTTACATTCCGAATCACCTCTGCAGGTTTACTCTATCCATTGGACCTTCCCATTGACGATGGAAGACAGAAATTGCATCGGAATTAAATATAAGAGACACAACGCCGACTTGAGTACATGAAAACTTAGTCTTCTTACGGTCTATGTTTTGAGCGTTTCCTGTGTCACCAGTTTTACATTCCGATGCACCTCTGCTGGTTTACTATATCCCTTGGACCTTCCCATTGTCGATGAAACACAGTAATCGCATCGGAATTAAATATAAGAGACACAATGCCGACTTAAGTACAGGAAGACTGAGTCTACCTACTGTCTATATTTTTAGCGTTTCCTGTGTCACCAGTTTTACATTCCGATAAACCTCTGCAGGTTTACTGTATCCCTTTGACCTTCCCATTGACGATGAAAAACACAAATTGCATCGGAATTAAATATAAGAGACACAATGCCGACTTAAGTACAGGAAGACTAAGTCTTCCTTTTGTCTATGTTTTGAGCGTTTCCTGTGTCATTAGTTTTACTTTCCGATGCACCTCTGCAGGTTTACTATATCCCTTGGACCTTCCCATTCACGATGAAACACAGAAATTTCATCGGAAATAAATATAAGAGTCACAATGCCGACTTAAGTACAGGAAGACCGAGTCTTCCTACTGTCTATGTTTTGAGCGTTTCCTGTGTCATCAGTTTTACTTTCCGATGCACATCTCCATGTATACTATATCCCTTGGACCTTCCCATTCACGATGAAACACAGCAATTGCATCGGAAATAAATATAAGAGACACAATGCCGACTTAAGTACAGGAAGACTGAGTCTTCTTACGGTCTACGTTTTGAGCGTTTCCAGTGTCACCAGTTTTACATTCCGATACACCTCTACAGGTTTACTGTATCCCTTGGACCTTCCCATTGTCGATGAAACACAGAAATTGCATCGGAATTAAATATAAGAGACACAATGCCGAATTAAGTACAGGAAGACTGAGTCTTCTTACGGTCTATGTTTTGAGCGTTTCCAGTGTCACCAGTTTTACATTCCGATGCACCTCTACAGGTTTACTGTATCATTTGGACCTTCACAGTGACGATGAAACACAGAAATTGCATCGGAATTAAATATAAGAGACACAATGCCGACTTAAGTACAGGAAGACTAAGTCTTCCTACTGTCTATGTTTTGAGCGTTTCCTGTGTCATTAGTTTTACTTTCCGATGCACCTCTGCAGGTTTACTATATCCCTTGGACCTTCCCATTCACGATGAAACACAGAAATTTCATCGGAAATAAATATAAGAGACACAATGCCGACTTAGGTAGAGGAACACTGAGTCTTCCTACTGTCCATGCTTTGAGCGTTTCCTGTGTCACCAGTTTTACATTCCGATGCACCTCTGCAGGTTTACTGTATCCCTTGGACCTTCCCATTGACAATGAAACACAGAAATTGCATCGGAATTAAATATAAGAGACACAATGCCGACTTAAGTACAGGAAGACTGAGTCTTCCTACTGTCTATGCTTTGAGCGTTTCCTTTGTCACCAGTTTTACATTCCGATGTACCTCTGCAGGTTTACTGTATCCATTGGACCTTCCCGTTGACGATGAAACACAGAAATTGCATCGGAATTAAATACAAGAGACACAATGCCGACTTAAGTACAGGAAGACTGAGTCTTCCTACTGTCTATAATTTGAGCGTTTCCTGTGTCACCAGTTTTACATTCCGATGCACCTCTACAGGTTTACTGAATCCCTTGGACCTTCACAGTTACGATGAAACACAGAAATCGCATCGGAATTAAATATAAGAGACAAATTCCGACTTAAGTACAAGAAAACAGTCTTCTTACAGTCAATGCTTTGAGCGTTTCCTGTGTCACCAGTTTTAGATTCCGATGCACCTCTGCAGGTTTACTGTATACCTTGGACCTTCCCATTGGCGATGAAACACACAAATTACATCGAAATTAAATATAAGAGACACAATGCCGACTTAAGTACAGGAAGACTGAGTCTTCCTACTCTCTATGTTTTGAGCGTTTCCTGTGTCACCAGTTTTACATTCCGATTCACCTCTGCAGGCTTACTGTATCCATTGGACCTTCCCATTGACAATGAAACACAGAAATTGCATCGGAATTAAATATAAGAGACACAACGCCGACTTAAGTACAAGAAAAGTGAGTCTTCTTACGGTCTATGTTTGAGCGTTTCCTGTGTCACCAGTTTTACATTCCGAAGCACCCCTGCCGGTTTACTGTATCCCATGGACCTTCCCATTGTCGATGAAACACAGAAATCGCATCGGAATTAAATATAAGAGACACAATGCCGACTTAAGTACAGGAAGACTGAGTCTTCCTACTGTCTATGTTTTGAGCGTTTCCTGTGTCACCAGTTTTACATTCCGATGCTCCTCTGCAGGTTTACTGTATCCATTGGACCTTCCCATTGTCGATGAAACACAGAAATCGCATCGGAGTTAAATATAAGAGACACAACGCCGACTTAAGTAGAAGAAAACTGAGTCTTCTTACGGTCTATGTTTTGAGCGTTTCCTGTGTCACCAGTTTTACATTCCGATGCACCTCTGCTGGTTTTCTGTATCCCTTGGACCTTCCCATTGTCGATGAAACACAGAAATCGCATCGGAATTAAATATAAGTGACACAATGCCCACTTAAGTACAGGAAGACTGAGTCTTCCTACTGTCTAGGTTTGAGCGTTTCCTGTGTCACCAGTTTTATATTCTGATGCACCTCTGCAGGTTTCCTGTATCCCTTGGACCTTTCCATTGACGATGAAACACAGAAATTGCATCGGAATTAAATATAAGAGACACAATGCCGACTTAAGTACAGGAAGACTGAGTCTTCCTACTGCCTATGTTTTGAGCGTTTCCTGTGTCACCAGTTTTACATTCCGATGTACATCTGCAGGTTTACTGTATCCCTTGGACCTTCCCATTGACGATGAAACACAGAAATTGCATCGGAATTAAATATAAGAGACACAATGCCGACTTAAGTACAGGAAGACTGAGTCTTCCTACTGTCTATGTTTTGAGCGTTTCCTGTGTCACCAGTTTTACATTCTGATGCAGCTCTGCAGGTTTACTGTATCCCTTGGACCTTCCCATTGACGATGAAACACAGAAATTGCATCGGAATTAAATATAAGAGACACAATGCCGACTTAAGTACAGGAAGACTGAGTCTTCCTACTGTCTATAATTTGAGCGTTTCCTGTGTCACCAGTTTTACATTCCGATGCACCTCTACAGGTTTACTGTATCCCTTGGACCTTCACAGTTACGATGAAACACAGATATTGCATCGGAATTAAATATAAGAGACACAATGCCGACTTATGTACTGGAAGACTGAGTCTTCCTACTGTCTAGGTTTGAGCGTTTCCTGTGTCACCAGTTTTACATTCTGATGCACCTCTGCAGGTTTACTGTATCCCTTGGACCTTCCCATTGACGACGAAACACAGAAATTGCATCGGAATTAAATATAAGAGACACAATGCCGACTTAAGTACAGGAAGACTGAGTCTTCCCACTGTCTATAATTTGAGCGTTTCCTGTGTCACCAGTTTTACATTCCGATGCACCTCTGCAGGTTTACTGTATCCCTTGGACCTTCCCGTTGACAATGAAACACAGAAATTGCATCGGAATTAAATATAAGAGACACAATGCCGACTTAAGTACAGGAACACTGAATCTTCCTACTGTCTATGTTTTGAGCGTTTCCTGTGTCACCAGTTTTACATTCCGATGCACCTCTGCAGGTTTCCTGTATCCATTGGACCTTCCTATTGTCGATGAAACACAGAAATCGCATCGGAATTAAATATAATGGACACAATGCCGACTTAAGTACAGGAAGACTGAGTCTTCCTACTGTCTATGTTTTGAGCGTTTCCTGTGTCAAGACTTTTACATTCCGATTCACCTCTGCAGGTTTACTGTATCCATTGGATCTTCCCATTTACGATGAAACACATATATTTCATCGGAATTAAATATAAGAGACACAACGCCGACTTATGTACAAGAAATCTGAGTCTTCTTACGGTCTATGTTTTGAGCGTTTTCTGTGTCACCAGTTTTACATTCCGATGCACCCCTGCTGGTTTACTGTATCCCTTGGACCTTCCCATTGTCGATGAAACACAGAAATCGCATCGGAATTAAATATAAGAGACACAATGCCGACTTAAGTACAGGAAGACTGAGTCTTCCTACTGTCTATGTTTTGAGCGTTTCCTGTGTCACCAGTTTTACATTCCGATTCACCTCTGCAGGTTTACTGTATCCATTGGACCTTCTCATTGACGATGAAACACAGAATTTGCATCGGAATTAAATATAAGAGACACAACGCCGACTTAAGTACAAGAAAACTGAGTCTTCTTACGGTCTATGTTTTGAGCGTTTCCTGTGTCACCAGTTTTACATTCGATGCACCTCTGCCGGTTTACTGTATCCCTTGGACCCTCCCATTGTTTATGAAAGACAGAAATCGCATCGGAATTAAATATAAGAGACACAATGACGCTTTAAGTACAGGAAGACTGAGTCTTCCTGCTGTCTATGATTTGAGCGTTTCCTGTGTCATCAGTTTTACATTCCGATGCACCTCTGCAGGTTTACTGTATCCCTTGGACCTTCCCATTGACGATGAAAAACAGAAATTGCTTCGGAATTAAATATAAGAGACACGAGGCCGACTTAAGTACAGGAAGACTAAGTCTTCCTACTATCTATGTTTTGAGCGTTTCCTGTGTCATCAGTTTTACTTTCCGATGCACCTCTGCTGGTTTACTATATCCCTTGGACCTTCCCATTCACGATGAAACACAGAAAGTTCATCGGAAGTAAATATAAGAGACACAATGCCGACTTAAGTACAGGAAGACTGAGTCTTCCTACTGTCTATGTTTTGAGCGTTTCCTGTGTCACCACTTTTACATTCCGATGCACCTCTGCTGGTTTACTGTATCCCGTGGACCTTCCCATTGTCGATGAAACACAGAAATCGCATCGGAATTAAATATAAGAGACAAATTCCGACTTAAGTACAAGAAAACAGTCTTCTTACAGTCAATGCTTTGAGCGTTTCCTGTGTCACCAGTTTTACATTCCGATGCACCTCTGCAGGTTTACTGTATACCTTGGACCTTCCCATTGGCGATGAAACACACAAATTACATCGAAATTAAATATAAGAGACACAATGCCGACTTAAGTACAGGAAGACTGAGTCTTCCTACTGTCTATAATTTGAGCGTTTCCTGTGTCACCAGTTTTACATTCCGATGCACCTCTACAGGTTTACTGTATCCCTTGGACCTTCACAGTTACGATGAAACACAGATATTGCATCGGAATTAAATATAAGAGACACAATGCCGACTTATGTACTGGAAGACTGAGTCTTCCTACTGTCTAGGTTTGAGCGTTTCCTGTGTCACCAGTTTTACATTCTGATGCACCTCTGCAGGTTTACTGTATCCCTTGGACCTTCCCATTGACGACGAAACACAGAAATTGCATCGGAATTAAATATAAGAGACACAATGCCGACTTAAGTACAGGAAGACTGAGTCTTCCTACTGTCTATGTTTTGAGCGTTTTCTGTGTCACCAGTTTTACATTCCGATGCTCCTCTGCAGGTTTACTGTATCCATTGGACCTTCCCATTGTCGATGAAACACAGAAATCGCATCGGAGTTAAATATAAGAGACACAACGCCGACTTAAGTAGAAGAAAACTGAGTCTTCTTACGGTCTATGTTTTGAGCGTTTCCTGTGTCACCAGTTTTACATTCCGATGCACCTCTGCTGGTTTACTGTATCCCTTGGACCTTCCCATTGTCGATGAAACACAGAAATCGCATCGGAATTAAATATAAGTGACACAATGCCCACTTAAGTACAGGAAGACTGAGTCTTCCTACTGTCTAGGTTTGAGCGTTTCCTGTGTCACCAGTTTTATATTCTGATGCACCTCTGCAGGTTTACTGTATCCCTTGGACCTTCCCATTGACGATGAAACACAGAAATTGCATCGGAATTAAATATAAGAGACACAATGCCGACTTAAGTACAGGAAGACTGAGTCTTCCTACTGTCTATGTTTTGAGCGTTTCCTGTGTCACCAGTTTTACATTCCGATGTACCTCTGCAGGTTTACTGTATCCCTTGGACCTTCCCATTGACGATGAAACACAGAAATTGCATCGGAATTAAATATAAGAGACACAATGCCGACTTAAGTACAGGAAGACTGAGTCTTCCTACTGTCTATGTTTTGAGCGTTTCCTGTGTCACCAGTTTTACATTCTGATGCACCTCTGCAGGTTTACTGTATCCCTTGGACCTTCCCATTGACGATGAAACACAGAAATTGCATCGGAATTAAATATAAGAGACACAATGCCGACTTAAGTACAGGAAGACTGAGTCTTCCTACTGTCTATAATTTGAGCGTTTCCTGTGTCACCAGTTTTACATTCCGATGCACCTCTACAGGTTTACTGTATCCCTTGGACCTTCACAGTTACGATGAAACACAGATATTGAATCGGAATTAAATATAAGAGACACAACGCCGACTTATGTACAAGAAATCTGAGTCTTCTTACGGTCTATGTTTTGAGCGTTTCCTGTGTCACCAGTTTTACATTCCGATTCACCTCTGCAGGTTTACTGTATCCATTGGACCTTCTCATTGACGATGAAACACAGAATTTGCATCGGAATTAAATATAAGAGACACAACGCCGACTTAAGTACAAGAAAACTGAGTCTTCTTACGGTCTATGTTTTGAGCGTTTCCTGTGTCACCAGTTTTACATTCGATGCACCTCTGCCGGTTTACTGTATCCCTTGGACCCTCCCATTGTTTATGAAAGACAGAAATCGCATCGGAATTAAATATAAGAGACACAATGACGCTTTAAGTACAGGAAGACTGAGTCTTCCTGCTGTCTATGATTTGAGCGTTTCCTGTGTCATCAGTTTTACATTCCGATGCACCTCTGCAGGTTTACTGTATCCCTTGGACCTTCCCATTGACGATGAAAAACAGAAATTGCTTCGGAATTAAATATAAGAGACACGAGGCCGACTTAAGTACAGGAAGACTAAGTCTTCCTACTATCTATGTTTTGAGCGTTTCCTGTGTCATCAGTTTTACTTTCCGATGCACCTCTGCTGGTTTACTATATCCCTTGGACCTTCCCATTCACGATGAAACACAGAAAGTTCATCGGAAGTAAATATAAGAGACACAATGCCGACTTAAGTACAGGAAGACTGAGTCTTCCTACTGTCTATGTTTTGAGCGTTTCCTGTGTCACCACTTTTACATTCCGATGCACCTCTGCTGGTTTACTGTATCCCGTGGACCTTCCCATTGTCGATGAAACACAGAAATCGCATCGGAATTAAATATAAGAGACAAATTCCGACTTAAGTACAAGAAAACAGTCTTCTTACAGTCAATGCTTTGAGCGTTTCCTGTGTCACCAGTTTTACATTCCGATGCACTTCTGCAGGTTTACTGTATACCTTGGACCTTCCCATTGGCGATGAAACACACAAATTACATCGAAATTAAATATAAGAGACACAATGCCGACTTAAGTACAGGAAGACTGAGTCTTCCTACTCTCTATGTTTTGAGCGTTTCCTGTGTCACCAGTTTTACATTCCGATTCACCTCTGCAGGCTTACTGTATCCATTGGACCTTCCCATTGACAATGAAACACAGAAATTGCATCGGAATTAAATATAAGAGACACAACGCCGACTTAAGTACAAGAAAAGTGAGTCTTCTTACGGTCTATGTTTGAGCGTTTCCTGTGTCACCAGTTTTACATTCCGAAGCACCCCTGCCGGTTTACTGTATCCCATGGACCTTCCCATTGTCGATGAAACACAGAAATCGCATCGGAATTAAATATAAGAGACACAATGCCGACTTAAGTACAGGAAGACTGAGTCTTCCTACTGTCTATGTTTTGAGCGTTTCCTGTGTCACCAGTTTTACATTCCGATGCTCCTCTGCAGGTTTACTGTATCCCTTGGACCTTCCCATTGACGATGAAACACAGAAATTGCATCGGAATTAAATATAAGAGACACAATGCCGACTTAAGTACAGGAAGACTGAGTCTTCCTACTGTCTATGTTTTGAGCGTTTCCTGTGTCACCAGTTTTACATTCTGATGCACCTCTGCAGGTTTACTGTATCCCTTGGACCTTCCCATTGACGATGAAACACAGAAATTGCATCGGAATTAAATATAAGAGACACAATGCCGACTTAAGTACAGGAAGACTGAGTCTTCCTACTGTCTATAATTTGAGCGTTTCCTGTGTCACCAGTTTTACATTCCGATGCACCTCTACAGGTTTACTGTATCCCTTGGACCTTCACAGTTACGATAAAACACAGATATTGAATCGGAATTAAATATAAGAGACGCAATGCCGACTTATGTACTGGAAGACTGAGTCTTCCTACTGTCTAGGTTTGAGCGTTTCCTGTGTCACCAGTTTTACATTCTGATGCACCTCTGCAGGTTTACTGTATCCCTTGGACCTTCCCATTGACGATGAAACACAGAAATTGCATCGGAATTAAATATAAGAGACACAATGCCGACTTAAGTACAGGAAGACTGAGTCTTCCTACTGTCTATGTTTTGAGCGTTTCCTGTGTCACCAGTTTTACATTCCGATGTACCTCTGCAGGTTTACTGTATCCCTTGGACCTTCCCATTGACGATGAAACACAGAAATTGCATCGGAATTAAATATAAGAGACACAATGCCGACTTAAGTACAGGAAGACTGAGTCTTCCTACTGTCTATGTTTTGAGCGTTTCCTGTGTCACCAGTTTTACATTCTGATGCACCTCTGCAGGTTTACTGTATCCCTTGGACCTTCCCATTGACGATGAAACACAGAAATTGCATCGGAATTAAATATAAGAGACACAATGCCGACTTAAGTACAGGAAGACTGAGTCTTCCTACTGTCTATAATTTGAGCGTTTCCTGTGTCACCAGTTTTACATTCCGATGCACCTCTACAGGTTTACTGTATCCCTTGGACCTTCACAGTTACGATGAAACACAGATATTGAATCGGAATTAAATATAAGAGACACAATGCCGACTTATGTACTGGAAGACTGAGTCTTCCTACTGTCTAGGTTTGAGCGTTTCCTGTGTCACCAGTTTTACATTCTGATGCACCTCTGCAGGTTTACTGTATCCCTTGGACCTTCCCATTGACGACGAAACACAGAAATTGCATCGGAATTAAATATAAGAGACACAATGCCGACTTAAGTACAGGAAGACTGAGTCTTCCCACTGTCTATAATTTGAGCGTTTCCTGTGTCACCAGTTTTACATTCCGATGCACCTCTGCAGGTTTACTGTATCCCTTGGACCTTCCCGTTGACAATGAAACACAGAAATTGCATCGGAATTAAATATAAGAGACACAATGCCGACTTAAGTACAGGAACACTGAATCTTCCTACTGTCTATGTTTTGAGCGTTTCCTGTGTCACCAGTTTTACATTCCGATGCACCTCTGCAGGTTTCCTGTATCCATTGGACCTTCCTATTGTCGATGAAACACAGAAATCGCATCGGAATTAAATATAAGGGACACAATGCCGACTTAAGTACAGGAAGACTGAGTCTTCCTACTGTCTATGTTTTGAGCGTTTCCTGTGTCAAGACTTTTACATTCCGATTCACCTCTGCAGGTTTACTGTATCCATTGGATCTTCCCATTTACGATGAAACACAGATATTTCATCGGAATTAAATATAAGAGACACAACGCCGACTTAAGTACAAGAAATCTGAGTCTTCTTACGGTCTATGTTTTGAGCGTTTCCTGTGTCACCAGTTTTACATTCCGATGCACCCCTGCTGGTTTACTGTATCCCTTGGACCTTCCCATTGTCGATGAAACACAGAAATCGCATCGGAATTAAATATAAGAGACACAATGCCGACTTAAGTACAGGAAGACTGAGTCTTCCTACTGTCTATGTTTTGAGCGTTTCCTGTGTCACCAGTTTTACATTCCGATTCACCTCTGCAGGTTTACTGTATCCATTGGACCTTCTCATTGACGATGAAACACAGAATTTGCATCGGAATTAAATATAAGAGACACAACGCCGACTTAAGTACAAGAAAACTGAGTCTTCTTACGGTCTATGTTTTGAGCGTTTCCAGTGTCACCAGTTTTACATTCGATGCACCTCTGCCGGTTTACTGTATCCCTTGGACCCTCCCATTGTTTATGAAAGACAGAAATCGCATCGGAATTAAATATAAGAGACACAATGACGCTTTAAGTACAGGAAGACTGAGTCTTCCTGCTGTCTATGATTTGAGCGTTTCCTGTGTCATCAGTTTTACATTCCGATGCACCTCTGCAGGTTTACTGTATCCCTTGGACCTTCCCATTGACGATGAAAAACAGAAATTGCTTCGGAATTAAATATAAGAGACACGAGGCCGACTTAAGTACAGGAAGACTAAGTCTTCCTACTATCTATGTTTTGAGCGTTTCCTGTGTCATCAGTTTTACTTTCCGATGCACCTCTGCTGGTTTACTATATCCCTTGGACCTTCCCATTCACGATGAAACACAGAAATTTAATCGGAAGTAAATATAAGAGACACAATGCCGACTTAAGTACAGGAAGACTGAGTCTTCCTACTGTCTATGTTTTGAGCGTTTCCTGTGTCACCACTTTTACATTCCGATGCACCTCTGCTGGTTTACTGTATCCCGTGGACCTTCCCATTGTCGATGAAACACAGATATCGCATCGGAATTAAATATAAGAGACACAATGCCGACTTAAGTACAGGAAGACTGAGTCTTCCTACTGTCTATGTTTTGAGCGTTTCCTGTGTCATCAGTTTTACTTTCCGATGCACCTCTCCATGTATACTATATCCCTTGGACCTTCCCATTCACGATGAAACACAGAAATTGCATCGTAAATAAATATAAGAGACACAATGCCGACTTAAGTACAGGAAGACTGAGTCTTCCTACTGTCTATGTTTTGAGCGTTTCCTGTGTCACCAGTTTTACATTCCGATGCACCTCTGCAGGTTTACTGTATCTCTTGGACCTTCCCATTGACGATGAAACACAGAAATTGCATCGGAAATTAATATAAGAGACACAATAACGACTTAAGTACAGGAAGACTGAGTCTTAACACTGTCTATGTTTTCAGCGTTTCCTGTGTCACTAGTTTTACAATCCGATGCACCTCTGCAGGATTACTGTATCCCTTGGACCTTCCCATTGACGATGAAACACAGAAATTTCATCGGAAATAAATATAAGAGACACAATGCCGACTTAAGTACAGGAAGACTGAGTCTTCCTACTGTCAATGATTTGAGCGTTTCCTGTGTCACCAGTTTTACATTCCGATTCACCTCTGCAGGTTTACTGTATCCATTGGACCTTCCCATTGGCGATGAAACACAGATATTTCATCGGAATTAAATATAAGAGACACAACGCCGACTTAAGTACAGGAAGACTGAGTCTTCCTACTGTCTATGTTTTGAGCGTTTCCTGTGTCACCAGTTTTACATTCCGAATCACCTCTGCAGGTTTACTCTATCCATTGGACCTTCCCATTGACGATGAAAAAAAGAAATTGCATCGGAATTAAATATATCAGACACAACGCCGACTTGAGTACATGAAAACTTAGTCTTCTTACGGTCTATGCTTTGCGCGTTTCCTGTGTCACCAGTTTTACATTCCGATGCACCTCTGCTGGTTTACTGTATCCCTTGGACCTTCCCATTGCCGATGAAACACAGAAATCGCATCGGAATTAAATATAAGAGACACAATGCCGACTTAAGTACAGGAAGACTGAGTCTTCCTACTGTCTATATTTTTAGCGTTTCCTGTGTCACCAGTTTTACATTCCGATAAACATCTGCAGGTTTACTGTATCCCTTGGACCTTCCCATTGACGATGAAAAACACAAATTGCATCGGAATTAAATATAAGAGACACAATGCCGACTTAAGTACAGGAAGACTGAATCTTCCTACTGTCTATGTTTTGAGCGTTTCCTGTGTCATCAGATTTACTTTCCGATGCACCTCTCCATGTATACTATATCCCTTGGACCTTCCCATTCACGATGAAACACAGAAAATGCATCGGAATTAAATATAAGAGACACAATGCCGAATTAAGTACAGGAAGACTGAGTCTTCTTACGGTCTATGTTTTGAGTGTCTCCAGTGTCACCAGTTTTACATTCCGATGCACCTCTACAGGTTTACTGTATCCCTTGGACCTTCCCATTGACAATGAAACACAGAAATTGCATCGGAATTAAATATAAGAGACACAATGCCGTCTAATGTTCTGGAAGACTGTGTCTTCCTACTGTCTATGTTTTGAGCGTTTCCTGTGTCACCAGTTTTACATTCCGACGCACCTCTGCAGGTTTACTGTATCCCTTGGACCTTCCCATTGACGATGAAACACAGAAATTGCATCGGAATTAAATATAAGAGACACAATGCCGTCTTATGTTCTGGAAGACTGTGTCTTCCTACTGTCTATGATTTGAGCGTTTCCTGTGTCACCAGTTTTAAATTCTGATGCACCTCTGCAGGTTTACTGTATCCCTTGGACCTTCCCATTGTCGATGAAACACAGAAATTGCATCGGAATTAAATATAAGAGACACAATGTCGAATTAAGTACAGGAAGACTGAGTCTTCTTACGGTCTATGTTTTGAGCGTTTCCAGTGTCACCAGTTTTACATTGCGATGCACCTCTGCTGGTTTACTGTATCCCGTGGACCTTCCCATTGTCGATGAAACACAGAAATCGCATCGGAATTAAATATAAGAGACACAATGCCGACTTAAGTACAGGAAGACTAAGTCTTCTTACTGTCTATGTTTTGAGCGTTTCCTGTGTCATCAGTTTTACTTTCCGATGCACCTCTCCATGTATACTATATCCCTTGGACCTTCCCATTCACGATGAAACACAGAAATTGCATCGTAAATAAATATAAGAGACACAATGCCGTCTTAAGTACAGGAAGACTGAGTCTTCCTACTGTCTATGTTTTGAGCGTTTCCTGTGTCACCAGTTTTACATTCCGATGCTCCTCTGCAGGTTTACTGTATCCATTGGACCTTCCCATTGACGATGAAACACAGAAATTGCATCGGAAATAAATATAAGAGACACAATGCCGACTTAAGTACAGGAAGACTGAGTCTTAACACTGTCTATGTTTTGAGCGTTTCCTGTGTCACTAGTTTTACAATCCGATGCACCTCTGCAGGATTACTGTATCCCTTGGACCTTCCCATTGACGATGAAACACAGAAATTGCATCGGAATTAAATATAAGAGACACAATGCCGTCTTATGTTCTGGAAGACTGTGTCTTCCTACTGTCTATGATTTGAGCGTTTCCTGTGACACCAGTTTTGAATTCTGATGCACCTCTGCAGGTTTACTGTATCCCTTGGACCTTCCCATAGTCGATGAAACACCGAAATTGCATCGGAATTAAATATAAGAGACACAATGCCGAATTAAGTACAGGAAGACTGAGTCTTCTTGCGGTCTATGTTTTGAGCGTTTCCAGTGTCACCAGTTTTACATTCCGATGCACCTCTACAGTTTTACTGTATCCCTTGGACCTTCACAGTGACGATGAAACACAGAAATTGCATCGGAATTAAATATAAGAGACACAATGCCGACTTAAGTACAGGAAGACTAAGTCTTCCTACTGTCTATGTTTTGAGCGTTTCCTGTGTCATTAGTTTTACTTTCCGATGCACCTCTGCAGGTTTACTATATCCCTTGGACCTTCCCATTCACGATGAAACACAGAAATTTCATCGGAAATAAATATAAGAGACACAATGCCGACTTAAGTACAGGAAGACTGAGTCTTCCTACTGTCAATGATTTGAGCGTTTCCTGTGTCACCAGTTTTACATTCCGTTTCACCTCTGCAGGTTTACTGTATCCATTGGACCTTCCCATTGGCGATGAAACACAGATATTTCATCGGAATTAAATATAAGAGACACAACGCCGACTTAAGTACAAGAAAACTGAGTCTTCTTACGGTCTATGTTTTGAGCGTTTCCTGTGTCACCAGTTTTACATTCCGATGCACCTCTGCCGGTTTACTGTATCCCTTGGACCTTCCCATTGTCGATGAAACACAGAAATCGAATCGGAATTAAATATAAGAGACACAATGCCGACTTATGGACAGGAAGACTGAGTCTTCCTACTGTCTATGTTTTGAGCGTTTCCTGTGTCACCAGTTTTACATTCCGAATCACCTCTCAGGTTTACTCTATCCACTGGACCTTCCCATTGACGATGAAAAACAGAAATTGCATCGGAATTAAATATAAGAGACACAACGCCGACTTGAGTACATGAAAACTTAGTCTTCTTACGGTCTATGCTTTGCGCGTTTCCTGTGTCACCAGTTTTACATTCCGATGCACCTCTGCTGGTTTACTGTATCCCTTGGACCTTCCCATTGCCGATGAAACACAGAAATCGCATCCGAATTAAATATAAGAGACACAATGCCGACTTAAGTACAGGAAGACTGAGTCTTTCTACTGTCTATATTTTTAGCGTTTCCTGTGTCACCAGTTTTACATTCCGATAAACATCTGCAGGTTTACTGTATCCCTTGGACCTTCCCATTGACGATGAAAAACACAAATTGCATCGGAATTAAATATAAGAGACACAATGCCGACTTAAGTACAGGTAGACTGAGTCTTCCTACTGTCTATGTTTTGAGCGTTTCCTGTGTCATCAGTTTTACTTTCCGATGCACCTCTCCATGTATACTATATCCCTTGGACCTTCCCATTCACGATGAAACACAGAAAATGCAACGGAAATAAATATAAGAGACACAATGCCGACTTAAGTACAGGAAGACTCAGTCTTCCTACTGTCTATGTTTTGAGCGTTTCCTATGTCACCAGTTTTACATTCCGATGCACCTCTGCAGGATTACTGTATCCCTTGGACCTTCCCATTGTCGATGAAACACAGAAATTGCATCGGAATTAAATATAAGAGACACAATGCCGAATTAAGTACAGGAAGACTGAGTCTTCTTACGGTCTATGTTTTGAGTGTTTCCAGTGTCACCAGTTTTACATTCCGATGCACCTCTACAGGTTTACTGTATCCCTTGGACCTTCCCATTGACAATGAAACACAGAAATTGCATCGGAATTAAATATAAGAGACACAATGCCGTCTAATGTTCTGGAAGACTGTGTCTTCCTACTGTCTATGTTTTGAGCGTTTCCTGTGTCACCAGTTTTACATTCCGACGCACCTCTGCAGGTTTACTGTATCCCTTGGACCTTCCCATTGACGATGAAAAACACAAATTGCATCGGAATTAAATATAAGAGACACAATGCCGACTTAAGTACAGGAAGACTGAGTCTTCCTACTGTCTATATTTTTAGCGTTTCCTGTGTCATCAGTTTTACATTCCGATGCACCTCTGCAGGTTTACTGTATCCCTTGGACCTTCCCGTTGACGATGAAAAAAAGAAATTGCATCGGAATTAAATATAAGAGACACAATGCCGACTTAGTACAGGAAGACTGAGTCTTCCTACTGTCTATGTTTTGAGCGTTTCCTGTGTCATCAGTTTTACTTTCCGATGCACCTCTCTATGTATACTATATCCCTTGGACCTACCCATTCACGATGAAACACAGAAAATGCATCGGAATTAAATATAAGAGACACAATGCCGACTTAAGTACAGGAAGACTAAGTCCTCCTACTGTCTATGTTTTGAGCGTTTCCTGTGTCATTAGTTTTACTTTCCGATGCACCTCTGCAGGTTTACTGTATCCCTTGGACCTTCCCATTCACGATGAAACACAGAAATTTCATCGGAAATAAATATAAGAGACACAATGCCGACTTAAGTACAAGAAGACTGAGTCTTCCTATTGTCTATGATTTGAGCGTTTCCTGTGTCACCAGTTTTACATTCCGATTCACCTCTGCAGGTTTACTGTATCCATTGGACCTTCCCATTGAAGATGAAACACAGATATTTCATCGGAATTAAATATAAGAGACACAACGCCGACTTAAGTACAAGAAAACTGAGTCTTCTTACGGTCTATGTTTTGAGCGTTTCCTGTGTCACCAGTTTTACATTCCGATGCACCTCTGCCGGTTTACTGTATCCCTTGGACCTTCCCATTGTCGATGAAACACAGAAATCGCATCGGAATTAAATATAAGAGACACAATGCCGACTTATGTACAGGAAGACTGAGTCTTCCTACTGTCTATGTTTTGAGCGTTTCCTGTGTCACCAGTTTTACATTCCGAATCACCTCTGCAGGTTTACTCTATCAATTGGACCTTCCCATTGACGATGAAAAACAGAAATAGCATCGGAATTAAATATAAGAGACACAACGCCGACTTGAGTACAAGAAAACTTAGTCTTCTTACGGTCTATGTTTTTAGCGTTTCCTGTGTCACCAGTTTTACATTCCGATGCACCTCTGCTGGTTTACTGTATCCCTTGGACCTTCCCATTGTCGATGAAACACAGAAATCGCATCGGAATTAAATATAAGAGACACAATGCCCACTTAAGTACAGGAAGACTGAGTCTTCCTACTGTCTATATTTTTAGCGTTTCCTGTGTCACCAGTTTTACATTCCGATAAACCTCTGCAGGTTTACTGTATCCCTTGGACCTTCCCATTGACGATGAAAAACACAAATTGCATCGGAATTAAATATAAGAGACACAATGCCGACTTAAGTACAGGTAGACTGAGTCTTCCTACTGTCTATGTTTTGAGCGTTTCCTGTGTCATCAGTTTTACTTTCCGATGCACCTCTCCATGTATACTATATCCCTTGGACCTTCCCATTCACGATGAAACACAGAAAATGCAACGGAAATAAATATAAGAGACACAATGCCGACTTAAGTACAGGAAGACTCAGTCTTCCTACTGTCTATGTTTTGAGCGTTTCCTATGTCACCAGTTTTACATTCCGATGCACCTCTGCAGGATTACTGTATCCCTTGGACCTTCCCATTGTCGATGAAACACAGAAATTGCATCGGAATTAAATATAAGAGACACAATGCCGAATTAAGTACAGGAAGACTGAGTCTTCTTACGGTCTATGTTTTGAGTGTTTCCAGTGTCACCAGTTTTACATTCCGATGCACCTCTACAGGTTTACTGTATCCCTTGGACCTTCCCATTGACAATGAAACACAGAAATTGCATCGGAATTAAATATAAGAGACACAATGCCGTCTAATGTTCTGGAAGACTGTGTCTTCCTACTGTCTATGTTTTGAGCGTTTCCTGTGTCACCAGTTTTACATTCCGACGCACCTCTGCAGGTTTACTGTATCCCTTGGACCTTCCCATTGACGATGAAAAACACAAATTGCATCGGAATTAAATATAAGAGACACAATGCCGACTTAAGTACAGGAAGACTGAGTCTTCCTACTGTCTATATTTTTAGCGTTTCCTGTGTCATCAGTTTTACATTCCGATGCACCTCTGCTGGTTTACTGTATCCCGTGGACCTTACCATTGTCAATGAAACACAGAAATCGCATCGGAATTAAATATAAGAGACACAATGCCCACTTAAGTAGAGGAAGACTGAGTCTTCCTACTGTCTATATTTTGAGCGTTTCCTGTGTCATCAGTTTTACATTCCGATGCACCTCTGCAGGTTTACTGTATCCCTTGGCCCTTCCCATTGACGATGAAACACAGAAATTGCATCGGAATTAAACATAAGAGACACAATGCCGACTTAAGTACAGGAAGACTGAGTCTTCCTACTGTCTATGTTTTGAGCGTTTCCTGAGTCATCAGTTTTACTTTCCGATGCACCTCTCCATGTATACTATATCCCTTGGACCTTCCCATTCACGATGAAACACAGAAATTGCATCGGAAATAAATATAAGAGACACAATGTCGACTTAAGTACAGGAAGACTGAGTCTTCCTACTGTCTATGTTTTGAGCGTTTCCTGTGTCACCAGTTTTACATTCTGATGCAGCTCTGCAGGTTTACTGTATCCCTTGGACCTTCCCATTGTCGATGAAACACAGAAATTGCATCGGAATTAAATATAAGAGACACAATGCCGAATTAAGTACAGGAAGACTGAGTTTTCTTACGGTCTATGTTTTGAGCGTTTCCAGTGTCACCAGTTTTACATTCCGATGCACCTCTACAGGTTTACTGTATCCCTTGGACCTTCACAGTGACGATGAAACACAGAAATTGCATCGGAATTAAATATAAGAGACACAATGCCGACTTAAGTACAGGAAGACTAAGTCTTCCTACTGCCTATGTTTTGAGCGTTTCCTGTGTCATTAGTTTTACTTTCCGATGCACCTCTGCAGGTTTACTATATCCCTTGGACCTTCCCATTCACGATGAAACACAGAAATTTCATCGGAAATAAATATAAGAGACACAATGCCGACTTAAATACAGGAAGACTGAGTCTTCCTACTGTCTATGATTTGAGCGTTTCCTGTGTCACCAGTTTTACATTCCGATTCACCTCTGCAGGTTTACTGTATCCATTGGACCTTCCCATTTACGATGAAACACAGATATTTCATCGGAATTAAATATAAGAGACACAACGCCGACTTAAGTACAAGAAAACTGAGTCTTCTTACGGTCTATGTTTTGAGCGTTTCCTGTGTCACCAGTTTTACATTCCGATGCACCTCTGCCGGTTTACTGTATCCCTTGGACCTTCCCATTGTCGATGAAACACAGAAATCGCATCGGAATTAAATATAAGAGACACAATGCCGACTTATGTACAGGAAGACTGAGTCTTCCTAGTGTCTATGTTTTGAGCGTTTCCTGTGTCACCAGTTTTACATTCCGAATCACGTCTGCAGGTTTACTCTATCCATTGGACCTTCCCATTGACGATGAAAAACACAAATTGCATCGGAATTAAATATGAGAGACACAACGCCGACTTGAGTACAAGAAAAGTTAGTCTTCTTACGGTCTATGTTTTGAGCGTTTGCTGTGTCACCAGTTTTACATTCCGATGCACCTCTGCTGGTTTACTGTATCCCTTGGACCTTCCAATTGTCGATGAAACACAGAAATCGCATCGGAATAAAATATAAGAGACACAATGCCCACTTAAGTACAGGAAGACTGAGTCTTCCTACTGTCTATATTTTTAGCGTTTCCAGTGTCATCAGTTTTACATTCCGATGCACCTCTGCAGGTTTACTGTATCCCTTGGACCTTCCCGTTGACGATGAAAAAAAGAAATTGCATCGGAATTAAATATAAGAGACACAATGCCGTCTAATGTTCTGGAAGACTGTGTCTTCCTACTGTCTATGCTTTGAGCGTTTCCTGTGTCACCAGTTTTACATTCTGATGCACCTCTGCAGGTTTACTGTATCCCTTGGACCTTCCCATTGTCGATGAAACACAGAAATTGCATCGGAATTAAATATAAGAGAAACAATGCCGAAATTAGTACAGGAAGACTGAGTCTTCTTACGGTCTATGTTTTGAGCGTTTCCAGTGTCACCAGTTTTACATTCCGATGCACCTCTACAGGTTTACTGTATCCCTTGGACATTCACAGTGACGATGAAACACAGAAATTGCATCGGAATTAAATATAAGAGACACAATGCCGACTTAAGTACAGGAAGACTAAGTCTTCCTACTGTCTATGTTTTGAGCGTTTCCTATGTCACCAGTTTTACATTCCGATGCACCTCTGCAGGTTTACTGTATCCCTTGGACCTTCCCATTGACGATGAAACACAGAAATTGCATCGGAATTAAATATAAGAGACACAATGCCGTCTAAAGTTCTGGAAGACTGTGTCTTCCTACTGTCTATGCTTTGAGCGTTTCCTGTGTCACCAGTTTTACATTCTGATGCACCTCTGCAGGTTTACTGTATCCCTTGGACCTTCCCATTGTCGATGAAACACAGAAATTGCATCGGAATTAAATATAAGAGACACAATGCCGAAAGTAGTACAGGAAGACTGAGTCTTCTTACGGTCTATGTTTTGAGCGTTTCCAGTGTCACCAGTTTTACATTCCGATGCACCTCTACAGGTTTACTGTATCCCTTGGACATTCACAGTGACGATGAAACACAGAAATTGCATCGGAATTAAATATAAGAGACACAATGCCGACTTAAGTACAGGAAGACTAAGTCTTCCTACTGTCTATGTTTTGAGCGTTTCCTGTGTTACCAGTTTTACATTCCGATGCGCCCCTGCCGGTTTACTGTATCCCTTGGACCTTCCCATTGTCGATGAAACACAGAAATCGCATCGGAATTAAATATAAGAGACACAATGCCGACTTAAGTACAGGAAGACTGAGTCTTCCTACTGTCTATGTTTTGAGCGTTTCCTGTGTCACCAGTTTTACATTCCGATTCACCTCTGCAGGTTTACTCTATCCATTGGACCTTCCCATTGACGATAGAAAAGCAGAAATTGCATCGGAATTAAATATAAGAGACACAACGCCGACTTAAGTAGAAGTAAACTGAGTCTTCTTACGGTCTATGTTTTGAGCGTTTCCTGTGTCACCAGTTTTACATTCCGATGCACCTCTGCTGGTTTACTGTATCCCGTGGACCTTCCCATTGTCGATGAAACACAGAAATCGCATCGGAATTAAATATAAGAGACACAATGCCCACTTAAGTACAGGAACACTGAGTCTTCCTACTGTCTATGTTTTGAGCGTTTCCTCTGTCATCAGTTTTACTTTCCGATGCACCTCTCCATGTATACTATATCCCTTGGACCTTCCCATTCACGATGAAACACAGAAATTGCATCGGAAATAAATATAAGAGACACAATGTCGACTTAAGTACAGGAAGACTGAGTCTTCCTACTGTCTATGTTTTGAGCGTTTCCTGTGTCCCCAGTTTTACATTCCGATGCACCTCTGCAGGTTTACTGTATCCCTTGGACCTTCCCATTGACGATGAAACACAGAAATTGCATCGGAATTAAATATAAGAGACACAATGCCGACTTAAGTACATGAAGACTGAGTCTTCCTACTGTCTATGTTTTGAGCGTTTCCTGTGTCACTAGTTTTACATTCCGATGCACCTCTGCAGGTTTGCTGTATCCCTTGGTCCTTCCCATTGACGATGAAACACAGAATTTGCATCGGAATAAAATATAAGAGACACAATGCCGTCTTACGTTCTGGAAGACTGTGTCTTCCTACTGTCTATGATTTGAGCGTTTCCTGTGTCACCAGTTTTACATTCCGATTCACCTCTGCAGGTTTACTGTATCCATTGGACCTTCCCATTGAAGATGAAACACAGAAATCGCATCGGAATTAAATATAAGAGACACAATGCCGACTTATGTACAGGAAGACTGAGTCTTCCTACTGTCTATGTTTTGAGCGTTTCCTGTGTCACCAGTTTTACATTCCGATGCACCTCTGCCGGTTTACTGTATCCCTTGGACCTTCCCATTGTCGATGAAACACAGAAATCGCATCGGAATTAAATATAAGAGACACAATGCCGACTTATGTACAGGAAGACTGAGTCTTCCTACTGTCTATGTTTTGAGCGTTTCCTGTGTCACCAGTTTTACATTCCGAATCACCTCTGCAGGTTTACTCTATCAATTGGACCTTCCCATTGACGATGAAAAACAGAAATAGCATCGGAATTAAATATAAGAGACACAACGCCGACTTGAGTACAAGAAAACTTAGTCTTCTTACGGTCTATGTTTTTAGCGTTTCCTGTGTCACCAGTTTTACATTCCGATGCACCTCTGCTGGTTTACTGTATCCCTTGGACCTTCCCATTGTCGATGAAACACAGAAATCGCATCGGAATTAAATATAAGAGACACAATGCCCACTTAAGTACAGGAAGACTGAGTCTTCCAACTGTCTATATTTTTAGCGTTTCCTGTGTCACCAGTTTTACATTCCGATAAACCTCTGCAGGTTTACTGTATCCCTTGGACCTTCCCATTGACGATGAAAAACACAAATTGCATCGGAATTAAATATAAGAGACACAATGCCGACTTAAGTACAGGTAGACTGAGTCTTCCTACTGTCTATGTTTTGAGCGTTTCCTGTGTCATCAGTTTTACTTTCCGATGCACCTCTCCATGTATACTATATCCCTTGGACCTTCCCATTCACGATGAAACACAGAAAATGCAACGGAAATAAATATAAGTGACACAATGCCGACTTAAGTACAGGAAGACTCAGTCTTCCTACTGTCTATGTTTTGAGCGTTTCCTGTCACCAGTTTTACATTCCGATGCACCTCTGCAGGATTACTGTATCCCTTGGACCTTCCCATTGTCGATGAAACACAGAAATTGCATCGGAATTAAATATAAGAGACACAATGCCGAATTAAGTACAGGAAGACTGAGTCTTCTTACGGTCTATGTTTTGAGTGTTTCCAGTGTCACCAGTTTTACATTCCGATGCACCTCTACAGGTTTACTGTATCCCTTGGACCTTCCCATTGACAATGAAACACAGAAATTGCATCGGAATTAAATATAAGAGACACAATGCCGTCTAATGTTCTGGAAGACTGTGTCTTCCTACTGTCTATGTTTTGAGCGTTTCCTGTGTCACCAGTTTTACATTCCGACGCACCTCTGCAGGTTTACTGTATCCCTTGGCCCTTCCCATTGACGATGAAACACAGAAATTGCATCGGAATTAAATATAAGAGACACAATGCCGACTTAAGTACAGGAAGACTGAGTCTTCCTACTGTCTATGTTTTGAGCGTTTCCTGAGTCATCAGTTTTACTTTCCGATGCACCTCTCCATGTATACTATATCCCTTGGACCTTCCCATTCACGATGAAACACAGAAATTGCATCGGAAATAAATATAAGAGACACAATGTCGACTTAAGTACAGGAAGACTGAGTCTTCCTACTGTCTATGTTTTGAGCGTTTCCTGTGTCACCAGTTTTACATTCTGATGCAGCTCTGCAGGTTTACTGTATCCCTTGGACCTTCCCATTGTCGATGAAACACAGAAATTGCATCGGAATTAAATATAAGAGACACAATGCCGAATTAAGTACAGGAAGACTGAGTTTTCTTACGGTCTATGTTTTGAGCGTTTCCAGTGTCACCAGTTTTACATTCCGATGCACCTCTACAGGTTTACTGTATCCCTTGGACCTTCACAGTGACGATGAAACACAGAAATTGCATCGGAATTAAATATAAGAGACACAATGCCGACTTAAGTACAGGAAGACTAAGTCTTCCTACTGCCTATGTTTTGAGCGTTTCCTGTGTCATTAGTTTTACTTTCCGATGCACCTCTGCAGGTTTACTATATCCCTTGGACCTTCCCATTCACGATGAAACACAGAAATTTCATCGGAAATAAATATAAGAGACACAATGCCGACTTAAATACAGGAAGACTGAGTCTTCCTACTGTCTATGATTTGAGCGTTTCCTGTGTCACCAGTTTTACATTCCGATTCACCTCTGCAGGTTTACTGTATCCATTGGACCTTCCCATTGAAGATGAAACACAGATATTTCATCGGAATTAAATATAAGAGACACAACGCCGACTTAAGTACAAGAAAACTGAGTCTTCTTACGGTCTATGTTTTGAGCGTTTCCTGTGTCACCAGTTTTACATTCCGATGCACCTCTGCCGGTTTACTGTATCCCTTGGACCTTCCCATTGTCGATGAAACACAGAAATCGCATCGGAATTAAATATAAGAGACACAATGCCGACTTATGTACAGGAAGACTGAGTCTTCCTAGTGTCTATGTTTTGAGCGTTTCCTGTGTCACCAGTTTTACATTCCGAATCACGTCTGCAGGTTTACTCTATCCATTGGACCTTCCCATTGACGATGAAAAACACAAATTGCATCGGAATTAAATATGAGAGACACAACGCCGACTTGAGTACAAGAAAAGTTAGTCTTCTTACGGTCTATGTTTTGAGCGTTTCCTGTGTCACCAGTTTTACATTCCGATGCACCTCTGCTGGTTTACTGTATCCCTTGGACCTTCCAATTGTCGATGAAACACAGAAATCGCATCGGAATAAAATATAAGAGACACAATGCCCACTTAAGTACAGGAAGACTGAGTCTTCCTACTGTCTATATTTTTAGCGTTTCCAGTGTCATCAGTTTTACATTCCGATGCACCTCTGCAGGTTTACTGTATCCCTTGGACCTTCCCGTTGACGATGAAAAAAAGAAATTGCATCGGAATTAAATATAAGAGACACAACGCCGACTTGAGTACAAGAAAACTTAGTCTTCTTACGGTCTATGTTTTTAGCGTTTCCTGTGTCACCAGTTTTACATTCCGATGCACCTCTGCTGGTTTACTGTATCCCTTGGACCTTCCCATTGTCGATGAAACACAGAAATCGCATCGGAATTAAATATAAGAGACACAATGCCCACTTAAGTACAGGAAGACTGAGTCTTCCTACTGTCTATATTTTTAGCGTTTCCTGTGTCACCAGTTTTACATTCCGATAAACCTCTGCAGGTTTACTGTATCCCTTGGACCTTCCCATTGACGATGAAAAACACAAATTGCATCGGAATTAAATATAAGAGACACAATGCCGACTTAAGTACAGGTAGACTGAGTCTTCCTACTGTCTATGTTTTGAGCGTTTCCTGTGTCATCAGTTTTACTTTCCGATGCACCTCTCCATGTATACTATATCCCTTGGACCTTCCCATTCACGATGAAACACAGAAAATGCAACGGAAATAAATATAAGTGACACAATGCCGACTTAAGTACAGGAAGACTCAGTCTTCCTACTGTCTATGTTTTGAGCGTTTCCTATGTCACCAGTTTTACATTCCGATGCACCTCTGCAGGATTACTGTATCCCTTGGACCTTCCCATTGTCAATGAAACACAGAAATTGCATCGGAATTAAATATAAGAGACACAATGCCGAATTAAGTACAGGAAGACTGAGTCTTCTTACGGTCTATGTTTTGAGTGTTTCCAGTGTCACCAGTTTTACATTCCGATGCACCTCTACAGGTTTACTGTATCCCTTGGACCTTCCCATTGACAATGAAACACAGAATTTGCATCGGAATTAAATATAAGAGACACAATGCCGTCTAATGTTCTGGAAGACTGTGTCTTCCTACTGTCTATGTTTTGAGCGTTTCCTGTGTCACCAGTTTTACATTCCGACGCACCTCTGCAGGTTTACTGTATCCCTTGGCCCTTCCCATTGACGATGAAACACAGAAATTGCATCGGAATTAAATATAAGAGACACAATGCCGACTTAAGTACAGGAAGACTGAGTCTTCCTACTGTCTATGTTTTGAGCGTTTCCTGAGTCATCAGTTTTACTTTCCGATGCACCTCTCCATGTATACTATATCCCTTGGACCTTCCCATTCACGATGAAACACAGAAATTGCATCGGAAATAAATATAAGAGACACAATGTCGACTTAAGTACAGGAAGACTGAGTCTTCCTACTGTCTATGTTTTGAGCGTTTCCTGTGTCACCAGTTTTACATTCTGATGCAGCTCTGCAGGTTTACTGTATCCCTTGGACCTTCCCATTGTCGATGAAACACAGAAATTGCATCGGAATTAAATATAAGAGACACAATGCCGAATTAAGTACAGGAAGACTGAGTTTTCTTACGGTCTATGTTTTGAGCGTTTCCAGTGTCACCAGTTTTACATTCCGATGCACCTCTACAGGTTTACTGTATCCCTTGGACCTTCACAGTGACGATGAAACACAGAAATTGCATCGGAATTAAATATAAGAGACACAATGCCGACTTAAGTACAGGAAGACTAAGTCTTCCTACTGCCTATGTTTTGAGCGTTTCCTGTGTCATTAGTTTTACTTTCCGATGCACCTCTGCAGGTTTACTATATCCCTTGGACCTTCCCATTCACGATGAAACACAGAAATTTCATCGGAAATAAATATAAGAGACACAATGCCGACTTAAATACAGGAAGACTGAGTCTTCCTACTGTCTATGATTTGAGCGTTTCCTGTGTCACCAGTTTTACATTCCGATTCACCTCTGCAGGTTTACTGTATCCATTGGACCTTCCCATTGAAGATGAAACACAGATATTTCATCGGAATTAAATATAAGAGACACAACGCCGACTTAAGTACAAGAAAACTGAGTCTTCTTACGGTCTATGTTTTGAGCGTTTCCTGTGTCACCAGTTTAACATTCCGATGCACCTCTGCCGGTTTACTGTATCCCTTGGACCTTCCCATTGTCGATGAAACACAGAAATCGCATCGGAATTAAATATAAGAGACACAATGCCGACTTATGTACAGGAAGACTGAGTCTTCCTAGTGTCTATGTTTTGAGCGTTTCCTGTGTCACCAGTTTTACATTCCGAACCACGTCTGCAGGTTTACTCTATCCATTGGACCTTCCCATTGACGATGAAAAACACAAATTGCATCGGAATTAAATATGAGAGACACAACGCCGACTTGAGTACAAGAAAAGTTAGTCTTCTTACGGTCTATGTTTTGAGCGTTTCCTGTGTCACCAGTTTTACATTCCGATGCACCTCTGCTGGTTTACTGTATCCCTTGGACCTTCCAATTGTCGATGAAACACAGAAATCGCATCGGAATAAAATATAAGAGACACAATGCCCACTTAAGTACAGGAAGACTGAGTCTTCCTAATGTCTATATTTTTAGCGTTTCCAGTGTCATCAGTTTTACATTCCGATGCACCTCTGCAGGTTTACTGTATCCCTTGGACCTTCCCGTTGACGATGAAAAAAAGAAATTGCATCGGAATTAAATATAAGAGACACAATGCCGTCTAATGTTCTGGAGGACTGTGTCTTCCTACTGTCTATGCTTTGAGCGTTTCCTGTGTCACCAGTTTTACATTCTCATGCACCTCTGCAGGTTTACTGTATCCCTTGGACCTTCCCATTGTCGATGAAACACAGAAATTGCATCGGAATTAAATATAAGAGACACAATGCCGAAATTAGTACAGGAAGACTGAGTCTTCTTACGGTCTATGTTTTGAGCGTTTCCAGTGTCACCAGTTTTACATTCCGATGCACCTCTACAGGTTTACTGTATCCCTTGGACATTCACAGTGACGATGAAACACAGAAATTGCATCGGAATTAAATATAAGAGACACAATGCCGACTTAAGTACAGGAAGACTAAGTCTTCCTACTGTCTATGTTTTGAGCGTTTCCTATGTCACCAGTTTTACATTCCGATGCACCTCTGCAGGTTTACTGTATCCCTTGGACCTTCCCATTGACGATGAAACACAGAAATTGCATCGTAATTAAATATAAGAGACACAATGCCGTCTAATGTTCTGGAAGACTGTGTCTTCCTACTGTCTATGCTTTGAGCGTTTCCTGTGTCACCAGTTTTACATTCTGATGCACCTCTGCAGGTTTACTGTATCCCTTGGACCTTCCCATTGTCGATGAAACACAGAAATTGCATCGGAATTAAATATAAGAGACACAATGCCGAAATTAGTACAGGAAGACTGAGTCTTCTTACGGTCTATGTTTTGAGCGTTTCCAGTGTCACCAGTTTTACATTCCGATGCACCTCTACAGGTTTACTGTATCGCTTGGTCCTTCACAGTGACGATGAAACACAGAAATTGCATCGGAATTAAATATAAGAGACACAATGCCGACTTAAGTACAGGAAGACTGAGTCTTCCTACTGTCTATGTTTTGAGCGTTTCCTGTGTCCCCAGTTTTACATTCCGATGCACCTCTGCAGGTTTACTGTATCCCTTGGACCTTCCCATTGACGATGAAACACAGAAATTGCATCGGAATTAAATATAAGAGACACAATGCCGACTTAAGTACATGAAGACTGAGTCTTCCTACTGTCTATGTTTTGAGCGTTTCCTGTGTCACTAGTTTTACATTCCGATGCACCTCTGCAGGTTTGCTGTATCCCTTGGTCCTTCCCATTGACGATGAAACACAGAATTTGCATCGGAATAAAATATAAGAGACACAATGCCGTCTTACGTTCTGGAAGACTGTGTCTTCCTACTGTCTATGATTTGAGCGTTTCCTGTGTCACCAGTTTTACATTCTGATGCACCTCTGCAGGTTTACTGTAACCCTTGGACCTTCCCATTGTCGATGAAACACAGAAATTGCATCGGAATTAAATATAAGAGACACAATGCCGAATTAAGTACAGGAAGACTGAGTCTTCTTACGGTCTATGTTTTGAGCGTTTCCAGTGTCACCAGTTTTACATTCCGATGCACCTCTACAGGTTTACTGTATCGCTTGGTCCTTCACAGTGACGATGAAACACAGAAATTGCATCGGAATTAAATATAAGAGACACAATGCCGACTTAAGTACAGGAAGACTAAGTCTTCCTACTGTCTATGTTTTGAGCGTTTCCTGTGTCATTAGTTTTACTTTCCGATGCACCTCTGCAGGTTTACTATATCCCTTGGACCTTCCCATTCACGATGAAACACATAAATTTCATCGGAAATAAATATAAGAGACACAATGACGACTTAAGTACAGGAAGACTGAGTCTTCCTACTGTCTATGATTTGAGCGTTTCCTGAGTCACCAGTTTTACATTCCGATTCACCTCTGCAGGTTTACTGTATCCATTGGACCTTCCCATTGGCGATGAAACACAGATATTTCATCGGAATTAAATATAAGAGACACAACGCCGACTTATGTACAAGAAAACTGAGTCTTCTTACGGTCTATGTTTTGAGTGTTTCCTGTGTCACCAGCTTTACATTCCGATGGACCTCTGCCTGTTTACTGTATCCCTTGGACCTTCCCATTGTCGATGAAACACAGAAATCGCATCGGAATTAAATATAAGAGACACAATGCCGACTTATGTACAGGAAGACTGAGTCTTCCTACTGTCTATGTTTTGAGCGTTTCCTGTGTCACCAGTTTTACATTCCGAATCACCTCTGCAGGTTTACTCTATCGATTGGACCTTCCCATTGACGATGGAAAACAGAAATTGCCTCGGAAATAAATATAAGCGACACAACGCCGACTTGAGTACATGAGAACTTAGTCTTCTTACGGTCTATGTTTTGAGCGTTTCCTGTGTCACCAGTTTTACATTTCGATGCACCTCTGCTGGTTTACTGTATCCCTTGGACCTTCCCATTGTCGATGAAACACAGTAATCGCATCGGAATTAAATATAAGAGACACAATGCCGACTTAAGTACGGGAAGACTGAGTCTTCCTACTGTCTATGTTTTGAGCGTTTCCTGTGTCATCAGTTTTACTTTCCGATGCACCTCTCCATGTATACTATATCCCTTGGACCTTCCCATTCACGATGAAACACAGAAAATGCATCGGAAATAAATATAAGAGACACAATGCCGACTTAAGTACAGGAAGACTGAGTCTTCCTACTGTCTATGATTTGAGCGTTTCCTATGTCACCAGTTTTACATTCCGATGCACCTCTGCCGGTTTACTGTATCCCTTGGACCTTCCCATTGTCGATGAAACACAGAAATTGCATCGGAATTAAATATAAGAGACACAATGCCGAATTAAGTACAGGAAGACTGAGTCTTCTTACGGTCTATGTTTTGAGCGTTTCCAGTGTCACCAGTTTTACATTCCGATGCACCTCTACAGGTTTACTGTATCCCTTGGACCTTCACAGTGACGATGAAACACAGAAATTGCATCGGAATAAAATATAAGAGTCACAATGCCGACTTAAGTACAGGAAGACTAAGTCTTCCTACTGTCTATGTTTTAAGCGTTTCCTGTGTCATTAGTTTTACTTTCCGATGCACCTCTGCAGGTTTACTATATCCCTTGGACCTTCCCATTCACGATGAAACACAGAAATTTCATCGGAAATAAATGTAAGAGACACAATGCCGACTTAAGTACAGGAAGACTGAGTCTTCCTACTATCTATGATTTGACCGTTTCCTGTGTCACCAGTTTTACATTCCGATTCACCTCTGCAGTTTTACTGTATCCATTGGACCTTCCCATTGACGATGAAACACAGATATTTCATCGGAATTAAGTTTAAGACACACAACGCCGACTTAAGTACAAGAAAACTGAGTCTTCTTACGGTCTATGTTTTGAGCGTTTCCTGTGTTACCAGTTTGACATTCCGATGCGCCCCTGCCGGTTTACTGTATCCCTTGGACCTTCCCATTGTCGATGAAACTCAGAAATCGCATCGGAATTAAATATAAGAGACACAATGCCGACTTAAGTACAGGAAGACTGAGTCTTCCTACTGTCTATGTTTTGAGCGTTTCCTGTGTCACAAGTTTTACATTCCGATTCACCTCTGCAGGTTTACTCTATCCATTGGACCTTCCCATTGACGATGAAAAACAGAAATTGCATCGGAATTAAATATAAGAGACACAACGCCGACTTAAGTAGAAGAAAACTGAGTCTTCTTACGGTCTATGTTTTGAGCGTTTCCTGTGTCACGAGTTTTACATTCCGATGCACCTCTGCTGGTTTACTGTATCCCTTGGACCTTCCCATTGTCGATGAAACACAGAAATCGCATCGGAATTAAATATAAGAGACACAACGCCGACTTAAGTACAAGAAAACTGAGTCTTCTTACGGTCTATGTTTTGAGCGTTTCCTGTGTTACCAGTTTGACATTCCGATGCGCCCCTGCCGGTTTACTGTATCCCTTGGACCTTCCCATTGTCGATGAAACACAGAAATTGCATCGGAATTAAATATAAGAGACACAATGCCGAATTAAGTACAGGAAGACTGAGTCTTCTTACGGTCTATGTTTTGAGCGTTTCCAGTGTCACCAGTTTTACATTCCGATGCACCTCTACAGGTTTACTGTATCCCTTGGACCTTCACAGTGACGATGAAACACAGAAATTGCATCGGAATTAAATATAAGAGACACAATGCCGACTTAAGTACAGGAAGACTAAGTCTTCCCACTGTCTATGTTTTAAGCGTTTCCTGTGTCATTAGTTTTACTTTCCGATGCACCTCTGCAGGTTTACTATATCCCTTGGACCTTCCCATTCACGATGAAACACAGAAATTTCATCGGAAATAAATATAAGACACACAATGCCGACTTAAGTACAGGAAGACTGAGTCTTCCTACTATCTATGATTTGACCGTTTCCTGTGTCACCAGTTTTACATTCCGATTCACCTCTGCAGTTTTACTGTATCCATTGGACCTTCCCATTGACGATGAAACACAGATATTTCATCGGAATTAAGTTTAAGACACACAACGCCGACTTAAGTACAAGAAAACTGAGTCTTCTTACGGTCTATGTTTTGAGCGTTTCCTGTGTTACCAGTTTGACATTCCGATGCGCCCCTGCCGGTTTACTGTTCCCTTGGACCTTCCCATTGTCGATGAAACTCAGAAATCGCATCGGAATTAAATATAAGAGACACAATGCCGACTTAAGTACAGGAAGACTGAGTCTTCCTACTGTCTATGTTTTGAGCGTTTCCTGTGTCACAAGTTTTACATTCCGATTCACCTCTGCAGTTTACTCTATCCATTGGACCTTCCCATTGACGATTAAAAACAGAAATTGCATCGCAATTAAATATAAGAGACACAACGCCGACTTAAGTAGAAGAAAACTGAGTCTTCTTACGGTCTATGTTTTGAGCGTTTCCTGTGTCACGAGTTTTACATTCCGATGCACCTCTGCTGGTTTACTGTATCCCTTGGACCTTCCCATTGTCGATGAAACACAGAAATCGCATCGGAATTAAATATAAGAGACACAATGCCCACATAAGTACAGGAAGACTGAGTCTTCCTACTGTCTATATTTTGAGCGTTTCCTGTGTCATCAGTTTTACATTCCGATGCACCTCTGCAGGTTTACTGTATCCCTTGGACCTTCCCATTGACGATGAAACACAGAAATTGCATCGGAATTAAATATAAGAGACACAATGCTGACTTAGGTAGAGGAACACTGAGTCATCCTACTGTCTATGTTTTGAGCGTTTCCTGTGTCATCAGTTTTACTTTCCGATGCACCTCTCCATGTATACTATATCCCTTGGACCTACCCATTCACGATGAAACACAGAAAATGCATCGGAAATAAATATAAGAGACACAATGCCGACTTAACTACAGGAAGACTGAGTCTTCCTACTGTCTATGTTTTGAGCGTTTCCTATGTCACCAGTTTTACATTCCGATGCACCTCTGCAGATTTACTGTATCCCTTAGACCTTCCCATTGACGATGAAACACAGAAATTGCATCGTAATTAAATATAAGAGACACAATGCCGTCTAATGTTCTGGAAGACTGTGTCTTCCTACTGTCTATGCTTTGAGCGTTTCCTGTGTCACCAGTTTTACATTCTGATGCACCTCTGCAGGTTTACTGTATCCCTTGGACCTTCCCATTGTCGATGAAACACAGAAATTGCATCGGAATTAAATATAAGAGACACAATGCCGAAATTAGTACAGGAAGACTGAGTCTTCTTACGGTCTATGTTTTGAGTGTAAGAAGACTGAGTCTTCTTACGGTCTATGTTTTGAGCGTTTCCAGTGTCACCAGTTTTACATTCCGATGCACCTCTACAGGTTTACTGTATCCCTTGGACATTCACAGTGACGATGAACACAGAAATTGCATCGGAATTAAATATAAGAGACACAATGCCGACTTAAGTACAGGAAGACTAAGTCTTCCAACTGTCTATGTTTTGAGCGTTTCCTGTGTCATTAGTTTTACTTTCCGATGCACCTCTGCAGGTTTACTATATCCCTTGGACCTTCCCATTCACGATGAAACACAGAAATTTCATCGGAAATATATATAAGAGACACAATGCCGACTTAAGTACAGGAAGACTGAGTCTTCCTACTGTCTATGATTTGACCGTTTCCTGTGTCACCAGTTTTACATTACGATTCACCTCTGCAGGTTTACTGTATCCATTGGACCTTCCCATTGACGATGAAAAACAGATATTTCATCGGAATTAAATTTAAGAGACACAACGCCGACTTAAGTACAAGAAAACTGAGTCTTCTTACGGTCTATGGTTTGAGCGTTTCCTGTGTTACCAGTTTTACATTCCGATGCGCCCCTGCCGGTTTACTGTATCCCTTGGACCTTCCCATTGTCGATGAAACACAGAAATCGCATCGGAATTAAATATAAGAGACACAATGCCGACTTAAGTACCGGAAGACAGAGTCTTCCTACTGTCTATGTTTTGAGCGTTTCCTGTGTCACCAGTTTTACATTCCGATTCACCTCTGCAGGTTTACTCTATCCATTGGACCTTCCCATTGACGATAGAAAAGCAGAAATTGCATCGGAATTAAATATAAGAGACACAACGCCGACTTAAGTAGAAGTAAACTGAGTCTTCTTACGGTCTATGTTTTGAGCGTTCCCTGTGTCACCAGTTTTACATTCCGATGCACCTCTGCTGGTTTACTGTATCCCGTGGTCCTTCCCATTATCGATGAAACACAGAAATCGCATCGGAATTAAATATAAGAGACACAATGCCCACTTAAGTACAGGAAGACTGAGTCTTCCTACTGTCTATGTTTTGAGCGTTTCCTGTGTCATCAGTTTTACTTTCCGATGCACCTCTCCATGTATACTATATCCCTTGGACCTTCCCATTCACGTTGAAACACAGAAATTGCATCGGAAATAAATATAAGAGACACAATGTCGACTTAAGTACAGGAAGACTGAGTCTTCCTACTGTCTATGTTTTGAGCGTTTCCTGTGTCCCCAGTTTTACATTCCGATGCACCTCTGCAGGTTTACTGTATCCCTTGGACCTTCCCATTGACGATGAAACACAGAAATTGCATCGGAATTAAATATAAGAGACACAATGCCGACTTAAGTACATGAAGACTGAGTCTTCCTACTGACTATGTTTTGAGCGTTTCCTGTGTCACTAGTTTTACATTCCGATGCACCTCTGCAGGTTTACTGTATCACTTGGACCTTCCCATTGACGATGAAACACAGAATTTGCATCGGAATTAAATATAAGAGACACAATGCCGTCTTACGTTCTGGAAGACTGTGTCTTCCTACTGTCTATGATTTGAGCGTTTCCTGTGTCACCAGTTTTACATTCTGATGCACCTCTGCAGGTTTACTGTATCCCTTGGACCTTCCCATTGTCGATGAAACACAGAAATTGCATCGGAATTAAATATAAGAGACACAATGCCGAATTAAGTACAGGAAGACTGAGTTTTCTTACGGTCTATGTTTTGAGCGTTTCCAGTGTCACCAGTTTTACATTCCGATGCACCTCTACAGGTTTACTGTATCCCTTGGACCTTCACAGTGACGATGAAACACAGAAATTGCATCGGAATTAAATATAAGAGACACTATGCCGACTTAAGTACAGGAAGACTAAGTCTTCCTACTGCCTATGTTTTGAGCGTTTCCTGTGTCATTAGTTTTACTTTCCGATGCACCTCTGCAGGTTTACTATATCCCTTGGACCTTCCCATTCACGATGAAACACATAAATTTCATCGGAAATAAATATAAGAGACACAATGCCGACTTAAGTACAGGAAGACTGAGTCTTCCTACTGTCTATGATTTGAGCGTTTCCTGTGTCACCAGTTTTACATTCCGATTCACCTCTGCAGGTTTACCGTATCCATTGGACCTTCCCATTGAAGATGAAACACAGATATTTCATCGGAATTAAATATAAGAGACACAACGCCGACTTAAGTACAGGAAGACTGAGTCTTCTTACGGTCTATGTTTTGAGCGTTTCCTGTGTCACCAGTTTTACATTCCGATGCACCTCTGCCGGTTTACTGTATCCCTTGGACCTTCCCATTGTCGATGAAACACAGAAATCGCATCGGAATTAAATATAAGAGACACAATGCCGACTTATGTACAGGAAGACTGAGTCTTCCTAGTGTCTATGTTTTGAGCGTTTCCTGTGTCACCAGTTTTACATTCCGAATCACGTCTGCAGGTTTACTCTATCCATTGGTCCTTCCCATTGACGATGAAAAACACAAATTGCATCGGAATTAAATATGAGAGACACAACGCCGACTTGAGTACAAGAAAACTTAGTCTTCTTACGGTCTATGTTTTGAGCGTTTCCTGTGTCACAAGTTTTACATTCCGATGCACCTCTGCTGGTTTACTGTATCCCTTGGACCTTCCAATTCTCGATGAAACACAGAAATCGCATCGGAATAAAATATAAGAGACACAATGCCCACTTAAGTACAGGAAGACTGAGTCTTCCTACTGTCTATATTTTTAGCGTTTCCAGTGTCATCAGTTTTACATTCCGATGCACCTCTGCAGGTTTACTGTATCCCTTGGACCTTCCCGTTGACGATGAAAAAAAGAAATTGCATCGGAATTAAATATAAGAGACACAATGCCGACTTAAGTACAGGAAGACTGAGTCTTCCTACTGTCTATGTTTTGAGCGTTTCCTGTGTCATCAGTTTTACTTTCCGATGCACCTCTAAATGTATACTATATCCCTTGGACCTACCCATTCACGATGAAACACAGAAAATGCATCGGAAATAAATATAAGAGACACAATGCCGACTTAACTACAGGAAGACTGAGTCTTCCTACTGTCTATGTTTTGAGCGTTTCCTATGTCACCAGTTTTACATTCCGATGCACCTCTGCAGGTTTACTGTATCCCTTGGACCTTCCCATTGACGATGAAACACAGAAATTGCATCGTAATTAAATATAAGAGACACAATGCCGTCTAATGTTCTGGAAGACTGTGTCTTCCTACTGTCTATGCTTTGAGCGTTTCCTGTGTCACCAGTTTTACATTCTGATGCACCTCTGCAGGTTTACTGTATCCCTTGGACCTTCCCATTGTCGATGAAACACAGAAATTGCATCGGAATTAAATATAAGAGACACAATGCCGAAATTAGTACAGGAAGACTGAGTCTTCTTACGGTCTATGTTTTGAGCGTTTCCAGTGTCACCAGTTTTACATTCCGATGCACCTCTACAGGTTTACTGTATCCCTTGGACATTCACAGTGACGATGAAACACAGAAATTGCATCGGAATTAAATATAAGAGACACAATGCCGACTTAAGTACAGGAAGACTAAGTCTTCCTACTGTCTATGTTTTGAGCGTTTCCTGTGTCATAAGTTTTACTTTCCGATGCACCTCTGCAGGTTTACTATATCCCTTGGACCTTCCCATTCACGATGAAACACAGAAATTTCATCGGAAATATATATAAGAGACACAATGCCGACTTAAGTACAGGAAGACTGAGTCTTCATACTGTCTATGATTTGACCGTTTCCTGTGTCACCAGTTTTACATTACGATTCACCTCTGCAGGTTTACTGTATCCATTGGACCTTCCCATTGACGATGAAACACAGATATTTCATCGGAATTAAATTTAAGAGACACAACGCCGACTTAAGTACAAGAAAACTGAGTCTTCTTACTGTCTATGGTTTGAGCGTTTCCTGTGTTACCAGTTTTACATTCCGATGCGCCCCTGCCGGTTTACTGTATTCCTTGGACCTTCCCATTGTCGATGAAACACAGAAATCGCATCGGAATTAAATATAAGAGACACAATGCCGCCTTAAGTACAGGAAGACTGAGTCTTCCTACTGTCTATGTTTTGAGCGTTTCCTGTGTCACCAGTTTTACATTCCGATTCACCTCTGCAGGTTTACTCTATCCATTGGACCTTCCCATTGACGATAGAAAAGCAGAAATTGCATCGGAATTAAATATAAGAGAAACAACGCCGACTTAAGTAGAAGTAAACTGAGTCTTCTTACGGTCTATGTTTTGAGCGTTTCCTGTGTCACCAGTTTTACATTCCGATGCACCTCTGCTGGTTTACTGTATCCCGTGGACCTTCCCATTGTCGATGAAACACAGAAATCGCATCGGAATTAAATATAAGAGACACAATGCCCACTTAAGTACAGGAAGACTGAGTCTTCCTACTGTCTATATTTTGAGCGTTTCCTGTGTCATCAGTTTTACATTCCGATGCACCTCTGCAGGTTTACTGTATCCCTTGGCCCTTCCCATTGACGATGAAACACAGAAATTGCATCGGAATTAAATATAAGAGACACAATGCCGACTTAAGTACAGGAAGACTGAGTCTTCCTACTGTCTATGTTTTGAGCGTTTCCTGTGTCATCAGTTTTACTTTCCGATGCACCTCTCCATGTATACTATATCCCTTGGACCTTCCCATTCACGATGAAACACAGAAATTGCATCGGAAATAAATATAAGAGACACAATGTCGACTTAAGTACAGGAAGACTGAGTCTTCCTACTGTCTATGTTTTGAGCGTTTCCTGTGTCCCCAGTTTTACATTCCGATGCACCTCTGCAGGTTTACTGTATCCCTTGGACCTTCCCATTGACGATGAAACACAGAAATTGCATCGGAATTAAATATAAGAGACACAATGCCGACTTAAGTACATGAAGACTGAGTCTTCCTACTATCTATGTTTTGAGCGTTTCCTGTGTCACTAGTTTTACATTCCGATGCACCTCTGCAGGTTTACTGTATCCCTTGGACCTTCCCATTGACGATGAAACACAGAATTTGCATCGGAATTAAATATAAGAGACACAATGCCGTCTTACGTTCTGGAAGACTGTGTCTTCCTACTGTCTATGATTTGAGCGTTTCCTGTGTCACCAGTTTTACATTCTGATGCACCTCTGCAGGTTTACTGTATCCCTTGGACCTTCCCATTGTCGATGAAACACAGAAATTGCATCGGAATTAAATATAAGAGACACAATGCCGAATTAAGTACAGGAAGACTGAGTCTTCTTACGGTCTATGTTTTGAGCGTTTCCAGTGTCACCAGTTTTACATTCCGATGCACCTCTACAGGTTTACTGTATCGCTTGGTCCTTCACAGTGACGATGAAACACAGAAATTGCATCGGAATTAAATATAAGAGACACAATGCCGACTTAAGTACAGGAAGACTAAGTCTTCCTACTGTCTATGTTTTGAGCGTTTCCTGTGTCATTAGTTTTACTTTCCGATGCACCTCTGCAGGTTTACTATATCCCTTGGACCTTCCCATTCACGATGAAACACATAAATTTCATTGGAAATAAATATAAGAGACACAATGCCGACTTAAGTACAGGAAGACTGAGTCTTCCTACTGTCTATGATTTGAGCGTTTCCTGAGTCACCAGTTTTACATTCCGATTCACCTCTGCAGGTTTACTGTATCCATTGGACCTTCCCATTGGCGATGAAACACAGATATTTCATCGGAATTAAAAATAAGAGACACAACGCCGACTTATGTACAAGAAAACTGAGTCTTCTTACGGTCTATGTTTTGAGTGTTTCCTGTGTCTCCAGCTTTACATTCCGATGCACCTCTGCCTGTTTACTGTATCCCTTGGACCTTCCCATTGTCGATGAAACACAGAAATCGCATCGGAATTAAATATAAGAGACAAATTGCCGACTTATGTACAGGAAGACTGAGTCTTCCTACTGTCTATGTTTTGAGCGTTTCCTGTGTCACCAGTTTTACATTCCGAATCACCTCTGCAGGTTTACTCTATCCATTGGACCTTCCCATTGACGATGGAAAACAGAAATTGCCTCGGAATTAAATTTAAGCGACACAACGCCGACTTGAGTACATGAAAACTTAGTCTTCTTACGGTCTATGTTTTGAGCGTTTCCTGTGTCACCAGTTTTACATTCCGATGCCCCTCTGCTGGTTTACTGTATCCCTTGGACCTTCCCATTGTCGATGAAACACAGTAATCGCATCGGAATTAAATATAAGAGACACAATGCCGACTTAAGTACAGGAAGACTGAGTCTTCCTACTGTCTATATTTTTAGCGTTTCCTGTGTCACCAGTTTTACATTCCGATAAACCTCTGCAGGTTTACTGTATCCCTTTGACCTTCCCATTGACGATGAAAAACACAAATTGCATCGGAATTAAATATAAGAGACACAATGCCGACTTAAGTACAGGAAGACTGAGTCTTCCTACTGTCTATGTTTTGAGCGTTTCCTGTGTCATCAGTTTTACTTTCCGATGCACCTCTCCATGTATACTATATCCCTTGGACCTTCCCATTCACGATGAAACACAGAAAATGCATCGGAAATAAATATAAGAGACACAATGCCGACTTAAGTACAGGAAGACTGAGTCTTCCTACTGTCTATGTTTTGAGCGTTTCCTATGTCACCAGTTTTACATTCCGATGCACCTCTGCAGGTTTACTGTATCCCTTGGACCTTCCCATTGTCGATGAAACACAGAAATTGCATCGGAATTAAATATAAGAGACACAATGCCGAATTAAGTACAGGAAGACTGAGTCTTCTTACGGTCTATGTTTTGAGCGTTTCCAGTGTCACCAGTTTTACATTCCGATGCACCTCTACAGGTTTACTGTATCCCTTGGACCTTCACAGTGACGATGAAACACAGAAATTGCATCGGAATAAAATATAAGAGACACAATGCCGACTTAAGTACAGGAAGACTAAGTCATCCTACTGTCTATGTTTTAAGCGTTTCCTGTGTCATTAGTTTTACTTTCCGATGCACCTCTGCAGGTTTACTATATCCCTTGGACCTTCCCATTCACGATGAAACACAGAAATTTCATCGGAAATAAATATAAGAGACACAATGCCGACTTAAGTACAGGAAGACTGAGTCTTCCTACTATCTATGATTTGACCGTTTCCTGTGTCACCAGTTTTACATTCCGATTCACCTCTGCAGTTTTACTGTATCCATTGGACCTTACCATTGACGATGAAACTCAGAAATCGCATCGGAATTAAATATAAGAGACACAATGCCGACTTAAGTACAGGAAGACTGAGTCTTCCTACTGTCTATGTTTTGAGCGTTTCCTGTGTCACCAGTTTTACATTCCGATTCACTTCTGCAGGTTTACTCTATCCATTGGACCTTCCCATTGACGATGAAAAACAGAAATTGCATCGGAATTAAATATAAGAGACACAACGCCGACTTAAGTAGAAGAAAACTGAGTCTTCTTACGGTCTATGTTTTGAGCGTTTCCTGTGTCACGAGTTTTACATTCCGATGCACCTCTGCTGGTTTACTGTATCCCTTGGACCTTCCCATTGTCGATGAAACACAGAAATCGCATCGGAATTAAATATAAGAGACACAATGCCCACATAAGTACAGGAAGACTGAGTCTTCCTACTGTCTATATTTTGAGCGTTTCCTGTGTCATCAGTTTTACATTCCGATGCACCTCTGCAGGTATACTGAATCCCTTGGACCTTCCCATTGACGATGAAACACAGAAATTGCTTTGGAATTAAATATAAGAGACACAATGCCGACTTAAGTACAGGAAGACTGAGTCTTCCTACTGTCTATGTTTTGAGCGTTTCCTGTGTCATCAGTTTTACTTTCCGATGCACATCTCCATGTATACTATATCCCTTGGACCTTCCCATTCACGATGAAACACAGCAATTGCATCGGAAAAAAATATAAGAGACACAATGCCGACTTAAGTACAGGAAGACTGAGTCTTCTTACGGTCTACGTTTTGAGCGTTTCCAGTGTCACCAGTTTTACATTCCGATGCACCTCTAGAGGTTTACTGTATCCCTTGGACCTTCCCATTGCCGATGAAACACAGAGATTGCATCGGAATTAAATATAAGAGACACAATGCCGAATTAAGTACAGGAAGACTGAGTCTTCTTACGGTCTATGTTTTGAGCGTTTCCAGTGTCACCAGTTTTACATTCCGATGCACCTCTACATTTTTCTGTATCCCTTGGACCTTCACAGTGACGATGAAACACAGAAATTGCATCGGAATTAAATATAAGAGACACAATGCCGACTTAAGTACAGGAAGACTAAGTCTTCCTACTGTCTATGTTTTGAGCGTTTCCAGTGTCATTAGTTTTACTTTCCGATGCACCTCTGCAGGTTTACTATATCCCTTGGACCTTCCCATTCACGATGAAACACAGAAATTTCATCGGAAATAAATATAAGAGACACAATGCCGACTTAGGTGGAGGAACACTGAGTCTTCCTACTGTCCATGCTTTGAGCGTTTCCTGTGTCACCAGTTTTACATTCCGATGCACCTCTGCAGGTTTACTGTATCCCTTGGACCTTCCCATTGACGATGAAACACAGAAATTGTATCGGATTAAAATATAAGAGACACAATGCCGACTTAACTACAGGAAGACTGAGTCTTCCTACTGTCTATGTTTTGAGCGTTTCCTATGTCACCAGTTTTACATTCCGATGCACCTCTGCAGGTTTACTGTATCCCTTGGACCTTCCCATTGACGATGAAACACAGAATTTGCATCGTAATTAAATATAAGAGACACAATGCCGTCTAATGTTCTGGAAGACTTATTCTTCCTACTGTCTATGCTTTGAGCGTTTCCTGTGTCACCAGTTTTACATTCTGATGCACCTCTTCAGGTTTACTGTATCCCTTGGACCTTCCCATTGTCGATGAAACACAGAAATTGCATCGGAATTAAATATAAGAGACACAATGCCGAAATTAGTACAGGAAGACTGAGTCTTCTTACGGTCTATGTTTTGAGTGTAAGAAGACTGAGTCTTCTTACGGTCTATGTTTTGAGCGTTTCCAGTGTCACCAGTTTTACATTCCGATGCACCTCTACAGGTTTACTGTATCCCTTGGACATTCACAGTGACGATGAAACACAGAAATTGCATCGGAATTAAATATAAGAGACACAATGCCGACTTAAGTACAGGAAGACTAAGTCTTTCTACTGTCTATGTTTTGAGCGTTTCCTGTGTCATTAGTTTTACTTTCCGATGCACCTCTGCAGGTTTACTATATCCCTTGGACCTTCCCATTCACGATGAAACACAGAAATTTCATCGGAAATATATATAAGAGACACAATGCCGACTTAAGTACAGGAAGACTGAGTCTTCCTACTGTCTATGATTTGACCGTTTCCTGTGTCACCAGTTTTACATTACGATTCACCTCTGCAGGTTTACTGTATCCATTGGACCTTCCCATTGACGATGAAAAACAGATATTTCATCGGAATTAAATTTAAGAGACACAACGCCGACTTAAGTACAAGAAAACTGAGTCTTCTTACGGTCTATGGTTTGAGCGTTTCCTGTGTTACCAGTTTTACATTCCGATGCGCCCCTGCCGGTTTACTGTGTCCCTTGGACCTTCCCATTGTCGATGAAACACAGAAATCGCATCGGAATTAATTATAAGAGACACAATGCCGACTTAAGTACAGGAAGACTGAGTCTTCCTACTGTCTATGTTTTGAGCGTTTCCTGTGTCACCAGTTTTACATTCCGATTCACCTCTGCAGGTTTACTCTATCCATTGGACCTTCCCATTGACGATAGAAAAGCAGAAATTGCATCGGAATTAAATATAAGAGACACAACGCCGACTTAAGTAGAAGTAAACTGAGTCTTCTTACGGTCTATGTTTTGAGCGTTCCCTGTGTCACCAGTTTTACATTCCGATGCACCTCTGCTGGTTTACTGTATCCCGTGGTCCTTCCCATTATCGATGAAACACAGAAATCGCATCGGAATTAAATATAAGAGACACAATGCCCACTTAAGTACAGGAAGACTGAGTCTTCCTACTGTCTATGTTTTGAGCGTTTCCTGTGTCATCAGTTTTACTTTCCGATGCACCTCTCCATGTATACTATATCCCTTGTACCTTCCCATTCACGTTGAAACACAGAAATTGCATCGGAAATAAATATAAGAGACACAATGTCGACTTAAGTACAGGAAGACTGAGTCTTCCTACTGTCTATGTTTTGAGCGTTTCCTGTGTCCCCAGTTTTACATTCCGATGCACCTCTGCAGGTTTACTGTATCCCTTGGACCTTCCCATTGACGATGAAACACAGAAATTGCATCGGAATTAAATATAAGAGACACAATGCCGACTTAAGTACATGAAGACTGAGTCTTCCTACTGTCTATGTTTTGAGCGTTTCCTGTGTCACTAGTTTTACATTCCGATGCACCTCTGCAGGTTTACTGTATCCCTTGGACCTTCCCATTGACGATGAAACACAGAATTTGCATCCGAATTAAATATAAGAGACACAATGCCGTCTTACGTTCTGGAAGACTGTGTCTTCCTACTGTCTATGATTTGAGCGTTTCTTGTGTCACCAGTTTTACATTCTGATGCACCTCTGCAGGTTTACTGTATCCCTTGGACCTTCCCATTGTCGATGAAACACAGAAATTGCATCGGAATTAAATATAAGAGACACAATGCCGAATTAAGTACAGGAAGACTGAGTCTTCTTACGGTCTATGTTTTGAGCGTTTCCAGTGTCACCAGTTTTACATTCCGATGCACCTCTACAGGTTTACTGTATCCCTTGGTCCTTCACAGTGACGATGAAACACAGAAATTGCATCGGAATTAAATATAAGAGACACAATGCCGACTTAAGTACATGAAGACTGAGTCTTCCTACTGTCTATGTTTTGAGCGTTTCCTGTGTCACTAGTTTTACATTCCGATGCACCTCTGCAGGTTAACTATATCCCTTGGACCTTCCCATTCACGATGAAACACATAAATTTCATCGGAAATAAATATAAGAGACACAATGCCGACTTAAGTACAGGAAGACTGAGTCTTCCTACTGTCTATGATTTGAGCGTTTCCTGTGTCACCAGTTTTACATTCCGATTCACCTCTGCAGGTTTACTGTATCCATTGGACCTTCCCATTGGCGATGAAACACAGATATTTCATCGGAATTAAATATAAGAGACACAACGCCGACTTATGTACAAGAAAACTGAGTCTTCTTACGGTCTATGTTTTGAGCGTTTCCTGTGTCACCAGCTTTACATTCCGATGCACCTCTGCCTGTTTACTGTATCCCTTGGACCTTCCCATTGTCGATGAAACACAGAAATCGCATCGGAATTAAATATAAGAGACACAATGCCGAATTAAGTACAGGAAGACTGAGTCTTCTTACGGTCTATGTTTTGAGCGTTTCCAGTGTCACCAGTTTTACATTCCGATGCACCTCTACAGGTTTACTGTATCCCTTGGACCTTCACAGTGTCGATGAAACACAGAAATTGCATCGGAATAAAATATAAGAGACACAATGCCGACTTAAGTACAGGAAGACTAAGTCTTCCTACTGTCTATGTTTTGAGCGTTTCCTGTGTCATTAGTTTTACTTTCCGATGCACCTCTGCAGGTTTACTATATCCCTTGGACCTTCCCATTCACGATGAAACACAGAAATTTCATCGGAAATATATATAAGAGACACAATGCCGACTTAAGTACAGGAAGACTGAGTCTTCCTACTGTCTATGATTTGACCGTTTCCTGTGTCACCAGTTTTACATTACGATTCACCTCTGCAGGTTTACTGTATCCATTGGACCTTCCCATTGACGATGAAAAACAGATATTTCATCGGAATTAAATTTAAGAGACACAACGCCGACTTAAGTACAAGAAAACTGAGTCTTCTTACGGTCTATGGTTTGAGCGTTTCCTGTGTTACCAGTTTTACATTCCGATGCGCCCCTGCCGGTTTACTGTATCCCTTGGACCTTCCCATTGTCGATGAAACACAGAAATCGCATCGGAATTAAATATAAGAGACACAATGCCGACTTAAGTACAGGAAGACTGAGTCTTCCTACTGTCTATGTTTTGAGCGTTTCCTGTGTCACCAGTTTTACATTCCGATTCACCTCTGCAGGTTTACTCTATCCATTGGACCTTCCCATTGACGATAGAAAAGCAGAAATTGCATCGGAATTAAATATAAGAGACACAACGCCGACTTAAGTAGAAGTAAACTGAGTCTTCTTACGGTCTATGTTTTGAGCGTTCCCTGTGTCACCAGTTTTACATTCCGATGCACCTCTGCTGGTTTACTGTATCCCGTGGTCCTTCCCATTATCGATGAAACACAGAAATCGCATCGGAATTAAATATAAGAGACACAATGCCCACTTAAGTACAGGAAGACTGAGTCTTCCTACTGTCTATGTTTTGAGCGTTTCCTGTGTCATCAGTTTTACTTTCCGATGCACCTCTCCATGTATACTATATCCCTTGGACCTTCCCATTCACGTTGAAACACAGAAATTGCATCGGAAATAAATATAAGAGACACAATGTCGACTTAAGTACAGGAAGACTGAGTCTTCCTACTGTCTATGTTTTGAGCGTTTCCTGTGTCCCCAGTTTTACATTCCGATGCACCTCTGCAGGTTTACTGTATCCCTTGGACCTTCCCATTGACGATGAAACACAGAAATTGCATCGGAATTAAATATAAGAGACACAATGCCGACTTAAGTACATGAAGACTGAGTCTTCCTACTGTCTATGATTTGAGCGTTTCTTGTGTCACCAGTTTTACATTCTGATGCACCTCTGCAGGTTTACTGTATCCCTTGGACCTTCCCATTGTCGATGAAACACAGAAATTGCATCGGAATTAAATATAAGAGACACAATGCCGAATTAAGTACAGGAAGACTGAGTCTTCTTACGGTCTATGTTTTGAGCGTTTCCAGTGTCACCAGTTTTACATTCCGATGCACCTCTACAGGTTTACTGTATCCCTTGGTCCTTCACAGTGACGATGAAACACAGAAATTGCATCGGAATTAAATATAAGAGACACAATGCCGACTTAAGTACATGAAGACTGAGTCTTCCTACTGTCTATGTTTTGAGCGTTTCCTGTGTCACTAGTTTTACATTCCGATGCACCTCTGCCGGTTTACTATATCCCTTGGACCTTCCCATTCACGATGAAACACATAAATTTCATCGGAAATAAATATAAGAGACACAATGCCGACTTAAGTACAGGAAGACTGAGTCTTCCTACTGTCTATGATTTGAGCGTTTCCTGTGTCACCAGTTTTACATTCCGATTCACCTCTGCAGGTTTACTGTATCCATTGGACCTTCCCATTGGCGATGAAACACAGATATTTCATCGGAATTAAATATAAGAGACACAACGCCGACTTATGTACAAGAAAACTGAGTCTTCTTACGGTCTATGTTTTGAGCGTTTCCTGTGTCACGAGTTTTACATTCCGATGCACCTCTGCTGGTTTACTGTATCCCTTGGACCTTCCCATTGTCGATGAAACACAGAAATCGCATCGGAATTAAATATAAGAGACACAATGCCCACATAAGTACAGGAAGACTGAGTCTTCCTACTGTCTATATTTTGAGCGTTTCCTGTGTCATCAGTTTTACATTCCGATGCACCTCTGCAGGTATACTGAATCCCTTGGACCTTCCCATTGACGATGAAACACAGAAATTGCTTTGGAATTAAATATAAGAGACACAATGCCGACTTAAGTACAGGAAGACTGAGTCTTCCTACTGTCTATGTTTTGAGCGTTTCCTGTGTCATCAGTTTTACTTTCCGATGCACATCTCCATGTATACTATATCCCTTGGACCTTCCCATTCACGATGAAACACAGCAATTGCATCGGAAAAAAATATAAGAGACACAATGCCGACTTAAGTACAGGAAGACTGAGTCTTCTTACGGTCTACGTTTTGAGCGTTTCCAGTGTCACCAGTTTTACATTCCGATGCACCTCTAGAGGTTTACTGTATCCCTTGGACCTTCCCATTGCCGATGAAACACAGAAATTGCATCGGAATTAAATATAAGAGACACAATGCCGAATTAAGTACAGGAAGACTGAGTCTTCTTACGGTCTATGTTTTGAGCGTTTCCAGTGTCACCAGTTTTACATTCCGATGCACCTCTACATTTTTCTGTATCCCTTGGACCTTCACAGTGACGATGAAACACAGAAATTGCATCGGAATTAAATATAAGAGACACAATGCCGACTTAAGTACAGGAAGACTAAGTCTTCCTACTGTCTATGTTTTGAGCGTTTCCTGTGTCATTAGTTTTACTTTCCGATGCACCTCTGCAGGTTTACTATATCCCTTGGACCTTCCCATTCACGATGAAACACAGAAATTTCATCGGAAATAAATATAAGAGACACAATGCCGACTTAGGTGGAGGAACACTGAGTCTTCCTACTGTCCATGCTTTGAGCGTTTCCTGTGTCACCAGTTTTACATTCCGATGCACCTCTGCAGGTTTACTGTATCCCTTGGACCTTCCCATTGACGATGAAACACAGAAATTGTATCGGATTAAAATATAAGAGACACAATGCCGACTTAAGTACAGGAAGACTGAGTCTTCCTACTGTCTATGTTTTGAGCGTTTCCTGTGTCACCATTTCTACATTCCGATGCACCTCTGCAGGTTTACTGTATCCCTTGGACCTTCCCATTGACGATGAAACACAGAATTTGCATCGTAATTAAATATAAGAGACACAATGCCGTCTAATGTTCTGGAAGACTTATTCTTCCTACTGTCTATGCTTTGAGCGTTTCCTGTGTCACCAGTTTTACATTCTGATGCACCTCTTCAGGTTTACTGTATCCCTTGGACCTTCCCATTGTCGATGAAACACAGAAATCGCATCGGAATTAAATATAAGAGACACAATGCCGACTTAAGTACAGGAAGACTGAGTCTTCCTACTGTCTATGTTTTGAGCGTTTCCTGTGTCACCAGTTTTACATTCCGATTCACTTCTGCAGGTTTACTCTATCCATTGGACCTTCCCATTGACGATGAAAAACAGAAATTGCATCGGAATTAAATATAAGAGACACAACGCCGACTTAAGTAGAAGAAAACTGAGTCTTCTTACGGTCTATGTTTTGAGCGTTTCCTGTGTCACGAGTTTTACATTCCGATGCACCTCTGCTGGTTTACTGTATCCCTTGGACCTTCCCGTTGTCGATGAAACACAGAAATCGCATCGGAATTAAATATAAGAGACACAATGCCCACATAAGTACAGGAAGACTGAGTCTTCCTACTGTCTATATTTTGAGCGTTTCCTGTGTCATCAGTTTTACATTCCGATGCACCTCTGCAGGTTTACTGAATCCCTTGGACCTTCCCATTGACGATGAAACACAGAAATTGCTTTGGAATTAAATATAAGAGACACAATGCCGACTTAAGTACAGGAAGACTGAGTCTTCCTACTGTCTATGTTTTGAGCGTTTCCTGTGTCATCAGTTTTACTTTCCGATGTACATCTCCATGTATACTATATCCCTTGGACCTTCCCATTCACGATGAAACACAGCAATTGCATCGGAAAAAAATATAAGAGACACAATGCCGACTTAAGTACAGGAAGACTGAGTCTTCTTACGGTCTACGTTTTGAGCGTTTCCAGTGTCACCAGTTTTACATTCCGATGCACCTCTAGAGGTTTACTGTATCCCTTGGACCTTCCCATTGCCGATGAAACACAGAAATTGCATCGGAATTAATTATAAGAGACACAATGCCGAATTAAGTACAGGAAGACTGAGTCTTCTTACGGTCTATGTTTTGAGCGTTTCCAGTGTCACCAGTTTTACATTCCGATGCACCTCTACATTTTACTGTATCCCTTGGACCTTCACAGTGACGATGAAACACAGAAATTGCATCGGAATTAAATATAAGAGACACAATGCCGACTTAAGTACAGGAAGACTAAGTCTTCCTACTGTCTATGTTTTGAGCGTTTCCTGTGTCATTAGTTTTACTTTCCGATGCACCTCTGCAGGTTTACTATATCCCTTGGACCTTCCCATTCACGATGAAACACAGAAATTTCATCGGAAATAAATATAAGAGACACAATGCCGACTTAGGTGGAGGAACACTGAGTCTTCCTACTGTCCATGCTTTGAGCGTTTCCTGTGTCACCAGTTTTACATTCCGATGCACCTCTGCAGGTTTACTGTATCCCTTGGACCTTCCCATTGACGATGAAACACAGAAATTGTATCGGATTTAAATATAAGAGACACAATGCCGACTTAACTACAGGAAGACTGAGTCTTCCTACTGTCTATGTTTTGAGCGTTTCCTATGTCACCAGTTTTACATTCCGATGCACCTCTGCAGGTTTACTGTATCCCTTGGACCTTCCCATTGACGATGAAACACAGACATTGCATCGTAATTAAATATAAGAGACACAATGCCGTCTAATGTTCTGGAAGACTGTGTCTTCCTACTGTCTATGCTTTGAGCGTTTCCTGTGTCACCAGTTTTACATTCTGATGCACCTCTGCAGGTTTACTGTACCCCTTGGACCTTCCCATTGTCGATGAAACACAGAAATTGCATCGGAATTAAATATAAGAGACACAATGCCGAATTAAGTACAGGAAGACTGAGTCTTCTTACGGTCTATGTTTTGAGCGTTTCCAGTGTCACCAGTTTTACATTCCGATGCACCTCTACAGGTTTACTGTATCCCTTGGACATTCACAGTGACGATGAAACACAGAAATTGCATCGGAATTAAATATAAGAGACACAATGCCGACTTAAGTACAGGAAGACTAAGTCTTCCTACTGTCTATGTTTTGAGCGTTTCCTGTGTCATTAGTTTTACTTTCCGATGCACCTCTGCAGGTTTACTATATCCCTTGGACCTTCCCATTCACGATGAAACACAGAAATTTCATCGGAAATATATATAAGAGACACAATGCCGACTTAAGTACAGGAAGACTGAGTCTTCCTACTGTCTATGATTTGACCGTTTCCTGTGTCACCAGTTTTACATTACGATTCACCTCTGCAGGTTTACTGTATCCATTGGACCTTCCCATTGACGATGAAAAACAGATATTTCATCGGAATTAAATTTAAGAGACACAACGCCGACTTAAGTACAAGAAAACTGAGTCTTCTTACGGTCTATGGTTTGAGCGTTTCCTGTGTTACCAGTTTTACATTCCGATGCGCCCCTGCCGGTTTACTGTATCCCTTGGACCTTCCCATTGTCGATGAAACACAGAAATCGCATCGGAATTAAAGATAAGAGACACAATGCCGACTTAAGTACAGGAAGACTGAGTCTTCCTACTGTCTATGTTTTGAGCGTTTCCTGTGTCACCAGTTTTACATTCCGATTCACCTCTGCAGGTTTACTCTATCCATTGGACCTTCCCATTGACGATAGAAATGCAGAAATTCCATCGGAATTAAATATAAGAGACACAACGCCGACTTAAGTAGAAGTAAACTGAGTCTTCTTACGGTCTATGTTTTGAGCGTTCCCTGTGTCACCAGTTTTACATTCCGATGCTCCTCTGCTGGTTTACTGTATCCCGTGGTCCTTCCCATTATCGATGAAACACAGAAATCGCATCGGAATTAAATATAAGAGACACAATGCCCACTTAAGTACAGGAAGACTGAGTCTTCCTACTGTCTATGTTTTGAGCGTTTCCTGTGTCATCAGTTTTACTTTCCGATGCACCTCTCCATGTAAACTATATCCCTTGGACCTTCCCATTCACGTTGAAACACAGAAATTGCATCGGAAATAAATATAAGAGACACAATGTCGACTTAAGTACAGGAAGACTGAGTCTTCCTACTGTCTATGTTTTGAGCGTTTCCTGTGTCCCCAGTTTTACATTCCGATGCACCTCTGCAGGTTTACTGTATCCCTTGGACCTTCCCATTGACGATGAAACACAGAAATTGCATCGGAATTAAATATAAGAGACACAATGCCGACTTAAGTACATGAAGACTGAGTCTTCCTACTGTCTATGTTTTGAGCGTTTCCTGTGTCACTAGTTTTACATTCCGATGCACCTCTGCAGGTTTACTGTATCCCTTGGACCTTCCCATTGACGATGAAACACAGAATTTGCATCCGAATTAAATATAAGAGACACAATGCCGTCTTACGTTCTGGAAGACTGTGTCTTCCTACTGTCTATGATTTGAGCGTTTCTTGTGTCACCAGTTTTACATTCTGATGCACCTCTGCAGGTTTACTGTATCCCTTGGACCTTCCCATTGTCGATGAAACACAGAAATTGCATCGGAATTAAATATAAGAGACACAATGCCGAATTAAGTACAGGAAGACTGAGTCTTCTTACGGTCTATGTTTTGAGCGTTTCCAGTGTCACCAGTTTTACATTCCGATGCACCTCTACAGGTTTACTGTATCCCTTGGTCCTTCACAGTGACGATGAAACACAGAAATTGCATCGGAATTAAATATAAGAGACACAATGCCGACTTAAGTACATGAAGACTGAGTCTTCCTACTGTCTATGTTTTGAGCGTTTCCTGTGTCACTAGTTTTACATTCCGATGCACCTCTGCAGGTTTACTATATCCCTTGGACCTTCCCATTCACGATGAAACACATAAATTTCATCGGAAATAAATATAAGAGACACAATGCCGACTTAAGTACAGGAAGACTGAGTCTTCCTACTGTCTATGATTTGAGCGTTTCCTGTGTCACCAGTTTTACATTCCGATTCACCTCTGCAGGTTTACTGTATCCATTGGACCTTCCCATTGGCGATGAAACACAGATATTTCATCGGAATTAAATATAAGAGACACAACGCCGACTTATGTACAAGAAAACTGAGTCTTCTTACGGTCTATGTTTTGAGCGTTTCCTGTGTCACCAGCTTTACATTCCGATGCACCTCTGCCTGTTTACTGTATCCCTTGGACCTTCCCATTGTCGATGAAACACAGAAATCGCACCGGAATTAAATATAAGAGACACAATGCCGACTTATGTACAGGAAGACTGAGTCTTCCTACTGTCTATGTTTTGAGCGTTTCCTGTGTCACCAGTTTTACATTCCGAATCACCTCTGCAGGTTTACACTATCCATTGGACCTTCCCATTGACGATGGAAAACAGAAATTGCCTCGGAATTAAATATAAGCGACACAACGCCGACTTGAGTACATGAAAACTTAGTCTTCTTACGGTCTATGTTTTGAGCGTTTCCTGTGTCACCAGTTTTACATTCCGATGCACCTCTGCTGGTTTACTGTATCCCTTGGACCTTCCCATTGTCGATGAAACACAGTAATCGCATCGGAATTAAATATAAGAGACACAATGCCGACTTAAGTACAGGAAGACTGAGTCTTTCTACTGTCTATATTTTTAGCGTTTCCTGTGTCACCAGTTTTACATTCCGATAAACCTCTGCAGGTTTACTGTATCCCTTTGACCTTCCCATTGACGATGAGAAACACAAATTGCATCGGAATTAAATATAAGAGACACAATGCCGACTTAAGTACAGGAAGACTGAGTCTTCCTACTGTCTATGTTTTGAGCGTTTCCTATGTCATCAGTTTTACTTTCCGATGCACCTCTCCATGTATACTATATCCCTTGGACCTTCCCATTCACGATGAAACACAGAAAATGCATCGGAAATAAATATAAGAGACACAATGCCGACTTAAGTACAGGAAGACTGAGTCTTCCTACTGTCTATGTTTTGAGCGTTTCCTATGTCACCAGTTTTACATTCCGATGCACCTCTGCAGGTTTACTGTATCCCTTGGATCTTCCCATTGTCGATGAAACACAGAAATCGCATCGGAATTAAATATAAGAGACACAATGCCGAATTAAGTACAGGAAGACTGAGTCTTCTTACGGTCTATGTTTTGAGCGTTTCCAGTGTCACCAGTTTTACATTCCGATGCACCTCTACAGGTTTACTGTATCCCTTGGACCTTCACAGTGACGATGAAACACAGAAATTGCATCGGAATATAATATAAGAGACACAATGCCGACTTAAGTACAGGAAGACTAAGTCTTCCTACTGTCTATGTTTTGAGCGTTTCCTGTGTCATTAGTTTTACTTTCCGATGCACCTCTGCAGGTTTACTATATCCCTTGGACCTTCCATTCACGATGAAACACAGAAATTTCATCGGAAATAAATATAAGAGACACAATGCCGACTAAAGTACAGGAAGACTGAGTCTTCCTACTGTCTATGATTTGACCGTTTCCTGTGTCACCAGTTTTACATTCCGATTCACCTCTGCAGGTTTACTGTATCCATTGGACCTTCCCATTGACGATGAAACACAGATATTTCATCGGAATTAAGTTTAAGAGACACAACGCCGACTTAAGTACAAGAAAACTGAGTCTTCTTACGGTCTATGTTTTGAGCGTTTCCTGTGTTACCAGTTTTACATTCCGATGCGCCCCTGCCGGTTTACTGTATCCCTTGGACCTTCCCATTGTCGATGAAACACAGAAATCGCATCGGAATTAAATATAAGAGACACAATGCCGACTTAAGTACAGGAAGACTGAGTCTTCCTACTGTCTATGTTTTGAGCGTTTCCTGTGTCACCAGTTTTACATTCCAATACACCTCTGCAGGTTTACTCTATCCATTGGACCTTCCCATTGACGATGAAAAACAGAAATTGCATCGGAATTAAATATAAGAGACACAACGCCGACTTAAGTAGAAGAAAACTGAGTCTTCTTACGGTCTATGTTTTGAGCGTTTCCTGTGTCACGAGTTTTACATTCCGATGCACCTCTGCTGGTTTACTGTATCCCTTGGACCTTCCCATTGTCGATGAAACACAGAAATCGCATCGGAATTAAATATAAGAGACACAATGCCCACATAAGTACAGGAAGACTGAGTCTTCCTACTGTCTATATTTTGAGCGTTTCCTGTGTCATCAGTTTTACATTCCGATGCACATCTCCACGTATACTATATCCCTTGGACCTTCCCATTCACGATGAAACACAGCAATTGCATCGGAAAAAAATATAAGAGACACAATGCCGACTTAAGTACAGGAAGACTGAGTCTTCTTACGGTCTACGTTTTGAGCGTTTCCAGTGTCACCAGTTTTACATTCGGATGCACCTCTACAGGTTTACCGTATCCCTTGGACCTTCCCATTGTCGATGAAACACAGAAATTGCATCGGAATTAAATATAAGAGACACAATGCCGAATTAAGTACAGGAAGACTGAGTCTTCTTACGGTCTATGTTTTGAGCGTTTCCAGTGTCACCAGTTTTACATTCCGATGCACCTCTACATTTTACTGTATCCCTTGGACCTTCACAGTGACGATGAAACACAGAAATTGCATCGGAATTAAATATAAGAGACACAATGCCGACCTAAGTACAGGAAGACTAAGTCTTCCTACTGTCTATGTTTTGAGCGTTTCCTGTGTCATTAGTTTTACTTTCCGATGCACCTCTCCAGGTTTACTATATCCCTTGGACCTTCCCATTCACGATGAAACACAGAAATTTCATCGGAAATAAATATAAGAGACACAATGCCGACTTAGGTAGAGGAACACTGAGTCTTCCTACTGTCTATGCTTTGAGCGTTTCCTGTGTCGCCAGTTTTACATTCCGATGTACCTCTGCAGGCTTACTGTATCCATTGGACCTTCCCATTGACAATGAAAGACAGAAATTGCATCGGAATTAAATACAAGAGACACAATGCCGACTTAAGTACTGGAAGACTGAGTCTTCCTACTGTCTATGTTTTGAGCGTTTCCTGTGTCACCAGTTTTACATTCTGATGCACCTCTGCAGGTTTACTGTATCCCTTGGACCTTCCCATTGACGATGAAACACAGAAATTGCATCGGAATTAAATATAAGAGACACAATGCCGACTTAAGTACAGGAAGACTGAGTCTTCCTACTGTCTATAATTTGAGCGTTTCCTGTGTCACCAGGTTTACATTCCGATGCACCTCTACAGGTTTACTGTATCCCTTGGACCTTCACAGTTACGATGAAACACAGAAATCGCATCGGAATTAAATATAAGAGACACATTCCGACTTAAGTACAAGAAAACATTCTTCTTACAGTCAATGCTTTGAGCGTTTCCTGTGTCACCAGTTTTACATTCCGATGCACCTCTGCAGGTTTACTGTATCCCTGGGACCTTCCCATTGGCGATGAAACACACAAATTATATCGAAATTAAATATAAGAGACACAATGCCGACTTAAGTACAGGAAGACTCAGTCTTCCTACTCTCTATGTTTTGAGCGTTTCCTGTGTCACCAGTTTTACATTCCGATTCACCTCTGCAGGCTTACTGTATCCATTGGACCTTCCCATTGACGATGAAACACAGAAATTGCATCGGAATTAAATATAAGAGACACAACGCCGACTTAAGTACAAGAAAAGTGAGTCTTCTTACGGTCTATGTTTGAGCGTTTCCTGTGTCACCAGTTTTACATTCCGAAGCACCCCTGCCGGTTTACTGTATCCCTTGGACCTTCCCATTGTCGATGAAACACAGAAATCGCATCGGAATTAAATATAAGAGACACAATGCCGACTTAAGTACAGGAAGACTGAGTCTTCCTACTGTCTATGTTTTGAGCGTTTCCTGTGTCACCAGTTTTACATTCCGATGCTCCTCTGCAGGTTTACTGTATCCATTGGACCTTCCCATTGTCGATGAAACACAGAAATCGCATCGGAGTTAAATATAAGAGACACAACGCCGACTTAAGTAGAAGAAAACTGAGTCCTCTTACGGTCTATGTTTTGAGCGTTTCCTGTGTCACCAGTTTTACATTCCGATGCACCTCTGCTGGTTTACTGTATCCCTTGGACCTTCCCATTGTCGATGAAACACAGAAATCGCATCGGAATTAAATATAAGAGACACAATGCCCACTTAAGTACAGGAAGACTGAGTCTTCCTACTGTCTAGGTTTGAGCGTTTCCTGTGTCACCAGTTTTATATTCTGATGCACCTCTGCAGGTTTACTGTATCCCTTGGACCTTCCAATTGACGATGAAACACAGAAATTGCATCGGGATTAAATATAAGAGACACAATGCCGACTTAAGTACAGGAAGACTGAGTCTTCCTACTGTCTATGCTTTGAGCGTTTCCTGTGTCACCAGTTTTACATTCCGATGTACCTCTGCAGGTTTACTGTATCCCTTGGACCTTCCCATTGACGATGAAACACAGAAATTGCATCGGAATTAAATATAAGAGACACAATGCCGACTTAAGTACAGGAAGACTGAGTCTTCCTACTGTCTATGTTTTGAGCGTTTCCTGTGTCACCAGTTTTACATTCTGATGCACCTCTGCAGGTTTACTATATCCCTTGGACCTTCCCATTGACGATGAAACACAGAAATTGCATCGGAATTAAATATAAGAGACACATTGCCGACTTAAGTACAGGAAGACTGAGTCTTCCTACTGTCTATAATTTGAGCGTTTCCTGTGTCACCAGTTTTACATTCCGATGCACCTCTACAGGTTTACTGTATCCCTTGGACCTTCACAGTTACGATGAGACACAGATATTGCATCGGAATTAAATATAAGAGACACAATGCCGACATATGTACTGGAAGACTGAGTCTTCCTACTGTCTAGGTTTGAGCGTTTCCTGTGTCACCAGTTTTACATTCTGATGCACCTCTGCAGGTTTACTGTATCCCTTGGGCCTTCCCATTGACGACGAAACACAGAAATTGCATCGGAATTAAATATAAGAGACACAATGCCGACTTAAGTACAGGAAGACTGAGTCTTCCCACTGTCTATAATTTGAGCGTTTCCTGTGTCACCAGTTTTACATTCCGATGCACCTCTATAGGTTTACTGTATCCCTTGGACCTTCACAGTTACGATGAGACACAGATATTGCATCGGAATTAAATATAAGAGACACAATGCCGACATATGTACTGGAAGACTGAGTCTTCCTACTGTCTAGGTTTGAGCGTTTCCTGTGTCACCAGTTTTACATTCTGATGCACCTCTGCAGGTTTACTGTATCCCTTGGACCTTCCCATTGACGACGAAACACAGAAATTGCATCGGAATTAAATATAAGAGACACAATGCCGACTTAAGTACAGGAAGACTGAGTCTTCCCACTGTCTATAATTTGAGCGTTTCTTGTGTCACCAGTTTTACATTCCGATGCACCTCTGCAGGTTTACTGTATCTCTTGGACCTTCCCGTTGACGATGAAACACAGAAATTGCATCGGAATTAAATATAAGAGACACAATGCCGATTTAAGTACAGGAACACTGAGTCTTCCTACTGTCTATGTTTTGAGCGTTTCCTGTGTCACCAGTTTTACATTCCGATGCACCTCTGCAGGTTTACTGTATCCATTGGACCTTCCTATTGTCGATGAAACACAGAAATCGCATCGGAATTAAATATAAGGGACACAATGCCGACTTAAGTACAGGAAGACTGAGTCTTCCTACTGTCTATGTTTTGAGCGTTTCCTGTGTCAAGACTTTTACATTCCGATTCACCTCTGCAGGTTTACTGTATCCATTGGATCTTCCCATTTACGATGAAACACAGATATTTCATCGGAATTAAATATAAGAGATACAACGCCGACTTAAGTACAAGAAATCTGAGTGTTCTTACGGTCTATGTTTTGAGCGTTTCCTGTGTCACCAGTTTTACATTCCGATGCACCCCTGCCGGTTTACTGTATCCCTTGGAGCTTCCCATTGTCGATGAAACACAGAAATCGCATCGGAATTAAATATAAGAGTTACAATGCCGACTTAAGTACAGGAAGACTGAGTCTTCCTACTGTCTATGTTTTGAGCGTTTCCTGTGACACCAGTTTTACATTCCGATTCACCTCTGCAGGTTTACTGTATCCATTGGACCTTCTCATTGACGATGAAACACAGAATTTGCATCGGAATTAAATATAAGAGACACAATGCCGACTTAAGGACAAGAAAACTGAGTCTTCTTACGGTCTATGTTTTGAGCGTTTCCTGTGTCACCAGTTTTACATTCGATGCACCTCTGCCGGTTTACTGTATCCCTTGGACCCTCCCATTGTCGATGAAAGACAGAAATCGCATCGGAATTAAATATAAGAGACACAATGACGCTTTAAGTACACGAAGACTGAGTCTTCCTACTGTCTATGTTTTGAGCGTTTCCTGTGTCATCAGTTTTACATTCCGATGCACCTCTGCAGGTTTACTGTATCCCTTGGACCTTCCCATTGACGATGAAAAACAGAAATTGCTTCGGAATTAAATATAAGAGACACAATGCCGACTTAAGTACAGGAAGACTAAGTCTTCCTACTGTCTATGTTTTGAGCGTTTCCTGTGTCATCAGTTTTACTTTCCGATGCACCTCTGCTGGTTTACTATATCCCTTGGACCTTCCCATTCACGATGAAACACAGAAATTTCATCGGAAATAAATATAAGAGACACAATGCCGACTTAAGTACAGGAAGACTGAGTCTTCCTACTGTCTAGGTTTGAGCGTTTCCTGTGTCACCAGTTTTACATTCTGATGCACCTCTGCAGGTTTACTGTATCCCTTGGACCTTCACATTGACGATGAAACACAGAAATTGCATCGGAATTAAATATAAGAGACACAATGCCGACTTAAGTACAGGAAGACTGAGACTTCCTACTGTCTATAACTTGAGCGTTTCCTGTGTCATCAGTTTTACATTCCGATGCACCTCTACGGGTTTACTGTATCACTTGGACCTTCCCATTGACGATGAAACACAGAAATTGTATCGGAATGAAATATAACAGACACAATGCCGACTTAAGTACATTAACACTGAGTCTTCCAACTGTCTATGTTTTGAGCGTTTCCTGTGTCAACACTTTTACATTCCGATTCACCTCTGCAAGTTTACTGTATCCATTGGACCTTACCATTTACGATGAAACACAAATATTTCATTGGAATTAAATATAAGAGACACAACGCCGACTTAAGTACAAGAAATCTGAGTCTTCATATGGTCTATGTTTTGAGCGTTTCCTGTGTCACCAGTTTTACATTCCGATGCACCCCTGCCGGTTTACTGTATCCCTTGGACCTTCCCATTGTCGATGAAACACAGAAATCGCATCGGAATTAAATGTAAGAGACACAATGCCGACTTAAGTACAGGAAGACTGAGTCTTCCTACTGTCTATGTTTTGAGCGTTTCCTGTGTCACCAGGTTTACATTCCGATTCACCTCTGCAGGTTTACTGTATCCATTGGACCTTCCCATTGACGATGAAACACAGAAATTGCATCGGAATTAAATATAAGAGACACAACGCCGACTTAAGTACAAGAAAACTGAGTCTTCTTACGGTCTATGTTTTGAGCGTTTCCTGTGTCACCAGTTTTACATTCCGATGCACCTCTGCCGGTTTACTGTATCCCTTGGACCCTCCCATTGTCGATGAAACACAGAAATCGCATCGGAATTAAATATATGAGACACAATGCCGACTTAAGTACAGGAAGACTGAGTCTTCCTACTGTCTATGTTTTGAGCGTTTCCTGTGTCAATAGTTTTACATTCCGATGCACCTCTGCAGGTTTACTGTATCCCTTGGACCTTCCCATTGACGATGAAACACAGAAATTGCATCGGAATTAAATATAAGAGACACAATGCCGACATAAGTACAGGAAGACTAAGTCTTCTTACTGTCTATGTTTTGAGCGTTTCCTGTGTCATCAGTTTTACTTTCCGATGCACCTCTGCTGGTTTACTATATCCCTTGGACCTTCCCATTCACGATGAAACACAGAAATTTCATCGGAAATAAATATAAGAGAGACAATGCCGACTTAAGTACAGGAAGACTGAGTCTTCCTACTGTCTATGCTTTGAGCGTTTCCTGTGTCACCAGTTTTACATTCCGATGCTCCTCTGCAGGTTTACTGTATCCCTTGGACCTTCCCATTGACGATGAAACACAGAAATTTAATCGGAAATAAATATAAGAGACACAATGCCGAATTAAGTACAGGAAGACTGAATCTTCCTACTGTCTATGCTTTGAGCGTTTCCTGTGTCACCAGTTTTACATTCCGATGCACCTCTGCAGGTTTACTGTATCCCTTGGACCTTCCCATTGACGATGAAACACAGAAATTGCATCGGAATTAAATATAAGAGACACAATGCCGACTTAAGTACAGGAAGACTGAGTCTTCCTACTGTCTATGTTTTGTGCGTTTCCTGTGTCACTAGTTTTACATTCCGATGCACCTCTGCAGGTTTACTGTATCCCTTGGATCTTCCCATTGACTATGAAACACAGAAATTGCTTCGGAATTAAATATATGAGACACAATGCCGTCTTATGTACAGGAAGACTGAGTCTTCCCACTGTCTATGTTTTGAGCGTTTCCTGTGTCACCAGTTTTACATTCTGATGCAACTCTGCAGGTTTACTGTATCCCTTGGACCTTCCCATTGTCGATGAAACACAGAAATCGCATCTTAATTAAATATAAGAGACACAATGCCGACTTAAGTACAGGAAGACTGAGTCTTCCTACTGTCTATGTTTTGAGCGTTTCCTGTGTCACCAGTTTTACATTCCTATTCACCTCTGCAGGTTAACAGTATCCATTGGACCTTCCCATTGACGATGAAACACAGACATTGCATCGGAATTAAATATAAGAGACACAAAGCTGACTTAAGTACAAGAAAACTGAGTCTTCTTACGGTCTATTATTTGAGCGTTTCCTGTGTCGCCAGTTTTACATTCCGATGCACCTCTGCAGGTTTACTGTATCCGTTGGACCTTCCCATTGGCGATGAAACACACAAATTACATCGAAATTAAATATAAGAGCCACAATGCCCACTTAAGTACAGGAAGACTGAGTCTTCCTACTGTCTATGTTTTGAGCGTTTCCTGTGTCAAGACTTTTACATTCCGATTCACCTCTGCAGGTTTACTGTATCCATTGGACCTTCCCATTGACGATGAAACACAGAAATTGCATCGGAATTAAATACAAGAGACACAATGCCGACTTAAGTACAGGAAGACTGAGTCTTCCTACTGTCTATGTTTTGAGCGTTTCCTGGGTCACCAGTTTTACATTCTGATGCACCTCTGCAGGTTTACTGAATCCCTTGGACCTTCCCATTGACGATGAAACACAGAAATTGCATCGGAAATAAATATAAGAGACACAATGCCGACTTAAGTACAGGAAGACTGAGTCTTCCTACTGTCTATAATTTGAGCGTTTCCTGTGTCACCAGGTTTACATTCCGATGCACCTCTACAGGGTTACTGTATCCCTTGGACCTTCACAGTTACGATGAAACACAGAAATCGCATCGGAATTAAATATAAGAGACACATTCCGACTTAAGTATAGGAAAACATTCTTCTTACAGTCAATGCTTTGAGCGTTTCCTGTGTCACCAGTTTTACATTCCGATGCACCTCTGCAGGTTTACTGTATCCCTTGGACCTTCCCATTGGCGATGAAACACACAAATTACATCGAAATTAAATATAAGAGACACAATGCCGACTTAAGTACAGGAAGACTGAGTCTTCCTACTCTCTATGTTTTGAGCGTTTCCTGTGTCACCAGTTTTACATTCCGATTCACCTCTGCAGGCTTACTGTATCCATTGGACCTTCCCATTGACGATGAAACACAGAAATTGCATCGGAATTAAATATAAGAGACACAACGCCGACTTAAGTACAAGAAAAGTGAGGCTTCTTACGGTCTATGTTTGAGCGTTTCCTGTGTCACCAGTTTTACATTCCGAAGCACCCCTGCCGGTTTACTGTATCCCTTGGACCTTCCCATTGTCGATGAAACACAGAAATCGCATCGGAATTAAATATAAGAGACACAATGCCGACTTAAGTACAGGAAGACTGAGTCTTCCTACTGTCTATGTTTTGAGCGTTTCCTGTGTCACCAGTTTTACATTCCGATGCTCCTCTGCAGGTTTACTGTATCCATTGGACCTTCCCATTGTCGATGAAACACAGAAATCGCATCGGAGTTAAACATAAGAGACACAACGCCGACTTAAGTAGAAGAAAACTGAGTCTTCTTACGGTCTATGTTTTGAGCGTTTCCTGTGTCACCAGTTTTACATTCCGATGCACCTCTGCTGGTTTACTGTATCCCTTGGACCTTCCCATTGTCGAGGAAACACAGAAATCGCATCGGAATTAAATATAAGAGACACAATGCCGACTTAAGTACAGGAAGACTGAGTCTTCCTACTGTCTATAATTTGAGCGTTTCCTGTGTCACCAGTTTTACATTCCGATGCACCTCTACAGGTTTACTGTATCCCTTGGACCTTCACAGTTACGATGAAACACAGATATTGCATCGGAATTAAATATAAGAGACACAATGCCGACTTATGTACTGGAAGACTGAGTCTTCCTACTGTCTAGGTTTGAGCGTTTCCTGTGTCACCAGTTTTACATTCTGATGCACCTCTGCAGGTTTACTGTATCCCTTGGACCTTCCCATTGACGACGAAACACAGAAATTGCATCGGAATTAAATATAAGAGACACAATGCCGACTTAAGTACAGGAAGACTGAGTCTTCCCACTGTCTATAATTTGAGCGTTTCCTGTGTCACCAGTTTTACATTCCGATGCACCTCTGCAGGTTTACTGTATCCCTTGGACCTTCCCGTTGACGATTAAACACAGAAATTGCATCGGAATTAAATATAAGAGACACAATGCCGACTTAAGTACAGGAACACGGAGTCTTCCTACTGTCTATGTTTTGAGCATTTCCTGTGTCACCAGTTTTACATTCCGATGCACCTCTGCAGGTTTACTGTATCCATTGGACCTTCCTATTGTCGATGAAACACAGAAATCGCATCGGAATTAAATATAAGGGACACAATGCCGACTTAAGTACAGGAAGACTGAGTCTTCCTACTGTCTATGTTTTGAGCGTTTCCTGTGTCAAGACTTTTACATTCCGATTCACCTCTGCAGGTTTACTGTATCCATTGGATCTTCCCATTTACGATGAAACACAGATATTTCATCGGAATTAAATATAAGAGACACAACGCCGACTTAAGTACAAGAAATCTGAGTCTTCTAACGGTCTATGTTTTGAGCGTTTCCTGTGTCACCAGTTTTACATTCTGATGCACCTCTGCAGGTTTACTATATCCCTTGTTCCTTCCCATTGACGATGAAACACAGAAATTGCATCGGAATTAAATATAAGAGACACATTGCCGACTTAAGTACAGGAAGACTGAGTCTTCCTACGGTCTATAATTTGAGCGTTTCCTGTGTCACCAGTTTTACATTCCGATGCACCTCTACAGGTTTACTGTATCCCTTGGACCTTCACAGTTACGATGAAACATAGATATTGCATCGGAATTAAATATAAGAGACACAATGCCGACTTATGTACTGGAAGACTGAGTCTTCCTACTGTCTAGGTTTGAGCGTTTCCTGTGTCACCAATTTTACATTCTGATGCACCTCTGCAGGTTTACTGTATCCTTTGGACCTTCCCATTGACGACGAAACACAGCAATTGCATCGGAATTAAATATAAGAGACACAATGCCGACTTAAGTACAGGAAGACTGAGTCTTCCCACTGTCTATAATTTGAGCGTTTCCTGTGTCACCAGTTTTACATTCCGATGCACCTCTGCAGGTTTACTGTATCCCTTGGACCTTCCCGTTGACGATTAAACACAGAAATTGCATCGGAATTAAATATAAGAGACACAATGCCGACTTAAGTACAGGAACACTGAGTCTTCCTACTGTCTATGTTTTGAGCGTTTCCTGTGTCACCAGTTTTACATTCCGATGCACCTCTGCAGGTTTACTGTATCCATTGGACCTTCCTATTGTCGATGAAACACAGAAATCGCATCGGAATGAAATATAAGGGACACAATGCCGACTTAAGTACAGGAAGACTGAATCTTCCTACTGTCTATGTTTTGAGCGTTTCCTGTGTCAAGACTTTTACATTCCGATTCACCTCTGCAGGTTTACTGTATCCATTGGATCTTCCCATTTACGATGAAACACAGATATTTCATCGGAATTAAATATAAGAGACACAACGCCGACTTAAGTACAAGAAATCTGAGTCTTCTTACGGTCTATGTTTTGAGCGTTTCCTGTGTCACCAGTTTTACATTCCGATGCACCCCTTCCGGTTTACTGTATCCCTTGGAGCTTCCCATTGTTGATGAAACACAGAAATCGCATCGGAATTAAATATAAGAGACACAATGCCGACTTAAGTACAGGAAGACTGAGTCTTCCTACTGTCTATGTTTTGAGCGTTTCCTGTGACACCAGTTTTACATTCCGATTCACCTCTGCAGGTTTACTGTATCCATTGGACCTTCTCACTGACGATGAAACACAGAATTTGCATCGGAATTAAATATAAGAGACACAATGACGCTTTAAGTACAGGAAGACTGAGTCTTCCTACTGTCTATGTTTTGAGCGTTTCCTGTGTCATCAGTTTTACATTCCGATGCACCTCTGCAGGTTTACTGTATCCCTTGGACCTTCCCATTGACGATGAAAAACAGAAATTGCTTCGGAATTAAATATAAGAAACACAATGCCGACTTAAGTACAGGAAGACTAAGTCTTCCTACTGTCTATGTTTTGAGCGTTTCCTGTGTCATCAGTTTTACTTTCCGATGCACCTCTGCTGGTTTACTATATCCCTTGGACCTTCCCATTCACGATGAAACACAGAAATTTCATCGGAAATAAGTATAAGAGACACAATGCCGACTTAAGTACAGGAAGACTGAGTCTTCCTACTGTCTATGTTTTGAGCGTTTCCTGTGTCACCACTTTTACATTCCGATGCACTTCTGCAGGTTTACTGTATCCATTGGACCTCCCCATTGACGATGAAACACAGAAATTGCATCGGAATTAAGTATAAGAGACACAATGCCGACTTAAGTACAGGAAGACTGAGTCTTCCTACTGTCTAGGTTTGAGCGTTTCCTGTGTCACCAGTTTTACATTCTGATGCACCTCTGCAGGTTTACTGTATCCCTTGGACCTTCACATTGACGATGAAACACAGAAATTGCATCGGAATTAAATATAAGAGACACAATGCCGACTTAAGTACAGGAAGACTGAGTCTTCCTACTGTCTATAATTTGAGCGTTTCCTGTGTCACCAGTTTTACATTCCGATGCACCTCTACGGGTTTACTGTATCTCTTGGACCTTCCCATTGACGATGAAACACAGAAATTGCATCGGAATTAAATATAACAGACACAATGCCGACTAAAGTACAGGAACACTGAGTCTTCCTACTGTCTATGTTTTGAGCGTTTCCTGTGTCAACACTTTTACATTCCGATTTTCCTCTGCAAGTTTACTGTATCCATTGGACCTTACCATTTACGATGAAACACAAATATTTCATTGGAATTAAATATAAGAGACACAACGCCGACTTAAGTACAAGAAATCTGAGTCTTCTTACGGTCTATGTTTTGAGCGTTTTCTGTGTCACCAGTTTTACATTCCGATGCACCCCTGCCGGTTTACTGTATCCCTTGGACCTTCCCATTGTCGATGAAACACAGAAATCGCATCGGAATAAAATATAAGAGACACAATGCCGACTTAAGTACAGGAAGACTGAGTCTTCCTACTGTCTATGTTTTGAGCGTTTCCTGTGTCACCAGTTTTACATTCCGATTCACCTCTGCAGGTTTACTGTATCCATTGGACCTTCCCACTGACGATGAAACACAGAAATTGCATCGGAATTAAATATAAGAGACACAACGCCGACTTAAGTACAAGAAAACTGAGTCTTCTTACGGTCTATGTTTTGAGCGTTTCCTGTGTCACCAGTTTTACATTCCGATGCACCTCTGCCGGTTTACTGTATCCCTTGGACCCTCCCATTGTCGATGAAACACAGAAATCGCATCGGAAGTAAATATAAGAGACACAATGCCGACTTAAGTACAGGAAGACTGAGTCTTCCTACTGTCTATGTTTTGAGCGTTTCCTGTGTCAATAGTTTTACATTCCGATGCACCTCTGCAAATTTACTGTATCCCTTGGACCTTCCCATTGACGATGAAACACAGAAATTGCATCGGAATTAAATATAAGAGACACAATGCCGACTTAAGTACAGGAAGACTAAGTCTTCCTACTGTCTATGTTTTGAGCGTTTCCTGTGTCATCAGTTTTACTTTCCGATGCACCTCTGCTGGTTTACTATATCCCGTGGACCTTCCCATTCACGATGAAACACAGAAATTTCATCGGAAATAAATATGAGAGAGACAATGCCGACTTAAGTACAGGAAGACTGAGTCTTCCTACTGTCTATGCTTTGAGCGTTTCCTGTGTCACCAGTTTTACATTCCGATGCTCCTCTGCAGGTTTACTGTATCCCTTGGACCTTCCCATTGACGATGAAACACAGAAATTTAATCGGAAATAAATATAAGAGACACAATGCCGAATTAAGTACAGGAAGACTGAGTCTTCCTACTGTCTATGCTTTGAGCGTTTCCTGTGTCACCAGTTTTACATTCCGATGCACCTCTGGAGGTTTACTGTATCCCTTGGACCTTCCCATTGACGATGAAACACAGAAATTGCATCGGAATTAAATATAAGAGACACAATGCCGACTTAAGTACAGGAAGACTGAGTCTTCCTACTGTCTATGTTTTGAGCGTTTCCTGTGTCACTAGTTTTACATTCCGATGCACCCCTGCAGGTTTACTGTATCCCTTGGATCTTCCCATTGACTATGAAACACAGAAATTGCTTCGCAATTAAATATATGAGACACAATGCCGTCTTATGTACAGGAAGACTGAGTCTTCCCACTGTCTATGATTTGAGCGTTTCCTGTGTCACCAGTTTTACATTCTGATGCAACTCTGCAGGTTTACTGTATCCCTTGGACCTTCCCATTGTCGATGAAACACAGAAATCGCATCTTAATTAAATATAAGAGACACAATGCCGACTTAAGTACAGGAAGACTGAGTCTTCCTACTGTCAATGTTTTGAGCGTTTCCTGTGTCACCAGTTTTACATTCCTATTCACCTCTGCAGGTTAACAGTATCCATTGGACCTTCCCATTGACGATGAAACACAGAAATTGCATCGGAATTAAATATAAGAGACACAAAGCTGACTTAAGTACAAGAAAACTGAGTCTTCTTACGGTCTATTATTTGAGCGTTTCCTGTGTCACCAGTTTTACATTCCGATGCACCTCTGCAGGTTTACTGTATCCGTTGGACCTTCCCATTGGCGATGAAACACACAAATTACATCGAAATTAAATATAAGAGACACAATGCCGACTTAAGTACAGGAAGACTGAGTCTTCCTACTGTCTATGCTTTGAGCGTTTCCTGTGTCACCAGTTTTACATTCCGATGCACCTCTGCAGGTTTACTGTATCCCTTGGACCTTCCCATTCACGATGAAACACATAAATTGCATCGGAATTAAATATAAGAGACACAATGCCGACTTAAGTACAGGAAGACTGAGTCTTCCTACTGTCTATGTTTTGAGCGTTTCCTGTGTCATCACGTCTACATTCCGATGCACTTCTGCAGGTTTACGGTATCCATTGGACCTCCCCATTGACATGAAACACAGAAATTGCATCGGAATTAAGTATAAGAGACACAATGCCGACTTAAGTACAGGAAGACTGAGTCTTCCTACTGTCTAGGTTTGAGCGTTTCCTGTGTCACCAGTTTTACATTCTGATGCACCTCTGCAGGTTTACTGTATCCCTTGGACCTTCACATTGACGATGAAACACAGAAATTGCATCGGAATTAAATATAAGAGACACAATGCCGCCTTAAGTACAGGAAGACTGAGTCTTCCTACTGTCTATAATTTGAGCGTTTCCTGTGTCACCAGTTTTACATTCCGATGCACCTCTACGGGTTTACTGTATCATTTGGACCTTCACATTGACGATGAAACACAGAAATTGCATCGGAATTAAATATAACAGACACAATGCCAACTTAAGTACAGGAAGACTGAGTCTTCCTACTGTCTATAATTTGAGCGTTTCCTGTGTCACCAGTTTTACATTCCGATGCACCTCTCAAGCCTTACTGAATCCCTTGGACCATCACAGTGACGATGAAACACAGAAATTGCATCGGAATTAAATATAAGAGACACAATGCCGACTTAAGTACAAGAAAACAGTCTTCTTACGGTCAATATTTTGAGCGTTTCCTGTGTCACCAGTTTTACAATCCGATGCACCCCTGCCGGTTTACTGTATCCCTTGGACCTTCCCATTGTCGATGAAACACAGAAATCGCATCGGAATTAAAGAGACACAATGCCGACTTAAGTACAGGAAGACTGAGTCTTCCTACTGTCTGTGTTTTGAGCGTTTCCTGTGTCACCAGTTTTACATTCCGATTCACCTCTGCAGGTTTACTGTATCCCTTGGACCTTCCCATTGACGATGAAACACAGAAATTGCATCGGAATTAAATGTAAGAGACACAACGCCGACTTAAGTACAAGAAAACTGAGTCTTCTTACGGTCTATGTTTTGAGCGTTTCCTGTGTCACCAGTTTTACATTCCGATGCACCTCTGCCGGTTTACTGTATCCCTTGGAACCTCCCATTGTCGATGAAACACAGAAATCGCATCGGAATTAAATATAAGAGACACAATGCCGACTTAGGTACAGGAAGACTGAGTCTTCCTACTGTCTATGTTTTGAGCGTTTCCTGTGTCACCAGTTTTACATTCCGATGCTCCTCTGCAGGTTTACTGTATCCCTGGGACCTTCCCATTGACGATGAAACACGGAAATTTAATCGGAAATAAATATAAGAGACACAATCCCGAATTAAGTACAGGAAGACTGAGTCTTCCTACTGTCTATGCTTTGAGCGTTTCCTGTGTCACCAGTTTTACATTCCGATGCACCTCTGCAGGTTTACTGTATCCCTTGGACCTTCCCATTGTCGATGAAACACAGAAATTGCTTCGGAATTAAATATATGAGACACAATGACGTCTTATGTACAGGAAGATGAGTCTTCCTACTGTCTATGTCTTGAGCGTTTCCTGTGTCACCAGTTTTACATTCTGATGAAACTCTGCAGGTTTACTGTATCCCTTGGACCTTCCCATTGTCGATGAAACACAGAAATCGCATCGGAATTAAATACAAGAGACACAATGCCGACTTAAGTACAGGAAGACTGAGTCTTCCTACAGTCTATGTTTTGAGCGTTTCCTGTGTCACCAGTTTTACATTCCTATTCACCTCTGCAGGTTAACAGTATCCATTGGACCTTCCCATTGACGATGAAACACAGAAATTGCATCGGAATTAAATATAAGAGACACAAAGCTGACTTAAGTACAAGAAAACTGAGTCTTCTTACGGTCTATTATTTGAGCGTTTCCTGTGTCACCAGTTTTACATTCAGATGCACCTCTGCAGGTTTACTGTATCCGTTGGACCTTCCCATTGGCGATGAAACACACAAATTACATCGAAATTAAATATAAGAGACACAATGCCCACTTAAGTACAGGAAGACTGAGCCTTCCTACTGTCTATGTTTTGAGCGTTTCCTGTGTCGACAGTTTGACATGCGATTCACATCTGCAGGTTAACTGTATCCATTGGACATTCCCATTGACGATGAAACACAGAAATTGCATCGGCATTAAGTATAAGAGACACAATGCCGACTTAAGTACAGGAAGACTGAGTCTTCCTACTGTCTATGCTTTGAGCGTTTCCTGTGTCACCAGTTTTACATTCTGATGCACCTCAGCAGGTTTACTGTATCCCTTGGACCTTCCCATTGACGATGAAACAATGAAATTGCATCGGAATTAAATATAAGAGACACAATGCCGACTTAAGTACAGGAAGACTGAGTCTTCCTACTGTCTATGTTTTGAGCGTTTCCTGTGTCAACACTTTTACATTCCGATTCACCTCTGCAGGTTTACTGTATCCATTGGACCTTCCCATTTCCGATGAAACACAGATATTTCATCGGAATTAAATATAAGAGACACAACGCCGACTTAAGTACAAGAAATCTGAGTCTTCTTACGGTCTATGTTTTGAGCGTTTCCTGTGTCACCAGTTTTACATTCCGATGCACCTCTACAGGTTTACTGTATCCCTTGGACCTACCCATTGTCGATGAAACACAGGAATCGCATCGGAATAAAATATAAGAGACACAATGCCGACTTAAGTACACGAAGACTGAGTCTTCCTACTGTCTATGTTTTGAGCGTTTCCTGTGTCACCAGTTTTACATTCCTATTCACCTCTGCAGGTTAACTGTATCCATTGGACCTTCCCATTGACGATGAAACACAGAAATTGCATCGGAATTAAATATAAGAGACACAACGCGGACTTAAGTACAAGAAAACTGAGTCTTCTTACGGTCTATGTTTTGAGCGTTTCCTGTGTCATCCGTTTTACAATCCGATGCACCTATGCAGGTTTACTGTATCCCTTGGACCTTCACATTGACGATGAAACACAGAAATTGCATCGGAATAAAATATAAGAGACACAATGCCCACTTAAGTACAGGAAGACTGAGCCTTCCTACTGTCTATGCTTTGAGCGTTTCCTGTGTCGACAGTTTGACATTCCGATTCACATCTGCAGGCTTACTGTATCCATTGGACCTTCCCATTGACGATGAAACACAGAAATTGCATCGGCATTAAATATAAGAGACACAATGCCGACATAAGTACAGGAAGACTGAGTCTTCCTACTGTCTATGTTTTGAGCGTTTCCTGTGTCACCAGTTTTACATTCTGATGCACCTCTGCAGGTTTACTGTATCCCTTGGACCTTCCCATTGTCGATGAAACCCAGAAATCGCATCGGAATTAAATATAACAGACATAATGCCGACTTAAGTACAGGAACACTGAGTCTTCCTACTGTCTAAGTTTTGAGCGTTTCCTGTGTCACCAGATTTACATTCCGATTCACCTCTGCAGGGTTACTGAATCCATTGGACCTTCCCATTGACGATGAAACACAGATATTGCATCGGAATTAAATATAAGAGACACAACGCCGACTTAAGTACAAGAAAACTGAGTCTTCTTACGGTCTATGTTTTGAGCGTTTCCTGTGTCACCAGTTTTACATTCCGATGCACCTCTGCCGGCTTACTGTATCCCTTGGACCCTCCCATTGTCGATGAAACACAGAAATCGCATCGGAATTGAATATAAGAGACACAATGCCGACTTAAGTACAGGAAGACAGAGTCTTCCTAAGGTCTATGTTTTGAGCGTTTCCTGTGTCATCAGTTTTACATTCCGATGCACCTATGCAGATTTACTGTATCCCTTGGACCTTCCCATTGACGATGAAAAACAGAAATTGCATCGGAATTAAATATAAGAGACACAATGCCGACTTAAGTACAGGAAGACTAAGTCTTCCTACTGTCTATGTTTTGAGCGTTTCCTGTGTCATCAGTTTTACTTTCCGATGCACCTCTGCTGGTTTACTATATCCCTTGGACCTTCCCATTCACGATGAAACACAGAAATTGCATCGGAATTAAATATAAGAGACACAATGCCGACTTAGGTACAGGAAGACTGAGTCTTCCTACTGTCTATGTTTTGAGCGTTTCCTGTGTCACCAGTTTTACATTCCGATGCTCCTCTGCAGGTTTACTGTATCCCTTGGACCTTCCCATTGACGATGAAACACAGAAATTTAATCGGAAATAAATATAAGAGACACAATGCCGAATTAAGTACAGGAAGACTGAGTCTTCCTACTGTCTATGTCTTGAGCGTTTCCTGTGTCACCAGTTTTACATTCTGATGCAACTCTGCACGTTTACCGTATCCCTTGGACCTTCCCATTGTCGATGAAACACAGAAATCGCATCGGAATTAAATATAAGAGACACAATGCCGACTTAAGTACAGGAAGACTGAGTCTTCCTACTGTCTATGTTTTGAGCGTTTCCTGTGTCACTAGTTTTACATTCCGATGCACCTCTGCAGGTTTACTGTATCCCTTGGACCTTCCCATTGACTATGAAACACAGAAATTGCTTCGGAATTAAATATAAGAGACACAATGACGTCTTATGTACAGGAAGACTGAGTCTTCCTACTGTCATTGTCTTGAGCGTTTCCTGTGTCACCAGTTTTACATTCTGATGCAACTCTGCACGTTTACTGTATCCATTGGACCTTCCCATTGACGATGAAACACAGAAATTGCATTGGCATTAAATATAAGAGACACAATGCCGACTTAAGTACAGGAAGACTGAGTCTTCCTACTGTCTATGTTTTGAGCGTTTCCTGTGTCACCAGTTTTACATTCTGATGCACCTCTGCAGGTTTACTGTATCCCTTGGACCTTCCCATTGACGATGAAACACAGAAATTGCATCGGAATTAAATATAACAGACACAATGCCGACTTAAGTACAGGAAGACTGAGTCTTCCTACTGTCTATGTTTTGAGCTTTTCCTGTGTCAACACTTTTACATTCCGATTCACCTCTGCAGGTTTACTGTATCCATTGGACCTTCCCATTTCCGATGAAACACAGATATTTCATCGGAATTAAATATAAGAGACACAACGCCGACTTAAGTACAAGAAATCTGAGTCTTCTTATGGTCTATGTTTTGAGCGTTTCCTGTGTCACCAGTTTTACATTCCGATGCACCTCTACAGGTTTACTGTATCCCTTGGACCTACCTATTGTCGATGAAACACAGAAATCGCATCGGAATGAAATATAAGAGACACAATGCCGACTTAAGTACAGGAAGACTGAGTCTTCCTACTGTCTAAGTTTTGAGCGTTTCCTGTGTCACCAGTTTTACATTCCGATTCACCTCTGCAGGTTTACTGTATCCATTGGACCTTCCCATTGACGATGAAACACAGAAATTGCATCGGAATTAAATATAAGAGAGACAACGCGGACTTAAGTACAAGAAAACTGAGTCTTCTTACGGGCTGTGTTTTGAGCGTTTCCTGTGTCATCCGTTTTACAATCCGATGCACCTCTGCAGGTTTAATGTATCCCTTGGACCTTCCCATTGACTATGAAACACAGAAATTGTTTCGGTATTAAATATAAGAGACACAATGCCGTCTTATGTACAGGAAGACTGAGTCTTCCTACTGTCTATGTTTTGAGCGTTTCCTGTGTCACCAGTTTTACATTCTGATGCACCTCTGCAGGTTTACTGTATACCTTGGACCTTCCCATTGTCGATGAAACACAGAAATTGCATCTGAATTAAATATAAGAGACACAATGCCGACTTAAGTACAGGAAGACTGAGTTTTCCTACTGTCTATAATTTGAGCGTTTCCTGTGTCACCAGTTTTACATTCCGATGCACCTCTACAGGTTTACTGTATCCCTTGGACCTTCACAGTGACGATGAAACACAGAAATTGCATCGGAATTAAATATAAGAGACACAATGCCGACTTAAGTACAGGAAGACTGAGACTTCCTACTGTCTATGTTTTGAGCGTTTCCTGTGTCGAGAGTTTGACATTCCGATGCACCTCTGCAGGTTTACTGTATCCCTTGGACCTTCCCATTGACTATGAAACACAGAAATTGCTTCGGAATTAAATATAAGAGACACAATGCCGTCTTATGTACAGGAAGACTGAGTCTTCCTACTGTCTATGTTTTGAGCGTTTCCTGTGTCACCAGTTTTACAGTCTGATGCACATCTGCAGGTTTACTGTATCCCTTGGACCTTCCCATTGTCGATGAGACCCAGCCATTGCATCGGAATTAAATATAAGAGACACAATGCCGACTTAAGTACAGGAAGACTGAGTCTTCCTACTGTCTATAATTAGAGCGTTTCCTGTGTCACCAGTTTTACATTCCGATGCAAATCTACAGGTTTACTGTATCCCTTGGACCTTCACAGTGAAGATGAAACACAGAAATTGCATCGGAATTAAATATGAGAGACACAATGCCGACTTAAGTACAGGAAGACTAAGTCTTCCTACTGTCTATGTTTTGAGCGTTTCCTGTGTCACCAGTTTTACATTCTGATGCACCTCTGCTGGTTTAATGTATCCCTTGGACCTTCCCATTGACGATGAAACACAGAAATTGCATCTGAAATAAATATAAGAGACACAATGCCGACTTAAGTACAAGAAAACTGAGTTTTCTTACGGTCTATGTTTTCGGCGTTTCCTGTGTCACCAGTTTTACATTCCGATGCATCTCTGCAGGTTTACTGTATCCATTGGACCATCCCATTGTCGATGAAACACAGAAATCGCATCGGAATTAAATATAAGAGACACAATGCCGACTTAAGTACGGGAAGACTGAGGCTTTCTACTGTCTTTGTATTGAGCGTTTCCTGTCTCACTAGTTTTAGATTTCGATGCACCTCTTCAGGTTTACTGTATCCCTTGGACCTTTCCATTGTCTAAGAAACACAGAAATTGCATCGGAATTAAATATAAGAGACACAATGCTGACTTAAGTACAGGAAGACTGAGTCTTCCTACTGTCTAGGTTTTGAGCGTTTCCTGTGTCACCAGTTTTACATTCCTATTCACCTCTGCAGGTTAACAGTATCCATTGGACCTTCCCATTGACGATGAAACACAGAAATTGCATCGGAATTAAATATAAGAGACACAAAGCTGACTTAAGTACAAGAAAACTGAGTCTTCTTACGGTCTATTATTTGAGCGTTTCCTGTGTCACCAGTTTTACATTCAGATGCACCTCTGCAGGTTTACTGTATCCGTTGGACCTTCCCATTGGCGATGAAACACACAAATTACATCGAAATTAAATATAAGAGACACAATGCCCACTTAAGTACAGGAAGACTGAGCCTTCCTACTGTCTATGTTTTGAGCGTTTCCTGTGTCGACAGTTTGACATGCGATTCACATCTGCAGGTTAACTGTATCCATTGGACATTCCCATTGACGATGAAACACAGAAATTGCATCGGCATTAAGTATAAGAGACACAATGCCGACTTAAGTACAGGAAGACTGAGTCTTCCTACTGTCTATGCTTTGAGCGTTTCCTGTGTCACCAGTTTTACATTCTGATGCACCTCAGCAGGTTTACTGTATCCCTTGGACCTTCCCATTGACGATGAAACACAGAAATTGCATCGGAATTAAATATAAGAGACACAATGCCGACTTAAGTACAGGAAGACTGAGTCTTCCTACTGTCTATGTTTTGAGCGTTTCCTGTGTCAACACTTTTACATTCCGATTCACCTCTGCAGGTTTACTGTATCCATTGGACCTTCCCATTTCCGATGAAACACAGATATTTCATCGGAATTAAATATAAGAGACACAACGCCGACTTAAGTACAAGAAATCTGAGTCTTCTTACGGTCTATGTTTTGAGCGTTTCCTGTGTCACCAGTTTTACATTCCGATGCACCTCTACAGGTTTACTGTATCCCTTGGACCTACCCATTGTCGATGAAACACAGGAATCGCATCGGAATAAAATATAAGAGACACAATGCCGACTTAAGTACACGAAGACTGAGTCTTCCTACTGTCTATGTTTTGAGCGTTTCCTGTGTCACCAGTTTTACATTCCTATTCACCTCTGCAGGTTAACTGTATCCATTGGACCTTCCCATTGACGATGAAACACAGAAATTGCATCGGAATTAAATATAAGAGACACAACGCGGACTTAAGTACAAGAAAACTGAGTCTTCTTACGGTCTATGTTTTGAGCGTTTCCTGTGTCATCCGTTTTACAATCCGATGCACCTATGCAGGTTTACTGTATCCCTTGGACCTTCACATTGACGATGAAACACAGAAATTGCATCGGAATAAAATATAAGAGACACAATGCCCACTTAAGTACAGGAAGACTGAGCCTTCCTACTGTCTATGCTTTGAGCGTTTCCTGTGTCGACAGTTTGACATTCCGATTCACATCTGCAGGCTTACTGTATCCATTGGACCTTCCCATTGACGATGAAACACAGAAATTGCATCGGCATTAAATATAAGAGACACAATGCCGACATAAGTACAGGAAGACTGAGTCTTCCTACTGTCTATGTTTTGAGCGTTTCCTGTGTCACCAGTTTTACATTCTGATGCACCTCTGCAGGTTTACTGTATCCCTTGGACCTTCCCATTGTCGATGAAACCCAGAAATCGCATCGGAATTAAATATAACAGACACAATGCCGACTTAAGTACAGGAACACTGAGTCTTCCTACTGTCTAAGTTTTGAGCGTTTCCTGTGTCACCAGATTTACATTCCGATTCACCTCTGCAGGGTTACTGAATCCATTGGACCTTCCCATTGACGATGAAACACAGATATTGCATCGGAATTAAATATAAGAGACACAACGCCGACTTAAGTACAAGAAAACTGAGTCTTCTTACGGTCTATGTTTTGAGCGTTTCCTGTGTCACCAGTTTTACATTCCGATGCACCTCTGCCGGCTTACTGTATCCCTTGGACCCTCCCATTGTCGATGAAACACAGAAATCGCATCGGAATTGAATATAAGAGACACAATGCCGACTTAAGTACAGGAAGACAGAGTCTTCCTAAGGTCTATGTTTTGAGCGTTTCCTGTGTCATCAGTTTTACATTCCGATGCACCTATGCAGATTTACTGTATCCCTTGGACCTTCCCATTGACGATGAAAAACAGAAATTGCATCGGAATTAAATATAAGAGACACAATGCCGACTTAAGTACAGGAAGACTAAGTCTTCCTACTGTCTATGTTTTGAGCGTTTCCTGTGTCATCAGTTTTACTTTCCGATGCACCTCTGCTGGTTTACTATATCCCTTGGACCTTCCCATTCACGATGAAACACAGAAATTGCATCGGAATTAAATATAAGAGACACAATGCCGACTTAGGTACAGGAAGACTGAGTCTTCCTACTGTCTATGTTTTGAGCGTTTCCTGTGTCACCAGTTTTACATTCCGATGCTCCTCTGCAGGTTTACTGTATCCCTTGGACCTTCCCATTGACGATGAAACACAGAAATTTAATCGGAAATAAATATAAGAGACACAATGCCGAATTAAGTACAGGAAGACTGAGTCTTCCTACTGTCTATGTCTTGAGCGTTTCCTGTGTCACCAGTTTTACATTCTGATGCAACTCTGCACGTTTACCGTATCCCTTGGACCTTCCCATTGTCGATGAAACACAGAAATCGCATCGGAATTAAATATAAGAGACACAATGCCGACTTAAGTACAGGAAGACTGAGTCTTCCTACTGTCTATGTTTTGAGCGTTTCCTGTGTCACTAGTTTTACATTCCGATGCACCTCTGCAGGTTTACTGTATCCCTTGGACCTTCCCATTGACTATGAAACACAGAAATTGCTTCGGAATTAAATATAAGAGACACAATGACGTCTTATGTACAGGAAGACTGAGTCTTCCTACTGTCATTGTCTTGAGCGTTTCCTGTGTCACCAGTTTTACATTCTGATGCAACTCTGCACGTTTACTGTATCCATTGGACCTTCCCATTGACGATGAAACACAGAAATTGCATTGGCATTAAATATAAGAGACACAATGCCGACTTAAGTACAGGAAGACTGAGTCTTCCTACTGTCTATGTTTTGAGCGTTTCCTGTGTCACCAGTTTTACATTCTGATGCACCTCTGCAGGTTTACTGTATCCCTTGGACCTTCCCATTGACGATGAAACACAGAAATTGCATCGGAATTAAATATAACAGACACAATGCCGACTTAAGTACAGGAAGACTGAGTCTTCCTACTGTCTATGTTTTGAGCTTTTCCTGTGTCAACACTTTTACATTCCGATTCACCTCTGCAGGTTTACTGTATCCATTGGACCTTCCCATTTCCGATGAAACACAGATATTTCATCGGAATTAAATATAAGAGACACAACGCCGACTTAAGTACAAGAAATCTGAGTCTTCTTATGGTCTATGTTTTGAGCGTTTCCTGTGTCACCAGTTTTACATTCCGATGCACCTCTACAGGTTTACTGTATCCCTTGGACCTACCTATTGTCGATGAAACACAGAAATCGCATCGGAATGAAATATAAGAGACACAAAGTACAGGAAGACTGAGTCTTCCTACTGTCTAAGTTTTGAGCGTTTCCTGTGTCACCAGTTTTACATTCCGATTCACCTCTGCAGGTTTACTGTATCCATTGGACCTTCCCATTGACGATGAAACACAGAAATTGCATCGGAATTAAATATAAGAGAGACAACGCGGACTTAAGTACAAGAAAACTGAGTCTTCTTACGGGCTGTGTTTTGAGCGTTTCCTGTGTCATCCGTTTTACAATCCGATGCACCTCTGCAGGTTTAATGTATCCCTTGGACCTTCCCATTGACTATGAAACACAGAAATTGTTTCGGTATTAAATATAAGAGACACAATGCCGTCTTATGTACAGGAAGACTGAGTCTTCCTACTGTCTATGTTTTGAGCGTTTCCTGTGTCACCAGTTTTACATTCTGATGCACCTCTGCAGGTTTACTGTATACCTTGGACCTTCCCATTGTCGATGAAACACAGAAATTGCATCTGAATTAAATATAAGAGACACAATGCCGACTTAAGTACAGGAAGACTGAGTTTTCCTACTGTCTATAATTTGAGCGTTTCCTGTGTCACCAGTTTTACATTCCGATGCACCTCTACAGGTTTACTGTATCCCTTGGACCTTCACAGTGACGATGAAACACAGAAATTGCATCGGAATTAAATATAAGAGACACAATGCCGACTTAAGTACAGGAAGACTGAGACTTCCTACTGTCTATGTTTTGAGCGTTTCCTGTGTCGAGAGTTTGACATTCCGATGCACCTCTGCAGGTTTACTGTATCCCTTGGACCTTCCCATTGACTATGAAACACAGAAATTGCTTCGGAATTAAATATAAGAGACACAATGCCGTCTTATGTACAGGAAGACTGAGTCTTCCTACTGTCTATGTTTTGAGCGTTTCCTGTGTCACCAGTTTTACAGTCTGATGCACATCTGCAGGTTTACTGTATCCCTTGGACCTTCCCATTGTCGATGAGACCCAGCCATTGCATCGGAATTAAATATAAGAGACACAATGCCGACTTAAGTACAGGAAGACTGAGTCTTCCTACTGTCTATAATTAGAGCGTTTCCTGTGTCACCAGTTTTACATTCCGATGCAAATCTACAGGTTTACTGTATCCCTTGGACCTTCACAGTGAAGATGAAACACAGAAATTGCATCGGAATTAAATATGAGAGACACAATGCCGACTTAAGTACAGGAAGACTAAGTCTTCCTACTGTCTATGTTTTGAGCGTTTCCTGTGTCACCAGTTTTACATTCTGATGCACCTCTGCTGGTTTAATGTATCCCTTGGACCTTCCCATTGACGATGAAACACAGAAATTGCATCTGAAATAAATATAAGAGACACAATGCCGACTTAAGTACAAGAAAACTGAGTTTTCTTACGGTCTATGTTTTCGGCGTTTCCTGTGTCACCAGTTTTACATTCCGATGCATCTCTGCAGGTTTACTGTATCCATTGGACCATCCCATTGTCGATGAAACACAGAAATCGCATCGGAATTAAATATAAGAGACACAATGCCGACTTAAGTACGGGAAGACTGAGGCTTTCTACTGTCTTTGTATTGAGCGTTTCCTGTCTCACTAATTTTAGATTTCGATGCACCTCTTCAGGTTTACTGTATCCCTTGGACCTTTCCATTGTCTAAGAAACACAGAAATTGCATCGGAATTAAATATAAGAGACACAATGCCGACTTAAGTACAGGAAGACTGAGTCTTCCTACTGTCTAGGTTTTGAGCGTTTCCTGTGTCACCAGTTTTACATTCTGATGCACCTCTGCAGGTTTACTGTATCCCTTGGACCTTCCCATTGACGATGAAACACAAAAATTGCATCGGAATTAAATATAAGAGACACAATGCCGACTTAAGTACAGGAACACTGAGTATTCCTACTGTCTATGTTTTGAGCGTTTCCTGTGTCACCAGTTTTACATTCCGATGCACCTCTGCAGGTTTACTGTGCCCATTGGACCTTCCCATTGTCGATGAAACACAGAAATCGCATCGGAATTAAATATAAGAGACACAATGCCGACTTAAGTACAGGAAGACTGAGTCTTCCTACTGTCTATGCTTTGAGCGTTTCCTGTGTCAACACTTTTACATTCCGATTCACCTCTACAGGTTTACTGTATCCAGTGGACCTTCCCATTTACGATGAAACACAGATATTTCATCGGAATTAAATATAAGAGACACAACGCCGACTTAAGTACAAGATATCTGAGTCTTCCTACTGTCTATGTTTTGAGCGTTTCCTGTGTCACCAGTTTTACATTCCGATTCACCTCTGCAGGTTTACTGTATCCATTGGACCTTCCCATTTACGATGAAACACAGAAATTACATCGGAATTCAATAAAAGAGACACAACGCCGACTTAACTACAAGAAAACTGAGTCTTCTTACGGTCTATGCTTTGAGCGTTTCCTGTGTCACCAGTTTTACATTCCGATGCACTCCTGCCGGTTTACTGTATCCCTTGGACCTTCCCATTGTCGATGAAACACAGAAATCGCATCGGAATTAAATATAAGAGACACAATGCCGGCTTAAGTACAGGAACACGGAGTCTTCCTACTGTCTACGTTTTGAGCGTTTCCTGAGTCACCGGTTTTACATTCCGATGCACCTCTTCAGGTTTACTGTATCCCCTGGACCTTCCCATTGACTAAGAAACACAGAAATTGCATCGGAATTAAATATAAGAGACACAATGCCGACTTAAGTACAGGAAGACTGAGTCTTCCTACTGTCTATAATTTGAGCGTTTCCTGTGTCACCAGTTTTACATTCCGATGCACCTCTGCAGGTTTACTGTATCCCTTGGACCTTCCCATTGACGATGAAACACAGAAATTGCATCGGAATTAAATATAAGAGACACAATTCCGACTTAAGTACAGGAAGACTGAGTCTTCCTACTGTCTATGTTTTGAGCGTTTCCTGTGTCACTAGTTTTACATTCCGATGCACCTCTGCAGGTTTACTGTATCCCTTGGACCTTCCCATTGACTATGAAACACAGAAATTGCTTCGGAACTAAATATATGAGACACAATGACGTCTTATGTACAGGAAGACTGAGTCTTCCTACTGTCTATGTCTTGAGCGTTTCCTGTGTCACCAGTTTTACATTCTGATGCAACTCTGCACGTTTACCGTATCCCTTGGACCTTCCCATTGTCGATGAAACACAGAAATCGCATCGGAATTAAATATAAGAGACACAATGCCGACTTAAGTACAGGAAGACTGAGTCTTCCTACTGTCTATGTTTTGAGCGTTTCCTGTGTCACTAGTTTTACATTCCGATGCACCTCTGCAGGTTTACTGTATCCCTTGGACCTTCCCATTGACTATGAAACACAGAAATTGCTTCGGAATTAAATATAAGAGACACAATGACGTCTTATGTACAGGAAGACCGAGTCTTCCTACTGTCTATGTCTTGAGCGTTTCCTGTGTCACCAGTTTTACATTCTGATGCAACTCTGCACGTTTACTGTATCCATTGGACCTTCCCATTGACGATGAAACACAGAAATTGCATTGGCATTAAATATAAGAGACACAATGCCGACTTAAGTACAGGAAGACTGAGTCTTCCTACTGTCTATGTTTTGAGCGTTTCCTGTGTCACCAGTTTTACATTCTGATGCACCTCTGCAGGTTTACTGTATCCCTTGGACCTTCCCATTGACGATGAAACACAGAAATTGCATCGGAATTAAATATAACAGACACAATGCCGACTTAAGTACAGGAAGACTGAGTCTTCCTACTGTCTATGTTTTGAGCGTTTCCTGTGTCAACACATTTACATTCCGATTCACCTCTGCAGGTTTACTGTATCCATTGGACCTTCCCATTTCCGATGAAACACAGATATTTCATCGGAATTAAATATAAGAGACACAACGCCGACTTAAGTACAAGAAATCTGAGTCTTCTTATGGTCTATGTCTTGAGCGTTTCCTGTGTCACCAGTTTTACATTCCGATGCACCTCTACAGGTTTACTGTATCCCTTGGACCTACCTATTGTCGATGAAACACAGAAATCGCATCGGAATGAAATATAAGAGACACAATGCCGACTTAAGTACAGGAAGACTGAGTCTTCCTACTGTCTAAGTTTTGAGCGTTTCCTGTGTCACCAGTTTTACATTCCTATTCACCTCTGCAGGTTAACTGTATCCATTGGACCTTCCCATTGACGATGAAACACAGAAATTGCATCGGAATTAAATATAAGAGAGACAACGCGGACTTAAGTACAAGAAAACTGAGTCTTCTTACGGGCTGTGTTTTGAGCGTTTCCTGTGTCATCCGTTTTACAATCCGATGCACCTCTGCAGGTTTACTGTATCCCTTGGACCTTCCCATTGACTATGAAACACAGAAATTGTTTCGGTATTAAATATAAGAGACACAATGCCGTCTTATGTACAGGAAGACTGAGTCTTCCTACTGTCTATGTTTTGAGCGTTTCCTGTGTCACCAGTTTTACATTCTGATGCACCTCTGCAGGTTTACTGTATACCTTGGACCTTCCCATTGTCGATGAAACACAGAAATTGCATCGGAATTAAATATAAGAGACACAATGCCGACTTAAGTACAGGAAGACTGAGTTTTCCTACTGTCTATAATTTGAGCGTTTCCTGTGTCACCAGTTTTACATTCCGATGCACCTCTACAGGTTTACTGTATCCCTTGGACCTTCACAGTGACGATGAAACACAGAAATTGCATCGGAATTAAATATAAGAGACACAATGCCGACTTAAGTACAGGAAGACTGAGACTTCCTACTGTCTATGTTTTGAGCGTTTCCTATGTCGAGAGTTTGACATTCCGATGCACCTCTGCAGGTTTACTGTATCCCTTGGACCTTCCCATTGACTATGAAACACAGAAATTGCTTCGGAATTAAATATAAGAGACACAATGCCGTCTTATGTACAGGAAGACTGAGTCTTCCTACTGTCTATGTTTTGAGCGTTTCCTGTGTCACCAGTTTTACAGTCTGATGCACATCTGCAGGTTTACTGTATCCCTTGGACCTTCCCATTGTCGATGAGACCCAGACATTGCATCGGAATTAAATATAAGAGACACAATGCCGACTTAAGTACAGGAAGACTGAGTCTTCCTACTGTCTATAATTAGAGCGTTTCCTGTGTCACCAGTTTTACATTCCGATGCTAATCTACAGGTTTACTGTATCCCTTGGACCTTCACAGTGAAGATGAAACACAGAAATTGCATCGGAATTAAATATGAGAGACACAATGCCGATTTAAGTACAGGAAGACTAAGTCTTCCTACTGTCTATGTTTTGAGCGTTTCCTGTGTCACCAGTTTTACATTCTGATGCACCTCTGCTGGTTTAATGTATCCCTTGGACCTTCCCATTGACGATGAAACACAGAAATTGCATCTGAAATAAATATAAGAGACACAATGCCGACTTAAGTACAAGAAAACTGAGTTTTCTTACGGTCTATGTTTTCGGCGATTCCTGTGTCACCAGTTTTACATTCCGATGCACCCCTGCCGGTTTACTGTATCCCATGGACCTTCCCATTGTCGATGAAACACAGAAATCGCATCGGAATTAAATATAAGAGACACAATGCCGACTTAAGTACAGGAAGACTGAGTCTTCCTATTGTCTATGTTTTGAGCGTTTCCTGTGTCACCAGTTATACATTCCGATTCACCTCTGCATGTTTACTGTATCCATTGGACCGTCCCATTGACGATGAAACACAGAAATTGCATCGGAATTAAATATAACAGACACAACGCCGACTAAAGTACAACAAAACTGAGTCTTCTTACGGTCTATGTTTTGAGCGTTTCCTGTGTCACCAGTTTTACATTCCGATGCACCCCTGCCGGTTTACTGTATCCCTTGGACCTTCCCATTGTCGATGAAACACAGAAATCGCATCGGAATTAAATATAAGAGACACAATGCCGACTTAAGTACAGGAACACTGAGTCTTCCTACTGTCTACGTTTTGAGCGTTTCCTGTGTCACCAGTTTTACATTCCGATGCATCTCTGCAGGTTTACTGTATCCATTGGACCATCCCATTGTCGATGAAACACAGAAATCGCATCGGAATTAAATATAAGAGACACAATGCCGACTTAAGTACGGGAAGACTGAGGCTTCCTACTGTCTATGTATTGAGCGTTTCCTGTCTCACTAGTTTTAGATATCGATGCACCTCTTCAGGTTTACTGTATCCCTTGGACCTTTCCATTGTCTAAGAAACACAGAAATTGCATCGGAATTAAATATAAGAGACACAATGCCGACTTAAGTACAGGAAGACTGAGTCTTCCTACTGTCTATGTTTTGAGCGTTTCCTGTGTCAACACATTTACATTCCGATTCACCTCTGCAGGTTTACTGTATCCATTGGACCTTCCCATTTCCGATGAAACACAGATATTTCATCGGAATTAAATTTAAGAGACACAACGCCGACTTAAGTACAAGAAATCTGAGTCTTCTTATGGTCTATGTTTTGAGCGTTTCCTGTGTCACCAGTTTTACATTCCGATGCACCTCTACAGGTTTACTGTATCCCTTGGACCTACCTATTGTCGATGAAACACAGAAATCGCATCGGAATGAAATATAAGAGACACAATGCCGACTTAAGTACAGGAAGACTGAGTCTTCCTACTGTCTAAGTTTTGAGCGTTTCCTGTGTCACCAGTTTTACATTCCTATTCACCTCTGCAGGTTAACTGTATCCATTGGACCTTCCCATTGACGATGAAACACAGAAATTGCATCGGAATTAAATATAAGAGAGACAACGCGGACTTAAGTACAAGAAAACTGAGTCTTCTTACGGGCTGTGTTTTGAGCGTTTCCTGTGTCATCCGTTTTACAATCCGATGCACCTCTGCAGGTTTACTGTATCCCTTGGACCTTCCCATTGACTATGAAACACAGAAATTGTTTCGGTATTAAATATAAGAGACACAATGCCGTCTTATGTACAGGAAGACTGAGTCTTCCTACTGTCTATGTTTTGAGCGTTTCCTGTGTCACCAGTTTTACATTCTGATGCACCTCTGCAGGTTTACTGTATACCTTGGACCTTCCCATTGTCGATGAAACACAGAAATTGCATCGGAATTAAATATAAGAGACACAATGCCGACTTAAGTACAGGAAGACTGAGTTTTCCTACTGTCTATAATTTGAGCGTTTCCTGTGTCACCAGTTTTACATTCCGATGCACCTCTACAGGTTTACTGTATCCCTTGGACCTTCACAGTGACGATGAAACACAGAAATTGCATCGGAATTAAATATAAGAGACACAATGCCGACTTAAGTACAGGAAGACTGAGACTTCCTACTGTCTATGTTTTGAGCGTTTCCTGTGTCGAGAGTTTGACATTCCGATGCACCTCTGCAGGTTTACTGTATCCCTTGGACCTTCCCATTGACTATGAAACACAGAAATTGCTTCGGAATTAAATATAAGAGACACAATGCCGTCTTATGTACAGGAAGACTGAGTCTTCCTACTGTCTATGTTTTGAGCGTTTCCTGTGTCACCAGTTTTACAGTCTGATGCACATCTGCAGGTTTACTGTATCCCTTGGACCTTCCCATTGTCGATGAGACCCAGACATTGCATCGGAATTAAATATAAGAGACACAATGCCGACTTAAGTACAGGAAGACTGAGTCTTCCTACTGTCTATAATTAGAGCGTTTCCTGTGTCACCAGTTTTACATTCCGATGCTAATCTACAGGTTTACTGTATCCCTTGGACCTTCACAGTGAAGATGAAACACAGAAATTGCATCGGAATTAAATATGAGAGACACAATGCCGACTTAAGTACAGGAAGACTAAGTCTTCCTACTGTCTATGTTTTGAGCGTTTCCTGTGTCACCAGTTTTACATTCTGATGCACCTCTGCTGGTTTAATGTATCCCTTGGACCTTCCCATTGACGATGAAACACAGAAATTGCATCTGAAATAAATATAAGAGACACAATGCCGACTTAAGTACAAGAAAACTGAGTTTTCTTACGGTCTATGTTTTCGGCGATTCCTGTGTCACCAGTTTTACATTCCGATGCACCCCTGCCGGTTTACTGTATCCCATGGACCTTCCCATTGTCGATGAAACACAGAAATCGCATCGGAATTAAATATAAGAGACACAATGCCGACTTAAGTACAGGAAGACTAAGTCTTCCTACTGTCTATGTTTTGAGCGTTTCCTGTGTCACCAGTTTTACGTTCTGATGCACCTCTGCTGGTTTAATGTATCCCTTGGACCTTCCCATTGACGATGAAACACAGAAATTGCATCTGAAATAAATATAAGAGACACAATGCCGACTTAAGTACAACAAAACTGAGTCTTCTTACGGTCTATGTTTTGAGCGTTTCCTGTGTCACCAGTTTTACATTCCGATGCACCCCTGCCGGTTTACTGTATCCCTTGGACCTTCCCATTGTCGATGAAACACAGAAATCGCATCGGAATTAAATAAAAGAGACACAATGCCGACTTAAGTACAGGAACACTGAGTCTTCCTACTGTCTACGTTTTGGGCGTTTCCTGGGTCACCAGTTTTACATTCCCATGCATCTCTGCAGGTTTACTGTATCCATTGGACCATCCCATTGTCGATGAAACACAGAAATCGCATCGGAATTAAATATAAGAGACACAATGCCGACTTAAGTACGGGAAGACTGAGGCTTCCTACTGTCTATGTATTGAGCGTTTCCTGTCTCACTAGTTTTAGATATCGATGCACCTCTTCAGGTTTACTGTATCCCTTGGACCTTTCCATTGTCTAAGAAACACAGAAATTGCATCGGAATTAAATATAAGAGACACAATGCCGACTTAAGTACAGGAAGACTGAGTCTTCCTACTGTCTAGGTTTTGAGCGTTTCCTGTGTCACCAGTTTTACATTCTGATGCACCTCTGCAGGTTTACTGTATCCCTTGGACCTTCCCATTGACGATGAAACACAAAAATTGCATCGGAATTAAATATAAGAGACACAATGCCGACTTAAGTACAGGAGGACTGAGTCTTCCTACTGTCTATAATTTGAGCGTTTCCTGTTTTACCAGTTTTACATTCCGATGCACCTCTACAGGTTTACTGTATCACTTGGACCTTCCCATTGACGATGAAACACAGAAATTGCATCGGAATTAAATATAAGAGACACAATGCCGACTTAAGTACAGGAACACTGAGTATTCCTACTGTCTATGTTTTGAGCGTTTCCTGTGTCACCAGTTTTACATTCCGATGCACCTCTGCAGGTTTACTGTGCCCATTGGACCTTCCCATTGTCGATGAAACACAGAAATCGCATCGGAATTAAATATAAGAGACACAATGCCGACTTAAGTACAGGAAGACTGAGTCTTCCTACTGTCTATGCTTTGAGCGTTTCCTGTGTCAACACTTTTACATTCCGATTCACCTCTACAGGTTTACTGTATCCAGTGGACCTTCCCATTTACGATGAAACACAGATATTTCATCGGAATTAAATATAAGAGACACAACGCCGACTTAAGTACAAGAAATCTGAGTCTTCCTACTGTCTATGTTTTGAGCGTTTCCTGTGTCACCAGTTTTACATTCCGATTCACCTCTGCAGGTTTACTGTATCCATTGGACCTTCCCATTTACGATGAAACACAGAAATTACATCGGAATTCAATAAAAGAGACACAACGCCGACTTAACTACAAGAAAACTGAGTCTTCTTACGGTCTATGCTTTGAGCGTTTCCTGTGTCACCAGTTTTACATTCCGATGCACTCCTGCAGGTTTACTGTATCCCTTGGACCTTCCCATTGTCGATGAAACACAGAAATCGCATCGGAATTAAACATAAGAGACACAATGCCGGCTTAAGTACAGGAACACGGAGTCTTCTTACTGTCTACGTTTTGAGCGTTTCCTGTGTCACCGGTTTTACATTCCGATGCACCTCTTCAGGTTTACTGTATCCCCTGGACCTTCCCATTGACTAAGAGACACAGAAATTGCATCGGAATTAAATATAAGAGACACAATGCCGACTTAAGTACAGGAAGACTGAGTCTTCCTACTGTCTATAATTTGAGCGTTTCCTGTGTCACCAGTTTTACATTCCGATGCACCTCTACAGGTTTACTGTATCACTTGGACCTTCCCATTGACGATGAAACACAGAAATTGCATCGGAAATAAATATAAGAGACCCAATGCCGACTTAAGTACAGGAAGACTGTGACTTCCTACTGTCTATGTTTTGAGCGTTTCCTGTGTCACCAGTTTTACATTCCGATGCACCTCTGCAGGTTTACTGTATCCATTGGACCTTCTAATTGTCGATGAAACACAGAAATCGCATCGGAATTAAATATAAGAGACACAATGCCGACTTAAGTACAGGAAGACTGAGTCTTCCTACTGTCTATGTTTTGAGCGTTTCCTGTGTCAACACTTTTACATTCCGATTCACCTCTACAGGTTTACTGTGTCCATTGGACCTTCCCATTGTCGATGAAACACAGATATTTCATCGGACTTAAATATAAGAGACACAACGCCGACTTAAGTACAAGAAATCTGAGTCTTCTTACGGTCTATGTTTTGAGCGTTTCCTGTGTCACCAGTTTTACATTCCGATGCACCCCTGCCGGTTTACTGTATCCCTTGGACCTTCCCATTGTCGATGAAACACAGAAATCGCATCGGAATTAAATATAAGAGACACAATGCCGACTTAAGTACAGGAACACTGAGTCTTCCTACTGTCTACGATTTGAGCGTTTCCTGTGTCACCAGTTTTACATTCCGATGCATCTCTGCAGGTTTACTGTATCCATTGGACCATCCCATTGTCGATGAAACACAGAAATCGCATCGGAATTAAATATAAGAGACACAATGCCGACTTAAGTACGGGAAGACTGAGGCTTCCTACTGTCTATGTATTGGGCGTTTCCTGTCTCACTAGTTTTAGATTTCGATGCACCTCTTCAGGTTTACTGTATCCCTTGGACCTTTCCATTGTCTAAGAAACACAGAAATTGCATCGGAATTAAATATAAGAGACACAATGCCGACTTAAGTACAGGAAGACTGAGTCTTCCTACTGTCTAGGTTTTGAGCGTTTCCTGTGTCACCAGTTTTACATTCTGATGCACCTCTGCAGGTTTACTGTATCCCTTGGACCTTCCCATTGACGATGAAACACAAAAATTGCATCGGAATTAAATATAAGAGACACAATGCCGACTTAAGTACAGGAGGACTGAGTCTTCCTACTGTCTATAATTTGAGCGTTTCCTGTGTTACCAGTTTTACATTCCGATGCACCTCTACAGGTTTACTCTATCACTTGGACCTTCCCATTGACGATGAAACACAGAAATTGCATCGGAATTAAATATAAGAGACACAATGCCGACTTAAGTACAGGAACACTGAGTATTCCTACTGTCTATGTTTTGAGCGTTTCCTGTGTCACCAGTTTTACATTCCGATGCACCTCTGCAGGTTTACTGTGCCCATTGGACCTTCCCATTGTCGATGAAACACAGAAATCGCATCGGAATTAAATATAAGAGACACAATGCCGACTTAAGTACAGGAAGACTGAGTCTTCCTACTGTCTATGCTTTGAGCGTTTCCTGTGTCAACACTTTTACATTCCGATTCACCTCTACAGGTTTACTGTATCCAGTGGACCTTCCCATTTACGATGAAACACAGATATTTCATCGGAATTAAATATAAGAGACACAACGCCGACTTAAGTACAAGAAATCTGAGTCTTCCTACTGTCTATGTTTTGAGCGTTTCCTGTGTCACCAGTTTTACATTCCGATTCACCTCTGCAGGTTTACTGTATCCATTGGACCTTCCCATTTACGATGAAACACAGAAATTACATCGGAATTCAATAAAAGAGACACAACGCCGACTTAACTACAAGAAAACTGAGTCTTCTTACGGTCTATGCTTTGAGCGTTTCCTGTGTCACCAGTTTTACATTCCGATGCACTCCTGCCGGTTTACTGTATCCCTTGGACCTTCCCATTGTCGATGAAACACAGAAATCGCATCGGAATTAAACATAAGAGACACAATGCCGGCTTAAGTACAGGAACACGGAGTCTTCTTACTGACTACGTTTTGAGCGTTTCCTGTGTCACCGGTTTTACATTCCGATGCACCTCTTCAGGTTTACTGTATCCCCTGGACCTTCCCATTGACTAAGAAACACAGAAATTGCATCGGAATTAAATATAAGAGACACAATGCCGACTTAAGTACAGGAAGACTGAGTCTTCCTACTGTCTATAATTTGAGCGTTTCCTGTGTCACCAGTTTTACATTCCGATGCACCTCTACAGGTTTACTGTATCACTTGGACCTTCCCATTGACGATGAAACACAGAAATTGCATCGGAAATAAATATAAGAGACACAATGCCGACTTAAGTACAGGAAGACTGTGACTTCCTACTGTCTATGTTTTGAGCGTTTCCTGTGTCACCAGTTTTACATTCCGATGCACCTCTGCAGGTTTACTGTATCCATTGGACCTTCTAATTGTCGATGAAACACAGAAATCGCATCGGAATTAAATATAAGAGACACAATGCCGACTTAAGTACAGGAAGACTGAGTCTTCCTACTGTCTAAGTAGATAGGAAATGTATGTTCTACCCCAATTACCGAAATCAGTCATTTAAACCCTATTTTATGCTATTTTTAGACCATTTTACATCGAAATCAGCTATTGTTCATATTTTTACAATGATACAACCACAAAATTAGGGAAATGCATAAAGTGTCTCTTTTAGATAGTACTATATACAAATATACAACATTTATAATGGTGTTGAATAATAAAAATATATACAATTATAGATGGTGTTGGTTATTCTAAATATTTACTTATATACAATTGCTAATAATGATGTTTATATAGTAAATACATATATACAATGAATGATGATGAAACAATAATATACAATATATTTTCATATATAAAACATAGACAACAAATAGTGGACAACAAATACTTACATTTTTTTATATAATAAATGGACAACATATCAAAGAAGTGTACCAAATGTGATATGGTAAAAGATATATCTGCATATGGACTTAAATTAGGTAAACCAAGGTCAATATGTAAGAAATGTATAAATCAAGATAGAAAAAACAGATATCAGCCAAAGAAAACCAGTAACATTCAAAATCAAACAGTACAAAAATGTACTAAATGTGAGATGATAAAAGATAATTCAGAATATGGAATGAAATTAGGTAAACCAAGATCTATATGTAAGAAATGTATAAATCAAGATAGAAAAAATAGATATTATTCAAAGAACACTAGTAACATTCAAAATGAAATACAAAATGATGATAGTAGACTAGTTCAACAATTCGAAAAAGCAGTTCAAATTGATATACCTGATGATATACATTATCCATCTGAATATTATGCACCTGAATATTGTCAAAATTGTTCACAATGGAATATTGTTGGTACAAGATGTTATATCTGTAATCCTGATAAAGTAAGTGTTCATAATAATAAAAAATATAGATTTAAATATTTTAATAAACATTTAATGAACTTACGTGTAACTATAGAAAATGGTGCAATAGTGGACATGTTTACTGGTAATGAAAAGGATCGTATTATAGAATTATTTGAGATGTTTAATCACTTTTACAAAGGTAAGGCAGTACCATACAAATATATAATTGCAAAAATAGCTGAACTATTAAATATTGAACATCAAATAAAAATACAAAACACAAATCGTAATATTAGTATATGGGAACAATTTTTAAATGAGAAAACAAAACATGAAGAAAATGAGTATAAGAAACAAGAAGATGAAGATGAAGATATTGATATATGGGATTAAAAGTTCTCTGTCAGTATTCTGTGTTGTGCATCATAAGTGAGATTTTTCTTTCCATACATGACTATGTAGGCTAGTGTATTATCAGGTATTTTATCCTTAAAAGTAGCACATAACTTCATAGTTGTTTTTTGTGTAACAACTGTATTTTTTCTATGTGCCATATTAATTACATAAATAGGATAATTTGTTATATAATTATATGGATTAACATCAACATTTCCATCTCCATTTTGTTTTAACCTTTTAAAATCACGAAATGAATCATAAGCTTTCAAATAATCGTATGGTGGATCTAAATTCCACATTTCTTGAGGAAATAATTCATTTCTCCCATTTTTCAGATATAGGTTTTGTAACATAACATGATCATATAATGATGAATCAAGCAATTGATTATTTTTACGATTAGTTTGAAATACAACAAATATAAAGTAAGGCATATCAAATTCCATTGAGTTATAATAATTTGTGATGTCTAATTCGAATTTTTCCTTACCATTTAATCCAGCTACTTCTACAGTTTGTAATTCATAAAATGATATTGGTATTTTTGGATTTTTCAGTATATTTTCTCGTAGTTCAAGTTCATAATTAGGTTCAAATTTAACAACGGGTACACGAATTTCCATATTCTCAACTATGATTTTACCTTCACTTGGAAGTGTATCTTTAATTTCAACTCCAGCATTATTATAATCAGCCCATCTCAAAATACAATCATTTGCACTTGATGACCATGTGAAACATACAGTAAGATCACCTTCAAACATCATTTCTTGGTAATCATTAAAAAATCCACCTAACATTTCCAATGGATATAATACTTCATTTTTCTTCTTTCTTAATTTTCCATTGTTAACTATATGTCCTTCCATACTTATTTTATCAGTAACACATGATGTTAAATGTAACAAAACTGATGATGAAATAAATGGATGTTCAATTCTAGATAAAACATGATTACCCTTTCTTATGGTTATAAAGTCAAATAGTTTTGCTACATAGTTATCAATTAGCTTCTTATTGGATTTTCCATCATATGTTGGATAATTAGTTCCATCAGTTTTAATAATACTAAAATTCATGTACAATTGAGCCATATTAGGATGCAACCATCCATCACCAACATGTATATTAATTTCTGTATCCTTATTGGGAATATTTAAGTTATTTTTTGTTTTTTCATTCACTGGAAATGATTGAAATTGATAGCTTTCAATCTTCTTCATTTATTAAGAAGAAAAATGTGTCATTTCATCTCCAATATAACTGTTATTTGTGCCCCATTGAAATCAATTAAATTATCATTGTCATCAGTTATAGTTACTTCTAAATCATATATTTTATCATGAATAGGAACAAATAATGGATGAGATGGTTCATATATTATTGGTGCACCAAATTCAACATTTGGTTTAAAAGAAGCAATAATATTAGTTTCTCTATGAAAATGATCATTATGCTTTATATACATACCATCAGCTAAATTAAAATTAATATTAATTAATTCAAATGGTATAATTTTAGGTACATCATTAGCAACAGTTCTTTGTTTTGGATTAATTGTTTGATTAGTAAAACCTAACAGAGGTGCTATATTATCTTTTTGTATATCCATATATATTTTTTTATCACTCTCAATAACAACTCTATTTAAAATTTCATCTGCTTTAATATTTATATTAGGGTTTTTTGTATGAATAAATTTTTCTATATTTTTTAAATTATATTGACCAATAGGAAATATAATTGTTTCACCATCACAATATAATTTATTATTTTTAGATGTTATATTAGGTGTTAAAAATGTTGTATAAAATCCAACTAATGCTACACTATTAAAGTTATCTCTAATAGGTACATTTAATCTTTTTTTAAGTACTGATGAATTACCACTCAATTGAAATAATCTACTCATTTATTATTAATTAAATGAATAAAATTGATTGGGAACCAAAAATTAGAATACCAGAGAAAAAGGTAAAAAATAAGCATGGGAAACTGTTACCTAATTCAATTAGATGTGCAATTATAGGACCAAGTGGATGTGGTAAAACAACATTAATGATTGATAACTATTTATTAGCACCAGGCTGGTTAAATTGGGATAAAATAAACCATGTATATATTTATTCTAAAAGCTTAGATCAATCAAAATATCAACAACTAATTAAAAAATGTAATAAAATTGAAGATATAACAGGTGATTCATTAGCATCATTTATTAGTAGCAATGATGACATTGTACCATTAGATGATTGTGATGATAATTCAATTGTAATATTTGATGATTTTATCCTAGAAAATCAAGATATAGTAAGAGAATATTTTACTAGAGGTAGACATAAAGGAATTGATTGTTTTTATTTAGCTCAAACATACTCAAAAATACCTAAACAGTTAGTCAGAGATAATCTGAATTTCTTAAATATATTTAGACAGGATGATACAAATCTACATCATGTTTATAATGAATTTGTTGGTGGTGATTTAAAATTTAACGAATTTAAAGAAATATGTAGTAAATGTTGGAATGATGAATTTGGTTTTATAACAATAGATATTACAAGGAAATGTAATGATGGAAAATATAGAAATAAAATACAACATTTCATAAGAACATAAACGTAAACATAAACATAAACATAAATGTTAACATAAACATAAACGTAAACATAAACATAAACATAAATGTTAACATAAACATAAATGTTAAACATAAACATAAACGTTAACATAAACGTTAAACGTCAACTCAAACATCAACATAAACACATTTTCATTCTAAATAAATGTTTACAAAATATGATCCAGCTATAGTTAAACAAGCTAAACGTAATAGAAAAAAAGTAGAAAAATTAAAAGAACAATTTAAAACATGGAAAAAACAACCAAGAACAGAATATGAAAAATATAAAAAAGAGGATCAACCTGTTATTGATGCTATAGAACAATTAAAACAAGGGTTTGAAGAAATAGGTGATAATGTTCTGAAAGCTATTGAAGAAAATAGAGAGGTAGAAAAACAAATAATTCCATATCATCACCATCATGACATAGCACCAATTAATGATTTTACATTAAGTGAATCTGAAATACGAGATGTTTTAACTCAATATGATGAAGAAATAAAAAATAAAAAAATGCTTAGTAAAAATGATGATAACAAAGGTAAAATTATAAATATAAGTGAAAGAATGTTAAAATATATCAATAACAGTGAGGATCCAGTTTTTGGATTAAGACCTGTTGGAATGTTTAAGTACATTGGTAAATTACCTGTAGAATTCAAAGGGGATAAACTAATCATTGGTGGACATGAATATGATGGTACAGATGGATTAATGAACCTTTTAACTAAAAAACATATTTCTATGGATGATTTGAATGATGAATTTTATCCTGTTGATCTATCAAATTATGCAGATATATTATACAAATCAGATGCGTTATATTCTGATAAAAATCCAAATAAAATCAAATCAAGTAAAGGTGTTAAATACAATAATTTGATAAAAGAAATTGTTGATATTTATTTCCCCCAAAAAAGAAAACAAACTATAGATTCATCAGATTGTTCAGATGTGTCCCCAACCAAATCAGGTACAGGATTTGTTAAAAAATATAGTGAAAAACCAGTTGAATATATATGGATGAATGATGTTAGACAACTAATTGATAGATTAATGGTAATTCATGGTGAGGAAATGGCTGGTAATAATAATTATTACAATGAAAAGGTAGGAATAACTAAAATGTTAACAAATAAATTTAATGACTTTATAATTAATGATCCAAAAGGTATTCCATATTTAATTAGGTTCTTGAATAATATACCACATACATTTTGGAAGAATGAAAAATATGGTAAAGGCTTGATAAATACATTAATTAATAAATTACCATTTGAAATGCATCTACCTGGTTATAATTATTGTGGACCAGGTACAAAATTAGATGAAAGGTTATCTAGAGGTGATAAAGGTATAAATCCATTAGATGAAGCATGTAAACAGCATGATATTGCATATAGGGATAATAAAGATATAGAAAAAAGACATATAGCTGATAAAATATTACAAAATGTAGCAAAAGAGAGAATGTATAGTTCAGATGCATCATTAGGTGAAAAATTAGCTTCTACTGCTGTTAGAGGAATAATGTATACTAAAAGAAAATTAGGAATGGGACTATATCTTGCTGAGATAGATGGGATTTTTAATCTATATAAATGAATACATTCAGTATTGACTATACTTTACTACCTAGTGGAAAAATTAAACCAAAAGCACTTAAAATTAAAGCCAATAATGATCAACTAAATAGTATTGATCAGTTTTTAACTAATGCTCAAAAAAGAAAAAGAGATAAAAAAATTGGTGGTAATTTACTTATTACACTAGGTATTCCAGTTGTGAAAAAGATTATTGAATATTTACAGAAAAAGAAAGAAGGTAGTGGATTAACACAACATGAAGGTGGTTTTCTACCTTTACTATTTGCAGCATTAGGAGCATTGGGATCTTTAGCAGGTGGTGCTGCAGCTGTTGCTAGTTCAGTTATGAATAAAAAGAAAAATGATGCTGAATTAGCTGAATTAAAGAGGCATAATATGGAAATGGAGAAAAAAGGTACAGGGTTAAAAAAACGATGCAAAAAATAATGAAAATGTATCCACAAGCATTGAGTAATTTTGATTTAGAAAATATAGCTAAAAAACTAAAAATTAAACATTTTAAAGGTGTTTTTATGATAGATGAGTTATCTAATAAACCTAAAAATAATGAATGTGGAATAGTAAATTTAGACACATCTGATCATGTTGGTACACATTGGATATGTTATTATAAGAATAATGATGGTAAATTTGTGTTTGATTCATTTGGTGGCAATATACCATATCAACTAGTTAAATATTTAGGTGAAAATGAATTATACTATAATGCAATGAGAATACAAAATTATGATGAAGTAATATGTGGGCATTTATGTATATTTGTGTTAAAGCTATTATCAGATGGTTATAAATTCAGTGATATTTTGAATCTAATAAATGGACATTTTTGGAAATAAAATAAAATCAGAAAATATAAAAAACAAACAAATTAATAAACTAAACTCAATATTGGATTCAAAAATTCAAAATGTAATTAATGTATTTGAAAAAGAACTGATTGAGATTTTTGAGGTTACCACAAAATATATTAGTTTTAAAGGTAAACGGTTAGTAAATATAAATGACCCAGTTAATGACTATGATGCTGTTACAAAAGGATACTTAGAAAACGAATATGTTACCAAACCTGAATACATGTCTATTTTAACACAATTTAATAACTATGTTACCAATACAAAACTTAATGAAAAAATTAATCAGATTCATCAAGATAACTACAACACTTTTAAGAATTTCTTCACAAAAAAGGAGATTGAAAAGGCTTTTTCAGATTATTTCTCAAAGTCAGATTTATCACCATACATAAATAAAATAAATAATCTTGAAAATAAAATCTGTGATAAACAAACAATTGAATTTACCTTTCTGACTGGAAATGAACAAAAAATGCACAACTTTGAATATGATTTCAGACTTAAAAGAATTGTTGTTGTTGGTAAGAATATAAACAAAGATTTGAAATTTGATGACTTTGATATTGCAGTAAGTGTAGCTGATAAATTATATGAAGTAAATAATGGTAATCAATCAATAATTGTGCACAAATCAAATTTTCTAACTGTTACATTAAATGATGCAGTTAAAACTGTTCCAGTTGATGTTAAGTTAATTATATTTGGTGAATTAATAGATGAAGAAGAATTTTAAGCCTTATAAATGAATGATCAAATATATTGTTTGAAGTGTAAAACATTTACAGATACACATGATCTACATAGATCAATAACTAAAAATGGACGTAATAGAATTGAAGGCATATGTTCAGTATGTAAAACAAAAAAGAGTAAGTTTTTAAAAAAAAATTAATAGTAAGTAGAGAAAATATAATAAATGAACTACATAAACCAATGAGAAAAAATTACAATAGAAGAAAAGTAGAATCATTTGGGATAGATGATTTATGGCAAGCTGATTTAGTTGAAATGGATTCAGGTAATTTAAAAGGTATATCAAAAATAAATAAAGGATATAAATATATGTTAACTGTTATTGATGTATATTCTAAATATGCATGGGCTATTCCAATTAAGGATAAATCAGGTGAAAATGTAGCAAATGCATTTGATAATATATTTAAAATTAGATCACCAAAACATTTACAAACAGATAATGGAAAAGAATTTTATAATAAATATTTTAATAAACTAATGAAAATATATAATGTTAATCACTATTCTACATTTACTGAAATTAAAGCATCAGTTGTAGAACGATTTAATAGAACACTAAAAGAGAAAATGTGGAAACAATTTGATATTCAAGGTAACTATAAATGGGTTGATATATTACAAAAACTAGTAAATGACTATAATAATACTAAACATAGTACAATAAATATGAAACCAATAGATGTTAATGATAAAAATTATAAACCATCTGCTACTGTAATATATCCATATAAAGCTAAATATTCTATTGGTGATCAAGTTAGAATAAGTAAATTAAAAGGAATATTTGAAAAAGGATATACAGCTAATTGGTCAACAGAATTATTTGAAATTGAAGATGTTATTTATTCAGATCCAATTACATATAAATTAAAAGATATTAAAGGTAATTTCTATGAACATGAGATACAGAAAACAAAATATCCAGATGTATATCTTATTGAAAAGGTGTTAAGAACAAAAGGTGATAAAGTATATGTTAAATGGTTAGGATTTGATAATTCACATAATAGTTGGGTTAGTAAGGACAACATAATTACGTGAATAATTTTTATATATATAAATGAAGAAGTTTGCACTTCTGTTTTTTCTATCTGTCTGTTATCCTGATGATGATGTATCTATATTCATTAATCAGTTAAATGACGAATCTTTGAATTATGTATATGATCTGAATGGTGAGGAAATATGTGTTGTTTATGAATATTTTAAGAAACAAACTGTTTATTTTTGAATTTAGTAAATGAGGCTGATTGATATATCTAACATACATTTTTATTTAGTTGATATTTGTTTTACTAATACTTGAAAACTATATCCGAATTTATTCCTTTTAGAATATCAATTGATGCATTCCATATCTTCTTCTTTGATTTAATTTTATATCCTTTTGATTCAATTAATTTTTGAAATGATTTCCTTATTACATTTGCTTTGTTAGGATATTCTTCATACAATTCAGAAATTATCAGAACTAGTTGATCTCGATTTAAGTCATCTAACACTATAGGTTTTATTTTATGCATTTTATTTCCAATCTGTAACTGTAGTATAATTTCTTGTTCAATAGCAATTGGATCAAAATAGATTGGTGGTTTAGTTAAAATATTGCTGTATATAGTACTTCTATATGAATTTATCATATCAACATATTTATCTGTATCCTGACAAAATAGTTTAATATACTGAGATAAATCATTAAAATGTATTTGATACATTTCTTTATTTTTATCAATTCGATGTACACCTAAATATTTCTCAACTATACATTCAATTAGTTTGTAATCGTAACATTCGTGAATAAAAATATAAAATAATTTATCATTATCTGGCCTACCACTACTATACGTAGAAAATCTACCTTGTAGATGCAATTTAGTTATTACACCTCCTACTTTGAAGTAATTTTTTCTAGCATATATTTTAGATGTAGCAATATATATGATTTGATCTTTTTTCATTTCTACTACATCAGATATTATATTTCTTAGTTGCAAACATTCTTCATCTTTTTGTTTAAGTTGTTGTTGTAATTGTTCATTTTGTTTCTGCAATTTATATTCACCATGTCTTCTAATTGATGGTAACACATCACTAGTTACCCATTTTTTAAACTTTTTAGCTTCATCCTTGTTAGATGATAAAATAAGTGAATATAATCCTGATTCATTGATAAATATGGTTTGTTTTTCATTGTATGTAAGGCCCTCCAAATTGGAGGGTCCTAAATTTTCTAATATAGTTTTATCATCATCATCAATATGTTTGAATGCTTTATCAGACTTCTTATATTCTAATATTTCAGCCACATCTTTACCTTTAAACCATGGATTACTTTCTTTGTCAACAAAAACACACACTTGTTTATTATTATAAGATAGTTTGTTGTTTATGATATCTACAATTGCCTCCATTTATATATAAAAAATTTATTATGGATTGTTGTCCATTTTTTACAATTTAATATTTGACTTAAATAACTAAAATAATTTTTTATATAATAAATAAGACTGATAGAAGTCATATCTAAACTTGAACAATTCAACATTGATTTTTATTTACATAATAATCTTAGAATTGGTTATATTAAATATGAAAAAATGTTGTATACGACTTATAGAATTATTATTTATAATTATGATGAAAAGGTATTTCTAAATTTTAAAGAATCAATTACATCATCTGATTGGGAATTTTCTTCAACTATAGATAACCATATTATTGATTTATATTTTAGTGATAAGAATGAGAATATTAAGATTGAATTTTTTAAGTCTATATAAATGAAAACAATAATACTCTTATTGTTGTTTAAAATTATATATGCCAATGATAAGAGTAAAGCAATAAAGTATTTAAGTGATTATGGATATTTAGATATTACAAATGTTAATGATAATACTCATGTTAGTGATGATACATTTAGAGAAGCATTAATGTTATTTCAGTTAACATATAATCTTGAAATAAGTGGTGAATTAAGTGATGATACTTTAAATTTTATGAACATGCCTAGATGTGGTGTAAAAGATGAATTTGGTAGCTATAGAACTAGTTTGTATAAATGGAATAAGCAACATATCAAATGGCATTATAAAGGTGCTACTAAAAAAGTATTACAATTAACTGATGCAGCATTTAAAATATGGCAAGATAAAATAGATATTCAGTTTAAACATGATAGCAATAATCCTGATATCTTAATTACAAATAAAAGACGTAAACATAAATTTGAAATTGATAAAAGTATACATTGTTCAAAGGATTTAGATGGTAAAGGTAATGTTTTAGGTCATGCATTTTTTCCAGATATGAATAATAATCCTGTAGAAATACATATGGATGATGATGAAATATGGTATTTAGAGATGAATACTAATACACCAAAAGGACAAACAAATCTATTTGAAGTATTAATACATGAGATTGGTCATTCATTAGGTCTACGACATTCAGATGATTATGGTTCAATAATGTATGCATACTATAATGGATCTCATTTAGAATTATCTCAAGATGATATTGATGCTATTCAAAGTTTATATGGTAAACAATCAACACAACCAACACAAGTACCAATTAAACCAATTTCACCACCTATACAATCAGAACCTATATCATTATGTCAAACTAAACATATTGATCACATATTATTTATGAATGGGATTTTATATGTTTTTTATCAGAAATGGGTGTGGATAATTCAAAATACAATACCACAATCACAATTAATAACTGATTGGTTAACATTTTTACCAAATGATGTAAACCGTATAGATGGTATATATCAGAGACCTAGTGGTGAACTTGTTATATTTTCCAATAATATGGTATATATGATACATTTACATACATTACAATTGATATCAGGATATCCAAAACCACTATCTAGTACAGGTTTACGCAATAATTTCAAATTAAATGGTATAGTGAACACTTATTCTGGTAGAACATTTATTTTCTTTAATGACTTTTTCTATGCTGAAATAGATGAATGTAATTTTAAATATAAAGTACGTGGTATTATAAGTAGAGAATATTCTGGATTACCAACTGGTATAAATTCAGTATTTAGGTACATTAATGGTATGTTGTACTTTTTTAGAGATGATGCCTTTTATGAATATAATGAATTCACCAAAAAAGTAGTAAAGTATGGTATATTTGATTTATCACTATTTGGTATAGATTGTATTAAATCATCTTCGTTAATATCAGAACTAATAATTGTACTAAACAATACAATCCAACAATTAAAACATTTTTCTTCTATATAAATGGAACTATTAACTAGACTTAATAGTGTTAATAAAAATACACCATTGGTGAAATTATGTGACATTGAAGTGGATAAAGTGTATCATATTACAAATGTAGAAATCAAAAATACTAAATTAGGTTTTAAAACATTTATTGAACTTAATAATGAATTTAATATAATACTACCAGATAGATATGCAAAAATGATTGGTTGGGATGATTGTACAGCTATAATTGGTTGTAATATTGTATATAAAGGAATGATGGATAGATCAGATAAAAAGGTACATGTATTAGAATTTAGACAACAATAAATTAGAGTTTTTAAGTGTAATAAATGGATACAACTAAGAAATGTTGTAGATGTAAAGAAGATAAAAATATTAATGAATTTCATTTTGATAAATTTGTAAAAGATGGACACCGTAGAGTATGTAACCAGTGTGCATGTTATTATACTAAAAGATATTATGAAGCAAACAAAGATAAATTATTTGAAAAGGTAGCATGTGAATGTGGTAGAATTGTAGCTAGATGTAAACTTAAACAGCATGAAAAATCATTAATTCATTCTGATCTTATAAAAGAAAAAGAATCTATAAATATCTACTAATTCTTATAATATATTTTTTATCAAATTATACAACCATATGTTGTATAGAGTATAATATTCTGAATAATTATTATGTAAGTAAATAGATACATCTAACTGTATCTAGTTATCAAAATAAGGCTAATAAATATCAGTTATGTAATATAAAAAAACACAAAAGAGACAACACATACAGACAACAATTAGTTTACTTTTTATCCCTAATAAATAGATATATCTGTATCTATTTGTAAAAATACAGTTACCAAATATTCTGAATAATAATTACATAAGTAAATAGACAACAAATACAGACAACAAAAATAATAGTTTTCTTCCTTAATAAATAGAGCTATCATAATGGAGATGAAGATGAATGAACTTAGAGCAATAGCTAAAAGCATAAAGATTAAAGGTTACTCTAAAATGCGTAAAAGTGAATTAATGGATTTATTATTTCCACATACAATTGATATTGCTAAGGAATCTAATAAAAGAAAAAGAACACCTAAAAATGAATCTATTGCTAATATAGAAGATAAAGATCCATCAAAAATGAATGTTAATGAACTTAAAACATTAGCTAAACATTTAAATCTTAGTGGATATTCTAAATTATGTAAAAGTGATTTGTTACAGTTGATTCAAAATACTCAAACACTATTTCCATTTGCTACAGATATATTTGAACATCCTAATGAACGAAAAATTCATATTTATCATTCAATTGAAAAAGCATTCCAAAATAGATTACAAACATACAATATTGAAAACAACTTAAAAATTAAAGATCCACAACACATTATGACATCAGCAAAACCTATTGTATGTCAGTTAATAAAAGATAATCTTAAAATATACAATGGATCAAAAGTTAATCTAATATTGTTCTGTGAATTCAAATTGAATACTACTAATGAAATAAAAGAATTTAGATTCTCAACATACAACTATACAATCACAAATGAAAAAGATCTAAATAAATTTTATACAAAAGGTAAACAACAAATATTAACATACATGCAAAATTTTCAAGATAGAGGATCAGGCTGGATGTTAAATAGTGTAATTGGTTTACAATTAGGAATTAACAAATATACACCACTTAATGGTTCATCATATATTGAACTACCAAAAACAATAAAAGATAAAAAAGCATGTATAAATGTTAAGAATAATGATGAAAAATGTTTCTTGTGGTCTATAGCATCAGCATTAAATCCAGTTGACCCTACAAAATGTAAAAACCCAGACAGAACTAGTAACTATATAGAATGTGTCAAACAATTAGAAACTAAAATTGGTCAAATAGAATATCCAGTTAAAATTGATAATATACCTAAATATGAATGTAAACTTAATATATCGATTAATGTGTATGCATATGATGAGAAATATGAAATATATCCATTAAAGATAACTAAAGATGAAAAATCAACACATATTGATTTATTATACATGAAAAATAATAATAATTCACATTATTGTTGGATTAAAAATCTATCTCGATTAATTAGATCTCAGTGTACAAAACATACTGAAAATATTCATCTATGTAAAATGTGTCTACAACACTTTAATTCAGAAAGTAAACTAAATGTACATAAAGAAGATTGTTCTAAAAATGAATCAGTTAAAATTAGAGTACCAAATGAAGGTGAATACATAACATTTAAGAATTATAAACATACAATGCCTGTTCCATTTGTTATATATGCTGATTTTGAAAGCTTATTATTGAAAATGGACACATGTGAACCAAATCCAAATGAATCATACACAATGAAATATCAAAAACATGAACCATCTGGATTTTGTTACTATGTGAAATACATTCATAATCATTATAAAGATCCTGTTGTTTATAGAGGACCAAATGCTAAAACTAAATTTATTGAGATGATTAAAAATGAAGTTGAACAAATAGGACATATATATTCACAAATAGAACCAATGAAACAGTTAACACATGAACAAATAAAAATACATAACCAATCTAAAAGATGTACATTATGTGAATCACCATATACACCAAATAATAAAAAAGTACATCATCATGATCATTTAACTGGTAATTATATAGCACCATTATGTAATGAATGTAATCTTAAACTTCAACAACCAACATTTGTGCCTATATTCTTACACAATCTAACTGGTTATGATTCACATTTGTTTATTAAAGAACTTGGTTATGATGAAAAAGAAATTGAATTGATTCCAAATAATGAAGAAAAATATATAAGTTTTGGTAAGCAAACAAATAACTTAAAAATGAGATTTATTGATACATTTAGATTCATGGCATCATCATTAGATAAACTATCATCTAATTTGTCAAAAGATAAAATGAAAAATATTGAATTATTCTTTCAAAAAGATAAAGTAGATCTAGTTATTAGAAAAGGTGTGTACCCATATGATTATATGGATAATTGGAATAGATTCAATGAAACACAATTACCACCTAAAAATGAATTCTATAGTAAGATCAATGAATGTAATATAAGTGATGATGATTATGAGCATGCACAATTAGTATGGAATAAATTTAATATAAAAAATATGGGTGAATACCATGATTTATATTTGAAAACAGATGTGTTATTATTAGCTGATGTATTTGAGAACTTTAGAGACACATGTATGAAATCATATGATTTAGATCCAGCATGGTATTATACAGCACCTGGTTTATCTTGGGATGCAATGTTAAAAATGACTAAACAACCACTTGAATTATTACATGATTATAATATGATATTAATGGTTGAAAAAGGCATTAGAGGTGGTATAGCACAATGTTGTAAAAGATATGTTAAAGCAAATAATAAATACATGAAAGATTACAATAAAAATAAAGAATCAAATTATTTAATGTATTTAGATGCTAATAATTTATATGGATATGCAATGTCACAATATTTACCATATGGTGGATTTGAATGGGAAAATAATTTAGATATTGATGTAATGAACATTCCAGATAAATCTGAATATGGATATATATTAGAAGTTGATTTACAATATCCAATTGAATTACATGACAAACATAAAGATTTACCATTAGCACCAGAAAATGGACATAAATTATTAACAACATTAAACAATAAATATAAATATGTTGTACATTATAGAAACCTAAAACAATGTATAAAATTAGGATTGAAATTAACAAAAATACATCGTGCACTAAAATTCAGACAAAGTGATTGGTTGAAAAAGTACATTGACTTAAATACAGAAATGAGAACAAAAGCTAAAAATGATTTTGAAAAAGATTTTTTTAAACTGATGAATAATAGTGTGTTTGGAAAAACAATGGAAAATATAAGAAACAGAGTTAATATAAAATTAGTATCAGATGGTAAAAAATGTGATAAATTAATAGCTAAACCAAATTTCAAACATAGAACAATATTTAATGAAAATCTGGTAGCTATTCATATGAATAAAACTGAAATTAAATTTAATAAACCAATTTATGTTGGAATGAGTATATTAGATTTATCAAAAGAATTAATGTATAGTTTTCATTATGATGTAATGAAACCTAAATATGGTACAAATATTGAGTTATGTTATCAAGATACCGATAGTTATATATACAATATAAAAACAGATGACTTTTATAAAGATATGAAAAATATGATTGAACATTTTGATACAAGTGATTATGCAACAAATAATGTGTACAATATACCACAAATGAACAAAAAGGTATTAGGTAAAATGAAAGATGAATGTAATGGTAAAATAATGACTGAATTTGTTGGTTTGAGAGCTAAAATGTATGCATATTGTGTTGGTGAAAAAGAAAATAAAAAATCTAAAGGTGTTAAGAAATCAGTAGTAATGAATAAAATATCAATGGATGACTATAAAGACTGCTTATTCAATAATAGTGAATTATATAGATCAATGAATTTAATTAGAAGCTATAAACATGAAATATATACAGTAAAATTAAATAAAATAGCACTAAGTGCAAATGATGATAAAAGACACATTCTGAATGATGGAATAAATACATTACCACTTGGACATTATAGTTTATTGTAAATATTGTATATATTATGTAAACATATTTATTTGTAATTGTATATATGTATATATTTAGAATAACCAACACAATCTATAATTGTATATATTTTTATTATTCAACACCTTCTATAATTTATATAGTATTATCTAAAAGAGACACTTTATGCAATTCCCTAATTTTGTGGTTGTATCATTGTAAAAATATGAACAATAGCTGATTTCCATGTAAAATGGTCTAAAAATAGCATAAAATAGGGTTTAAATGACTGATTTCGGTAATTGGGGTAGAACATACATTTCCTATCTACTTGTCTATGTTTTGAGCGTTTCCTGTGTCAACACTTTTACATTCCGATTCACCTCTACAGGTTTACTGTGTCCATTGGACCTTCCCATTGTCGATGAAACACAGATATTTCATCAGACTTAAATATAAGAGACACAACGCCGACTTAAGTACAAGAAATCTGAGTCTTCTTACGGTCTATGTTTTGAGCGTTTCCTGTGTCACCAGTTTTACATTCCGATGCACCCCTGCCGGTTTACTGTATCCCTTGGACCTTCCCATTGTCGATGAAACACAGAAATCGCATCGGAATTAAATATAAGAGACACAATGCCGGCTTAAGTACAGGAACACGGAGTCTTCCTACTGTCTACGTTTTGAGCGTTTCCTGTGTCACCAGTTTTACATTCCGATGCACCTCTTCAGGTTTACTGTATCCCCTGGACCTTCCCATTGACTAAGAAACACAGAAATTGCATCGGAATTAAATATAAGAGACACAATGCCGACTTAAGTACAGGAAGACTGAGTCTTCCTACTGTCTATAATTTGAGCGTTTCCTGTGTCACCAGTTTTACATTCCGATGCACCTCTACAGGTTTACTGTATCACTTGGACCTTCCCATTGACGATGAAACACAGAAATTGCATCGGAAATAAATATAAGAGACACAATGCCGACTTAAGTACAGGAAGACTGTGACTTCCTACTGTCTATGTTATGAGCGTTTCCTGTGTCACCAGTTTTACATTCCGATGCACCTCTGCAGGTTTACTGTATCCATTGGACCTTCTAATTGTCGATGAAACACAGAAATCGCATCGGAATTAAATATAAGAGACACAATGCCGACTTAAGTACAGGAAGACTGAGTCTTCCTACTGTCTATGTTTTGAGCGTTTCCTGTGTCAACACTTTTACATTCCGATTCACCTCTACAGGTTTACTGTGTCCATTGGACCTTCCCATTGTCGATGAAACACAGATATTTCATCGGACTTAAATATAAGAGACACAACGCCGATTTAAGTACAAGAAATCTGAGTCTTCTTACGGTCTATGTTTTGAGCGATTCCTGTGTCACCAGTTTTACATTCCGATGCACCCCTGCCGGTTTACTGTATCCCTTGGACCTTCCCATTGTCGATGAAACACAGAAATTGCATCGGAATTAAATATAAGAGACACAATGCCGACTTAAGTACAGGAAGACTGAGTCTTCCTACTGTCTATGCTTTGAGCGTTTCCTGTGTCACTAGTTTTACATTCCGATGCACCTCTGCAGGTTTACTGTATCCCTTGGACCTTCCCATTGACTATGAAACACAGAAATTGCTTCAGAATTAAATATAAGAGACACAATGCCGTCTTATGTACAGGAAGACTGAGACTTTCTACTGGCAATGTTTTGAGCGTTTCCTGTGTCACCAGTTTTACAATCTGATGCACCTCTGAGGGTTTGCTGTATCCCTTGGACCTTCCCATTGTCGATGAAACACAGAAATTGCATGGGAATTGAATATAAGAGACACAATGCAGACTTAAGTACAGGAAGACTGAGTCTTCGTACTGTCTATAATTTGAGCGTTTCCTGTGTCACCAGTTTTACATTCCGATGCACTTCTACAGGTTTATCGTATCCCTTGGACCTTCACAGTGCCGATGAAACACAGAAATTTCATCGGAAATAAATATAAGAGACACAATGCCGACTTAAGTACAGGAAGACTGAGTCTTCCTACTGTCTATGATTTGAGCGTTTCCTGTGTCACCAGTTTTACATTCCAATGCACCTCTGCAGGTTTACTGTATCCCTTGGACCTTCCCATTGACGATGAAACACAGAAATTGCATCGGAATTAAATATAAGAGACACAATCCCGACTTAAGTACAGGAAGACTCAGTCTCCCTAATGTCTATGTTTTGAGCGTTTCCTGTGTCACCAGTTTTACATTCCGATGTACCTCTGCATGTTTACTGTATCCCTTGGACCCTCCCATTGTCGATGAAACACAGAAATCGCATCGGAATTAAATATAAGAGACACAATGCCGACTTAAGTACAGGAAGACTGAGTCTTCGTACTGTCTATGTTTTGAGCGTTTCCTGTTTCACCAGTTTCACATTCTGATGCACCTCTGCAGGTTTACTGTATCTCCTGGACCTTCCCATTGAAGATGAAACACAGAAATTGCATCGGAATGAAATATAAGAGACACAATGCCGACTTAACTACAGGAAGACTGAGGCATCCTACTGTCTATGTTTTGAGCGTTTCCTGTGTCGACAATTTGACATTCCGTTTCACCTCTGCAGGTTTACTGTATCCATTGGACCTTCCCATTGGCGATTAAACACACAAATTACATCGAAACTAAATATAAGAGACACAATGCCGACTTAAGTACAGGAAGACTGAGGCATCCTACTGTCTATGTTTTGAGCGTTTCCTGTGTCGACAATTTGACATTCCGATTCACCTCTGCAGGTTTACTGTATCCATTGGACCTTCCCATTGACGATGAAACACAGAAATTGCATCGGAACTAAATATAAGAGACACAACGCCGACTTAAGTACAAGAAAACTGAGTCTTCTTACGGTCTATGTTTTGAGCGTTTCCTGTGTCACCAGTTTTACATTCCGATGCACCTCTGCCGGTTTACTGTATCCCTTGGACCCTCCCATTGTCGATGAAACACAGAAATCGCATCGGAATTAAATATAAGAGACACAATGCCGACTTAAGTACAGGAAGACTAAGTCTTCCTACTGTCTATGTTTTGAGCGTTTCCTGTGTCATCAGTTTTACTTTCCGATGCACCTCTGCTGGTTTACTATATCCCTTGGACCTTCCCATTCACGATGAAACACAGATATTTCATCGGAAATAAATATAAGAGACACAATGCCGACCTAAGTACAGGAAGACTGAGTCTTCCTACTGTCTATGTTTTGAGCTTTTCCTGTGTCACCAGTTTTACATTCCGATGCACCTCTGCAGGTTTACTGTATCCCTTGGACCTTCCCATTGACGATGAAACACAGAAATTTAATCGGAAATAAATATAAGAGTCACAATGCCGAATTAAGTACAGGAAGACTGAGTCTTCCTACTATCTATGCTTTGAGCGTTTCCTGTGTCACCAGTTTTACATTCCGATGCACCTCTGCATGTTTACTGTATCCCTTGCACCTTCCCATTGACGATGAAACACAGAAATTGCATCGGAATTAAATATAAGAGACACAATGCAGACTTAAGTACAGGAAGACAGAGTCTTCCTACTGTCTATGTTTTGAGCGTTTCCTGTGTCACTAGTTTTACATTCCGATGCACCACTGCAGGTTTACTGTATCCCTTGGACCGTCCCATTGACTATGAAAGACAGAAATTGCTTCGGAATTAAATATATGAGACACAATGCCGTCTTATGTACAGGAAGACTGAGTCTTCCTACTGTCTATCTTTTGAGCGTTTCCTGTGTCACCAGTTTTACATTCTGATGCAACTCTGCAGGTTTACTGTATCCCTTGGACCTTCCCATTGTCGACGAGACACAGAAATCGCATCGGAATTAAATATAAGAGACACAATGCCGACTTAAGTACAGGAAGACTGAGTTTTCCTACTGTCTATGTTTTGAGCGTTTCCTGTGTCACCAGTTTTACATTCCGATGCACCTCTGCAGGTTAACTGTATCCATTGGACCTTCCCATTGACGATGAAACACAGAAATTGCATCGGAATTAAATATAAGAGACACAAAGCTGGCTTAAGTACTGGAAAACTGAGTCTTCTTACGGACTATGATTTGAGCGTTTCCTGTGTCACCAGTTTTACATTCCGACGCACCCCTGCCGGTTTACTTTATCCCTTGGACCTTCCCATTGTCGATGAAACACAGAAATCGCATCGGAATTAAATATAAGAGACACAATGCCGACTTAAGTACAGGAAGACTGAGTCTTCCTACTGTCTATGTTTTGAGCGTTTCCTGTGTCACCAGCTTTACATTCCTATTCACCTCTGCAGGTTAACTGTATCCATTGGACCTTCCTATTGACGATGAAACACCGAAATTGCATCGGAATTAAATATAAGAGAAACAACGCTGACTTAAGTACAAGAAAACTGAGTCTTCTTACGGGGTATGTTTTGAGCGTTTCCTGTGTCATCAGTTTTACAATCCGATGCACCTCTGAAGGTTTACTGTATCCCTTGGACCTTCCCATTGACTATGAAACACAGAAATTGTTTCGGAATTAAATATAAGAGACACAATGCCGTTTTATGTACAGGAAGACTGAGTCTTCCTACTGTCTATGTTTTGAGCGTTTCCTGTGTCACCAGTTTTACATTCCGATGTACCTCTGCAGGTTAACTGTATCCCTTGGACCTTCCCATTGACGATGAAACACAGAAATTGCATCGGAGTTAAATATAAGAGACACAATGCCGACTTAAGTACAGGAAGACTGAGTCTTCCTACTGTCTATGTTTTGAGCGTTTCCTGTTTCACCAGTTTTACATTCTGATGCACCTCTGCAGGTTTACTGTATCCCTTGGACCTTCCCATTGACGATGAAACACAGAAATTGCATCGGAATGAAATATAAAAGACACAATGCCGACTTAAGTACAGGAAGACTGAGTCTTCCTACTGTCTATGTTTTGAGCGTTTCCTGTGTCACCAGTTTTACATTCCTATTCACCTCTGCAGGTTAACTGTATCCATTGGACCTTCCTATTGACGATGAAACACCGAAATTGCATCGGAATTAAATATAAGAGACACAACGCTGACTTAAGTACAAGAAAACTGAGTCTTCTTACGGGGTATGTTTTGAGCGTTTCCTGTGTCATCAGTTTTACAATCCGATGCACCTCTGCAGGTTTACTGTATCCCTTGGACCTTCCCATTGACTATGAAACACAGAAATTGTTTCGGAATTAAATATAAGAGACACAATGCCGTTTTATGTACAGGAAGACTGAGTCTTCCTACTGTCTATGCTTTGAGCGTTTCCTGTGTCACCAGTTTTACATTCTGATGCACCTCTGCAGGTTTACTGTATACCTTGGACCTTCCCAATGTCGATGAAACACAGAAATTGCATCGGAATTAAATATAAGAGACACAATGCCGACTTAAGTAAAGGAAGACTGAGTCTTCCTACTGTCTATGTTTTGAGCGTTTCCTGTGTCACCAGTTTTACATTCCGATGTACCTCTGCAGGTTTACTGTATCCCTTGGACCTTCCCATTGACGATGAAACACAGAAATTGCATCGGAGTTAAATATAAGAGACACAATGCCGACTTAAGTACAGGAAGACTGAGTCTTCCTACTGTCTATGTTTTGAGCGTTTCCTGTTTCACCAGTTTTATATTCTGATGCACCTCTGCAGGTTTACTGTATCCCTTGGACCTTCCCATTGACAATGAAACACAGAAATTGCATCGGAATGAAATATAAGAGACACAATGCCGACTTAAGTACAGGAAGACTGAGTCTTCCTACTGTGTATAATTTGAGCGTTTCCTGTGTCACCAGTTTTACATTCCGATGCACCTCTACAGGTTTACTGTATCCCTTGGACCTTCACAGTTACGATGAAACACAGAAATTGCATCGGAATTAAATATAAGAGACAGAATGCCGACTTAAATACAAGAAAACAGTCTTCTTACAGTCAATGTTTTGAGCGTTTCCTGTGTCACCAGTTTTACATTCCGATGCACCTCCGCAGGTTTACTGTATCCCTTGGACCTTCCCATTGGCGATGAAACACACAAATTACATCGAAATTAAATATAACAGACACAATGCCGACTTAAGTACAGGAAGACAGAGTCATCCTACTGTCTATGTTTTGAGCGTTTCCTGTGTCGACAATTTGATATTCCGATTCACCTCTGCAGGTTTACTGTATCCATTGGACCTTCCCATTGACGATGAAACACAGAAATAGCATCGGAATTATTTATAAGAGACACAATGCCGACTTAAGTACAGGAGGACTGAGTCTTCCTACTGTCTATGTTTTCAGCGTTTCCCGTGTCATCAGTTTTACATTCCGATGAACCTCTGCAGGTTTACTGTATCCCTTGGACCTTCCCATTGACGATGAAAAACAGAAATTGCATCGGAATTAAATATAAGAGACACAATGCCGACTTAAGTACAGGAAGACTAAGTCTTCCTACTGTCTATGTTTTGAGCGTTTCCTGTGTCACCAGTTTTACAGTCCGATGCACCTCTGCAGGTTTACTGTATCCCTTGGACCTTCCCATTGACGATGAAACACAGATATTTAATCAGAAATAAATATAAGAGTCACAATGCCGAATTAAGTACAGGAAGACTGAGTCTTCCTACTGTCTATGCTTTGAGCGATTCCTGTGTCACCAGTTTTACATTCCGATGCACCTCTGCATGTTTACTGTATCCCTTGCACCTTCCCATTGACGATGAAACACAGAAATTGCATCGGAATTAAATATAAGAGACACAATGCCGACTTAAGTACAGGAAGACAGAGTCTTCCTACTGTCTATGTTTTGAGCGTTTCCTGTGTCACTAGTTTTACATTCCGATGCACCACTGCAGGTTTACTGTATCCCTTGGACCTTCCCATTGACTATGAAAGACAGAAATTGCTTCGGAATTAAATATATGAGACACAATGCCGTCTTATGTACAGGAAGACTGAGTCTTCCTACTGTCAATCTTTTGAGCGTTTCCTGTGTCACCAGTTTTACATTCTGATGCAGCTCTGCAGGTTTACTGTATCCCTTGGACCTTCCCATTGTCGATGAAACACAGAAATCGCATCGGAATTAAATATAAGAGACACAATGCCGACTTAAGTACAGGAAGACTGAGTTTTCCTACTGTATATGTTTTGAGCGTTTCCTGTGTCACCAGTTTTACATTCCGAAGCACCTCTGCAGGTTAACTGTATCCATTGGACCTTCCCATTGACGATGAAACACAGAAATTGCATCGGAATTAAATATAAGAGACACAAAGCTGACTTAAGTACAGGAAAACTGAGTTTTCTTTTGGTCTATGATTTCAGCGTTTCCTGTGTCACCAGTTTTACATTCCGATGCACCTCTGCAGGTTTACTGTATCCGTTGGACCTTCCCATTGGCGATGAAACACACAAATTACATCGAAATTAAATATAAGACACACAATGCCCACTTAAGTACAGGAAGACTAAGTCTTCCTACTGTCTATGTTTTGAGCGTTTCCTGTGTCGACAGTTTGACATTCCGATTCACATCTGCAGGTTTACTGTATCCATTGGACCTTCCCATTGACGATGAAACACAGAAATTGCATCGGCATTAAATATAAGAGACACAATGCCGACTTAAGTACAGGAAGACTGAGTCTTCCTACTGTCTATGTTTTGAGCGTTTCCTGTGTCACCAGTTTTACATTCTGATGCACCTCTGCAGGTTTACTGTATCCATTGGACCTTCCCATTTACGATGAAACACAGATATTTCATCGGAATTAAATATAAGAGACACAATGCCGACCTAAGTACAGGAAGACTGAGTCTTCCTACTGTCTATGTTTTGAGCTTTTCCTGTGTCACCAGTTTTACATTCCGATGCACCTCTGCAGGTTTACTGTATCCCTTGGACCTTCCCATTGACGATGAAACACAGAAATTTAATCGGAAATAAATATAAGAGTCACAATGCCGAATTAAGTACAGGAAGACTGAGTCTTCCTACTATCTATGCTTTGAGCGTTTCCTGTGTCACCAGTTTTACATTCCGATGCACCTCTGCATGTTTACTGTATCCCTTGCACCTTCCCATTGACGATGAAACACAGAAATTGCATCGGAATTAAATATAAGAGACACAATGCAGACTTAAGTACAGGAAGACAGAGTCTTCCTACTGTCTATGTTTTGAGCGTTTCCTGTGTCACTAGTTTTACATTCCGATGCACCACTGCAGGTTTACTGTATCCCTTGGACCGTCCCATTGACTATGAAAGACAGAAATTTCTTCGGAATTAAATATATGAGACACAATGCCGTCTTATGTACAGGAAGACTGAGTCTTCCTACTGTCTATCTTTTGAGCGTTTCCTGTGTCACCAGTTTTACATTCTGATGCAACTCTGCAGGTTTACTGTATCCCTTGGACCTTCCCATTGACGACGAGACACAGAAATCGCATCGGAATTAAATATAAGAGACACAATGCCGACTTAAGTACAGGGAGACTGAGTTTTCCTACTGTCTATGTTTTGAGCGTTTCCTGTGTCACCAGTTTTACATTCCGATGCACCTCTGCAGGTTAACTGTATCCATTGGACCTTCCCATTGACGATGAAACACAGAAATTGCATCGGAATTAAATATAAGAGACACAAAGCTGGCTTAAGTACTGGAAAACTGAGTCTTCTTACGGACTATGATTTGAGCGTTTCCTGTGTCACCAGGTTTACATTCCGACGCACCCCTGCCGGTTTACTGTATCCCTTGGACCTTCCCATTGTCGATGAAACACAGAAATCGCATCGGAATTAAATATAAGAGACACAATGCCGACTTAAGTACAGGAAGACTGAGTCTTCCTACTGTCTATGTTTTGAGCGTTTCCTGTGTCACCAGCTTTACATTCCTATTCACCTCTGCAGGTTAACTGTATCCATTGGACCTTCCTATTGACGATGAAACACCGAAATTGCATCGGAATTAAATATAAGAGACACAACGCTGACTTAAGTACAAGAAAACTGAGTCTTCTTACGGGGTATGTTTTGAGCGTTTCCTGTGTCATCAGTTTTACAATCCGATGCACCTCTGCAGGTTTACTGTATCCCTTGGACCTTCCCATTGACTATGAAACACAGAAATTGTTTCGGAATTAAATATAAGAGACACAATGCCGTTTTATGTACAGGAAGACTGAGTCTTCCTACTGTCTATGTTTTGAGCGTTTCCTGTGTCACCAGTTTTACATTCCGATGTACCTCTGCAGGTTTACTGTATCCCTTGGACCTTCCCATTGACGATGAAACACAGAAATTGCATCGGAGTTAAATATAAGAGACACAATGCCGACTTAAGTACAGGAAGACTGAGTCTTCCTACTGTCTATGTTTTGAGCGTTTCCTGTTTCACCAGTTTTACATTCTGATGCACCTCTGCAGGTTTACTGTATCCCTTGGACCTTCCCATTGACGATGAAACACAGAAATTGCATCGGAATGAAATATAAAAGACACAATGCCGACTTAAGTACAGGAAGACTGAGTCTTCCTACTGTCTATGTTTTGAGCGTTTCCTGTGTCACCAGTTTTACATTCCTATTCACCTCTGCAGGTTAACTGTATCCATTGGACCTTCCTATTGACGATGAAACACCGAAATTGCATCGGAATTAAATATAAGAGACACAACGCTGACTTAAGTACAAGAAAACTGAATCTTCTTACGGGGTATGTTTTGAGCGTTTCCTGTGTCATCAGTTTTACAATCCGATGCACCTCTGCAGGTTTACTGTATCCCTTGGACCTTCCCATTGACTATGAAACACAGAAATTGTTTCGGAATTAAATATAAGACACACAATGCCGTTTTATGTACAGGAAGACTGAGTCTTCCTACTGTCTATGTTTTGAGCGTTTCCTGTGTCACCAGTTTTACATTCTGATGCACCTCTGCAGGTTTACTGTATACCTTGGACCTTCCCAATGTCGATGAAACACAGAAATTGCATCGGAATTAAATATAAGAGACACAATGCCGACTTAAGTAAAGGAAGACTGAGTCTTCCTACTGTCTATGTTTTGAGCGTTTCCTGTGTCACCAGTTTTACATTCCGATGTACCTCTGCAGGTTTACTGTATCCCTTGGACCTTCCCATTGACGATGAAACACAGAAATTGCATCGGAGTTAAATATAAGAGACACAATGCCGACTTAAGTACAGGAAGACTGAGTCTTCCTACTGTCTATGTTTTGAGCGTTTCCTGTTTCACCAGTTTTACATTCTGATGCACCTCTGCAGGTTTACTGTATCCCTTGGACCTTCCCATTGACAATGAAACACAGAAATTGCATCGGAATGAAATATAAGAGACACAATGCCGACTTAAGTACAGGAAGACTGAGTCTTCCTACTGTGTATAATTTGAGCGTTTCCTGTGTCACCAGTTTTACATTCCGATGCACCTCTACAGGTTTACTGTATCCCTTGGACCTTCACAGTTACGATGAAACACAGAAATTGCATCGGAATTAAATATAAGAGACACAATGCCGACTTAAATACAAGAAAACAGTCTTCTTACAGTCAATGTTTTGAGTGTTTCCTGTGTCACCAGTTTTACATTCCGATGCACCTTCGCAGGTTTACTGTATCCCTTGGACCTTCCCATTGGCGATGAAACACACAAATTACATCGAAATTAAATATAACAGACACAATGCCGACTTAAGTACAGGAAGACAGAGTCATCCTGCTGTCTATGTTTTGAGCGTTTCCTGTGTCGACAATTTGACATTCCGATTCACCTCTGCAGGTTTACTGTATCCATTGGACCTTCCCATTGACGATGAAACACAGAAATAGCATCGAAATTACTTATAAGAGACACAATGCCGACTTAAGTACAGGAAGACTGAGTCTTCCTACTGTCTATGTTTTCAGCGTTTCCCGTGTCATCAGTTTTACATTCCGATGCACCTCTGCAGGTTTACTGTATCCCCTGGACCTTCCCATTGACGATGAAAAACAGAAATTGCATCGGAATTAAATATAAGAGACACAATGCCGACTTAAGTACAGGAAGACTAAGTCTTCCTACTGTCTATGTTTTGAGCGTTTCCTGTGTCACCAGTTTTACAGTCCGATGCACCTCTGCAGGTTTACTGTATCCCTTGGACCTTCCCATTGACGATGAAACACAGAAATTTAATCAGAAATAAATATAAGAGTCACAATGCCGAATTAAGTACAGGAAGACTGAGTCTTCCTACTGTCTATGCTTTGAGCGTTTCCTGTGTCACCAGTTTTACATTCCGATGCACCTCTGCATGTTTACTGTATCCCTTGCACCTTCCCATTGACGATGAAACACAGAAATTGCATCGGAATTAAATATAAGAGACACAATGCCGACTTAAGTACAGGAAGACAGAGTCTTCCTACTGTCTATGTTTTGAGCGTTTCCTGTGTCACTAGTTTTACATTCCGATGCACCACTGCAGGTTTACTGTATCCCTTGGACCTTCCCATTGACTATGAAACACAGAAATTGCATCGGAATTAAATATAAGAGACACAATGCCGACTTAAGTACAGGAAGACAGAGTCTTCCTACTGTCTATGTTTTGAGCGTTTCCTGTGTCATCAGTTTAACATTCCGATGCACCTCTGCAGGTTTACTGTATCCCTTGGACCTTCCCATTGACGATGAAAAACAGAAATTGCATCGGAATTAAATATGAGAGACACAATGCCGACTTAAGTACAGGAAGACTAAGTCTTCCTACTGTCTATGTTTTGAGCGTTTCCTGTGTCATCAGTTTTACTTTCCGATGCACCTCTGCTGGTTTACTATATCCCATGGACCTTCCCATTCACCATGAAACACAGAAATGTCATCGGAAATAAATATAAGAGACACAATGCCGACGTGAGTACAGGAAGACTGAGCCTTCCTACTGTCTATGTTTTGAGCGTTTCCTGTGTCACCAGTTTTACATTCCGATGCACCTCTGCAGGTTTACTGTATCCCTTGGACCTTCCCATTGACGATGAAACACAGAAATTTAATCGGAAATAAATATAAGAGTCACAATGCCGAATTAAGTACAAGAAGACTGAGTCTTCCTACTGACTATGCTTTGAGCGTTTCCTGTGTCACCAGTTTTACATTCCGATGCACCTCTGCAGGTTTACTGTATCCCTTGGACCTTCCCATTGACTATGAAACACAGAAATTGTTTCGGAATTAAATATAAGAGACACAATGCCGTTTTATGTACAGGAAGACTGAGTCTTCCTACTGTCTATGTTTTGGGCGTTTCCTGTGTCACCAGTTTTACATTCTGATGCACCTCTGCAGGTTTACTGTATACCTTGGACCTTTCCAATGTCGATGAAACACAGAAATTGCATCGCAATTAAATATAAGAGACACAATGCCGACTTAAGTACAGGAAGACTGAGTTTTCCTACTGTCTATGTTTTGAGCGTTTCCTGTGTCACCAGTTTTACATTCCGATGCACCTCTGCAGGTTAACTGTATCCATTGGACCTTCCCATTGACGATGAAACACAGAAATTGCATCGGAATTAAATATAAGAGACACAAAGCTGGCTTAAGTACAGGAAAACTGAGTCTTCTTACGGTCTATGATTTGAGCGTTTCCTGTGTCAGCAGTTTTATATTCCGATGCACCTCTACAGGTTTACTGTATCCGTTGGACCTTTCCATTGGCGATGAAACACACAAATTACATCGAAATTAAATATAAGACACACAATGCACACTTAAGTACAGGAAGACTGAGTCTTCCTACTGTCTATGTTTTGAGCGTTTCCTGTGTCGACAGTTTGACATTCCGATTCACATCTGCAGGTTTACTGTATCCATTGGACCTTCCCATTGACGATGAAACACAGAAATTGCATCGGCATTAAATATAAGAGACACAATGCCGACTTAAGTACAGGAAGACTGAGTCTTCCTACTGTCTATGTTTTGAGCGTTTCCTGTGTCACCAGTTTTACATTCTGATGCACCTCTGCAGGTTTACTGTATCCATTGGACCTTCCCATTTACGATGAAACACAGATATTTCATCGGAATTAAATATAAGAGACACAACGCCGACTTAAGTACAAGAAAACTGAGTCTTCTTACGGTCTATGTTTTGAGCGTTTCCTGTGTCATCAGTTTTACAATCCGATGCACCTCTGCAGGTTTACTGCATCCCTTGGACCTTCCCATTGTCTATGAAGCACAGAAATTGTTTCGGAATTAAATATAAGAGACACAATGCCGTTTTATGTACAGGAAGACTGAGTCTTCCTACTGTCTATGATTTGAGCGTTTCCTGTGTCACCAGTTTTACATTCTGATGCACCTCTGCAGGTTTACTGTATACCTTGGACCTTCCCAATGTCGATGAAACACAGAAATTGCATCGGAATTAAATATAAGAGACACAATGCCGACATAAGTACAGGAAGACTGAGTCTTCCTACTGTCTATGTTTTGAGCGTTTCCTGTGTCACCAGTTTTACATTCCGATGTACCTCTGCAGGTTTACTGTATCCCTTGGACCTTCCCATTGACGATGAAACACAGAAATTGCATCGGAGTTAAATATAAGAGACACAATGCCGACTTAAGTACAGGAAGACTGAGTCTTCCTACTGTCTATGTTTTGAGCGTTTCCTGTTTCACCAGTTTTACATTCTGATGCACCTCTGCAGGTTTACTGTATCCCTTGGACCTTCCCATTGACGATGAAACACAGAAATTGCATCGGAATGAAATATAAGAGACACAATGCCGACTTAAGTACAGGATGACTGAGTCTTCCTACTGTCTATAATTTGAGCGTTTCCTGTGTCACCAGTTTTACATTCCGATGCACCTCTACAGGTTTACTGTATCCCTTTGACCTTCACAGTTACGATGAAACACAGAAATTGCATCGGAATTAAATATAAGAGACAGAATGCCGACTTAAATACAAGAAAACAGTCTTCTTACAGTGAATGTTTTGAGCGTTTCCTGTGTCACCAGTTTTACATTCCGATGCACCTCCGCAGGTTTACTGTATCCCTTGGACCTTCCCATTGGCGATGAAACACAGAAATCGCATCGGAATTAAATATAAGAGACACAATGCCGACTTAAGTACAGGAAGACTGAGTCTTCCTACTGTCTATGTTTTGAGGGTTTCCTGTGTCACCAGTTTTACATTCCTATTCACCTCTGCAGGTTAACTGTATCCATTGGACCTTCCCATTGACGATGAAACACAGAAATTGCATCGGAATTAAATATAAGAGACGCAACGCTGACTTAAGTACAAGAAAACTGAGTCTTCTTACGGTCTATGTTTTGAGCGTTTCCTGTGTCATCAGTTTTACAATCCGATGCACCTCTGCAGGTTTACTGTATCCCTTGGACCTTCCCATTGACTATGAAACACAGAAATTGTTTCGGAATTAAATATAAGAGACACAATGCCGTCTTATGTACAGGAAGACTGAGTCTTCCTACTGTCTATGTTTTGAGCGTTTCCTGTGTCACCAGTTTTACATTCCGATGCACCTCTGCAGGTTTACTGTGCCCATTGGACCTTCCCATTGTCGATGAAACACAGAAATCGCAACGGAATTAAATATAAGAGACACAATGCCGACTTAAGTACAGGAAGACTGAGTCTTCCTACTGTCTATGCTTTGAGCGTTTCCTGTGTCAACACTTTTACATTCCGATTCACCTCTACAGGTTTACTGTATCCATTGTATCTTCCCATGTACGATGAAACACAGATATTTCATCGGAATTAAATATAAGAGAGACAACGCCGACTTAAGTACAAGAAATCTGAGTCTTCCTACTGTCTATGTTTTGAGCGTTTCCTGTGTCAACACTTGTACATTCCGATTCACCTCTGCAGGTTTACTGTGGCCATTGGACCTTCCCATTGACGATGAAACACAGAAATTGCATCGGAGTTAAATATAAGAGACACAATGCCGACTTAAGTACAGGAAGACTGAGTCTTCCTACTGTCTATGTTTTGAGCGTTTCCTGTTTCACCAGTTTTACATTCTGATGCACCTCTGCAGGTTTACTGTATCCCTTGGACCTTCCCATTGACGATGAAACACAGAAATTGCATCGGAATGAAATATAAGAGACACAATGCCGACTTAAGTACAGGATGACTGAGTCTTCCTACTGTCTATAATTTGAGCGTTTCCTGTGTCACCAGTTTTACATTCCGATGCACCTCTACAGGTTTACTGTATCCCTTGGACCTTCACAGTTACGATGAAACACAGAAATTGCATCGGAATTAAATATAAGAGACAGAATGCCGACTTAAATACAAGAAAACAGTCTTCTTACAGTCAATGTTTTGAGCGTTTCCTGTGTCACCAGTTTTACATTCCGATGCACCTCCGCAGGTTTACTGTATCCCTTGGACCTTCCCATTGGCGATGAAACACAGAAATCGCATCGGAATTAAATATAAGAGACACAATGCCGACTTAAGTACAGGAAGACTGAGTCTTCCTACTGTCTATGTTTTGAGGGTTTCCTGTGTCACCAGTTTTACATTCCTATTCACCTCTGCAGGTTAACTGTATCCATTGGACCTTCCCATTGACGATGAAACACAGAAATTGCATCGGAATTAAATATAAGAGACGCAACGCTGACTTAAGTACAAGAAAACTGAGTCTTCTTACGGTCTATGTTTTGAGCGTTTCCTGTGTCATCAGTTTTACAATCCGATGCACCTCTGCAGGTTTACTGTATCCCTTGGACCTTCCCATTGACTATGAAACACAGAAATTGTTTCGGAATTAAATATAAGAGACACAATGCCGTCTTATGTACAGGAAGACTGAGTCTTCCTACTGTCTATGTTTTGAGCGTTTCCTGTGTCACCAGTTTTACATTCCGATGCACCTCTGCAGGTTTACTGTGCCCATTGGACCTTCCCATTGTCGATGAAACACGGAAATCGCAACGGAATTAAATATAAGAGACACAATGCCGACTTAAGTACAGGAAGACTGAGTCTTCCTACTGTCTATGCTTTGAGCGTTTCCTGTGTCAACACTTTTACATTCCGATTCACCTCTACAGGTTTACTGTATCCATTGTATCTTCCCATGTACGATGAAACACAGATATTTCATCGGAATTAAATATAAGAGAGACAACGCCGACTTAAGTACAAGAAATCTGAGTCTTCCTACTGTCTATGTTTTGAGCGTTTCCTGTGTCAACACTTGTACATTCCGATTCACCTCTGCAGGTTTACTGTGGCCATTGGACCTTCCCATTGTCGATGAAACACAGATATTTCATCGGAATTAAATATAAGAGACACAACGCCGACTTAAGTACAAGAAATCTGAGTCTTCTTACGGTCTATGTTTTGAGCGTTTCCTGTGTCACCAGTTTTACATTCCGATGGACCCCTGCCAGTTTACTGTATCCCTTCGACCTTCCCATTGTCGATGAAACACAGAAATCGCATCGGAATTAAAAATAAGAGACACAATGCCGACTTAAGTACAGGAAAACTGAGTCTTCCTACTGTCTATGTTTTGAGCGTTTCCTGTTTCACCAGTTTTACATTCTGATGCACCTCTGCAGGTTTACTGTATCCCTTGGACCTTCCCATTGACGATGAAACACAGAAATTGCATCGGAATGAAATATAAGAGACACAATGCCGACTTAAGTACAGGATGACTGAGTCTTCCTACTGTCTATAATTTGAGCGTTTCCTGTATCACCAGTTTTACAATCCGATGCACCTCTACAGGTTTACTGTATCACTTGGACCTTCTCATTGACGATGAAACACAGAAATTGCATCGGAAATAAATATAATCTGCCAGGAAGTTTCAAGAGACACAATGCCGACTTAAGTACAGGAAGACTGAGTCTTCCTACTGTCTATGTTTTGAGCGTTTCCTGTGTCACCAGTTTTACATTCCGATGCACCTCTGCAGGTTTACTGTATCCATTGGACCATCTAATTGTCGATGAAACACAGAAATCGCATCAGAATTAAATATAAGAGACACAATGCCGACTTAAGTACAGGAAGACTGAGTCTTCCTACTGTCTATGTTTTGAGCGTTTCCTGTGTCAACACTTGTACATTCCGATTCACCTCTGCAGGTTTACTGTGGCCATTGGACCTTCCCATTGTCGATGAAACACAGATATTTCATCGGAATTAAATATAAGAGACACAACGCCGACTTAAGTACAAGAAATCTGAGTCTTCTTACGGTCTATGTTTTGAGCGTTTCCTGTGTCACCAGTTTTACATTCCGATGGACCCCTGCCAGTTTACTGTATCCCTTCGACCTTCCCATTGTCGATGAAACACAGAAATCGCATCGGAATTAAATATAAGAGACACAATGCCGACTTAAGTACAGGAAGACTGAGTCTTACTACTGTCTATGTTTTGAGCGTTTCCTGTGTCACAAGTTTAAATTCCGATGCACCTCTGCAGGTTTACTGTATCCCTTGGACCTTCCCATTGACTATGAAACACAGAAATTGCTTCGGAATTAAATATAAGAGACACAATGCCGTCTTATGTACAGGAAGACTGAGACTTCCTAATGTCTATGTTTTGAGCGTTTCCTGTGTCACCAGTTTTACATTCTGATGCACCTCTGCAGGTTTACTGCATCCCTTGGACCTTCCCATTGACGATGAAACACAGAAATTGCATCGGAATGAAATATAAGAGACACAATGCCGACTTAAGTACAGGAAGACTGAGTCTTCCTACTGTCTATAATTTGAGCGTTTCCTGTGTCACCAGTTTTACATTCCGATGCACCTCTACAGGTTTACTGTAACCCTTGGACCTTCACAGTTACGATGAAACACAGAAATTGCATCGGAATTAAATATAAGAGACACAATGCCGACTTAAATACAAGAAAACAGTCTTCTTACAGTCAATGTTTTGAGCGTTTCCTGTGTCACCAGTTTTACATTCCGATGCACCCCTGCCGGTTTACTGTATCCCTTGGACCTTCCCATTGGCGATGAAACACACAAATTACATCGAAATTAAATATAAGAGACACAATGCCGACTTAAGTACAGGAAGACTGAGTCATCCTACTGTCTATGTTTTGAGCGTTTCCTGTGTCGACAATTTGACATTCCGATTCACCTCTGCAGGTTCACTGTATCCATTGGACTTTCCCATTGACGATGAAACACAGAAATTGCATCGGAATTAAATATAAGAGACACAACGCCGACATAAGTACAAGAAAACTGAGCCTTCTTACGGTCTATGTTTTGAGCGTTTCCTGTGTCACCAGTTTTACATTCCGATGCACCTCTGCCGGTTTACTGTATCCCTTGGACCCTCCCATTGTCGATGAAACACAGAAATCGCATCGGAATTAAATATAAGAGACACAATGCCGACTTAAGTACAGGAAGACTGAGTCTTCCTACTGTCTATGTTTTGAGCGCTTCCTGTGTCATCAGTCTTACATTCCGATGCACCTCTGCAGGTTTACTGTATCCCTTGGACCTTCCCATTGACGATGAAAAACAGAAATTGCATCGGAATTAAATATAAGAGACACAGTGCCGACTTAAGTACAGGAAGATTAAGTCTTCCTACTGTCTATGTTTTGAGCGTTTCCTGTGTCATCAGTTTTACTTTCCGATGCACCTCTGCTGGTTTACTGTATGCCTTGGACGTTCCCATTCACGATGAAACACAGAAATTTCATCGGAAATAAATGTAAGAGACACAATGCCGACTTAAGTACAGGAAGACAGAGTCTTCCTACTGTCTATGATTTGAGCGTTTCCTGTGTCACCAGTTTTACATTCCGATGCACCTCTGCAGGTTTACTGTATCCCTTGGACCTTCCCATTGACGATGAAACACAGAAATTTAATCGGAAATAAATATAAGAGTCACAATGCCGAATTAAGTACAGGAAGACTGAGTCTTCCTACGGTCTATGCTTTGAGCGTTTCCTGAGTCACCAGTTTTACATTCCGATGCACCTCTGCAGGTTTACTGTATCCCTTGCACCTTCCCATTGACGATGAAACACAGAAATTGCATCGGAATTAAATATAAGAGACACAATGCCGACTTAAGTACAGGAAGACAGAGTCTTCCTACTGTCTATGTTTTGAGCGTTTCCCGTGTCACTAGTTATACATTCCGATGCACCACTGCAGAGTTACTGAATCCCTTGGACCTTCCCATTGACTATGAAACACAGAAATTGCTTCGGAATTAAATATATGAGACACAATGCCGTCTTATGTACAGGAAGACTGAGACTTCCTACTGTCTATCTTTTGAGCGTTTCCTGTGTCACCAGTTTTACATTCTGATGCAACTCTGCAGGTTTACTGTATTCCTTGGACCTTCCCATTGTCGATGAAACACAGAAATCGCATCGGAATTAAATATAAGAGACACAATGCCGACTTAAGTACAGGAAGACTGAGTTTTCCTACTGTCTATGTTTTGAGCGTTTCTGTGTCACCAGTTTTACATTCCGATGCACCTCTGCAGGTTAACTGTATCCATTGGACCTTCCAATTGACGATGAAACACAGAAATTGAATCGGAATTAAATATAAGAGACAAAAGACTGACTTAAGTACAGGAAAACTGAGACTTCTTACGGTCTATGATTTGAGCGTTTCCTGTGTCACCAGTTTAACATTCCGAAGCACCTCTGCAGGTTTACTGTATCCCTTGGACCTTCCCATTGGCGATGAAACACACAAATTACATCGAAATTAAATATAAGACACACAATGCCCACTTAAGTACAGGAAGACTGAGTCTTCCTACTGTCTATGTTTTGAGCGTTTCCTGTGTCGACAGTTTGACATTCCGACTCACATCTGCAGGTTTACTGTATCCATTGGACCTTCCCATTGACGATGAAACACAGAAATTGCATCGGCATTAAATATAAGAGACACAATGCTGACTTAAGTACAGGAAGACTGAGTCTTCCTACTGTCTATGATTTGAGCGTTATCTGTGTCACCAGTTTTACATTCTGATGCACCTCTGCAGGTTTACTGTATCCCTTGGACCTTCCCATTGACGATGAAACACAGAAGATGCATCGGAATTAAATATAAGAGACACAATGCCGACTTAAGTACAGGAAGACTGAGTCTTCCTACTGTCTATGTTTTGAGCGTTTCCTGTGTCAACACTTTTACATTCCGATTCACCTCTGCAGGTTTAATGTATCCATTGGACCTTCCCATTTACGATGAAACACAGATATTTCATCGGAATTAAATATAAGAGACACAACGCCGACTTAAGTACAAGAAATCTGAGTCTTCTTACGGTCTATGATTTGAGCGTTTCCTGTGTCACCAGTTTTACATTCCGATGCACCCCTGCCGGTTTACTGTATCCCTTGGACCTTCCCATTGTCGATGAAACACAGAAATCGCATCGGAATTAAATATAAGAGACACAATGCCGACTTAAGTACAGGAAGACTGAGTCTTCCTACTGTCTATGTTTTGAGCGTTTCCTGTGTCACCAGTTTTACATTCCGATGTACCTCTGCAGGTGTACTGTATCCCTTGGACCTTCCCATTGACGATGAAACACAGAAATTGCATCGGAGTTAAATATAAGAGACACAATGCCGACTTAAATACAGGAAGACTGAGTCTTCCTACTGTCTATGTTTTGAGCGTTTCCTGTTTCACCAGTTTTACATTCTGATGCACCTCTGCAGGTTTTTTCTATCCCTTGGACCTTCCCATTGACGATGAAACACAGAAATTGCATCGGAATGAAATATAAGAGACACAATGCCGACTTAAGTACAGGAAGACTGAGTCTTCCTACTGTCTATAATTTGAGCGTTTCCTGTGTCACCAGTTTTACATTCCGATGCACCTCTACAGGTTTACTGAATCCCTTGGACCTTCACAGTCACAATGAAACACAGAAATTGCATCGGAATTAAATATAAGAGACAGAATGCCGATTTAAATACAAGAAAACAGTCTTCTTACAGTCAATGTTTTGAGCGTTTCCTGTGTCACCAGTTTTACATTCCGATGCACCTCCGCAGGTTTACTGTATCCCTTGGACCTTCCCATTGGCGATGAAACACACAAATTACATCGAAATTAAATATAAGAGACACAACGAAGACTTAAGTACAAGAAATCTGAGTCTTCTTACGGTCTATGTTTTGAGCGTTTCCTGTGTCACCAGTTTTACATTCCGATGCACCCCTGCCGGTTTACTGTATCCCTTGGACCTACCCATTGTCGATGAAACACAGAAATCGCATCGGAATTAAATATAAAAGACACAATGCCGACATAAGGACAAGGAGACTGAGTCTTCCTACTGTCTATGTTTTGAGCGTTTCCTGTTTCACCAGTTTTACATTCCTATTCACCTCTGCAGGTTAACTGTATCCATTGGACCTTCCCATTGACGATGAAACACAGAAATTGCATCGGAATTAAATATAAGAGACACAACGCTGACTTAAGTACAAGAAAACTGAGTCTTCTTACGGTCTATGTTTTGAGCGTTTCCTGTGGCATCAGTTTTACAATCCGATGCACTTCTGCAGGTTTACTGTATCCCTTGGACCTTCCCATTGACTATGAAACACAGAAATTGTTTCGGAATTAAATATAAGAGACACAATGCCGTCTTATGCACAGGAAGACTGAGTCTTCCTACTGTCTATCGTTTGAGCGTTTCCTGTGTCACCAGTTTTACATTCTGATGCACCTCTGCAGGTTTACTGTATACCTTGGACTTTCCCATTGTCGATGAAACACAGAAATTTAATCGGAAATAAATATAAGAGACACAATGCCGACTTAAGTACAGGAAGACTGAGTCTTCCTACTGTCTATGTTTTGAGCGTTTCCTGCGTCACTAGTTTTACATTCCGATGCACCTCTGTAGGTTTACTGTATCCCTTGGACCTTCCCATTGACTATGAAACACAGAAATTGCTTCGGAATTAAATATATGAGACACAATGCCGTCTTATGTACAGGAAGACTGAGTCTTCCTACTGTCTATCTTTTGAGCGTTTCCTGTGTCACCAGTTTTACATTCTGATGCAACCCTGCAGGTTTACTGTATCCCTTGGACCTTCCCATTGTCGATGAAACACAGAAATCGCATCGGAATTAAATATAAGAGACACAATGACGACTTAAGTACAGGAAGACTGAGTTTTCCTACTGTCTATGTTTTGAGCGTTTCCTGTGTCACCAGTTTTACATTCCGATGCACCTCTGCAGGTTTACTGTATCCGTTGGACCTTCCCATTGGCGATAAAACACACAAATTACATCGAAATTAAAAATAAGAGACACTATGCCCACTTAAGTACAGTAAGACTGAGTCTTCCTACTGTCTATGTTTTGAGCGTTTCCTGTGTCGACAGTTTGACATTCCGATTCACATCTGCAGGTTTACTGTATCCCTTGGACCTTCCCATTGACGATGAAACACAGAAATTGCATCGGAATTAAATATAAGAGACTCAATGCCGACTTAAGTACAGGAAGACTGAGTCTTCCTACTGTCTATGTTTTGAGCGTTTCCTGTGTCAACACTTTTACATTCCGATTCACCTCTGCAGGTTTACTGTATCCATTGAACCTTCCCATTTACGATGAAACACAGATATTTCATCGGAATTAAATATAAGAGACACAACGCCGACATAAGTACAAGAAATCTGAGTCTTATTACGGTCAATGTTTTGAGCGTTTCCTGTGTCACCAGTTTTACATTCCGATGAACCCCTGCCGGTTTACTGTATCCCTTGGACCTTCCCATTGTCGATGAAACACAGAAATCGCATCGGAATTAAATATAAGAGACACAATGCCGACATAAGGACAGGAAGACTGAGTCTTCCTACGGTCTATGTTTTGAGCGTTTCCTGCGTCACCAGTTTTACATTCCTATTCACCTCTGCAGGTTAACTGTATCCATTGGACCTTCCCATTGACGATGAAACACAGAAATTGCATCGGAATTAAATATAAGAGACACAACGCTGACTTAAGTACAAGAAAACTGAGTCTTCTTACGGTCTATGTTTTGAGCGATTCCTGTGGCATCAGTTTTACAATCGGATGCACTTCTGAAGGTTTACTGTATCCCTTGGACCTTCCCATTGACTATGAAACACAGAAATTGTTTCGGAATTAAATATAAGAGACACAATGCCATCTTATGTACAGGAAGACTGAGTCTTCCTACTGTCTATGGTTTGAGCGTTTCCTGTGTCACCAGTTTTACATTCTGATGCACCTCTGCAGGTTTACTGTATACCTTGGACTTTCCCATTGTCGATGAAACACAGAAATTGCATCGGAATTAAATATAAGAGACACAATGCCGACTTAAGTACAGGAAGACTGAGTCTTCCTAGTGTCTATGTTTTGAGCGTTTCCTGTGACACCAGTTTTACATTCCGATGTACCTCTGCAGGTTTACTGTATCCCTTGGACCTTCCCATTGACGATGAAACACAGAAATTGCATCGGAATTAAATATAAGAGACACAATGCCGACTTAAGTACAGGAAGACTGCGTCTTCCTACTGTCTATGTTTTGAGCGTTTCCTGTTTCACCAGTTTTACATTCTGATGCACCTCTGCAGGTTTACTGTTTCCCTTGGACCGTCCCATTGACGATGAAACTCAGAAATTGCATCGGAATGAAATATAAGAGACACAATGCCGACATAAGTACAGGAAGACTGAGTCTTCTTACAGTCAATGTTTTGAGCGTTTCCTGTGTCACCAGTTTTACATTCCGATGCACCTCCGCAGGTTTACTGTATCCCTTGGACCTTCCCATTGGCGATGAAACACACAAATTACATCGAAATTAAATATAAGAGACACAATGCCGACTTAAGTACAGGAAGACTGAGTCATCCTACTGTCTATGCTTTGAGCGTTTCCTGTGTTGACAATTTGACATTCCGATTCACCTCTGCAGGTTTACTGTATCCATTGGACCTTCCCATTGACGATGAAACACAGAAATTGCATCGGAATTAAATATAAGAGACACAACGCCGACTTAAGTACAAGAAAACTGAGTCTTCTTACGGTCTATGTTTTGAGCGTTTCCTGTGTCATCAGTTTTACATTCCGATGCACCTCTGCAGGTTTACTGTATCTCTTGGACCTTCCCATTGACGATGAAAAACAGAAATTGCATCGGAATTAAATATAAGAGACACAATGCCGACTTAAGTACAGGAAGACTAAGTCTTCCTACTGTCTATGTTTTGAGCGTTTCCTGTGTCATCAATTTTACTTTCCGATGCACCTCTGCTGGTTTACTATATCCCTCGGACCTTCCCATTCACGATGAAACACAGAAATTTCATCGGAAATAAATATAAGAGACACAATGCCGACTTAAGTACAGGAAGACTGAGTCTTCCTACTGTCTATGTTTTTAGCGTTTCCTGTGTCACCAGTTTTACATTCCGATGCACCTCTGCAGGTTTACTGTATCCCTTGGACCTTCCCATTGACGATGAAACACAGAAATTTAATCGGAAATAAATATAAGAGTCACAATGCCGAATTAAGTACAGGAAGACTGAGTCTTCCTACTGTCTATGCTTTGAGCGTTTCCTGTGTCACCAGTTTTACATTCCAATGCACCTCTGCAGGTTTACTGTATCCCTTGCACCTTCCCATTGACGATGAAACACAGAAATTTCATCGGAATTAAATATAAGAGACACATGAAGACTTAAGTACAGGAAGACTGAGTCTTTCTATTGTCTATGTTTTGAGCGTTTCCTGTGTCACTAGTTTTACATTCCGATGCACCTCTGCAGGTTTACTGTATCCCTTGGACCTTCCCATTGACTATGAAACACAGAAATTGCTTCGGAATTAAATATAAGAGACACAATGCCGTCTTATGTACAGGAAGACTGAGACTTCCTAATGTCTATGTTTTGAGCGTTTCCTGTGTCACCAGTTTTACATTCTGATGCACCTCTGCAGGTTTACTGCATCCCTTGGACCTTCCCATTGACGATGAAACACAGAAATTGCATCGGAATGAAATATAAGAGACACAATGCCGACTTAAGTACAGGAAGACTGAGTCTTCCTACTGTCTATAATTTGAGCGTTTCCTGTGTCACCAGTTTTACATTCCGATGCACCTCTACAGGTTTACTGTAACCCTTGGACCTTCACAGTTACGATGAAACACAGAAATTGCATCGGAATTAAATATAAGAGACACAATGCCGACTTAAATACAAGAAAACAGTCTTCTTACAGTCAATGTTTTGAGCGTTTCCTGTGTCACCAGTTTTACATTCCGATGCACCCCTGCCGGTTTACTGTATCCCTTGGACCTTCCCATTGGCGATGAAACACACAAATTACATCGAAATTAAATATAAGAGACACAATGCCGACTTAAGTACAGGAAGACTGAGTCATCCTACTGTCTATGTTTTGAGCGTTTCCTGTGTCGACAATTTGACATTCCGATTCACCTCTGCAGGTTCACTGTATCCATTGGACTTTCCCATTGACGATGAAACACAGAAATTGCATCGGAATTAAATATAAGAGACACAACGCCGACATAAGTACAAGAAAACTGAGCCTTCTTACGGTCTATGTTTTGAGCGTTTCCTGTGTCACCAGTTTTACATTCCGATGCACCTCTGCCGGTTTACTGTATCCCTTGGACCCTCCCATTGTCGATGAAACACAGAAATCGCATCGGAATTAAATATAAGAGACACAATCCCGACTTAAGTACAGGAAGATTAAGTCTTCCTACTGTCTATGTTTTGAGCGTTTCCTGTGTCATCAGTTTTACTTTCCGATGCACCTCTGCTGGTTTACTGTATGCCTTGGACGTTCCCATTCACGATGAAACACAGAAATTTCATCGGAAATAAATGTAAGAGACACAATGCCGACTTAAGTACAGGAAGACAGAGTCTTCCTACTGTCTATGATTTGAGCGTTTCCTGTGTCACCAGTTTTACATTCCGATGCACCTCTGCAGGTTTACTGTATCCCTTGGACCTTCCTATTGACGATGAAACACAGAAATTTAATCGGAAATAAATATAAGAGTCACAATGCCGAATTAAGTACAGGAAGACTGAGTCTTCCTACGGTCTATGCTTTGAGCGTTTCCTGAGTCACCAGTTTTACATTCCGATGCACCTCTGCAGGTTTACTGTATCCCTTGCACCTTCCCATTGACGATGAAACACAGAAATTGCATCGGAATTAAATATAAGAGACACAATGCCGACTTAAGTACAGGAAGACAGAGTCTTCCTACTGTCTATGTTTTGAGCGTTTCCCGTGTCACTAGTTTTACATTCCGATGCACCACTGCAGAGTTACTGAATCCCTTGGACCTTCCCATTGACTATGAAACACAGAAATTGCTTCGGAATTAAATATATGAGACACAATGCCGTCTTATGTACAGGAAGACTGAGACTTCCTACTGTCTATCTTTTGAGCGTTTCCTGTGTCACCAGTTTTACATTCTGATGCAACTCTGCAGGTTTACTGTATTCCTTGGACCTTCCCATTGTCGATGAAACACAGAAATCGCATCGGAATTAAATATAAGAGACACAATGCCGACTTAAGTACAGGAAGACTGAGTTTTCCTACTGTCTATGTTTTGAGCGTTTCTGTGTCACCAGTTTTACATTCCGATGCACCTCTGCAGGTTAACTGTATCCATTGGACCTTCCCATTGACGATGAAACACAGAAATTGAATCGGAATTAAATATAAGAGACAAAAGACTGACTTAAGTACAGGAAAACTGAGACTTCTTACGGTCTATGATTTGAGCGTTTCCTGTGTCACCAGTTTAACATTCCGAAGCACCTCTGCAGGTTTACTGTATCCCTTGGACCTTCCCATTGGCGATGAAACACACAAATTACATCGAAATTAAATATAAGACACACAATGCCCACTTAAGTACAGGAAGACTGAGTCTTCCTACTGTCTATGTTTTGAGCGTTTCCTGTGTCGACAGTTTGACATTCCGACTCACATCTGCAGGTTTACTGTATCCATTGGACCTTCCCATTGACGATGAAACACAGAAATTGCATTGGCATTAAATATAAGAGACACAATGCTGACTTAAGTACAGGAAGACTGAGTCTTCCTACTGTCTATGATTTGAGCGTTTCCTGTGTCACCAGTTTTACATTCTGATGCACCTCTGCAGGTTTACTGTATCCCTTGGACCTTCCCATTGACGATGAAACACAGAAGATGCATCGGAATTAAATATAAGAGACACAATGCCGACTTAAGTACAGGAAGACTGAGTCTTCCTACTGTCTATGTTTTGAGCGTTTCCTGTGTCAACACTTTTACATTCCGATTCACCTCTGCAGGTTTAATGTATCCATTGGACCTTCCCATTTACGATGAAACACAGATATTTCATCGGAATTAAATATAAGAGACACAACGCCGACTTAAGTACAAGAAATCTGAGTCTTCTTACGGTCTATGATTTGAGCGTTTCCTGTGTCACCAGTTTTACATTCCGATGCACCCCTGCCGGTTTACTGTATCCCTTGGACCTTCCCATTGTCGATGAAACACAGAAATCGCATCGGAATTAAATATAAGAGACACAATGCCGACTTAAGTACAGGAAGACTGAGTCTTCCTACTGTCTATGTTTTGAGCGTTTCCTGTGTCACCAGTTTTACATTCCGATGTACCTCTGCAGGTGTACTGTATCCCTTGGACCTTCCCATTGACGATGAAACACAGAAATTGCATCGGAGTTAAATATAAGAGACACAATGCCGACTTAAATACAGGAAGACTGAGTCTTCCTACTGTCTATGTTTTGAGCGTTTCCTGTTTCACCAGTTTTACATTCTGATGCACCTCTGCAGGTTTTTTCTATCCCTTGGACCTTCCCATTGACGATGAAACACAGAAATTGCATCGGAATGAAATATAAGAGACACAATGCCGACTTAAGTACAGGAAGACTGAGTCTTCCTACTGTCTATAATTTGAGCGTTTCCTGTGTCACCAGTTTTACATTCCGATGCACCTCTACAGGTTTACTGAATCCCTTGGACCTTCACAGTCACAATGAAACACAGAAATTGCATCGGAATTAAATATAAGAGACAGAATGCCGATTTAAATACAAGAAAACAGTCTTCTTACAGTCAATGTTTTGAGCGTTTCCTGTGTCACCAGTTTTACATTCCGATGCACCTCCGCAGGTTTACTGTATCCCTTGGACCTTCCCATTGGCGATGAAACACACAAATTACATCGAAATTAAATATAAGAGACACAACGAAGACTTAAGTACAAGAAATCTGAGTCTTCTTACGGTCTATGTTTTGAGCGTTTCCTGTGTCACCAGTTTTACATTCCGATGCACCCCTGCCGGTTTACTGTATCCCTTGGACCTACCCATTGTCGATGAAACACAGAAATCGCATCGGAATTAAATATAAAAGACACAATGCCGACATAAGGACAAGGAGACTGAGTCTTCCTACTGTCTATGTTTTGAGCGTTTCCTGTGTCACCAGTTTTACATTCCTATTCACCTCTGCAGGTTAACTGTATCCATTGGACCTTCCCATTGACGATGAAACACAGAAATTGCATCGGAATTAAATATAAGAGACACAACGCTGACTTAAGTACAAGAAAACTGAGTCTTCTTACGGTCTATGTTTTGAGCGTTTCCTGTGGCATCAGTTTTACAATCCGATGCACTTCTGCAGGTTTACTGTATCCCTTGGACCTTCCCATTGACTATGAAACACAGAAATTGTTTCGGAATTAAATATAAGAGACACAATGCCGTCTTATGCACAGGAAGACTGAGTCTTCCTACTGTCTATCGTTTGAGCGTTTCCTGTGTCACCAGTTTTACATTCTGATGCACCTCTGCAGGTTTACTGTATACCTTGGACTTTCCCATTGTCGATGAAACACAGAAATTTAATCGGAAATAAATATAAGAGACACAATGCCGACTTAAGTACAGGAAGACTGAGTCTTCCTACTGTCTATGTTTTGAGCGTTTCCTGTGTCACTAGTTTTACATTCCGATGCACCTCTGTAGGTTTACTGTATCCCTTGGACCTTCCCATTGACTATGAAACACAGAAATTGCTTCGGAATTAAATATATGAGACACAATGCCGTCTTATGTACAGGAAGACTGAGACTTCCTAATGTCTATCTTTTGAGCGTTTCCTGTGTCACCAGTTTTACATTCTGATGCACCTCTGCAGGTTTACTGCATCCCTTGGACCTTCCCATTGACGATGAAACACAGAAATTGCATCGGAATGAAATATAAGAGACACAATGCCGACTTAAGTACAGGAAGACTGAGTCTTCCTACTGTCTATAATTTGAGCGTTTCCTGTGTCACCAGTTTTACATTCCGATGCACCTCTACAGGTTTACTGTAACCCTTGGACCTTCACAGTTACGATGAAACACAGAAATTGCATCGGAATTAAATATAAGAGACACAATGCCGACTTAAATACAAGAAAACAGTCTTCTTACAGTCAATGTTTTGAGCGTTTCCTGTGTCACCAGTTTTACATTCCGATGCACCCCTGCCGGTTTACTGTATCCCTTGGACCTTCCCATTGGCGATGAAACACACAAATTACATCGAAATTAAATATAAGAGACACAATGCCGACTTAAGTACAGGAAGACTGAGTCATCCTACTGTCTATGTTTTGAGCGTTTCCTGTGTCGACAATTTGACATTCCGATTCACCTCTGCAGGTTCACTGTATCCATTGGACTTTCCCATTGACGATGAAACACAGAAATTGCATCGGAATTAAATATAAGAGACACAACGCCGACATAAGTACAAGAAAACTGAGCCTTCTTACGGTCTATGTTTTGAGCGTTTCCTGTGTCACCAGTTTTACATTCCGATGCACCTCTGCCGGTTTACTGTATCCCTTGGACCCTCCTATTGTCGATGAAACACAGAAATCGCATCGGAATTAAATATAAGAGACACAATCCCGACTTAAGTACAGGAAGACTGAGTCTTCCTACTGTCTATGTTTTGAGCGCTTCCTGTGTCATCAGTCTTACATTCCGATGCACCTCTGCAGGTTTACTGTATCCCTTGGACCTTCCCATTGACGATGAAAAACAGAAATTGCATCGGAATTAAATATAAGAGACACAGTGCCGACTTAAGTACAGGAAGATTAAGTCTTCCTACTGTCTATGTTTTGAGCGTTTCCTGTGTCACCAGTTTTACATTCCGATGCACCCCTGCCGGTTTACTGTATCCCTTGGACCTTCCCATTGGCGATGAAACACACAAATTACATCGAAATTAAATATAAGAGACACAATGCCGACTTAAGTACAGGAAGACTGAGTCATCCTACTGTCTATGTTTTGAGCGTTTCCTGTGTCGACAATTTGACATTCCGATTCACCTCTGCAGGTTCACTGTATCCATTGGACTTTCCCATTGACGATGAAACACAGAAATTGCATCGGAATTAAATATAAGAGACACAACGCCGACATAAGTACAAGAAAACTGAGCCTTCTTACGGTCTATGTTTTGAGCGTTTCCTGTGTCACCAGTTTTACATTCCGATGCACCTCTGCCGGTTTACTGTATCCCTTGGACCCTCCTATTGTCGATGAAACACAGAAATCGCATCGGAATTAAATATAAGAGACACAATCCCGACTTAAGTACAGGAAGACTGAGTCTTCCTACTGTCTATGTTTTGAGCGCTTCCTGTGTCATCAGTCTTACATTCCGATGCACCTCTGCAGGTTTACTGTATCCCTTGGACCTTCCCATTGACGATGAAACACAGAAATTTCATCGGAAATAAATGTAAGAGACACAATGCCGACTTAAGTACAGGAAGACAGAGTCTTCCTACTGTCTATGATTTGAGCGTTTCCTGTGTCACCAGTTTTACATTCCGATGCACCTCTGCAGGTTTACTGTATCCCTTGGACCTTCCCATTGACGATGAAACACAGAAATTTAATCGGAAATAAGTATAAGAGTCACAATGCCGAATTAAGTACAGGAAGACTGAGTCTTCCTACGGTCTATGCTTTGAGCGTTTCCTGAGTCACCAGTTTTACATTCCGATGCACCTCTGCAGGTTTACTGTATCCCTTGCACCTTCCCATTGACGATGAAACACAGAAATTGCATCGGAATTAAATATAAGAGACACAATGCCGACTTAAGTACAGGAAGACAGAGTCTTCCTACTGTCTATGTTTTGAGCGTTTCCCGTGTCACTAGTTTTACATTCCGATGCACCACTGCAGAGTTACTGAATCCCTTGGACCTTCCCATTGACTATGAAACACAGAAATTGCTTCGGAATTAAATATATGAGACACAATGCCGTCTTATGTACAGGAAGACTGAGACTTCCTACTGTCTATCTTTTGAGCGTTTCCTGTGTCACCAGTTTTACATTCTGATGCAACTCTGCAGGTTTACTGTATTCCTTGGACCTTCCCATTGTCGATGAAACACAGAAATCGCATCGGAATTAAATATAAGAGACACAATGCCGACTTAAGTACAGGAAGACTGAGTTTTCCTACTGTCTATGTTTTGAGCGTTTCTGTGTCACCAGTTTTACATTCCGATGCACCTCTGCAGGTTAACTGTATCCATTGGACCTTCCCATTGACGATGAAACACAGAAATTGAATCGGAATTAAATATAAGAGACAAAAGACTGACTTAAGTACAGGAAAACTGAGACTTCTTACGGTCTATGATTTGAGCGTTTCCTGTGTCACCAGTTTAACATTCCGAAGCACCTCTGCAGGTTTACTGTATCCCTTGGACCTTCCCATTGGCGATGAAACACACAAATTACATCGAAATTAAATATAAGACACACAATGCCCACTTAAGTACAGGAAGACTGAGTCTTCCTACTGTCTATGTTTTGAGCGTTTCCTGTGTCGACAGTTTGACATTCCGACTCACATCTGCAGGTTTACTGTATCCATTGGACCTTCCCATTGACGATGAAACACAGAAATTGCATTGGCATTAAATATAAGAGACACAATGCTGACTTAAGTACAGGAAGACTGAGTCTTCCTACTGTCTATGATTTGAGCGTTTCCTGTGTCACCAGTTTTACATTCTGATGCACCTCTGCAGGTTTACTGTATCCCTTGGACCTTCCCATTGACGATGAAACACAGAAGATGCATCGGAATTAAATATAAGAGACACAATGCCGACTTAAGTACAGGAAGACTGAGTCTTCCTACTGTCTATGTTTTGAGCGTTTCCTGTGTCAACACTTTTACATTCCGATTCACCTCTGCAGGTTTAATGTATCCATTGGACCTTCCCATTTACGATGAAACACAGATATTTCATCGGAATTAAATATAAGAGACACAACGCCGACTTAAGTACAAGAAATCTGAGTCTTCTTACGGTCTATGATTTGAGCGTTTCCTGTGTCACCAGTTTTACATTCCGATGCACCCCTGCCGGTTTACTGTATCCCTTGGACCTTCCCATTGTCGATGAAACACAGAAATCGCATCGGAATTAAATATAAGAGACACAATGCCGACTTAAGTACAGGAAGACTGAGTCTTCCTACTGTCTATGTTTTGAGCGTTTCCTGTGTCACCAGTTTTACATTCCGATGTACCTCTGCAGGTGTACTGTATCCCTTGGACCTTCCCATTGACGATGAAACACAGAAATTGCATCGGAGTTAAATATAAGAGACACAATGCCGACTTAAATACAGGAAGACTGAGTCTTCCTACTGTCTATGTTTTGAGCGTTTCCTGTTTCACCAGTTTTACATTCTGATGCACCTCTGCAGGTTTTTTCTATCCCTTGGACCTTCCCATTGACGATGAAACACAGAAATTGCATCGGAATGAAATATAAGAGACACAATGCCGACTTAAGTACAGGAAGACTGAGTCTTCCTACTGTCTATAATTTGAGCGTTTCCTGTGTCACCAGTTTTACATTCCGATGCACCTCTACAGGTTTACTGAATCCCTTGGACCTTCACAGTCACAATGAAACACAGAAATTGCATCGGAATTAAATATAAGAGACAGAATGCCGATTTAAATACAAGAAAACAGTCTTCTTACAGTCAATGTTTTGAGCGTTTCCTGTGTCACCAGTTTTACATTCCGATGCACCTCCGCAGGTTTACTGTATCCCTTGGACCTTCCCATTGGCGATGAAACACACAAATTACATCGAAATTAAATATAAGAGACACAACGAAGACTTAAGTACAAGAAATCTGAGTCTTCTTACGGTCTATGTTTTGAGCGTTTCCTGTGTCACCAGTTTTACATTCCGATGCACCCCTGCCGGTTTACTGTATCCCTTGGACCTACCCATTGTCGATGAAACACAGAAATCGCATCGGAATTAAATATAAAAGACACAATGCCGACATAAGGACAAGGAGACTGAGTCTTCCTACTGTCTATGTTTTGAGCGTTTCCTGTGTCACCAGTTTTACATTCCTATTCACCTCTGCAGGTTAACTGTATCCATTGGACCTTCCCATTGACGATGAAACACAGAAATTGCATCGGAATTAAATATAAGAGACACAACGCTGACTTAAGTACAAGAAAACTGAGTCTTCTTACGGTCTATGTTTTGAGCGTTTCCTGTGGCATCAGTTTTACAATCCGATGCACTTCTGCAGGTTTACTGTATCCCTTGGACCTTCCCATTGACTATGAAACACAGAAATTGTTTCGGAATTAAATATAAGAGACACAATGCCGTCTTATGCACAGGAAGACTGAGTCTTCCTACTGTCTATCGTTTGAGCGTTTCCTGTGTCACCAGTTTTACATTCTGATGCACCTCTGCAGGTTTACTGTATACCTTGGACTTTCCCATTGTCGATGAAACACAGAAATTTAATCGGAAATAAATATAAGAGACACAATGCCGACTTAAGTACAGGAAGACTGAGTCTTCCTACTGTCTATGTTTTGAGCGTTTCCTGTGTCACTAGTTTTACATTCCGATGCACCTCTGTAGGTTTACTGTATCCCTTGGACCTTCCCATTGACTATGAAACACAGAAATTGCTTCGGAATTAAATATATGAGACACAATGCCGTCTTATGTACAGGATGACTGAGTCTTCCTACTGTCTATGTTTTGAGCGTTTCCTGTGTCACCAGTTTTACATTCTGATGCAACCCTGCAGGTTTACTGTATCCCTTGGACCTTCCCATTGTCGATGAAACACAGAAATCGCATCGGAATTAAATATAAGAGACACAATGACGACTTAAGTACAGGAAGACTGAGTTTTCCTACTGTCTATGTTTTGAGCGTTTCCTGTGTCACCAGTTTTACATTCCGATGCACCTCTGCAGGTTTACTGTATCCGTTGGACCTTCCCATTGGCGATAAAACACACAAATTACATCGAAATTAAAAATAAGAGACACTATGCCCACTTAAGTACAGTAAGACTGAGTCTTCCTACTGTCTATGTTTTGAGCGTTTCCTGTGTCGACAGTTTGACATTCCGATTCACATCTGCAGGTTTACTGTATCCCTTGGACCTTCCCATTGACGATGAAATACAGAAATTGCATCGGAATTAAATATAAGAGACTCAATGCCGACTTAAGTACAGGAAGACTGAGTCTTCCTACTGTCTATGTTTTGAGCGTTTCCTGTGTCAACACTTTTACATTCCGATTCACCTCTGCAGGTTTACTGTATCCATTGGACCTTCCCATTTACGATGAAACACAGATATTTCATCGGAATTAAATATAAGAGACACAACGCCGACTTAAGTACAAGAAATCTGAGTCTTATTACGGTCAATGTTTTGAGCGTTTCCTGTGTCACCAGTTTTACATTCCGATGAACCCCTGCCGGTTTACTGTATCCCTTGGACCTTCCCATTGTCGATGAAACACAGAAATCGCATCGGAATTAAATATAAGAGACACAATGCCGACATAAGGACAGGAAGACTGAGTCTTCCTGCGGTCTATGTTTTGAGCGTTTCCTGCGTCACCAGTTTTACATTCCTATTCACCTCTGCAGGTTAACTGTATCCATTGGACCTTCCCATTGACGATGAAACACAGAAATTGCATCGGAATTAAATATAAGAGACACAACGCTGACTTAAGTACAAGAAAACTGAGTCTTCTTACGGTCTATGTTTTGAGCGATTCCTGTGGCATCAGTTTTACAATCCGATGCACTTCTGAAGGTTTACTGTATCCCTTGGACCTTCCCATTGACTATGAAACACAGAAATTGTTTCGCAATTAAATATAAGAGACACAATGCCATCTTATGTACAGGAAGACTGAGTCTTCCTACTGTCTATGGTTTGAGCGTTTCCTGTGTCACCAGTTTTACATTCTGATGCACCTCTGCAGGTTTACTGTATACCTTGGACTTTCCCATTGTCGATGAAACACAGAAATTGCATCGGAATTAAATATAAGAGACACAATGCCGACTTAAGTACAGGAAGACTGAGTCTTCCTACTGTCTATGTTTTGAGCGTTTCCTGTGACACCAGTTTTACATTCCGATGTACCTCTGCAGGTTTACTGTATCCCTTGGACCTTCCCATTGACGATGAAACACAGAAATTGCATCGGAATTAAATATAAGAGACACAATGCCGACTTAAGTACAGGAAGACTGCGTCTTCCTACTGTCTATGTTTTGAGCGTTTCCTGTTTCACCAGTTTTACATTCTGATGCACCTCTGCAGGTTTACTGTTTCCCTTGGACCGTCCCATTGACGATGAAACTCAGAAATTGCATCGAAATGAAATATAAGAGACACAATGCCGACATAAGTACAGGAAGACTGAGTCTTCTTACAGTCAATGTTTTGAGCGTTTCCTGTGTCACCAGTTTTACATTCCGATGCACCTCCGCAGGTTTACTGTATCCCTTGGACCTTCCCATTGGCGATGAAACACACAAATTACATCGAAATTAAATATAAGAGACACAATGCCGACTTAAGTACAGGAAGACTGAGTCATCCTACTGTCTATGCTTTGAGCGTTTCCTGTGTTGACAATTTGACATTCCGATTCACCTCTGCAGGTTTACTGTATCCATTGGACCTTCCCATTGACGATGAAACACAGAAATTGCATCGGAATTAAATATAAGAGACACAACGCCGACTTAAGTACAAGAAAACTGAGTCTTCTTACGGTCTATGTTTTGAGCGTTTCCTGTGTCATCAGTTTTACATTCCGATGCACCTCTGCAGGTTTACTGTATCTCTTGGACCTTCCCATTGACGATGAAAAACAGAAATTGCATCGGAATTAAATATAAGAGACACAATGCCGACTTAAGTACAGGAAGACTAAGTCTTCCTACTGTCTATGTTTTGAGCGTTTCCTGTGTCATCAATTTTACTTTCCGATGCACCTCTGCTGGTTTACTATATCCCTCGGACCTTCCCATTCACGATGAAACACAGAAATTTCATCGGAAATAAATATAAGAGACACAATGCCGACTTAAGTACAGGAAGACTGAGTCTTCCTACTGTCTATGTTTTTAGCGTTTCCTGTGTCACCAGTTTTACATTCCGATGCACCTCTGCAGGTTTACTGTATCCCTTGGACCTTCCCATTGACGATGAAACACAGAAATTTAATCGGAAATAAATATAAGAGTCACAATGCCGAATTAAGTACAGGAAGACTGAGTCTTCCTACTGTCTATGCTTTGAGCGTTTCCTGTGTCACCAGTTTTACATTCCAATGCACCTCTGCAGGTTTACTGTATCCCTTGCACCTTCCCATTGACGATGAAACACAGAAATTTCATCGGAATTAAATATAAGAGACACATGAAGACTTAAGTACAGGAAGACTGAGTCTTCCTATTGTCTATGTTTTGAGCGTTTCCTGTGTCACTAGTTTTACATTCCGATGCACCTCTGCAGGTTTACTGTATCCCTTTGACCTTCCCATTGACTATGAAACACAGCAATTGCTTCGGAATTAAATATATGAGACACAATGCCGACTTATGTACAGGAAGACTGAGTCTTCCTACTGTCTATCTTTTGAGCGTTTCCTGTGTCACCAGTTTTACATTCTGATGCAACTCTGCAGGTTTAATGTATCCCTTGGACCTTCCCATTGTCGATGAAACTCAGAAATCGCATCGGAATTAAATATAAGAGACACAATGCCGACTTAAGTACAGGAAGACTGAGTTTTCCTACTGTCTATGTTTTGAGCGTTTCCTGTGTCACCAGTTTTACATTCCGATGCACCTCTGCAGGTTAACTGTATCCATTGGACTTTCCCATTGACGATGAAACACAGAAATTGCATCGGAATTAAATACAAGAGACACAAAGCTGACTTAAGTACAAGAAAACTGAGTCTTCTTACGGTCTATGATTTGAGCGTTTCCGGTGTCACCAGTTTTACATTCCGATGCATCTCATCGGGTTTACTGTATCCGTTGGACCTTCCCATTGGCGATGAAACACACAAATTACATCGAAATTATATATAAGAGACACAATGCCTACTTAAGTACAGGAAGACTGAGTCTTCCTACTGTCTATGTTTTGAGCGTTTCGTGTGTCGACAGTTTGACATTCCGATTCACATCTGCAGGTTTACTGTATCCATTGGACCTTCCCATTGACGATGAAACACAGAAATTGCATCGGCATTAAATATAAGAGACACAATGCCGACTTAGGTACAGGAAGACTGAGTCTTCCTACTGTCTATGTTTTGAGCGTTTCCTGTGTCACCAGTTTTACATTCGGATGCACCTCTGCAGGTTTACTGTATCCCTTGGACCTTCCCATTGACGATGAAACACAGAAATTGCATCGGAATTAAATATAAGAGACTCAATGCCGACTTAAGTACAGGAAGACTGAGTCTTCCTACTGTCTATGTTTTGAGCGTTTCCTGTGTCACCAGTTTTACATTCCTATTCACCTCTCCAGGTTGACTGTATCCATTGGACCTTCCCATTGACGATGAATCACAGAAATTGCATCGGAATTAAATATAAGAGACACAACGCTGACTTAAGTACAAGAAAACTGAGTCTTCTTACGTTCTATGTTTTGAGCGTTTCCTGTGTCATCAGTTTTACAATCCGATGCACCTCTGCAGGTTTACTGTATCCCTTGGACCTTCCCATTGACTATGAAACACAGAAATTGTTTCGGAATTAAATATAAGAGTCACAATGCCGTCTTATGTACAGGAAGACTGAGTCTTCCGACTGTCTATGTTTTGAGCGTTTCCTGTGTCACCAGTTTTACATTCTGATGCACCTCTGCAAGGTTTACTGTATACCTTGGACCTTCCCATTGTCGATGAAACACAGAAATTGCATCGGAATTAAATATAAGAGACACAATGCCGACTTAAGTACAGGAAGACTGAGTCTTCCTACTGTCTATAATTTGAGCGTTTCCTGTGTCACCAGTTTTACATTCCGATGCACCTCTACAGGTTTACTGTATTCCTTGGACCTTCACAGTGACGATGAAACACAGAAATTGCATCGGAATTAAATATAAGAGACACAATGCCGACTTAAGTACAGGAAGACTGAGTCTTCCTACTGTCTATGTTTTGAGCGTTTCCTGTGTCATCAATTTTACTTTCCGATGCACCTCTGCTGGTTTACTATATCCCTCGGACCTTCCCATTCACGATGAAACACAGAAATTTCATCGGAAATAAATATAAGAGACACAATGCCGACTTAAGTACAGGAAGACTGAGTCTTCCTACTGTCTATGTTTTTAGCGTTTCCTGTGTCACCAGTTTTACATTCCGATGCACCTCTGCAGGTTTACTGTATCCCTTGGACCTTCCCATTGACGATGAAACACAGAAATTTAATCGGAAATAAATATAAGAGTCACAATGCCGAATTAAGTACAGGAAGACTGAGTCTTCCTACTGTCTATGCTTTGAGCGTTTCCTGTGTCACCAGTTTTACATTCCAATGCACCTCTGCAGGTTTACTGTATCCCTTGCACCTTCCCATTGACGATGAAACACAGAAATTTCATCGGAATTAAATATAAGAGACACATGAAGACTTAAGTACAGGAAGACTGAGTCTTCCTATTGTCTATGTTTTGAGCGTTTCCTGTGTCACTAGTTTTACATTCCGATGCACCTCTGCAGGTTTACTGTATCCCTTTGACCTTCCCATTGACTATGAAACACAGCAATTGCTTCGGAATTAAATATATGAGACACAATGCCGACTTATGTACAGGAAGACTGAGTCTTCCTACTGTCTATCTTTTGAGCGTTTCCTGTGTCACCAGTTTTACATTCTGATGCAACTCTGCAGGTTTAATGTATCCCTTGGACCTTCCCATTGTCGATGAAACTCAGAAATCGCATCGGAATTAAATATAAGAGACACAATGCCGACTTAAGTACAGGAAGACTGAGTTTTCCTACTGTCTATGTTTTGAACGTTTCCTGTGTCACCAGTTTTACATTCCGATGCACCTCTGCAGGTTAACTGTATCCATTGGACTTTCCCATTGACGATGAAACACAGAAATTGCATCGGAATTAAATATAAGAGACACAAAGCTGACTTAAGTACAAGAAAACTGAGTCTTCTTACGGTCTATGATTTGAGCGTTTCCGGTGTCACCAGTTTTACATTCCGATGCATCTCATCGGGTTTACTGTATCCGTTGGACCTTCCCATTGGCGATGAAACACACAAATTACATCGAAATTATATATAAGAGACACAATGCCTACTTAAGTACAGGAAGACTGAGTCTTCCTACTGTCTATGTTTTGAGCGTTTCGTGTGTCGACAGTTTGACATTCCGATTCACATCTGCAGGTTTACTGTTTCCATTGGACCTTCCCATTGACGATGAAACACAGAAATTGCATCGGCATTAAATATAAGAGACACAATGCCGACTTAGGTACAGGAAGACTGAGTCTTCCTACTGTCTATGTTTTGAGCGTTTCCTGTGTCACCAGTTTTACATTCGGATGCACCTCTGCAGGTTTACTGTATCCCTTGGACCTTCCCATTGACGATGAAACACAGAAATTGCATCGGAATTAAAAATAAGAGACACAATGCCGACTTAAGTACAGGAAGACTGAGTCTTCCTACTGTCTATGTTTTGAGCGTTTCCTGTGTCACCAGTTTTACATTCCTATTCACCTCTCCAGGTTGACTGTATCCATTGGACCTTCCCATTGACGATGAATCACAGAAATTGCATCGGAATTAAATATAAGAGACACAACGCTGACTTAAGTACAAGAAAACTGAGTCTTCTTACGTTCTATGTTTTGAGCGTTTCCTGTGTCATCAGTTTTACAATCCGATGCACCTCTGCAGGTTTACTGTATCCCTTGGACCTTCCCATTGTCGATGAAACACAGAAATTGCATCGGAATTAAATATAAGAGACACAATGCCGAAATTAGTACAGGAAGACTGAGTCTTCCGACTGTCTATGTTTTGAGCGTTTCCTGTGTCACCAGTTTTACATTCTGATGCACCTCTGCAAGGTTTACTGTATACCTTGGACCTTCCCATTGTCGATGAAACACAGAAATTGCATCGGAATTAAATATAAGAGACACAATGCCGACTTAAGTACAGGAAGACTGAGTCTTCCTACTGTCTATAATTTGAGCGTTTCCTGTGTCACCAGTTTTACATTCCGATGCACCTCTACAGGTTTACTGTATTCCTTGGACCTTCACAGTGACGATGAAACACAGAAATTGCATCGGAATTAAATATAAGAGACACAATGCCGACTTAAGTACAGGAAGACTGAGTCTTCCTACTGTCTATGTTTTGAGCGTTTCCTGTGTCACCAGTTTTACATTCTGATGCACCTCTGCAGGTTTACTATATCCCTTGGACCTTCCCATTGACGATGAAACACAGAAATTGCATCGGAATTAAATATAAGAGACTCAATGCCGACTTAAGTACAGGAAGACTGAGTCTTCCTACTGTCTATGATTTGAGCGTTTCCTGTGTCAACACTTTTACATTCCGATTCACCTCTGCAGGTTTACTGTATCTATTGGACCTTCCCATTTACGATGAAACACAGAAATTGCATCGGCATTAAATATAAGAGACACAACGCCGACTTAAGTACAAGAAATCTGAGTCTTCTTACGGTCTATGCTTTGAGCGTTTCCTGTGTCACCAGTTTTACGTTCCGATGAACCCCTGCCGGTTTACTGTATCCCTTGGACCTTCCCATTGTAGATGAAACACAGAAATCGCATCGGAATTAAATATAAGAGACACAATGCCGACATAAGGACAGGAAGACTATGTCTTCCTACTGTCTATGTTTTGAGCGTTTCCTGTGTCACCAGTTTTACATTCCTATTCACCTCTGCACGTTAACTGTATCCATTGGACCTTCCCATTGACGATGAAACACAGAAATTGCATCGGAATTAAATATAAGAGACACAACGCTGACTTAAGTACAAGAAAACTGAGTCTTCTTACGGTCTATGTTTTGAGCGTTTCCTGTGGCATCAGTTTTACAATCCGATGCACTTCTGCAGGTTTACTGTATCCCTTGGACCTTCCCATTGACTATGAAACACGGAAATTGTTTCGGAATTAAATATAAGAGACACAATGCCGTCTTATGTACAGGAAGACTGAGTCTTCCTACTGTCTATGGTTTGAGCGTTTCCTGTGTCACCAGTTTTACATTCTGATGCACCTCTGCAGGTTTACTGTATACCTTGGACTTTCCCATTGTCGATGAAACACAGAAATTGCATCGGAATTAAATATAAGAGACACAATGCCGACTTAAGTACAGGAAGACTGAGTCTTCCTACTGTCTATGTTTTGAGCGTTTCCTGTGACACCAGTTTTACATTCCGATGTACCTCTGCAGGTTTACTGTATCCCTTGGACCTTCCCATTGACGATGAAACACAGAAATTGCATCGGAATTACATATAAGAGACACAATGCCGACTTAAGTACAGGAAGACTGTGTCTTCCTACTGTCTATGTTTTGAGCGTTTCCTGTTTCACCAGTTTTACATTATGATGCACCTCTGCAGGTTTACTGTATCCCTTGGACCTTCCCATTGACGATGAAACACAGAAATTGCATCGGAATTAAATATAAGAGACACAATGCGACATAAGTACAGGAAGACTGAGTCTTCTTACAGTCAATGTTTTGAGCGTTTCCTGTGTCACCAGTTTTACATTCCGATGCACCTCCGCAGGTTTACTGTATCCCTTGGACCTTCCCATTGGCGATGAAACACACAAATTACATCGAAATTAAATATAAGAGACACAATGCCGACTTAAGTACAGGAAGACTGAGTCATCCTACTGTCTATGTTTTGAGCGTTTCCTGTGTCGACAATTTGACATTCCGATTCACCTCTGCAGGTTTACTGTATCCATTGGACCTTCCCATTGACGATGAAACACAGAAATTGCATCGGAATTAAATATAAGAGACACAACGCCGACTTAAGTACAAGAAAACTGAGTCTTCTTACGGTCTATGTTTTGAGCGTTTCCTGTGTCATCAGTTTTACATTCCGATGCACCTCTGCAGGTTTACTGTATCTCTTGGACCTTCCCATTGACGATGAAAAACAGAAATTGCATCGGAATTAAATATAAGAGACACAATGCCGACTTAAGTACAGGAAGACTACGTCTTCCTACTGTCTATGTTTTGAGCGTTTCCTGTGTCATCAATTTTACTTTCCGATGCACCTCTGCTGGTTTACTATATCCCTCGGACCTTCCCATTCACGATGAAACACAGAAATTTCATCGGAAATAAATATAAGAGACACAATGCCGTCTTATGTACAGGAAGACTGAGTCTTCCTACTGTCTATCTTTTGAGCGTTTCCTGTGTCACCAGTTTTACATTCTGATGCAACCCTGCAGGTTTACTGTATCCCTTGGACCTTCCCATTGTCGATGAAACACAGAAATCGCATCGGAATTAAATATAAGAGACACAATGCCGACTTAAGTACAGGAAGACTGAGTTTTCCTACTGTCTATGTTTTGAGCGTTTCCTGTGTCACCAGTTTTACATTCCGATGCACCTCTGCAGGTTTACTGTATCCGTTGGACCTTCCCATTGGCGATAAAACACACAAATTACATCGAAATTAAAAATAAGAGACACTATGCCCACTTAAGTACAGTAAGACTGAGTCTTCCTACTGTCTATGTTTTGAGCGTTTCCTGTGTCGACAGTTTGACATTCCGATTCACATCTGCAGGTTTACTGTATCCATTGGACCTTCCCATTGACGATGAAACACAGAAATTGCATCGGCATTAAATATAAGAGACACAATGCCGACTTAAGTACAGGAAGACTGAGTCTTCCTACTGTCTATGTTTTGAGCGTTTCCTGTGTCACCAGTTTTACATTCTGATGCACCTCTGCTGGTTTACTGTATCCCTTGGACCTTCCCATTGACGATGAAACACAGAAATTGCATCGGAATTAAATATAAGAGACTCAATGCCGACTTAAGTACAGGAAGACTGAGTCTTCCTACTGTCTATGTTTTGATCGTTTCCTGTGTCAACACTATTACATTCCGATTCACCTCTGCAGGTTTACTGTATCCATTGGACCTTCCCATTTACGATGAAACACAGATATTTCATCGGAATTAAATATAAGAGACACAACGCCGACTTAAGTCCAAGAAATCTGAGTCTTCTTACGGTCTATGTTTTGAGCGTTTCCTGTGTCACCAGTTTTACATTCCGATGAACCCCTGCCGGTTTACTGTATCCCTTGGACCTTCCCATTGTCGATGAAACACAGAAATCGCATCGGAATTAAATATAAGAGACACAATGCCGACATAAGGACAGGAAGACTGAGTCTTCCTACTGTCTATGTTTTGAGCGTTTCCTGTGTCACCAGTTTTACATTCCTATTCACCTCTGCAGGTTAACTGTATCCATTGGACCTTCCCATTGACGATGAAACACAGAAATTGCATCGGAATTAAAAATAAGAGACACAACGCTGACTTAAGTACAAGAAAACTGAGTCTTCTTACGGTCTATGTTTTGAGCGTTTCCTGTGGCATCAGTTTTACAATCCGATGCACTTCTGCAGGTTTACTGTATCCCTTGGACCTTCCCATTGACTATGAAACACAGAAATTGTTTCGGAATTAAATATAAGAGACACAATGCCGTCTTATGTACAGGAAGACTGAGTCTTCCTACTGTCTATGGTTTGAGCGTTTCCTGTGTCACCAGTTTTACATTCTGATGCACCTCTGCAGGTTTACTGTATACCTTGAACTTTCCCATTGTCGATGAAACACAGAAATTGCATCGGAATTAAAAATGAGAGACACAATGCCGACTTAAGTACAGGAAGACTGAGTCTTCCTACTGTCTATGTTTTGAGCGTTTCCTGTGACACCAGTTTTACATTCCGATGTACCTCTGCAGGTTTACTGTATCCCTTGGACCTTCCCATTGACGATGAAACACAGAAATTGCATCGGAATTAAATATAAGAGACACAATGCCGACTTAAGTACAGGAAGACTGCGTCTTCCTACTGTCTATGTTTTGAGCGTTTCCTGTGTCACCAGTTTTACATTCTGATGCACCTCTGCAGGTTTACTGTATCCCTTGGACCTTCCCATTGACGATGAAACACAGAAATTGCATCGGAATGAAATATAAGAGACACAATGCCGACTGAAGTACAGGAAGACTGAGTCTTCCTACTGTCTATGTTTTGAGCGTTTCCTGTGACACCAGTTTTACATTCCGATGTACCTCTGCAGGTTTACTGTATCCCTTGGACCTTCCCATTGGCGATGAAACACACAAATTACATCGAAATTAAATATAAGAGACACAATGCCGACTTAAGTACAGGAAGACTGAGTCATCCTACTGTCTATGTTTTGAGCGTTTCCTGTGTTGACAATTTGACATTCCGATTCACCTCTGCAGGTTTACTGTATCCATTGGACCTTCCCATTGACGATGAAACACAGAAATTGCATCGGAATTAAATATAAGAGACACAACGTCGACTTAAGTACAAGAAAACTGAGTCTTCTTACGGTCTATGTTTTGAGCGTTTCCTGTGTCACCAGTTTTACATTCCGATGAACCCCTGCCGGTTTACTGTATCCCTTGGACCTTCCCATTGTCGATGAAACACAGAAATCGCATCGGAATTAAATATAAGAGACACAATGCCGACATAAGGACAGGAAGACTGAGTCTTCCTACTGTCTATGTTTTGAGCGTTTCCTGTGTCACCAGTTTTACATTCCTATTCACCTCTGCAGGTTAACTGTATCCATTGGACCTTCCCATTGACGATGAAACACAGAAATTGCATCGGAATTAAAAATAAGAGACACAACGCTGACTTAAGTACAAGAAAACTGAGTCTTCTTACGGTCTATGTTTTGAGCGTTTCCTGTGGCATCAGTTTTACAATCCGATGCACTTCTGCAGGTTTACTGTATCCCTTGGACCTTCCCATTGACTATGAAACACAGAAATTGTTTCGGAATTAAATATAAGAGACACAATGCCGTCTTATGTACAGGAAGACTGAGTCTTCCTACTGTCTATGGTTTGAGCGTTTCCTGTGTCACCAGTTTTACATTCTGATGCACCTCTGCAGGTTTACTGTATACCTTGAACTTTCCCATTGTCGATGAAACACAGAAATTGCATCGGAATTAAAAATGAGAGACACAATGCCGACTTAAGTACAGGAAGACTGAGTCTTCCTACTGTCTATGTTTTGAGCGTTTCCTGTGACACCAGTTTTACATTCCGATGTACCTCTGCAGGTTTACTGTATCCCTTGGACCTTCCCATTGACGATGAAACACAGAAATTGCATCGGAATTAAATATAAGAGACACAATGCCGACTTAAGTACAGGAAGACTGCGTCTTCCTACTGTCTATGTTTTGAGAGTTTCCTGTGTCACCAGTTTTACATTCTGATGCACCTCTGCAGGTTTACTGTATCCCTTGGACCTTCCCATTGACGATGAAACACAGAAATTGCATCGGAATGAAATATAAGAGACACAATGCCGACTGAAGTACAGGAAGACTGAGTCTTCCTACTGTCTATGTTTTGAGCGTTTCCTGTGACACCAGTTTTACATTCCGATGTACCTCTGCAGGTTTACTGTATCCCTTGGACCTTCCCATTGGCGATGAAACACACAAATTACATCGAAATTAAATATAAGAGACACAATGCCGACTTAAGTACAGGAAGACTGAGTCATCCTACTGTCTATGTTTTGAGCGTTTCCTGTGTTGACAATTTGACATTCCGATTCACCTCTGCAGGTTTACTGTATCCATTGGACCTTCCCATTGACGATGAAACACAGAAATTGCATCGGAATTAAATATAAGAGACACAACGTCGACTTAAGTACAAGAAAACTGAGTCTTCCTACGGTCTATGTTTTGAGCGTTTCCTGTGTCATCAGTTTTACATTCCGATGCACCTCTGCAGGTTTACTGTATCTCTTGGACCTTCCCATTGACGATGAAAAACAGAAATTGCATCGGAATTAAATATAAGAGACACAATGCCGACTTAAGTACAGGAAGACTAAGTCTTCCTACTGTCTATGTTTTGAGCTTTTCCTGTGTCATCAATTTTACTTTCCGATGCACCTCTGCTGGTTTACTATATCCCTCGGACCTTCCCATTCACGATGAAACACAGAAATTTCATCGGAAATAAATATAAGAGACACAATGCCGACTTAAGTACAGGAAGACTGAGTCTTCCTACTGTCTATGTTTTGAGCGTTTCCTGTGTCACCAGTTTTACATTCCGATGCACCTCTGCAGGTTTACTGTATCCCTTGGACCTTCCCATTGACGATGAAACACAGAAATTTAATCGGAAATAAATATAAGAGTCACAATGCCGAATTAAGTACAGGAAGACTGAGTCTTCCTACTGTCTATGCTTTGAGCGTTTCCTGTGTCACCAGTTTTACATTCCAATGCACCTCTGCAGGTTTACTGTATCCCTTGCACCTTCCCATTGACGATGAAACACAGAAATTTCATCGGAATTAAATATAAGAGACACATGAAGACTTAAGTACAGGAAGACTGAGTCTTCCTACTGTCTATGTTTTGATCGTTTCCTGTGTCAACACTATTACATTCCGATTCACCTCTGCAGGTTTACTGTATCCATTGGACCTTCCCATTTACGATGAAACACAGATATTTCATCGGAATTAAATATAAGAGACACAACGCCGACTTAAGTCCAAGAAATCTGAGTCTTCTTACGGTCTATGTTTTGAGCGTTTCCTGTGTCACCAGTTTTACATTCCGATGAACCCCTGCCGGTTTACTGTATCCCTTGGACCTTCCCATTGTCGATGAAACACAGAAATCGCATCGGAATTAAATATAAGAGACACAATGCCGACATAAGGACAGGAAGACTGAGTCTTCCTACTGTCTATGTTTTGAGCGTTTCCTGTGTCACCAGTTTTACATTCCTATTCACCTCTGCAGGTTAACTGTATCCATTGGACCTTCCCATTGACGATGAAACACAGAAATTGCATCGGAATTAAATATAAGAGACACAACGCTGACTTAAGTACAAGAAAACTGAGTCTTCTTACGGTCTATGTTTTGAGCGTTTCCTGTGGCATCAGTTTTACAATCCGGTGCACTTCTGCAGGTTTACTGTATCCCTTGGACCTTCCCATTGACTATGAAACACAGAAATTGTTGCGGAATTAAATATAAGAGACACAATGCCGTCTTATGTACAGGAAGACTGAGTCTTCCTACTGTCTATGGTTTGAGCGTTTCCTGTGTCACCAGTTTTACATTCTGATGCACCTCTGCAGGTTTACTGTATACCTTGGACTTTCCCATTGTCGATGAAACACAGAAATTGCATCGGAATTAAAAATGAGAGACACAATGCCGACTTAAGTACAGGAAGACTGAGTCTTCCTACTGTCTATGTTTTGAGCGTTTCCTGTGACACCAGTTTTACATTCCGATGTACCTCTGCAGGTTTACTGTATCCCTTGGACCTTCCCATTGACGATGAAACACAGAAATTGCATCGGAATTAAATATAAGAGACACAATGCCGACTTAAGTACAGGAAGACTGCGTCTTCCTACTGTCTATGTTTTGAGCGTTTCCTGTGTCACCAGTTTTACATTCTGATGCACCTCTGCAGGTTTACTGTATCCCTTGGACCTTCCCATTGACGATGAAACACAGAAATTGCATCGGAATGAAATATAAGAGACACAATGCCGACTGAAGTACAGGAAGACTGAGTCTTCCTACTGTCTATGTTTTGAGCGTTTCCTGTGACACCAGTTTTACATTCCGATGTACCTCTGCAGGTTTACTGTATCCCTTGGACCTTCCCATTGGCGATGAAACACACAAATTACATCGAAATTAAATATAAGAGACACAATGCCGACTTAAGTACAGGAAGACTGAGTCATCCTACTGTCTATGTTTTGAGCGTTTCCTGTGTTGACAATTTGACATTCCGATTCACCTCTGCAGGTTTACTGTATCCATTGGACCTTCCCATTGACGATGAAACACAGAAATTGCATCGGAATTAAATATAAGAGACACAACGTCGACTTAAGTACAAGAAAACTGAGTCTTCTTACGGTCTATGTTTTGAGCGTTTCCTGTGTCATCAGTTTTACATTCCGATGCACCTCTGCAGGTTTACTGTATCTCTTGGACCTTCCCATTGACGATGAAAAACAGAAATTGCATCGGAATTAAATATAAGAGACACAATGCCGACTTAAGTACAGGAAGACTAAGTCTTCCTACTGTCTATGTTTTGAGCTTTTCCTGTGTCATCAATTTTACTTTCCGATGCACCTCTGCTGGTTTACTATATCCCTCGGACCTTCCCATTCACGATGAAACACAGAAATTTCATCGGAAATAAATATAAGAGACACAATGCCGACTTAAGTACAGGAAGACTGAGTCTTCCTACTGTCTATGTTTTGAGCGTTTCCTGTGTCACCAGTTTTACATTCCGATGCACCTCTGCAGGTTTACTGTATCTCTTGGACCTTCCCATTGACGATGAAACACAGAAATTTAATCGGAAATAAATATAAGAGTCACAATGCCGAATTAAGTACAGGAAGACTGAGTCTTCCTACTGTCTATGCTTTGAGCGTTTCCTGTGTCACCAGTTTTACATTCCAATGCACCTCTGCAGGTTTACTGTATCCCTTGCACCTTCCCATTGACGATGAAACACAGAAATTTCATCGGAATTAAATATAAGAGACACATGAAGACTTAAGTACAGGAAGACTGAGTCTTCCTACTGTCTATGTTTTGAGCGTTTCCTGTGTCACTAGTTTTACATTCCGATGCACCTCTGCAGGTTTACTGTATCTCTTTGACCTTCCCATTGACTATGAAACACAGAAATTGCTTCGGAATTAAATATATGAGACACAATGCCGTCTTATGTACAGGAAGATTGAGTCTTCCTACTGTCTATCTTTTGAGCGTTTCCTGTGTCACCAGTTTTACATTCTGATGCAACTCTGCAGGTTTACTGTATCCCTTGGACCTTCCCATTGTCGATGAAACTCAGAAATCGCATCGGAATTAAATATAAGAGACACAATGCCGACTTAAGTACAGGAAGACTGAGATTTCCTACTGTCTATGTTTTGAGCGTTTCCTGTGTCACCAGTTTTACATTCCGAAGCACCTCTGCAGGTTAACTGTATCCATTGGACCTTCCCATTGACGATGAAACACAGAAATTGCATCGGAATTAAATATAAGAGACACAAAGCTGACTTAAGTACAAGAAAACTGAGTCTTCTTACGGTCTATGATTTGAGCGTTTCCGGTGTCACCAGTTTTACATTCCGATGCACCTCATCAGGTTTACTGTATCTGTTGGACCTTCCCATTGGCGAAGAAACACACAAATTACATCGAAATTAAATATAAGAGACACAATGCCTACTTAAGTACAGGAAGACTGAGTCTTCCTACTGTCTATGTTTTGAGCGTTTCGTGTGTCGACAGTTTGACATTCCGATTCACATCTGCAGGTTTAATGTATCCATTGGACCTTCCCATTGACGATGAAACACAGAAATTGCATCGGCATTAAATATAAGAGACACAATGCCGACTTAGGTACAGGAAGACTGAGTCTTCCTACTGTCTATGTTTTGAGCGTTTCCTGTGTCACCAGTTTTACATTCGGATGCACCTCTGCAGGTTTACTGTTTCCCTTGGACCTTCCCATTGACGATGAAACACAGAAATTGCATCGGAATTAAATATAAGAGACACAATGCCGACTTAAGTACAGGAAGACTGAGTCTTCCTACTGTCTATGATTTGAGCGTTTCCTGTGTCACCAGTTTTACATTCCTATTCACCTCTGCAGGTTAACTGTATCCATTGAACCTTCCCATTGACGATGAAACACAGAAATTGCATCGGAATTAAATATAAGAGACACAACGCTGACTTAAGTACAAGAAAACTGAGTCTTCTTACGTTCTATGTTTTGAGCGTTTCCTGTGTCATCAGTTTTACAATCCGATGCACCTCTGCAGGTTTACTGTATCCCTTGGACCTTCCCATTGACTATGAAACACAGAAATTGTTTCGGAATTAAATATAAGAGACACAATGCCGTCTTATGTACCGGAAGACTGAGTCTTCCTACTGTCTATGTTTTGAGCGTTTCCTGTGTCGACAGTTTGACATTCCGATGCACCTCTGCAGGTTTACTGTATCCCTTGGACCTTCCCATTGACTATGAAACACAGAAATTGCTTCGGAATTAAATATAAGAGACACAATGCCGTCTTATGTACAGGAAGACTGAGGCTTCCTACTGTCTATGCTTTGAGCGTTTCCTGTGTCATCAGTTTTACTTTCCGATGCACCTCTGCAGGTTTACTATATCCCTTGGACCTTCCCATTCACGATGAAACACAGAAATTTCATCGGAAATAAATATAAGAGACACAATGCCGACTTAAGTACAGGAAGACTGAGTCTTCCTACTGTCTATGATTTGAGCGTTTCCTGTGTCACCAGTTTTACATTCCAATGCACCTCTGCAGGTTTACTGTATCCCTTGGACAATCCCATTGACGATGAAAAACAAAAATTGCATCGGAATTAAATATAAGAGACACAATGTCGACTTAAGTACAGGAAGACTGAGTGTTCCTACTGTCTATGTTTTGAGCGTTTCCTGTGTCACCAGTTTTACATTCCGATGTACCTCTGCAGGTTTACTGTATCCCTTGGACCTTCCCATTGACGATGAAACACAGAAATTTCATCGGAATTAAATATAAGAGACAGAATGCCGACTTAAAATCAAGAAAATAGTCTTCTTACAGTCAATGCTTTGAGCGTTTCCTGTGTCACCCGTTTTACATTCCGATGCACCTCCGCAGGTTTACTGTATCCCTTGGACCTTCCCATTGTCGATGAAACACACAAATTACACCGAAATTAAATATAAGAGACACAATGCCGACTTAAGTACAGGAAGACTGAGTCATCCTACTGTCTATGTTTTGAGCGTTTCCTGTGTGGACAATTTGACATTCCGATTCACCTCTGCACGTTTACTGTATCCATTGGACCTTCCCATTGACGATGAAACACAGAAATCGCATCGGAATTAAATATAAGAGACACAATGCCGACTTAAGTACAGGAAGACTGGGTCTTCCTACTGTCTATGATTTGAGCGTTTCCTGTGTCACCAGTGTTACATTCCGATGCACCTCTGCAGGTTTACTGTATCCCTTGGACCTTCCCATTGACGATGAAACACAGAAATTTAATCGGAAATAAATATAAGAGTCACAATGCCGAATTAAGTACAGGAAGACTGAGTCTTCCTACTGTCTATCTTTTGAGCGTTTCCTGTGTCACCAGTTTTACATTCTGATGCAACCCTGCAGGTTTACTGTATCCCTTGTACCTTCCCATTGTCGATGAAACACAGAAATCGCATCGGAATTAAATATAAGAGACACAATGCCGACTTAAGTACAGGAAGACTGAGTTTTCCTACTGTCTATGTTTTGAGCGTTTCCTGTGTCACCAGTTTTACTTTCCGATGCACCTCTGCAGGTTTACTGTATCCGTCGGACCTTCCCATTGGCGATGAAACACACAAATTACATCGAAATTAAATATAAGAGACACTATGCCCACTTAAGTACAGTAAGACTGAGTCTTCCTACTGTCTATGTTTTGAGCGTTTCCTGTGTCGACAGTTTGACATTCCGATTCACATCTGCAGGTTTACTGTATCCATTGGACCTTCCCATTGACGATGAAACACAGAAATTGCATCGGCATTAAATATTAGAGACACAATGCCGACTTAAGTACAGGAAGACTGAGTCTTCCTACTGTCTATGCTTTGAGCGTTTCCTGTGTCACCAGTTTTACATTCCCATTCACCTCTGCAGGTTAACTGTATCCATTGGACCTTCCCATTGACGATGAAACACAGAAATTGCATCGGAATTAAATATATGAGACACAACGCTGACTTAAGTACAAGAAAACTGAGTCTTCTTACGGTCTATGTTTTGAGCGTTTCCTGTGGCATCAGTTTTACAATCCGATGCACTTCTGCAGGTTTACTGTATCCCTTGGACCTTCCCATTGACTATGAAACACAGAAATTGTTTCGGAATTAAATATAAGAGACACAATGCCGTCTTATGTACAGGAAGACTGAGTCTTCCTACTGTCTATGGTTTGAGCGTTTCCTGTGTCACCAGTTTTACATTCCGATGTACCTCTGCAGGTTTACTGTATCCCTTGGACCTTCCCATTGTCGATGAAACACAGAAATTGCATCGGAATTAAATATAAGAGACACAATGCCGACTTAAGTACAGGAAGACTGAGTTTTCCTTCTGTCTATGTTTTGAGCGTTTCCTGTGTCACCAGTTTTACATTCCGATGCACCTCTGCAGGTTTACTGTATCCCTTGGACCTTCCCATTGACTATGAAACACAGACATTGTTTCGGAATTAAATATAAGAGACACAATGCCGTCTTATGTACAGGAAGACTGAGTCTTCCTACTGTCTATGTTTTGAGCGTTTCCTGTGTCGACAGTTTGACATTCCGATGCACCTCTGCAGGTTTACTGTATCCCTTGGACCTTCCCATTGACTATGAAACACAGAAATTGCTTCGGAATTAAATATAAGAGACACAATGCCGTCTTATGTACAGGAAGACTGAGGCTTCGTACTGTCTATGCTTTGAGCGTTTCCTGTGTCATCAGTTTTACTTTCCGATGCACCTCTGCAGGTTTACTATATCCCTTGGACCTTCCCATTCACGATGAAACACAGAAATTTCATCGGAAATAAATATAAGAGACACAATGCCGACTTAAGTACAGGAAGACTGAGTCTTCCTTCTGTCTATGATTTGAGCGTTTCCTGTGTCACCAGTTTTACATTCCAATGCACCTCTGCAGGTTTACTGTATCCCTTGGATAATCCCATTGACGATGAAACACAGAAATTGCATCGGAATTAAATATAAGAGACACAATGCCGACTTAAGTACAGGAAGACTGGGTGTTCCTACTGTCTATGTTTTGAGCGTTTCCTGTGTCACCAGTTTTACATTCCGATGTACCTCTGCAGGTTTACTGTATCCCTTGGACCTTCCCTTTGACGATGAAACACAGAAATTTCATCGGAATTAAATATAAGAGACAGAATGCCGACTTAAAATCAAGAAAATAGTCTTCTTACAGTCAATGTTTTGAGCGTTTCCTGTGTCACCAGTTTTACATTCCGATGCACCTCCGCAGGTTTACTGTATCCCTTGGACCTTCCCATTGGCGATGAAACACACAAATTACACCGAAATTAAATATAAGAGACACAATGCCGACTTAAGTACAGGAAGACTGAGTCATCCTACTGTCTATGTTTTGAGCGTTTCCTGTGTGGACAATTTGACATTCCGATTCACCTCTGCACGTTTACTGTATCCATTGGACCTTCCCATTGACCATGAAACACAGAAATCGCATCGGAATTAAATATAAGAGACACAATGCCGAATTAAGTACAGGAAGACTGGGTCTTCCTACTGTCTATGTTTTGAGCGTTTCCTGTGTCACCAGTTTTACATTCTGATGCACCTCTGCAGGTTTACTGTATCCCTTGGACCTTCCCATTGACGATGAAACACAGAAATTGCATCGGAATTAAATATAAGAGACACAATGCCAACTTATGTACAGGAAGACTGAGTCTTCCTACTGTCTACGTTTTGAGCGTTTCCTGTGTCAACACTTTTACATTCCGATTCACCTCTGCAGGTTAACTGTATCCATTGGACCTTCCTATTGACGATGAAACACAGAAATTGCATCGGAATTAAATATAAGAGACACAACGCTGACTTAAGTACAAGAAAACTGAGTCTTCTTACGTTCTATGTTTTGAGCGTTTCCTGTGTCATCAGTTTTACAATCCGATGCACCTCTGCAGATTTACTGTATCCCTTGGACCTTCCCATTGACTATGAAACACAGAAATTGTTACGGAATTAAATATAAGAGACACAATGCCGTCTTATGTACAGGAAGACTGAGTCTTCCTACTGTCTATGTTTTGAGCGTTTCCTGTGTCGACAGTTTGACATTCCGATGCACCTCTGCAGGTTTACTGTATCCCTTGGACCTTCCCATTGACTATGAAACACAGAAATTGCTTCGGAATTAAATATAAGAGACACAATGCCGTCTTATGTACAGGAAGACTGAGGCTTCCTACTGTCTATGCTTTGAGCGTTCCTGTGTCATCAGTTTTACTTTCCGATGCACCTCTGCAGGTTTACTATATCCCTTGGACCTTCCCATTCACGATGAAACACAGAAATTTCATCGGAAATAAATATAAGAGACACAATGCCGACTTAAGTACAGGAAGACTGAGTCTTCCTACTGTCTATGATTTGAGCGTTTCCTGTGTCACCAGTTTTACATTCCAATGCACCTCTGCAGGTTTACTGTATCCCTTGGACAATCCCATTGACGATGAAACACAGAAATTGCATCGGAATTAAATATAAGAGACACAATGCCGACTTAAGTACAGGAAGACTGGGTGTTCCTACTGTCTATGTTTTGAGCGTTTCCTGTGTCACCAGTTTTACATTCCGATGTACCTCTGCAGGTTTACTGTATCCCTTGGACCTTCCCATTGACGATGAAACACAGAAATTTCATCGGAATTAAATATAAGAGACAGAATGCCGACTTAAAATCAAGAAAATAGTCTTCTTACAGTCAATGCTTTGAGCGTTTCCTGTGTCACCAGTTTTACATTCCGATGCACCTCCGCAGGTTTACTGTATCCCTTGGACCTTCCCATTGGCGATGAAACACACAAATTACACCGAAATTAAATATAAGAGACACAATGCCGACTTAAGTACAGGAAGACTGAGTCATTCTACTGTCTATGTTTTGAGCGTTTCCTGTGTGGACAATTTGACATTCCGATTCACCTCTGCACGTTTACTGTATCCATTGGACCTTCCCATTGACGATGAAACACAGAAATCGCATCGGAATTAAATATAAGAGACACAATGCCGACTTAAGTACAGGAAGACTGGGTCTTCCTACTGTCTATGTTTTGAGCGTTTCCTGTGTCACCAGTTTTACATTCCGATGCACCTCTGCAGGTTTACTGTATCCCTTGGACCTTCCCATTGACGATGAAAGACAGAAATTTAATCGGAAATAAATATAAGAGTCACAATGCCGAATTAATTACAGGAAGACTGAGTCTTCCTACTGTCTATCTTTTGAGCGTTTCCTGTGTCACCAGTTTTACATTCTGATGCAACCCTGCAGGTTTACTGTATCCCTTGGACCTTCCCATTATCGATGAAACACAGAAATCGCATCGGAATTAAATATAAGAGACACAATGCCGACTTAAGTACAGGAAGACTGAGTTTTCCTACTGTCTATGTTTTGAGCGTTTCCTGTGTCACCAGTTTTACTTTCCGATGCACCTCTGCAGGTTTACTGTATCCGTCGGACCTTCCCATTGGCGATGAAACACACAAATTACATCGAAATTAAATATAAGAGACACTATGCCCACTTAAGTACAGTAAGACTGAGTCTTCCTACTGTCTATGTTTTGAGCGTTTCCTGTGTCGACAGTTTGACATTCCGATTCACATCTGCAGGTTTACTGTATCCATTGGACCTTCCCATTGACGATGAAACACAGAAATTGCATCGGCATTAAATATAAGAGACACAATGCCGACTTAAGTACAGGAAGACTGAGTCTTCCTACTGTATATGATTTGAGCGTTTCCTGTGTCACCAGTTTTACATTCTGATGCACCTCTGCAGGTTTACTGTATCCCTTGGACCTTCCCATTGACGATGAAACACAGAAATTGCATCGGAATTAAATATAAGAGACACAATGCCGACTTAAGTACAGGAAGACTGAGTCTTCCTACTGTCTATGTTTTGAGCGTTTCCTGTGTCAACACTTTTACATTCCGATTCACCTCTGCAGGTTTACTGTATCCATTGGGCCTTCCCATTTACGATGAAACACAGATATTTCATCGGAATTAAATATAAGAGACACAACGCAGACTTAAGTACAAGAAATCTGAGTCTTCTTACGGTCTATGTTTTGAGCGTTTCCTGTGTCACCAGTTTTCCATTCCGATGCACCCCTGCCGGTTTACTGTATCCCTTGGACCTTCCCATTCTCGATGAAACACAGAAATCGCATCGGAATTAAATATAAGAGACACAATGCCGACTTAAGGACAGGAAGACTGAGTCTTCCTACTGTCTATGTTTTGAGCGTTTCCGGTGTCACCAGTTTTACATTCCCATTCACCTCTGCAGGTTAACTGTATCCATTGGACCTTCCCATTGATGATGAAACACAGAAATTGCATCGGAATTAAATATAAGAGACACAACGCTGACTTAAGTACAAGAAAACTGAGTCTTCTTACGGTCTATTTTTTGAGCGTTTCCTGTGGCATCAGTTTTACAATCCGATGCACTTCTGCAGGTTTACTGTATCCCTTGGACCTTCCCATTGACTATGAAACGCAGAAATTGTTTCGGAATTAAATATAAGAGACACAATGCCGTCTTATGTACAGGAAGACTGAGTCTTCCTACTGTCTATGGTTTGAGCGTTTCCTGTGTCACCAGTTTTACATTCCGATGTACCTCTGCAGGTTTACTGTATCCCTTGGACCTTCCCATTGTCGATGAAACACAGAAATTGCATCGGAATTAAATATAAGAGACACAATGCCGACTTAAGTACAGGAAGACTGAGTTTTCCTTCTGTCTATGTTTTGAGCGTTTCCTGTGTCACCAGTTTTACATTCCGATGCACCTCTGCAGGTTTACTGTATCCCTTGGACCTTCCCATTGACTATGAAACACAGACATTGTTTCGGAATTAAATATAAGAGACACAATGCCGTCTTATGTACAGGAAGACTGAGTCTTCCTACTGTCTATGTTTTGGGCGTTTCCTGTGTCATTAGTTTTACTTTCCGATGCACCTCTCCATGTATACTATATCCCTTGGACCTACCCATTCACGATGAAACACAGAAAATGCATCGGAAATAAATATAAGAGACACAATGCCGACATAACTACAGGAAGACTGAGGCTTCCTACTGTCTATGCTTTGAGCGTTTCCTGTGTCATCAGTTTTACTTTCCGATGCACCTCTGCAGGTTTACTATATCCCTTGGACCTTCCCATTCACGATGAAACACAGAAATTTCATCGGAAATAAATATAAGAGACACAATGCCGACTTAAGTACAGGAAGACTGAGTCTTCCTTCTGTCTATGATTTGAGCGTTTCCTGTGTCACCAGTTTTACATTCCAATGCACCTCTGCAGGTTTACTGTATCCCTTGGACAATCCCATTGACGATGAAACACAGAAATTGCATCGGAATTAAATATAAGAGACACAATGCCGACTTAAGTACAGGAAGACTGGGTGTTCCTACTGTCTATGTTTTGAGCGTTTCCTGTGTCACCAGTTTTACATTCCGATGTACCTCTGCAGGTTTACTGTATCCCTTGGACCTTCCCATTGACGATGAAACACAGAAATTTCATCGGAATTAAATATAAGAGACAGAATGCCGACTTAAAATCAAGAAAATAGTCTTCTTACAGTCAATGTTTTGAGCGTTTCCTGTGTCACCAGTTTTACATTCCGATGCACCTCCGCAGGTTTACTGTATCCTTTGGACCTTCCCATTGGCGATGAAACACACAAATTACACCGAAATTAAACATAAGAGACACAATGCCGACTTAAGTACAGGAAGACTGAGTCATCCTACTGTCTATGTTTTGAGCGTTTCCTGTGTGGACAATTTGACATTCCGATTCAACTCTGCACGTTTACTGTATCCATTGGACCTTCCCATTGACGATGAAACACAGAAATTTAATCGGAAATAAATATAAGAGTCACAATGCCGAATTAAGTACAGGAAGACTGAGTCTTCCTACTGTCTATCTTTTGAGCGTTTCCTGTGTCACCAGTTTTACATTCTGATGCAACCCTGCAGGTTTACTGTATCCCTTGGACCTTCCCATTGTCGATGAAACACAGAAATCGCATTTGGAATTAAAAATAAGAGACACAATGCCGACTTAAGTACAGGAAGACTGAGTTTTCCTACTGTCTATGTTTTGAGCGTTTCCTGTGTCACCAGTTTTACTTTCCGATGCACCTCTGCAGGTTTACTGTATCCGTCGGAACTTCCCATTGGCGATGAAACACACAAATTACATCGAAATTAAATATAAGAGACACTATGCCCACTTAAGTACGGTAAGACTGAGTCTTCCTACTGTCTATGTTTTGAGCGTTTCCTGTGTCGACAGTTTGACATTCCGATTCACATCTGCAGGTTTACTGTATCCATTGGACCTTCCCATTGACGATGAAACACAGAAATTGCATCGGCATTAAATATAAGAGACACAATGCCGACTTAAGTACAGGAAGACTGAGTCTTCCTACTGTCTATGTTTTGAGCGTTACCTGTGTCACCAGTTTTACATTCTGATGCACCTCTGCAGGTTTACTGTATCCCTTGGACCTTCCCATTGACGATGAAACACAGAAATTGCATCGGAATTAAATATAAGAGACACAATGCCGACTTAAGTACAGGAAGACTGAGTCTTCCTACTGTCTATGTTTTGAGCGTTTCCTGTGTCAACACTTTTACATTCCGATTCACCTCTGCAGGTTTACTGTATCCATTGGGCCTTCCCATTTACGATGAAACACAGATATTTCATCGGAATTAAATATAAGAGACACAACGCCGACTTAAGTACAAGAAATCTGAGTCTTGTTACGGTCTATGTTTTGAGCGTTTCCTGTGTCACCAGTTTTACATTCCGATGCACCCCTGCCGGTTTACTGTATCCCTTGGACCTTCCCATTCTCGATGAAACACAGAAGTCGCATCGGAATTAAATATAAGAGACACAATGCCGACTTAAGTACAGGAAGACTGAGTCTTCCTACTGTCTATGTTTTGAGCGTTTCCTGTGTCGACAATTTGACATTCCGATTCACCTCTGCAGGTTTACTGTATCCATTGGACCTTCCCATTCACGATGAAACACAGAAATTGCATCGGAATTAAATATAAGAGACACAACGCCGACTTAAGTACAAGAAAACTGAGTCTTCTTACGGTCCACGTTTTGAGCGTTTCCTGTGTCACCAGTTTTACATTCCGATGCACCTCTGCCGGTTTACTGTATCCTTTGGACCCTCCCATTGTCGATGAAACACAGAAATCGCATCGGATTTAAATATAAGAGACACAATGCCGACTTAAGTACAGGAAGACTGAGTCTTCCTACTGTCTATGTTTTGAGCGTTTCCTGTGTCACCAGTTTTACATTCCTTTTCACCTCTGCAGGTTAACTGTATCCATTGGACCTTCCCATTGACGATGAAACACAGAAATTGCATCGGAATTAAATATAAGAGACACAACGCTGACTTAAGTACAAGAAAACTGAGTCTTCTTACGGTCTATGTTTTGAGCGTTTCCTGTGGCATCAGTTTTACAATCCGATGCACTTCTGCAGGTTTACTGTATCCCTTGGACCTTCCCATTGACTATGAAACACAGAAATTGTTTCGGAATTAAATATAAGAGACACAATGCCGTCTTATGTACAGGAAGACTGAGTCTTCCTACTGTCTATGTTTTGAGCGTTTCCTGTGTCACCAGTTTTACATTCTGATGCACCTCTGCAGGTTTACTGCATACCTTGGACTTTCCCATTGTCGATGAAACACAGAAATTGCATCGGAATTAAATATAAGAGACACAATGCCGACTTAAGTACAGGAAGACTGAGTCTTCCTACTGTCTATGTTTTGAGCGTTTCCTGTGTCACCAGTTTTACATTCCGATGTACCTCTGCAGGTTTACTGTATCCCTTGGACCTTCCCATTGACGATGAAACACAGAAATTGCATCGGAATTAAATATAAGAGACACAATGCCGACTTAAGTACAGGAAGACTGAGTCTTCCTACTGTCTATGTTTTGAGCGTTTCCTGTTTCACCAGTTTTACATTCTGATGCACCTCTGCAGGTTTACTGTATCCCTTGGACCTTCCCATTGACGATGAAACACAGAAATTGCATCGGAATGAAATATAAGAGACACAATGCCGACTTAAGTACAGGAAGACTGAGTCTTCCAACTGTCTATAATTTGAGCGTTTCCTGTGTCACCAATTTTACATTCCGATGCACCTCTACAGGTTTACTGTATCCCTTGGACCTTCCCAGTTACGATGAAACACAGAAATTTCATCGGAATTAAATATAAGAGACAGAATGCCGACTTAAAATCAAGAAAATAGTCTTCTTACAGTCAATGTTTTGAGCGTTTCCTGTGTCACCAGTTTTACATTCCGATGCACCTCCGCAGGTTTACTGTATCCCTTGGACCTTCCCATTGGCGATGAAACACACAAATTACATCGAAATTAAATATAAGAGACACAATGCCGACTTAAGTACAGGAAGACTGAGTCATCCTACTGTCTATGTTTTGAGCGTTTCCTGTGTCGACAATTTGACATTCCGATTCACCTCTGCAGGTTTACTGTATCCATTGGACCTTCCCATTGACGATGAAAAACAGAAATTGCATCGGAATTAAATATAAGAGACACAACGCCGACTTAAATACAAGAAAACTGAGTCTTCTTACGGTCTATGTTTTGAGCGTTTCCTGTGTCACCAGTTTTACATTCCGATGCACCTCTGCCGGTTTACTGTATCCTTTGGACCCTCCCATTGTCGATGAAACACAGAAATCGCATCGGATTTAAATATAAGAGACACAATGCCGACTTAAGTACAGGAAGACTGAGTCTTCCTACTGTCTATGTTTTGAGCGTTTCCTGTGTCATCAGTTTTACATTCCGATGCACCTCTGCAGGTTTACTGTATCCCTTGGACCTTCCAATTGACGATGAAACACAGAAATTGCATCGGAATTAAATATAAGAGACACAATGCCGACTTAAGTACAGGAAGACTAAGTCTTCCTACTGTCTATGTTTTGAGCGTTTCCTGTGTCACCAGTTTTACATTCCGATGCACCTCTACAGGTTTACTGTATCCCTTTGACCTTCATAGTTACGATGAAACACAGAAATTGCATCGGAATTAAATATAAGAGACACAATGCCGACTTAAATACAAGAGAACAGTCTTCTTACAGTCAATGTTTTGAGCGTTTCCTGTGTCACCAGTTTTACATTCCGATGCACCTCCGCAGGTTTACTGTATTCCTTGGACCTTACCATTGGCGATGAAACACACAAATTACATCGAAATTAAATATAAGAGACACAATGCCGACTTAAGCACAGGAAGACTGAGTCTTCCTACTGTCTATGTTTTGAGCGTTTCCTGTGTCGACAATTTGACATTCCGATTCACCTCTGCAGGTTTACTGTATCCATTGGACCTTCCCATTGACGATGAAACACAGAAATTGCATCGGAATTAAATATAAGAGACACAATGCCGACTTAAGTACAAGAAAACTGAGTTTTCTTACGGTCTATGTTTTTGGCGATTCCTGTGTCACCAGTTTTACATTCCGATGCACCCCTGCCGGTTTAATGTATCCCTTGGACCTTCCCATTCACGATGAAACACAGAAATTTCATCGGAAATAAATATAACAGACACAATGCCGACTTAAGTACAGGAAGACTGAGTCTTCCTACTGTCTATGATTTGAGCGTTTCCTGTGTCACCAGTTTTACATTCCAATGCACCTCTGCAGGTTTACTGTATCCCTTGGAGCTTCCCATTGACGATGAAACACAGAAATTGCATCGGAATTAAATATAAGAGACACAATCCCGACTTAAGGACAGGAAGACTGAGTCTTCCTACTGTCTATGTTTTGAGCGTTTCCTGTGTCACCAGTTTTACATTCCTATTCACCTCTGCAGGTTAACTGTATCCATTGGACCTTCCCATTGACGATGAAACACAGAAATTGCATCGGAATTAAATAAAAGAGACACAACGCTGACTTAAGTACAAGAAAACTGAGTCTTCTTACGGTCTATGTTTTGAGCGTTTCCTGTGGCATCAGTTTTACAATCCGATGCACTTCTGCAGGTTTACTGTATCCCTTGGACCTTCCCATTGACTATGAAACACAGAAATTGTTTCGGAATTAAATATAAGAGACACAATGCCGTCTTATGTACAGGAAGACTGAGTCTTCCTACTGTCTATGGTTTGAGCGTTTCCTGTGTCACCAGTTTTACATTCTGATGCACCTCTGCAGGTTTACTGTATACCTTGGACTTTCCCATTGTCGATGAAACACAGAAATTGCATCGGAATTAAATATAAGAGACACAATGCCGACTTAAGTACAGGAAGACTGAGTCTTCCTACTGTCTATGTTTTGAGCGTTTCCTGTGTCACCAGTTTTACATTCCGATGTACCTCTGCAGGTTTACTGTATCCCTTGGACCTTCCCATTGACGATGAAACACAGAAATTGCATCGGAATTAAATATAAGAGACACAATGCCGACTTAAGTACAGGAAGACTGAGTCTTCCTACTGTCTATGTTTTGAGCGTTTCCTGTTTCACCAGTTTTACATTCTGATGCACCTCTGCAGGTTTACTGTATCCCTTGGACCTTCCCATTGACGATGAAACACAGAAATTGCATCGGAATGAAATATAAGAGACACAATGCCGACTTAAGTACAGGAAGACTGAGTCTTCCTACTGTCTATAATTTGAGCGTTTCCTGTGTCACCAGTTTTACATTCCGATGCACCTCTACAGGTTTACTGTATCCCTTGGACCTTCCCAGTTACGATGAAACACAGAAATTGCATCGGAATTAAATGTAAGAGACACAATGCCGACTTAAATAAAAGAAAACAGTCTTCTTACAGTCAATGTTTTGAGCGTTTCCTGTGTCACCAGTTTTACATTCCGATGCACCTCCGCAGGTTTACTGTATCCCTTGGACCTTCCCATTGACGATGAAACACAGAAATTGCATCGGAATTAAATATAAGAGACACAACGCCGACTTAAGTACAAGAAAACTGAGTCTTCTTACGGTCTATGATTTGAGCGTTTCCGGTGTCACCAGTTTTACATTCCGATGCACCTCATCAGGTTTACTGTATCCGTTGAACCTTCCCATTGGCGATGAAACACACAAATTACATCGAAATTAAATATAAGAGACACAATGCCTACTTAAGTACAGGAAGACTGAGTCTTCCTACTGTCTATGTTTTGAGCGTTTCGTGTGTCGACAGTTTGACATTCCGATTCATATCTGCAGGTTTACGGTATTCATTTTACCTTCCCATTGACGATGAAACACAGAAATTGCATCGGCATTAAATATAAGAGACACAATGCCGACTTAAGTACAGGAAGACTGAGTCTTCCTACTGTCTATGTTTTGAGCGTTTCCTGTGTAACCAGTTTTACATTCTGATGCACCTCTGCAGGTTTACTGTATCCCTTGGACCTTCCCATTGACGATGAAACTCAGAAATTGCATCGGAATTAAATATAAGAGACACAATGCCGACTTAAGTACAGGAAGACTGAGTCTTCCTACTGTCTATGTTTTGAGCGTTTCCTGTGTCACCAGTTTTACATTCCTATTCACCTCTGCAGGTTAACTGTATCCATTGGACCTTCCCATTGACGATGAAACACAGAAATTGCATCGGAATTAAATATAAGAGACACAACGCTGACTTAAGTACAAGAAAACTGAGTCTTCTTACGGTCTATGTTTTGAGCGTTTCCTGTGTCATCACTTTCACAATCCGATGCACCTCTGCAGGTTTACTGTATCCCTTGGACCTCCCCATTGACTATGAAACACAGAAATTGTTTCGGAATTAAATATAAGAGACACAATGCCGTCTTATGTACAGGAAGACTGAGTCTTCCGACTGTCTATGTTTTGAGCGTTTCCTGTGTCACCAGTTTTACATTCTGATGCACCTCTGCAAGGTTTACTGTATACCTTGGACCTTCCCATTGTCGATGAAACACAGAAATTGCATCGGAATGAAATATAAGAGACACAATGCCGACTTAAGTACAGGAAGACTGAGTCTTCCTACTGTCTATAATTTGAGCGTTTCCTGTGTCACCAGTTTTACATTCCGATGCACCTCTACAGGTTTACTGTATCCCTTGGACCTTCACAGTGACGATGAAACACAGAAATTGCATCGGAATTAAATATAAGAGACACAAAGCCGACTTAAGTACAGGAATACTGAGTCTTCCTACTGTCTATGTTTTGAGCGTTTCCTGTGTCGACAGTTTGACATTCCGATGCACCTCTGCAGGTTTACTCTATCCCTTGTACCTTCCCATTGACTATGAAACACAGAAATTGCTTCGGAATTAAATATAAGAGACACAATGCCGTCTTATGTACAGGAAGACTGAGGCTTCCTACTGTCTATGCTTTGAGCGTTTCCTGTGTCATCAGTTTTACTTTCCGATGCACCTCTGCAGGTTTACTATATCCCTTGGACCTTCCCATTCACGATGAAACACAGAAATTTCATCGGAAATAAATATAAGAGACACAATGCCGACTTAAGTACAGGAAGACCGAGTCTTCCTACTGTCTATGATTTGAGCGTTTCCTGTGTCACCAGTTTTACATTCCGATGCACTTCCGCAGGTTTACTGTATCCCTTGGACCTTCCCATTGGCGATGAAACACACAAATTACATCGAAATTAAATATAAGAGACACAATGCCGACTTAAGCACAGGAAGACTGAGTCTTCCTACTGTCTATGTTTTGAGCGTTTCCTGTGTCACCAGTTTTACATTCCGATTCACCTCTGCAGGTTTACTGTATCCATTGGACCTTCCCATTGACGATAAAACACAGAAATTGCAGCGGAATTAAATATAAGAGACACAACGCCGACTTAAGTGCAAGAAAACTGAGTCTTCTTACGGTCTACGTTTTGAGCGTTTCCTGTGTCACCAGTTTTACATTCCGATGCACCCCTGATGGTTTACTGTATCCCTTGGACCTTCCCATTGTCGATGAAACACAGAAATCGCATCGGAATTAAATATAAGAGACACAATGCCGACTTAAGTACAGGAACACTGAGACTTCCTACTGTCTACGTTTTGAGCGTTTCCTGTGTCACCAGTTTTACATTCCGATGCACCTCTGCAGGTTTACTGTATCCATTGGACCTTCCCATTGTCGATGAAACACAGAAATCGCATCGGAATTAAATATAAGAGACACAATGCCGACTTAAGTACGGGAAGACTGAGGCTTCCTACTGTCTATGTATTGAGCGTTTCCTGTCTCACTAGTTTTACATTTCTATGCAACTCTTCAGGTTTACTGTATCCCTTGGACCTTCCCATTGACTAAGAAACACAGACATTGCATCGGAATTAAATATAAGAGACACAATGCCGACTTAAGTACAGGAAGACCGAGTCTTCCTACTGTCTATGATTTGAGCGTTTCCTGTGTCACCAGTTTTACATTCCAATGCACCTCTGCAGGTTTACTGTATCCCTTGGACCTTCCCATTGACGATGAAACACAGAAATTGCATCGGAATTAAATATAAGAGACACAATGCCGACTTAAGTACAGGAAGACTGAGTCTTCCTACTGTCTATAATTTGAGCGTTTCCTGTGTCACCAGTTTTCCATTCCGATGCACCCCTGCCGGTTTACTGTATCCCTTGGACCTTCCCATTCTCGATGAAACACAGAAATCGCATCGGAATTAAATATAAGAGACACAATGCCGACTTAAGGACAGGAAGACTGAGTCTTCCTACTGTCTATGTTTTGAGCGTTTCCGGTGTCACCAGTTTTACATTCCCATTCACCTCTGCAGGTTAACTGTATCCATTGGACCTTCCCATTGATGATGAAACACAGAAATTGCATCGGAATTAAATATAAGAGACACAACGCTGACTTAAGTACAAGAAAACTGAGTCTTCTTACGGTCTATTTTTTGAGCGTTTCCTGTGGCATCAGTTTTACAATCCGATGCACTTCTGCAGGTTTACTGTATCCCTTGGACCTTCCCATTGACTATGAAACGCAGAAATTGTTTCGGAATTAAATATAAGACACACAATGCCGTCTTATGTACAGGAAGACTGAGTCTTCCTACTGTCTATGGTTTGAGCGTTTCCTGTGTCACCAGTTACATTCCGATGTACCTCTGCAGGTTTACTGTATCCCTTGGACCTTCCCATTGTCGATGAAACACAGAAATTGCATCGGAATTAAATATAAGAGACACAATGCCGACTTAAGTACAGGAAGACTGAGTTTTCCTTCTGTCTATGTTTTGAGCGTTTCCTGTGTCACCAGTTTTACATTCCGATGCACCTCTGCAGGTTTACTGTATCCCTTGGACCTTCCCATTGACTATGAAACACAGACATTGTTTCGGAATTAAATATAAGAGACACAATGCCGTCTTATGTACAGGAAGACTGAGTCTTCCTACTGTCTATGTTTTGGGCGTTTCCTGTGTCATTAGTTTTACTTTCCGATGCACCTCTCCATGTATACTATATCCCTTGGACCTACCCATTCACGATGAAACACAGAAAATGCATCGGAAATAAATATAAGAGACACAATGCCGACTTAACTACAGGAAGACTGAGGCTTCCTACTGTCTATGCTTTGAGCGTTTCCTGTGTCATCAGTTTTACTTTCCGATGCACCTCTGCAGGTTTACTATATCCCTTGGACCTTCCCATTCACGATGAAACACAGAAATTTCATCGGAAATAAATATAAGAGACACAATGCCGACTTAAGTACAGGAAGACTGAGTCTTCCTTCTGTCTATGATTTGAGCGTTTCCTGTGTCACCAGTTTTACATTCCAATGCACCTCTGCAGGTTTACTGTATCCCTTGGACAATCCCATTGACGATGAAACACAGAAATTGCATCGGAATTAAATATAAGAGACACAATGCCGACTTAAGTACAGGAAGACTGGGTGTTCCTACCGTCTATGTTTTGAGCGTTTCCTGTGTCACCAGTTTTACATTCCGATGTACCTCTGCAGGTTTACTGTATCCCTTGGACCTTCCCATTGACGATGAAACACAGAAATTTCATCGGAATTAAATATAAGAGACAGAATGCCGACTTAAAATCAAGAAAATAGTCTTCTTACAGTCAATGTTTTGAGCGTTTCCTGTGTCACCAGTTTTACATTCCGATGCACCTCCGCAGGTTTACTGTATCCCTTGGACCTTCCCATTGGCGATGAAACACACAAATTACACCGAAATTAAATATAAGAGACACAATGCCGACTTAAGTACAGGAAGACTGAGTCATCCTACTGTCTATGTTTTGAGCGTTTCCTGTGTGGACAATTTGACATTCCGATTCACCTCTGCACGTTTACTGTATCCATTGGACCTTCCCATTGACGATGAAACACAGAAATTTAATCGGAAATAAATATAAGAGTCACAATGCCGAATTAAGTACAGGAAGACTGAGTCTTCCTACTGTCTATCTTTTGAGCGTTTCCTGTGTCACCAGTTTTACATTCTGATGCAACCCTGCAGGTTTACTGTATCCCTTGGACTTTCCCATTGTCGATGAAACACAGAAATCGCATTTGGAATTAAAAATAAGAGACACAATGCCGACTTAAGTACAGGAAGACTGAGTTTTCCTACTGTCTATGTTTTGAGCGTTTCCTGTGTCACCAGTTTTACTTTCCGATGCACCTCTGCAGGTTTACTGTATCCGTCGGAAGTTCCCATTGGCGATGAAACACACAAATTACATCGAAATTAAATATAAGAGACACTATGCCCACTTAAGTACGGTAAGACTGAGTCTTCCTACTGTCTATGTTTTGAGCGTTTCCTGTGTCGACAGTTTGACATTCCGATTCACATCTGCAGGTTTACTGTATCCATTGGACCTTCCCATTGACGATGAAACACAGAAATTGCATCGGCATTAAATATAAGAGACACAATGCCGACTTAAGTACAGGAAGACTGAGTCTTCCTACTGTCTATGTTTTGAGCGTTACCTGTGTCACCAGTTTTACATTCTGATGCACCTCTGCAGGTTTACTGTATCCCTTGGACCTTCCCATTGACGATGAAACACAGAAATTGCATCGGAATTAAATATAAGAGACACAATGCCGACTTAAGTACAGGAAGACTGAGTCTTCCTACTGTCTATGTTTTGAGCGTTTCCTGTGTCAACACTTTTACATTCCGATTCACCTCTGCAGGTTTACTGTATCCATTGGGCCTTCCCATTTACGATGAAACACAGATATTTCATCGGAATTAAATATAAGAGACACAACGCCGACTTAAGTACAAGAAATCTGAGTCTTGTTACGGTCTATGTTTTGAGCGTTTCCTGTGTCACCAGTTTTACATTCCGATGCACCCCTGCCGGTTTACTGTATCCCTTGGACCTTCCCATTCTCGATGAAACACAGAAATCGCATCGGAATTAAATATAAGAGACACAATGCCGACTTAAGTACAGGAAGACTGAGTCTTCCTACTGTCTATGTTTTGAGCGTTTCCTGTGTCGACAATTTGACATTCCGATTCACCTCTGCAGGTTTACTGTATCCATTGGACCTTCCCATTCACGATGAAACACAGAAATTGCATCGGAATTAAATATAAGAGACACAACGCCGACTTAAGTACAAGAAAACTGAGTCTTCTTACGGTCCACGTTTTGAGCGTTTCCTGTGTCACCAGTTTTACATTCCGATGCACCTCTGCCGGTTTACTGTATCCTTTGGACCCTCCCATTGTCGATGAAACACAGAAATCGCATCGGATTTAAATATAAGAGACACAATGCCGACTTAAGTACAGGAAGACTGAGTCTTCCTACTGTCTATGTTTTGAGCGTTTCCTGTGTCACCAGTTTTACATTCCTTTTCACCTCTGCAGGTTAACTGTATCCATTGGACCTTCCCATTGACGATGAAACACAGAAATTGCATCGGAATTAAATATAACAGACACAACGCTGACTTAAGTACAAGAAAACTGAGTCTTCTTACGGTCTATGTTTTGAGCGTTTCCTGTGGCATCAGTTTTACAATCCGATGCACTTCTGCAGGTTTACTGTATCCCTTGGACCTTCCCATTGACTATGAAACACAGAAATTGTTTCGGAATTAAATATAAGAGACACAATGCCGTCTTATGTACAGGAAGACTGAGTCTTCCTACTGTCTATGTTTTGAGCGTTTCCTGTGTCACCAGTTTTACATTCTGATGCACCTCTGCAGGTTTACTGCATACCTTGGACTTTCCCATTGTCGATGAAACACAGAAATTGCATCGGAATTAAATATAAGAGACACAATGCCGACTTAAGTACAGGAAGACTGAGTCTTCCTACTGTCTATGTTTTGAGCGTTTCCTGTGTCACCAGTTTTACATTCCGATGTACCTCTGCAGGTTTACTGTATCCCTTGGACCTTCCCATTGACGATGAAACACAGAAATTGCATCGGAATTAAATATAAGAGACACAATGCCGACTTAAGTACAGGAAGACTGAGTCTTCCTACTGTCTATGTTTTGAGCGTTTCCTGTTTCACCAGTTTTACATTCTGATGCACCTCTGCAGGTTTACTGTATCCCTTGGACCTTCCCATTGACGATGAAACACAGAAATTGCATCGGAATGAAATATAAGAGACACAATGCCGACTTAAGTACAGGAAGACTGAGTCTTCCTACTGTCTATAATTTGAGCGTTTCCTGTGTCACCAATTTTACATTCCGATGCACCTCTACAGGTTTACTGTATCCCTTGGACCTTCCAATTGACGATGAAACACAGAAATTGCATCGGAATTAAATATAAGAGACACAATGCCGACTTAAGTACAGGAAGACTAAGTCTTCCTACTGTCTATGTTTTGAGCGTTTCCTGTGTCACCAGTTTTACATTCCGATGCACCTCTACAGGTTTACTGTATCCCTTTGACCTTCATAGTTACGATGAAACACAGAAATTGCATCGGAATTAAATATAAGAGACACAATGCCGACTTAAATACAAGAGAACAGTCTTCTTACAGTCAATGTTTTGAGCGTTTCCTGTGTCACCAGTTTTACATTCCGATGCACCTCCGCAGGTTTACTGTATTCCTTGGACCTTACCATTGGCGATGAAACACACAAATTACATCGAAATTAAATATAAGAGACACAATGCCGACTTAAGCACAGGAAGACTGAGTCTTCCTACTGTCTATGTTTTGAGCGTTTCCTGTGTCGACAATTTGACATTCCGATTCACCTCTGCAGGTTTACTGTATCCATTGGACCTTCCCATTGACGATGAAACACAGAAATTGCATCGGAATTAAATATAAGAGACACAATGCCGACTTAAGTACAAGAAAACTGAGTTTTCTTACGGTCTATGTTTTTGGCGATTCCTGTGTCACCAGTTTTACATTCCGATGCACCCCTGCCGGTTTAATGTATCCCTTGGACCTTCCCATTCACGATGAAACACAGAAATTTCATCGGAAATAAATATAACAGACACAATGCCGACTTAAGTACAGGAAGACTGAGTCTTCCTACTGTCTATGATTTGAGCGTTTCCTGTGTCACCAGTTTTACATTCCAATGCACCTCTGCAGGTTTACTGTATCCCTTGGAGCTTCCCATTGACGATGAAACACAGAAATTGCATCGGAATTAAATATAAGAGACACAATCCCGACTTAAGGACAGGAAGACTGAGTCTTCCTACTGTCTATGTTTTGAGCGTTTCCTGTGTCACCAGTTTTACATTCCTATTCACCTCTGCAGGTTAACTGTATCCATTGGACCTTCCCATTGACGATGAAACACAGAAATTGCATCGGAATTAAATAAAAGAGACACAACGCTGACTTAAGTACAAGAAAACTGAGTCTTCTTACGGTCTATGTTTTGAGCGTTTCCTGTGGCATCAGTTTTACAATCCGATGCACTTCTGCAGGTTTACTGTATCCCTTGGACCTTCCCATTGACTATGAAACACAGAAATTGTTTCGGAATCTAAATATAAGAGACACAATGCCGTCTTATGTACAGGAAGACTGAGTCTTCCTACTGTCTATGGTTTGAGCGTTTCCTGTGTCACCAGTTTTACATTCTGATGCACCTCTGCAGGTTTACTGTATACCTTGGACTTTCCCATGGTTATGAAACACAGAAATTGCATCGGAATTAAATATAAGAGACACAATGCCGACTTAAGTACAGGAAGACTGAGTCTTCCTACTGTCTATGTTTTGAGCGTTTCCTGTGTCACCAGTTTTACATTCCGATGTACCTCTGCAGGTTTACTGTATCCCTTGGACCTTCCCATTGACGATGAAACACAGAAATTGCATCGGAATTAAATATAAGAGACACAATGCCGACTTAAGTACAGGAAGACTGAGTCTTCCTACTGTCTATGATTTGAGCGTTTCCTGTTTCACCAGTTTTACATTCTGATGCACCTCTGCAGGTTTACTGTATCCCTTGGACCTTCCCATTGACGATGAAACACAGAAATTGCATCGGAATGAAATATAAGAGACACAATGCCGACTTAAGTACAGGAAGACTGAGTCTTCCTACTGTCTATAATTTGAGCGTTTCCTGTGTCACCAGTTTTACATTCCGATGCACCTCTACAGGTTTACTGTATCCCTTGGACCTTCCCAGTTACGATGAAACACAGAAATTGCATCGGAATTAAATGTAAGAGACACAATGCCGACTTAAATAAAAGAAAACAGTCTTCTTACAGTCAATGTTTTGAGCGTTTCCTGTGTCACCAGTTTTACATTCCGATGCACCTCTGCCGGTTTACTGTATCCTTTGGACCCTCCCATTGTCGATGAAACACAGAAATCGCATCGGATTTAAATATAAGAGACACAATGCCGACTTAAGTACAGGAAGACTGAGTCTTCCTACTGTCTATGTTTTGAGCGTTTCCTGTGTCATCAGTTTTACATTCCGATGCACCTCTGCAGGTTTACTGTATCCCTTGGACCTTCCCATTGACGATGAAACACAGAAATTGCATCGGAATTAAATATAAGAGACACAATGCCGACTTAAGTACTGGAAGACTAAGTCTTCCTACTGTCTATGTTTTGAGCGTTTCCTGTGTCGCCAGTTTTACATTCCAATGCACCTCTGCAGGTTTACTGTATCCCTTGCACCTTCCCATTGACGATGAAACACAGAAATTTCATCGGAATTAAATATAAGAGACACAATGCCGACTTAAGTACAGGAAGACTGAGTCTTCCTACTGTCTATGTTTTGAGCGTTTCCTGTGTCACTAGTTTTACATTCCGATGCACCTCTACTGGTTTACTGTATCCCTTTGACCTTCCCATTGACTATGAAACACAGAAATTGCTTCGGAATTAAATATATGAGACACAATGCCGTCTTATGTACAGGAAGACTGAGTCTTCCTACTGTCTATCTTTTGAGCGTTTCCTGTGTCACCAGTTTTACATTCTGATGCAACTCTGCAGGTTTACTGTATCCCTTGGACCTTCCCATTGTCGATGAAACACAGAAATCGCATCGGAATTAAATGTAAGAGACACAATGCCGACTTAAGTACAGGAAGACTGAGTTTTCCTACTGTCTATTTTTTGAGCGTTTCCTGTGTCACCAGTTTTACATTCCGATGCACCTCTGCAGGTTAACTGTATCCATTGGACCTTCCCATTGACGATGAAACACTGAAATTGCATCGGAATTAAATATAAGAGACAAAAAGCTGACTTAAGTACAAGAAAACTGAGTCTTCTTACGGTCTATGATTTGAGCGTTTCCGGTGTCACCAGTTTTACATTCCGATGCACCTCATCAGGTTTACTGTATCCGTTGAACCTTCCCATTGGCGATGAAACACACAAATTACATCGAAATTAAATATAAGAGACACAATGCCTACTTAAGTACAGGAAGACTGAGTCTTCCTACTGTCTATGTTTTGAGCGTTTCGTGTGTCGACAGTTTGACATTCCGATTCATATCTGCAGGTTTACGGTATTCATTTTACCTTCCCATTGACGATGAAACACAGAAATTGCATCGGCATTAAATATAAGAGACACAATGCCGACTTAAGTACAGGAAGACTGAGTCTTCCTACTGTCTATGTTTTGAGCGTTTCCTGTGTAACCAGTTTTACATTCTGATGCACCTCTGCAGGTTTACTGTATCCCTTGGACCTTCCCATTGACGATGAAACTCAGAAATTGCATCGGAATTAAATATAAGAGACACAATGCCGACTTAAGTACAGGAAGACTGAGTCTTCCTACTGTCTATGTTTTGAGCGTTTCCTGTGTCACCAGTTTTACATTCCTATTCACCTCTGCAGGTTAACTGTATCCATTGGACCTTCCCATTGACGATGAAACACAGAAATTGCATCGGAATTAAATATAAGAGACACAACGCTGACTTAAGTACAAGAAAACTGAGTCTTCTTACGGTCTATGTTTTGAGCGTTTCCTGTGTCATCACTTTCACAATCCGATGCACCTCTGCAGGTTTACTGTATCCCTTGGACCTCCCCATTGACTATGAAACACAGAAATTGTTTCGGAATTAAATATAAGAGACACAATGCCGTCTTATGTACAGGAAGACTGAGTCTTCCGACTGTCTATGTTTTGAGCGTTTCCTGTGTCACCAGTTTTACATTCTGATGCACCTCTGCAAGGTTTACTGTATACCTTGGACCTTCCCATTGTCGATGAAACACAGAAATTGCATCGGAATGAAATATAAGAGACACAATGCCGACTTAAGTACAGGAAGACTGAGTCTTCCTACTGTCTATAATTTGAGCGTTTCCTGTGTCACCAGTTTTACATTCCGATGCACCTCTACAGGTTTACTGTATCCCTTGGACCTTCACAGTGACGATGAAACACAGAAATTGCATCGGAATTAAATATAAGAGACACAAAGCCGACTTAAGTACAGGAATACTGAGTCTTCCTACTGTCTATGTTTTGAGCGTTTCCTGTGTCGACAGTTTGACATTCCGATGCACCTCTGCAGGTTTACTCTATCCCTTGTACCTTCCCATTGACTATGAAACACAGAAATTGCTTCGGAATTAAATATAAGAGACACAATGCCGTCTTATGTACAGGAAGACTGAGGCTTCCTACTGTCTATGCTTTGAGCGTTTCCTGTGTCATCAGTTTTACTTTCCGATGCACCTCTGCAGGTTTACTATATCCCTTGGACCTTCCCATTCACGATGAAACACAGAAATTTCATCGGAAATAAATATAAGAGACACAATGCCGACGTAAGTACAGGAAGACCGAGTCTTCCTACTGTCTATGATTTGAGCGTTTCCTGTGTCACCAGTTTTACATTCCGATGCACTTCCGCAGGTTTACTGTATCCCTTGGACCTTCCCATTGGCGATGAAACACACAAATTACATCGAAATTAAATATAAGAGACACAATGCCGACTTAAGCACAGGAAGACTGAGTCTTCCTACTGTCTATGTTTTGAGCGTTTCCTGTGTCACCAGTTTTACATTCCGATTCACCTCTGCAGGTTTACTGTATCCATTGGACCTTCCCATTGACGATAAAACACAGAAATTGCAGCGGAATTAAATATAAGAGACACAACGCCGACTTAAGTGCAAGAAAACTGAGTCTTCTTACGGTCTACGTTTTGAGCGTTTCCTGTGTCACCAGTTTTACATTCCGATGCACCCCTGATGGTTTACTGTATCCCTTGGACCTTCCCATTGTCGATGAAACACAGAAATCGCATCGGAATTAAATATAAGAGACACAATGCCGACTTAAGTACAGGAACACTGAGACTTGCTACTGTCTACGTTTTGAGCGTTTCCTGTGTCACCAGTTTTACATTCCGATGCACCTCTGCAGGTTTACTGTATCCATTGGACCTTCCCATTGTCGATGAAACACAGAAATCGCATCGGAATTAAATATAAGAGACACAATGCCGACTTAAGTACGGGAAGACTGAGGCTTCCTACTGTCTATGTATTGAGCGTTTCCTGTCTCACTAGTTTTACATTTCTATGCAACTCTTCAGGTTTACTGTATCCCTTGGACCTTCCCATTGACTAAGAAACACAGACATTGCATCGGAATTAAATATAAGAGACACAATGCCGACTTAAGTACAGGAAGACCGAGTCTTCCTACTGTCTATGATTTGAGCGTTTCCTGTGTCACCAGTTTTACATTCCAATGCACCTCTGCAGGTTTACTGTATCCCTTGGACCTTCCCATTGACGATGAAACACAGAAATTGCATCGGAATTAAATATAAGAGACACAATGCCGACTTAAGTACAGGAAGACTGAGTCTTCCTACTGTCTATAATTTGAGCGTTTCCTGTGTCACCAGTTTTACATTCCGATGCACCTCTGCAGGTTTACTATATCCCTTGGACCTTCCCATTCACAATGAAACACAGAAATTTCATCGGAAATAAATATAAGAGACACAATGCCGACTTAAATACAAGAAAACAGTCTTCTTACAGTTAATGTTTTGAGCGTTTCCTGTGTCACCAGTTTTACATTCCGATGCACTTCCGCAGGTTTACTGTATCCCTTGGACCTTCCCATTGGCGATGAAACACACAAATTACATCGAAATTAAATATAAGAGACACAATGCCGACTTAAGCACAGGAAGACTGAGTCTTCCTACTGTCTATGTTTTGAGCGTTTCCTGTGTCACCAGTTTTACATTCCGATGCACCCCTGATGGTTTACTGTATCCCTTGGACCTTCCCATTGTCGATGAAACACAGAAATCGCATCGGAATTAAATATAAGAGACACAATGCCGACTTAAGTACAGGAACACTGAGACTTCCTACTGTCTACGTTTTGAGCCTTTCCTGTGTCACCAGTTTTACATTCCAATGCACCTCTGCAGGTTTACTGTATCCATTGGACCTTCCCATTGTCGATGAAACACAGAAATCTTATCGGAATTAAATATAAGAGACACAATGCCGACTTAAGTACAGGAAGACTGAGTCTTCCTACTGTCTATAATTTGAGCGTCTCCTGTGTTACCAGTTTTACATTCCGATGCACCTCTACAGGTTTACTGTATCACTTATACCTTCCCATTGACGATGAAACACAGAAATTGCATCGGAAATAAATATAAGAGACACAATGCCGACTTAAGTACAGGAACACTGAGTATTCCTACTGTCTATGTTTTGAGCGTTTCCTGTGTCACCAGTTTTACATTCCGATGCACCTCTGCAGGTTTACTGTATCCCTTGGACCTTCCCATTGTCGATGAAACACAGAAATCCCATCGGAATTAAATATAAGAGACACAATGCCGACTTAAGTACAGGAAGACTGAGTCTTCCTACTGTCTATGATTTGAGCGTTTCCTGTGTCAACACTTTTACATTCCGATTCACCTCTGCAGGTTTACTGTATCCATTGGACCTTCCCATTGACTAAGAAACACAGAAATTGCATCGGAATTAAATATAAGAGACACAATGCCGACTTAAGTACAGGAAGACTGAGTCTTCCTACTGTCTATAATTTGAGCGTTTCCTGTGTTACCAGTTTTACATTCCGATGCACCTCTACAGGTTTACTGTATCACTTGGACCTTCCCATTGACGATGAAACACAGAAATTGCATCGGAAATAAATATGAGAGACACAATGCCGACTTAAGTACAGGAAGACTGAGTCTTCCTACTGTCTATCTTTTGAGCGTTTCCTGTGTCACCAGTTTTACATTCCGATGCACCTCTGCAGGTTTACTGTATCCATTGGACCTTCTAATTGTCGATGAAACACAGAAATCGCATCGGAATTAAATATAAGAGACACAATGCCGACTTAAGTACAGGAAGACTGAGTCTTCCTACTGTCTATGTTTTGAGCGTTTCCTGTGTCAACACTTTTACATTCCGATTCACCTCTGCTGGTTTACTGTATCCATTGGACCTTCCCATTGTCTATGAAACACAGATATTTCATCGGAATTAAATATAAGAGACACAACGCCGACTTAAGTGCAAGAAAAAAGAGTCTTCTTACGGTCTATGTTTTGAGCGTTTCCTGTGTCACCAGTTTTACATTCCGATGCACCCCTGATGGTTTACTGTATCCCTTGGACCTTCCCATTGTCGATGAAACACAGAAATCGCATCGGAATTAAATATAAGAGACACAATGCCGACTTAAGTACAGGAACACTGAGACTTCCTACTGTCTACGTTTTGAGCGTTTCCTGTGTCACCAGTTTTACATTCCGATGCACCTCTGCAGGTTTACTGTATCCATTGGACCTTCCCATTGTCGATGAAACACAGAAATCGCATCGGAATTAAATATAAGAGACACAATGCCGACTTAAGTACGGGAAGACTGAGGCTTCCTACAGTCTATGTATTGAGCGTTTCCTGTCTCACTAGTTTTACATTTCGATGCAACTCTTCAGGTTTACTGTATCCCTTGGACCTTCCCATTGACTAAGAAACACAGACATTGCATCGGAATTAAATATAAGAGACACAATGCCGACTTAAGTACAGGAAGACTGAGTCTTCCTACTGTCTATGTTTTGAGCGTTTCCTGTGTCACTAGTTTTACATTCCGATGCACCTCTACTGGTTTACTGTATCCCTTTGACCTTCCCATTGACTATGAAACACAGAAATTGCTTCGGAATTAAATATATGAGACACAATGCCGTCTTATGTACAGGAAGACTGAGTCTTCCTACTGTCTATCTTTTGAGCGTTTCCTGTGTCACCAGTTTTACATTCTGATGCAACTCTGCAGGTTTACTGTATCCCTTGGACCTTCCCATTGTCGATGAAACACAGAAATCGCATCGGAATTAAATGTAAGAGACACAATGCCGACTTAAGTACAGGAAGACTGAGTTTTCCTACTGTCTATTTTTTGAGCGTTTCCTGTGTCACCAGTTTTACATTCCGATGCACCTCTGCAGGTTAACTGTATCCATTGGACCTTCCCATTGACGATGAAACACTGAAATTGCATCGGAATTAAATATAAGAGACAAAAAGCTGACTTAAGTACAAGAAAACTGAGTCTTCTTACGGTCTATGATTTGAGCGTTTCCGGTGTCACCAGTTTTACATTCCGATGCACCTCATCAGGTTTACTGTATCCGTTGAACCTTCCCATTGGCGATGAAACACACAAATTACATCGAAATTAAATATAAGAGACACAATGCCTACTTAAGTACAGGAAGACTGAGTCTTCCTACTGTCTATGTTTTGAGCGTTTCGTGTGTCGACAGTTTGACATTCCGATTCATATCTGCAGGTTTACGGTATTCATTTTACCTTCCCATTGACGATGAAACACAGAAATTGCATCGGCATTAAATATAAGAGACACAATGCCGACTTAAGTACAGGAAGACTGAGTCTTCCTACTGTCTATGTTTTGAGCGTTTCCTGTGTAACCAGTTTTACATTCTGATGCACCTCTGCAGGTTTACTGTATCCCTTGGACCTTCCCATTGACGATGAAACTCAGAAATTGCATCGGAATTAAATATAAGAGACACAATGCCGACTTAAGTACAGGAAGACTGAGTCTTCCTACTGTCTATGTTTTGAGCGTTTCCTGTGTCACCAGTTTTACATTCCTATTCACCTCTGCAGGTTAACTGTATCCATTGGACCTTCCCATTGACGATGAAACACAGAAATTGCATCGGAATTAAATATAAGAGACACAACGCTGACTTAAGTACAAGAAAACTGAGTCTTCTTACGGTCTATGTTTTGAGCGTTTCCTGTGTCATCACTTTCACAATCCGATGCACCTCTGCAGGTTTACTGTATCCCTTGGACCTCCCCATTGACTATGAAACACAGAAATTGTTTCGGAATTAAATATAAGAGACACAATGCCGTCTTATGTACAGGAAGACTGAGTCTTCCGACTGTCTATGTTTTGAGCGTTTCCTGTGTCACCAGTTTTACATTCTGATGCACCTCTGCAAGGTTTACTGTATACCTTGGACCTTCCCATTGTCGATGAAACACAGAAATTGCATCGGAATGAAATATAAGAGACACAATGCCGACTTAAGTACAGGAAGACTGAGTCTTCCTACTGTCTATAATTTGAGCGTTTCCTGTGTCACCAGTTTTACATTCCGATGCACCTCTACAGGTTTACTGTATCCCTTGGACCTTCACAGTGACGATGAAACACAGAAATTGCATCGGAATTAAATATAAGAGACACAAAGCCGACTTAAGTACAGGAATACTGAGTCTTCCTACTGTCTATGTTTTGAGCGTTTCCTGTGTCGACAGTTTGACATTCCGATGCACCTCTGCAGGTTTACTCTATCCCTTGTACCTTCCCATTGACTATGAAACACAGAAATTGCTTCGGAATTAAATATAAGAGACACAATGCCGTCTTATGTACAGGAAGACTGAGGCTTCCTACTGTCTATGCTTTGAGCGTTTCCTGTGTCATCAGTTTTACTTTCCGATGCACCTCTGCAGGTTTACTATATCCCTTGGACCTTCCCATTCACGATGAAACACAGAAATTTCATCGGAAATAAATATAAGAGACACAATGCCGACTTAAGTACAGGAAGACCGAGTCTTCCTACTGTCTATGATTTGAGCGTTTCCTGTGTCACCAGTTTTACATTCCGATGCACTTCCGCAGGTTTACTGTATCCCTTGGACCTTCCCATTGGCGATGAAACACACAAATTACATCGAAATTAAATATAAGAGACACAATGCCGACTTAAGCACAGGAAGACTGAGTCTTCCTACTGTCTATGTTTTGAGCGTTTCCTGTGTCACCAGTTTTACATTCCGATTCACCTCTGCAGGTTTACTGTATCCATTGGACCTTCCCATTGACGATAAAACACAGAAATTGCAGCGGAATTAAATATAAGAGACACAACGCCGACTTAAGTGCAAGAAAACTGAGTCTTCTTACGGTCTACGTTTTGAGCGTTTCCTGTGTCACCAGTTTTACATTCCGATGCACCCCTGATGGTTTACTGTATCCCTTGGACCTTCCCATTGTCGATGAAACACAGAAATCGCATCGGAATTAAATATAAGAGACACAATGCCGACTTAAGTACAGGAACACTGAGACTTGCTACTGTCTACGTTTTGAGCGTTTCCTGTGTCACCAGTTTTACATTCCGATGCACCTCTGCAGGTTTACTGTATCCATTGGACCTTCCCATTGTCGATGAAACACAGAAATCGCATCGGAATTAAATATAAGAGACACAATGCCGACTTAAGTACGGGAAGACTGAGGCTTCCTACTGTCTATGTATTGAGCGTTTCCTGTCTCACTAGTTTTACATTTCTATGCAACTCTTCAGGTTTACTGTATCCCTTGGACCTTCCCATTGACTAAGAAACACAGACATTGCATCGGAATTAAATATAAGAGACACAATGCCGACTTAAGTACAGGAAGACCGAGTCTTCCTACTGTCTATGATTTGAGCGTTTCCTGTGTCACCAGTTTTACATTCCAATGCACCTCTGCAGGTTTACTGTATCCCTTGGACCTTCCCATTGACGATGAAACACAGAAATTGCATCGGAATTAAATATAAGAGACACAATGCCGACTTAAGTACAGGAAGACTGAGTCTTCCTACTGTCTATAATTTGAGCGTTTCCTGTGTCACCAGTTTTACATTCCGATGCACCTCTGCAGGTTTACTATATCCCTTGGACCTTCCCATTCACGATGAAAAACAGAAATTTCATCGGAAATAAATATAAGAGACACAATGCCGACTTAAATACAAGAAAACAGTCTTCTTACAGTTAATGTTTTGAGCGTTTCCTGTGTCACCAGTTTTACATTCCGATGCACTTCCGCAGGTTTACTGTATCCCTTGGACCTTCCCATTGGCGATGAAACACACAAATTACATCGAAATTAAATATAAGAGACACAATGCCGACTTAAGCACAGGAAGACTGAGTCTTCCTACTGTCTATGTTTTGAGCGTTTCCTGTGTCACCAGTTTTACATTCCGATGCACCCCTGATGGTTTACTGTATCCCTTGGACCTTCCCATTGTCGATGAAACACAGAAATCGCATCGGAATTAAATATAAGAGACACAATGCCGACTTAAGTACAGGAACACTGAGACTTCCTACTGTCTACGTTTTGAGCCTTTCCTGTGTCACCAGTTTTACATTCCAATGCACCTCTGCAGGTTTACTGTATCCATTGGACCTTCCCATTGTCGATGAAACACAGAAATCTTATCGGAATTAAATATAAGAGACACAATGCCGACTTAATTACGGGAAGACTGAGGCTTCCTACTGTCTATGTATTGAGCGATTCCTGTCTCACTAGTTTTACATTTCGATGCAACTCTTCAGGTTTACTGTATCCCTTGGACCTTCCCATTGACTAAGAAACACAGACATTGCATCGGAATTAAATATAAGAGACACAATGCCGACTTAAGTACAGGAAGACTGAGTCTTCCTACTGTCTAGGATTTGAGCGTTTCCTGTGTCACCAGTTTACATTCTGATGCACCTCTGCAGGTTTACTGTATCCCTTGGACCTTCCCATTGACGATGAAACAAAAAAATTGCTTTGGAATTAAATATAAGAGACACAATGCCGACTTAAGTACAGGAAGACTGAGTCTTCCTACTGTCTATAATTTGAGCGTCTCCTGTGTTACCAGTTTTACATTCCGATGCACCTCTACAGGTTTACTGTATCACTTATACCTTCCCATTGACGATGAAACACAGAAATTGCATCGGAAATAAATATAAGAGACACAATGCCGACTTAAGTACAGGAACACTGAGTATTCCTACTGTCTATGTTTTGAGCGTTTCCTGTGTCACCAGTTTTACATTCCGATGCACCTCTGCAGGTTTACTGTATCCCTTGGACCTTCCCATTGTCGATGAAACACAGAAATCCCATCGGAATTAAATATAAGAGACACAATGCCGACTTAAGTACAGGAAGACTGAGTCTTCCTACTGTCTATGATTTGAGCGTTTCCTGTGTCAACACTTTTACATTCCGATTCACCTCTGCAGGTTTACTGTATCCATTGGACCTTCCCATTGACTAAGAAACACAGAAATTGCATCGGAATTAAATATAAGAGACACAATGCCGACTTAAGTACAGGAAGACTGAGTCTTCCTACTGTCTATAATTTGAGCGTTTCCTGTGTTACCAGTTTTACATTCCGATGCACCTCTACAGGTTTACTGTATCACTTGGACCTTCCCATTGACGATGAAACACAGAAATTGCATCGGAAATAAATATGAGAGACACAATGCCGACTTAAGTACAGGAAGACTGAGTCTTCCTACTGTCTATCTTTTGAGCGTTTCCTGTGTCACCAGTTTTACATTCCAATGCACCTCTGCAGGTTTACTGTATCCATTGGACCTTCTAATTGTCGATGAAACACAGAAATCGCATCGGAATTAAATATAAGAGACACAATGCCGACTTAAGTACAGGAAGACTGAGTCTTCCTACTGTCTATGTTTTGAGCGTTTCCTGTGTCAACACTTTTACATTCCGATTCACCTCTGCTGGTTTACTGTATCCATTGGACCTTCCCATTGTCTATGAAACACAGATATTTCATCGGAATTAAATATAAGAGACACAACGCCGACTTAAGTGCAAGAAAAAAGAGTCTTCTTACGGTCTATGTTTTGAGCGTTTCCTGTGTCACCAGTTTTACATTCCGATGCACCCCTGATGGTTTACTGTATCCCTTGGACCTTCCCATTGTCGATGAAACACAGAAATCGCATCGGAATTAAATATAAGAGACACAATGCCGACTTAAGTACAGGAACACTGAGACTTCCTACTGTCTACGTTTTGAGCGTTTCCTGTGTCACCAGTTTTACATTCCGATGCACCTCTGCAGGTTTACTGTATCCATTGGACCTTCCCATTGTCGATGAAACACAGAAATCGCATCGGAATTAAATATAAGAGACACAATGCCGACTTAAGTACGGGAAGACTGAGGCTTCCTACAGTCTATGTATTGAGCGTTTCCTGTCTCACTAGTTTTACATTTCGATGCAACTCTTCAGGTTTACTGTATCCCTTGGACCTTCCCATTGACTAAGAAACACAGACATTGCATCGGAATTAAATATAAGAGACACAATGCCGGCTTAAGTACAGGAAGACTGAGTCTTCCTACTGTCTAGGATTTGAGCGTTTCCTGTGTCACCAGTTTACATTCTGATGCACCTCTGCAGGTTTACTGTATCCCTTGGACCTTCCCATTGACGATGAAACACAAAAATTGCTTTGGAATTAAATATAAGAGACACAATGCCGACTTAAGTACAGGAAGACTGAGTCTTCCTACTGTCTATAATTTGAGCGTCTCATGTGTTACCAGTTTTACATTCCGATGCACCTCTACAGGTTTACTGTATCACTTATACCTTCCCATTGACGATGAAACACAGAAATTGCATCGGAAATAAATATAAGAGACACAATGCCGACTTAAGTACAGGAAGACTGAGTCTTCCTACTGTCTATGTTTTGAGCGTTTCCTGTGTCGACAGTTTGACATTCCGATGCACCTCTGCAGGTTTACTGTATCCCTTGGACCTTCCCATTGACGATGAAACAAAAAAATTGCTTTGGAATTAAATATAAGAGACACAATGCCGACTTAAGTACAGGAAGACTAGGTCTTCCTACTGTCTATAATTTGAGCGTCTCCTGTGTTACCAGTTTTACATTCCGATGCACCTCTACAGGTTTACTGTATCACTTATACCTTCCCATTGACGATGAAACACAGAAATTGCATCGGAAATAAATATAAGAGACACAATGCCGACTTAAGTACAGGAACACTGAGTATTCCTACTGTCTATGTTTTGAGCGTTTCCTGTGTCACCAGTTTTACATTCCGATGCACCTCTGCAGGTTTACTGTATCCATTGGACCTTCCCATTGTCGATGAAACACAGAAATCGCATCGGATTTAAATATAAGAGACACAATGCCGACTTAAGTACAGGAAGACTGAGTCTTCCTACTGTCTATGATTTGAGCGTTTCCTGTGTCAACACTTTTACATTCCGATTCACCTCTGCAGGTTTACTGTATCCATTGGACCTTCCCATTGACTAAGAAACACAGAAATTGCATCGGAATTAAATATAAGAGACACAATGCCGACTTAAGTACAGGAAGACTGAGTCTTCCTACTGTCTATAATTTGAGCGTTTCCTGTGTTACCAGTTTTACATTCCGATGCACCTCTACAGGTTTACTGTATCACTTGGACCTTCCCATTGACGATGAAACACAGAAATTGCATCGGAAATAAATATGAGAGACACAATGCCGACTTAAGTACAGGAAGACTGAATCTTCCTACTGTCTATCTTTTGAGCGTTTCCTGTGTCACCAGTTTTACATTCCGATGCACCTCTGCAGGTTTACTGTATCCATTGGACCTTCTAATTGTCGATGAAACACAGAAATCGCATCGGAATTAAATATAAGAGACACAATGCCGACTTAAGTACAGGAAGACTGAGTCTTCCTACTGTCTATGTTTTGAGCGTTTCCTGTGTCAACACTTTTACATTCCGATTCACCTCTGCTGGTTTACTGTATCCATTGGACCTTCCCATTGTCTATGAAACACAGATATTTCATCGGAATTAAATATAAGAGACACAACGCCGACTTAAGTGCAAGAAAAAAGAGTCTTCTTACGGTCTATGTTTTGAGCGTTTCCTGTGTCACCAGTTTTACATTCCGATGCACCCCTGATGGTTTACTGTATCCCTTGGACCTTCCCATTGTCGATGAAACACAGAAATCGCATCGGAATTAAATATAAGAGACACAATGCCGACTTAAGTACGGGAAGACTGAGGCTTCCTACAGTCTATGTATTGAGCGTTTCCTGTCTCACTAGTTTTACATTTCGATGCAACTCTTCAGGTTTATGTATCCCTTGGACCTTCCCATTGACGATGAAACACAAGAATTGCTTTGGAATTAAATATAAGAGACACAATGCCGACTTAAGTACAGGAAGACTGAGTCTTCCTACTGTCTATAATTTGAGCGTCTCATGTGTTACCAGTTTTACATTCCGATGCACCTCTACAGGTTTACTGTATCACTTATACCTTCCCATTGACGATGAAACACAGAAATTGCATCGGAAATAAATATAAGAGACACAATGCCGACTTAAGTACAGGAAGACTGAGTCTTCCTACTGTCTATGTTTTGAGCGTTTCCTGTGTCGACAGTTTGACATTCCGATGCACCTCTGCAGGTTTACTGTATCCCTTGGACCTTCCCATTGACTATGAAACACAGAAATTTCATCGGAAATAAATATAAGAGACACAATGCCGACTTAAGTACAGGAAGACTGAGTCTTCCTACTGTCTATGATTTGAGCGTTTCCTGTGTCACCAGTTTTACATTCCAATGCGCCTCTGCAGGTTTACTGTATCCCTTGGACCTTCCCATTGACGATGAAACACAGAAATTGCATCGGAATTAAATATAAGAGACACAATCCCGACTTAAGTACAGGAAGACTGCGTCTTCCTACTGTCTATGTTTTGAGCGTTTCCTGTGTCACCATTTCTACATTCCGATGTACCTCTGCAGGTTTACTGTATCCCTTGGACCTTCCCATTGACGATGAAACACAGAAATTGCATCGGAATTAAATATAAGAGACAAAATGCCGACTTAAGTACAGGAAGACTGAGTCTTCCTACTGTCTCTGTTTTGAGCGTTTCCTGTGTCTCCAGCTTTACATTCCGATGCACCTCTACAGGTTTACTGTATCCCTTGGACCTTCATAGTTACGATGAAACACAGAAATTGCATCGGAATTAAATATAAGAGACACAATGCCGACTTAAATACAAGAAAACAGTCTTCTTGCAGTCAATGTTTTGAGCGTTTCCTGTGTCACCAGTTTTACATTCCGATGCACTTCCGCAGGTTTTCTGTATCCCTTGGACCTTCCCATTGGCGATGAAACACACAAATTACATCGAAATTAAATATAAGAGACACAATGCCGACTTAAGCACAGGAAGACTGAGTCTTCCTACTGTCTATGTTTTGAGCGTTTCCTGTGTCACCAGTTTTACATTCCGATTCAGCTCTGCAGGTTTACTGTATCCATTGGACCTTCCCATTGACGATAAAACACAGAAATTGCAGCGGAATTAAATATAAGAGACACAACGCCGACTTAAGTGCAAGAAAATTGAGTCTTCTTACGGTCTATGTTTTGAGCGTTTCCTGTGTCACCAGTTTTACATTCCGATGCACCCCTGATGGTTTACTATATCCCTTGGACCTTCCCATTGTCGATGAAACACAGAAATCGCATCGGAATTAAATATAAGAGACACAATGCCGACTTAAGTACAGGAACACTGAGACTTCCTACTGTCTACGTTTTGAGCCTTTCCTGTGTCACCAGTTTTACATTCCGATGCACCTCTGCAGTTTACTGTATCCATTGGACCTTCCCATTGTCGATGAAACACAGAAATCTTATCGGAATTAAATATAAGAGACACAATGCCGACTTAAGTACGGGAAGACTGAGGCTTCCTACTGTCTATGTATTGAGCGATTCCTGTCTCACTAGTTTTACATTTCGATGCAACTCTTCAGGTTTACTGTATCCCTTGGACCTTCCCATTGACTAAGAAACACAGACATTGCATCGGAATTAAATATAAGAGACACAATGCCGACTTAAGTACAGGAAGACTGAGTCTTCCTACTGTCTAGGATTTGAGCGTTTCCTGTGTCACCAGTTTACATTCTGATGCACCTCTGCAGGTTTACTGTATCCCTTGGACCTTCCCATTGACGATGAAACACAAAAATTGCTTTGGAATTAAATATAAGAGGCACAATGCCGACTTAAGTACAGGAGGACTGAGTCTTCCTACTGTCTATAATTTGAGCGTCTCCTGTGTTACCAGTTTTACATTCCATGCACCTCTACAGGTTTACTGTATCACTTATACCTTCCCATTGACGATGAAACACAGAAATTGCATCGGAAATAAATATAAGAGACACAATGCCGACTTAAGTACAGGAACACTGAGTATTCCTACTGTCTATGTTTTGAGCGTTTCCTGTGTCACCAGTTTTACATTCCGATGCACCTCTGCAGGTTTACTGTATCCCTTGGACCTTCCCATTGTCGATGAAACACAGAAATCGCATCGGAATTAAATATAAGAGACACAATGCCGACTTAAGTACAGGAAGACTGAGTCTTCCTACTGTCTATGATTTGAGCGTTTCCTGTGTCAACACTTTTACATTCCGATTCACCTCTGCAGGTTTACTGTATCCATTGGACCTTCCCATTGACTAAGAAACACAGTAATTGCATCGGAATTAAATATAAGAGACACAATGCCGACTTAAGTACAGGAAGACTGAGTCTTCCTACTGTCTATAATTTGAGCGTTTCCTGTGTTACCAGTTTTACATTCCGATGCACCTCTACAGGTTTACTGTATCACTTGGACCTTCCCATTGACGATGAAACACAGAAATTGCATCGGAAATAAATATGAGAGACACAATGCCGACTTAAGTACAGGAAGACTGAGTCTTCCTACTGTCTATCTTTTGAGCGTTTCCTGTGTCACCAGTTTTACATTCCGATGCACCTCTGCAGGTTTACTGTATCCATTGGACCTTCTAATTGTCGATGAAACACAGAAATCGCATCGGAATTAAATATAAGAGACACAATGCCGACTTAAGTACAGGAAGACTGAGTCTTCCTACTGTCTATGTTTTGAGCGTTTCCTGTGTCAACACTTTTACATTCCGATTCACCTCTGCTGGTTTACTGTATCCATTGGACCTTCCCATTGTCGATGAAACACAGATATTTCATCGGAATTAAATATAAGAGACACAACGCCGACTTAAGTACAAGAAATATGAGTCTTCTTACGGTCTATGTTTTGAGCGTTTCCTGTGTCACCAGTTTTACATTCCGATGCACCCCTGCCGGTTTACTGTATCCCTTCGACCTTCCCATTGTCGATGAAACACAGAAATCGCATCGGATTTAAATATAAGAGACACAATGCCGACTTAAGTACAGGAAGACTGAGTCTTCCTACTGTCTATGTTTTGAGCGTTTCCTGTGTCACCTGTTTTACATTCCGATTCACCTCTGCAGGTTTACTGTATCCATTGGACCTTCCCATTGACGATGAAACACAGAAATCGCAACGGAATTAAATATAAGAGACACAATGTCGACTTAAGTACGGGAAGACTGAGGCTTCCTACTGTCTATGTATTGAGCGTTTCCTGTCTCACTAGTCTTACATTTCGATGCACCTCTTCAGGTTTACTGTATCCCTTGGACGTTCCCATTGACTAAGAAACACAGAAATTGCATCGGAATTAAATATAAGAGACACAATGCCGACTTAAGTACAGGAAGACTGAGTATTCCTACTGTCTAGGTTTTGAGCGTTTTCTGTGTCACCAGTTTTACATTCTGATGCACCTCTGCAGGTTTAGTGTATCCCTTGGACCTTCCCATTGACGATGAAAAACAAAAATTGCATCGGAATTAAATATAAGAGACACAATGCCGACTTAAGTACAGGAAGACTGAGTCCTCCTACTGTCTATAATTTGAGCGTTTCCTGTGTTACCAGTTTTACATTCCGATGCACCTCTACAGGTTTACTGTATCACGTGGACCTTCCCATTGACGATGAAACACAGAAATTGCATCGGAATTAAATATAAGAGACACAATGCCGACTTAAGTACAGGAACACTGAGTATTCCTACTGTCTATGTTTTGAGCGTTTCCTGTGTCACCAGTTTTACATTGCGATGCACCTCTGCGGGTTTGCTGTATCCATTGGACCTTCCCATTGTCGATGAAACACAGAAATCGCATCGGAATTAAATATAAGAGACACAATGCCGACTTAAGTACAGGAAGACTGAGTCTTCCTACTGTCTATGTTTTGAGCGTTTCCTGTGTCAACACTTTTACGTTCCGATTCAGCTCTGCAGGTTTACTGTATCCATTGGACCTTCCCATTTACGATGAAACACAGAAATTGCATCGGAATTAAATATAAGAGACACAACGCCGACTTAACTACAAGAAAACTGGGTCTTCTTACGGTCTATGTTTTGAGCGTTTCCTGTGTCACCAGTTTTACATTCCGATGCACTTCTGCCGGTTTACTGTATCCCTTGGACCTTCCCATTGTCGATGAAACACTGAACTCGCATCGGAATTAAATATAAGAGACACAATGCCGACTTAAGTACAGGAACACTGAGTCTTCTAACTGTCTACGTTTTGAGCGTTTCCTGTGTCACCAGTTTTACATTCCGATGCACCTCTGCAGGTTTACTGTATCCATTGTACCTTCCCATTTTCGATGAAACACAGAAATCGCATCGGAATTAAATATAAGAGACACAATGCCGACTTAAGTATGGGAAGACTGAGGCTTCCTACTGTCTATGTTTTGAGCGTTTCCTGTCTCACTAGCCGGCCGAAGTGGCCGTGCGGTTAAAGGCGCTGCAGTCTGGAACGGCAAGACCGCTACGGTCGCAGGTTCGCATCCTGCCTCGGGCATGGATGTTTGTCATGTCCTTAGGTTAGTTAGGTTTAACTAGTTCTAAGTTCTAGGGGACTAATAACCTCAGCAATTGAGTCCCAAAGTGCTCAGAGCCATTTGAACCATTTTTGAACCTGTCTCACTACTTTTACATTCCGAAGCACCTCTTCAGGTTTACTGTATCCCCTGGACCTTCCCATTGACTAAGAAACACAGAAATTGCATCGGAATTTAATATAACAGACACAATGCCGACTTAAGTACAGGAAGACTGAGTCTTCCTACTGTCTATAATTTGAGAGTTTCCTGTGTCACCAGTTTTACATTCCGATGCACATCTACAGGTTTACTGTATCACTTGGACCTTCCCATTGACGATGAAACACAGAAATTGCATCGGAAATAAATATAAGAGACACAATGCCGACTTAAGTACAGGAAGACTGAGTCTTCCTACTGTCTATGTTATGAGCGTTTCCTGTGTCACCAGTTTTACATTCCGATGCACCTATGCAGGTTTACTGTATCCATTGGACCTTCCCATTGACGATGAAACACAGAAATCGCATCGGAATTAAATATAAGAGACACAATGCCGACTTAAGTACGGGAAGACTGAGGCTTCCTACTGTCTATGTATTGAGCGTTTCCTGTCTCACTAGTTTTACATTTCGATGCACCTCTTCAGGTTTACTGTATCCCTTGGACCTTCCCATTGACTAAGAAACACAGAAATTGCATCGGAATTAAATATAAGAGACACAATGCCGACTTAAGTACAGGAAGACTGAGTATTCCTACTGTCTAGGTTTTGAGCGTTTTCTGTGTCACCAGTTTTACATTCTGATGCACCTCTGCAGGTTTACTGTATCCCTTGGACCTTCCCATTGACGACGAAAAACAAAAATTGCATCGCAATTAAATATAAGAGACACAATGTCGACTTAAGTACAGGAAGACTGAGTCTTCCTACTGTCTATAATTTGAGCGTTTCCTGTGTTACCAGTTTTACATTCCGATGCACCTCTACAGGTTTACTGTATCACGTGGACCTTCCCATTGACGATGAAACACAGAAAATGCATCGGAATTAAATATAAGAGACACAATGCCGACTTAAGTACAGGAACACTGAGTATTCCTACTGTCTATGTTTTGAGCGTTTCCTGTGTCACCAGTTTTACATTCCGATGCACCTCTGCAGGTTTACTGTATCCATTGGACCTTCCCATTGTCGATGAAACACAGAAATCGCATCGGAATGAAATATAAGAGACACAATGCCGACTTAAGTACAGGAAGACTGAGTCTTCCTACTGTCTATGTTTTGAGCGTTTCCTGTGTCAACACTTTTACGTTCCGATTCAGCTCTGCAGGTTTACTGTATCCATTGAACCTTCCCATTTACGATGAAACACAGAAATTGCATCGGAATTAAATATAAGAGACACAACGCCGACTTAACTACAGGAAAACTGATTCTTCTTACGGTCTATGTTTTGAGCGTTTCCTGTGTCACCAGTTTTACATTCCGATGCACTTCTGCCGGTTTACTGTATCCCTTGGCCCTTCCCATTGTCGATGAAACACAGAACTCGCATCGGAATTAAATATAAGAGACACAATGCCGACTTAAGTATGGGAAGACTGAGTCTTCCTACTGTCTATGTTTTGAGCGTTTCCTGTGTCACTAGTTTTACATTCCGATGCACCTCTGCAGGTTTACTGTATCCCTTGGACCTTCCCATTGACTATGAAACACAGAAATTGCTTCGGAATTAAATATAAGAGACACAATGCCGTCTTATGTACAGGAAGACTGAGACTTCCTACTGTCTATGTTTTGAGCGTTTCCTGTGTCACCAGTTTTACATTCTGATGCACCTCTGCAGGTTTACTGTATCCCATGGACCTTCCCATTGTCGATGAAACACAGAAATTGCATCGGAATTAAATATAAAAGACACAATGCCGACTTAAGTACAGGAAGACTGAGTCTTCCTACTGTCTATAATTTGAGCGTTTCCTGTGTCACCATTTTTAAATTCCGATGCACTTCTACAGGTTTATCGTATCCCTTGGACCTACACAGTGTCGATAAAACACAAAAAATGCATCGGAATTAAATATAAGAGACACAATGCCGACTGAATTAGAGGAAGACTAACTTCCTACTGTCTATGTTTTGAGCGTTTCCTGTGTCATCAGTTTTACTTTCCGATGCACCTCTGCAGGTTTACTATATCCCTTGGACCTTCCCATTCACGATGAAACACAGAAATTTCATCGGAAATAAATATAAGAGACACAATGTCGACTTAAGTACAGGAAGACTGAGTCTTCCTACCGTCTATGATTTGAGCGTTTTCTGTGTCACCAGTTTTACATTCCAATGCACCTCTGCAGGTTTACTGTATCACTTGGACCTTCCCATTCACGATGAAACACAGAAATTTTATCGGAAATAAATATAAGAGACACAAAGCCGACTTAACTACAGGAACACTGAGTCTTCCTACTGTCTGTGTTTTGAGCGTTTCCTGTGTCACCAGTTTTACAGTCCGATGCACCTCTGCAGGTTTAGTGTATCCCTTGGACCATCCCATTGACGATGAAACACAGAAATTGCATCGGAATTACATATAAGAGACACAATGCCGACTTAAGTACAGGATGACTGAGTCTCCCTACTGTCTATGATTTGAGCGTTTCCTGTGTCACCAGTTTTACATTCCGATGCACCTCTGCAGGTTTACTGTACCCCTTGGACCTTCCCATTGGCGATGAAACACACAAATTACATCGAAATTAAATATAAGAGACACAATGCCAACTTAAGTACAGCAAGACTGAGTCTTCCTACTGTCTACGTTTTGAGCGTTTCCTGTGTCGACAGTTTGACATTCCGATTCACCTCTACAGGTTTACTGTATCACTTGGACCTTCCCATTGACGATGAAACATAAAAATTGCATCGGAATTAAATATAAGAGGCACAATGCCGACTTAAGTACAAGAAGACTGAGTCTTCCTACTGTCTATGTTTTGAGCGTTTCCTATGTCACCAGTTTTACATTCCGATGCACCTCTGCAGGTTTACTGTATCCATTGGACCTTCCCATTGTCGATGAAACACAGAAATCGCATCGGAAGTAAATATAAGAGACACAATGCCGACTTAAGTACAGGAAGACTGAGTCTTCCTACTGTCTATGTTTTGAGCGTTTCCTGTGTCAACACTTTTACATTCCGATTCACCTCTGCAGGTTACTGTATCCCTTGGACCTTCCCATTGTCGATGAAACACAGAAATCGCATCGGAATTAAATATAAGAGACACAATGCCGACTTAAGTACAGGAACACTGAGACTTCCTACTGTCTACGTTTTGAGCGTTTCCTGTGTCACCAGTTTTACATTCCGATGCACCTCTGCAGGTTTACTGTATCCATTGGACCTTCCCATTGTCGATGAAACACAGAAATCGCATCGGAATGAAATATAAGAGACACAATGCCGACTTAAGTACGGGAAGACTGAGGCTTCCTACTGTCTATGTATTGAGCGTTTCCTGTCTCACTAGTTTTACATTTCGATGCAACTCTTCAGGTTTACTGTATCCCTTGGACCTTCCCATTGACTAAGAAACACAGACATTGCATCGGAATTAAATATAAGAGACACAATGCCGACTTAAGTACAGGAAGACTGAGTCTTCCTACTGTCTATCTTTTGAGCGTTTCCTGTGTCACCAGTTTTACATTCCGATGCACCTCTGCAGGTTTACTGTATCCATTGGACCTTCCCATTTACGACGAAACACAGATATTTCATCGGAATTAAATATAAGAGGCACAACGCCGACTTAAGTACAGGAAGACTGAGTCTTCCTACTGTCTATAATTTGAGCGTTTCCTGTTTTACCAGTTTTACATTCCGATGCACCTCTACAGGTTTACTGTATCACTTGGACCTTCCCATTGACGATGAAACACAGAAATTGCATCGGAATTAAATATAAGAGACACAACGCCGACTTAACTACAAGAAAACTGAGTCTTCTTACGGTCTATGTTTTGAGCGTTTCCTGTGTCACCAGTTTTACATTCCGATGCACCCCTGCCGGTTTACTGTATCCCTTGGACCTTCCCATTGTCGATGAAACACAGAAATCGCATCGGAATTAAATATAAGAGACACAATGCCGACTTAAGTACAGGAACACTGAGTCTTCTTACTGACTACGTTTTGAACGTTTCCTGTGTTACCAGTTTTACATTCCGATGCACCTCTGCAGGTTTACTGTATCCATTGTACCTTCCCATTGTCGATGAAACACAGAAATCGCATCGGAATTAAATATAAGAGACACAATGCCGACTTAAGTACGGGAAGACTGAGGCTTCCTACTGTCTATGTTTTGAGCGTTTCCTGTCTCACTAGTTTTACATTCCGATGCACCTCTTCAGGTTTCCTGTATCCCCTGGACCTTCCCATTGACTAAGAATCACAGAAATTGCATCGGAATTAAATATAAGAGACACAATGCCGACTTAAGTACAGGAAGACTGAGTCTTCCTACTGTCTATAATTTGAGCGTTTCCTGTGTTACCAGTTTTACATTCCGATGCACCTCTACAGGTTTACTGTATCACTTGGACCTTCCCATTGACGATGAAACACAGAAATTGCATCGGAAATAAATATGAGAGACACAATGCCGACTTAAGTACAGGAAGACTGAGTCTTCCTACTGTCTATCTTTTGAGCGTTTCCTGTGTCACCAGTTTTACATTCCGATGCACCTCTGCAGGTTTACTGTATCCATTGGACCTTCTAATTGTCGATGAAACACAGAAATCGCATCGGAATTAAATATAAGAGACACAATGCCGACTTAAGTACAGGAAGACTGAGTCTTCCTACTGTCTATGCATTGAGCGTTTCCTGTGTCAACACTTTTACATTCCGATTCACCTCTGCAGGTTTACTGTATCCATTGGACCTTCCCATTGTCGATGAAACACAGATATTTCATCGGAATTAAATATAAGAGACACAACGCCGACTTAAGTACAAGAAATATGAGTCTTCTTACGGTCTATGTTTTGAGCGTTTCCTGTGTCACCAGTTTTACATTCCGATGCACCCCTGCCGGTTTACTGTATCCCTTCGACCTTCCCATTGTCGATGAAACACAGAAATCGCATCGGATTTAAATATAAGAGACACAATGCCGACTTAAGTACAGGAAGACTGAGTCTTCCTACTGTCTATGTTTTGAGCGTTTCCTGTGTCACCAGTTTTACATTATGATGCACCTCTGCAGGTTTCATGTATCCCTTGGACCTTCCCATTGACGATGAAACACTGAAATTGCATGGGAATTGAATATAAGAGACACAATGCCGACTTAAGTACAAGAAAACAGTCTTCTTACAGTCAATGTTTTGAGCGTTTCCTGTGTCACCAGTTTTACATTCCGATGCACCTCTGCAGGTTTACTGTATCCCTTGGACCTTCCCATTGGCGATGAAACACACAAATTACATCGAAATTAAATATAAGAGACACAATGCCGACTTAAGTACAGCAAGACTGAGTCTTCCTACTGTCTATGTTTTGAGCGTTTCCTGTGTCGACAGTATGACATTCCGATTCACCTCTGCAGGTTACTGTATCCATTGGACCTTCCCATTTACGATGAAACACAGATATTTCATCGGAATTAAATATAAGAGACACAACGCCGACATAAGTACAAGAAATCTGAGTCTTCCTACTGTCTATGTTTTGAGCGTTTCCTGTGTCACCAGTTTTACATTCCGATTCACCTCTGCAGATTTACTGTATCCATTGGACCTTCCCATTGTCGATGAAACACAGAAATCGCATCGGAAGTAAATATAAGAGACACAATGCCGACTTAAGTACAGGAAGACTGAGTCTTCCTACTGTCTATCTTTTGAGCGTTTCCTGTGTCAACACTTTTACATTCCGATTCACCTCTGCAGGTTACTGTATCCCTTGGACCTTCCCATTGTCGATGAAACACAGAAATCGCATCGGAATTAAATATAAGAGACACAATGCCGACTTAAGTACAGGAACACTGAGACTTCCTACTGTCTACGTTTTGAGCGTTTCCTGTGTCACCAGTTTTACATTCCGATGCACCTCTGCAGGTTTACTGTATCCATTGGACCTTCCCATTGTCGATGAAACACAGAAATCGCATCGGAATTAAATATAAGAGACACAATGCCGACTTAAGTACGGGAAGACTGAGGCTTCCTACTGTCTATGTATTGAGCGTTTCCTGTCTCACTAGTTTTACATTTCGATGCAACTCTTCAGGTTTACTGTATCCCTTGGACCTTCCCATTGACTAAGAAACACAGACATTGCATCGGAATTAAATATAAGAGACACAATGCCGACTTAAGTACAGGAAGACTGAGTCTTCCTACTGTCTATCTTTTGAGCGTTTCCTGTGTCACCAGTTTTACATTCCGATGCACCTCTGCAGGTTTACTGTATCCATTGGACCTTCCCATTTACGACGAAACACAGATATTTCATCGGAATTAAATATAAGAGGCACAACGCCGACTTAAGTACAGGAAGACTGAGTCTTCCTACTGTCTATAATTTGAGCGTTTCCTGTGTTACCAGTTTTACATTCCGATGCACCTCTACAGGTTTACTGTATCACTTGGACCTTCCCATTGACGATGAAACACAGAAATTGCATCGGAATTAAATATAAGAGACACAACGCCGACTTAACTACAAGAAAACTGAGTCTTCTTACGGTCTATGTTTTGAGCGTTTCCTGTGTCACCAGTTTTACATTCCGATGCACCCCTGCCGGTTTACTGTATCCCTTGGACCTTCCCATTGTCGATGAAACACAGAAATCGCATCGGAATTAAATATAAGAGACACAATGCCGACTTAAGTACAGGAACACTGAGTCTTCCTACTGACTACGTTTTGAACGTTTCCTGTGTTACCAGTTTTACATTCCGATGCACCTCTGCAGGTTTACTGTATCCATTGTACCTTCCCATTGTCGATGAAACACAGAAATCGCATCGGAATTAAATATAAGAGACACAATGCCGACTTAAGTACGGGAAGACTGAGGCTTCCTACTGTCTATGTTTTGAGCGTTTCCTGTCTCACTAGTTTTACATTCCGATGCACCTCTTCAGGTTTCCTGTATCCCCTGGACCTTCCCATTGACTAAGAATCACAGAAATTGCATCGGAATTAAATATAAGAGACACAATGCCGACTTAAGTACAGGAAGACTGAGTCTTCCTACTGTCTATAATTTGAGCGTTTCCTGTGTTACCAGTTTTACATTCCGATGCACCTCTACAGGTTTACTGTATCACTTGGACCTTCCCATTGACGATGAAACACAGAAATTGCATCGGAAATAAATATGAGAGACACAATGCCGACTTAAGTACAGGAAGACTGAGTCTTCCTACTGTCTATCTTTTGAGCGTTTCCTGTGTCACCAGTTTTACATTCCGATGCACCTCTGCAGGTTTACTGTATCCATTGGACCTTCTAATTGTCGATGAAACACAGAAATCGCATCGGAATTAAATATAAGAGACACAATGCCGACTTAAGTACAGGAAGACTGAGTCTTCCTACTGTCTATGCTTTGAGCGTTTCCTGTGTCAACACTTTTACATTCCGATTCACCTCTGCAGGTTTACTGTATCCATTGGACCTTCCCATTGTCGATGAAACACAGATATTTCATCGGAATTAAATATAAGAGACACAACGCCGACTTAAGTACAAGAAATATGAGTCTTCTTACGGTCTATGTTTTGAGCGTTTCCTGTGTCACCAGTTTTACATTCCGATGCACCCCTGCCGGTTTACTGTATCCCTTCGACCTTCCCATTGTCGATGAAACACAGAAATCGCATCGGATTTAAATATAAGAGACACAATGCCGACATAAGTACAGGAAGACTGAGTTTTCCTACTGTCTATGTTTTGAGCGTTTCCTGTGTCACCAGTTTTACATTATGATGCACCTCTGCAGGTTTCCTGTATCCCTTGGACCTTCCCATTGACGATGAAACACTGAAATTGCATGGGAATTGAATATAAGAGACACAATGCCGACTTAAGTACAAGAAAACAGTCTTCTTACAGTCAATGTTTTGAGCGTTTCCTGTGTCACCAGTTTTACATTCCGATGCACCTCTGCAGGTTTACTGTATCCCTTGGACCTTCCCATTGGCGATGAAACACACAAATTACATCGAAATTAAATATAAGAGACACAATGCCGACTTAAGTACAGCAAGACTGAGTCTTCCTACTGTCTATGTTTTGAGCGTTTCCTGTGTCGACAGTATGACATTCCGATTCACCTCTGCAGGTTACTGTATCCATTGGACCTTCCCATTTACGATGAAACACAGATATTTCATCGGAATTAAATATAAGAGACACAACGCCGACATAAGTACAAGAAATCTGAGTCTTCCTACTGTCTATGTTTTGAGCGTTTCCTGTGTCACCAGTTTTACATTCCGATTCACCTCTGCAGATTTACTGTATCCATTGGACCTTCCCATTGACGATGAAACACAGAAATTGCATCGGAATTAAATATAAGAGACACAACGCCGACTTAAGTACAAGAAAACTGAGTCTTCTTACGGTCTATGTTTTGAGCGTTTCCTGTGTCATCAGCTTTACATTGCGATGAACCCCTGCCGGTTTACTGTATCCCTTGGACGTTCCCATTGTCGATGAAACACAGAAATCGCATCGGAATTAAATATATGAGACACAATGCCGACTTAAGTACAGGAACACTGAGTCTTCCTACTGTCTACGTTTTGAGCGTTTCCTGTGTCACCAGTTTTACATTCCGATGAACCTCTGCAGGTTTACTGTATCCATTGGACCTTCCCATTGTCGATGAAACACAGAAATCGCATCGGAATTAAATATAAGAGACACAATGCCGACTTAAATACGGGAAGACTGAGGCTTCCTACTGTCTATGTTTTGAGCGTATCCTGTCTCACTAGTTTTACATTCCGATGCACCTCTTCAGGTTTACTGTATCCCCTGGACCTTCCCATTGACTAAGAAACACAGAAATTGCATCGGAATTAAATATAAGAGACACAATGCCGACTTAAGTACAGGAACACTGAGTCTTCCTACTGTCTATGTTTTGAGCGTTTCCTGTGTCACCAGTTTTACATTCTGATGCACCTCTGCAGGTTTACTGTATCCCTTGGACCTTCCCACTGACGATGAAACACAGAAATTGCATCGGAATTAAATATAAGGGACACAATGCCGACTTAAGTACAGGAAGACTGAGTCTTCCTACTGTCTATGTTTTGAGCGTTTCCTGTGTCAACACTTTTACATTCCGATTCACCTCTGCAGGTTTACTGTATCCATTGGACCTTCCCATTTACGATGAAACACAGATATTTCATCGGAATAAAACATAAGAGACACAACGCCGACTTAAGTACAAGAAATCTGAGTCTTCTTACGGTCTATGTTTTGAGCGTTTCCTGCGTCACCAGTTTTACATTCCGATGCACCCCTGCCGGTTTATTGTATCCCTTGGACCTTCCCATTGTCGATGAAACACAGAAATCGCATCGGAATTAAATATAAGAGACACAATGCCGACTTAAGTACAGGAAGACTGAGCCTTCCGACTGTCTATGTTTTGAGCGTTTCCTGTGTCACCAGTTTTACATTCCGATTCACCTCTGCAGGTTTACTGTATCAATTGGACCTTCCCATTGATGATGAAACACAGAAATTGCCTCCGAATTAAATATAACAGACACAATGCCGTCTTATGTACAGGAAGACTGAGTCTTCCTACTGTCTATGCTTTGAGCGTTTCCTGTGTCACCAGTTTTACATTTTGATGCACATCTGAAGGTTTACTGTATCCCTTGGACCTTCCCATTGTCGATGAAACGCAGAAATTGCATCGGAATTAAATATAAGAGACACAATGCCGACTTAAGTACAGGAAGACTGAGTCTTCCTACTGTCTATAATTTGAGCGTTTCCTGTGTCACCAATTTTACATTCCCAAGCACCTCTACAGGTTTACTGTACCCCTTGGACCTTCACAGTGACGATGAAACACAGAAATTGCATCTGAATTAAATATAAGAGACACAATGCCGACTTAAGTACAGGAAGACTAAGTCTTCCTACTGTCTATGTTTTGAGCGTTTCCTGTGTCATCAGTTTTACATTCCGATGCACCTCTGCAGGTTTACTATATCCCTTGGACCTTCCCATTCACGATGAAACACAGAAATTTCATTGGAAATAAATATAAGAGACACAATGCCGACTTAAGTACAGGAAGACTGAGTCTTCCTACTGTCTATGATTTGAGCGTTTTCTGTGTCACCAGTTTTACATTCTGATGCACCTCTGCAGGTTTACTGTATCCCTTGGACCTTCCCATTGGCGATGAAACACACAAATTACATCGAAATTAAACTTAAGAGACACAATGACGACTTAAGTACAGGAAGACTGAGTCTTCCTACTGTCTATGTTTTGAGCGTTTCCTGTGTCACCAGTTTTACATTCCGATGCACCTCTGCCGGATTACTGTATCCCTTGGACCTTCCCATTGTCGATGAAACACAGAAATCGCATCGGAATTAAATATAGGAGACACAATGCCGACTTAAGTACAGGAAGACTCAGTCTTCCTACTGTCTATGTTTTGAGCGTTTCCTGTGTCATCAGTTTTACATTCCGATGCACCTCTGCAGGTTTACTGTATCCCTTGGACCTTCCCATTGACGATGAAAAACAGATATTGCATCGGAATTAAATATAAGAGACACAATGCTGACTTAAGTACAGGAAGACTAAGTCTTCCTACTGTCTATGTTTTGAGCGTTTCCTGTGTCATCAGTTTTACTTTCCGATGCACATCTGCAGGTTTACTATATCCCTTGGACCTTCCCATTCACGATGAAACACAGAAATTTCATCGGAAAGAAATATGAGAGACACAATGCCGACTTAAGTACAGGAAGACTGAGTCTTCCTACTGTCTATGTTTTGAGCGTTTCCTGTGTCACTAGTTTTACATTCCGATACTCCTCTGCAGGTTTACTGTATCCCTTGGGCCTTCCCATTGACGAAGAAAAACAGAAATTGCTTCGGAATTTAATATAAGAGACACAATGCCGTCTTATGTACAGGAAGACTGAGTCTTCCTACTGTCTATGTTTTGAGCGTTTCCTGTGTCACCAGTTTTACATTCTGATGCACCTCTGCAGGTTTACTGTATCCCTTGGACCTTCCCATTGTCGATGAAACACAGAAATTGCATCGGAATTAAATATAAGAGACACAATGCCGACTTAAGTACAGGGAGACTGAGTCTTCCTACTGTCTATAATTTGAGCGTTTCCTGTGACACCAGTTTTACATTCCGAAGCACCTCTACAGGTTTACTGTATCCCTTGGACCTTCACAGTGACGATGAAACACAGAAATTGCATCGGAATTAAATATAAGAGACACAATGCCGACTTAAGTACTGGAAGACTAAGTCTTCCTGCTGTCTATGTTTTGAGCGTTTCCTGTGTCATCAGTTTTACTTTCCGATGCACCTCTGCAGGTTTGCTATATCCCTTGGACCTTCCCATTCACGATGAAACACAGAAATTTCATCGGAAATAAATATAAGAGACACAATGCCGACTTAAGTACAGGAAGACTGAGTCTTCCTACTGTCTATGATTTGAGCGTTTCCTGTATCACCAGTTTTACATTCCAATGCACCTCTTCAGGTTTACTGTATCCCTTGGACCTTCCCATTCACGATGAAACACAGAAATTTAATCGGAAATAAATATAAGAGACACAATGCGGACTTAAGTACAGGAAGACTGAGTCTTCCTACTGTCTATGTTTTGAGCGTTTCCTGTGACACCAGTTTTACATTCCGATGCACCTCTGCAGGTTTACTGTATCCCTTGGACCTTCCCATTGACGAAGAATCTCAGAAATTGCGTCGGAATTAAATATAAGAGACACAATGCCGAGTTAAGTACAGGACGACTGAGTCTTCCTACTGTCTATAATTTGAGCGTTTCCTGTGTCACCATATTTACATTCTGATGCACCTCTGCAGGTTTACTATATCCCTTGGACCTTCCCATTGACGATGAAACACAGAAATTGCATCGGAATTAAATATAAGAGACACAATGCCGACTTAAGTACAGGAAGACTGAGTCTTCCTACTGTCTACGTTTTGAGCGTTTCCTGTGTCACCAGTTTTACATTCTGATGCACCTCTGCAGGTTTACTGTATACCTTGGACCTTCCCATTGTCGATGAAACACAGAAATCGCATCGAAATTAAACATAAGAGACACAATGCCGACTTAAGTACAGGAAGACTGAGTCTTCCTACTGTCTATGTTTTGAGCGTTTCCTGTGTCATCAGTTTTACATTCCGATGCACCTCTGCAGGTTTACTGTATCCCTTGGACCTTCCCATTGACGATGAGAATCAGATATTGCATCGGAATTAAATATAAGAGACACAATGCCGACTTAAGTACAGGAAGACTAAGTCTTCCTACTGTCTATGTTTTGAGCGTTTCCTGTGTCATCAGTTTTATTTTCCGATGCACCTCTGCAGGTTTACTATATCCCTTGGACCTTATCATTCACGATGAAACACAGAAATTTCATCGGAAATAAATATGAGAGACACAATGCCGACTTAAGTACAGGAAGACTGAGTCTTCCTACTGTCTATGTTTTCAGCGTTTTCTGTGTCACCAGTTTTACATTCCGATGCACTGCAGGTTTACTGTATCCCTTGGACCTTCCCATTGACGATGAAACAAAGAGATTGCATCGGAATTAAATATAAGAGACACAACGCCGACTTAAGTACAAGAAAACTGAGTCTTCTTACGGTCTATGCTTTGAGCGTTTCCTGTGTCACCAGTTTTACATTCCGATGCACCTCTGCCAGTTTACTGTATCCCTTGGACCTTCCCATTGTCGATGAAACACAGAAATCGCATCGGAATTAAATATAGGAGACACAATGCCGACTTAAGTACAGGAAGACTGAGTCTTCCTACTGTCTATGATTTGAGCGTTTCCTGTGTCATCAGTTTTACATTCCGATGCACCTCTGCAGGTTTACTGTATCCCTTGGACCTTCCCATTGACGACGAGAAACAGATATTGCATCGGAATTAAATATAAGAGACACAATGCCGACTTAAGTACAGGAAGACTAAGTCTTCCTACTGTCTATGTTTTGAGCGTTTCCTGTGTCATCAGTTTTATTTTCCGATGCACCTCTGCAGGTTTACTATATCCCTTGGACCTTCCCATTCACGATGAAACACAGAAATTTCATCGGAAATAAATATGAGAGACACAATGCCGACTTAAGTACAGGAAGACTGAGTCTTCCTATTGTCTATGTTTTGAGCGTTTCCTGTGTCACCAGTTTTACATTCCGATGCACTGCAGGTTTACTGTATCCCTTGGACCTCCCATTGACGATGATACACAGAAATTGCATCGAAAGTAAATATAAGAGACACAATGTCGACTTAAGTACAAGAAAACTGAGTCTTCTTACGGTCTATGTTTTGAGCGTTTCCTGTGTCACCAGTTTTACATTCCGATGCACATCTGCGGGTTTACTGTATCCCTTGGACCTTCCCATTGACGATGAAACACAGAAATTGCATCGGAATTACATATAAGAGACACAATGCCGACTTAAGTACAGGAAGACTGAGTCTTCCTACTGTCAAGGTTTGGCCGTTTTCTGTGTCACCAGTTTTACATTCTGATGCACCTCTGCAGGTTTACTGTATCCCTTGGACCTTGCCATTGACGATGAAACACAGAAATTGCATCGGAATTAAATATAAGAGACACAATGCCGACTTAAGTACAGGAAGACTGAGTCTTCCTACTGTCTATAATTTGAGCGTTTCCTGTGTCACCAGTTTTACATTCCGATGCACCTCTACAGCCTTACTGTATCCCTTGGACCTTCACAGTGACGATGAAACACAGAAATTGCATCGGAATTAAATATAAGAGACACAATGCCGACTTAAGTACAAGAAAACAGTCTCCTTACAGTCAATACTTTGAGCGTTTCCTGTGTCACCAGTTTTACATTCCGATGCACCTCTGCAGGTTTACTGTATCCCTTGGACCTTCCCATTGGCGATCAAACCCACAAATTGCATCGAAATTAAATATAAGAGACACAATGCCGACTTAAATACAGGAAGACTGAGTCTTCCTACTGTCTATGTTTTGAGCGTTTCCTGTGTCACCAGTTTTACATTCCGATGCACCTCTGCCGGTTTACTGTATCCCTTGGACCTTCCCATTGTCGATGAAACACAGAAATCGCATCGGAATTAAATATAGGAGACACAATGCCGACTTAAGTACAGGAAGACTGAGTCTTCCTACTGTCTATGTTTTGAGAGTTTCCTGTGTCATCAGTTTTACATTCCGATCCATCTCTGCAGGTTTACTGTACCCCTTGGACCTTCCCATTGACGATGAAAAACAGATATTGCATCGGAATTAAATATAAGAGACACAATGCCGACTTAAGTACAGGAAGACTAAGTCTTCCTACTGTCTATGGTTTGAGAGTTTAATGTGTCATCAGTTTTACTTTCCGATGCACCTCTGCAGGTTTACTATATCCCTTGGACCTTCCCATTCACGATGAAACACAGAAATTTCATCGGAAATAAATATGAGAGACACAATGCCGACTTAAGTACAGGAAGACTGAGTCTTCCTACTGTCTATGTTTTGGGCGTTTCCTGTGTCACCAGTTTTACATTCCGATGCACCTCTGGAGGTTTACTGTATCCCTTGGACCTTCCCATTGACGATGAAACACAGAAATTGCATCGGAATTAAATACAAGAGACACAATGCCAACTTAAGTACAGGAAGACTGAGTCTTCCTACTGTCTATAATTTGAGCGTTTCCTGTGTCACCAGTTTTACATTCCGAAGCACCTCTCAAGCCTTACTGTATCCCTTGGACCATCACAGTGACGATGAAACACAGAAATTGCATCGGAATTAAATATAAGAGACACAATGCCGACTTAAGTACAAGAAAACAGTCTTCTTACGGTCACTATTTTGAGCGTTTCCTGTGTCACCAGTTTTACAATCCGATGCACCTCTACAGGTTCACTGTATCCCTTGGACCTTCCCATTATCGATGAAACCCACAAATTGCATCGAAATTAAATATAAGAGACACAATGCCGACTTAAGTACAGGTAGACTAAGTCTTCCTACTGTCTATGTTTGATCGTTTCCTAGGTCACCAGTTTTACATTCCGATGGACCTCTGCAGGTTTACTGTATCCATTGGACCTTCCCATTGACGATGAAATACAGAAATTGCATCGGAATTAAATATAAGAGACACAACGCCGACTTAAGTACAAGAAAACTGAGTCTTCCTACTGTCTATGATTTGAGCGTTTCCTGTGTCATCAGTTTTACATTCCGATGCACCTCTGCAGGTTTACTGTATCCCTTGGACCTTCCCATTCACGATGAAACACAGAAATTTCATCGGAAATAAATATGAGAGACACAATGCCGACTTAAGTACAGGAAGGCTGAGCCTTCCTACTGTCTATGTTTTGAGCGTTTCCTGTGTCACCAGTTTTACATTCCGATGCACCTCTGCAGGTTTACTGTATCCCTTGGACCTTCCCATTGACGATGAAACACAGAAATTGCATCGGAAGTAAATATAAGAGACACAATGCCGACATAAGTACAAGAAAACTAAGTCTTCTTACGGTCTATGTTTTGAGCGTTTCCTGTGTCACCAGTTTTACATTCCGATGCACATCTGCGGGTTTACTGTGTCCCTTGGACCTTCCCATTGACGATGAAACACAGAAATTGCATCGGAATTAAATATAAGAGACACAATGCCGACTTAAGTACAGGAAGACTGAGTCTTCCTTCTCTCTATAATTTGAGCGTTTCCTGTGTCACCAGTTTTACATTCCGATGCACCTCCGCAGGTTTACTGTATTGCTTGGACCTTCCCATTGGCGATGAAACACACAAATTACATCGAAATTAAATATAAGAGACACAATGCCGACTTAAGTACAGGAAGACTGAGTCTTCCTACTGTCTATGTTTTGAGCGATTCCTGTGTCGACAATTTGACATTCCGATTCAGCTCTGCAGGTTTACTGTATCCTTTGGACCTTCCCATTGACGATGAAACACAGAAATTGCATCGGAATTAAATATAAGAGACACAATGCCGACTTATGTACAAGAAAACTGAGTATTCTTACGGTCTATGTTTTTGGCGATTCCTGTGTCACCAGTTTTACATTCCGATGCACCCCTGCCGGTTTACTGTATCCCATGGACCTTCGCATTGTCGATGAAACACGGAAATCGCATCGGATTTATATATAAGAGACACAATGCCGACTTAAGTAAAGGAAGACTGAGTCTTCCTACTGTCTATGTTTTGAGCGTTTCATTTGTCACCAGTTTTACATTCCTATTCACCTCTGCAGTTTAACTGTATCCATTGGACCTTCCCATTGACGATGAAACACAGAAATTGCATCGGAATTAAATATAAGAGACACAACGCTGACTTAAGTACAAGAAAACTGAGTCTTCTTACGGTCTATGTTTTGAGCGTTTCCTGTGTCATCAGTTTTACAATCTGATGCACCGCTGCAGGTTTACTGTATCCCTTGGACCTTCCCATTGACTATGAAACACAGAAATTGTTTCGGAATTAAATATAAGAGACACAATGCCGACTTAAGTACAGGAAGACTGAGTCTTCCTACTGTTTATAATTTGAGCGTTTCCTGTGTCACCAGTTTTACATTCCGATGCACCACTACAGGTTTACTGTATCCCTTGGACCTTCACAGTGACGATGAAACACAGAAATTGCATCGGAATTAAATATAAGAGACACAATGCCGACTTAAGTACAAGAAAACAGTCTACTTACAGTCAATATTTTGAGCGTTTCCTGTGTCACCAGTTTTACATTCCGATGCACCTCTGCAGGTTTACTGTATCCCTTGGACCTTCCCATTGGCGATCAAACCCACAAATTGCATCGAAATTAAATATAAGAGACACAATGCCGACTTAAATACAGGAAGACTGAGTCTTCCTACTGTCTATGTTTTGAGCGTTTCCTGTGTCACCAGTTTTACATTCCGATGCACCTCTGCCGGTTTACTGTATCCCTTGGACCTTCCCATTGTCGATGAAACACAGAAATCGCATCGGAATTAAATATAGGAGACACAATGCCGACTTAAGTACAGGAAGACTGAGTCTTCCTACTGTCTATGTTTTGAGAGTTTCCTGTGTCATCAGTTTTACATTCCGATCCATCTCTGCAGGTTTACTGTACCCCTTGGACCTTCCCATTGACGATGAAAACAGATATTGCATCGGAATTAAATATAAGAGACACAATGCCGACTTAATTACAGGAAGACTAAGTCTTCCTACTGTCTATGCTTTGAGCGTTTCCTGTGTCATCAGTTTTACTTTCCGATGCACCTCTGCAGGTTTACTATATCCCTTGGACCTTCCCATTCACGATGAAACACAGAAATTTCATCGAAAATAAATATGAGAGACACAATGCCGACTTAAGTACAGGAAGACTGAGTCTTCCTACTGTCTATGTTTTGGGCGTTTCCTGTGTCACCAGTTTTACATTCCGATGCACCTCTGCAGGTTTACTGTATCCCTTGGACCTTCCCATTGACGATGAAACACAGAAATCGCATCGGAAGTAAATATAAGAGACACAATGCCGACATAAGTACAAGAAAACTGAGTCTTCTTACGGTCTATGTTTTGAGCGTTTCCTGTGTCACCAGTTTTACATTCCGATGCACATCTGCGCTTTTACTGTATCCCTTGGACCTTCCCATTGACGATGAAACACAGAAATTGCATCGGAATTAAATATAAGAGACACAATGCCGACTTAAGTACAGCAAGACTGAGTCTTCATACTGTCAAGGTTTGGCCGTTTTCTGTGTCACCAGTTTTACATTCTGATGCACCTCTGCAGGTTTACTGTATCATTTGAACCTTCCCATTGACGATGAAACACAGAAATTGCATCGGAATTAAATACAAGAGACACAATGCCAACTTAAGTACAGGGAGACTGAGTCTTCCTACTGTCTATAATTTGAGCGTTTCCTGTGTCACCAGTTTTACATTCCGATGCACCTCTCAAGCCTTACTGAATCCCTTGGACCATCACAGTGACGATGAAACACAGAAATTGCATCGGAATTAAATATAAGAGACACAATGCCGACTTAAGTACAAGAAAACAGTCTTCTTACGGTCAATATTTTGAGCGTTTCCTGTGTCACCAGTTTTACAATCCGATGCACCTCTGCAGGTTTACTGTATCCCTTGGACCTTCCCATTGGCGATGAAACCCACAAATTGCATCGAAATTAAATATAAGAGACACAATGCCGACTTAAGTACAGGTAGACTAAGTCTTCCTACTGTCTATGTTTGATCGTTTCCTGGGTCACCAGTTTTACAATGCGATGGACCTCTGCAGGTTTACTGTATCCATTGGACCTTCCCATTGACGATGAAACACAGAAATTGCATCGGAATTAAATATAAGAGACACAACGCCGACTTAAGTACAAGAAAACTGAGTCTTCCTACTGTCTATGATTTGAGCGTTTCCTGTGTCATCAGTTTTACATTCCGATGCACCTCTGCAGGTTTACTGTATCCCTTGGACCTTCCCATTGACGATGAAAAACAGATATTGCATCGGAGTTAAATATAAGAGACACAATAACGACTTAAGTACAGGAAGACTAAGTCTTCCTACTGTCTATGTTTTGAGCGTTTCCTGTGTCATCAGTTTTACTTTCCGATGCACCTCTGCAGGTTTACTATATCCCTTGGACCTTCCCATTCACGATGAAACACAGAAATTTCATCGGAAATAAATATGAGAGACACAATGCCGACTTAAGTACAGGAAGACTGAGTCTTCCTACCGTCTATGTTTTGAGCGTTTCCTGTGTCACCAGTTTTACATTCCGATGCACCTCTGCAGGTTTACTGTATCCCTTGGACCTTCCCATTGACGATGAAACACAGAAATTGCATCGGAAGTAAATATAAGAGACACAATGCGGACATAAGTACAAGAAAACTAAGCCTTCTTACGGTCTATGTTTTGAGCGTTTCCTGTGTCACCAGTTTTACAATCCGATGCACATCTGCGGGTTTACTGTGTCCCTTGGACCTTCCCATTGACGATGAAACACAGAAATTGCATCGGAATTAAATATAAGAGACACAATCCCGACTTAAGTACAGGAAGACTGAGTCTTCCTTCTCTCTATAATTTAAGCGTTTCCTGTGTCACCAGTTTTACATTCCGATGCACCACTACAGGTTTACTGTATCCCTTGGACCTTCACAGTGACGATGAAACACAGAAATTGCATCGGAATTAAATATAAGAGACACAACGCCGACTTAACTACAAGAAAACTGAGTCTTCTTACGGTCTATGTTTTGAGCGTTTCCTGTGTCACCAATTTTAAATTCCAATGCACCCCTGCCGGTTTACTGTATCCCTTGGACCTTCCCATTGTCGATGAAACACAGAAATCGCATCGGAATTAAATATAAGAGACACAAAGCCGACATAAGTACAGGAACACTGAGTCTTCCTAGTGTCTACGTTTTGAGCGTTTCCTGTGTCACCAGTTTTACATTCCGATGCACCTCTGCAGGTTTACTGTATCCATTGTACCTTCCCATTGTCGATGGAACACAGAAATCGCATCGGAATTAAATATAAGAGACACAATGCCGATTTAAGTACAGGAGGACTGAGTATTCCTACTGTCTAGGTTTTGAGCGTGTCCTGTGTCACCAGTTTTACATTCCGATGCACCTCTGCAGGTTTACTGTATCCCTTGGACCTTCCCATTGGCGATCAAACCCACAAATTGCATCGAAATTAAATATAAGAGACACAATGCCGACTTAAATACAGGAAGACTGAGTCTTCCTACTGTCTATGTTTTGAGCGTTTCCTGTGTCACCAGTATTACATTCCGATGCACCTCTGCCGGTTAACTGTATCCCTTGGACCTTCCCATTGTCGATGAAACACAGAAATCGCATCGGAATTAAATATAGGAGACACAATGCCGACTTAAGTACAGGAAGACTGAGTCTTCCTACTGTCTATGTTTTGAGAGTTTCCTGTGTCATCAGTTTTACATTCCGATCCATCTCTGCAGGTTTACTGTACCCCTTGGACCTTCCCATTGACGATGAAAACAGATATTGCATCGGAATTAAATATAAGAGACACAATGCCGACTTAAGTACAGGAAGACTAAGTCTTCCTACTGTCTATGATTTGAGCGTTTCCTGTGTCATCAGTTTTACTTTCCGATGCACCTCTGCAGGTTTACTATATCCCTTGGACCTTCCCATTCACGATGAAACACAGAAATTTCATCGAAAATAAATATGAGAGACACAATGCCGACTTCAGTACAGGAAGACTGAGTCTTCCTACTGTCTATGTTGTGGGCGTTTCCTGTGTCACCAGTTTTACATTCCGATGCACCTCTGCAGGTTTACTGTATCCCTTGGACCGTCCCATTGACGATGAAACACAGAAATCGCATCGGAAGTAAATATAAGAGACACAATGCCGACATAAGTACAAGAAAACTGAGTCTTCTTACGGTCTATGTTTTGAGCGTTTCCTGTGTCACCAGTTTTACATTCCGATGCACATCTGCGCTTTTACTGTATCCCTTGGACCTTCCCATTGACGATGAAACACAGAAATTGCATCGGAATTAAATATAAGAGACACAATGCCGACTTAAGTACAGCAAGACTGAGTCTTCATACTGTCAAGGTTTGGCCGTTTTCTGTGTCACCAGTTTTACATTCTGATGCACCTCTGCAGGTTTACTGTATCATTTGAACCTTCCCATTGACGATGAAACACAGAAATTGCATCGGAATTAAATACAAGAGACACAATGCCAACTTAAGTACAGGAAGACTGAGTCTTCCTTCTGTCTATAATTTGAGCGTTTCCTGTGTCACCAGTTTTACATTCCGATGCACTTCTCAAGCCTTACTGTATCCCGTGGACCATCACAGTGACGATGAAACACAGAAATTGCATCGGAATTAAATATAAGAGACACAATGCCGACTTAAGTACAAGAAAACAGTCTCCTTACGGTCAATATTTTGAGCGTTTCCTGTGTCACCAGTTTTACAATCCGATGCACCTCTGCAGGTTTACTGTATCCCTTGGACTTTCCCATTGGCGATGAAACCCACAAATTGCATCGAAATTAAATATAAGAGACACAATGCCGAGTTAAGTACAGGTAGACTAAGTCTTCCTACTGTCTATGTTTGATCGTTTCCTGGGTCACCAGTTTTACATTCCGATGGACCTCTGCAGGTTTACTGTATCCATTGGACCTTCCCATTGACGATGAAACACAGAAATTGCATCGGAATTAAATATAAGAGACACAATGCCGACTTAAGTACAGGAAGACTGAGTCTTCCTACTGTCTATGATTTGAGCGTTTCCTGTGTCACCAGTTTTACATTCCGATGCACCACTACAGGTTTACTGTATCCCTTGGACCTTCACAGTGACGATGAAACACAGAAATTGCATCGGAATTAAATATAAGAGACACAATGCCGACTTAAGTACAAGAAAACAACAGTCTTCTTACAGTCAATATTTTGAGCGTTTCCTGTGTCACCAGTTTTACATTCCGATGCACCTCTGCAGGTTTACTGTATCCCTTGGACCTTCCCATTGGCGATCAAACCCACAAATTGCATCCAAATTAAATATAAGAGACACAATGCCGACTTAAATACAGAAAGACTGAGTCTTCCTACTGTCTATGTTTTGAGCGTTTCCTGTGTCACCAGTTTTACATTCCGATGCACCTCTGCCGGTTAACTGTATCCCTTGGACCTTCCCATTGTCGATGAAACACAGAAATCGCATCGGAATTAAATATAGGAGACACAATGCCGACTTAAGTACAGGAAGAGTGAGTCTTCCTACTGTCTATGTTTTGAGAGTTTCCTGTGTCATCAGTTTTACATTCCGATCCATCTCTGCAGGTTTACTGTACCCCTTGGACCTTCCCATTGACGATGAAAACAGATATTGCATCGGAATTAAATACAAGAGACACAATGCCGACTTAAGTACAGGAAGACTAAGTCTTCCTACTGTCTATGATTTGAGCGTTTCCTGTGTCATCAGTTTTACTTTCCGATGCACCTCTGCAGGTTTACTATATCCCTTGGACCTTCCCATTCACGATGAAACACAGAAATTTCATCGAAAATAAATATGAGAGACACAATGCCGACTTAAGTACAGGAAGACTGAGTCTTCCTACTGTCTATGTTGTGGGCGTTTCCTGTGTCACCAGTTTTACATTCCGATGCACCTCTGCAGGTTTACTGTATCCCTTGGACCTTCCCATTGACGATGAAACACAGAAATCGCATCGGAAGTAAATATAAGAGACACAATGCCGACATAAGTACAAGAAAACTGAGTCTTCTTACGGTCTATGTTTTGAGCGTTTCCTGTGTCACCAGTTTTACATTCCGTTGCACATCTGCGCTTTTACTGTATCCCTTGGACCTTCCCATTGACGATGAAACACAGAAATTGCATCGGAATTAAATATAAGAGACACAATGCCGACTTAAGTACAGCAAGACTGAGTCTTCATACTGTCAAGGTTTGGCCGTTTTCTGTGTCACCAGTTTTACATTCTGATGCACCTCTGCAGGTTTACTGTATCATTTGAACCTTCCCATTGACGATGAAACACAGAAATTGCATCGGAATTAAATACAGGAGACACAATGCCAACTTAAGTACAGGAAGACTGAGTCTTCCTACTGTCTATAATTTGAGCGTTTCCTGTGTCACCAGTTTTACATTCCGATGCACCTCTCAAGCCTTACTGTATCCCGTGGACCATCACAGTGACGATGAAACACAGAAATTGCATCGGAATTAAATATAAGAGACACAATGCCGACTTAAGTACAGGAAAAGAGTCTCCTTACGGACAATATTTTGAGCGTTTCCTGTGTCACCAGTTTTACAATCCGATGCACCTCTGCAGGTTTACTGTATCCCTTGGACTTTCGCATTGGCGATGAAACCCACAAATTGCATCGAAATTAAATATAAGAGACACAATGCCGACTTAAGTACAGGTAGACTAAGTCTTCCTACTGTCTATGTTTGATCGTTTCCTGGGTCACCAGTTTTACATTCCGATGGACCTCTGCAGGTTTACTGTATCCATTGGACCTTCCCATTGACGATGAAACACAGAAATTGCATCGGAATTAAATATAAGAGACACAATGCCGACTTAAGTACAGGAAGACTGAGTCTTCCTACTGTCTATGATTTGAGCGTTTCCTGTGTCATCAGTTTTACATTCCGATGCACCTCTGTAGGTTTACTGTATCCCTTGGACCTTCCCATTGACGATGAAAAACAGATATTGCATCGGAGTTAAATATAAGAGACACAATGCCGACTTAAGTACAGGAAGACTAAGTCTTCCTACTGTCTATGTTCTGAGCGTTTCCTGTGTCATCAGTTTTACTTTCCGATGCACCTCTGCAGGTTTAATATATCCCTTGGACCTTCCCATTCACGATGAAACACAGAAATTTCATCGGAAATAAATATGAGAGACACAATGCCGACTTAAGTACAGGAAGACTGAGTCTTCCTACTGTCTATGTTTTGAGCGTTTCCTGTGTCACCAGTTTTACATTCCGATGCACCTCTGCAGGTTCACTGTATCTCTTGGACTTTCCCATTGACGATGAAACACAGAAATTGCATCGGAAGTAAATATAAGAGACACAATGCCGACATAAGTACAAGAAAACTAAGTATTCTTACGGTCTATGTTTTGAGCGTTTCCTGTGTCACCAGTTTTACATTCCGATGCACATCTGCGGGTTTACTGTGTCCCTTGGACCTTCCCATTGACGATGAAACACAGAAATTGCATCGGAATTAAATATAAGAGACACAATGCCGACTTAAGTACAGGAAGACTGAGTCTTCCTTCTCTCTATAATTTGAGCGTTTCCTGTGTCACCAGTTTTACATTCCGATGCACCTCCGCAGGTTTACTGTATTGCTTGGACCTTCCCATTGGCGATGAAACACACAAATTACATCGAAATTAAATATAAGAGACACATTGCCGACTTAAGTACAGGAAGACTGAGTCTTCCTACTGTCTATGTTTTGAGCGATTCCTGTGTCGACAATTTGACATTCCGATTCAGATCTGCAGGTTTACTGTATCCATTGGACCTTCCCATTGTCGATGAAACACAGAAATCTCATCGGATTTATATATAAGAGACACAATGCCGACTTAAGTAAAGGAAGACTGAGTCTTCCTACTGTCTATGTTTTGAGCGTTTCCTTTGTCACCAGTTTTACATTCCTATTCACCTCTGCAGTTTAACTGTATCCATTGGACCTTCCCATTGACGATGAAACACAGAAATTGCATCGGAATCAAATATAAGAGACACAACGCTGACTTAAGTACAAGAAAACTGAGTCTTCTTATGGTCTATGTTTTGAGCGTTTCCTGTGTCATCAGTTTTACAATCTGATACACCTCTGCAGGTTTACTGTATCCCTTGGACCTTCCCATTGACTATGAAACACAGAAATTGTTTCGGAATTAAATATAAGAGACACAATGCCGACTTAAGTACAGGAAGACTGAGTCTTCCTACTGTCTATAATTTGAGCGTTTCCTGTGTCACCAGTTTTACATTCCGATGCACCACTACAGGTTTACTGTATCCCTTGGACCTTCACAGTGACGATGAAACACAGAAATTGCATCGGAATTAAATATAAGAGACACAATGCCGACTTAAGTACAAGAAAACAGTCTTCTTACAGTCAATATTTTGAGCGTTTCCTGTGTCACCAGTTTTACATTCCGATGCACCTCTGCCGTTATACTGTATCCCTTGGACCTTCCCATTGTCGATGAAACACAGAAATCGCATCGGAATTAAATATAGGAGACACAATGCCGACTTAAGTACAGGAAGACTGAGTCTTCCTACTGTCTATGTTTTGAGAGTTTCCTGTGTCATCAGTTTTACATTCCGATCCATCTCTGCAGGTTTACTGTACCCCTTGGACCTTCCCATTGACGATGAAAACAGATATTGCATCGGAATTAAATAGAAGAGACACAATGCCGACTTAACTACAGGGAGACAGAGTCTTCTTACTGTCTATAATTTGAGCGTTTCCTGTGTCACCAGTTTTACATTCCGATGCACCTCTCAAGCCTTACTGTATCCCTTGGACCATCACAGTGACGATGAAACACAGAAATTGCATCGGAATTAAATATAAGAGACACAATGCCGACTTAAGTACAAGAAAACAGTCTTCTTACGGTCAATATTTTGAGCGTTTCCTGTGACACCAGTTTTACAATCCGATGCACCTCTGCAGGTTTACTGTATCCCTTGGACCTTCCCATTGGCGATGAAACCCACAAATTGCATCGAAATTAAATATAAGAGACACAATGCCGACTTAAGTACAGGTAGCTTAAGTCTTCCTACTGTCTATGTTTGATCGTTTCCTGGGTCACCAGTTTTACATTCCGATGGACCTCTGCAGGTTTACTGTATCCATTGGACCTTCCCATTGACGATGAAACACAGAAATTGCATCGGAATTAAATATAAGAGACACAACGCCGACTTAAGTACAATAAAACTGAGTTTTCCTACTGTCTATGATTTGAGCGTTTCCTGTGTCACCAGTTTTACATTCCGATGCACCTTTGCAGGTTTACTGTATCCCTTGGACCTTCCCATTGACGATGAAACACAGAAATCGCATCGGAAGTAAATATAAGAGACACAATGCCGACATAAGTACAAGAAAACTGAGTCTTCTTACGGTCTATGTTTTGAGCGTTTCCTGTGTCACCAGTTTTACATTCCGATGCACATCTGCGCTTTTACTGTATCCCTTGGACCTTCCCATTGACGATGAAACACAGAAATTGCATCGGAATTAAATATAAGAGACACAATGCCGACTTAAGTACAGCAAGACTGAGTCTTCATACGGTCAAGGTTTGGCCGTTTTCTGTGTCACCAGTTTTACATTCTGATGCACCTCTGCAGGTTTACTGTATCATTTGAACCTTCCCATTGACGATGAAACACAGAAATTGCATCGGAATTAAATACAAGAGACACAATGCCAACTTAAGTACAGGAAGACTGAGTCTTCCTACTGTCTATAATTTGAGCGTTTCCTGTGTCACCAGTTTTACATTCCGATGCACCTCTCAAGCCTTACTGTATCCCTTGGACCATCACAGTGACGATGAAACACAGAAATTGCATCGGAATTAAATATAAGAGACACAATGCCGACTTAAGTACAAGAAAACAGTCTTCTTACGGTCAATATTTTGAGCGTTTCCTGTGTCACCAGTTTTACAATCCGATGCACCTCTGCAGGTTTACTGTATCCCTTGGACCTTCCCATTGGCGATGAAACCCACAAATTGCATCGAAATTAAATATAAGAGACACAATGCCGACTTAAGTACAGGTAGACTAAGTCTTCCTACTGTCTATGTTTGATCGTTTCCTGGGTCACCAGTTTTACATTCCGATGGACCTCTGCAGGTTTACTGTATCCATTGGACCTTCCCATTGACGATGAAACACAGAAATTGCATCGGAATTAAATGTAAGAGACACAACGCCGACTTAAGTACAAGAAAACTGAGTTTTCCTACTGTCTATGATTTGAGCGTTTCCTGTGTCATCAGTTTTACATTCCGATAGACCTCTGCAGGTTTACTGTATCCCTTGGACCTTCCCATTGACGATGAAAAACAGATATTGCATCGGAGTTAAATATAAGAGACACAATGCCGACTTAAGTACAGGAAGACTAAGTCTTCCTATTGTCTATGTTTTGAGCGTTTCCTGTGTCATCAGTTTTACTTTCCGATGCACCTCTGCAGGTTTACTATATCCCTTGGACCTTCCCATTCACGATGAAACACAGAAATTTCATCGGAAATAAATATGAGAGACACAATGCCGACTTAAGTACAGAAAGACTGAGTCTTCCTACTGTCTATGTTTTGAGCGTTTCCTGTGTCACCAGTTTTACTTTCCGATGCACCTCTGCAGGTTTACTGTATCCCTTCGACCTTCCCATTGACGATGAAACACAGAAATTGCATCGGAAGTAAATATAAGAGACACAATGCCGACATAAGTACAAGAAAACTGAGTCTTCTTACGGTCTATGTTTTGAGCGTTTCCTGTGTCACCAGTTTTACATTCCGATGCACATCTGCGGGTTTACTGTGTCCTTGGACCTTCCCATTGACGATGAAACACAGAAATTGCATCGGAATTAAATATAAGAGACACAATGCCGACTTAAGTACAGGAAGACTAAGTCTTCCTATTGTCTATGTTTTGAGCGTTTCCTGTGTCATCAGTTTTACTTTCCGATGCACCTCTGCAGGTTTACAATATCCCTTGGACCTTCCCATTCACGATGAAACACAGAAATTTCATCGGAAATAAATATGAGAGACACAATGCCGACTTAAGTACAGAAAGACTGAGTCTTCCTACTGTCTATGTTTTGAGCGTTTCCTGTGTCACCAGTTTTACTTTCCGATGCACCTCTGCAGGTTTACTGTATCCCTTCGACCTTCCCATTGACGATGAAACACAGAAATTGCATCGGAAGTAAATATAAGAGACACAATGCCGACATAAGTACAAGAAAACTGAGTCTTCTTACGGTCTATGTTTTGAGCGTTTCCAGTGTCACCAGTTTTACATTCCGATGCACATCTGCGGGTTTACTGTGTCCTTGGACCTTCCCATTGACGATGAAACACAGAAATTGCATCGGAATTAAATATAATAGACACAATGCCGACTTAAGTACAGGAAGACTGAGTCTTCCTACTGTCTATGTTTTGAGCGATTCCTGTGTCGACAATTTGACATTCCGATTCACCTCTGCAGGTTTACTGTATCCATTGGACCTTCCCATTGACGATGAAACACAGAAATTGCATCGGAATTAAATATAAGAGACACAATGCCGACTTAAGTACAAGAAAACTGAGTATTCTTACGGTCTATGTTTTTGGCGATTCCTGTGTCACCAGTTTTACATTCCGATGCACCCCTGCCGGTTTACTGTATCCCATGGACCTTCCCATTGTCGATGAAACACAGAAATCGCATCGGATTTATATATAAGAGACACAATGCCGACTTAAGTACAGGAAGACTGAGTCTTCCTACTGTCTGTGTTTTGAGCGTTTCCTTTGTCACCAGTTTTACATTCCTATTCACCTCTGCAGGTTAACTGTATCCATTGGACCTTCCCATCGACGATGAAACACAGAAATTGCATCGGAATTAAATATAAGAGACACAACGCTGACTTAAGTACAAGAAAACTGAGTCTTCTTACGGTCTATGTTTTGAGCATTTCCTGTGTCATTAGTTTTACAATCTGATGCACCTCTGCAGGTTTACTGTATCCCTTGGACCTTCCCATTGACTATGAAACACAGAAATTGTTTCGGAATTAAATATAAGAGACACAATGCCGACTTAAGTACAGGAAGACTGAGTCTTCCTACTGTCTATAATTTGAGCGTTTCCTGTGTCACCAGTTTTACATTCCGAGGCACCACTACAGGTTTACTGTATCCCTTGGACCTTCACAGTGACGATGAAACACAGAAATTGCATCGGAATTAAATATAGGAGACACAATGCCGACTTAAGTACAAGAAAACTGAGTCTTCTTACGGTCTATGTTTTGAGCATTTCCTGTGTCATCAGTTTTACAATCTGATGCACCTCTGCAGGTTTACTGTATCCCTTGGACCTTCCCATTGAGTATGAAACACAGAAATTGTTTCGGAATTAAATATAAGAGACACAACGCTGACTTAAGTACAAGAAAACTGAGTCTTCTTACAGTCAATATTTTGAGCGTTTCCTGTGACACCAGTTTTACATTCCGATGCACCTCTGCAGGTTTACTGTATCCCTTGGACCTTCCCATTGGCGATCAAACCCACAAATTGCATCGAAATTAAATATAAGAGACACAATGCCGACTTAAATACAGGAAGACTGAGTCTTCCTACTGTCTATGTTTTGAGCGTTTCCTGTGTCACCAGTTTTACATTCCGATGCACCTCTGCCGGTTTACTGTATCCCTTGGACCTTCCCATTGTCGATGAAACACAGAAATCGCATCGGAATTAAATATAGGAGACACAATGCCGACTTAAGTACAGGAAGAGTGAGTCTTCCTACTGTCTATGTTTTGAGAGTTTCCTGTGTCATCAGTTTTACATTCCGATCCATCTCTGCAGGTTTACTGTACCCCTTGGAATTTCCCATTGACGATGAAAAACAGATATTGCATCGGAATTAAATATAAGAGACACAATGCCGACTTAAGTACAGGAAGACTAAGTCTTCCTACTGTCTATGTTTTGAACGTTTCCTGTGTCATCAGTTTTACTTTCCGATGCACCTCTGCAGGTTTACTATATCTCTTGGACCTTCCCATTCACGATGAAACACAGAAATTTCATCGGAAATAAATATGAGAGACACAATGCCGACTAAAGTACAGGAAGACTGAGTCTTCCTACTGTCTATGTTTTGGGCGTTTCCTGTGTCACCAGTTTTACATTCCGATGCACCTCTGCAGGTTTACTGTATCCCTTGGACCTTCCCATTGACGATGAAACACAGAAATCGCATCGGAAGTAAATATAAGAGACACAATGCCGACATAAGTACAAGAAAACCGAGTCTTCTTACGGTCTATGTTTTGGCGTTTCCTGTGTCACCAGTTTTACATTCCGATGCACATCTGCGCTTTTACTGTATCCCTTGGACCTTCCCATTGACGATGAAACACAGAAATTGCATCGGAATTAAATATAAGAGACACAATGCCGACTTAAGTACAGCAAGACTGAGTCTTCATACTGTCAAGGTTTGGCCGTTTTCTGTGTAACCAGTTTTACATTCTGATGCACCTCTGCAGGTTTACTGTATCATTTGAACCTTCCCATTGACGATGAAACACAGAAATTGCATCGGAATTAAATACAAGAGACACAATGGCAACTTAAGTACAGGAAGACTGAGTCTTCCTACTGTCTATAATTTGAGCGTTTCCTGTGTCACCAGTTTTACATTCCGATGCACCTCTCAAGCCTTACTGTATCCCTTGGACCATCACAGTGACGATGAAACACAGAAATTGCATCGGAATTAAATATAAGAGACACAATGCCGACTTAAGTACAGGTAGACTAAGTCTTCCTACTGTCTATGTTTGATCGTTTCCTGGGTCACCAGTTCTACATTCCGATGGACCTCTGCAGGTTTACTGTATCCATTGGACCTTCCTATTGACGATGAAACACAGAAATTGCATCGGAATTAAATATAAGAGACACAACGCCGACTTAAGTACAAGAAAACTGAGTTTTCCTACTGTCTATGATTTGAGCGTTTCCTGTGTCATCAGTTTTAATTCCGATAGACCTCTGCAGGTTTACTGTATCCCTTGGACCTTCCCATTGACGATGAAAAACAGATATTGCATCGGAGTTAAATATAAGAGACACAATGCCGACTTAAGTACATGAAGACTAAGTCTTCCTACTGTCTAAGCTTTTGAGCGTTTCCTGTGTCATCAGTTTTACTTTCCGATGCACCTCTGCAGGTTTATAATATCCCTTGGACCTTCCCATTCACGATGAAACACAGAAATTTCATCGGAAATAAATATGAGAGACACAATGCCGACTTAAGTACAGGAAGACTGAGTCTTCCTACTGTCTATGTTTTGAGCGTTTCCTGTGTCACCAGTTTTACTTTCCGATGCACCTCTGCAGGTTTACTGTATCCCTTGGACCTTCCCATTGACGATGAAACACAGAAATTGCATCGGAAGTAAATATAAGAGACACAATGCCGACATAAGTACAAGAAAACTGAGTCTTCTTACGGTCTATGTTTTGAGCGTTTCCTGTGTCACCAGTTTTACATTCCGAGGCACCACTACAGGTTTACTGTATCCATTGGACCTTCCCATTGTCGATGAAACACAGAAATCGCATCGGAATTAAATATAGGAGACACAATGCCGACTTAAGTACAGGAGGACTGAGTCTTCCTACTGTCTATGTTTTGAGAGTTTCCTGCGTCATCAGTTTTACATTCCGATCCATCTCTGCAGGTTTACTGTACCTCTTGGACCTTCCCATTGACGATGAAAAACAGATATTGCATCGGAATTAAATATAAGAGACACAATGCCGACTTAAGTACAGGAAGACTAAGTCTTCCTACTGTCTATGTTTTGAACGTTTCCTGTGTCAACAGTTTTACTTTCCGATGCACCTCTGCAGGTTTACTATATCTCTTGGACCTTCCCATTCACGATGAAACACAGAAATTTCATCAGAAATAAATATGAGAGACACAATGCCGACTTAAGTACAGGAAGACTGAGTCTTCCTACTGTCTATGTTTTGGGCGTTTCCTGTGTCACCAGTTTTACATTCCGATGCACCTCTGCAGGTTTACTGTATCCCTTGGACCTTCCCATTGACGATGAAACACAGAAATCGCATCGGAAGTAAATATAAGAGACACAATGCCGACATAAGTACAAGAAAACTGAGTCTTCTTACGGTCTATGTTTTGAGCGTTTCCTGTGTCACCAGTTTTACATTCCGATGCACATCTGCGCTTTTACTGTATCCCTTGGACCTTCCCATTGACGATGAAACACAGAAATTGCATCGGAATTAAATATAAGAGACACAATGCCGACTTAAGTACAGGAAGACTGAGTCTTCCTACTGTCTATCTTTTGAGCGTTTCCTGTGTCACCAGTTTTACATTCCGATGCACCTCTGCCGGTTTACTGTATCCCTTGGACATTCCCATTGTCGATGAAACACAGAAATCGCATCGGAATTAAATATAGGAGACACAATGCCAACTTAAGTACAGGAAGACTGAGTCTTCCTACTGTCTATGTTTTGAGAGTTTCCTGTGTCATCAGTTTTACATTCCGATCCATCTCTGCAGGTTTACTGTACCCCTTGGACCTTCCCATTGGCGATGAAAAACAGATATTGCATCGGAATTAAGTATAAGAGACACAATGCCGACTTAAGTACAAGAAAACAGTCTTCTTACGGTCAATATTTTGAGCGTTTCCTGTGTTACCAGTTTTACAATCCGATGCACCTCTGCAGGTTTACTGTATCCCTTGGACCTTCCCATTGGCGATGAAACCCACAAATTGCATCGAAATTAAATATAAGAGACACAATGCCGACTTAAGTACAGGTAGACTAAGTCTTCCTACTGTCTATGTTTGATCGTTTCCTGGGTCACCAGTTTTACATTCCGATGGACCTCTGCAGGTTTACTGTATCCATTGGACCTTCCCATTGACGATGAAACACAGAAATTGCATCGGAATTAAATATAAGAGACACAACGCCGACTTAAGTACAAGAAAACTGAGTCTTCCTACTGTCTAAGATTTGAGCGTTTCCTGTGTCATCAGTTTTACATTCCGATGCACCTCTGCAGGTTTACTGTATCCCTTGGACCTTCCCATTGACGATGAAAAACAGATATTGCATCGGAGTTAAATATAAGAGACACAATGCCGACTTAAGTACAGGAAGACTAAGTCTTCCTACTGTCTATGTTTTGAGCGTTTCCTGTGTCATCAGTTTTACTTTCCGATGCACCTCTGCAGGTTTACTATATCCCTTGTACCTTCCCATTCACGATGAAACACAGAAATTTCATCGGAAATAAATATGAGAGACACAATGCCGACTTAAGTACAGGAAGACTGAGTCTTCCTACTGTCTATGTTTTGAGCGTTTCCTGTGTCACCAGTTTTACTTTCCGATGCACCTCTGCAGGTTTACTGTATCCCTTGGACCTTCCCATTGACGATGAAACACAGAAATTGCATCGGAAGTAAATATAAGAAACATAATGCCGACATAAGTACAAGAAAACTGAGTCTTCTTACGGTCTATGTTTTGAGCGTTTCCTGTGTCACCAGTTTTACATTCCGATGCACATCTGCGGGTTTACTGTGTCCCTTGGACCTTCCCATTGACGATGAAACACAGAAATTGCATCGGAATTAAATACAAGAGACACAATGCCGACTTAAGTACAGGAAGACTGAGTCTTCCTACTCTCTATAATTTGAGCGTTTCCTGTGTCACCAGTTTTACATTCCGATGCACCTCCGCAGGTTTACTGTATCCCATGGACCTTCCCATTGTCGATGAAACACAGAAATCGCATCGGATTTATATATAAGAGACACAATGCCGACTTAAGTACAGGAAGACTGAGTCTTCCTACTGTCTATGTTTTGAGCGTTTCCTTTGTCACCAGTTTTACATTCCTATCCACCTCTGCAGGCTAACCGTATCCATTGGACCTTCCCATTGACGATGAAACACAGAAATTGCATCGGAATTAAATATAAGAGACACAACGCTGACTTAAGTACAAGAAAACTGAGTCTTCTTACGGTCTATGTTTTGAGCATTTCCTGTGTCATCAGTTTTACAATCTGATGCACCTCTGCAGGTTTACTGTATCCCTTGGACCTTCCCATTGACTATGAAACACAGAAATTGTTTCGGAATTAAATATAAGAGACACAATGCCGACTTAAGTACAGGAAGACTGAGTCTTCCTACTGTCTATAATTTGAGCGTTTCCTGTGTCACCAGTTTTACATTCCGATGCACCACTACAGGTTTACTGTATCCCTTGGACCTTCACAGTGATGATGAAACACAGAAATTGCATCGGAATTAAATATAAGAGACACAATGCCGACTTAAGTACAAGAAAACAGTCTTCTTACAGTCAATATTTTGAGCGTTTCCTGTGTCACCAGTTTTACATTCCGATGCACCTCTGCAGGTTTACTGTATCACTTGGACCTTCCCATTGGCGATCAAACCCACAAATTGCATCGAAATTAAATATAAGAGACACAATGCCGACTTAAATACAGGAAGACTGAGTCTTCCTACTGTCTATGTTTTGAGAGTTTCCTGTGTCATCAGTTTTACATTCCGATCCATCTCTGCAGGTTTACTGTACCCCTTGGACCTTCTCATTGACGATGAAAAACAGATATTGCATCGGAATTAAATATAAGAGACACAATGCCGACTTAAGTACAGGAAGACTAAGTCTTCCTACAGTCTATGTTTTGAGCGTTTCCTGTGTCATCAGTTTTACTTTCCGATGCACCTCTGCAGGTTTACTGTACCCCTTGGACCTTCCCATTGACGATGAAAAACAGATATTGCATCGGAATTAAGTATAAGAGACACAATGCCGACTTAAGTACAGGAAGACTAAGTCTTCCTACTGTCTATGTTTTGAACGTTTCCTGTGTCATCAGTTTTACTTTCCGATGCACCTCTGCAGGTTTACTATATCTCTTGGACCTTCCCATTCACGATGAAACACAGAAATTTCATCGGAAATAAATATGAGAGACACAATGCCGACTTAAGTACAGGAAGACTGAGTCTTCCTACTGTCTATGTTTTGGGCGTTTCCTGTGTCACCAGTTTTACCTTCCGATGCACCTCTGCAGGTTTACTGTATCCCTTGGACCTTCCCATTGACGATGAAACACAGAAATCGCATCGGAAGTAAATATAAGAGACACAATGCCGACATAAGTACAAGAAAACCGAGTCTTCTTACGGTCTATGTTTTGAGCGTTTCCTGTGTCACCAGTTTTACATTCCGATGCACATCTGCGCTTTTACTGTATCCCTTGGACCTTCCCATTGACGATGAAACACAGAAATTGCATCGGAATTAAATATAAGAGACACAATGCCGACTTAAGTACAGCAAGACTGAGTCTTCATACTGTCAAGGTTTGGCCGTTTTCTGTGTCACCAGTTTTACATTCTGATGCACCTCTGCAGGTTTACTGTATCATTTGAACCTTCCCATTGACGATGAAACACAGAAATTGCATCGGAATTAAATACAAGAGACACAATGGCAACTTAAGTACAGGAAGACTGAGTCTTCCTACTGTCTATAATTTGAGCGTTTCCTGTGTCACCAGTTTTACATTCCGATGCACCTCTCAAGCCTTACTGTATCCCTTGGACCATCACAGTGACGATGAAACACAGAAATTGCATCGGAATTTAATATAAGAGACACAATGCCGACTTAAGTACAAGAAAAAAGTCTTCTTACGATCAATATTTTGAGCGTTTCCTGTGTTACCAGTTTTACAATCCGATGCACCTCTGCAGGTTTACTGTATCCCTTGGACCTTCCCATTGGCGATGAAACCCACAAATTGCATCGAAATTAAATATAAGAGACACAATGCCGACTTAAGTACAGGTAGACTAAGTCTTCCTACTGTCTATGTTTGATCGTTTCCTGGGTCACCAGTTTTACATTCCGATGGACCTCTGCAGGTTTACTGTATCCATTGGACCTTCCTATTGACGATGAAACACAGAAATTGCATCGGAATTAAATATAAGAGACACAACGCCGACTTAAGTACAAGAAAACTGAGTTTTCCTACTGTCTATGATTTGAGCGTTTCCTGTGTCATCAGTTTTACATTACGATAGACCTCTGCAGGTTTACTGTATCCCTTGGACCTTCCCATTGACGATGAAAAACAGATATTGCATCGGAGTTAAATATAAGAGACACAATGCCGACTTAAGTACAGGAAGACTAAGTCTTCCTACTGTCTAAGCTTTTGAGCGTTTCCTGTGTCATCAGTTTTACTTTCCGATGCACCTCTGCAGGTTTACTATATCCCTTGGACCTTCCCATTCACGATGAAACACAGAAATTTCATCGGAAATAAATATGAGAGACACAATGCCGACTTAAGTACAGGAAGACTGAGTCTTCCTACTGTCTATGTTTTGAGCGTTTCCTGTGTCACCAGTTTTACTTTCCGATGCACCTCTGCAGGTTTACTGTATCCCTTGGACCTTCCCATTGACGATGAAACACAGAAATTGCATCGGAAGTAAATATAAGAGACACAATGCCGTCATAAGTACAAGAAAACTGAGTCTTCTTACGGTCTATGTTTTGAGCGTTTCCTGTGTCACCAGTTTTACATTCCGATGCACATCTGCGGGTTTACTGTGTCCTTGGACCTTCCCACTGACGATGAAACACAGAAATTGCATCGGAATTAAATATAAGAGACACAATGCCGACTTAAGTACAGGAAGACTGAGTCTTCCTACTCTCTATAATTTGAGCGTTTCCTGTGTCACCAGTTTTACATTCCGATGCACCTCCGCAGGTTTACTGTATTCCTTGGACCTGCCCATTGGCGATGAAACACACAAATTACATCGAAATTAAATATAAGAGACACAATGCCGACTTAAGTACAGGAAGACTGAGTCTTCCTACTGTCTATGTTTTGAGCGATTCCTGTGTCGACAATTTGACATTCCGATTCACCTCTGCAGGTTTACTGTATCCATTGGACCTTCCCATTGACGATGAAACACAGAAATTGCATCGGAATTATATATAAGAGACACAATGCCGACTTAAGTACAAGAAAACTGAGTATTCTTACGGTCTATGTTTTTGGCGATTCCTGTGTCACCAGTTTTACATTCCGATGCACCCCTGCCGGTTTACTGTATCCCATGGACCTTCCCATTGTCGATGAAACACAGAAATCGCATCGGATTTATATATAAGAGACACAATGCCGACTTAAGTACAGGAAGACTGAGTCTTCCTACTGTCTATGTTTTGAGCGTTTCCTTTGTCACCAGATTTACATTCCTATTCACCTCTGCAGGTTAACTGTATCCATTGGACCTTCCCATTGACGATGAAACACAGAAATTGCATCGGAATTAAATATAAGAGACACAACGCTGACTTAAGTACAAGAAAACTGAGTCTTCTTACGGTCTATGTTTTGAGCATTTCCTGTGTCATCAGTTTTACAATCAGATGCACCTCTGCAGGTTTACTGTATCCCTTGGACCTTCTCATTGACTATGAAACACAGAAATTGTTTCGGAATTAAATATAAGAGACACAATGCCGACTTAAGTACAGGAAGACTGAGTCTTCCTACTGTCTAAAATTTGAGCGTTTCCTGTGTCACCAGTTTTACATTCCGAGGCACCACTACAGGTTTACTGTATCCCTTGGACCTTCCCATTGTCGATGAAACACAGAAATCGCATCGGAATTAAATATAGGAGACACAATGCCGACTTAAGTACAGGAAGACTGAGTCTTCCTACTGTCTATGTTTTGAGAGTTTCCTGTGTCATCAGTTTTACATTCCGATCCATCTCTGCAGGTTTACTGTACCTCTTGGACCTTCCCATTGACGATGAAAAACAGATATTGCATCGGAATTAAATATAAGAGACACAATGCCGACTTAAGTACAGGAAGACTAAGTCTTCCTACTGTCTATGTTTTGAACGTTTCCTGTGTCATCAGTTTTACTTTCCGATGCACCTCTGCAGGTTTACTATATCTCTTGGACCTTCCCATTCACGATGAAACACAGAAATTTCATCGGAAATAAATATGAGAGATACAATGCCGACTTAAGTACAGGAAGACTGAGTCTTCCTACTGTCTATGTTTTGGGCGTTTCCTGTGTCACCAGTTTTACATTCCGATGCACCTCTGCAGGTTTACTGTATCCCTTGGACCTTCCCATTGACGATGAAACACAGAAATCGCATCGGAAGTAAATATAAGAGACACAATGCCGACATAAGTACAAGAAAACTGAGTCTTCTTACGGTCTATGTTTTGAGCGTTTCCTGTGTCACCAGTTTTACATTCCGATGCACATCTGCGCTTTTACTGTATCCCTTGGACCTTCCCATTGACGATGAAACACAGAAATTGCATCGGAATTAAATATAAGAGACACAATGCCGACTTAAGTACAGCAAGACTGAGTCTTCATACTGTCAAGGTTTGGCCGTTTTCTGTGTCACCAGTTTTACATTCTGATGCACCTCTGCAGGTTTACTGTATCATTTGAACCTTCCCATTGACGATGAAACACAGAAATTGCATCGGAATTAAATACAAGAGACACAATGCCAACTTAAGTACAGGAAGACTGAGTCTTCCTACTGTCTATAATTTGAGCGTTTCCTGTGTCACCAGTTTTACATTCCGATGCACCTCTCAAGCCTTACTGTATCCCTTGGACCATCACAGTGACGATGAAACACAGAAATTGCATCGGAATTAAATATAAGAGACACAATGCCGACTTAAGTACAAGAAAACAGTCTTCTTACGGTCAATATTTTCAGCGTTTCCTGTGTTACCAGTTTTACAATCCGATGCACCTCTGCAGGTTTACTGTATCCCTTGGACCTTCCCATTGGCGATGAAACCCACAAATTGCATCGAAATTAAATATAAGAGACACAATGCCGACTTAAGTACAGGTAGACTAAGTCTTCCTACTGTCTATGTTTGATCGTTTCCTGGGTCACCAGTTTTACATTCCGATGGACCTCTGCAGGTTTACTGTATCCATTGGACCTTCCCATTGACGATGAAACACAGAAATTGCATCGGAATTAAATATAAGAGACACAACGCCGACTTAAGTACAAGAAAACTGAGTCTTCCTACTGTCTAAGATTTGAGCGTTTCCTGTGTCATCAGTTTTACATTCCGATGCACCTCTGCAGGTTTACTGTATCCCTTGGACCTTCCCATTGACGATGAGAAACAGATATTGCATCGGAGTTAAATATAAGTGACACAATGCCGACTTAAGTACAGGAAGACTAAGTCTTCCTACTGTCTATGTTTTGAGCGTTTCCTGTGTCATCAGTTTTACTTTCCGATGCACCTCTGCAGGTTTACTATATCCCTTGTACCTTCCCATTCACGATGAAACACAGAAATTTCATCGGAAATAAATATGAGAGACACAATGCCGACTTAAGTACAGGAAGACTGAGTCTTCCTACTGTCTATGTTTTGAGCGTTTCCTGTGTCACCAGTTTTACTTTCCGATGCACCTCTGCAGGTTTACTGTATCCCTTGGACCTTCCCATTGACGATGAAACACAGAAATTGCATCGGAAGTAAATATAAGAAACATAATGCCGACATAAGTACAAGAAAACTGAGTCTTCTTACGGTCTATGTTTTGAGCGTTTCCTGTGTCACCAGTTTTACATTCCGATGCACATCTGCGGGTTTACTGTGTCCCTTGGACCTTCCCATTGACGATGAAACACAGAAATTGCATCGGAATTAAATACAAGAGACACAATGCCGACTTAAGTACAGGAAGACTGAGTCTTCCTACTCTCTATAATTTGAGCGTTTCCTGTGTCACCAGTTTTACATTCCGATGCACCTCCGCAGGTTTACTGTATCCCATGGACCTTCCCATTGTCGATGAAACACAGAAATCGCATCGGATTTATATATAAGAGACACAATGCCGACTTAAGTACAGGAAGACTGAGTCTTCCTACTGTCTATGTTTTGAGCGTTTCCTTTGTCACCAGTTTTACATTCCTATCCACCTCTGCAGGCTAACTGTATCCATTGGACCTTCCCATTGACGATGAAACACAGAAATTGCATCGGAATTAAATATAAGAGACACAACGCCGACTTAAGTACAAGAAAACTGAGTCTTCTTACGGTCTAAGATTTGAGCGTTTCCTGTGTCATCAGTTTTACATTCCGATGCACCTCTGCAGGTTTACTGTATCCCTTGGACCTTCTCATTGACGATGAAAAACAGATATTGCATCGGAATTAAATATAAGAGACACAATGCCGACTTAAGTACAGGAAGACTAAGTCTTCCTACAGTCTATGTTTTGAGCGTTTCCTGTGTCATCAGTTTTACTTTCCGATGCACCTCTGCAGGTTTACTATATCCCTTGGACCTTCCCATTCACGATGAAACACAGAAATTTCATCGGAAATACATATGAGAGACACAATGCCGACTTAAGTACAGGAAGACTGAGTCTTCCTACTGTCTATGTTTTGGGCGTTTCCTGTGTCACCAGTTTTACATTCCGATGCACCTCTGCAGGTTTACTGTATCCCTTGGACCTTCCCATTGACGATGAAACACAGAAATTGCATCGGAAGTAAATATAAGAGGCACAATGCCGACATAAGTACAAGAAAACTGAGTCTTCTTACGGTCTATGTTTTGAGCGTCTCCTGTGTCACCAGTTTTACATTCCGATGCACATCTGCGCTTTTACTGTATCCCTTGGACCTTCCCATTGACGATGAAACACAGAAATTGCATCGGAATTAAATATTAGAGACACAATGCCGACATAAGTACAGCAAGACTGAGTCTTCATACTGTCAAGGTTTGGCCGTTTTCTGTGTCACCAGTTTTACATTCTGATGCACCTCTGCAGGTTTACTGTATCATTTGAACCTTCCCATTGAAGATGAAACACAGAAATTGCATCGGAATTAAATACAAGAGACACAATGCCAACTTAAGTACAGGAAGACTGAGTCTTCCTACTGTCTATAATTTGAGCGTTTCCTGTGTCACCAGTTTTACATTCCGATGCACCTCTCAAGCCTTACTGTATCCTTGGACCATCACAGTGACGATGAAACACAGAAATTGCATCGGAATTAAAAATAAGAGACACAATGCCGACTTAAGTACAAGAAAACAGTCTTCTTACGGTCAATATTTTGAGCGTTTCCTGTGTCACCAGTTTTACAATCCGATGCACCTCTGCAGGTTTACTGTATCCCTTGGACCTTCCCATTGGCGATGAAACCCACTAATTGCATCGAAATTAAATATAAGAGACACAATGCCGACTTATGTACAGGTAGACTAAGTCTACCTACTGTCTATGTTTGATCGTTTCCTGTGTCACCAGTTTTACATTCCGATGGACCTCTGCAGGTTTACTGTATCCATTGGACCTTCCCATTGACGATGAAACACAGAAATTGCATGGGAATTAAATATAAGAGACACAACGCCGACTTAAGTACAAGAAAACTGAGTCTTCTTACGGTCTATGTTTTGAGCGTTTCCTGTGTCACCAGTTTTACATTCCGATGCACATCTGCGGGTTTACTGTGTCCCTTGGACCTTCCCATTGACGATGAAACACAGAAATTGCATTGGAATTAAATATAAGAGACACAATGCCGACTTAAGTACAGGAAGACTGAGTCTTCCTACTCTCTATAATTTGAGCGTTTCCTGTGTCACCAGTTTTACATTCCGATGCACCTCCGCAGGTTTACTGTATTCTTTGGACCTTCCCATTGGCGATGAAACACACAAATTACATCGAAATTAAATATAAGAGACACAATGCCGACTTCATTACAGGAATACTGAGTCTTCCTACTGTCTATGTTTTGAGCGATTCCTGTGTCGACAATTTGACATTATGATTCACCTCTGCAGGTTTACTGTATCCATTGGACCTTCCCATTGACGATGAAACACAGAAATTGCATCGGAATTAAATATAAGAGACACAATGCCGACTTAAGTACAAGAAAACTGAGTATTCTTACGGTCTATGTTTTTGGCGATTCCTGTGTCACCAGTTTTATATTCCGATGCACCCCTGCCGGTTTACTGTATCCCATGGACCTTCCCATTGTCGATGAAACACAGAAATCGCATCGGATTTATATATAAGAGACACAATGCCGACTTAAGTACAGGAAGACTGAGTCTTCCTACTGTCTATGTTTTGAGCGTTTCCTTTGTCACCAGTTTTACATTCCTATTCACCTCTGCAGGTTAACTGTATCCATTGGACCTTCCCATTGACGATGAAACACAGAAATTGCATCGGAATTAAATATAAGAGACACAACGCTGACTTAAGTACAAGAAAACTGAGTCTTCTTACGGTCTATGTTTGGAGCGTTAACTGTGTCATCAGTTTTACAATCTGATGCACCTCTGCAGGTTTACTGTATCCCTTGGACCTTCCCATTGACTATGAAACACAGAAATTGTTTCGGAATTAAATATAAGAGACACAGTGCCGACTTAAGTACAGGAAGACTGGGTCTTCCTACTGTCTATAATTTGAGCGTTTCCTGTGTCACCAGTTTTACATTCCGATGCACCCCTACAGGTTTACTGTATCCCTTGGACCTTCACAGTAACGATGAAACACCGAAATTGCATCGGAATTAAATATAAGAGACACAATGCCGACTTAAGTACAGGAAGACTGAGTCTTCCTACTGTCTATGTTTTGAGCGTTTCCTGTGTCGACAGTTTGACATTCCGATGCACCTCTGCAGGTTTACTGTATCCCTTGGACCTTCCCATTGACTATGAAACACAGAAATTGCTTCGGAATTAAATATAAGAGACACAATGCCGTCTTATGTACAGGAAGACTGAGTCTTCCTACTGTCTATGTTTTGAGCGTTTCCTGTGTCATTAGTTTTACGTTCCGATGCACCTCTGCAGGTTTACTATATCCCTTGGACCTTCCCATTCACGATGAAACACTGAAATTTCATCGGAAATAAATATAAGAGACACAATGCCGACTTAAGTACAGGAAGACTGAGTCTTCCTACTGTCTATGATTTGAGCGTTTCCTGTGTCACCAGTTTTACATTCCAATGCACCTCTGCAGGTTTACTGTATCCCTTGGACCTTCCCATTGACGATGAATCACAGAAATTGCATCGGAATTAAATATAAGAGACACAATCCCGACTTAAGTACAGGAAGACTGAGTCTTCCTACTGTCTATGTTTTGAGCGTTTCCTGTGTCACCAGTTTTACATTCCGATGTACCTCTGCAGGTTTACTGTATCCCTTGGACCTTCCCATTGACGATGAAACACAGAAATTGCATCGGAATTAAATATAAGAGACACAATGCCGACTTAAGTACAGGAAGACTGAGTCTTCCTACTGTCTATGATTTGAGCGTTTCCTGTGTCTCCAGTTTTACATTCTGATGCACCTCTGCAGGTTTACTGTATCCCTTGGACCTTCCCATTGACGATGAAACACAGAAATTGCATCGGAATGAAATATAAGAGACACAATGCCGACTTAAGTACAGGAAGACTGAGTCTTCCTACTGTCTATAATTTGAGCGTTTCCTGTGTCACCAGTTTTACATTCCGATGCACCTCTACAGGTTTACTGTATCCCTTGGACCTTCACAGTTACGATGAAACACAGAAATTGCATCGGAATTAAATATAAGAGACACAATGCCGACTTAAATACAAGAAAACAGTTTTCTTACAGTCAATGTCTTGAGCGTTTCCTGTGTCACCAGTTTTACATTCCGATGCAACTCCGCAGGTTTACTGTATCCCTTGGACCATCCCATTGTCGATGAAACACAGAAATCGCATCGGAATTAAATATAAGAGACACAAAGCCGACATAAGTACAGGAACACTGAGTCTTCCTACTGTCTACGTTTTGAGCGTTTCCTGTGTCACCAGTTTTACATTCCGATGCACCTCTGCAGGTTTACTGTATCCATTGTACCTTCCCATTGTCGATGAAACACAGAAATCGCATCGGAATTATTATAGGAGAGACAATGCCGACTTAAGTACAGGAAGACTGAGTATTCCTACTGTCTAGGTTTTGAGCGTTTTCTGTGTCATCAGTTTTACATTCTGATGCACCTCTGCAGGTTTACTGTATCCCTTGGACCTTCCCATTGACGATGAAACACAAAAATTGCATAGGAATTAAATATAAGAGACACAATGCCGACTTAAGTACAGGAAGACTGAGTCTTCCTACTGTCTATAATTTGAGCGTTTCCTGTGTTACCAGTTTTCCATTCCGATGCACCTCTACAGGTTTACTGTATCACGTGGACCTTCCCATTGTCGATGAAACACAGAAATCGCATCGGAATTAAATATAAGAGACACAATGCCGACTTAAGTACAGGAAGACTGTGTCTTCCTACTGTCTATGTTTTGAGCGTTTCCTGTGTCATCACTTTTACATTCCGATTCACCTCTGCAGGTTTACTGTATCCATTGGACCTTCCCATTGTCGATGAAACACAGATATTTCATCGGAATTAAATATAAGAGACACAACGCCGACTTAAGTACAAGAAATCTGAGTCTTCTTACGGTCTATGTTTTGAGCGTTTCCTGTGTCACCAGTTTTACATTCCGATGCACCCCTGCCGGTTTACTGTATCCCTTGGACCTTCCCATTGTCGATGAAACACAGAAATCGCATCGGAATTAAATATAAGAGACACAATGCCGACTTAAGTACAGGAAGACTGAGTCTTCCTACTGTCTATGTTTTGAGCGTTTCCTGTGTCACTAGTTTTACATTCCGATGCACCTCTGCAGGTTTACTGTATCCCTTGGACCTTCCCATTGACTATGAAACACAGAAATTGCTTCGGAATTAAATATAAGAGACACAATGCCGACTTAAGTACAGGAAGACTGAGTCTTCCTACTGTCTATAATTTGAGCGCTTCCTGTGTCACCAGTTTTACATTCCGATGCACTTCTACAGGTTTATCGTATCCCTTGGACCTTCACAGTGACGATGAATCACAGAAATTGAATCGGAATTAAATATAAGAGACACAATGTCGACTGAATTAGAGGAAGACTAAGTCTTCCTACTGTCTATGTTTTGAGCGTTTCCTGTGTCATCACTTTTACTTTCCGATGCACCTCTGCAGGTCACCTATATCCCTTGGACCTTCCCATTGACGATGAAACACAGAAATTGCATCGGAATAAAATATAAGAGACACAACGCCGACTTATGTACAGGAAAACTGAGTCTTCTTACGGTCTATGTTTTGAGCGTTTCCTGTGTCATCAGTTTTACATTGCGATTCACCCCTGCCGGTTTACTGTATCCCTTGGACGTTACCATTGTCGATGAAACACAGAAATCGCATCGGAATTAAATATAAGAGACACAATGCCGACTTAAGTACAGGAACACTGAGTCTTCCTACTGTCTATGTTTTGAGCGTTTCCTGTGTCAACACTTTTACATTCCGATTCACATCTGCAGGTTTACTGTATCCATTGGACCTTCCCATTTACGACGAAACACAGATATTTCATCGGAATTAAATATAAGAGACACAACGCCGACTTAAGTACAAGATATCTGAGTCTTCCTACTGTCTATGTTTTGAGCGTTTCCTGAGTCACCAGTTTTACATTCCGATTCACCTCTGCAGGTTTACTGTATCCATTGGACCTTCCCATTTACGATGAAACACAGATATTGCATCGGAATTAAATATAAGAGACACAACGCCGACTTAACTACAAGAAAACTGAGTCTTCTTACGGTCTATGTTTTGAGCGTTTCCTGTGTCACCAGTTTTAAATTCCAATGCACCCCTGCCGGTTTACTGTATCCCTTGGACCTTCCCATTGTCGATGAAACACAGAAATCGCATCGGAATTAAATATAAGAGACACAAAGCCGACATAAGTACAGGAACACTGAGTCTTCCTACTATCTACGTTTTGAGCGTTTCCTGTGTCACCAGTTTTACATTCCGATGCACCTCTGCAGGTTTACTGTATCCATTGTACCTTCCCATTGTTGATGAAACACAGAAATCGCATCGGAATTAAATATAAGAGACACAATGCCGATTTAAGTACAGGAAGACTGAGTATTCCTACTGTCTAGGTTTTGAGCGTTTTCTGTGTCACCAGTTTTACATTCTGATGCACCTCTGCAGGTTTACTGTATCCCTTGGACCTTCCCATTGACGATGAAACACAAAAATTGCATAGGAATTAAATATAAGAGACACAATGCCGACTTAAGTACAGGAAGACTGAGTCTTCCTACTGTCTATAATTTGAGCGTTTCCTGTGTTACCAGTTTTCCATTCCGATGGACCTCTACAGGTTTACTGTATCACGTGGACCTTCCCATTGTCGATGAGACACAGAAATCGCATCGGAATTAAATATAAGAGACACAATGCCGACTTAAGTACAGGTTGACTGAGTCTTCCTACTGTCTATAATTTGAGCGTTTCCTGTGTCACCAGTTTTACATTCCGATGCACTTCTACAGGTTTATCGTATCCCTTGGACCTTCACAGTGACGATGAATCACAGAAATTGCATCGGAATTAAATATAAGAGACACAATGTCGACTGAATTAGAGGAAGACTAAGTCTTCCTACTGTCTATGTTTTGAGCGTTTCCTGTGTCATCACTTTTACTTTCCGATGCACCTCTGCAGGTCTCCTATATCCCTTGGACCTTCCCATTCACGATGAAACACAGAAATTGCATCGGAAATAAATATAAGAGACACAATGTCGACTTAAGTACAGGAAGACTGAGTCTTCCTACCGTCTATGATTTGAGCGTTTCCTGTGTCACCAGTTTTACATTCCAATGCACCTCTGCAGGTTTACTGTATCCCATGGACCTTCCCATTCACGATGAAACACAGAAATTTAATCGGAAATAAATATAAGAGACACAATGCCGACTTAAGTACAGGAAGACTGAGTCTTCCTACTGTCTATGTTTTGAGCGATTCCTGTGTCGACAATTTGACATTCCGATTCACCTCTGCAGATTTACTGTATCCATTGGACCTTCCCATTGACGATGAAACACAGAAATTGCATCGGAATTAATTATAAGAGACACAATGCCGACTTAAGTACAAGAAAACTCAGTCTTCTTACGGTCTATGTTTTTGGCGATTCCTGTGTCACCAGTTTTACATTCCGATGCACCCCTGCCGGTTTACTGTATCCCATGGACCTTCCCATTGTCGATGAAACACAGAAATCGCATCGGATTTATATATAAGAGACACAATGCCGACTTAAATACAGGAAGACTGAGTCTTCCTACTGTCTATGTTTTGAGCGTTTCCTTCGTCACCAGTTTTACATTCCTATTCACCTCTGCAGGTTAACTGTATCCATTGGACCTTCCCATTGACGATGAAACACAGAAATTGCATCGGAATTAAATATAAGAGACACAACGCTGACTTAAGTACAAGAAAACTGAGTCTTCTTACGGTCTATGTTTGGAGCGTTAACTGTGTCATCAGTTTTACAATCTGATGCACCTCTGCAGGTTTACTGTATCCCTTGGACCTTCCCATTGACTATGAAACACAGAAATTGTTTCGGAATTAAATATAAGAGACACAGTGCCGACTTAAGTACAGGAAGACTGGGTCTTCCTACTGTCTATAATTTGAGCGATTCCTGTGTCACCAGTTTTACATTCCGATGCACGCCTACAGGTTTACTGTATCCCTTGGACCTTCACAGTAACGATGAAACACCGAAATTGCATCGGAATTAAATATAAGGGACACAATGCCGACTTAAGTACAGGAAGACTGAGTCTTCCTACTGTCTATGTTTTGAGCGTTTCCTGTGTCGACAGTTTGACATTCCGATGCACCTCTGCAGGTTTACTGTATCCCTTGGACCTTCCCATTGACTATGAAACACAGAAATTGCTTCGGAATTAAATATAAGAGACACAATGCCGTCTTATGTACAGGAAGACTGAGTCTTCCTACTGTCTATGTTTTGAGCGTTTCCTGTGTCATTAGTTTTACTTTCCGATGCACCTCTGCAGGTTTACTATATCCCTTGGACCTTCCCATTCACGATGAAACACTGAAATTTCATCGGAAATAAATATAAGAGACACAATGCCGACTTATGCACAGGAAGACTGGGTCTTCCTACTGTCTATGATTTGAGCGTTTCCTGTGTCACCAGTTTTACATTCCAATGCACCTCTGCAGGTTTACTGTATCCCTTAGACCTTCCCATTGACGATGAAACACAGAAATTGCATCGGAATTAAATATAAGAGACACAATCCCGACTTAAGTACAGGAAGACTGAGTCTTCCTACTGTCTATGTTTTGTGCGTTTACTGTGTCACCAGTTTTACATTCCGATGTACCTCTGCAGGTTTACTGTATCCCTTGGACCTTCCCATTGACGATGAAACACAGAAATTGCATCGGAATTAAATATAAGAGACACAATGCCGACTTAAGTACAGGAAGACTGAGTCTTCCTACTGTCTATGATTTGAGCGTTTCCTGTGTCTCCAGTTTTACATTCTGATGCACCTCTGCAGGTTTACTGTATCCCTTGGACCTTCCCATTGACGATGAAACACAGAAATTGCATCGGAATGAAATATAAGAGACACAATGCCGACTTAAGTACAGGAAGACTGAGTCTTCCTACTGTCTATAATTTGAGCGTTTCCTGTGTCACCAGTTTTACATTCCGATGCACCTCTACAGGTTTACTGTATCCCTTGGACCTTCACAGTTACGATGAAACACAGAAATTGCATCGGAATTGAATATAAGAGACACAATGCCGACTTAAGTACAAGAAAACTCAGTCTTCTTACGGTCTATGTTTTTGGCGATTCCTGTGTCACCAGTTTTATATTCCGATGCACCCCTGCCGGTTTACTGTATCCCATGGACCTTCCCATTGTCGATGAAACACAGAAATCGCATCGGATTTATATATAAGAGACACAATGCCGACTTAAGTACAGGAAGACTGAGTCTTCCTACTGTCTATGTTTTGAGCGTTTCCTTTGTCACCAGTTTTACATTCCTATTCACCTCTGCAGGTTAACTGTATCCATTGGACCTTCCCATTGACGATGAAACACAGAAATTGCATCGGAATTAAATATAAGAGACACAACGCTGACTTAAGTACAAGAAAACTGAGTCTTCTTACGGTCTATGTTTGGAGCGTTAACTGTGTCATCAGTTTTACAATCTGATGCACCTCTGCAGGTTTACTGTATCCCTTGGACCTTCCCATTGACTATGAAACACAGAAATTGTTTCGGAATTAAATATAAGAGACACAGTGCCGACTTAAGTACAGGAAGACTGGGTCTTCCTACTGTCTATAATTTGAGCGATTCCTGTGTCACCAGTTTTACATTCCGATGCACCCCTACAGGTTTACTGTATCCCTTGGACCTTCACAGTAACGATGAAACACCGAAATTGCATCGGAATTAAATATAAGGGACACAATGCCGACTTAAGTACAGGAAGACTGAGTCTTCCTACTGTCTATGTTTTGAGCGTTTCCTGTGTCGACAGTTTGACATTCCGATGCACCTCTGCAGGTTTACTGTATCCCTTGGACCTTCCCATTGACTATGAAACACAGAAATTGCTTCGGAATTAAATATAAGAGACACAATGCCGTCTTATGTACAGGAAGACTGAGTCTTCCTACTGTCTATGTTTTGAGCGTTTCCTGTGTCATTAGTTTTACTTTCCGATGCACCTCTGCAGGTTTACTATATCCCTTGGACCTTCCCATTCACGATGAAACACTGAAATTTCATCGGAAATAAATATAAGAGACACAATGCCGACTTAAGTACAGGAAGACTGGGTCTTCCTACTGTCTATGATTTGAGCGTTTCCTGTGTCACCAGTTTTACATTCCAATGCACCTCTGCAGGTTTACTGTATCCCTTAGACCTTCCCATTGACGATGAAACACAGAAATTGCATCGGAATTAAATATAAGAGACACAATCCCGACTTAAGTACAGGGAGACTGAGTCTTCCTACTGTCTATGTTTTGTGCGTTTCCTGTGTCACCAGTTTTACATTCCGATGTACCTCTGCAGGTTTACTGTATCCCTTGGACCTTCCCATTGACGATGAAACACAGAAATTGCATCGGAATTAAATATAAGAGACACAATGCCGACTTAAGTACAGGAAGACTGAGTCTTCCTACTGTCTATGATTTGAGCGTTTCCTGTGTCTCCAGTTTTACATTCTGATGCACCTCTGCAGGTTTACTGTATCCCTTGGACCTTCCCATTGACGATGAAACACAGAAATTGCATCGGAATGAAATATAAGAGACACAATGCCGACTTAAGTACAGGAAGACTGAGCCTTCCTACTGTCTATAATTTGAGCGTTTCCTGTGTCACCAGTTTTACATTCCGATGCACCTCTACAGGTTTACTGTATCCCTTGGACCTTCACAGTTACGATGAAACACAGAAATTGCATCGGAATTAAATATAAGAGACACAATGCCGACTTAAATACAAGAAAACAGTTTTCTTACAGTCAATGTCTTGAGCGTTTCCTGTGTCACCAGTTTTACATTCCGATGCACCTCCGCAGGTTTACTGTATCCCTTGGACCTTCCCATTGTCGATGAAACACAGAAATCGCATCGGAATTAAATATAAGAGACACAAAGCCGACATAAGTACAGGAACACTGAGTCTTCCTACTGTCTACGTTTTGAGCGTTTCCTGTGTCACCAGTTTTACATTCCGATGCACCTCTGCAGGTTTACTGTATCCATTGTACCTTCCCATTGTCGATGAAACACAGAAATCGCATCGGAATTAAATATAAGAGAGACAATGCCGACTTAAGTACAGGAAGACTGAGTATTCCTACTGTCTAGGTTTTGAGCGTTTTCTGTGTCACCAGTTTTACATTCTGATGCACCTCTGCAGGTTTACTGTATCCCTTGGACCTTCCCATTGACGATGAAACACAAAAATTGCATAGGAATTAAATATAAGAGACACAATGCCGACTTAAGTACAGGAAGACTGAGTCTTCCTACTGTCTATAATTTGAGCGTTTCCTGTGTTACCAGTTTTCCATTCCGATGCACCTCTACAGGTTTACTGTATCACGTGGACCTTCCCATTGTCGATGAAACACAGAAATCGCATCGGAATTAAATACAAGAGACACAATGCCGACTTAAGTACAGGAACACTGAGTCTTCCTACTGTCTATGTTTTGAGCGTTTCCTGTGTCATCACTTTTACATTCCGATTCACCTCTGCAGGTTTACTGTATCCATTGGACCTTCCCATTGTCGATGAAACACAGATATTTCATCGGAATTAAATATAAGAGACACAACGCCGACTTAAGTACAAGAAATCTGAGTCTTCTTACGGTCTATGTTTTGAGCGTTTCCTGTGTCACCAGTTTTACATTCCGATGCACCCCTGCCGGTTTACTGTATCCCTTGGACCTTCCCATTGTCGATGAAACACAGAAATCGCATCGGAATTAAATATAAGAGACACAATGCCGACTTAAGTACAGGAAGACTGAGTCTTCCTACTGTCTATGTTTTGAGCGTTTCCTGTGTCACTAGTTTTACATTCCGATGCACCTCTGCAGGTTTACTGTATCCCTTGGACCTTCCCATTGACTATGAAACACAGAAATTGCTTCGGAATTAAATATAAGAGACACAATGCCGACTTAAGTACAGGAAGACTGAGTCTTCCTACTGTCTATAATTTGAGCGTTTCCTGTGTCACCAGTTTTACATTCCGATGCACTTCTACAGGTTTATCGTATCCCTTGGACCTTCACAGTGACGATGAATCACAGAAATTTAATCGGAATTAAATATAAGAGACACAATGTCGACTGAATTAGAGGAAGACTAAGTCTTCCTACTGTCTATGTTTTGAGCGTTTCCTGTGTCATCACTTTTACTTTCCGATGCACCTCTGGAGGTCACCTATATCCCTTGGACCTTCCCATTGACGATGAAACACAGAAATTGCATCGGAATTAAATATAAGAGACACAACGCCGACTTAAGTACAGGAAAACTGAGTCTTCTTACGGTCTATGTTTTGAGCGTTTCCTGTGTCATCAGTTTTACATTGCGATTCACCCCTGCCGGTTTACTGTATCCCTTGGACGTTACCATTGTCGATGAAACACAGAAATCGCATCGGAATTAAATATATGAGACACAATGCCGACTTAAGTACAGGAACACTGAGTCTTCCTACTGTCTACGTTTTGAGCGTTTCCTGTGTCACCAGTTTTACATTCCGATGCACCTCTGCAGGTTTACTGTATCCATTGGACCTTCCCATTGTCGATGAAACACAGAAATCGCATCGGAATTAAATATAAGAGACACAATGCCGACTTAAGTACGGGAAGACTGAGTCTTCCTACAGTCTATGTTTTGAGCGTGTCCAGTCTCACTAGTTTTACATTCCGATGCACCTCTTCAGGTTTACTGTATCCCCTGGACCTTCCCATTGACTAAGAAACACAGAAATTGCATTGGAATTAAATATAAGAGACACAATGCCGACTTAAGTACAGGAAGACTGAGTCTTCCTACTGTCTATGTTTTGAGCGTTTCCTGTGTCACCAGTTTTACATTCTGATGCACCTCTGCAGGTTTACTGTATCCCTTGGACCTTCCCATTGACGATGAAACACAGAAATTGCATCGGAATTAAATATAAGAGACACAATGCCGACTTAAGTACAGGAAGACTGAGTCTTCCTACTGTCCATAATTTGAGCGATTCCTGTGTCACCAGTTTTACATTCCGATGCACCTCTACAGGTTTACTGTATCACTTGGACCTTCCCATTGTCGATGAAACACAGATATTTCATCGGAATCAAATATAAGAGACACAACGCCGACTTAAGTACAAGAAATCTGAATCTTCTTACGGTCTATGTTTGAGCGTTTCCTGTGTCACCAGTTTTACATTCCGATGCACCCCTGCCGGTTTATTGTATCCCTTGGACCTTCCCATTGTCGATGAAACACAGAAATCGCATCGGAATTAAATATAAGAGACACAATGCCGACTTAAGTACAGGAAGACTGAGTCTTCCTACTGTCTAGGTTTTGAGCGTTTCCTGTGTCACCAGTTTTACATTCTGATGCACCTCTGCAGGTTTACTGTATCCCTTGGACCTTCCCATTGACGATGAAACACAAAAATTGCTTTGGAATTAAATATAAGAGACACAATGCCGACTTAAGTACAGGAAGACTGAGTCTTCCTACTGTCTATGTTTTGAGCGTTTCCTGTGTCACCAGTTTTACATTCCGATGCCCCTCTGCAGGTTTTCTGTATCCATTGGACCTTCCCATTGTCGATGAAACACAGAAATCGCATCGGAATTAAATATAAGAGACACAATGCCGACTTAAGTACAGGAAGACTGAGTCTTCCTACTGTCTATGTTTTGAGCGTTTCCTGTGTCAACACTTTTACATTCCGATTCACATCTGCAGGTTTACTGTATCCATTGGACCTTCCCATTTACGACGAAACACAGATATTTCATCGGAATTAAATATAAGAGACACAACGCCGACTTAAGTACAAGATATCTGAGTCTTCCTACTGTCTATGTTTTGAGCGTTTCCTGAGTCACCAGTTTTACATTCCGATTCACCTCTGCAGGTTTACTGTATCCATTGGACCTTCCCATTTACGATGAAACACAGATATTGCATCGGAATTAAATATAAGAGACACAACGCCGACTTAACTACAAGAAAACTGAGTCTTCTTACGGTCTATGTTTTGAGCGTTTCCTGTGTCACCAGTTTTAAATTCCAATGCACCCCTGCCGGTTTACTGTATCCCTTGGACCTTCCCATTGTCGATGAAACACAGAAATCGCATCGGAATTAAATATAAGAGACACAAAGCCGACATAAGTACAGGAACACTGAGTCTTCCTACTGTCTACGTTTTGAGCGTTTCCTGTGTCACCAGTTTTACATTCCGATGCACCTCTGCAGGTTTACTGTATCCATTGTACCTTCCCATTGTCGATGAAACACAGAAATCGCATCGGAATTAAATATAAGAGACACAATGCCGATTTAAGTACAGGAAGACTGAGTATTCCTACTGTCTAGGTTTTGAGCGTTTTCTGTGTCACCAGTTTTACATTCTGATGCACCTCTGCAGGTTTACTGTATCCCTTGGACCTTCCCATTGACGATGAAACACAAAAATTGCATAGGAATTAAATATAAGAGACACAATGCCGACTTAAGTACAGGAAGACTGAGTCTTCCTACTGTCTATAATTTGAGCGTTTCCTGTGTTACCAGTTTTCCATTCCGATGGACCTCTACAGGTTTACTGTATCACGTGGACCTTCCCATTGTCGATGAAACACAGAAATCGCATCGGAATTAAATATAAGAGACACAATGCCGACTTAAGTACAGGTTGACTGAGTCTTCCTACTGTCTATAATTTGAGCGTTTCCTGTGTCACCAGTTTTACATTCCGATGCACTTCTACAGGTTTATCGTATCCCTTGGACCTTCACAGTGACGATGTATCACAGAAATTGCATCGGAATTAAATATAAGAGACACAATGTCGACTGAATTAGAGGAAGACTAAGTCTTCCTACTGTCTATGTTTTGAGCGTTTCCTGTGTCATCACTTTTACTTTCCGATGCACCTCTGCAGGTCTCCTATATCCCTTGGACCTTCCCATTCACGATGAAACACAGAAATTGCATCGGAAATAAATATAAGAGACACAAAGCCGACTTAACTACAGGATCACTGAGTCTTCCTACTGTCTATGTTTTGAGCGTTTCCTGTGTCACCAGTTTTACATTCCGATTCACCTCTGCAGGTTTACTGTATCCATTGGACCTTCCCATTGACGATGAAACACAGAAATTGCATCGGAATTAAATATAAGAGACACAACGCCGACTTAAGTACAAGAAAACTGAGTCTTCTTACGGTCTATGTTTTGAGCGTTTCCTGTGTCATCAGTTTTACATTGCGATTCACCCCTGCCGGTTTACTGTATCCCTTGGACGTTACCATTGTCGATGAAACACAGAAATCGCATCGGAATTAAATATATGAGACACAATGCCGACTTAAGTACAGGAACACTGAGTCTTCCTACTGTCTACGTTTTGAGCGTTTCCTGTGTCACCAGTTTTACATTCCGATGCACCTCTGCAGGTTTACTGTATCCATTGGACCTTCCCATTGTCGATGAAACACAGAAAACGCATCGGAATTAAATATAAGAGACACAATGCCAACTTAAGTACGGGAAGACTGAGGCTTCCTACTGTCTATGTTTTGAGCGTATCCTGTCTCACTAGTTTTACATTCCGATGCACCTCTTCAGGTTTACTGTATCCCTTGGACCTTCCCATTGACGATGAAACACAGAAATTGCATCGGAATTAAATATAAGAGACACAATGCCGACTTAAGTACAGGAAGACAGAGTCTTCCTACTGTCTATAATTTGAGCGTTTCCTGTGTCACCAGTTTTACATTCCGATGCACCTCTACAGGTTTACTGTATCACTTGGACCTTCCCATTGTCGATGAAACACAGATATTTCATCGGAATCAAATATAAGAGACACAACGCCGACTTAAGTACAAGAAATCTGAATCTTCTTACGGTCTATGTTTGAGCGTTTCCTGAGTCACCAGTTTTACATTCCGATGCACCCCTGCCGGTTTACTGTATCCCTTGGACCTTCCCATTGTCGATGAAACACAGAAATCGCATCGGAATTAAATATAAGAGACACAATGCCGACTTAAGTACAGGAAGACTGAGTCTTCCTACTGTCTATGTTTTGAGCGTTTCCTGTGTCTCCAGTTTTACATTCTGATGCACCTCTGCATGTTTACTGTATCCCTTGGACCTTCCCATTGACGATGAAACACAGAAATTGCATCGTAATTAAATATAAGAGACACAATGCCGACTTAAATACAAGAAAACAGTTTTCTTACAGTCAATGTTTTGAGCGTTTCCTGTGTCACCAGTTTTACATTCCGATGCACCTCCGCAGGTTTACTGTATCCCTTGGACCTTCCCATTGGCCATGAAACACACAAATTACATCGAAATTAAATATAAGAGACACAATGACGACTTAAGTACAGGAAGACTGAGTCTTCCTACTGTCTATGTTTTGAGCGTTTCCTGTGTCGACAATTTGACATTCTGATTCACCTCTGCAGGTTTACTGTATCCATTGGACCTTCCCATTTACGATGAAACACAGATATTGCATCGGAATTAAATATAAGAGACACAATGCCGACTTAAGTACAGGAAGACTGAGTCTTCCTACTGTCTATAATTTGAGCGTTTCCTGTGTTACCAGTTTTCCATTCCGATGCACCTCTACAGGTTTACTGTATCACGTGGACCTTCCCATTGTCGATGAAACACAGAAATCGCATCGGAATTAAATATATGAGACACAATGCCGACTTAAGTACAGGAACACTGAGTCTTCCTACTGTCTACGTTTTGAGCGTTTCCTGTGTCACCAGTTTTACATTCCGATGCACCTTTGCAGGTTTACTGTATCCATTGGACCTTCCCATTGTCGATGAAACACAGAAATCGCATCGGAATTAAATATAAGAGACTCAATGCCGACTTAAGCACGGGAAGACTGAGTCTTCCTACAGTCTATGCTTTGAGCGTGTCCAGTCTCACTAGTTTTACATTCCGATGCACCTCTTCAGGTTTACTGTATCCCCTGGACCTTCCCATTGACTAAGAAACACAGAAATTGCATTGGAATTAAATATATAAGACACAATGCCGACTTAAGTACAGGAAGACTGAGTCTTCCTACTGTCTATGTTTTGAGCGTTTTCTGTGTCACCAGTTTTACATTCTGATGCACCTCTGCAGGTTTACTGTATCCCTTGGACCGTCCCATTGACGATGAAACACAGAAATTGCATCGGAATTAAATATAAGAGACACAATGCCGACTTAAGTACAGGAAGACTGAGTCTTCCTACTGTCCATAATTTGAGCGTTTCCTGTGTCACCAGTTTTACATTCCGATGCACCTCTACAGGTTTACTGTATCACTTGGACCTTCCCATTGTCGATGAAACACAGATATTTCATCGGAATCAAATATAAGAGACACAACGCCGACTTAAGTACAAGAAATCTGAATCTTCTTACGGTCTATGTTTGAGCGTTTCCTGTGTCACCAGTTTTACATTCCGATGCACCCCTGCCGGTTTACTGTATCCCTTGGACCTTCCCATTGTCGATGAAACACATAAATCGCATCGGAATTAAATATAAGAGACACAATGCCGACTTAAGTACAGGAAGACTGAGTCTTCCTACTGTCTAGGTTTTGAGCGTTTCCTGTGTCACCAGTTTTACATTCCGATGCACCTCTGCAGGTTTACTGTATCCCTTGGACCTTCCCATTGACTATGAAACACAAAAATTGCTTTGGAATTAAATATAAGAGACACAATGCCGACTTAAGTACAGGCAGACTGAGTCTTCCTACTGTCTATGTTTTGAGCGTTTCCTGTGTCACCAGTTTTACATTCCGATGCCCCTCTGCAGGTTTACTGTATCCATTGGACCTTCCCATTGTCGATGAAACACAGAAATCGCATCGGAATTAAATATAAGAGACACAATGCCGACTTAAGTACAGGAAGACTGAGTCTTCCTACTGTCTATGTTTTAAGCGTTTCCTGTGTCAACACTTTTACATTCCGATTCACATCTGCAGGTTTACTGTATCCATTGGACCTTCCCATTTACGACGAAACACAGATATTTCATCGGAATTAAATATAAGAGACACAACGCCGACTTAAGTACAAGATATCTGAGTCTTCCTACTGTCTATGTTTTGAGCGTTTCCTGAGTCACCAGTTTTACATTCCGATTCACCTCTGCAGGTTTACTGTATCCATTGGACCTTCCCATTTACGATGAAACACAGATATTGCATCGGAATTAAATATAAGAGACACAACGCCGACTTAACTACAAGAAAACTGAGTCTTCTTACGGTCTATGTTTTGAGCGTTTCCTGTGTCACCAGTTTTAAATTCCAATGCACCCCTGCCGGTTTACTGTATCCCTTGGACCTTCCCATTGTCGGTGAAACACAGAAATCGCATCGGAATTAAATATAAGAGACACAAAGCCGACATAAGTACAGGAACACTGAGTCTTCCTACTGTCTACGTTTTGAGCGTTTCCTGTGTCACCCGTTTTACATTCCGATGCACCTCTGCAGGTTTACTGTATCCATTGTACCTTCCCATTGTCGATGAAACACAGAAATCGCATCGGAATTAAATATAAGAGACACAATGCCGATTTAAGTACAGGAAGACTGAGTATTCCTACTCTCTAGGTTTTGAGCGTTTTCTGTGTCACCAGTTTTACATTCTGATGCACCTCTGCAGGTTTACTGTATCCCTTGGACCTTCCCATTGACGATGAAACACAAAAATTGCATAGGAATTAAATATAAGAGACACAATGCCGACTTAAGTACAGGAAGACTGAGTCTTCCTACTGTCTATAATTTGAGCGTTTCCTGTGTTACCAGTTTTCCATTCCGATGGACCTCTACAGGTTTACTGTATCACGTGGACCTTCCCATTGTCGATGAAACACAGAAATCGCATCGGAATTAAATATAAGAGACACAATGCCGACTTAAGTACAGGTTGACTGAATCTTCCTACTGTCTATAATTTGAGCGTTTCCTGTGTCACCAGTTTTACATTCCGATGCACTTCTACAGGTTTATAGTATCCCTTGGACCATCACAGTGACGATGAATCACAGAAATTGCATCGGAATTAAATATAAGAGACACAATGTCGACTGAATTAGAGGAAGACTAAGTCTTCCTACTGTCTATGTTTTGAGCGTTTCCTGTGTCATCACTTTTACTTTCCGATGCACCTCTGCAGGTCTCCTATATCCCTTGGACCTTCCCATTCACGATCAAACACAGAAATTGCATCGGAAATAAATATAAGAGACACAATGTCGACTTAAGTACAGGAAGACTGAGTCTTCCTACCGTCTATGATTTGAGCGTTTCCTGTGTCACCAGTTTTACATTCCAATGCACCTCTGCTGGTTTACTGTATCCCTTGGACCTTCCCATTCACGATGAAACACAGAAATTTAATCGGAAATAAATATAAGAGACACAAAGCCGACTTAACTACAGGAACACTGAGTCTTCCTACTGTCTATGTTTGAGCGTTTCCTGTGTCACCAGTTTTACATTCCGATTCACCTCTGCAGGTTTACTGTATCCAATCGACCTTCCCATTGACGATGAAACACAGAAATTGCATCGGAATTAAATATAAGAGACACAACGCCGACTTAAGTACAAGAAAACTGTGTCTTCTTACGGTCTATGTTTTGAGCGTTTCCTGTGTCATCAGTTTTACATTGCGATTCACCCCTGCCGGTTTACTGTATCCCTTGGACGTTACCATTGTCGATGAAACACAGAAATCGCATCGGAATTAAATATATGAGACACACTGCCGACTTAAGTACAGGAACACTGAGTCTTCCTACTGTCTACGTTTTGAGCGTTTCCTGTGTCACCAGTTTTACATTCCGATGCACCTCTGCAGGTTTACTGTATCCATTGGACCTTCCCATTGTCGATGAAACACAGAAAACGCATCGGAATTAAATATAAGAGACACAATTCCGACTTAAGTACGGGAAGACTGAGGCTTCCTACTGTCTATGTTTTGAGCGTATCCTGTCTCACTAGTTTTACATTCCGATGCACCTCTTCAGGTTTACTGTATCCCTTGGACCTTCCCATTGACGATGAAACACAGAAATTGCATCGGAATTAAATATAAGAGACACAATGCCGACTTAAGTACAGGAAGACTGAGTCTTCCTACTGTCTATAATTTGAGCGTTTCCTGTGTCACCAGTTTTACATTCCGATGCACCTCTACAGGTTTACTGTATCACTTGGACCTTCCCATTGTCGATGAAACACAGATATTTCATCGGAATCAAATATAAGAGACACAACGCCGACTTAAGTACAAGAAATCTGAATCTTCTTACGGTCTATGTTTGAGCGTTTCCTGTGTCACCAGTTTTACATTCCGATGCACCCCTGCCGGTTTACTGTATCCCTTGGACCTTCCCATTGTCGATGAAACACATAAATCGCATCGGAATTAAATATAAGAGACACAATGCCGACTTAAGTACAGGAAGTCTGAGTCTTCCTACTGTCTAGGTTTTGAGCGTTTCCTGTGTCACCAGTTTTACATTCTGATGCACCTCTGCAGGTTTACTGTATCCCTTGGACCTTCCCATTGACGATGAAACACAAAAATTGCTTTGGAATAAAATATAAGAGACACAATGCCGACTTAAGTACAGGAAGACTGAGTCTTCCTACTGTCTATGTTTTGAGCGTTTCCTGTGTCACCAGTTTCACATTCCGATGCCCCTCTGCAGGTTTACTGTATCCATTGGACCTTCCCATTGTCGATGAAACACAGAAATCGCATCGGAATTAAATATAAGAGACTCAATGCCGACTTAAGCACGGGAAGACTGAGTCTTCCTACAGTCTATGCTTTGAGCGTGTCCAGTCTCACTAGTTTTACATTCCGATGCACCTCTTCAGGTTTACTGTATCCCCTGGACCTTCCCATTGACTAAGAAACACAGAAATTGCATTGGAATTAAATATATAAGACACAATGCCGACTTAAGTACAGGAAGACTGAGTCTTCCTACTGTCTATGTTTTGAGCGTTTTCTGTGTCACCAGTTTTACATTCTGATGCACCTCTGCAGGTTTACTGTATCCCTTGGACCGTCCCATTGACGATGAAACACAGAAATTGCATCGGAATTAAATATAAGAGACACAATGCCGACTTAAGTACAGGAAGACTGAGTCTTCCTACTGTCCATAATTTGAGCGTTTCCTGTGTCACCAGTTTTACATTCCGATGCACCTCTACAGGTTTACTGTATCACTTGGACCTTCCCATTGTCGATGAAACACAGATATTTCATCGGAATCAAATATAAGAGACACAACGCCGACTTAAGTACAAGAAATCTGAATCTTCTTACGGTCTATGTTTGAGCGTTTCCTGTGTCACCAGTTTTACATTCCGATGCACCCCTGCCGGTTTACTGTATCCCTTGGACCTTCCCATTGTCGATGAAACACATAAATCGCATCGGAATTAAATATAAGAGACACAATGCCGACTTAAGTACAGGAAGACTGAGTCTTCCTACTGTCTAGGTTTTGAGCGTTTCCTGTGTCACCAGTTTTACATTCCGATGCACCTCTGCAGGTTTACTGTATCCCTTGGACCTTCCCATTGACTATGAAACACAAAAATTGCTTTGGAATTAAATATAAGAGACACAATGCCGACTTAAGTACAGGCAGACTGAGTCTTCCTACTGTCTATGTTTTGAGCGTTTCCTGTGTCACCAGTTTTACATTCCGATGCCCCTCTGCAGGTTTACTGTATCCATTGGACCTTCCCATTGTCGATGAAACACAGAAATCGCATCGGAATTAAATATAAGAGACACAATGCCGACTTAAGTACAGGAAGACTGAGTCTTCCTACTGTCTATGTTTTAAGCGTTTCCTGTGTCAACACTTTTACATTCCGATTCACATCTGCAGGTTTACTGTATCCATTGGACCTTCCCATTTACGACGAAACACAGATATTTCATCGGAATTAAATATAAGAGACACAACGCCGACTTAAGTACAAGATATCTGAGTCTTCCTACTGTCTATGTTTTGAGCGTTTCCTGAGTCACCAGTTTTACATTCCGATTCACCTCTGCAGGTTTACTGTATCCATTGGACCTTCCCATTTACGATGAAACACAGATATTGCATCGGAATTAAATATAAGAGACACAACGCCGACTTAACTACAAGAAAACTGAGTCTTCTTACGGTCTATGTTTTGAGCGCTTCCTGTGTCACCAGTTTTAAATTCCAATGCACCCCTGCCGGTTTACTGTATCCCTTGGACCTTCCCATTGTCGGTGAAACACAGAAATCGCATCGGAATTAAATATAAGAGACACAAAGCCGACATAAGTACAGGAACACTGAGTCTTCCTACTGTCTACGTTTTGAGCGTTTCCTGTGTCACCCGTTTTACATTCCGATGCACCTCTGCAGGTTTACTGTATCCATTGTACCTTCCCATTGTCGATGAAACACAGAAATCGCATCGGAATTAAATATAAGAGACACAATGCCGATTTAAGTACAGGAAGACTGAGTATTCCTACTGTCTAGGTTTTGAGCGTTTTCTGTGTCACCAGTTTTACATTCTGATGCACCTCTGCAGGTTTACTGTATCCCATGGACCTTCCCATTGACGATGAAACACAAAAATTGCATAGGAATTAAATATAAGAGACACAATGCCGACTTAAGTACAGGAAGACTGAGTCTTCCTACTGTCTATAATTTGAGCGTTTCCTGTGTTACCAGTTTTCCATTCCGATGGACCTCTACAGGTTTACTGTATCACGTGGACCTTCCCATTGTCGATGAAACACAGAAATCGCATCGGAATTAAATATAAGAGACACAATGCCGACTTAAGTACAGGTTGACTGAATCTTCCTACTGTCTATAATTTGAGCGTTTCCTGTGTCACCAGTTTTACATTCCGATGCACTTCTACAGGTTTATAGTATCCCTTGGACCATCACAGTGACGATGAATCACAGAAATTGCATCGGAATTAAATATAAGAGACACAATGTCGACTGAATTAGAGGAAGACTAAGTCTTCCTACTGTCTATGTTTTGAGCGTTTCCTGTGTCATCACTTTTACTTTCCGATGCACCTCTGCAGGTCTCCTATATCCCTTGGACCTTCCCATTCACGATCAAACACAGAAATTGCATCGGAAATAAATATAAGAGACACAATGTCGACTTAAGTACAGGAAGACTGAGTCTTCCTACCGTCTATGATTTGAGCGTTTCCTGTGTCACCAGTTTTACATTCCAATGCACCTCTGCTGGTTTACTGTATCCCTTGGACCTTCCCATTCACGATGAAACACAGAAATTTAATCGGAAATAAATATAAGAGACACAAAGCCGACTTAACTACAGGAACACTGAGTCTTCCTACTGTCTATGTTTTGAGCGTTTCCTGTGTCACCAGTTTTACATTCCGATTCACCTCTGCAGGTTTACTGTATCCAATCGACCTTCCCATTGACGATGAAACACAGAAATTGCATCGGAATTAAATATAAGAGACACAACGCCGACTTAAGTACAAGAAAACTGTGTCTTCTTACGGTCTATGTTTTGAGCGTTTCCTGTGTCATCAGTTTTACATTGCGATTCACCCCTGCCGGTTTACTGTATCCCTTGGACGTTACCATTGTCGATGAAACACAGAAATCGCATCGGAATTAAATATATGAGACACACTGCCGACTTAAGTACAGGAACACTGAGTCTTCCTACTGTCTACGTTTTGAGCGTTTCCTGTGTCACCAGTTTTACATTCCGATGCACCTCTGCAGGTTTACTGTATCCATTGGACCTTCCCATTGTCGACGAAACACAGAAAACGCATCGGAATTAAATATAAGAGACACAATGCCGACTTAAGTACGGGAAGACTGAGGCTTCCTACTGTCTATGTTTTGAGCGTATCCTGTCTCACTAGTTTTACATTCCGATGCACCTCTTCAGGTTTACTGTATCCCTTGGACCTTCCCATTGACGATGAAACACAGAAATTGCATCGGAATTAAATATAAGAGACACAATGCCGACTTAAGTACAGGAAGACTGAGTCTTCCTACTGTCTATAATTTGAGCGTTTCCTGTGTCACCAGTTTTACATTCCGATGCACCTCTACAGGTTTACTGTATCACTTGGACCTTCCCATTGTCGATGAAACACAGATATTTCATCGGAATCAAATATAAGAGACACAACGCCGACTTAAGTACAAGAAATCTGAATCTTCTTACGGTCTATGTTTGAGCGTTTCCTGTGTCACCAGTTTTACATTCCGATGCACCCCTGCCGGTTTACTGTATCCCTTGGACCTTCCCATTGTCGATGAAACACATAAATCGCATCGGAATTAAATATAAGAGACACAATGCCGACTTAAGTACAGGAAGTCTGAGTCTTCCTACTGTCTAGGTTTTGAGCGTTTCCTGTGTCACCAGTTTTACATTCTGATGCACCTCTGCAGGTTTACTGTATCCCTTGGACCTTCCCATTGACGATGAAACACAGAAATCGCATCGGAATTAAATATAAGAGACACAATGCCGACTTAAGTACAGGAAGACTGAGTCTTCCTACTGTCTATGTTTTGAGCGTTTCCTGTGTCAACACTTTTACATTCCGATTCACATCTGCAGGTTTACTGTATCCATTGGACCTTCCCATTTACGACGATACACAGATATTTCATCGGAATTAAATATAAGAGACACAACGCCGACTTAAGTACAAGATATCTGAGTCTTCCTACTGTCTATGTTTTGAGCGTTTCCTGAGTCACCAGTTTTACATTCCGATTCACCTCTGCAGGTTTACTGTATCCATTGGACCTTCCCATTTACGATGAAACACAGATATTGCATCGGAATTAAATATAAGAGACACAACGCCGACTTAACTACAAGAAAACTAAGTCTTCTTACGGTCTATGTTTTGAGCGTTTCCTGTGTCACCAGTTTTAAATTCCAATGCACCCCTGCCGGTTTACTGTATCCCTTGGACCTTCCCATTGTCGATGAAACACAGAAATCGCATCGGAATTAAATATAAGAGACACAAAGCCGACATAAGTACAGGAACACTGAGTCTTCCTACTGTCTACGTTTTGAGCGCTTCCTGTGTGACCAGTTTTACATTCCGATGCACCTCTGCAGGTTTACTGTATCCATTGGACCTTCCCATTGTCGATGAAACACAGAAAACGCATCGGAATTAAATATAAGAGACACAATTCCGACTTAAGTACGGGAAGACTGAGGCTTCCTACTGTCTATGTTTTGAGCGTATCCTGTCTCACTAGTTTTACATTCCGATGCACCTCTTCAGGTTTACTGTATCCCTTGGACCTTCCCATTGACGATGAAACACAGAAATTGCATCGGAATTAAATATAAGAGACACAATGCCGACTTAAGTACAGGAAGACTGAGTCTTCCTACTGTCTATAATTTGAGCGTTTCCTGTGTCACCAGTTTTACATTCCGATGCACCTCTACAGGTTTACTGTATCACTTGGACCTTCCCATTGTCGATGAAACACAGATATTTCATCGGAATCAAATATAAGAGACACAACGCCGACTTAAGTACAAGAAATCTGAATCTTCTTACGGTCTATGTTTGAGCGTTTCCTGTGTCACCAGTTTTACATTCCGATGCACCCCTGCCGGTTTACTGTATCCCTTGGACCTTCCCATTGTCGATGAAACACATAAATCGCATCGGAATTAAATATAAGAGACACAATGCCGACTTAAGTACAGGAAGTCTGAGTCTTCCTACTGTCTAGGTTTTGAGCGTTTCCTGTGTCACCAGTTTTACATTCTGATGCACCTCTGCAGGTTTACTGTATCCCTTGGACCTTCCCATTGACGATGAAACACAAAAATTGCTTTGGAATAAAATATAAGAGACACAATGCCGACTTAAGTACAGGAAGACTGAGTCTTCCTACTGTCTATGTTTTGAGCGTTTCCTGTGTCACCAGTTTCACATTCCGATGCCCCTCTGCAGGTTTACTGTATCCATTGGACCTTCCCATTGTCGATGAAACACAGAAATCGCATCGGAATTAAATATAAGAGACTCAATGCCGACTTAAGCACGGGAAGACTGAGTCTTCCTACAGTCTATGCTTTGAGCGTGTCCAGTCTCACTAGTTTTACATTCCGATGCACCTCTTCAGGTTTACTGTATCCCCTGGACCTTCCCATTGACTAAGAAACACAGAAATTGCATTGGAATTAAATATATAAGACACAATGCCGACTTAAGTACAGGAAGACTGAGTCTTCCTACTGTCTATGTTTTGAGCGTTTTCTGTGTCACCAGTTTTACATTCTGATGCACCTCTGCAGGTTTACTGTATCCCTTGGACCGTCCCATTGACGATGAAACACAGAAATTGCATCGGAATTAAATATAAGAGACACAATGCCGACTTAAGTACAGGAAGACTGAGTCTTCCTACTGTCCATAATTTGAGCGTTTCCTGTGTCACCAGTTTTACATTCCGATGCACCTCTACAGGTTTACTGTATCACTTGGACCTTCCCATTGTCGATGAAACACAGATATTTCATCGGAATCAAATATAAGAGACACAACGCCGACTTAAGTACAAGAAATCTGAATCTTCTTACGGTCTATGTTTGAGCGTTTCCTGTGTCACCAGTTTTACATTCCGATGCACCCCTGCCGGTTTACTGTATCCCTTGGACCTTCCCATTGTCGATGAAACACATAAATCGCATCGGAATTAAATATAAGAGACACAATGCCGACTTAAGTACAGGAAGACTGAGTCTTCCTACTGTCTAGGTTTTGAGCGTTTCCTGTGTCACCAGTTTTACATTCCGATGCACCTCTGCAGGTTTACTGTATCCCTTGGACCTTCCCATTGACTATGAAACACAAAAATTGCTTTGGAATTAAATATAAGAGACACAATGCCGACTTAAGTACAGGCAGACTGAGTCTTCCTACTGTCTATGTTTTGAGCGTTTCCTGTGTCACCAGTTTTACATTCCGATGCCCCTCTGCAGGTTTACTGTATCCATTGGACCTTCCCATTGTCGATGAAACACAGAAATCGCATCGGAATTAAATATAAGAGACACAATGCCGACTTAAGTACAGGAAGACTGAGTCTTCCTACTGTCTATGTTTTAAGCGTTTCCTGTGTCAACACTTTTACATTCCGATTCACATCTGCAGGTTTACTGTATCCATTGGACCTTCCCATTTACGACGAAACACAGATATTTCATCGGAATTAAATATAAGAGACACAACGCCGACTTAAGTACAAGATATCTGAGTCTTCCTACTGTCTATGTTTTGAGCGTTTCCTGAGTCACCAGTTTTACATTCCGATTCACCTCTGCAGGTTTACTGTATCCATTGGACCTTCCCATTTACGATGAAACACAGATATTGCATCGGAATTAAATATAAGAGACACAACGCCGACTTAACTACAAGAAAACTGAGTCTTCTTACGGTCTATGTTTTGAGCGCTTCCTGTGTCACCAGTTTTAAATTCCAATGCACCCCTGCCGGTTTACTGTATCCCTTGGACCTTCCCATTGTCGGTGAAACACAGAAATCGCATCGGAATTAAATATAAGAGACACAAAGCCGACATAAGTACAGGAACACTGAGTCTTCCTACTGTCTACGTTTTGAGCGTTTCCTGTGTCACCCGTTTTACATTCCGATGCACCTCTGCAGGTTTACTGTATCCATTGTACCTTCCCATTGTCGATGAAACACAGAAATCGCATCGGAATTAAATATAAGAGACACAATGCCGATTTAAGTACAGGAAGACTGAGTATTCCTACTGTCTAGGTTTTGAGCGTTTTCTGTGTCACCAGTTTTACATTCTGATGCACCTCTGCAGGTTTACTGTATCCCATGGACCTTCCCATTGACGATGAAACACAAAAATTGCATAGGAATTAAATATAAGAGACACAATGCCGACTTAAGTACAGGAAGACTGAGTCTTCCTACTGTCTATAATTTGAGCGTTTCCTGTGTTACCAGTTTTCCATTCCGATGGACCTCTACAGGTTTACTGTATCACGTGGACCTTCCCATTGTCGATGAAACACAGAAATCGCATCGGAATTAAATATAAGAGACACAATGCCGACTTAAGTACAGGTTGACTGAATCTTCCTACTGTCTATAATTTGAGCGTTTCCTGTGTCACCAGTTTTACATTCCGATGCACTTCTACAGGTTTATAGTATCCCTTGGACCATCACAGTGACGATGAATCACAGAAATTGCATCGGAATTAAATATAAGAGACACAATGTCGACTGAATTAGAGGAAGACTAAGTCTTCCTACTGTCTATGTTTTGAGCGTTTCCTGTGTCATCACTTTTACTTTCCGATGCACCTCTGCAGGTCTCCTATATCCCTTGGACCTTCCCATTCACGATCAAACACAGAAATTGCATCGGAAATAAATATAAGAGACACAATGTCGACTTAAGTACAGGAAGACTGAGTCTTCCTACCGTCTATGATTTGAGCGTTTCCTGTGTCACCAGTTTTACATTCCAATGCACCTCTGCTGGTTTACTGTATCCCTTGGACCTTCCCATTCACGATGAAACACAGAAATTTAATCGGAAATAAATATAAGAGACACAAAGCCGACTTAACTACAGGAACACTGAGTCTTCCTACTGTCTATGTTTTGAGCGTTTCCTGTGTCACCAGTTTTACATTCCGATTCACCTCTGCAGGTTTACTGTATCCAATCGACCTTCCCATTGACGATGAAACACAGAAATTGCATCGGAATTAAATATAAGAGACACAACGCCGACTTAAGTACAAGAAAACTGTGTCTTCTTACGGTCTATGTTTTGAGCGTTTCCTGTGTCATCAGTTTTACATTGCGATTCACCCCTGCCGGTTTACTGTATCCCTTGGACGTTACCATTGTCGATGAAACACAGAAATCGCATCGGAATTAAATATATGAGACACACTGCCGACTTAAGTACAGGAACACTGAGTCTTCCTACTGTCTACGTTTTGAGCGTTTCCTGTGTCACCAGTTTTACATTCCGATGCACCTCTGCAGGTTTACTGTATCCATTGGACCTTCCCATTGTCGATGAAACACAGAAAACGCATCGGAATTAAATATAAGAGACACAATGCCGACTTAAGTACGGGAAGACTGAGGCTTCCTACTGTCTATGTTTTCAGCGTATCCTGTCTCACTAGTTTTACATTCCGATGCACCTCTTCAGGTTTACTGTATCCCTTGGACCTTCCCATTGACGATGAAACACAGAAATTGCATCGGAATTAAATATAAGAGACACAATGCCGACTTAAGTACAGGAAGACTGAGTCTTCCTACTGTCTATAATTTGAGCGTTTCCTGTGTCACCAGTTTTACATTCCGATGCACCTCTACAGGTTTACTGTATCACTTGGACCTTCCCATTGTCGATGAAACACAGATATTTCATCGGAATCAAATATAAGAGACACAACGCCGACTTAAGTACAAGAAATCTGAATCTTCTTACGGTCTATGTTTGAGCGTTTCCTGTGTCACCAGTTTTACATTCCGATGCACCCCTGCCGGTTTACTGTATCCCTTGGACCTTCCCATTGTCGATGAAACACATAAATCGCATCGGAATTAAATATAAGAGACACAATGCCGACTTAAGTACAGGAAGTCTGAGTCTTCCTACTGTCTAGGTTTTGAGCGTTTCCTGTGTCACCAGTTTTACATTCTGATGCACCTCTGCAGGTTTACTGTATCCCTTGGACCTTCCCATTGACGATGAAACACAGAAATCGCATCGGAATTAAATATAAGAGACACAATGCCGACTTAAGTACAGGAAGACTGAGTCTTCCTACTGTCTATGTTTTGAGCGTTTCCTGTGTCAACACTTTTACATTCCGATTCACATCTGCAGGTTTACTGTATCCATTGGACCTTCCCATTTACGACGATACACAGATATTTCATCGGAATTAAATATAAGAGACACAACGCCGACTTAAGTACAAGATATCTGAGTCTTCCTACTGTCTATGTTTTGAGCGTTTCCTGAGTCACCAGTTTTACATTCCGATTCACCTCTGCAGGTTTACTGTATCCATTGGACCTTCCCATTTACGATGAAACACAGATATTGCATCGGAATTAAATATAAGAGACACAACGCCGACTTAACTACAAGAAAACTAAGTCTTCTTACGGTCTATGTTTTGAGCGTTTCCTGTGTCACCAGTTTTAAATTCCAATGCACCCCTGCCGGTTTACTGTATCCCTTGGACCTTCCCATTGTCGATGAAACACAGAAATCGCATCGGAATTAAATATAAGAGACACAAAGCCGACATAAGTACAGGAACACTGAGTCTTCCTACTGTCTACGTTTTGAGCGCTTCCTGTGTGACCAGTTTTACATTCCGATGCACCTCTGCAGGTTTACTGTATCTATTGTACCTTCCCATTGTCGATGAAACACAGACATCGCATCGGAATTAAATATAAGAGACACAATGCCGATTTAAGTACAGGAAGACTGAGTATTCCTACTGTCTAGGTTTTGAGCGTTTTCTGTGTCACCAGTTTTACATTCTGATGCACCTCTGCAGGTTTACTGTATCCCTTGGACCTTCCCATTGACGATGAAACACAAAAATTGCATAGGAATTAAATATAAGAGACACAATGCCGACTTAAGTACAGGAAGACTGAGTCTTCCTACTGTCTATAATTTGAGCGTTTCCTGTGTTACCAGTTTTCCATTCCGATGGACCTCTACAGGTTTACTGTATCACGTGGACCTTCCCATTGTCGATGAAACACAGAAATCGCATCGGAATTAAATATAAGAGACACAATGCCGACTTAAGTACAGGTTGACTGAGTCTTCCTACTGTCTATAATTTGAGCGTTTCCTGTGTCACCAGTTTTACATTCCGATGCACTTCTACAGGTTTATCGTATCCCTTGGACCTTCACAGTGACGATGAATCACAGAAATTGCATCGGAATTAAATATAAGAGACACAATGTCGACTGAATTAGAGGAAGACTAAGTCTTCCTACTGTCTATGTTTTGAGCGTTTCCTGTGTCATCACTTTTACTTTCCGATGCACCTCTGCAGGTCTCCTATATCCCTTGGACCTTCCCATTCACGATCAAACACAGAAATTGCATCGGAAATAAATATAAGAGACACAATGTCGACTTAAGTACAGGAAGACTGAGTCTTCCTACCGTCTATGATTTGAGCGTTTCCTGTGTCACCAGTTTTACATTCCAATGCACCTCTGCTGGTTTACTGTATCCCTTGGACCTTCCCATTCACGATGAAACACAGAAATTTAATCGGAAATAAATATAAGAGACACAAAGCCGACTTAACTACAGGAACACTGAGTCTTCCTACTGTCTATGTTTTGAGCGTTTCCTGTGTCACCAGTTTTACATTCCGATTCACCTCTGCAGGTTTACTGTATCCATTGGACCTTCCCATTAACGATGAAACACAGAAATTGCATCGGAATTAAATATAAGAGACACAACGCCGACTTAAGTACAAGAAAACTGAGTCTTCTTACGGTCTATGGTTTGAGCGTTTCCTGTGTCATCAGTTTTACATTGCGATTCACCCCTGCCGGTTTACTGTATCCCTTGGACGTTACCATTGTCGATGAAACACAGAAATCGCATCGGAATTAAATATATGAGACACACTGCCGACTTAAGTACAGGAACACTGAGTCTTCCTACTGTCTACGTTTTGAGCGTTTCCTGTGTCACCAGTTTTACATTCCGATGCACCTCTGCAGGTTTACTGTATCCATTGGACCTTCCCATTGTCGATGAAACACAGAAAACGCATCGGAATTAAATATAAGAGACACAAAGCCGACTTAAGTACGGGAAGACTGAGGCTTCCTACTGTCTATGTTTTGAGCGTTTCCTGTGTCAACACTTTTACATTCCGATTCACATCTGCAGGTTTACTGTATCCATTGGACCTTCCCATTTACGACGAAACACAGATATTTCATCGGAATTAAATATAAGAGACACAACGCCGACTTAAGTACAAGATATCTGAGTCTTCCTACTGTCTATGTTTTGAGCGTTTCCTGAGTCACCAGTTTTACATTCCGATTCACCTCTGCAGGTTTACTGTATCCCTTGGACCTTCCCATTGACGATGAAACACAGAAATTGCTTCGGAATTAAATATAAGAGACACAATGCCGTCTTATGTACAGGAAGACTGAGTCTTCCTACTGTCTATGTTTTGAGCGTTTCCTGTGTCACCAGTTTTAAATTCCAATGCACCCCTGCCGGTTTACTGTATCCCTTGGACCTTCCCATTGTCGATGAAACACAGAAATCGCATCGGAATTAAATATAAGAGACACAAAGCCGACATAAGTACAGGAACACTGAGTCTTCCTACTGTCTACGTTTTGAGCGTTTCCTGTGTCACCAGTTTTACATTCCGATGCACCTCTGCAGGTTTACTGTATCCATTGTACCTTCCCATTGTCGATGAAACACAGAAATCGCATCGGAATTAAATATAAGAGACACAATGCCGATTTAAGTACAGGAAGACTGAGTATTCCTACTGTCTAGGTTTTGAGCGTTTTCTGTGTCACCAGTTTTACATTCTGATGCACCTCTGCAGGTTTACTGTATCCCTTGGACCTTCCCATTGACGATGAAACACAAAAATTGCATAGGAATTAAATATAAGAGACACAATGCCGACTTAAGTACAGGAAGACTGAGTCTTCCTACTGTCTATAATTTGAGCGTTTCCTGTATTACCAGTTTTCCATTCCGATGGACCTTTACAGGTTTACTGTATCACGTGGAACTTCCCATTGTCGATGAAACACAGAAATCGCATCGGAATTAAATATAAGAGACACAATGCCGACTTAAGTACAGGTTGACTGAGTCTTCCTACTGTCTATAATTTGAGCGTTTCCTGTGTCACCAGTTTTACATTCCGATGCACTTCTACAGGTTTATCGTATCCCTTGGACCTTCACACTGACGATGAATCACAGAAATTGCATCGGAATTAAATATAAGAGACACAATGTCGACTGAATTAGAGGAAGACTAAGTCTTCCTACTGTCTATCTTTTGAGCGTTTCCTGTGTCATCACTTTTACTTTCCGATGCACCTCTGCAGGTCTCCTATATCCCTTGGACCTTCCCATTCACGATGAAACACAGAAATTGCATCGGAAATAAATATAAGAGACACAATGTCGACTTAAGTACAGGAAGACTGAGTCTTCCTACCGTCTATGATTTGAGCGTTTCCTGTGTCACCAGTTTTACATTACAATGCACCTCTGCTGGTTTACTGTATCCCTTGGACCTTCCCATTCACGATGAAACACAGAAATTTAATCGGAAATAAATATAAGAGACACAAAGCCGACTTAACTACAGGAACACTGAGTCTTCCTACTGTCTATGTTTTGAGCGTTTCCTGTGTCACCAGTTTTACATTCAGATTCACCTCTGCAGGTTTACTGTATCCATTGGACCTTCCCATTGACGATGAAACACAGAAATTGCATCGGAATTAAATATAAGAGACACAACGCCGACTTAAGTACAAGAAAACTGAGTCTTCTTACGGTCTATGTTTTGAGCGTTTCCTGTGTCATCAGTTTTACATTGCGATTCACCCCTGCCGGTTTACTGTATCCCTTGGACGTTACCATTGTCGATGAAACACAGAAATCGCATCGGAATTAAATATATGAGACACACTGCGACTTAAGTACAGGAACACTGAGTCTTCCTACTGTCTACGTTTTGAGCGTTTCCTGTGTCACCAGTTTTACATTCCGATGCACCTCTGCAGGTTTACTGTATCCATTGGACCTTCCCATTGTCGATGAAACACAGAAAACGCATCGGAATTAAATATAAGAGACACAATGCCGACTTAAGTACGGGAAGACTGAGGCTTCCTACTGTCTATGTTTTGAGCGTATCCTGTCTCACTAGTTTTACATTCCGATGCACCTCTTCAGGTTTACTGTATCCCTTGGACCTTCCCATTGACGATGAAACACAGAAATTGCATCGGAATTAAATATAAGAGACACAATGCCGACTTAAGTACAGGAAGACTGAGTCTTCCTACTGTCTATAATTTGAGCGTTTCCTGTGTCACCAGTTTTACATTCCGATGCACCTCTACAGGTTTACTGTATCACTTGGACCTTCCCATTGTCGATGAAACACAGATATTTCATCGGAATCAAATATAAGAGACACAACGCCGACTTAAGTACAAGAAATCTGAATCTTCTTACGGTCTATGTTTGAGCGTTTCCTGTGTCACCAGTTTTACATTCCGATGCACCCCTGCCGGTTTACTGTATCCCTTGGACCTTCCCATTGTCGATGAAACACAGAAATCGCATCGGAATTAAATATAAGAGACACAATGCCGACTTAAGTACAGGAAGACTGAGTCTTCCTACTGTCTATGTTTTGAGCGTTTCCTGTGTCACTAGTTTTACATTCCGATGCACCTCTGCAGGTTTACTGTATCCCTTGGACCTTCCCATTGACGATGAAACACTGAAATTTCATCGGAAATAAATATAAGACACACAATGCCGACTTAAGTACAGGAAGACTGAGTCTTCCTACTGTCTATGTTTTGAGCGTTTCCTGTGTCTCCAGTTTTACATTCTGATGCACCTCTGCATGTTTACTGTATCCCTTGGACCTTCCCAGTGACGATGAAACACAGAAATTGCATCGGAATTAAATATAAGAGACACAATGCCGACTTAAATACAAGAAAACAGTTTTCTTACAGTCAATGTTTTGAGCGTTTCCTGTGTCACCAGTTTTACATTCCGATGCACTTCCGCAGGTTTACTGTATCCCTTGGACCTTCCCATTGGCCATGAAACACACAAATTACATCGAAATTAAATATAAGAGACACAATGCCGACTTAAGTACAGGAAGACTGAGTCTTCCTACTGTCTATGTTTTGAGCGTTTCCTGTGTCGACAATTTGACTTTCTGATTCACCTCTGCAGGTTTACTGTATCCATTGGACCTTCCCATTGACGATGAAACACAGAAATTGCATCGGAATTAAATATAAGAGACACAATGCCGACTTAAGTACAGGAAGACTGAGTCTTCCTACTGTCTAGGTTTTGAGCGTTTCCTGTGTCACCAGTTTTACATTCTGATGCACCTCTGCAGGTTTACTGTACCCCTTGGACCTTCCCATTGACGATGAAACACAAAAATTGCTTTGGAATTAAATATAAGAGACACAATGCCGACTTAAGTACAGGAAGACTGAGTCTTCCTACTGTCTATGTTTTGAGCGTTTCCTGTGTCACCAGTTTTACATTCCGATGCCCCTCTGCAGGTTTACTGTAACCATTGGACCTTCCCATTGTCGATGAAACACAGAAATGGCATCGGAATTAAATATAAGAGACACAATGCCGACTTAAGTACAGGAAGACTGAGTCTTCCTACTGTCTATGTTTTGAGCGTTTCCTGTGTCAACACTTTTACATTCCGATTCACCTCTGCAGGTTTACTGTATCCATTGGACCTTCCCATTTACGACGAAACACAGATATTTCATCGGAATTAAATATAAGAGACACAACGCCGACTTAAGTACAAGAAATCTGAGTCTTCCTACTGTCTATGTTTTGAGCGTTTCCTGAGTCACCAGTTTTACATTCCGATTCACCTCTGCAGGTTTACTGTATCCATTGGACCTTCCCATTTACGATGAACCACAGATATTGCATCGGAATTAAATATAAGAGACACAACGCCGACTTAACTACAAGAAAACTGAGTCTTCTTACGGTCTATGTTTTGAGCGTTTCCTGTGTCACCAGTTTTACATTCCGATGCACCCCTGCCGGTTTACTGTATCCCTTGGACCTTCCCATTGTCGATGAAACACAGAAATCGCATCGGAATTAAATATAAGAGACACAATGCCGACTTAAGTACAGGAACACTGAGGCTTCCTACTGTCTACGTTTTGAGCGTTTCCTGTTTCACCAGTTTTACATTCCGATGCACCTCTGCAGGTTACTGTATCCATTGTACCTTCCCATTGTCGATGAAACACAGAAATCGCATCGGAATTAAATATAAGAGACACAATGCCGACTTAAGTACAGGAAGACTGAGTATTCCTACTGTCTAGGTTTTGAGCGTTTTCTGTGTCACCAGTTTTACATTCTGATGCACCTCTGCAGGTTTACTGTATCCCTTGGACCTTCCCATTGACGATGAAACACAAAAATTGCATAGGAATTAAATATAAGAGACACAATGCCGACTTAAGTACAGGAAGACTGAGTCTTCCTACTGTCTATAATTTGAGCGGTTCCTGTGTTACCAGTTTTCCATTCCGATGCACCTCTACAGGTTTACTGTATCACGTGGACCTTCCCATTGTCGATGAAACACAGAAATCGCATCGGAATTAAATATAAGAGACACAATGCTATTCATATGCAAGTACAGGAACACTGAGTCTTCCTACTGTCTATGTTTTGAGAGTTTCCTGTGTCATCAGTTTTACTTTCCGATTCACGTCTGCAGGTTTACTGTATCCATTGGACCTTCCCATTGACGATGAAACACAGAAATTGCATCGGAATTAAATATAAGAGACACAACGCCGACTTAAGTACAAGAAAACTGAGTCTTCTTACGGTCTATGTTTTGAGCGTTTCCTGTGTCATCAGTTTTACATTGCGATTCACCCTTGCCGGTTTACTGTATCCCTTGGACGTTACCATTGTCGGTGAAACACAGAAATCGCATCGGAATTAAATATATGAGACACAATGCCGACTTAAGTACAGGAACACTGAGTCTTCCTACTGTCTACGTTTTGAGCGTTTCCTGTGTCATCACTTTTACATTCCGATTCACCTCTGCAGGTTTACTGTATCCATTGGACCTTCCCATTGTCGATGAAACACAGATATTTCATCGGAATTAAATATAACAGACACAACGCCGACTTAAGTACAAGAAATCTGAGTCTTCCTACTGTCTATGTTTTGAGCGTATCCTGTCTCACTAGTTTTACATTCCGATGCACCTCTTCAGGTTTACTGTATCCCCTGGACCTTCCCATTGACTAAGAAACACAGAAATTGCATTGGAATTAAATATAAGAGACACAATGCCGACTTAAGTACAGGAAGACTGAGTCTTCCTACTGTCTAGGTTTTGACGTTTCCTGTGTCACCAGTTTTACATTCTGATGCACCTCTGCAGGTTTACTGTATCCCTTGGACCTTCCCATTGACGATGAAACACAGAAATTGCATCGGAATTAAATATAAGAGACACAATGCCGACTTAAGTACAGGAAGACTGAGTCTTCCTACTGTCTATAATTTGAGCGTTTCCTGTGTCACCAGTTTTACATTCCGATGCACCTCTACAGGTTTACTGTATCACTTGGACCTTCCCATTGTCGATGAAACACAGATATTTCATCGGAATCAAATATAAGAGACACAACGCCGACTTAAGTACAAGAAATCTGAGTCTTCTTACGGTCTATGTTTGAGCGGTTCCTGTGTCACCAGTTTTACATTCCGATGCACCCCTGCCGGTTTACTGTATCCCTTGGACCTTCCCATTGTCGATGAAACACAGAAATCGCATCGGAATTAAATATAAGAGACACAATGCCGACTTAAGTACAGGAAGACTGAGTCTTCCTACTGTCTATGTTTTGAGCGATTCCTGTGTCACTAGTTTTACATTCCGATGCACCTCTGCAGGTTTACTGTATCCCTTGGACCTTCCCATTGACTATGAAACACAGAAATTGCTTCGGAATTAAATATAAGAGACAAAATGCCGACTTAAGTACAGGAAGACTGAGTCTTCCTACTGTCTATAATTTGAGCGTTTCCTGTGTCACCAGATTTACATTCCGATGCACTTCTACAGGTTTATCGTATCCCTTGGACCTTCACAGTGACGATGAAACACATAAATTGCATCGGAATTAAATATAAGAGACACAATGCCGACTGAAGTAGAGGAAGACTAAGTCTTCCTACTGTCTATGTTTTGAGCGTTTCCTGTGTCATCAGTTTTACTTTCCGATGCACCTCTGCAGGTTTACTACACTCCTTGGACCTTCCCATTCACGATGAAGCACAGAAATTTCATCGGAAATAAATATAAGAGGCACAATGTCGACTTAAGTACAGGAAGACTGAGTCTTCCTACTGTCTATAATTTGAGCGTATCCTGTGTCACCAGTTTTACATTCCGATGCACCTCTGCAGGATTACTGTATCCCTTGGACCTTCCCATTGGCGATGAAACACACAAATTACATCGAAATTAAATATAAGAGACACAATGCCGACTTAAGTACAGGAAGACTGAGTCATCCTACTGTCTATGTTTTGAGCGTTTCCTGTGTCGACAGTTTGACATTCCGATTCACCTCTGCAGGTTTACTGTATCCATTGGACCTTTCCATTGACGATGAAACACAGAAATTGCATCGGAATTAAATATAAGAGACACAATGCCGACTTAAGTACAGGAAGACTGAGTCTTCCTACCGTTTATGATTTGAGCGTTTCCTGTGTCACCAGTTTTACATTCCAATGCAACTCTGCAGGTTTACTGTATCCCTTGGACCTTCCCATTCACGATGAAACACAGAAATTTAATCGGAAATAAATATAAGAGACACAAAGCCGACTTAACTACAGGAACACTGAGTCTTCCTACTGTCTATGTTTTGAGCGTTTCCTGTGTCACCAGTTTTACATTCCGATTCACGTCTGCAGGTTTACTGTATCCATTGGACCTTCCCATTGACGATGAAACACAGAAATTGCATCGGAATTAAATATAAGAGACACAACGCCGACTTAAGTACAAGAAAACTGAGTCTTCTTACGGTCTATGTTTTGAGCGTTTCCTGTGTCGTCAGTTTTACATTGCGATTCACCCTTGCCGGTTTACTGTATCCCTTGGACGTTACCATTGTCGGTGAAACACAGAAATCGCATCGGAATTAAATATATGAGACACAATGCCGACTTAAGTACAGGAACACTGAGTCTTCCTACTGTCTACGTTTTGAGCGTTTCCTGTGTCATCACTTTTACATTCCGATTCACCTCTGCAGGTTTACTGTATCCATTGGACCTTCCCATTGTCGATGAAACACAGATATTTCATCGGAATTAAATATAACAGACACAACGCCGACTTAAGTACAAGAAATCTGAGTCTTCCTACTGTCTATGTTTTGAGCGTATCCTGTCTCACTAGTTTTACATTCCGATGCACCTCTTCAGGTTTACTGTATCCCCTGGACCTTCCCATTGACTAAGAAACACAGAAATTGCATTGGAATTAAATATAAGAGACACAATGCCGACTTAAGTACAGGAAGACTGAGTCTTCCTACTGTCTAGGTTTTGACGTTTCCTGTGTCACCAGTTTTACATTCTGATGCACCTCTGCAGGTTTACTGTATCCCTTGGACCTTCCCATTGACGATGAAACACAGAAATTGCATCGGAATTAAATATAAGAGACACAATGCCGACTTAAGTACAGGAAGACTGAGTCTTCCTACTGTCTATAATTTGAGCGTTTCCTGTGTCACCAGTTTTACATTCCGATGCACCTCTACAGGTTTACTGTATCACTTGGACCTTCCCATTGTCGATGAAACACAGATATTTCATCGGAATCAAATATAAGAGACACAACGCCGACTTAAGTACAAGAAATCTGAGTCTTCTTACGGTCTATGTTTGAGCGGTTCCTGTGTCACCAGTTTTACATTCCGATGCACCCCTGCCGGTTTACTGTATCCCTTGGACCTTCCCATTGTCGATGAAACACAGAAATCGCATCGGAATTAAATATAAGAGACACAATGCCGACTTAAGTACAGGAAGACTGAGTCTTCCTACTGTCTATGTTTTGAGCGATTCCTGTGTCACTAGTTTTACATTCCGATGCACCTCTGCAGGTTTACTGTATCCCTTGGACCTTCCCATTGACTATGAAACACAGAAATTGCTTCGGAATTAAATATAAGAGACAAAATGCCGACTTAAGTACAGGAAGACTGAGTCTTCCTACTGTCTATAATTTGAGCGTTTCCTGTGTCACCAGATTTACATTCCGATGCACTTCTACAGGTTTATCGTATCCCTTGGACCTTCACAGTGACGATGAAACACATAAATTGCATCGGAATTAAATATAAGAGACACAATGCCGACTGAAGTAGAGGAAGACTAAGTCTTCCTACTGTCTATGTTTTGAGCGTTTCCTGTGTCATCAGTTTTACTTTCCGATGCACCTCTGCAGGTTTACTACACTCCTTGGACCTTCCCATTCACGATGAAGCACAGAAATTTCATCGGAAATAAATATAAGAGGCACAATGTCGACTTAAGTACAGGAAGACTGAGTCTTCCTACTGTCTATAATTTGAGCGTATCCTGTGTCACCAGTTTTACATTCCGATGCACCTCTGCAGGATTACTGTATCCCTTGGACCTTCCCATTGGCGATGAAACACACAAATTACATCGAAATTAAATATAAGAGACACAATGCCGACTTAAGTACAGGAAGACTGAGTCATCCTACTGTCTATGTTTTGAGCGTTTCCTGTGTCGACAGTTTGACATTCCGATTCACCTCTGCAGGTTTACTGTATCCATTGGACCTTTCCATTGACGATGAAACACAGAAATTGCATCGGAATTAAATATAAGAGACACAATGCCGACTTAAGTACAGGAAGACTGAGTCTTCCTACTGTCAATGTTTTGAGCGTTTCCTGTGTCACCAGTTTTACATTCTGATGCACCTCTGCAGGTTTACTGTATCCCTTGGACCTTCCCATTGACGATGAAACACAGATGTTGCATCGGAATTAAATATAAGAGACACAATGCCGACTTAAGTACAGGAAGACTGAGTCTTCCTACTGTCTATGTTTTGAGCGTTTCCTGTGTCAACACTTTTACATTCCGATTCACCTCTGCAGGTTTACTGTATCCATTGGACCTTCCCATTTACGATAAAACACAGATATTTCATCGGAATAAAATATAAGAGACACAACGCCGACTTAAGTACAAGAAATCTGAGTCTTCTTACGGTCTATGTTTTGAGCGTTTCCTGTGTCACCAGTTTTACATTCCGATGCACACCTGCCGGTTTACTGTATCCCTTGGACCTTCCCATTGTCGATGAAACACAGAAATCGCATCGGAATTAAATATAAGAGACACAATGCCGACTTAAGTACAGGAAGACTGAGACTTCCTACTGTCTACGTTTTGAGCGTTTCCTGTGTCACCAGTTTTACATTCCGATTCACCTCTGCAAGTTTACTGTATCAATTGGACCTTCCCATTGACGATGAAACACAGAAATTGCCTCCGAATTAAATATAAGAGACACAATGCCGACTTAAGTACAGGAAGACTAAGACTTCCTACTGTCTATGCTTTGAGCGTTTCCTGTGTCATCAGTTTTACTTTCCGATGCACCTTTGCAGGTCTACTATATCTCTTGGACCTTCCCATTCACGATGAAATACAGAAATTTCATCGGGAATAAATATAAGAGACACAATTCCGACTTAAGTACAGGAAGACTGAGTCTTCCTACTGTCTATGATTTGAGCGTTTCCTGTGTCACCGGTTTTACATTCCGATGCACCGCTGCAGGTTTACTGTATTCCTTCGACCTTCCCATTGACGATGAAACACAGAAATTTAATCGGAAATAAATATAAGACACACAATGCCGACTTAAGTACAGGAAGACTGAGTCTTCCTACTGTCTATGTTTTGAGCGTTTCCTGTGTCACCAGTTTTACATTCCGATGCACCTCTGCAGGTTTGCTGTATCCCTTGGACCTTCCCATTGACGATGAAACACAGAAACTGCATCGGAATTAAATATAAGAGACACAATGCCGACTTAAGTACAGGAAGACTGAGTCTTCCATCTGTCTATGATTTGAGCGTTTCCTGTGTCACCAGTTTTACATTCCAATGCACCTCTGCAGGTTTACTGTATCCATTGGACCTTCCCATTGTCGATGAAACACAGAAATCGCATCGAAATTAAACATAAGAGACACAATGCCGACTTAAGTACAGGAAGACTGAGTCTTCCTACTGTCTATGATTTGAGCGTTTCCTGTGTCACCGGTTTTACATTCCGATGCACCTCTGCAGGTTTACTGTATCCCTTGGACCTTCCCATTGACGATGAAACACAGAAATTTAATCGGAAATAAATATAAGACACACAATGCCGACTTAAGTACAGGAAGACTGAGTCTTCCTACTGTCTATGTTTTGAGCGTGTCCTGTGTCACCAGTTTTACATTCCGATGCACCTCTGCAGGTTTGCTGTATCCCTTGGACCTTCCCATTGACGATGAAACACAGAAACTGCATCGGAATTAAATATAAGAGACACAATGCCGACTTAAGTACAGGAAGACTGAGTCTTCCTACTGTCTATGTTTTGAGCGTTTCCTGTGTCACTAGTTTTACATTCCGATGCACCTCTGCAGGTTTGCTGTATCCCTTGGACCTTCCCATTGACGATGAAACACAGAAACTGCATCGGAATTAAATATAAGAGACACAATGCCGTCTTATGTACAGGAAGACTGAGTCTTCCTACTGTCTATGTTTTGAGCGTTTCCTGTGTCACCAGTTTTACATTCTGATGCACCTCTGCAGGTTTACTGTATCCCTTGGACCTTCCCATTGTCGATGAAACACAGAAATTGCATCGGAATTAAATATAAGAGACACAATGCCGACTTAAATACAGGAAGAGTGAGTCTTCCTACTGTCTATTATTTGAGTGTTTCCTGTGTCACCAGTTTTACATTCCCAAGCACCTCTACAGGTTTACTGTATCCCTTGGACCTTCACAGTGACGATGAAACACAGAAATTGCATCGGAATTAAATATAAGAGACACAATACCGACTTAAGTACAGGAAGACTAAGTCTTCCTACTGTCTATGTTTTGAGCGTTTCCTGTGTCATCAGTTTTACTTTCCGATGCACCTCTGCAGGTTTGCTATATCCCTTGGACCTTCCCATTCACGAAGAAACACAGAAATTTCATCGGGAATAAATATAAGAGACACAATGCCGACTTAAGTACAGGAAGACTGAGTCTTCCATCTGTCTATGATTTGAGCGTTTCCTGTGTCACCAGTTTTACATTCCAATGCACCTCTGCAGGTTTACTGTATCCCTTGGACCTTCCCATTGACGATGAAAAACAGATATTGCATCGGAATTTAATATAAGGGACACATTGCCGACTTAAGTACAGGAAGACTAAGTCTTCCGACTGTCTATGTTTTGAGCGTTTCCTGTGTCATCAGTTTTACTTTCCGATGAACCTCTGCAGGTTTACTATATCCCTTGGACCTTCCCATTCACGATGAAACACAGAAATTTCATCGGAATTAAATATAAGAGACACAATGCCGACTTAAGTACAGGAACACTGAGTCTTCCTACTGTCTATGTTTTGAGCGTTTCCTGTGTCAACACTTTCACATTCCGATTCACCTCTGCAGGTTTACTGTATCCATTGGACCTTCCCATTTACGATAAAACACAGATATTTCATCGGAATAAAATATAAGAGACACAACGCCGACTTAAGTACAAGAAATCTGAGTCTTCCTACTGTCTATGATTTGAGCGTTTCCTGAGTCACCAGTTTTACATTCCGATTCACCGCTGCAGGTTTACTGTATCCATTGGACCTTCCCATTTACGATGAAACACAGAAATTGCATCATAATTAAATACAAGAGACACAACGCCGACTTAACTACAAGAAAACTGAGTCTTCTTACGGTCTATGTTTTGAGCGTTTCCTGTGTCACCAGTTTTACATTCCGATGCACCCCTGCCGGTTTACTGTATCCCTTGGACCTTCCCATTGTCGATGAGACACAGAAATCGCATCGGAATTAAATATAAGAGACACAATGCCGACTTAAGTACAGGAAGACTGAGTATTCCTACTGTCTAGGTTTTGAGCGTTTTCTGTGTCACCAGTTTTACATTCTGATGCACCTCTGCAGGTTTACTGTATCCCTTGGACCTTCCCATTGACGATGAAACACAAAAATTGCATAGGAATTAAATATAAGAGACACAATTCCGACTTAAGTACAGGAAGACTGAGTCTTCCTACTGTCTATAATTTGGGCGTTTCCTGTGTTACCAGTTTTACATTCCGATGCACCTCTACAGGTTTACTGTATCACGTGGACCTTCCCATTGACGATGAAACACAGAAAATGCATCGGAATTAAATATAAGAGACACAATGCCGACTTAAGTACAGGAACACTGAGTATTCCTACTGACTATGTTTTGAGCGTTTCCTGTGTCACCAGTTTTACATTCCGATGCACCTCTGCAGGTTTACTGTATCCATTGGACCCTCCCATTGTCGATGAAACACAGAAATTGCATCGGAATTAAATATAAGAGACACAATGCTAACTTAAGTACAGGAAGACTGAGTCTTCCTACTGTCTATGTTTTGAGCATTTCCTGTGTCAACACTTTTACATTCCGATTCAGCTCTGCAGGTTTACTGTATCCATTGGACCTTCCCATTTACGATGAAACACAGATATTTCATCGGAATTAAATATAAGAGACACAACGCCGACTTAAGTACAAGAAATATGTGTCTTCCTACTGTCTATGTTTTGAGCGTTTCCTGTGTCACCAGTTTTACATTCCGATACACCTCTGCAGGTTTACTGTATCCATTGGACCTTCCCATTTACGATGAAACACAGAAATTGCATCGGAATTAAATATAAGAGACACAATGCCGACTTAACTACAAGAAAACTGAGTCTTCTTACGGTCTATGTTTTGAGCGTTTCCTGTGTCACCAGTTTTACATTCCGATGCACCCCTGCCGGTTTACTGTATCCCTTGGACCTTCCCATTGTCGATGAGACACAGAAATCGCATCGGAATTAAATATAAGAGACACAATGCCGACTTAAGTACAGGAAGACTGAGTATTCCTACTGTCTAGGTTTTGAGCGTTTTCTGTGTCACCAGTTTTACATTCTGATGCACCTCTGCAGGTTTACTGTATCCCTTGGACCTTCCCATTGACGATGAAACACAAAAATTGCATAGGAATTAAATATAAGAGACACAATTCCGACTTAAGTACAGGAAGACTGAGTCTTCCTACTGTCTATAATTTGGGCGTTTCCTGTGTTACCAGTTTTACATTCCGATGCACCTCTACAGGTTTACTGTATCACGTGGACCTTCCCATTGACGATGAAACACAGAAAATGAATCGGAATTAAATATAAGAGACACAATGCCGACTTAAGTACAGGAACACTTAGTATTCCTACTGACTATGTTTTGAGCGTTTCCTGTGTCACCAGTTTTACATTCCGATGCACCTCTGCAGGTTTACTGTATCCATTGGACCTTCTAATTGTCGATGAAACACAGAAATCGCATCGGAATTAAATATAAGAGACACAATGCCGACTTAAGTACAGGAAGACTGAGTCTTCCTACTGTCTATGTTTTGAGCGTTTCCTGTGTCAACACTTTTACATTCCGATTCACCTCTGCAGGTTTACTGTATCCATTGGACCGTCCCATTGTCGATGAAACACAGATATTTCATCGGAATTAAATATAAGAGACACAACGCCGACTTAAGTACAAGAAATCTGAGTCTTCTTACGGTCTATGTTTTGAGCGTTTCCTGTGTCACCAGTTTTACATTCCGATGCACCCCTGCCGGTTTACTGTATCCCTTGGACCTTCCCATTGTCGATGAAGCACAGAAATCGCATCGGAATTAAATATAAGAGACACAATGTCGACTTAAGTACAGGAAGACTGAGTCTTCCTACTGTCTATGTTTTGAGCGTTTCCTGTGTCACTAGTTTTACATTCCGATGCACCTCTGCAGGTTTACTGTATCCCTTGGACCTTCCCATTGACTATGAAACACAGAAATTGCTTCGGAATTAAATATAAGAGACACAATGCCGACTTAAGTACAGGAAGACAGAGTCTTCCTACTGTCTATAATTTGAGCGTTTCCTGTGTCACCAGTTTTACATTCCGATGCACCTCTGCAGGTTTACTGTATCCCTTGGACCTTCCCATTGTCGATGAAACACCGATATTTCATCGGAATCAAATATAAGAGACACAACGCCGACTTAAGTACAAGAAATCTGAGTCTTCTTACGGTCTATGTTTGAGCGTTTCCTGTGTCACCAGTTTTACATTCCGATGCACCCCTGCCGGTTTACTGTATCCCTTGGACCTTCCCATTGTCGATGAAACACAGAAATCGCATCGGAATTAAATATAAGAGACACAATGCCGACATAAGTACAGGAAGACTGAGTCTTCCTACTGTCTATGTTTTGAGCGTTTCCTGTGTCACTAGTTTTACATTCCGATGCACCTCTGCAGGTTTACTGTATCCCTTGGACCTTCCCATTGACTATGAAACACAGAAATTGCTTCGGAATTAAATATAAGAGACACAATGCCGTCTTATGTACAGGAAGACTGAGACTTCCTACTGTCTATGTTTTGAGCGTTTCCTGTGTCACCAGTTTTCCATTCTGATGTACCTCTGCAGGTTTACTGTATCCCTTGGACCTTCCCATTGTCGATGAAACACAGAAATTTCTTCGGAATTAAATATAAGAGACAAAATGCCGACTTAAGTACAGGAAGACTGAGTCTTCCTACTGTCTATAATTTGAGCGTTTCCTGTGTCACCAGATTTACATTCCGATGCACTTCTACAGGTTTATCGTATCCCTTGGACCTTCACAGTGACGATGAAACACAGAAATTGCATCGGAATTAAATATAAGAGACACAATGCCGACTGAAGTAGAGGAAGACTAAGTCTTCCTACTGTCTATGTTTTGAGCGTTTCCTGTGTCATCAGTTTTACTTTCCGATGCACCTCTGCAGGTTTACTACACTCCTTGGACCTTCCCATTCACGATGAAGCACAGAAATTTCATCGGAAATAAATATAAGAGGCACAATGTCGACTTAAGTACAGGAAGACTGAGTCTTCCTACTGTCTATAATTTGAGCGTATCCTGTGTCACCAGTTTTACATTCCGATGCACCTCTGCAGGATTACTGTATCCCTTGGACCTTCCCATTGGCGATGAAACACACAAATTACATCGAAATTAAATATAAGAGACACAATGCCGACTTAAGTACAGGAAGACTGAGTCATCCTACTGTCTATGTTTTGAGCGTTTCCTGTGTCGACAGTTTGACATTCCGATTCACCTCTGCAGGTTTACTGTATCCATTGGACCTTTCCATTGACGATGAAACACAGAAATTGCATCGGAATTAAATATAAGAGACACAATGCCGACTTAAGTACAGGAAGACTGAGTCTTCCTACTGTCTATGTTTTGAGCGTTTCCTGTGTCACCAGTTTTACATTCTGATGCACCTCTGCAGGTTTACTGTATCCCTTGGACCTTCCCATTGACGATGAAACACAGAAATTGCATCGGAATTAAATATAAGAGACACAATGCCGACTTAAGTACAGGAAGACTGAGTCTTCCTACTGTCTATGTTTTGAGCGTTTCCTGTGTCAACACTTTTACATTCCGATTCACCTCTGCAGGTTTACTGTATCCATTGGACCTTCCCATTTACGATAAAACACAGATATTTCATCGGAATAAAATATAAGAGACACAACGCCGACTTAAGTACAAGAAATCTGAGTCTTCTTACGGTCTATGTTTTGAGCGCTTCCTGTGTCACCAGTTTTACATTCCGATGCACACCTGCCGGTTTACTGTATCCCTTGGACCTTCCCATTGTCGATGAACCACAGAAATCGCATCGTAATTAAATATAAGAGACACAATGCCGACTTAAGTACAGGAAGACTGAGATTTCCTACTGTCTATGTTTTGAGCGTTTCCTGTGTCACCAGTTTTACATTCCGATTCACCTCTGCAAGTTTACTGTATCAATTGGACCTTCCCATTGACGATGAAACACAGAAATTGCCTCCGAATTAAATATAAGAGACACAATGCCGACTTAAGTACAGGAAGACTAAGACTTCCTACTGTCTATGCTTTGAGCGTTTCCTGTGTCATCAGTTTTACTTTCCGATGCACCTTTGCAGGTTTACTATATTTCTTGGACCTTCCCATTCACGATGAAACACAGAAATTTCATCGGGAATAAATATAAGAAACACAATTCCGACTTAAGTACAGGAAGACTGAGTCTTCCTACTGTCTATGATTTGAGCGTTTCCTGTGTCACCGGTTTTACATTCCGATGCACCTCTGCAGGTTTACTGTATCCCTTGGACCTTCCCATTGACGATGAAACACAGAAATTTAAACGGAAATAAATATAAGACACACAATGCCGACTTAAGTACAGGAAGACTGAGTCTTCCTACTGTCTATGTTTTGAGCGTTTCCTGTGTCACCAGTTTTACATTCCGATGCACCTCTGCAGGTTTGCTGTATCCCTTGGACCTTCCCATTGACGATGAAACACAGAAACTGCATCGGAATTAAATATAAGAGACACAATGCCGACTTAAGTACAGGAAGACTGAGTCTTCCTACTGTCTATGTTTTGAGCGTTTCCTGTGTCACTAGTTTTACATTCCGATGCTCCTCTGCAGGTTTACTATATCCCTTGGACCTTCCCATTGACGATGAAACACAGAAATTGCTTCGGAATTAAATATAAGAGACACAATGCCGTCTTATGTACAGGAAGACTGAGTCTTCCTACTGTCTATGTCTTGAGCGTTTCCTGTGTCACCAGTTTTACATTCTGATGCACCTCTGCAGGTTTACTGTATCCCTTGGACCTTCCCATTGTCGATGAAACACAGAAATTGCATCGGAATTAAATATAAGAGACACAATGCCGACTTAAATACAGGAAGAGTGAGTCTTCCTACTGTCTATTATTTGAGCGTTTCCAGTGTCACCAGTTTTACATTCCCAAGCACCTCTACAGGTTTACTGTATCCCTTGGACCTTCACAGTGACGATGAAACACAGAAATTGCATCGGAATTAAATATAAGAGACACAATACCGACTTAAGTACAGGAAGACTGAGTCTTCCTACTGTCTTTGTTTACACCGTTTCCTGTGTCATCAGTTTTACATTCCGATGTAAATCTGCTGGTTTAATGTATCCATTGGACCTTCACAGTGACGATGAAACACAGAAATTGCATCGGAATTGAATATAAGAGACACAATGCAGACTGAAGTACAGGAAGACTAAGTCTTCCTACTGTCTATGTTTTGAGCGTTTCCTGTGTCATCAGTTTTACTTTCCGATGCACCTCTGCAGGTTTGCTATATCCCTTGGACCTTCCCATTCACGATGAAACACAGAAATTTCATCGGGAATAAATATAAGAGACACAATGCCGACTTAAGTACAGGAAGACTGAGTCTTCCATCTGTCTATGATTTGAGCGTTTCCTGTGTCACCAGTTTTACATTCCAATGCACCTCTGCAGGTTTACTGTATCCATTGGACCTTCCCATTGTCGATGAAACACAGAAATCGCATCGAAATTAAACATAAGAGACACAATGCCGACTTAAGTACAGGAAGACTGAGTCTTCCTACTGTCTATGTTTTGAGCGTTTCCTGTGTCATCAGTTTTACGTTCCGATGCACCTCTGCAGGTTTACTGTATCCCTTGGACCTTCCCATTGACGATGAAACACAGAAATTGCATCGGAATTAAATATAAGAGACACAATGCCGACTTAACTACAAGAAAACTGAGTCTTCTTACGGTCTATGTTTTGAGCGTTTCCTGTGTCACCAGTTTTACATTCCGATGCACCCCTGCCGGTTTACTGTATCCCTTGCACCTTCCCATTGTCGATGAAACACAGAAATCGCATCGGAATTAAATATAAGAGACACAATGCCGACTTAAGTACAGGAACACTGAGTCTTCCTACTGTCTACGTTTTGAGTGCTTCCTGTGTCACCAGTTTTATATTCCGATGCACCTCTGCAGGTTTACTGTATCCATTGTACCTTCGCATATTCGATGAAACACAGAAATCGCATCGGAATTAAATATAAGAGACACAATGCCGACTTAAGTACAGGAAGACTGAGTCTTCCTACTGTCTATGTTTTGAGCGATTCCTGTCTCACTAGTTTTACATTCCGATGCACCTGTTCAGGTTTACTGTATCCCCTGGACCTTCCCATTGACTAAGAAACACAGAAATTGCATCGGAATTAAATATAAGAGACACAATGCCGACTTAAGTACAGGTGGACTGAGTCTTCCTACTGTCTATAATTTGAGCGTTTCCTGTGTCACCAGTTTTACATTCCGATGCACCTCTGCAGGTTTACTGTATCCATTGGACCTTCTAATTGTCGATGAAACACAGAAATCGCATCGGAATTAAATATAAGAGACACAATGCCGACTTAAGTACAGGAAGACTGAGTCTTCCTACTGTCTATGTTTTGAGCGTTTCCTGTGTCACCGGTTTTACATTCCGATGCACCTCTGCAGGTTTACTGTATCCCTTGGACCTTCCCATTGTCGATGAAACACCGATATTTCATCGGAATCAAATATAAGAGACACAACGCCGACTTAAGTACAAGAAATCTGAGTCTTCTTACGGTCTATGTTTGAGCGTTTCCTGTGTCACCAGTTTTACATTCCGATGCACCCCTGCCGGTTTACTGTATCCCTTGGACCTTCCCATTGTCGATGAAACACAGAAATCGCATCGGAATTAAATATAAGAGACACAATGCCGACATAAGTACAGGAAGACTGAGTCTTCCTACTGTCTATGTTTTGAGCGTTTCCTGTGTCACTAGTTTTACATTCCGATGCACCTCTGCAGGTTTACTGTATCCCTTGGACCTTCCCATTGACTATGAAACACAGAAATTGCTTCGGAATTAAATATAAGAGACACAATGCCGTCTTATGTACAGGAAGACTGAGACTTCCTACTGTCTATGTTTTGAGCGTTTCCTGTGTCACCAGTTTTCCATTCTGATGTACCTCTGCAGGTTTACTGTATCCCTTGGACCTTCCCATTGTCGATGAAACACAGAAATTGCATCGGAATTAAATATAAGAGACAAAATGCCGACTTAAGTACAGGAAGACTGAGTCTTCCTACTGTCTATAATTTGAGCGTTTCCTGTGTCACCAGATTTACATTCCGATGCACTTCTACAGGTTTATCGTATCCCTTGGACCTTCACAGTGACGATGAAACACAGAAATTGCATCGGAATTAAATATAAGAGACACAATGCCGACTGAAGTAGAGGAAGACTAAGTCTTCCTACTGTCTATGTTTTGAGCGTTTCCTGTGTCATCAGTTTTACTTTCCGATGCACCTCTGCAGGTTTACTACACTCCTTGGACCTTCCCATTCACGATGAAGCACAGAAATTTCATCGGAAATAAATATAAGAGGCACAATGTCGACTTAAGTACAGGAAGACTGAGTCTTCCTACTGTCTATAATTTGAGCGTATCCTGTGTCACCAGTTTTACATTCCGATGCACCTCTGCAGGATTACTGTATCCCTTGGACCTTCCCATTGGCGATGAAACACACAAATTACATCGAAATTAAATATAAGAGACACAATGCCGACTTAAGTACAGGAGGACTGAGTCATCCTACTGTCTATGTTTTGAGCGTTTCCTGTGTCGACAGTTTGACATTCCGATTCACCTCTGCAGGTTTACTGTATCCATTGGACCTTTCCATTGACGATGAAACACAGAAATTGCATCGGAATTAAATATAAGAGACACAATGCCGACTTAAGTACAGGAAGACTGAGTCTTCCTACTGTCTATGTTTTGAGCGTTTCCTGTGTCACCAGTTTTACATTCTGATGCACCTCTGCAGGTTTACTGTATCCCTTGGACCTTCCCATTGACGATGAAACACAGAAATTGCATCGGAATTAAATATAAGAGACACAATGCCGACTTAAGTACAGGAAGACTGAGTCTTCCTACTGTCTATGTTTTGAGCGTTTCCTGTGTCAACACTTTTACATTCCGATTCACCTCTGCAGGTTTACTGTATCCATTGGACCTTCCCATTTACGATAAAACACAGATATTTCATCGGAATAAAATATAAGAGACACAACGCCGACTTAAGTACAAGAAATCTGAGTCTTCTTACGGTCTATGTTTTGAGCGCTTCCTGTGTCACCAGTTTTACATTCCGATGCACACCTGCCGGTTTACTGTATCCCTTGGACCTTCCCATTGTCGATGAAACACAGAAATCGCATCGTAATTAAATATAAGAGACACAATGCCGACTTAAGTACAGGAAGACTGAGATTTCCTACTGTCTATGTTTTGAGCGTTTCCTGTGTCACCAGTTTTACATTCCGATTCACCTCTGCAAGTTTACTGTATCAAATGGACCTTCCCATTGACGATGAAACACAGAAATTGCCTCCGAATTAAATATAAGAGACACAATGCCGACTTAAGTACAGGAAGACTAAGACTTCCTACTGTCTATGCTTTGAGCGTTTCCTGTGTCATCAGTTTTACTTTCCGATGCACCTTTGCAGGTTTACTATATTTCTTGGACCTTCCCATTCACGATGAAACACAGAAATTTCATCGGGAATAAATATAAGAGACACAATTCCGACTTAAGTACAGGAAGACTGAGTCTTCCTACTGTCTATGATTTGAGCGTTTCCTGTGTCACCGGTTTTACATTCCGATGCACCTCTGCAGGTTTACTGTATCCCTTGGACCTTCCCATTGACGATGAAACACAGAAATTTAAACGGAAATAAATATAAGACACACAATGCCGACTTAAGTACAGGAAGACTGAGTCTTCCTACTGTCTATGTTTTGAGCGTTTCCTGTGTCACCAGTTTTACATTCCGATGCACCTCTGCAGGTTGGCTGTATCCCTTGGACCTTCCCATTGACGATGAAACACAGAAACTGCATCGGAATTAAATATAAGAGACACAATGCCGACTTAAGTACAGGAAGACTGAGTCTTCCTACTGTCTATGTTTTGAGCGTTTCCTGTGTCACTAGTTTTACATTCCGATGCTCCTCTGCAGGTTTACTGTATCCCTTGGACCTTCCCATTGACGATGAAACACAGAAATTGCATCGGAATTAAATATAAGAGACACAATGCCGACTTAAGTACAGGAAGACTGAGTCTTCCTACTGTCTATGTTTTGAGCGTTTCCTGTGTCAACACTTTTACATTCCGATTCACCTCTGCAGGTTTACTGTATCCATTGGACGTTCCCATTTACGATAAAACACAGATATTTCATCGGAATAAAATATAAGAGACACAACGCCGACTTAAGTACAAGAAATCTGAGTCTTCTTACGGTCTATGTTTTGAGCGCTTCCTGTGTCACCAGTTTTACATTCCGATGCACACCTGCCGGTTTACTGTATCCCTTGGACCTTCCCATTGTCGATGAAACACAGAAATCGCATCGTAATTAAATATAAGAGACACAATGCCGACTTAAGTACAGGAAGACTGAGATTTCCTACTGTCTATGTTTTGAGCGTTTCCTGTGTCACCAGTTTTACATTCCGATTCACCTCTGCAAGTTTACTGTATCAATTGGACCTTCCCATTGACGATGAAACACAGAAATTGCCTCCGAATTAAATATAAGAGACACAATGCCGACTTAAGTACAGGAAGACTAAGACTTCCTACTGTCTATGCTTTGAGCGTTTCCTGTGTCATCAGTTTTACTTTCCGATGCACCTTTGCAGGTTTACTATATTTCTTGGACCTTCCCATTCACGATGAAACACAGAAATTTCATCGGGAATAAATATAAGAGACACAATTCCGACTTAAGTACAGGAAGACTGAGTCTTCCTACTGTCTATGATTTGAGCGTTTCCTGTGTCACCGGTTTTACATTCCGATGCACCTCTGCAGGTTTACTGTATCCCTTGGACCTTCCCATTGACGATGAAACACAGAAATTTAAACGGAAATAAATATAAGACACACAATGCCGACTTAAGTACAGGAAGACTGAGTCTTCCTACTGTCTATGTTTTGAGCGTTTCCTGTGTCACCAGTTTTACATTCCGATGCACCTCTGCAGGTTTGCTGTATCCCTTGGACCTTCCCATTGACGATGAAACACAGAAACTGCATCGGAATTAAATATAAGAGACACAATGCCGACTTAAGTACAGGAAGACTGAGTCTTCCTACTGTCTATGTTTTGAGCGTTTCCTGTGTCACTAGTTTTACATTCCGATGCTCCTCTGCAGGTTTACTATATCCCTTGGACCTTCCCATTGACGATGAAACACAGAAATTGCTTCGGAATTAAATATAAGAGACACAATGCCGTCTTATGTACAGGAAGACTGAGTCTTCCTACTGTCTATGTCTTGAGCGTTTCCTGTGTCACCAGTTTTACATTCTGATGCACCTCTGCAGGTTTACTGTATCCCTTGGACCTTCCCATTGTCGATGAAACACAGAAATTGCATCGGAATTAAATATAAGAGACACAATGCCGACTTAAATACAGGAAGAGTGAGTCTTCCTACTGTCTATTATTTGAGCGTTTCCAGTGTCACCAGTTTTACATTCCCAAGCACCTCTACAGGTTTACTGTATCCCTTGGACCTTCACAGTGACGATGAAACACAGAAATTGCATCGGAATTAAATATAAGAGACACAATACCGACTTAAGTACAGGAAGACTAAGTCTTCCTACTGTCTATGTTTTGAGCGTTTCCTGTGTCATCAGTTTTACTTTCCGAAGCACCTCTGCAGGTTTGCTATATCCCTTGGACCTTCCCATTCACGATGAAACACAGAAATTTCATCGGGAATAAATATAAGAGACACAATGCCGACTTAAGTACAGGAAGACTGAGTCTTCCATCTGTCTATGATTTGAGCGTTTCCTGTGTCACCAGTTTTACATTCCAATGCACCTCTGCAGGTTTACTGTATCCATTGGACCTTCCCATTGTCGATGAAACACAGAAATCGCATCGAAATTAAACATAAGAGACACAATGCCGACTTAAGTACAGGAAGACTGAGTCTTCCTACTGTCTATGTTTTGAGCGTTTCCTGTGTCATCAGTTTTACATTCCGATGCACCTCTGCAGGTTTACTGTATCCCTTGGACCTTCCCATTGACGATGAAAAACAGATATTGCATCGGAATTTAATATAAGGGACACAATGCCGACTTAAGTACAGGAAGACTAAGTCTTCCTACTGTCTATGTTTTGAGCGTTTCCTGTGTCATCAGTTTTACTTTCCGATGAACCTCTGCAGGTTTACTATATCCCTTGGACCTTCCCATTCACGATGAAACACAGAAATTTCATCGGACATAAATATGAGAGACACAATGCCGACTTAACTACAGGAAGACTGAGTCTTCCTACTGTCTATGTTTTGAACGTTTCCTGTGTCACCAGTTTTACATTCCGATGCACCTCTGCAGGTTTACTGTATCCATTGGACCTTCCCATTGTCGATGAAACACAGAAATCGCATCGGAATTAAATATAAGAGACACAATGCCGACTTAAGTACAGGAAGACTGAGTCTTCCTACTGTCTAGATTTTGATGTTTCCTGTGTCACCAGTTTTACATTCTGATGCACCTCTGCAGGTTTACTGTATCCCTTGGACCTTCCCATTGACGATGAAACACATAAATTGCATCGGAATTAAATATAAGAGACACAATGCCGACTTAAGTACAGGAAGACTGAGTCTTCCTACTGTCTATAATTTGAGCGTTTCCTGTGTCACCAGTTTTACATTCCGATGCACCTCTACAGGTTTACTGTATCACTTGGACCTTCCCATTGTCGATGAAACACAGATATTCCATCGGAATCAAATATAAGAGACACAACGCCGACTTAAGTACAAGAAATCTGAGTCTTCTTACGGTCTATGTTTGAGCGGTTCCTGTGTCACCAGTTTTACATTCCGATGCACCCCTGCCGGTTTACTGTATCCCTTGGACCTTCCCATTGTCGATGAAACACAGAAATCGAATCGGAATTAAATATAAGAGACACAATGCCGACTTAAGTACAGGAAGACTGAGTCTTCCTACTGTCTATGTTTTGAGCGATTCCTGTGTCACTAGTTTTACATTCCGATGCACCTCTGCAGGTTTACTGTATCCCTTGGACCTTCCCATTGACTATGATACACAGAAATTGCTTCGGAATTAAATATAAGAGACACAATGCCGTCTTATGTACAGGAAGACTGAGACTTCCTACTGTCTATGTTTTGAGCGTTTCCTGCGTCACCAGTTTTCCATTCTGATGTACCTCTGCAGGTTTACTGTATCCCTTGGACCTTCCCATTGTCGATGAAACACAGAAATTGCATCGGAATTAAATATAAGAGACACAATGCCGACTTAAGTACAGGAAGACTGAGTCTTCCTACTGTCTATAATTTGAGCGTTTCCTGTGTCACCAGTTTTACATTCCCAAGCACCTCTACAGGTTTACTGTATCCCTTGGACCTTCACAGTGACGATGAAACACAGAAATTGCATCGGAATTAAATATAAGAGACACAATACCGACTTAAGTACAGGAAGACTAAGTCTTCCTACTGTCTATGTTTTGAGCGATTCCTGTGTCATCAGTTTTACTTTCCGATGCACCTCTGCAGGTTTGCTATATCCCTTGGACCTTCCCATTCACGATGAAACACAGAAATTTCATCGGGAATAAATATAAGAGACACAATGCCGACTTAAGTACAGGAAGACTGAGTCTTCCATCTGTCTATGATTTGAGCGTTTCCTGTGTCACCAGTTTTACATTCCAATGCACCTCTGCAGGTTTACTGTATCCATTGGACCTTCCCATTGTCGATGAAACACAGAAATCGCATCGAAATTAAACATAAGAGACACAATGCCGACTTAAGTACAGGAAGACTGAGTCTTCCTACTGTCTATGTTTTGAGCGTTTCCTGTGTCATCAGTTTTACATTCCGATGCACCTCTGCAGGTTTACTGTATCCCTTGGACCTTCCCATTGACGATGAAAAACAGATATTGCATCGGAATTTAATATAAGGGACACAATGCCGACTTAAGTACAGGAAGACTAAGTCTTCCTACTGTCTATGTTTTGAGCGTTTCCTGTGTCATCAGTTTTACTTTCCGATGAACCTCTGCAGGTTTACTATATCCCTTGGACCTTCCCATTCACGATGAAACACAGAAATTTCATCGGACATAAATATGAGAGACACAATGCCGACTTAACTACAGGAAGACTGAGTCTTCCTACTGTCTATGTTTTGAACGTTTCCTGTGTCACCAGTTTTACATTCCGATGCACCTCTGCAGGTTTACTGTATCCATTGGACCTTCCCATTGTCGATGAAACACAGAAATCGCATCGGAATTAAATATAAGAGACACAATGCCGACTTAAGTACAGGAAGACTGAGTCTTCCTACTGTCTAGATTTTGATGTTTCCTGTGTCACCAGTTTTACATTCTGATGCACCTCTGCAGGTTTACTGTATCCCTTGGACCTTCCCATTGACGATGAAACACATAAATTGCATCGGAATTAAATATAAGAGACACAATGCCGACTTAAGTACAGGAAGACTGAGTCTTCCTACTGTCTATAATTTGAGCGTTTCCTGTGTCACCAGTTTTACATTCCGATGCACCTCTACAGGTTTACTGTATCACTTGGACCTTCCCATTGTCGATGAAACACAGATATTCCATCGGAATCAAATATAAGAGACACAACGCCGACTTAAGTACAAGAAATCTGAGTCTTCTTACGGTCTATGTTTGAGCGGTTCCTGTGTCACCAGTTTTACATTCCGATGCACCCCTGCCGGTTTACTGTATCCCTTGGACCTTCCCATTGTCGATGAAACACAGAAATCGAATCGGAATTAAATATAAGAGACACAATGCCGACTTAAGTACAGGAAGACTGAGTCTTCCTACTGTCTATGTTTTGAGCGATTCCTGTGTCACTAGTTTTACATTCCGATGCACCTCTGCAGGTTTACTGTATCCCTTGGACCTTCCCATTGACTATGATACACAGAAATTGCTTCGGAATTAAATATAAGAGACACAATGCCGTCTTATGTACAGGAAGACTGAGACTTCCTACTGTCTATGTTTTGAGCGTTTCCTGCGTCACCAGTTTTCCATTCTGATGTACCTCTGCAGGTTTACTGTATCCCTTGGACCTTCCCATTGTCGATGAAACACAGAAATTGCATCGGAATTAAATATAAGAGACACAATGCCGACTTAAGTACAGGAAGACTGAGTCTTCCTACTGTCTATAATTTGAGCGTTTCCTGTGTCACCAGTTTTACATTCCCAAGCACCTCTACAGGTTTACTGTATCCCTTGGACCTTCACAGTGACGATGAAACACAGAAATTGCATCGGAATTAAATATAAGAGACACAATACCGACTTAAGTACAGGAAGACTAAGTCTTCCTACTGTCTATGTTTTGAGCGATTCCTGTGTCATCAGTTTTACTTTCCGATGCACCTCTGCAGGTTTGCTATATCCCTTGGACCTTCCCATTCACGATGAAACACAGAAATTTCATCGGGAATAAATATAAGAGACACAATGCCGACTTAAGTACAGGAAGACTGAGTCTTCCATCTGTCTATGATTTGAGCGTTTCCTGTGTCACCAGTTTTACATTCCAATGCACCTCTGCAGGTTTACTGTATCCATTGGACCTTCCCATTGTCGATGAAACACAGAAATCGCATCGAAATTAAACATAAGAGACACAATGCCGACTTAAGTACAGGAAGACTGAGTCTTCCTACTGTCTATGTTTTGAGCGTTTCCTGTGTCATCAGTTTTACATTCCGATGCACCTCTGCAGGTTTACTGTATCCCTTGGACCTTCCCATTGACGATGAAAAACAGATATTGCATCGGAATTTAATATAAGGGACACAATGCCGACTTAAGTACAGGAAGACTAAGTCTTCCTACTGTCTATGTTTTGAGCGTTTCCTGTGTCATCAGTTTTACTTTCCGATGAACCTCTGCAGGTTTACTATATCCCTTGGACCTTCCCATTCACGATGAAACACAGAAATTTCATCGGACATAAATATGAGAGACACAATGCCGACTTAACTACAGGAAGACTGAGTCTTCCTACTGTCTATGTTTTGAACGTTTCCTGTGTCACCAGTTTTACATTCCGATGCACCTCTGCAGGTTTACTGTATCCATTGGACCTTCCCATTGTCGATGAAACACAGAAATCGCATCGGAATTAAATATAAGAGACACAATGCCGACTTAAGTACAGGAAGACTGAGTCTTCCTACTGTCTAGATTTTGATGTTTCCTGTGTCACCAGTTTTACATTCTGATGCACCTCTGCAGGTTTACTGTATCCCTTGGACCTTCCCATTGACGATGAAACACATAAATTGCATCGGAATTAAATATAAGAGACACAATGCCGACTTAAGTACAGGAAGACTGAGTCTTCCTACTGTCTATAATTTGAGCGTTTCCTGTGTCACCAGTTTTACATTCCGATGCACCTCTACAGGTTTACTGTATCACTTGGACCTTCCCATTGTCGATGAAACACAGATATTCCATCGGAATCAAATATAAGAGACACAACGCCGACTTAAGTACAAGAAATCTGAGTCTTCTTACGGTCTATGTTTGAGCGGTTCCTGTGTCACCAGTTTTACATTCCGATGCACCCCTGCCGGTTTACTGTATCCCTTGGACCTTCCCATTGTCGATGAAACACAGAAATCGAATCGGAATTAAATATAAGAGACACAATGCCGACTTAAGTACAGGAAGACTGAGTCTTCCTACTGTCTATGTTTTGAGCGATTCCTGTGTCACTAGTTTTACATTCCGATGCACCTCTGCAGGTTTACTGTATCCCTTGGACCTTCCCATTGACTATGAAACACAGAAATTGCTTCGGAATTAAATATAAGAGACACAATGCCGTCTTATGTACAGGAAGACTGAGACTTCCTACTGTCTATGTTTTGAGCGTTTCCTGCGTCACCAGTTTTCCATTCTGATGTACCTCTGCAGGTTTACTGTATCCCTTGGACCTTCCCATTGTCGATGAAACACAGAAATTGCATCGGAATTAAATATAAGAGACACAATGCCGACTTAAGTACAGGAAGACTGAGTCTTCCTACTGTCTATAATTTGAGCGTTTCCTGTGTCACCAGTTTTACATTCCCAAGCACCTCTACAGGTTTACTGTATCCCTTGGACCTTCACAGTGACGATGAAACACAGAAATTGCATCGGAATTAAATATAAGAGACACAATACCGACTTAAGTACAGGAAGACTAAGTCTTCCTACTGTCTATGTTTTGAGCGATTCCTGTGTCATCAGTTTTACTTTCCGATGCACCTCTGCAGGTTTGCTATATCCCTTGGACCTTCCCATTCACGATGAAACACAGAAATTTCATCGGGAATAAATATAAGAGACACAATGCCGACTTAAGTACAGGAAGACTGAGTCTTCCATCTGTCTATGATTTGAGCGTTTCCTGTGTCACCAGTTTTACATTCCAATGCACCTCTGTAGGTTTACTGTATCCATTGGACCTTCCCATTGTCGATGAAACACAGAAATCGCATCGAAATTAAACATAAGAGACACAATGCCGACTTAAGTACAGGAAGACTGAGTCTTCCTACTGTCTATGTTTTGAGCGTTTCCTGTGTCATCAGTTTTACATTCCGATGCACCTCTGCAGGTTTATTGTATCCCTTGGACCTTCCCATTGACGATGAGAAACAGATATTGCATCGGAATTTAATATAAGGGACACAATGCCGACTTAAGTACAGGAAGACTAAGTCTTCCTACTGTCTATGTTTTGAGCGTTTCCTGTGTCATCAGTTTTACTTTCCGATGAACCTCTGCAGGTTTACTATATCCCTTGGACCTTCCCATTCACGATGAAACACAGAAATTTCATCGGACATAAATATGAGAGACACAATGCCGACTTAAGTACAGGAAGACTGAGTCTTCCTACTGTCTATGTTTTGAACGTTTCCTGTGTCACCAGTTTTACATTCCGATGCACCTCTGCAGGTTTACTGTATCCATTGGACCTTCCCATTGTCGATGAAACACAGAAATCGCATCGGAATTAAAGATAAGAGACACAATGCCGACTTAAGTACAGGAAGACTGAGTCTTCCTACTGTCTAGGTTTTGATGTTTCCTGTGTCACCAGTTTTACATTCTGATGCACCTCTGCAGGTTTACTGTATCCCTTGGACCTTCCCATTGACGATGAAACACAGAAATTGCATCGGAATTAAATATAAGAGACACAATGCCGACTTAAGTACAGGAAGACTGAGTCTTCCTACTGTCTATAATTTGAGCGTTTCCTGTGTCACCAGTTTTACATTCCGATGCACCTCTACAGGTTTACTGTATCAGTTGGACCTTCCCATTGTCGATGAAACACAGATATTTCATCGGAATAAAATATAAGAGACACAACGCCGACTTAAGTACAAGAAATCTGAGTCTTCTTACGGTCTGTTTGAGCGTTTCCTGTGTCACCAGTTTTACATTCCGATGCACCCCTGCCGGTTTACTGTATCCCTTGGACCTTCCCATTGTCGATGAAACGAAGAAATCGCATCGGAATTAAATATAAGAGACACAATGCCGACTTAAGTACAGGAAGACTGAGTCTTCCTACTGTCTATGTTTTGAGCGATTCCTGTGTCACTAGTTTTACATTCCGATGCACCTCTGCAGGTTTACTGTATCCCTTGGACCTTCCCATTGACTATGAAACACAGAAATTGCTTCGGAATTAAATATAAGAGACACAATGGCGTCTTATGTACAGGAAGACTGAGACTTCCTACTGTCTATGTTTTGAGCGTTTCCTGTCTCACCAGTTTTCCATTCTGATGTACCTCTGCAGGTTTACTGTATCCCTTGGACCTTCCCATTGTCGATGAAACACAGAAATTGCATCGGAATTAAATATAAGAGACACAATGCCGACTTAAGTACAGGAAGACTGAGTCTTCCTACTGTCTATAATTTGAGCGTTTCCTGTGTCACCAGATTTACATTCCGATGCACTTCTACAGGTTTATCGTATCCCTTGGACCTTCACAGTGACGATGAAACACAGAAATTGCATCGGAATTAAATATAAGAGACACAATGCCGACTGAAGTAGAGGAAGACTAAGTCTTCCTACTGTCTATGTTTTGAGCGTTTCCTGTGTCGACAGTTTGACATTCCGATTCACCTCTGCAGGTTTACTGTATCCATTGGACCTTCCCATTGCCGATGAAACACAGAAATTGCATCGGAATTAAATATAAGAGACACAATACCGACTTAAGTACAGGAAGACTGAGTCTTCCTACTGTCTATGTTTTGAGCGTTTCCTGTGTCACCAGTTTTACATTCTGATGCACCTCTGCAGGTTTACTGTATCCCTTGGACCTTCCCATTGACGATGAAACACAGAAATTGCATCGGAATTAAATATAAGAGACACAACGCCGACTTAAATACAAGAAAACTGAGTCTTCTTACGGTCTATGTTTTGAGCGTTTCCTGTGTCACCAGTTTTACATTCCGATGCACCCCTGCCGGTTTACTGTATCCCTTGGAACTTCCCATTGTCGATGAAACACAGAAATCGCATCGCAATTAAATATAAGAGACACAATGCCGACTTAAGTACAGGAACACTGAGTCTTCCTACTGTCTACGTTTTGAGCGTTTCCTGTGTCACCAGTTTTACATTCCGATGCACCTCTGCAGGTTTACTGTATCCATTGTACTTTCCCATTGTCGATGAAACACAGAAATCGCATCGGAATTAAATATAAGAGACACAATGCCGACTTAAGTACAGGAAGACTGAGTATTCCTACTGTCTAGGTTTTGAGCGTTTTCTGTGTCACCAGTTTTACATTCTGATGCACCTCTGCAGGTTTACTGTATCCCTTGGACCTTCCCATTGACGATGAAACACAAAAATTGCATAGGAATTAAATATAAGAGACACAATGCCGACTTAAGTACAGGAAGACTGAGTCTTCCTACTGTCTATAATTTGAGCGTTTCCTGTGTTACCAGTTTTACATTCCGATGCACCTCTACAGGTTTACTGTATCACGTGGACCTTCCCATTGACGATGAAACACAGAAAATGCATCGGAATTAAATATAAGAGACACAATGCCGACTTAAGTACAGGAACACTGAGTATTCCTACTGTCTATGTTTTGAGCGTTTCCTGTGTCACCAGTTTTACATTCCGATGCACCTCTGCAGGTTTACTGTATCCATTGGACCCTCCCATTGTCGATGAAACACAGAAATTGCATCGGAATTAAATATAAGAGACACAATGCCAACTTAAGTACAGGAAGACTGAGTCTTCCTACTGTCTATGTTTTGAGCGTTTCCTGTGTCAACACTTTTACATTCCGATTCAGCTCTGCAGGTTTACTGTATCCATTGGACCTTCCCATTTACGATGAAACACAGAAATCGCATCGAAATTAAACATAAGAGACACAATGCCGACTTAAGTACAGGAAGACTGAGTCTTCCTACTGTCTATGTTTTGAGCGTTTCCTGTGTCATCAGTTTTACATTCCGATGCACCTCTGCAGGTTTACTGTATCCCTTGGACCTTCCCATTGACGATGAAAAACAGATATTGCATCGGAATTTAATATAAGGGACACAATGCCGACTTAAGTACAGGAAGACTAAGTCTTCCTACTGTCTATGTTTTGAGCGTTTCCTGTGTCATCAGTTTTACTTTCCGATGAACCTCTGCAGGTTTACTATATCCCTTGGACCTTCCCATTCACGATGAAACACAGAAATTTCATCGGACATAAATATGAGAGACACAATGCCGACTTAAGTACAGGAAGACTGAGTCTTCCTACTGTCTATGTTTTGAACGTTTCCTGTGTCACCAGTTTTACATTCCGATGCACCTCTGCAGGTTTACTGTATCCATTGGACCTTCCCATTTACGATAAAACACAGATATCTCATCGGAATAAAATATAAGAGACACAACGCCGACTTAAGTACAAGAAATCTGAGTCTTCCTACTGTCTATGATTTGAGCGTTTCCTGAAACACCAGTTTTACATTCCGATTCACCGCTGCAGGTTTACTGTATCCATTGGACCTTCCCATTTACGATGAAACACAGAAATTGCATCGGAATTAAATATAAGAGACACAATGCCGACTTAAGTACAGGTAGACAGAGTCTTCCTACTGTCTATAATTTGAGCGTTTCCTGTGTCACCAGTGTTACATTCCGATGCACCTCTGCAGGTTTACTGTATCCCTTGGACCTTCCTATTGTCGATGAAACACCGATATTTCATCGGAATCAAATATAAGAGACACAACGCCGACTTAAGTACAAGAAATCTGAGTCTTCTTACGGTCTATGTTTGAGCGTTTCCTGTGTCACCAGTTTTACATTCCGATGCACCCCTGCCGGTTTACTGTATCCCTTGGACCTTCCCATTGTCGATGAAACACAGAAATCGCATCGGAATTAAATATAAGAGACACAATGCCGACATAAGTACAGGAAGACTGAGTCTTCCTACTGTCTATGTTTTGAGCGTTTCCTGTGTCACTAGTTTTACATTCCGATGCACCTCTGCAGGTTTACTGTATCCCTTGGACCTTCCCATTGACTATGAAACACAGAAATTGCTTCGGAATTAAATATAAGAGACAGAATGCCGTCTTATGTACAGGAAGACTGAGACTTCCTACTGTCTATGTTTTGAGCGTTTCCTGTGTCACCAGTTTTCCATTCTGATGTACCTCTGCAGGTTTACTGTATCCCTTGGACCTTCCCATTGTCGATGAAACACAGAAATTGCATCGGAATTAAATATAAGAGACACAATGCCGACTGAAGTAGAGGAAGACTAAGTCTTCCTACTGTCTATGTTTTGAGCGTTTCCTGTGTCATCAGTTTTACTTTCCGATGCACCTCTGCAGGTTTACTATACTCCTTGGACCTTCCCATTCACGATGTAACACAGAAATTTCATCGGAAATAAATATAGGAGGCACAATGTCGACTTAAGTACAGGAAGACTGAGTCTTCCTACTGTCTATAATTTGAGCGTTTCCTGTGTCACCAGTTTTACATTCCGATGCACCTCTGCAGGATTACTGTATCCCTTGGACCTTCCCATTGGCGATGAAACACACAAATTCCATCGAAATTAAATATAAGAGACACAATGCCGACTTAAGTACAGGAAGACTGAGTCATCCTACTGTCTATGTTTTGAGCGTTTCCTGTGTCGACAGTTTGACATTCCGATTCACCTCTGCAGGTTTACTGTATCCATTGGACCTTCCCATTGACGATGAAACACAGAAATTGCATCGGAATTAAATATAAGAGACACAATGCCGACTTAAGTACAGGAAGACTGAGTCTTCCTACTGTCTATGTTTTGAGCGTTTCCTGTGTCACCAGTTTTACATTCTGATGCACCTCTGCAGGTTTACTGTATCCCTTGGACCTTCCCATTGACGATGAAACACAGAAATTGCATCGGAATTAAATATAAGAGACACAATGCCGACTTAAGTACAGGAAGACTGAGTCTTCCTACTGTCTATGTTTTGAGCGTTTCCTGTGTCAACACTTTTACATTCCGATTCACCTCTGCAGGTTTACTGTATCCATTGGACCTTCCCATTTACGAAAAAACACAGATATTTCATCGGAATAAAATATAAGAGACACAACGCCGACTTAAGTACAAGAAATCTGAGTCTTCTTACGGTCTATGTTTTGAGCGTTTCCTGTGTCACCAGTTTTACATTCCGATGCACACCTGCCGGTTTACTGTATCCCTTGGACCTTCCCATTGTCGATGAAACACAGAAATCGCATCGTAATTAAATATAAGAGACACAATGCCGACTTAAGTACAGGAAGACTGAGTCTTCCTACTGTCTATGTTTTGAGCGTTTCCTGTGTCACCAGTTTTACATTCCGATTCACCTCTGCAGGTTTACTGTACCAATTGGACCTTCCCATTGACGATGAAACACAGAAATTTCATCGGAAATAAATATAAGAGACACAATGCCGACTTAAGTACAGGAAGACTGAGTCTTCCTACTGTCTATAATTTGAGCGTTTCCTGTGTTACCAGTTTTACATTCCGATGCACCTCTACAGGTTTACTGTATCACGTGGACCTTCCCATTGACGATGAAACACAGAAAATGCATCGGAATTAAATATAAGAGACACAATGCCGACTTAAGTACAGGAACACTGAGTATTCCTACTGTCTATGTTTTGAGCGTTTCCTGTGTCACCAGTTTTACATTCCGATGCACCTCTGCAGGTTTACTGTATCCATTGGACCCTCCCATTGTCGATGAAACACAGAAATTGCATCGGAATTAAATATAAGAGACACAATGCCAACTTAAGTACAGGAAGACTGAGTCTTCCTACTGTCTATGTTTTGAGCGTTTCCTGTGTCAACACTTTTACATTCCGATTCAGCTCTGCAGGTTTACTGTATCCATTGGACCTTCCCATTTACGATGAAACACAGAAATCGCATCGAAATTAAACATAAGAGACACAATGCCGACTTAAGTACAGGAAGACTGAGTCTTCCTACTGTCTATGTTTTGAGCGTTTCCTGTGTCATCAGTTTTACATTCCGATGCACCTCTGCAGGTTTACTGTATCCCTTGGACCTTCCCATTGACGATGAAAAACAGATATTGCATCGGAATTTAATATAAGGGACACAATGCCGACTTAAGTACAGGAAGACTAAGTCTTCCTACTGTCTATGTTTTGAGCGTTTCCTGTGTCATCAGTTTTACTTTCCGATGAACCTCTGCAGGTTTACTATATCCCTTGGACCTTCCCATTCACGATGAAACACAGAAATTTCATCGGACATAAATATGAGAGACACAATGCCGACTTAAGTACAGGAAGACTGAGTCTTCCTACTGTCTATGTTTTGAACGTTTCCTGTGTCACCAGTTTTACATTCCGATGCACCTCTGCAGGTTTACTGTATCCATTGGACCTTCCCATTTACGATAAAACACAGATATCTCATCGGAATAAAATATAAGAGACACAACGCCGACTTAAGTACAAGAAATCTGAGTCTTCCTACTGTCTATGATTTGAGCGTTTCCTGAAACACCAGTTTTACATTCCGATTCACCGCTGCAGGTTTACTGTATCCATTGGACCTTCCCATTTACGATGAAACACAGAAATTGCATCGGAATTAAATATAAGAGACACAATGCCGACTTAAGTACAGGTAGACAGAGTCTTCCTACTGTCTATAATTTGAGCGTTTCCTGTGTCACCAGTGTTACATTCCGATGCACCTCTGCAGGTTTACTGTATCCCTTGGACCTTCCTATTGTCGATGAAACACCGATATTTCATCGGAATCAAATATAAGAGACACAACGCCGACTTAAGTACAAGAAATCTGAGTCTTCTTACGGTCTATGTTTGAGCGTTTCCTGTGTCACCAGTTTTACATTCCGATGCACCCCTGCCGGTTTACTGTATCCCTTGGACCTTCCCATTGTCGATGAAACACAGAAATCGCATCGGAATTAAATATAAGAGACACAATGCCGACATAAGTACAGGAAGACTGAGTCTTCCTACTGTCTATGTTTTGAGCGTTTCCTGTGTCACTAGTTTTACATTCCGATGCACCTCTGCAGGTTTACTGTATCCCTTGGACCTTCCCATTGACTATGAAACACAGAAATTGCTTCGGAATTAAATATAAGAGACAGAATGCCGTCTTATGTACAGGAAGACTGAGACTTCCTACTGTCTATGTTTTGAGCGTTTCCTGTGTCACCAGTTTTCCATTCTGATGTACCTCTGCAGGTTTACTGTATCCCTTGGACCTTCCCATTGTCGATGAAACACAGAAATTGCATCGGAATTAAATATAAGAGACACAATGCCGACTGAAGTAGAGGAAGACTAAGTCTTCCTACTGTCTATGTTTTGAGCGTTTCCTGTGTCATCAGTTTTACTTTCCGATGCACCTCTGCAGGTTTACTATACTCCTTGGACCTTCCCATTCACGATGTAACACAGAAATTTCATCGGAAATAAATATAGGAGGCACAATGTCGACTTAAGTACAGGAAGACTGAGTCTTCCTACTGTCTATAATTTGAGCGTTTCCTGTGTCACCAGTTTTACATTCCGATGCACCTCTGCAGGATTACTGTATCCCTTGGACCTTCCCATTGGCGATGAAACACACAAATTCCATCGAAATTAAATATAAGAGACACAATGCCGACTTAAGTACAGGAAGACTGAGTCATCCTACTGTCTATGTTTTGAGCGTTTCCTGTGTCGACAGTTTGACATTCCGATTCACCTCTGCAGGTTTACTGTATCCATTGGACCTTCCCATTGACGATGAAACACAGAAATTGCATCGGAATTAAATATAAGAGACACAATGCCGACTTAAGTACAGGAAGACTGAGTCTTCCTACTGTCTATGTTTTGAGCGTTTCCTGTGTCACCAGTTTTACATTCTGATGCACCTCTGCAGGTTTACTGTATCCCTTGGACCTTCCCATTGACGATGAAACACAGAAATTGCATCGGAATTAAATATAAGAGACACAATGCCGACTTAAGTACAGGAAGACTGAGTCTTCCTACTGTCTATGTTTTGAGCGTTTCCTGTGTCAACACTTTTACATTCCGATTCACCTCTGCAGGTTTACTGTATCCATTGGACCTTCCCATTTACGAAAAAACACAGATATTTCATCGGAATAAAATATAAGAGACACAACGCCGACTTAAGTACAAGAAATCTGAGTCTTCTTACGGTCTATGTTTTGAGCGTTTCCTGTGTCACCAGTTTTACATTCCGATGCACACCTGCCGGTTTACTGTATCCCTTGGACCTTCCCATTGTCGATGAAACACAGAAATCGCATCGTAATTAAATATAAGAGACACAATGCCGACTTAAGTACAGGAAGACTGAGTCTTCCTACTGTCTATGTTTTGAGCGTTTCCTGTGTCACCAGTTTTACATTCCGATTCACCTCTGCAGGTTTACTGTACCAATTGGACCTTCCCATTGACGATGAAACACAGAAATTTCATCGGAAATAAATATAAGAGACACAATTCCGACTTAAGTACAGGAAGACTGAGTCTTCCTACTGTCTATGATTTGAGCGTTTCCTGTGTCACCGGTTTTACATTCCGATGCACCTCTGCAGGTTTACTGTATCCCTTGGACCTTCCCATTGACGATGAAACACAGAAATTTAATCGGAAATAAATATAAGACACACAATGCCGACTTAAGTACAGGAAGACTGAGTCTTCCTGCTGTCTATGTTTTGAGCGTTTCCTGTGTCACCAGTTTTACATTCCGATGCACCTCTGCAGGTTTGCTGTATCCCTTGGACCTTCCCATTGACGATGAAACACAGAAACTGCATCGGAATTAAATATAAGAGACACAATGCCGACTTAAGTACAGGAAGACTGAGTCTTCCTACTGTCTATGTTTTGAGCGTTTCCTGTGTCACTAGTTTTACATTCCGATGCTCCTCTGCAGGTTTACTGTATCCCTTGGACCTTCCCATTGACGATGAAACACAGAAATTGCTTCGGAATTAAATATAAGAGACACAATGCCGTCTTATGTACAGGAAGACTGAGTCTTCCTACTGTCTATGTTTTGAGCGTTTCCTGTGTCACCAGTTTTACATTCTGATGCACCTCTGCAGGTTTACTGTATCCCTTGGACCTTCCCATTGTCGATGAAACACAGAAATTGCATCGGAATTAAATATAAGAGACACAATGCCGACTTAAATACAGGAAGAGTTAGTCTTCCTACTGTCTATTATTTGAGCGTTTCCTGTGTCACCAGTTTTACATTCTCAAGCACCTCTACAGGTTTACTGTATCCCTTGGACCTTCACAGTGACGATGAAACACAGAAATTGCATCGGAATTAAATATAAGAGACACAATACCGACTTAAGTACAGGAAGACTAAGTCTTCCTACTGTCTATGTTTTGAGCGATTCCTGTGTCATCAGTTTTACTTTCCGATGCACCTCTGCAGGTTTGCTATATCCCTTGGACCCTCCCATTCACGATGAAACACAGAAATTTCATCGGGAATAAATATAAGAGACACAATGCCGACTTAAGTACAGGAAGACTGAGTCTTCCATCTGTCTATGATTTGAGCGTTTCCTGTGTCACCAGTTTTACATTCCAATGCACCTCTGCAGGTTTACTGTATCCATTGGACCTTCCCATTGTCGATGAAACACAGAAATCGCATCGAAATTAAACATAAGAGACACAATGCCGACTTAAGTACAGGAAGACTGAGTCTTCCTACTGTCTATGTTTTGAGCGTTTCCTGTGTCATCAGTTTTACATTCCGATGCACCTCTGCAGGTTTACTGTATCCCTTGGACCTTCCCATTGACGATGAAAAACAGATATTGCATCGGAATTTAATATAAGGGACACAATGCCGACTTAAGTACAGGAAGACTGAGTCTTCCTACTGTCTATGTTTTGAACGTTTCCTGTGTCACCAGTTTTACATTCCGATGCACTGCAAGTTTGCTGTATCCCTTGGACCTTCCCATTGACGATGATACACAGAAATTGCATCGGAAGTAAATATAAGAGACACAATGCCGACATAAGTACAAGAAAACTGAGTCTTCTTATGGTCTATGTTTTAAGCGTTTCCTGTGTCACCAGTTTTACATTCCGATGCACATCTGCGGGTTTACTGTATCCTTGGACCTTCCCATTGACGATGAAACACAGAAATTGCATCGGAATTAAATATAAGAGACACAATGCCGACTTAAGTACAGGAAGACTGAGTCTTCCTACTGTCAAGGTTTGGCCGTTTTCTGTGTCACCAGTTTTACATTCTGATGCACCTCTGCAGGTTTACTGTATCCCTTGGACCTTCCCATTGACGATGAAACACAGAAATTGCATCGGAATTAAATATAAGAGACGCAATGCCGACTTAAGTACAGGAAGACTGAGTCTTCCTACTGTCTATAATTTGAGCGTTTGTTGTGTCACCAGTTTTACATTCCGATGCACCTCTACAGCCTTACTGTATCCCTTGGACCTTCACAGTGACGATGAAACACAGAAATTGCATCGGAATTAAATATAAGAGACACAATGACGACTTAAGTACAAGAAAACAGTCTTCTTACAGTCAATATTTTGAGCGTTTCCTGTGTCACCATTTTTACATTCCGATGCACCTCTGCAGGTTTACTGTATCCCTTGGACCTTCCCATTGGCGATCAAACCCACAAATTGCATTGAAATGAAATATAAGAGACACAATGCAGACTTAAATACGGGAAGACTGAGTCTTCCTACTGTCTATGTTTTGAGCGTTTCCTGTGTCACCAGTTTTACATTCCGATGCACCTCTGCCGGTTTACTGTATCCCTTGGACCTTCCCATTGTCGATGAAACACAGAAATCGCATCGGAATTAAATATAGGATACACAATGCCGACTTAAGTACAGGAAGACTGAGTCTTCGTACTGTCTATGTTTTGAGAGTTTCCTGTGTCATCAGTTTTACATTCCGATCCACCTCTGCAGGTTTACTGTACCCCTTGGACCTTCCCATTGACGATGAAAAACAGATATTGCGTCGGAATTAAATATAAGAGACACAATGCCGACTTAAGTACAGGAAGACTAAGTCTTCCTACTGTCTATGTTTTGAGCGTTTCCTGTGTCATCAGTTTTACTTTCCGATGCACCTCTGCAGGTTTACTATATCCCTTGGACCTTCTCATTCACGATGAAACACAGAAATTTCATCGGAAATAAATTTGAGAGACACAATGCCGACTTAAGTACAGGAGGACTAAGTCTTCCTACTGTCTATGTTTTGAGCGTTTCCTGTGTCATCTGTTTTACTTTCCGATGCACCTCTGCAGGTTTACTATATCCCTTGGACCTTCTCGTTCACGATGAAACAAAGAAATTTCATCGGAAATAAATATGAGAGACACAATGCCGACTTAAGTACAGGAAGACTGAGTCTTCTTACGGTCTATGTTTTGAGCGTTTCCTGTGTCACCAGTTTTACATTCCGATGCACATCTGCGCTTTTACTGTATCCCTTGGACCTTCCCATTGACGATTAAACACAGAAATTGCATCGGAATTAAATATAAGAGACACAATGCCGACTTAAGTACAGCAAGACTGAGTCTTCCTACTGTCAAGCTTTGGCCGTTTCCTGTGTCACCAGATTTACATTCCGATGCACCTCTCAAGCCTTACTGTATCCCTTGGACCATCACAGTGACGATGAAACACAGAAATTGCATCGGAATAAATATAAGAGACACAATGCCGACATAAGAACAGGTAGACTAAGTCTTCCTACTGTCTATGTTTGATCGTTTCCTGTGTCACCAGTTTTACATTCCGATGGACCTCTGCAGGTTTACTGTATCCTTTGGACCTTCCCATTGACGATGAAATGCAGAAATTGCATCGGAATTAAATATAAGAGACACAACGCCGACTTAAGTACAAGAAAACTGAGTCTTCCTACTGTCTATGATTTGAGCGTTTCCTGTGTCATCAGTTTTACATTCCGATGCACCTCTGCAGGTTTACTGTATCCCTTGAGCCATCCCATTGACGATGAAACACAGAAATTGCATTGTAATTAAATATTAGGGACACAGTGCCGACTTAAGAACAGGATGACTGAGTCTTCCTACTGTCTATGTTTTGAGCGTTTCCCGTGCCACCAGTTTTACATTCCGATGCACCTCTACAGGTTTACTGTATCCCTTGGACCTTCCCACTGACGATGAATCACAGAAATTGCATCGTAATTAAATATAAGAGACACAGTGCCGACTTAAGTACAGGAAGACTGAATCTTAGTACTGTCTATGTTTTGTGCGTTTCCTGTGTCACCAGTTTTACATTCCGATGCACCTTTGCAGGTTTATTGTATCCCTTGGACCTTCCCATTGACGATGAAACACAGAAATTGCATCGGAATTAAAAATAAGATACACAATGCTAAGTACAGGAAGACTAAGTCTCCCTACTGTCTATGTTTTGAGCATTTCCTGTGTCATCAGTTTTACATTCCGATTCACCTCTGCAGGTTTACTGTATCCCTTAGACCTTCCCATTGACGATGAAACACAGAAATTGCATCGGAATTAAATATAAGAGACACAATGCCGACTTAAGTCCAGGAAGACTGAGTCTTGCTACTGTCTATGTTTTGAGCGTTTCCTGTGTCACCAGTTTTACATTCCGATGCACCTCTGCAGGTTTACTGTATCCCTTGGACCTTCCCATTGACGATGAAACACAGAAATTGCATCGGAAGTAAATATAAGAGACACAATGCCGACATAAGAACAAGAAAACTGAGTCTTCTTACGGTCTATGATTTGAGCGTTTCCTCTGTCACCAGTTTTACATTCCGATGCACATCTGTGGGTTTACTGTATTCCTTGGACCTTCCCATTGACGATGAAACACAGAAATTGCATCGGAATTAAATATAAGCGACACAATGCCAACTTAAGTACAGGAAGACTGAGTCTTCCTATTGTCAAGGATTGGCCGTTTTCTGTGTCACCAGTTTTACATTCTGATGCACCTCTGCAGGTTTACTCTATCCCTTGGACCTTCCCATTGACGATGAAACACAGAAATTGCATCGGAATTAAATATAAGAGACACAATGCCGACTTAAGTACAGGAAGACTGAGTCTTCCTACTGTCTATAATTTGAGCGTTTCCTGTGTCACCAGTTTTACATTCCGATGCACCTCTGCAGGATTACTGTATCCCTTGGACCTTCCCATTGGCGATGAAACACACAAATTCCATCGAAATTAAATATAAGAGACACAATGCCGACTTAAGTACAGGAAGACTGAGTCATCCTACTGTCTATGTTTTGAGCGTTTCCTGTGTCGACAGTTTGACATTCCGATTCACCTCTGCAGGTTTACTGTATCCATTGGACCTTCCCATTGACGATGAAACACAGAAATTGCATCGGAATTAAATATAAGAGACACAATGCCGACTTAAGTACAGGAAGACTGAGTCTTCCTACTGTCTATGTTTTGAGCGTTTCCTGTGTCACCAGTTTTACATTCTGATGCACCTCTGCAGGTTTACTGTATCCCTTGGACCTTCCCATTGACGATGAAACACAGATGTTGCATCGGAATTAAATATAAGAGACACAATGCCGACTTAAGTACAGGAAGACTGAGTCTTCCTACTGTCTATGTTTTGAGCGTTTCCTGTGTCAACACTTTTACATTCCGATTCACCTCTGCAGGTTTACTGTATCCATTGGACCTTCCCATTTACGAAAAAACACAGATATTTCATCGGAATAAAATATAAGAGACACAACGCCGACTTAAGTACAAGAAATCTGAGTCTTCTTACGGTCTATGTTTTGAGCGTTTCCTGTGTCACCAGTTTTACATTCCGATGCACACCTGCCGGTTTACTGTATCCCTTGGACCTTCCCATTGTCGATGAAACACAGAAATCGCATCGTAATTAAATATAAGAGACACAATGCCGACTTAAGTACAGGAAGACTGAGTCTTCCTACTGTCTATGTTTTGAGCGTTTCCTGTGTCACCAGTTTTACATTCCGATTCACCTCTGCAGGTTTACTGTACCAATTGGACCTTCCCATTGACGATGAAACACAGAAATTTCATCGGAAATAAATATAAGAGACACAATTCCGACTTAAGTACAGGAAGACTGAGTCTTCCTACTGTCTATGATTTGAGCGTTTCCTGTGTCACCGGTTTTACATTCCGATGCACCTCTGCAGGTTTACTGTATCCCTTGGACCTTCCCATTGACGATGAAACACAGAAATTTAATCGGAAATAAATATAAGACACACAATGCCGACTTAAGTACAGGAAGACTGAGTCTTCCTGCTGTCTATGTTTTGAGCGTTTCCTGTGTCACCAGTTTTACATTCCGATGCACCTCTGCAGGTTTGCTGTATCCCTTGGACCTTCCCATTGACGATGAAACACAGAAACTGCATCGGAATTAAATATAAGAGACACAATGCCGACTTAAGTACAGGAAGACTGAGTCTTCCTACTGTCTATGTTTTGAGCGTTTCCTGTGTCACTAGTTTTACATTCCGATGCTCCTCTGCAGGTTTACTGTATCCCTTGGACCTTCCCATTGACGATGAAACACAGAAATTGCTTCGGAATTAAATATAAGAGACACAATGCCGTCTTATGTACAGGAAGACTGAGTCTTCCTACTGTCTATGTTTTGAGCGTTTCCTGTGTCACCAGTTTTACATTCTGATGCACCTCTGCAGGTTTACTGTATCCCTTGGACCTTCCCATTGTCGATGAAACACAGAAATTGCATCGGAATTAAATATAAGAGACACAATGCCGACTTAAATACAGGAAGAGTTAGTCTTCCTACTGTCTATTATTTGAGCGTTTCCTGTGTCACCAGTTTTACATTCTCAAGCACCTCTACAGGTTTACTGTATCCCTTGGACCTTCACAGTGACGATGAAACACAGAAATTGCATCGGAATTAAATATAAGAGACACAATACCGACTTAAGTACAGGAAGACTAAGTCTTCCTACTGTCTATGTTTTGAGCGATTCCTGTGTCATCAGTTTTACTTTCCGATGCACCTCTGCAGGTTTGCTATATCCCTTGGACCCTCCCATTCACGATGAAACACAGAAATTTCATCGGGAATAAATATAAGAGACACAATGCCGACTTAAGTACAGGAAGACTGAGTCTTCCATCTGTCTATGATTTGAGCGTTTCCTGTGTCACCAGTTTTACATTCCAATGCACCTCTGCAGGTTTACTGTATCCATTGGACCTTCCCATTGTCGATGAAACACAGAAATCGCATCGAAATTAAACATAAGAGACACAATGCCGACTTAAGTACAGGAAGACTGAGTCTTCCTACTGTCTATGTTTTGAGCGTTTCCTGTGTCATCAGTTTTACATTCCGATGCACCTCTGCAGGTTTACTGTATCCCTTGGACCTTCCCATTGACGATGAAAAACAGATATTGCATCGGAATTTAATATAAGGGACACAATGCCGACTTAAGTACAGGAAGACTGAGTCTTCCTACTGTCTATGTTTTGAACGTTTCCTGTGTCACCAGTTTTACATTCCGATGCACTGCAAGTTTGCTGTATCCCTTGGACCTTCCCATTGACGATGATACACAGAAATTGCATCGGAAGTAAATATAAGAGACACAATGCCGACATAAGTACAAGAAAACTGAGTCTTCTTATGGTCTATGTTTTAAGCGTTTCCTGTGTCACCAGTTTTACATTCCGATGCACATCTGCGGGTTTACTGTATCCTTGGACCTTCCCATTGACGATGAAACACAGAAATTGCATCGGAATTAAATATAAGAGACACAATGCCGACTTAAGTACAGGAAGACTGAGTCTTCCTACTGTCAAGGTTTGGCCGTTTTCTGTGTCACCAGTTTTACATTCTGATGCACCTCTGCAGGTTTACTGTATCCCTTGGACCTTCCCATTGACGATGAAACACAGAAATTGCATCGGAATTAAATATAAGAGACGCAATGCCGACTTAAGTACAGGAAGACTGAGTCTTCCTACTGTCTATAATTTGAGCGTTTGTTGTGTCACCAGTTTTACATTCCGATGCACCTCTACAGCCTTACTGTATCCCTTGGACCTTCACAGTGACGATGAAACACAGAAATTGCATCGGAATTAAATATAAGAGACACAATGACGACTTAAGTACAAGAAAACAGTCTTCTTACAGTCAATATTTTGAGCGTTTCCTGTGTCACCATTTTTACATTCCGATGCACCTCTGCAGGTTTACTGTATCCCTTGGACCTTCCCATTGGCGATCAAACCCACAAATTGCATTGAAATGAAATATAAGAGACACAATGCAGACTTAAATACGGGAAGACTGAGTCTTCCTACTGTCTATGTTTTGAGCGTTTCCTGTGTCACCAGTTTTACATTCCGATGCACCTCTGCCGGTTTACTGTATCCCTTGGACCTTCCCATTGTCGATGAAACACAGAAATCGCATCGGAATTAAATATAGGATACACAATGCCGACTTAAGTACAGGAAGACTGAGTCTTCGTACTGTCTATGTTTTGAGAGTTTCCTGTGTCATCAGTTTTACATTCCGATCCACCTCTGCAGGTTTACTGTACCCCTTGGACCTTCCCATTGACGATGAAAAACAGATATTGCGTCGGAATTAAATATAAGAGACACAATGCCGACTTAAGTACAGGAAGACTAAGTCTTCCTACTGTCTATGTTTTGAGCGTTTCCTGTGTCATCAGTTTTACTTTCCGATGCACCTCTGCAGGTTTACTATATCCCTTGGACCTTCTCATTCACGATGAAACACAGAAATTTCATCGGAAATAAATTTGAGAGACACAATGCCGACTTAAGTACAGGAGGACTAAGTCTTCCTACTGTCTATGTTTTGAGCGTTTCCTGTGTCATCTGTTTTACTTTCCGATGCACCTCTGCAGGTTTACTATATCCCTTGGACCTTCTCGTTCACGATGAAACAAAGAAATTTCATCGGAAATAAATATGAGAGACACAATGCCGACTTAAGTACAGGAAGACTGAGTCTTCTTACGGTCTATGTTTTGAGCGTTTCCTGTGTCACCAGTTTTACATTCCGATGCACATCTGCGCTTTTACTGTATCCCTTGGACCTTCCCATTGACGATTAAACACAGAAATTGCATCGGAATTAAATATAAGAGACACAATGCCGACTTAAGTACAGCAAGACTGAGTCTTCCTACTGTCAAGCTTTGGCCGTTTCCTGTGTCACCAGATTTACATTCCGATGCACCTCTCAAGCCTTACTGTATCCCTTGGACCATCACAGTGACGATGAAACACAGAAATTGCATCGGAATAAATATAAGAGACACAATGCCGACATAAGAACAGGTAGACTAAGTCTTCCTACTGTCTATGTTTGATCGTTTCCTGTGTCACCAGTTTTACATTCCGATGGATCTCTGCAGGTTTACTGTATCCTTTGGACCTTCCCATTGACGATGAAATGCAGAAATTGCATCGGAATTAAATATAAGAGACACAACGCCGACTTAAGTACAAGAAAACTGAGTCTTCCTACTGTCTATGATTTGAGCGTTTCCTGTGTCATCAGTTTTACATTCCGATGCACCTCTGCAGGTTTACTGTATCCCTTGAGCCATCCCATTGACGATGAAACACAGAAATTGCATTGTAATTAAATATTAGGGACACAGTGCCGACTTAAGAACAGGATGACTGAGTCTTCCTACTGTCTATGTTTTGAGCGTTTCCCGTGCCACCAGTTTTACATTCCGATGCACCTCTACAGGTTTACTGTATCCCTTGGACCTTCCCACTGACGATGAATCACAGAAATTGCATCGTAATTAAATATAAGAGACACAGTGCCGACTTAAGTACAGGAAGACTGAATCTTAGTACTGTCTATGTTTTGTGCGTTTCCTGTGTCACCAGTTTTACATTCCGATGCACCTTTGCAGGTTTATTGTATCCCTTGGACCTTCCCATTGACGATGAAACACAGAAATTGCATCGGAATTAAAAATAAGATACACAATGCTAAGTACAGGAAGACTAAGTCTCCCTACTGTCTATGTTTTGAGCATTTCCTGTGTCATCAGTTTTACATTCCGATTCACCTCTGCAGGTTTACTGTATCCCTTAGACCTTCCCATTGACGATGAAACACAGAAATTGCATCGGAATTAAATATAAGAGACACAATGCCGACTTAAGTCCAGGAAGACTGAGTCTTGCTACTGTCTATGTTTTGAGCGTTTCCTGTGTCACCAGTTTTACATTCCGATGCACCTCTGCAGGTTTACTGTATCCCTTGGACCTTCCCATTGACGATGAAACACAGAAATTGCATCGGAAGTAAATATAAGAGACACAATGCCGACATAAGAACAAGAAAACTGAGTCTTCTTACGGTCTATGATTTGAGCGTTTCCTCTGTCACCAGTTTTACATTCCGATGCACATCTGTGGGTTTACTGTATTCCTTGGACCTTCCCATTGACGATGAAACACAGAAATTGCATCGGAATTAAATATAAGCGACACAATGCCAACTTAAGTACAGGAAGACTGAGTCTTCCTATTGTCAAGGATTGGCCGTTTTCTGTGTCACCAGTTTTACATTCTGATGCACCTCTGCAGGTTTACTCTATCCCTTGGACCTTCCCATTGACGATGAAACACAGAAATTGCATCGGAATTAAATATAAGAGACACAATGCCGACTTAAGTACAGGAAGACTGAGTCTTCCTACTGTCTATAATTTGAGCGTTTGCTGTGTCACCAGTTTTACATTCCGATGCACCTCTACAGCCTTACTGTATCCCTTGGACCTTCACAGTGACGATGAAACACAGAAATTGCATCGGAATTAAATATAAGAGACACAATGCCGCCTTAAGTACAGGAACACTGAGTCGTCCTACTGTCTATGTTTTGAGCGTTTCCTGTGTCACCAGTTTTACATTCTGATGCACCTCTGCAGGTTTACTGTATCCCTTGGACATTCCCATTGGCGATGAAACACAGAAATTGCATCGGAATTAAATATAAGAGACACAATGCCGACTTAAGTACAGGAAGACTAAACTTCCTACTGTCTATGATTTGAGCGTTTAATGTGTCATCAGTTTTACATTCCGATGCACCTCTGCAGGTTTACTGTATCCCTTGGACCTTTCCATTGACGATGAAAATCAGAAATTGCATCGGAATTATATATAAGAGACACAACGCCGGCTTAAGTACATGAAAACTGAGTCTTCTTACGGTCTATGTTTTGAGCGTTTCCTGTGTCACCAGGTTTGAATTCCGATGCACCTTTGCAGGTTTACTGTATCCTTGGAACTTCCCATTGACGATGAAACACAGAAATTGCATCGGAATCAAATATAAGAGACACAGTGCCGACTTAGGTACAGGAAGACTGAGTTTTAGTATTGTCTATGATTTGAGCGTTTCCTGTGTCACCAGTTTTACATTCCGATGCACCACTGCAGGTTTATTGTATCCCTTGGACCTTCCCATTGACGATGAAACACAGAAATTGCATCGCAATTAAAAATAAGAGACACAATGCTGACTTAAGTACAGGAAGACTAAGTCTCCCTACTGTCTATGTTTTGAGCGTTTCCTGTGTCATCAGTTTTCCATTCCGATGAACCTCTGCAGGTTTACTGTATCCCTTAGACCTTCCCACGAGACGATGAAACACAGAAATTGCATCGGAATTAAATATAAGAGACACAATGCCGACTTAAGTACAGGAACACTGAGTCTTCCTACTGTCTATGATTTGAGCGTTTCCTGTGTCACCAGTTTTACATTCCGATGCACCTCTTCAGGTTTACTGTATCCCTTGGACCTTCCCATTGATGATGAAACACAGAAATTGCATCGGAATTAAATATAAGAGACACAATGCCGACTGAAGTAGAGGAAGACTAAGTCTTCCTACTGTCTATGTTTTGAGCGTTTCCTGTGTCATCAGTTTTACTTTCCGATGCACCTCTGCAGGTTTACTATACTCCTTGGACCTTCCCATTCACGATGTAACACAGAAATTTCATCGGAAATAAATATAGGAGGCACAATGTCGACTTAAGTACAGGAAGACTGAGTCATCCTACTGTCTATGTTTTGAGCGTTTCCTGTGTCGACAGTTTGACATTCCGATTCACCTCTGCAGGTTTACTGTATCCATTGGACCTTCCCATTGACGATGAAACACAGAAATTGCATCGGAATTAAATATAAGAGACACAATGCCGACTTAAGTACAGGAAGACTGAGTCTTCCTACTGTCTATGTTTTGAGCGTTTCCTGTGTCACCAGTTTTACATTCTGATGCACCTCTGCAGGTTTACTGTATCCCTTGGACCTTCCCATTGACGATGAAACACAGAAATTGCATCGGAATTAAATATAAGAGACACAATGCCGACTTAAGTACAGGAAGACTGAGTCTTCCTACTGTCTATGTTTTGAGCGTTTCCTGTGTCACCAGTTTTACATTCCGATTCACCTCTGCAGGGTTACTGTATCAATTGGACCTTCCCATTGACGATGAAACACAGAAATTGCCTCCGAATTAAATATAAGAGACACAATGCCGACTTAAGTACAGGAAGACTAAGACTTCCTACTGTCTATGCTTTGAGCGTTTCCTGTGTCATCAGTTTTACTTTCCGATGCACCTTTGCAGGTTTACTATTTCCCTTGGACCTTCCCACTCACGATGAAACACAGAAATTTCATCGGAAATAAATGTAAGAGACACAATTCCGACTTAAGTACAGGAAGACTGAGTCTTCCTACTGTCTATGATTTGAGCGTTTCCTGTGTCACCGGTTTTACATTCCGATGCACCTCTGCAGGTTTACTGTATCCCTTGGACCTTCCCATTGACGATGAAACACAGAAATTTAATCGGAAATAAATATAAGACACACAATGCCGACTTAAGTACAGGAAGACTGAGTCTTCCTGCTGTCTATGTTTTGAGCGTTTCCTGTGTCACCAGTTTTACATTCCGATGCACCTCTGCAGGTTTGCTGTATCCCTTGGACCTTCCCATTGACGATGAAACACAGAAACTGCATCGGAATTAAATATAAGAGACACAATGCCGACTTAAGTACAGGAAGACTGAGTCTTCCTACTGTCTATGTTTTGAGCGTTTCCTGTGTCACTAGTTTTACATTCCGATGCTCCTCTGCAGGTTTACTGTATCCCTTGGACCTTCCCATTGACGATGACACACAGAAATTGCTTCGGAATTAAATATAAGAGACACAATGCCGTCTTATGTACTGGAAGACTGAGTCTTCCTACTGTCTATGTTTTGAGCGTTTCCTGTGTCACCAGTTTTACATTCTGATGCAACTCTGCAGGTTTACTGTATCCCTTGGACCTTCCCATTGTCGATGAAACACAGAAATTGCATCGGAATTAAATATAAGAGACACAATGCCGACTTAAATACAGGAAGAGTGAGTCTTCCTACTGTCTATTATTTGAGCGTTTCCTGTGTCACCAGTTTTACATTCTCAAGCACCTCTACAGGTTTACTGTATCCCTTGGACCTTCACAGTGACGATGAAACACAGAAATTGCATCGGAATTAAATATAAGAGACGCAATACCGACTTAAGTACAGGAAGACTAAGTCTTCCTACTGTCTATGTTTTGAGCGTTTCCTGTGTCATCAGTTTTACTTTCCGATGCACCTCTGCAGGTTTGCTATATCCCTTGGACCTTCCCATTCACGATGAAACACAGAAATTTCATCGGGAATAAATATAAGAGACACAATGCCGACTTAAGTACAGGAAGACTGAGTCTTCCATCTGTCTATGATTTGAGCGTTTCCTGTGTCACCAGTTTTACATTCCAATGCACCTCTGCAGGTTTACTGTATCCATTGGACCATCCCATTGTCGATGAAACACAGAAATCGCATCGAAATTAAACATAAGAGACACAATGCCGACTTAAGTACAGGAAGACTGAGTCTTCCTACTGTCTATGTTTTGAGCGTTTCCTGTGTCATCAGTTTTACATTCCGATGCACCTCTGCAGGTTTACTGTATCCCTTGGACCTTCCCATTGACGATGAAAAACAGATATTGCATCGGAATTTAATATAAGGGACACAATGCCGACTTACGTACAGGAAGACTAAGTCTTCCTACTGTCTATGTTTTGAGCGTTTCCTGTGTCATCAGTTTTACTTTCCGATGAACCTCTGCAGGTTTACTATATCCCTTGGACCTTCCCATTCACGATGAAACACAGAAATTTCATCGGACATAAATATGAGAGACACAATGCCGACTTAAGTACAGGAAGACTGAGTCTTCCTACTGTCTATGTTTTGAACGTTTCCTGTGTCACCAGTTTTACATTCCGATGCACTGCAAGTTTGCTGTATCCCTTGGACCTTCCCATTGACGATGATACACAGAAATTGCATCGGAAGTAAATATAAGAGACACAATGCCGACATAAGTACAAGAAAACTGAGTCTTCTTACGGTCTATGTTTTAAGCGTTTCCTGTGTCACCAGTTTTACATTCCGATGCACATCTGCGGGTTTACTGTATCCTTGGACCTTCCCATTGACGATGAAACACAGAAATTGCATCGGAATTAAATGTAAGAGACACAATGCCGACTTAAGTACAGGAAGACTGAGTCTTCCTACTGTCAAGGTTTGGCCGTTTTCTGTGTCACCAGTTTTACATTCTGATGCACCTCTGCAGGTTTACTGTATCCCTTGGACCTTCCCATTGACGATGAAAAACAGAAATTGCATCGGAATTAAATATAAGAGACGCAATGCCGACTTAAGTACAGGAAGACTGAGTCTTCCTACTGTCTATAATTTGAGCGTTTGTTGTGTCACCAGTTTTACATTCCGATGCACCTCTACAGCCTTACTGTATCCCTTGGACCTTCACAGTGACGATGAAACACAGAAATTGCATCGGAATTAAATATAAGAGACACAATGACGACTTAAGTACAAGAAAACAGTCTTCTTACAGTCAATATTTTGAGCGTTTCCTGTGTCACCATTTTTACATTCCGATGCACCTCTGCAGGTTTACTGTATCCCTTGGACCTTCCCATTGGCGATCAAACCCACAAATTGCATTGAAATGAAATATAAGAGACACAATGCAGACTTAAATACGGGAAGACTGAGTCTTCCTACTGTCTATGTTTTGAGCGTTTCCTGTGTCACCAGTTTTACATTCCGATGCACCTCTGCCGGTTTACTGTATCCCTTGGACCTTCCCATTGTCGATGAAACACAGAAATCGCATCGGAATTAAATATAGGATACACAATGCCGACTTAAGTACAGGAAGACTGAGTCTTCCTACTGTCTATGTTTTGAGAGTTTCCTGTGTCATCAGTTTTACATTCCGATCCACCTCTGCAGGTTTACTGTACCCCTTGGACCTTCCCATTGACGATGAAAAACAGATATTGCGTCGGAATTAAATATAAGAGACACAATGCCGACTTAAGTACAGGAAGACTAAGTCTTCCTACTGTCTATGTTTTGAGCGTTTCCTGTGTCATCAGTTTTACTTTCCGATGCACCTCTGCAGGTTTACTATATCCCTTGGACCTTCTCATTCACGATGAAACACAGAAATTTCATCGGAAATAAATATGAGAGACACAATGCCGACTTAAGTACAGGAGGACTAAGTCTTCCTACTGTCTATGTTTTGAGCGTTTCCTGTGTCATCTGTTTTACTTTCCTATGCACCTCTGCAGGTTTACTATATCCCTTGGACCTTCTCGTTCACGATGAAACAAAGAAATTTCATCGGAAATAAATATGAGAGACACAATGCCGACTGAAGTACAGGAAGACTGAGTCTTCCTACTGTCTATGTTTTGGGCGTTTCCTGTGTCACCAGTTTTACATTCCGATGCACCTCTGCAGGTTTACTGTATCCCTTGAACCTTCCCATTGACGATGAAGCACAGAAATTGCATCGGAACTAAATATAAGAGACACAATGCCGACATAAGTACAAGAAAACTGAGTCTTCTTACGGTCTATGTTTTGAGCGTTTCCTGTGTCACCAGTTTTACATTCCGATGCACATCTGCGCTTTTACTGTATCCCTTGGACCTTCCCATTGACGATTAAACACAGAAATTGCATCGGAATTAAATATAAGAAACACAATGCCGACTTAAGTACAGCAAGACTGAGTCTTCCTACTGTCAAGCTTTGGCCGTTTCCTGTGTCACCAGATTTACATTCCGATGCACCTCTCAAGCCTTACTGTATCCCTTGGACCATCACAGTGACGATGAAACACAGAAATTGCATCGGAATAAATATAAGAGACACAATGCCGACTTAAGTACAAGAAAACAGTCGTCTTACGGTCAATGTTTTGAGCGTTTCCTGTGTCACCAGTTTTACATTCCGATGCACCTCTGCAGGTTTACTGTATCCCTTGGACCTTCCCATTCGCGATGAAACCCACAAATTGCATCGAAATTAAATATAAGAGACACAATGCCGACATAAGTACAGGTAGACTAAGTCTTCCTACTGTCTATGTTTGATCGTTTCCTGTGTCACCAGTTTTACATTCCGATGGACCTCTGCAGGTTTACTGTATCCATTGGACCTTCCCATTGACGATGAAATGCAGAAATTGCATCGGAATTAAATATAAGAGACACAACGCCGACTTAAGTACAAGAAAACTGAGTCTTCCTACTGTCTATGATTTGAGCGTTTCCTGTGTCATCAGTTTTACATTCCGATGCACCTCTGCAGGTTTACTGTATCCCTTGAGCCATCCCATTGACGATGAAACACAGAAATTGCATAGGAATTAAATATTAGGGACACAGTGCCGACTTAAGAACAGGATGACTGAGTCTTCCTACTGTCTATAATTTGAGCGTTTCCTGTGTCACCAGTTTTACATTCCGATGCACCTCTGCAGGTTTACTGTATCCCTTGGACCTTCCCATTGACGATGAAACACAGAAATTGCATCGGAAGTAAATATAAGAGACACAATGCCGACATAAGTACAAGAAAACTGAGTCTTCTTACGGTCTATGTTTTGAGCGTTTCCTGTGTCACCAGTTTTACATTCCGATGCACATCTGTGGGTTTACTGTATTCCTTGGACCTTCCCATTGACGATGAAACAAAGAAATTGCATCGGAATTAAATATAAGCGACACAATGCCGACTTAAGTACAGGAAGACTGAGTCTTCCTATTGTCAAGGATTGGCCGTTTTCTGTGTCACCAGTTTTACATTCTGATGCACCTCTGCAGGTTTACTCTATCCCTTGGACCTTCCCATTGACGATGAAACACAGAAATTGCATAGGAATTAAATATTAGGGACACAGTGCCGACTTAAGAACAGGATGACTGAGTCTTCCTACTGTCTATAATTTGAGCGTTTCCTGTGTCACCAGTTTTACATTCCGATGCACCTCTGCAGGTTTACTGTATCCCTTGGACCTTCCCATTGACGATGAAACACAGAAATTGCATCGGAAGTAAATATAAGAGACACAATGCCGACATAAGTACAAGAAAACTGAGTCTTCTTACGGTCTATGTTTTGAGCGTTTCCTGTGTCACCAGTTTTACATTCCGATGCACATCTGTGGGTTTACTGTATTCCTTGGACCTTCCCATTGACGATGAAACAAAGAAATTGCATCGGAATTAAATATAAGCGACACAATGCCGACTTAAGTACAGGAAGACTGAGTCTTCCTATTGTCAAGGATTGGCCGTTTTCTGTGTCACCAGTTTTACATTCTGATGCACCTCTGCAGGTTTACTCTATCCCTTGGACCTTCCCATTGACGATGAATCACAGAAATTGCATCGGAATTAAATATAAGAGACACAGTGCCGACTTTAGTACAGGAAACTGAATCTTAGTACTGTCTATGTTTTGTGCGTTTCCTGTGTCACCAGTTTTACATTCCGATGCACCTTTGCAGGTTTATTGTATCCCTTGGACCTTCCCATTGACGATGAAACACAGAAATTGCATCGGAATTAAAAATAAGATACACAATGCTAAGTACAGGAAGACTAAGTCTCCCTACTGTCTATGTTTTGAGCGTTTCCTGTGTCATCAGTTTTACATTCCGATTCACCTCTGCAGGTTTACTGTATTCCTTAGACCTTCCCATTGACGATGAAACACAGAAATAGCATCGGAATTAAATATAAGAGACACAATGCCGACTTAAGTCCAGGAAGACTGAGTCTTCCTACTGTCTATGTTTTGAGCGTTTCCTGTGTCACCAGTTTTACATTCCGATGCACCTCTGCAGGTTTACTGTATCCCTTGGACCTTCCCATTGACGATGAAACACAGAAATTGCATCGGAAGTAAATATAAGAGACACAATGCCGACATAAGTACAAGAAAACTGAGTCTTCTTACGGTCTATGTTTTGAGCGTTTCCTGTGTCACCAGTTTTACATTCCGATGCACATCTGTGGGTTTACTGTATTCCTTGGACCTTCCCATTGACGATGAAACAAAGAAATTGCATCGGAATTAAATATAAGCGACACAATGCCGACTTAAGTACAGGAAGACTGAGTCTTCCTATTGTCAAGGATTGGCCGTTTTCTGTGTCACCAGTTTTACATTCTGATGCACCTCTGCAGGTTTACTCTATCCCTTGGACCTTCCCATTGACGATGAAACACAGAAATTGCATCGGAATTAAATATAAGAGACACAATGCCGACTTAAGTACAGGAAGACTGAGTCTTCCTACTGTCTATAATTTGAGCGTTTGCTGTGTCACCAGTTTTACATTCCGATGCACCTCTACAGCCTTACTGTATCCCTTGGACCTTCACAGTGACGATGAAACACAGAAATTGCATCGGAATTAAATATAAGAGACACAATGCCGCCTTAAGTACAGGAACACTGAGTCGTCCTACTGTCTATGTTTTGAGCGTTTCCTGTGTCACCAGTTTTACATTCTGATGCACCTCTGCAGGTTTACTGTATCCCTTGGACCTTCCCATTGGCGATGAAACACAGAAATTGCATCGGAATTAAATATAAGAGACACAATGCCGACTTAAGTACAGGAAGACTAAACTTCCTACTGTCTATGATTTGAGCGTTTAATGTGTCATCAGTTTTACATTCCGATGCACCTCTGCAGGTTTACTGTATCCCTTGGACCTTTCCATTGACGATGAAAATCAGAAATTGCATCGGAATTATATATAAGAGACACAACGCCGGCTTAAGTACATGAAAACTGAGTCTTCTTACGGTCTATGTTTTGAGCGTTTCCTGTGTCACCAGGTTTGAATTCCGATGCACCTTTGCAGGTTTACTGTATCCTTGGAACTTCCCATTGACGATGAAACACAGAAATTGCATCGGAATCAAATATAAGAGACACAGTGCCGACTTAGGTACAGGAAGACTGAGTTTTAGTATTGTCTATGATTTGAGCGTTTCCTGTGTCACCAGTTTTACATTCCGATGCACCACTGCAGGTTTATTGTATCCCTTGGACCTTCCCATTGACGATGAAACACAGAAATTGCATCGCAATTAAAAATAAGAGACACAATGCTGACTTAAGTACAGGAAGACTAAGTCTCCCTACTGTCTATGTTTTGAGCGTTTCCTGTGTCATCAGTTTTCCATTCCGATCCACCTCTGCAGGTTTACTGTATCCCTTAGACCTTCCCACGAGACGATGAAACACAGAAATTGCATCGGAATTAAATATAAGAGACACAATGCCGACTTAAGTACAGGAACACTGAGTCTTCCTACTGTCTATGATTTGAGCGTTTCCTGTGTCACCAGTTTTACATTCCGATGCACCTCTGCAGGTTTACTGTATCCCTTGGACCTTCCCATTGATGATGAAACACAGAAATTGCATCGGAATTAAATATAAGAGACACAATGCCTACATAAGTACAGGAAGACTGAGTCTTCCTACTGTCTATGTTTTGAGCGTTTCATGTGTCATCAGTTTTACATTCCGATGCACCTCTGCAGGTTTACTGTGTCCCTTGGACCTTCCCATTGACGATGAAACACAAAAACAGCATCGGAATTAAATATTAGAGACACAATGCCGACTTAAGTACAGGAACACTGAGTCTTCCTACTGTCTATGTTTTGAGCGTTTCCTGTGTCACCAGTTTTCCATTCTGATACACCTCTGCAGGTTTACTGTATCCCTTGGACCTTCCCATTGACGATGAAACACAGAAATTGCATCGGAATTAAATATAAGACACACAATGACGACTTAAGTACAGGAAGACTGGGTCTTCCTACTGGCTATGATTTGATAGTTTCCTGTGTCTTCAGTTTTACATTCCGATGCACCTCTGCAGGTTTACTGTATCCCTTGGACCTTCCCATTGACGATGAAAATCAGAAATTGCATCGGAATTATATATAAGAGACACAACGCCGACTTAAGTAAATGAAAACTGAGTCTTCTTACGGTCTATGTTTTGAGCGTTTCCTGAGTCACCAGGTTTAAATTCCGATGCGCCTCTGCAGGTTTACTGTATCCCTTGGAACTTCCCATTGACGATGACACACAGAAATTGCATAGGAAGTAAATATTAGAGACACAGTGCCTACTTAAGAACAGGATGACTGAGTCTTCCTACTATCTATGTTTTGAGCGTTTCCCGTGTCACCAGTTTTACATTCCGATGCACCTCTGCAGGTTTACTGTATCCATTGGACCTTCCCATTGTCGATGAAACACAGAAATCGCATCGGAATTAAATATAAGAGACACAATGCCGACTTAAGTACAGGAAGACTAAGTCTTCCCACTGTCTATGCTTTGAGCGTTTCCTGTGTCATCAGTTTTACATTCCGATGCACCTCTGCTGGTTTACTATATCCCTTGGACCTTCCCATTGACGACGAAAATCAGAAATTGCATCGGAATTATATATAAGAGACACATCGCCAACTTAGGTACAAGATAACTGAGTCTTCTTACGGTCTATGTTTTGAGCGTTTCCTGTGTCACCAGTTTTACATTCCGATGCACCTCTGCAGGTTTACTGTATCCCTTGGACTTCCCATTGACGATGAAACAGAAATTGCATAGGAATTAAATATTAGAGACACAGTGCCGACTTAAGAACAGGATGACTGAGTCTTCCTACTGTCTATGTTTGAGCGCTTCCTGTGTCATCAGTTTTACAATCCGTTGCACCTCTGCAGGTTTACTGTATCCCTTGGACCTTCCCATTGACGATGAAACACAGAAATTGCATCGGAATTAAATATAAGAGACACAATGCGGACTTAAGTACAGGTAGACTGAGTCTTCCTACTATGATTTGAGCGTTTAATGTGTCATCAGTTTTACATTCCGATGCACCTCTGCAGGTTTACTGTATCCCTTGGACCTTCCCATTGATGATCAAATACAGAATTTGCATCGGAATTAAATATAAGAGACACAATGCCGACTAAAGTACAGGAAGACTGAGTCTGTACGTCCTCCAGCCGACCTGTCTCCAAGGGTCTAGTGCTACCTCGGGCACCTTATGGTCGTTCTTCTGTGAGTCTAGATTTTCGAATCCGACGCAAAACTGACAGTTAATTGTAAGGTTCAGAGCCTCTTAATGACGATGGAACACACAAATTGCGTCGCGATTCAATACATCGTCCTCCAGCCGACCGGTCTCCAAGGGTCTATCGCTGCCTCGGGCACCTTATGGTCGTTCTCCTGTGAGTCTAGTTTTCGAATCCGACGCAAAACAGACAGTTAATTGTAACGTTCAGAGCCTCTTAATGACGATGGAACACACAAATTGCATCGAGATTCAATACATCGTCCTACATCCGTCCGGTCTCCAAGGGTCTATTGCTGCCTCGAGCACCTTATGGTCGTTCTCCTGTGAGTCTAGTTTTCCGAATACGACGCAAAACTGAAAGTTAATTATAACGTTCAGAGCCTCTTAATGACGATGGAACACACAAATTGCGTCGCGATTCAATACATCGTCCTCCAGCCGACCTGTCTCCGAGGGACTATTGCTGCCCCGGGCACCTTTTGGTCGTTCTCCTATGAGTCTAGTTTTTCGAATCCGGCGCAGAACTGACAGTTAATTGTAACGTTCAGAACCTCTTAATGACGATGGAACACACAAATTGCGTCTCGATTCAATACATCGTCCTACAGCCGACTTGTCTCCAAGAGTCTATTGCTGCCTCGGGCACCTTATGGTCGTTCTCCTGTGAGTCTAGATTTTCGAATCCGACGCAAAACTGAGAGTTAATTGTTACGTTCAGAGCTTCTTAATGACGATGGAAAACACAAATTGCGTCAAGATTCAATACATCGTTCTCCAGCCGACATCTCTTGTGGGTCTATTGCCACCTCAGGCACCCTATGCTGGTTCTCCTGTGAGTCTACTTTTTCGTATCCGACGCAAAACTGATAGTTAATTGTAACGTTCAGAGCCTCTTAATGGCGATGGAACACACAAATTGCGTCGCGATTCAATACATCGTCCTCCAGCCGACTTGTCTCCAAGGGTCTATTGCTGCCTCGGGTACCTTATAGTTATTCTCCTGTGACTCTAATTTTTCGAATCCGACGCAAAACTGACAGTTAATTGTAACGTTCAGAGCCTCTTAATGACGATGGAACACACAAATTGCGTCGGGATTCAATACATCGTCCTCTAGCCAACCTGTCTCCAAGGGTCTATTGCCGCCTCGAGCACCTTATCGTCGTTCTCCTGTGAGTCTAGTTTCCCGAATCCGACGCCAAACTGACAGTTAATTGTAACGTTCAGAACCTCTTAATAACGATGGAACACACAAATTGCGTCGGGATTCAATACATCGTCCTCAAGCCAACCTGTCTCCAAGGGTCTATTGCTGCCTCGAGCACCTTATCGTCGTTCTCCTGTGAGTCTAGTTTCCCGAATCCGACGCCAAACTGACAGTTAATTGTAACGTTCAGAACCTCTTAATAACGATGGAACACACAAATTGCGTCGCGATTCAATACATCGTCCTCAGCCGACTTGTCTCCAGGGGTCTATTGCTGCCTCGGGCACCTTATGGTCGTTCTCCTGTGTCTCTAGTTTTTCGAATCCGACGCAAAACTGACAATTAATGGTAACGTTCAGAGCCTCTTAATGACGATGGAACACATAAATTGCGTCGCGATTCAATACATCGTCCTCCAGCCGACTTGTCTCCAAGGGTCTATTGCTGCTTCGGGCACCTTATGGTCGTTCTCCTGTGAGTCTAGTTTTTCGAATCCGACGCAAAACTGACAGTTGATTGTAACGTTCAGAGCCTGTTAATGACGATGAAACACACTAATTGCGTCGCGATTCAATACATCGTCCTCCAGCCGACTTGTCTCCGAGGTACTATTGCTGCCCTGGGCACCTTATGGTCGTTCTCCTATGAGTCTAGTTTATCGAAATCGGCGCCAAACTGACAGTTAATTGTAACGTTCAGAGCCTCTTAATGACGATGGAACACACAATTTTCGTCGCGATTCAATACATCGTTCTCCAGCCGACTTGTCTCCAAGGGTCTAGTGCTGCCTCGGGCACCTTATGGTCGTTCTTCTGTGAGTCTAGATTTTCGAATCCGGAGCAAAACTGACAGTTAATTGTAACGTTCAGGGCCTCTTAATGACGATGGAACACACAAATTGCGTCGCGATTCAATACATCGTCCTCCAGCCGACCTGTCTCCACGGGTCTATTGCTGCCTCGGGCACCTTATGGTCGTTCTCCTGTGAGTCTAGTTTTTCGAATCCGACGCAAAACTGACAGTTAATTGTAACGTTCAGAGCCTCTTAATGACTATGGAACACACAAATTGCGTCGAGATTCAATACATCGTCCTCCAGCCGACTTTTCTCTAAGACACTATTGCTGCCCCGGACACCTTTTGGTGGTTCTCCTATGAGTCTAGTTTTTCGAATCCGGCGCAAAACTGACAGTTTATCGTAACATCCAGAGCCTCTTAATGACTATGGAACACACAAATTGCGTCGAGATTCAATACACCGTCCTCCAGCCGACTTGTCTCTAAGGGTCTATTGCTACCTCGGTCACCCTATCGTCTTTCTCCTAAGAGTCTAGTTTTTCGAATGCCACAAAAAACTGACAGTTAATTGTAACGTTAAGAGCCTGTTAATGACGATGGAACACACTACTTGCGTCGAGATTCAATACATCGTCCTCCAGCCACTTGTCTCCAAGGGCCTATTGCGGCCTCGGGCACCTTATGGTCGTTCTCGTGTGAGTCTAGTATTTCGTATCCGACGCAAAACTGACAATTAATTGTAACGTTCAGAGCCTCTTAACGACGATGGAACACACAAATTGCGTCGAGATTCAATACATCGTCCTACAGCCGTCCTGTCTAAAGGGTCTATTGCTGCCTCGAGCACCTTATGGTCGTTCTCCTGTGAGTCTAGTTTTCCGAATACGACGCAAAACTGACAGTTAATTGTAACGTTCAGAGCCTCTTAATGACGATGGAAAACACAATTTGCGTCGCGATTCAATACATCGTCCTCCAGCCGACTTTTCTCCGAGGTACTATTGCTGCCCCGGGCACCTTTTGGTCGTTCTCCTATGAGTCTAGTTTTTCAAATCCGGAGCAAAACTGACAGTTAATTGTAACGTTCAGAGCCTCTTAATGACGATGCAACACACAAATTGCGTCGCGATTCAATACATCGTCCTCCAGCTGACTTGTCTCCAAGAGTCTATTGCTGCCTCGGGCACCTTATGGTCGTTCTCCTGTGAGTCTAGATTTTCGAATCCGATGCAAAACTGACAGTTAATTGTAACGTTAAGAGCCTCTTAATGACGATGGAAAACACAAATTGCGTCAAGATTCAATACATCGTCCTCCAGCCGACTTCTCTTGTGGGTCTATTGCCACCTCAGGCACCCTATGCTTGTTCTCCTGTGAGTCTACTTTTTCGTATCCGACGCAAAACTGAAGTTAATTGTAACGTTCAGAGCCTCTTAATGGCGATGGAACACACAAATTGCGTCGGTATCCAATACATCGTCCTCCAGCCGACTTGTCTCCAAGGGTCTATTGCTGCCTCGGGTACCTAATGGTTATTCTCCTGTGAGACTAGTTTTTCGAATCCGACGCAAAAGTGACAGTTAATTGTAACGTTCAGTGCCTCTTAATGACGATGGAACACACAAATTGCGTCGGGATTCAATACATCGTCCTCTAGCGAACCTGTCTCCAAGGGTCCATTGCTGCCTCGGCACCTTATCGTCGTCCACCTGTGAGTCTAGTTTTCCGAATCCGACGCCAAACTGACAGTTAATTGTAACGTTCAGAGCCTGTTAATGACGATGGAACACACAAATTGCGTCGCGATTCAATACATCGTCCTCCAGCCGACTTGTCTCCAAGGGTCTATTGCTGCCTCGGGTACCTTATGGTTATTCTCCTGTGAGACTAGTTTTTCGAATCCGACGCGAAACTGACAGTTAATTGTAACGTTCAGAGCCTCTTAATGACGATGGAACACACAAATTGCGTCGCGATTCAATACATCGTCCTCCAGCCGACTTGTCTCCGAGGTACTATTGCTGCCCCGGGCACCTTTTGTTCCTTCTCCTATGAGTGTAGTTTATCGAATCCTGCGCAAAACTGTCAGTTATTTGTAACGTTCAGAGCCTCTTAATGACGATGGAACACACAAATTGCGTCGCGATTCAATGCATCGTCCTCCAGCCGACCTGTCTCCAAGGGTCTATTGCTGATTCGGGCACCTTATGTTCGTTCTCCTGTGAGTCTAGTTTTTCGAATCCGACGCAAAACTGACAGTTAATTGTAACGTTCAGAGCCTGTTAATGACAATGGAACACACAAATTGCGTCGCGATTCAATACATCGTCCTCCAGCCGACTTGTCTCCGAGGTACTATTGCTGCCCCGGGCACCTTTTGGTCGTTCTCCTATGAGTCTAGTTTATCGAAATCGGCGCCAAACTGACAGTTAATTGTAACGTTCGGAGCCTCTTAATGACGATGGAACACACAAATTGCGTCGCGATTCAATACATCGTTCTCCAGCCGACTTGTCTCCAAGGGTCTAGTGCTCCCTCGGGCACCTTATGGTCGTTCTTCTGTGAGTGTAGATTTTCGAATCCGACGCAAAACTGACAGTTAATTGTAACGTTCAGAGCCTCTTAATGACGATGGAACACACAAATTGCGTCGCGATTCAATACATCGTCCTCCAGCCGACCTGTCTCCATGGGTCTATTGCTGCCTCGGGCACCTTATGGTCGTTCTCCTGTGAGTCTAGTTTTTCAAATCCGACGCAAAACTGACAGTTAATTGTAACGTTCAGAGCCTCTTAATGACTATGGAACACACAAATTGCGTCGAGATTCAATACATCGTCCTCCAGCCACTTGTCTCCAAGGGACTCTTGCGGCCTCGGGCACCTTATGGTCGTTCTCGTGTGAGTCTAGTATTTCATATCCGACGCAAAACTGACAATTAATTGTAACGTTCAGACCCTCTTAATGACGATGGAACACACAAATTGCGTCGAGATTCAATACATCGTCCTACAGCCGTCCTGTCTAAAGGGTCTATTGCTGCCTCGAGCACCTTATGGTCGTTCTCCTGTGAGTCTAGTTTTCCGAATAAGACGCAAAACTGACAGTTAATTGTAACGTTCAGAGCCTCTTAATGACGATGGAACACACAAATTGCGTCGCGAATCAATACATCGCCCTCCAGCCGACTTGTCTCCAAGAGTCTATTGCTGCCTCGGGCACCTTATGGTCGTTCTCCTGTGAGTCTAGATTTTCGAATCCGATGCAAAACTGACAGTTAATTGTAACGTTCAGAGCCTCTTAAAGACGATGGAAAACACAAATTGCGTCAAGATTCAATACATCGTCCTCCAACCGACTTCTCCTGTGAGTCTATTGCCACCTCAGGCACCCTATGCTGGTTCTCCTGTGAGTCTACTTTTTCGTATCCGACGCAAAACTGAAGTTAATTGTAACGTTCAGAGCCTCTTAATGGCGATGGAACACACAAATTGCGTCGCGATTCAATACATCGTCCTCCAGCTGACTTGTCTCCAAGGGTCTATTGCTGCTTCGGGTACCTTATGGTTATTCTCCTGTGAGACTAGTTTTTCGAATCCAGCGCAAAACTGACAGTTAATTGTAACGTTCAGAACCTCTTAATGACGATGGAACACACAAATTGCATCGAGATTCAATACATCGTCCTACATCCGTCCGGTCTCCAAGGGTCTATTGCTGCCTCGAGCACCTTATGGTCGTTCTCCTGTGAGTCTAGTTTTCCGAATACGACGCAAAACTGACAGTTAATTGTAACGTTCAGAGCCTCTTAATGACGATGGAACACACAAATTGCGTCGCGATTCAATACATCGTCCTCCAGCCGACCTGTCTACGAGGGACTATTGCTGCCCCGGGCACCTTTTGGTCGTTCTCCTATGAGTCTAGTTTTTCGAATCCGGCGCAGAACTGACAGTTAATTGTAACGTTCAGAACCTCTTAATGACGATGGAACACACAAATTGCGTCTCGATTCAATACATCGTCCTACAGCCGACTTGTCTCCAAGAGTCTATTGCTGCCTCGGGCACCTTATGGTCGTTCTCCTGTGAGTCTAGATTTTCGAATCCGACGCAAACTGACAGTTAATTGTTACGTTCAGAGCCTCTTAATGACGATGGAAAACACAAATTGCGTCAAGATTCAATACATCGTCCTCCAGCCGACATCTCTTGTGGGTCTATTGCCACCTCAGGCACCCTATGCTGGTTCTCCTGTGAGTCTACTTTTTCGTATCCGACGCAAAACTGATAGTTAATTGTAACGTTCAGAGCCTCTTAATGACGATGGAACACACAAATTGCGTCGCGATTCAATACATCGTCCTCAGCCGACTTGTCTCCAGGGGTCTATTGCTGCCTCGGGCACCTTATGGTCGTTCTCCTGTGTCTCTAGTTTTTCGAATCCGACGCAAAACTGACAATTAATGGTAACGTTCAGAGCCTCTTAATGACTATGGAACACATAAATTGCGTCGCGATTCAATACATCGTCCTCCAGCCGACTTGTCTCCAAGGGTCTATTGCTGCTTCGGGCACCTTATGGTCGTTCTCCTGTGAGTCTAGTTTTTCGAATCCGACACAAAACTGACAGTTGATTGTAACGTTCGGAGCCTGTTAATGACGATGAAACACACTAATTGCGTCGCGATTCAGTACATCGTCCTCCAGCCGACTTGTCTCCGAGGTACTATTGCTGCCCCGGGCACCTTATGGTCGTTCTCCTATGAGTCTAGTTTATCAAAATCGGCGCCAAACTGACAGTTAATTGTAACGTTCAGAGCCTCTTAATGACGATGGAACACACAAATTGCGTCGCGATTCAATACATCGTTCTCCAGCCGACTTGTCTCCAAGGGTCTAGTGCTGCCTCGGGCACCTTATGGTCGTTCTCCTGTGAGTCTAGTTTTTCGAATCCGACGCAAAACTGACAGTTAATTGTAACGTTCAGAGCCTCTTAATGACTATGGAACACACAAATTGCGTCGAGATTCAATACATCGTCCTCCAGCCGACTTTTCTCTAAGACACTATTGCTGCCCCGGACACCTTTTGGTGGTTCTCCTATGAGTCTAGTTTTTCGAATCCGGCGCAAAACTGACAGTTTATCGTAACATCCAGAGCCTCTTAATGACGATGGAACACACAAATTGCGTCGAGATTCAATACACCGTCCTCCAGCCGACTTGTCTCTAAGGGTCTATTGCTACCTCGGTCATCCTATCGTCTTTCTCCTATGAGTCTAGTTTTTCGAATGCCACAAAAAACTGACAGTTAATTGTAACGTTAAGAGCCTGTTAATGACGATGGAACACACAACTTGCGTCGAGATTCAATACATCGTCCTCCAGCCACTTGTCTCCAAGGGCCTATTGCGGCCTCGGGCACCTTATGGTCGTTCTCGTGTGAGTCTAGTATTTCGTATCCGACGCAAAACTGACAATTAATTGTAACGTTCACAGCCTCTTAACGACGATGGAACACACAAATTGCGTCGAGATTCAATACATCGTCCTACAGCCGTCCTGTCTAAAGGGTCTATTGCTGCCTCGAGCACCTTATGGTCGTTCTCCTGTGAGTCTAGTTTTCCGAATACGACGCAAAACTGACAGTTAATTGTAACGTTCAGAGCCTCTTAATGACGATGGAAAACACAATTTGCGTCGCGATTCAATACATCGTCCTCCAGCCGACTTGTCTCCGAGGTACTATTGCTGCCCCGGGCACCTTTTGGTCGTTCTCCTATGAGTCTAGTTTTTCAAATCCGGAGCAAAACTGACAGTGAATTGTAACGTTCAGAGCCTCTTAATGACGATGCAACACACAAATTGCGTCGCGATTCAATACATCGTCCTCCAGCTGACTTGTCTCCAAGAGTCTATTGCTGCCTCGGGCACCTTATGGTCGTTCTCCTGTGAGTATAGATTTTCGAATCCGATGCAAAACTGACAGTTAATTGTAACGTTCAGAGCCTCCTAATGACGATGGAAAACACAAATTGCGTCAAGATTCAATACATCGTCCTCCAGCCGACTTCTCTTGTGGGTCTATTGCCACCTCAGGCACCCTATGCTTGTTCTCCTGTGAGTCTACTTTTTCCTATCCGACGCAAAACTGAAGTTAATTGTAACGTTCAGAGCCTCTTAATGGCGATGGAACACACAAATTGCGTCGCGATTCAATACATCGTCCTCCAGCCGACTTGTCTCCAAGGGTCTATTGCTGCCTCGGGTACCTTATGGTTATTCTCCTGTGAGACTAGTTTTTCGAATCCGACGCAAAAGTGACAGTTAATTGTAACGTTCAGAGCCTCTTAATGACGATGGAACACACAAATTGCGTCGGGATTCAATACATCGTCCTCTAGCGAACCTGTCTCCAAGGGTCCATTGCTGCCTCGGCACCTTATCGTCGTTCTCGTGTGAGTCTAGTATTTCGTATCCGACGCAAAACTGACAATTAATTGTAACGTTCAGACCCTCTTAATGACGATGGAACACACAAATTGCGTCGAGATTCAATACATCGTCCTACAGCCGTCCTGTCTAAAGGGTCTATTGCTGCCTCGAGCACCTTATGGTCGTTCTCCTGTGAGTCTAGTTTTCCGAATAAGACGCAAGACTGACAGTTAATTGTAACGTTCAGAGCCTCTTAATGACGATGGAACACACAAATTGCGTCGCGAATCAATACATCGCCCTCCAGCCGACTTGTCTCCAAGAGTCTATTGCTGCCTCGGGCACCTTATGGTCGTTCTCCTGTGAGTCTAGATTTTCGAATCCGATGCAAAACTGACAGTTAATTGTAACGTTCAGAGCCTCTTAAAGACGATGGAAAACACAAATTGCGTCAAGATTCAATACATCGTCCTCCAACCGACTTCTCTTGTGGGTCTATTGCCACCTCAGGCACCCTATGCTGGTTCTCCTGTGAGTCTACTTTTTCGTATCCGACGCAAAACTGAAGTTAATTGTAACGTTCAGAGCCTCTTAATGGCGATGGAACACACAAATTGCGTCGCGATTCAATACATCGTGCTCCAGCCGACTTGTCTACGAGGTACTATTGCTCCCCCGGGCACATTTTGGTCGTTCTCCTGTGAGTCTAGTTTATCGAATCCGGCTCAAAACTGACAGTTAATTGTAACCTTCAGAGCCTCTTAATGACGATGGAACACACAAATTGCGTCGAGATTCAATACATCGTCCTCCAGCCTACTTGTCTCCAAGGGTCTCTTGCGGCCTCGGGCACCTTATGGTCGTTCTCGTGTGAGTCTAGTATTTCGTATCCGACGCAAAACTGTCAGTTATTTGTAAAGTTCAAAGCCTCTTAATGACGATGGAACACACAAATTGCGTCGAGATTCAATACATTGTCCTACAGCCGTCCTGTCTCCAAGGGTCTATTGCTGCCTCGAGCACCTTATGGTTGTTCTCCTGTGAGTCTACTTTTCCGAATACGACGCAAAACTGATAGTTAATTGTAACGTTCAGAGCCTCTTAATGACGATGGAACACACAAATTGCGTCGCGATTCAATACATAGTTCTCCAAACGACTTGTCTCCGAGGTACTATTGCTGCCCCGGGCACCTTTTGGTCGTTCTCCTATGAGTCTAGTTTTTCTGATCCAGAGCAAAACTGACAGTTAATTGTAACGTTCAGAGCCTCTTCATGACGATGGAACACACAAATTGCGTCGCGATTAAATACATCGTCATCCAGCCGACTTGTCTCCAAGAGTCTATTGCTGCCTCGGGCACCTTATGGTCGTTCTCCTGTGAGTCTAGATTTTCGAATCCGATGCAAAACAGACAGTGAATTGTAACGTTCAGAGCCTCTTAATGACGATGGAAAACACAAATTGCGTCAAGATTCAATACATCGTCCTCCAGCCGACTTCTCTTGTGGGTCTATTGCCACCTCAGGCACACTATGCTTGTTCTCCTGTGAGTCTACTTTTTCGTATCCGACGCAAAACTGAAGTTAATTGTAACGTTCAGAGCCTCTTAATGGCGATGGAACACACAAATTGCGTCGCGATTCAATACATCGTACTCCAGCCGACTTGTCTCCAAGGGTCTATTGCTGCCTCGGGTACCTTATGGTTATTCTCCTGTGAGACTAGTTTTTCGAATCCGACGCAAAACTGACAGTTAATTGTAACGTTCAGAGCCTCTTAATGACGATGGAACACACAAATTGCGTCGGGATTCAATACATCGTCCTCTAGCGAACCTGTCTCCAAGGGTCCATTGCTGCCTCGGCACCTTATCGTCGTTCTCCTGTGAGTCTAGTTTTCCGAATCCGACGCCAAACTGACAGCTAATTGTAACGTTCAGAGCCTCTTAATGACGATGGAACACACAAATTGCGTCGGGATTCAATACATCGTCCTGTAGCCAACCTGTCTCCAAGGGTCTATTGCTGATTCGGGCACCTTATGTTCGTTCTCCTGTGAGTATAGTTTTTCGAATCCGACGCAAAACTGACAGTTAATTGTAACGTTCAGAGCCTCTTAATGACGATGGAACTCACAAATTGCGTCGCGATTCAATACATCGTCCTCCAGCCGACTTTTCTCTGAGATACTATTGCTGCCCCGGGCACCTTTTGGTGGTTCTCCTATGAGTCTAAGTTTTCGAATCCGGCGCAAAACTGACAGTTTATCGTAACATTCAGAGCCTCTTATGACTATGGAACACACAAATTGCGTCGAGATTCAATACATCGTCCTAAAGCCGACTTGTCTCTAAGGGTCTATTGCTACCTCGGTCAACCTATCGTCTTTCTCCTATGAGTCAAGTTTTTCGAAAGCCACAAAAAACTGACAGTTAATTGTAACGTTCAGAGCCTGTTAATGACGATGGAACACACAAATTGCGTCGAGATTCCATACATCGTCCTCCAGCCACTTGTCTCCAAGGGCCTCTTGCGGCCTCGGGCACCTTATGGTCGTTCTCCTGTGAGTCTAGATTTTCGAATCCGATGCAAAACTGACAGTTAATTGTAACTTTCAGAGCCTCTTAATGACGATGGAAAACACAAATTGCGTCAAGATTCAATACATCGTCCTCCAACCGACTTCTCTTGTGGGTCTATTGCCACCTCAGGCACCCTATGCTGGTGCTCCCGTGAGTCTACTTTTTCGTATCCGACGCAAAACTGATAGTTAATTGTAACGTTCAGAGCCCCTTAATGGCGATGGAACACACAAATTGCGTCGGGATTCAATACTTCGTCCCCTAGCCAACCTGTCTCCAAGGGTCTACTGCTGCCTCGGGCACCTTATGGTCGTTCTCCTGTGTGTCTAGTTTTTCGAATCCGACGCAAAACTGACAATTAATTATAACGTTCAGAGCCTCTAAATGACGATGGAACAAACAAATTGCGTCGCGATTCAATACATCGTCCTCCAGCCGACTTGTCTCCAAGGGTCTATTGCTGCTTCGGGTACCTTATGGTTATTCTCCTGTGAGACTAGTTTTTCGAATCCGACGCAAAACTGACAGTTAATTGTAACGTTCAGAGCCTCTTAATGACGATGGAACACACAAATTGCGTCGGGATTCAATAGATCGTCCTGTAGCCAACCTGTCACCAAGGGTCTATTGCTGCCTCGGGCACCTTATCGTCGTTCTCCTGTGAGTCTAGTTTTCCGAATCCGACGCCAAACTGACAGTTAATTGTAACGTTCAGAGCCTCTTAATGACGATTGAACACACAAATTGCGTCGCGAATCAATACATCGTGCTCCAGCCGACTTGTCTACGAGGTTCTATTGCTGCCCCGGGCACATTTTGGTCGTTCTCCTGTGAGTCTAGTTTATCGAATCCGGCGCAAAACTGACAGTTAATTGTAACGTTCAGAGCCTCTTAATGACGATGGAACACACAAATTGCGTCGCGATTCAATACATCGTCCTACAGCCGACCTGTCTCCAAGGGTCTATTGCTGCCTCGAGCACCTTATGGACGTTCTCCTGTGAGTCTAGTTTTCCGAATACGACGCAAAACTGACAGTTAATTGTAATGTTCAGAGCCTCTTAATGACGATGGAACACACAAATTGCGTCGAGATTCAATACATCGACAACCAGCCGTCCTGTCTCCAAGGGTCTATTGCTGCCTCGGGCACCTTATGGCCATTCTCCTGTGAGTCTAGTTTTCGGAATACGACGCAAAACTGACAGTTAATTGTAACGTTCAGAGCCTCTTAATGACGATGGAACACACAAATTGCGTCGCGATTCAATACATCGTCCTCCAGCCGACTTGTCTCCGAGGTACTATTGCTGCCCCGGGCACCTTTTGTTCCTTCTCCTATGAATCTAGTTTATCGAATCTGGCGCAAAACTGTCAGTTATTTGTAACGTTCAGAGCCTCTTAATGACGATGAAACACACAAATTGCGTCGCGATTCAATACATCGTCCTCCAGCCGACCTGTCTCCAAGGGTCTATTGCTGCCTCGGGCACCTTATGGTCGTTCTCCTGTGAGTCTAGTTTTTCGAATCCGACGCAAAACTGACAGTTAATTGTAACGTTCAGAGCCTCTTAATGACGATGGAACACACAAATTTCGTCGCGATTAAATACATCGTCCTACAGCCGACTTGTCTCCAAGAGTCTATTGCTGCCTCGGGCACCTTATGCTCGTTCTCCTGTGAGTCTAGATTTTCGAATCCGATGCAAAACAGACAGTGAATTGTAACGTTCAGAGCCTCCTAATGACGATGGAAAACACAAATTGCGTCAAGATTCAATACATCGTCCTCCAGCCGACTTCTCTTGTGGGTCTATTGCCACCTAAGGCACCCTATGCTTGTTCTCCTGTGAGTCTACTTTTTCGTATCCGACGCAAAACTGAAGTTAATTGTGGCGTTCAGAGCCTCTTAATGGCGATGGAACACACAAATTGCGTCGCTATTCAATACATCATCCGTCAGCCGACTTGTCTCCAAGGGTCTATTGCTGCCTCGGGTACCTTATGGTTATTCTCCTGTGAGACTAGTTTTTCGAATCCGACGCAAAACTGACAGTTAATTGTAACGTTCAGAGCCTCTAAATGACGATGGAACACACAAATTGCGTCGGGATTCAATACATCGTCCTCTAGCCAACCTGTCTCCAAGGGTCCATTGCTGCCTCGGGCACCTTATCGTCGTTCTCCTGTGAGTCTAGTTTTCCGAATCCGACGCCAAACTGACAGTTAATTGTAACTTTCAGAGCCTCTTAATGACGATGGAACACACAAATTGCGTCGCGATTCAATACATCGTGCTCCAGCCGACTAGTCTACGAGGTACTATTGCTGCCCCGGGCACATTTTGGTCGTTCTCCTGTGAGTCTAGTTTATCGAATCCGGCGCAAAACTGACAGTTAATTCTAACGTTCAGAGCCTCTTAATGACGATGGAACACACAAATTGCGTCGCGATTCAATACATCGTCCTACAGCCGACCTGTCTCCAAGGGTCTATTGCTGCCTCGAGCACCTTATGGTCGTTCTCCTGTGACTCTAGCTTTCCGAATACGACGCAAAACTGACAGTTAATTGTAATGTTCAGAGCCTCTTAATGACGATGGAACACACAAATTGCGTCGAGATTCAATACATCGTCTTCCAGCCGTCCTGTCTCCAAGGGTCCATTGCTGCCTCGAGCACCTTATGGTCGTTCTCGTGTCAGTCTAGTTTTCCGAATACGGCGCAAAACTGACAGTTAATTGTAACGTTCAGAGCCTCTTAATGGCGATGGAACACACAAATTGCGTCGCGATTCAATACATCGTCCTCCAGCCGACTTGTCTCCGAGATACTATTGCTGCCCCGGGCACCTTTTGGTCGTTCTCCTATGAGTCTAGATTTTCTGATCCGGAGCAAAACTGACAGTTAATTGTAACGTTCAGAGCCTCTTAATGACGATGGAACACACAAATTTCGTCGCGATTAAATACATCGTCCTCCAGCCGACTTCTCTCCAAGAGTCTATTGCTGCCTCGGGCACCTTATGGTCGTTCTCCTGTGAGTCTAGATTTTCGAATCCGATGCAAAACAGACAGTGAATTGTAACGTTCAAAGCCTCCTAATGACGATGGAAAACACAAATTGCGTCAAGATTCAATACATCGTCCTCCAGCCGACTTCTCTTGTGGGTCTATTGCCACCTCAGGCACCCTATGCTTGTTCTCCTGTGAGTCTACTTTTTCGTATCCGACGCAAAACTGAAGTTAATTGTGACGTTCAGAGCCTCTTAATGGCGATTCAATACATCGTACTCCAGCCGACTTGTCTCCAAGGGTCTATTGCTGCCTCGGGTACCTTATGGTTATTCTCCTGTGAGACTAGTTTTTCGAATCCGACGCAAAACTGACAGTTAATTGCAACGTTCAGAGCCTCTTAATGACGATGGAACACACAAATTGCGTCGGGATTCAATACATCGTCCTCTAGCGAACCTGTCTCCAAGGGTCCATTGCTGCCTCGGCACCTTATCGTCGTTCTCCTGTGAGTCTAGTTTTCCGAATCCGACGCCAAACTGACAGTTAATTGTAACGTTCAGAGCCTCTTAATGACGATGGAACACACAAATTGCGTCGGGATTCAATACATCGTCCTGTAGCCAACCTGTCTCCAAGGGTCTATTGCTGATTCGGGCACCTTATGTTCGTTCTCCTGTGAGTCTAGTTTTTCGAATCCGACGCAAAACTGACAGTTAATTGTAACGTTCAGAGCCTGTTAATGACGATGGAACACACAAATTGCGTCGCGATTCAATACATCGTCCTCCAGCCGAATTGTCTCCGAGGTACTATTGCTGCCCCGGGCACCTTTTGGTCGTTCTCCTATGAGTCTAGTTTATCGAAATCAGCGCCAAACTGACAGTTAATTGTAACGTTCAGAGCCTCTTAATGACGATGGAACACACAAATTGCGTCGAGATTCAATACATCGTCCTCCAGCCGTCCTGTCTCCAAGGGTCTATTGCTGCCTCGGGCACCTTATGGCCATTCTCCTGTGAGTCTAGTTTTCGGAATACGACGCAAAACTGACAGTTAATTGTAACGTTCAGAGCCTCTTAATGACGATGGAACACACAAATTGCGTCGCGATTCAATACATCGTCCTCCAGCCGACTTGTCTCCGAGGTACTATTGCTGCCCCGGGCACCTTTTGTTCCTTCTCCTATGAATCTAGTTTATCGAATCCGGCGCAAAACTGTCAGTTATTTGTAACGTTCAGAGCCTCTTAATGACGATGAAACACACAAATTGCGTCGCGATTCAATACATCGTCCTCCAGCCGACCTGTCTCCAAGGGTCTATTGCTGCCTCGGGCACCTTATGGTCGTTCTCCTGTGAGTCTAGTTTTTCGAATCCGACGCAAAACTGACAGTTAATTGTAACGTTCAGAGCCTATTAATGACTATGGAACACCCAAATTGCGTCGAGATTCAATACATCGTCCTACAGCCGACCTGTCTCCATGGTCTATTGCTGCCTCGGGCACCTTATGGTCGTTCACCTGTGAGTCAAGTTTTCCGAATACGACGCAAAACTGACAGTTAATTGTACGTTCAGAGCCTCTTAATGACGATGGAACACACAAATTGCGTCGCGATTCAATACATCGTCCTCCAGTCGACTTTTCTCCGAGGTACTATTGCTGCCCCGGGCACCGTTTGGTGGTTCTCCTATGAGTCTAGTTTTTCGAATCCAGCGCAAAACTGACAGTTTATTATAACGTTCAGAGCCTCTTAATGACGATGGAACACACAAATTGCGTCGATCTTCAATACATCGTCCTCCAGCCGACTTGTCTCTAAGGGTCTATTGCTACCTCGGTCACCCTATCGTCTTTCTCCTATGAGTCTAGTTTTTCGAATGCCACAAAAAAACTGACAGTTAATTGTAACGTTCAGAGCCTCTTAATGACGATGGAAAACACAAATTGCGTCAAGATTCAATACATCGTCCTCCAACCGACTTCTCTTGTGGGTCTATTGCCACCTCAGGCACCCTATGCTGGCTCTCCTGTGAGACTACTTTTTCGTATCCGACGCAAAACTGATAGTTAATTGTAACGTTCAGAGCCTCTTAATGGCGATGGAACACACAAATTGCGTCGGGATTCAATACTTCGTCCTCTAGCCAACCTGTATCCAAGGGTCTATTGCTGCCTCGGGCACCTTATGGTCGTTCTCCTGTGTGTCTAGTTTTTCGAATCCGACGCAAAACTGACAACTAATTGTAACGTTCAGAGCCTCTTAATGACGATGGAACACACAAATTGCGTCGCGATTCAGTACATCGTCCTCCAGCCGACTTGTCTCCAAGGGTCTATTGCTGCTTCGGGTACCTTATGGTTATTCTCCTGTGAGACTAGTTTTTCGAATCCGACGCAAAACTGACAGTTAATTGTAACGTTCAGAGCCTCTTAATGACGATCGAACACACAAATTGCGTCGGGATTCAATAGGTCGTCCTGTAGCCAACCTGTCTCCAAGGGTCTATTGCTGCCTCGGGCACCTTATGGCCATTCTCCTGTGAGTCTAGTTTTCGGAATACGACGCAAAACTGACAGTTAATTGTAACGTTCAGAGCCTCTTAATGACGATTGAACACACAAATTGCGTCGCGATTCAATACATCGTGCTCCAGCCGACTTGTCTACGAGGTACTATTGCTGCCCCGGGCACATTTTGGTCGTTCTCCTGTGAGTCTAGTTTATCGAATCCGGCTCAAAACTGACAGTTAATTGTAACCTTCAGAGCCTCTTAATGACGATGGAACACACAAATTGCGTCGAGATTCAATACATCGTCCTCCAGCCTACTTGTCTCCAAGGGTCTCTTGCGGCCTCGGGCACCTTATGGTCGTTCTCGTGTGAGTCTAGTATTTCGTATCCGACGCAAAACTGACAGTTAATTGTAACGTTCAGAGCCTCTTAATGACGATGGAACACACAAATTGCGTCGAGATTCAATACATTGTCCTACAGCCGTCCTGTCTCCTGGGGTCTATTGCTGCCTCGAGCACCTTATGGTCATTCTCCTGTGAGTCTAGTTTTCCGAATACGGCGCAAAACTGACAGTTAATTGTAACGTTCAGAGCCTCTTAATGGCGATGGAACACACAAATTGCGTCGCGATTCAATACATCGTCCTCCAGCCGACTTGTCTCCGAGATACTATTGCTGCCCCGGGCACCTTTTGGTCGTTCTCCTATGAGTCTAGTTTTTCCGATCCGGAGCAAAACTGACAGTTAATTGTAACGTTCAGAGCCTCTTAATGACGATGGAACACACAAATTTCGTCGCGATTAAATACATCGTCCTCCAGCCGACTTGTCTCCAAGAGTCTATTGCTGCCTCGGGCACCTTATGCTCGTTCTCCTGTGAGTCTAGATTTTCGAATCCGATGCAAAACAGACAGTGAATTGTAACGTTCAGAGCCTCCTAATGACGATGGAAAACACAAATTGCGTCAAGATTCAATACATCGTCCTCCAGCCGACTTCTGTTGTGGGTCTATTGCCACCTCAGGCACCCTATGCTTGTTCTCCTGTGAGTCTACTTTTTCGTATCCGACGCAAAACCGAAGTTAATTGTGACGTTCAGAGCCTCTTAATGGCGATGGAACACACAAATTGCGTCGCTATTCAATACATCGTCCTTCAGCCGACTTGTCTCCAAGGGTCTATTGCTGCCTCGGGTACCTTATGGTTATTCTCCTGTGAGACTAGTTTTTCGAATCCGACGCAAAACTGACAGTTAATTGTAACGTTCAGAGCCTCTAAATGACGATGGAACACACAAATTGCGTCGGGATTCAATACATCGTCCTGTAGCCAACCTGTCTCCAAGGGTCCATTGCTGCCTCGGGCACCTTATCGTCGTTCTCCTGTGAGTCTAGTTTTCCGAATCCGACGCCAAACTGACAGTTAATTGTAACTTTCAGAGCCTCTTAATGACGATGGAACACACAAATTGCGTCGCGATTCAATACATCGTGCTCCAGCCGACTAGTCTACGAGGTACTATTGCTGCCCCGGGCACATTTTGGTCGTTCTCCTGTGAGTCTAGTTTATCGAATCCGGCGCAAAACTGACAGTTAATTCTAACGTTCAGAGCCTCTTAATGACGATGGAACACACAAATTGCGTCGCGATTCAATACATCGTCCTACAGCCGACCTGTCTCCAAGGGTCTATTGCTGCCTCGAGCACCTTATGGTCGTTCTCCTGTGACTCTAGCTTTCCGAATACGACGCAAGACTGACAGTTAATTGTAATGTTCAGAGCCTCTTAATGACGATGGAACACACAAATTGCGTCGAGATTCAATACATCGTCCTCCAGCCGTCCTGTCTCCAAGGGTCTATTGCTGCCTCGAGCACCTTATGGTCGTTCTCGTGTCAGTCTAGTTTTCCGAATACGGCGCAAAACTGACAGTTAATTGTAACGTTCAGAGCCTCTTAATGGCGATGGAACACACAAATTGCGTCGCGATTCAATACATCGTCCTCCAGCCGACTTGTCTCCGAGATACTATTGCTGCCCCGGGCACCTTTTGGTCGTTCTCCTATGACTCTAGTTTTTCTGATCCGGAGCAAAACTGACAGTTAATTGTAACGTTCAGAGCCTCTTAATGACGATGGAACACACAAATTTCGTCGCGATTAAATACATCGTCCTCCAGCCGACTTCTCTCCAAGAGTCTATTGCTGCCTCGGGCACCTTATGGTCGTTCTCCTGTGAGTCTAGATTTACGAATCCGATGCAAAACAGACAGTGAATTGTAACGTTCAAAGCCTCCTAATGACGATGGAAAACACAAATTGCGTCAAGATTCAATACATCGTCCTCCAGCCGACTTCTCTTGTGGGTCTATTGCCACCTCAGGCACCCTATGCTTGTTCTCCTGTGAGTCTACTTTTTCGTATCCGACGCAAAACTGAAGTTAATTGTGACGTTCAGAGCCTCTTAATGGCGATGGAACACACAAATTGCGTCGCTATTCAATACATCGTCCTCCAGCCGACTTGTCTCCAAGGGTCTATTGCTGCCTCGGGTACCTTATGGTTATTCTCCTGTGAGACTAGTTTTTCGAATCCGACGCAAAACTGACAGTTAATTGTAACGTTCAGAGGCTCTTAATGACGATGGAACACACAAATTGCGTCGGGATTCAATACATCGTCCTCTAGCCAACCTGTCTCCAAGGGTCCATTGCTGCCTCGGGCACCTTATCGTCGTTCTCCTGTGAGTCTAGTTTTCCGAATCCGACGCCAAACTGACAGTTAATTGTAACGTTCACAGCCTCTTAATGACGATGGAAGACACAAATTGCGTCGCGATTCAATACATCGTGCTCCAGCCGACTAGTCTACGAGGTACTATTGCTGCCCCGGGCACATTTTGGTCGTTCTCCTGTGAGTCTAGTTTATCGAATCCGGCGCAAAACTGACAGTTAATTCTAACGTTCAGAGCCTCTTAATGACGATGGAACACACAAATTGCGTCGCGATTCAATACATCGTCCTACAGCCGACCTGTCTTCAAGGGTCTATTGCTGCCTCGAGCACCTTATGGTCGTTCTCCTGTGAGTCTAGTTTTCCGAATACGACGCAAAACTGACAGTTAATTGTAATGTTCAGAGCCTCTTAATGACGATGGAACACACAAATTGCGTCGAGATTCAATACATCGTCCTCCGGCCGTCCTGTCTCCAAGGGTCTATTGCTGCCTCGGGCACCTTATGGCCATTCTCCTGTGAGTCTAATTTTCGGAATACGACGCAAAACTGACAGTTAATTGTAACGTTCAGAGCCTCTTAATGACGATGGAACACACAAATTGCGTCGCGATTCAATACATCGTCCTCCAGCCGACTTGTCTCCGAGGTACTATTGCTGCCCCGGGCACGTTTTGTTCCTTCTCCTAGAATCTAGTTTATCGAATCCGGCGCAAAACTGTCAGTTATTTGTAACGTTCAGAGCCTCTTAATGACGATGAAACACACAAATTGCGTCGCGATTCAATACAGCGTCCTCCAGCCGACCTGTCTCCAAGGGTCTATTGCTGCCTCGGGCACCTTATGGTCGTTCTCCTGTGAGTCTAGTTTTTCGAATCCGACGCAAAACTGACAGTTAATTGTAACGTTCAGAGCCTATTAATGACTATGGAACACCCAAATTGCGTCGAGATTCAATACATCGTCCTACAGCCGACCTGTCCCCAAGGGTCTATTGCTGCCTCGGGCACCTTATGGTCGTTCACCTGTGAGTCAAGTTTTCCGAATACGACGCAAAACTGACAGTTAATTGTAACGTTCAGAGCCTCTTAATGACGATGGAACACACAAATTGCGTCGCGATTCAATACATCGTCCTCCAGTCGACTTTTCTCCGAGGTACTATTGCTGCCCCGGGCACCGTTTGGTGGTTCTCCTATGAGTCTAGTTTTTCGAATCCGGCGCAAAACTGTCAGTTTATTATAACGTTCAGAGCCTCTTAATGACGATGGAACACACAAATTGCGTCGAGATTCAATACATCGTCCTCCAGCCGACTTGTCTCTAAGGGTCTATTGCTACCTCGGTCACCCTATCGTCTTTCTCCTATGAGTCTAGTTTTTCGAAAGCCACAAAAAACTGACAGTTAATTGTAACGTTCAGAGCCTCTTAATGACGATGGAAAACACAAATTGCGTCAAGATTCAATACATCGTCCTCCAACCGACTTCTCTTGTGGGTCTATTGCCACCTCAGGCACCCTATGCTGGTTCTCCTGTGAGTCTACATTTTCGTATCCGACGCAAAACTGATAGTTAATTGTAACGTTCAGAGCCTCTTAATGGCGATGGAACACACAAATTGCGTCGGGATTCAATACTTCGTCCTCTAGCCAACCTGTATCCAAGGGTCTATTGCTGCCTCGGGCACCTTATGGTCGTTCTCCTGTGTGTCTAGTTTTTCGAATCCGACGCAAAACTGACAATTAATTGTAACGTTCAGAGCCTCTTAATGACGATGGAGCACACAAATTGCGTCGCGATTCAATACATCGTCCTCCAGCCGACTTGTCTCCAAGGGTCTATTGCTGCTTCGGGTACCTTATGGTTATTCTCCTGTGAGACTAGTTTTTCGAATCCGACGCAAAACTGACAGTTAATTGTAACGTTCAGAGCCTCTTAATGACGATGGAACACACAAATTGCGTCGGGATTCAATAGATCGTCCTGTATTCATCCTGTCTCCAAGGGTCTATTGCTGCCTCGGGCACCTTATCGTCGTTCTCCTGTGAGTCTAGTTTTCCGAGTCCGACGCCAAACTGACAGTTAATTTTAACGTTCTGAGCCTTTTAATGACGATTGAACACACAAATTGCGTCGCGATTCAATACATCGTGCTCCAGCCGACTTGTCTACGAGGTACTATTGCTGCCCCGGGCACATTTTGGTCGTTCTCCTGTGAGTCTAGTTTATCGAATCCGGCTCAAAACTGACAGTTAATTGTAACCTTCAGAGCCTCTTAATGACGATGGAACACACAAATTGCGTCGAGATTCAATACATCGTCCTCCAGCCTACTTGTCTCCAAGGGTCTCTTGCGGCCTCGGGCACCTTATGGTCGTTCTCGTGTGAGTCTAGTATTTCGTATCCGACGCAAAACTGACAGTTAATTGTAACGTTCAGAGCCTCTTAATGACGATGGAACACACAAATTGCGTCGAGATACAATACATTGTCCTACAGCCGTCCTGTCTCCTGGGGTCTATTGCTGCCTCGAGCACCTTATGGTCATTCTCCTGTGAGTCTAGTTTTCCGAATACGGCGCAAAACTGACAGTTAATTGTAACGTTCAGAGCCTCTTAATGGCGATGGAACACACAAATTGCGTCGCGATTCAATACATCGTCCTCCAGCCGACTTGTCTCCGAGATACTATTGCTGCCCCGGGCACCTTTTCGTCGTTCTCCTATGAGTCTAGTTTTTCTGATCCGGAGCAAAACTGACAGTTAATTGTAACGTTCAGAGCCTATTAATGACGATGGAACACACAAATTGCGTCGAGATTCAATACATCATCCTCCAGACGACTTGTCTCCAAGGGTCTATTGCTGCCTCGGGCAACTTATGGTCGTTCTCCTGTGAGTCTAGTTTTCCGAATACGACGCAAAACTGACAGTTTATTGTAACGTTCAGAGCCTCTTAATGACGATGGAACACGCAAATTGCGTCGAGATTCAATACATCGTCCTCCAGCGTACTTGTCTTCGAGGGTCTATTGCTGCCTCGGGCAACTTATGGTCGTTCTCCTGTGAGTCTAGTTTTCCGAATACGACGCAAAACTGACAGTTAATTGTAACGTTCAGAGCCTCTTAATGACGATGGAACACACAAATTGCGTCGCGATTCAATACATCGTCCTCCAGCCGACTTTTCTCCGAAGTACTATTGCTGCCCCGGGCACCTTCTAGTCGTTCTCCTATGAGTCTAGTTATTCGAATCCGTCGCAAAACTGACAGTTAATTGTAACGTTCAGAGCCTGTTAATGACGATGGAACACACAAATTGCGTCGAGATTCAATACTTCGTCCTCCAGCCGACTTGTTTCCAAGGGTCTATTGCTGCCTCGGGTACCTTATGGTCATTCTCCTGTGTGTCTAGTTTTTCGAATCCGACGCAAAACTGACAATTAATTGTAACGTTCAGAGCCTCTTAATGACGATGGAACATACAAATTGCGTCAAGATTCAATACATCGTCCTCCAGCCGACTTGTCTCCAAGGGTCTATTGCTGCCTCGGGGACCTTATGGTCGTTCTCCTGTGAGTCTAGTTTTTCGAATCCGACGCAAAACTGACAGTTAATTGTAACGTTCAGAGCCTCTTAATGACGATGGAACACACAAATTGCGTCGAGATTCAAAACATCGTCCGACAGCCGACCTGTCTCCAAGGGTCTATTGCTGCCTCGGGCACCTTATGGTCGTTCTGCTGTGAGGTTAGTTTTCCGAATACGACGCATAACTGACAGTTAATTGTAACGTTCAGAGCCTCTTAATGACGATGGAACTCACAAATTGCGTCGCGATTCAATACATCGTCCTCCAGCCGACTTTTCTCTGAGATACTATTGCTGCACCGGGCACCTTTTGGTGGTTCTCCTATGAGTCTAGTTTTTCGAATCCGGCGCAAAACTGACAGTTTATCGTGACATTCAGAGCCTCTTAATGACTATGGAACACACAAATTGCGTCGAGATTCAATACATCGTCCTAAAGCCGACTTGTCTCTAAGGGTCTATTGCTACCTCGGTCAACCTATCGTCTTTCTCGTATGAGTCTACTTTTTCGAAAGCCACAAAAAACTGACAGTTAATTGTAACGTTCAGAGGCTGTTAATGACGATGGAACACACAAATTGCGTCGAGATTCCATACATCGTCCTCCAGCCACTTGTCTCCAAGGGCCTCTTGCGGCCTCGGGCACCTTATGGTCGTTCTCCTGTGAGTCTAGATTTTCGAATCCGATGCAAAACTGACAGTTAATTGTAACTTTCAGAGCCTCTTAATGACGATGGAAAACACAAATTGCGTCAAGATTCAATACATCGTCCTCCAACCGACTTCTCTTGTGGGTCTATTGCCACCTCAGACACCCTATGCTGGTGCTCCTGTGAGTCTACTTTTTCGTATCCGACGCAAAACTGATAGTTAATTGTAACGTTCAGAGCCCCTTAATGGCGATGGAACACACAAATTGCGTCGGGATTCAATACTTCGTCCCCTAGCCAACCTGTCTCCAAGGGTCTACTGCTGCCTCGGGCACCTTATGGTCGTTCTCCTGTGTGTCTAGTTTTTCGAATCCGACGCAAAACTGACAATTAATTATAACGTTCAGAGCCTCTTAATGACGCTGGAACACACAAATTGCGTCGCGATTCAATACATCGTCCTCCAGCCGACTTGTCTCCAAGGGTCTATTGCTGCTTCGGGTACCATATGGTTATTCTCCTGTGAGACTAGTTTTTCGAATCCGACGCAAAACTGACAGTTAATCGTAACGTTCAGAGCCTCTTAATGACGATCGAACACACAAATTGCGTCGGGATTCAATAGATCGTCCTGTAGCCAACCTGTCTCCAAGGGTCTATTGCTGCCTCGGGCACCTTATCGTCGTTCTCCTGTGAGTCTAGTTTTCCGAATCCGACGCCAAACTGACAGTTAATTGTAACGTTCAGAGCCTCTTAATGACGATGGAACACACAAATTTCGTCGCGATTAAATACATCGTCCTCCAGCCGACTTCTCTCCAAGAGTCTATTCCTGCCTCGGGCACCTTATGGTCGTTCTCCTGTGAGTCTAGATTTTCGAATCCGATGCAAAACAGACAGTGAATTGTAACGTTCAAAGCCTCCTAATGACGATGGAAAACACAAATTGCGTCAAGATTCAATACATCGTCCTCCAGCCGACTTCTCTTGTGGGTCTATTGCCACCTCAGGCACCCTATGCTTGTTCTCCTGTGAGTCTACTTTTTCGTATCCGACGCAAAACTGAAGTTAATTGTGACGTTCAGAGCCTCTTAATGGCGATGGAACACACAAATTGCATCGCTATTCAATACATCGTCCTCCAGCCGCCTTGTCTCCAAGGGTCTATTGCTGCCTCGGGTACCTTATGGTTATTCTCCTGTGAGAGTAGTTTTTCGAATCCGACGCAAAACTGACAGTTAATTGTAACGTTCAGAGGCTCTTAATGACGATGGAACACACAAATTGCGTCGGGATTCAATAAATCGTCCTCCAGTCGACTTTTCTCCGAGGTACTATTGCTGCCCCGGGCACCGTTTGGTGGTTTTCCTATGAGTCTAGTTTTTCGAATCCGGCGCAAAACTGACAGTTTATTATAACGTTCAGAGCCTCTTAATGACGATGGAACACACAAATTGCGTCGAGATTCAATACATCGTCCTCCAGCTGACTTGTCTCTAAGGGTCTATTGCTACCTCGGTCACCCTAAAGTCTTTCTCCTATGAGTCTAGTTTTTCGAATGCCACAAAAAACTGACAGTTAATTGTAACGTTCAGAGCCTCTTAATGACGATGGAAAACACAAATTGCGTCAAGATTCAATACATCGTCCTCCAACCGACTTCTCTTGTGGGTCTATTGCCACCTCAGGCACCCTATGCTGGTTCTCCTGTGAGTCTACTTTTTCGTATCCGACGCAAAACTGATAGTTAATTGTAACGTTCAGAGCCTCTTAATGGCGATGGAACACACAAATTGCGTCGGGATTCAATACTTCGTCCTCTAGCCAACCTGTATCCAAAGGTCTATTGCTGCCTCGGGCACCTTATGGTCGTTCTCCTGTGTGTCTAGTTTTTCGAATCCGACGCAAAACTGACAATTAATTGTAACGTTCAGAGCCTCTTAATGACGATGGAACACACAAATTGCGTCGCGATTCAATACATCGTCCTCCAGCCGACTTGTCTCCAAGGGTCTATTGCTGCTTCGGGTACCTTATGGTTATTCTCCTGTGAGACTAGTTTTTCGAATCCGACGCAAAACTGACAGTTAATTGTAACGTTCAGAGCCTCTTAATGACGATGGAACACACAAATTGCGTCGGGATTCAATAGATCGTCCTGTAGCCAACCTGTCTCCAAGGGTCTATTGCTGCCTCGGGCACCTTATCGTCGTTCTCCTGTGAGTCTAGTTTTCCGAGTCCGACGCCAAACTGACAGTTAAATGTAACGTTCAGAGCCTCTTAATGACGATTGAACACACAAATTGCGTCGCGATTCAATACGTCGTGCTCCAGCCGACTTGTCTACGAGATACTATTGCTGCCCCGGGCACATTTTGGTCGTTCTCCTGTGAGTCTAGTTTATCGAATCCGGCTCAAAACTGACAGTTAATTGTAACCTTCAGAGCCTCTTAATGACGATGGAACACACAAATCGCGTCGAGATTCAATACAACGTCCTCCAGCCTACTTGTCTCCAAGGGTCTCTTGCGGCCTCGGGCACCTTATGGTCGTTCTCGTGTGAGTCTAGTATTTCGTATCCGACGCAAAACTGACAGTTAATTGTAACGTTCAGAGCCTCTTAATGACGATGGAACACACAAATTGCGTCGAGATTCAATACATTGTCCTACAGCCGTCCTGTCTCCAAGGGTCTATTGCTGCCTCGGGTACCTTATGGTTATTCTCCTGTGAACTAGTTTTTCGAATCCGACGCAAAACTGACAGTTAATTGTAACGTTCAGAGCCTCTAAATGACGATGGAACACACTAATTGCGTCGGGATTCAATACATCGTCCTCTAGCCAACCTGTCTCCAAGGGTCCATTGCTGCCTCGGGCACCTTATCGTCGTTCTCCTGTGAGTCTAGTTTTCCGAATCCGACGCCAAACTGACAGTTAATTGTAACTTTCAGAGCCTCTTAATGACGATGGAACACACAAATTGCGTCGCGATTCAATACATCGTGCTCCAGCCGACTAGTCTACGAGGTACTATTGCTGCCCCGGGCACATTTTGGTCGTTCTCCTGTGAGTCTAGTTTATCGAATCCGGCGCAAAACTGACAGTTAATTCTAACGTTCAGAGCCTCTTAATGACGATGGAACACACAAATTGCGCCGCGATTCAATACATCGTCCTACAGCCGACCTGTCTCCAAGGGTCTATTGCTGCCTCGAGCACCTTATGGTCGTTCTCCTGTGAGTCTAGCTTTCCGAATACGACGCAAAACTGACAGTTAATTGTAATGTTCAGAGCCTCTTAATGACGATGGAACACACAAATTGCGTCGAGATTCAATACATCGTCCTCCAGCCGTCCTGTCTCCAAGGGTCTATTGCTGCCTCGAGCACCTTATGGTCGTTCTCGTGTCAGTCTAGTTTTCCGAATACGGCGCAAAACTGACAGTTAATTGTAACGTTCAGAGCCTCTTAATGGCGATGGAACACACAAATTGCGTCGCGATTCAATACATCGTCCTCCAGCCGACTTGTCTCCGAGATACTATTGCTTCCCCGGGCACCTTTTGGTCGTTCTCCTATGAGTCTAGTTTTTCTGATCCGGAGCAAAACTGACAGTTAATTGTAACGTTCAGAGCCTCTTAATGACGATGGAACACACAAATTTCGTCACGATTAAATACATCGTCCTCCAGCCGACTTCTCTCCAAGAGTCTATTGCTGCCTCGGGCACCTTATGGTCGTTCTCCTGTGAGTCTAGATTTTCGAATCCGATGCAAAACAGACAGTGAATTGTAACGTTCAAAGCCTCCTAATGACGATGGAAAACACAAATTGCGTCAAGATTCAATACATCGTCCTCCAGCCGACTTCTCTTGTGGGTCTATTTCCACCTCAGGCACCCTATGCTTGTTCTCCTGTGAGTCTACTTTTTCGTATCCGACGCAAAACTGACAGTTAATTGTAACGTTCAGAGGCTCTTAATGACGATGGAACACACAAATTGCGTCGCGATTCAATACATCGTCCTCCAGCCGACTTGTCTCCAAGGGTCTATTGCTGCTTCGGGTACCTTATGGTTATTCTCCTGTGAGACTAGTTTTTCGAATCCGACGCAAAACTGACAGTTAATTGTAACGTTCAGAGCCTCTTAATGACGATGGAACACACAAATTGCGTCGGGATTCAATAGATCGTCCTGTATTCATCCTGTCTCCAAGGGTCTATTGCTGCCTCGGGCACCTTATCGTCGTTCTCCTGTGAGTCTAGTTTTCCGAGTCCGACGCCAAACTGACAGTTAATTGTAACGTTCTGAGCCTTTTAATGACGATTGAACACACAAATTGCGTCGCGATTCAATACATCGTGCTCCAGCCGACTTGTCTACGAGGTACTATTGCTGCCCCGGGCACATTTTGGTCGTTCTCCTGTGAGTCTAGTTTATCGAATCCGGCTCAAAACTGACAGTTAATTGTAACCTTCAGAGCCTCTTAATGACGATGGAACACACAAATTGCGTCGAGATTCAATACATCGTCCTCCAGCCTACTTGTCTCCAAGGGTCTCTTGCGGCCTCGGGCACCTTATGGTCGTTCTCGTGTGAGTCTAGTATTTCGTATCCGACGCAAAACTGACAGTTAATTGTAACGTTCAGAGCCTCTTAATGACGATGGAACACACAAATTGCGTCGAGATTCAATACATTGTCCTACAGCCGTCCTGTCTCCTGGGGTCTATTGCTGCCTCGAGCACCTTATGGTCGTTCTCCTGTGAGTCTAGTTTTCCGAATACGGCGCAAAACTGACAGTTAATTGTAACGTTCAGAGCCTCTTAATGGCGATGGAACACACAAATTGCGTCGCGATTCAATACATCGTCCTCCAGCCGACTTGTCTCCGAGATACTATTGCTGCCCCGGGCACCTTTTCGTCGTTCTCCTATGAGTCTAGTTTTTCTGATCCGGAGCAAAACTGACAGTTAATTGTAACGTTCAGAGCCCCTTAATGACGATGGAACACACAAATTGCGTCGAGATTCAATACATCATCCTCCAGACGTCTCCAAGGGTCTATTGCTGCCTCGGGCAACTTATGGTCGTTCTCCTGTGAGTCTAGTTTTCCGAATACGACGCAAAACTGACAGTTTATTGTAACGTTCAGAGCCTCTTAATGACGATGGAACACACAAATTGCGTCGAGATTCAATACATCGTCCTCCAGCGTACTTGTCTTCGAGGGTCTATTGCTGCCTCGGGCAACTTATGGTCGTTCTCCTGTGAGTCTAGTTTTCCGAATACGACGCAAAACTGACAGTTAATTGTAACGTTCAGAGCCTCTTAATGACGATGGAACACACAAATTGCGTCGAGATTCAATACATAGTCCTACAGCCGTCCTGTCTCTAAGGGTCTATTGCTGCCTCGCGCACCTTATGGTCGTTCTCCTGTGAGTCTAGTTTTTCCGAATACGACGCAAAACTGACAGTTAATTGTAACGTTCAGAGCCTCTTAATGACGATGGAACACACAAATTGCGTCGCGATTCAATACATCGTCCTCCAGCCGACCTTTCTCCGAAGTACTATTGCTGCCCTGGGCACCTTCTAGTCGTTCTCCTATGAGTCTAGTTATTCGAATCCGGCGCAAAACTGACAGTTAATTGTAACGTTCAGAGCCTGTTAATGACGATGGAACACACAAATTGCGTCGAGATTCAATACTTCGTCCTCCAGCCGACTTGTTTCCAAGGGTCTATTGCTGCCTCGGGTACCTTATGGTCGTTCTCCTGTGTGTCTAGTTTTTCGAATCCGACGCAAAACTGACAATTAATTGTAACGTTCAGAGCCTCTTAATGACGATGGAACACACAAATTGCGTCAAGATTCAATACATCGTCCTCCAGCCGACTTGTCTCCAAGGGTCTATTGCTGCCTCGGGGACCTTATGGTCGTTCTCCTGTGAGTCTAGTTTTTCGAATCCGACGCAAAACTGACAGTTAATTGTAACGTTCAGAGCCTCTTAATGACGATTGAACACACAAATTGCGTCGCCATTCAATACATCGTGCTCCAGCCGACTTGTCTACGAGGTACTATTGCTGCCCCGGGCACATTTTGGTCGTTCTCCTGTGAGTCTAGTTTATCGAATCCGACTCAAAACTGACAGTTAATTGTAACGTTCAGAGCCTCTTAATGACGATGGAACACACAAATTGCGTCGCGATTCAATACATCGTCCTCCAGCCGCCCTGTCTCCAAGGGTCTATTGCTCCCTCGGTCACCTATTGGTCGTTCTCCTGGGTGTCTAGTTTTTCGAATCCGACGCAAAACTGACAGTTAATTGTAACGTTCAGAGCCTCTTAGTGACGATGGAACACACAAATTGCGTCGAGATTCAATACATCGTCCGACAGCCGACCTGTCTCCAAGGGTCTATTGCTGCCTCGGGCACCTTATGGTCGTTCTGCTGTGAGGTTAGTTTTCCGAATACGACGCATAACTGACAGTTAATTGTAACGTTCAGAGCCTCTTAATGACGATGGAACTCACAAATTGCGTCGCGATTCAATACATCGTCCTCCAGCCGACTTTTCTCTGAGATACTATTGCTGCACCTGGCACCTTTTGGTGGTTCTCCTATGAGTCTAGTTTTTCGAATCCGGCGCAAAACTGACAGTTTATCGTAACATTCAGAGCCTCTTAATGACTATGGAACACACAAATTGCGTCGAGATTCAATACATCGTCCTAAAGCCGACTTGTCTCTAAGGGTCTATTGCTACCTCGGTCAACCTATCGTCTTTCTCCTATGAGTCTACTTTTTCGAAAGCCACAAAAAACTGACAGTTAATTGTAACGTTAAGAGCCTGTTAATGACGATGGAACACACAAATTGCGTCGAGATTCCATACATCGTCCTCCAGCCACTTGTCTCCAAGGGCCTCTTGCGGCCTCGGGCACCTTATGGTCGTTCTCCTGTGAGTCTAGATTTTCGTATCCGATGCAAAACAGACAGTTAATTGTAACTTTCAGAGCCTCTTAATGACGATGGAAAACACAAATTGCGTCAAGATTCAATACATCGTCCTCCAACCGACTTCTCTTGTGGGTCTATTGCCACCTCAGGCACCCTATGCTGGTGCTCCTGTGAGTCTACTTTTTCGTATCCGACGCAAAACTGATAGTTAATTGTAACGTTCAGAGCCCCTTAATGGCGATGGAACACACAAATTGCGTCGGGATTCAATACCTCGTCCCCTAGCCAACCTGTCTCCAAGGGTCTACTGCTGCCTCGGGCACCTTATGGTCGTTCTCCTGTGTGTCTAGTTTTTCGAATCCGACGCAAAACTGACAATTAATTATAACGTTCAGTGCCTCTTAATGACGCTGGAACACACAAATTGCGTCGCGATTCAATACATCGTCCTCCAGCCGACTTGTCTCCAAGGGTCTATTGCTGCTTCGGGAACCTTATGGTTATTCTCCTGTGAGACTAGTTTTTCGAATCCGACGAAAAACTGAAAGTTAATTGTAACGTTCAGAGCCTCTTAATGACGATGGAACACACAAATTGCGTCGGGATTCAATAGATCGTCCTGTAGCCAACCTGTCTCCAAGGGTCTATTGCTGCCTAGGGCACCTTATCGTCGTTCTCCTGTGAGTCTAGTTTTCCGAATCCGACGCCAAACTGACAGTTAATTGTAACGTTCAGAGCCTCTTAATGACGATTGAACACACAAATTGCGTCGCGATTCAATACATCGTGCTCCAGCCGACTTGTCTACGAGGTACTATTGCTGCCCCGGGCACATTTTGGTCGTTCTCCTGTGAGTCTAGTTTATCGAATCCGGCTCAAAACTGACAGTTAATTGTAACCTTCAGAGCCTCTTAATGACGATGGAACACACAAATTGCGTCGAGATTCAATACATCGTCCTCCAGCCTACTTGTCTCCAAGGGTCTCTTGCGGCCTCGGGCACCTTATGGTCGTTCTCGTGTGAGTCTAGTATTTCGTATCCGACGCAAAACTGACAATTGGAACGTTCAGAGCCTCTTAATGACGATGGAACACACAAATTGCGTCGAGATTCAATACATTGTCCTACAGCCGTCCTGTCTCCAAGGGTCTATTGCTGCCTCGAGCACCTTATGGTCGTTCTCCTGTGAGTCTAGTTTTCCGAATACGGCGCTAAACTGACAGTTAATTGTAACGTTCAGAGCCTCTTAATGCCGATGGAACACACAAATTGCGTCGCGATTCAATACATCGTCCTCCAGCCGACTTGTCTCCGAGATACTATTGCTGCCCCGGGCACCTTTTGGTCGTTCTCCTATGAGTCTAGATTTTCTGATCCGGAGCAAAACTGACAGTTAATTGTAACGTTCAGAGCCTCTTAATGACGATGGAACACACAAATTTCGTCGCGATTAAATACATCGTCCTCCAGCCGACTTGTCTCCAAGAGTCTATTGCTGCCTCGGGCACCTTATGGTCGTTCTCCTGTGAGTCTAGATTTTCGAATCCGATGCAAAACAGACAGTGAATTGTAACGTTCAAAGCCTCCTAATGACGATGGAAAACACAAATTGCGTCAAGATTCAATACATCGTCCTCCAGCCGACTTCTCTTGTGGGTCTATTGCCACCTCAGGCACCCTATGCTTGTTCTCCTGTGAGTCTACTTTTTCGTATCCGACGCAAAACTGAAGTTAATTGTGACGTTCAGAGCCTCTTAATGGCGATGGAACACACAAATTGCGTCGCTATTCAATACATCGTCCTCCAGCCGACTTGTCTCCAAGGGTCTATTGCTGCCTCGGGTACCTTATGGTTATTCTCCTGTGAGTCTAGTTTTTCGAATCCGACGCAAAACTGACAGTTAATTGTAACGTTCAGAGGCTCTTAATGACGATGGAACACACAAATTGCGTCGGGATTCAATACATCGTCCTCCAGTCGACTTTTCTCGGAGGTACTATTGCTGCCCCGGGCACCGTTTGGTGGTTCTCCTATGAGTCTAGTTTTTCGAATCCGACGCAAAACTGACAGTTTATTATAACGTTCAGAGCCTCTTAATGACGATGGAACACACAAATTGCGTCGAGATTCAATACATCGTCCTCCAGCCGACTTGTCTCTAAGGGTCTATTGCTACCTCGGTCACCCTATCGTCTTTCTCCTATGAGTCTAGTTTTTCGAATGCCACAAAAAACTGACAATTAATTGTAACGTTCAGAGCCTCTTAATGACGATGGAAAACACAAATTGCGTCAAGATTCAATACATCGTCCTCCAACCGACTTCTCTTGTGGGTCTATTGCCACCTCAGGCACCCTATGCTGGTTCTCCTGTGAGTCTACTTTTTCGTATCCGACGCAAAACTGATAGTTAATTGTAACGTTCAGAGCCTCTTAATGGCGATGGAACACACAAATTGCGTCGGGATTCAATACTTCGTCCTCTAGCCAACCTGTATCCAAAGGTCTATTGCTGCCTCGGGCACCTTATGGTCGTTCTCCTGTGTGTCTAGTTTTACGAATCCGACGCAAAACTGACAATTAATTGTAACGTTCAGAGCCTCTTAATGACGATGGAACACACAAATTGCGTCGCGATTCAATACATCGTCCTCCAGCCGACTTGTCTCCAAGGATCTATTGCTGCTTCGGGTACCTTATGGTTATTCTCCTGTGAGACTAGTTTTTCGAATCCGACGCAAAACTGACAGTTAATTGTAACGTTCAGAGCCTCTTAATGACGATGGAACACACAAATTGCGTCGGGATTCAATAGATCGTCCTGTAGCCAACCTGTCTCCAAGGGTCCATTGCTGCCTCGGGCACCTTATCGTCGTTCTCCTGTGAGTCTAGTTTTCCGAGTCCGACGCCAAACTGACAGTTAATTGTAACGTTCAGAGCCTCTTAATGACGATTGAACAGACAAATTGCGTCGCGATTAAATACATCGTCCTCCAGCCGACTTGTCTACGAGGTACTATTGCTGCCCCGGGCACATTTTGGGCGTTCTCCTGTGAGTCTAGTTTATCGAATCCGGCTCAAAACTGTCAGTTAATTGTAACCTTCAGAGCCTCTTAATGACGATGGAACACACAAATTGCGTCGAGATTCAATACAACGTCCTCCAGCCCACTTGTCTCCAAGGGTCTCTTGCGGCCTCGGGCACCTTATGGTCGTTCTCGTGTGAGTCTAGTATTTCGTATCCGACGCAAAACTGACAGTTAATTGTAACGTTCAGAGCCTCTTAATGACGATGGAACACACAAATTGCGTCGAGATTCAATACATTGTCCTACAGCCGTCCTGTCTCCAGGGGTCTATTGCTGCCTCGAGCACCTTATGGTCGTTCTCCTGTGAGTCTAGTTTTCCGAATACGGCGCAAAACTGACAGTTAATTGTAACGTTCAGAGCCTCTTAATGGCGATGGAACACACAAATTGCGTCGCGATTCAATACATCGTCCTCCAGCCGACTTGTCTCCGAGATACTATTGCTGCCCCGGGCACCTTTTGGTCGTTCTCCTATGAGTCTAGTTTTTCTGATCCGGAGCAAAACTGACAGTTAATTGTAACGTTCAGAGCCTCTTAATGACGATGGAACACTCAAATTTCGTCGCGATGAAATACATCGTCCTCCAGCCGACTTGTCTCCAAGAGTCTATTGCTGCCTCGGGCACCTTATGGTCGTTCTCCTGTGAGTCTAGATTTTCGAATCCGATGCAAAACAGACAGTGAATTGTAACGATCAGAGCCTCCTAATGACGATGGAAAACACAAATTGCGTCAAGATTCAATACATCGTCCTCCAGCCGACTTCTCTTGTGGGTCTATTGCCACCTCAGGCACCCTATGCTTGTTCTCCTGTGAGTCTACTTTTTCGTATCCGACGCAAAACTCAAGTTAATTGTGACGTTCAGAGCCTGTTAATGGCGATGGAACACACAAATTGCGTCGCTATTCAATACATCGTCCTCCAGCCGACTTGTCTCCAAGGGTCTATTGCTGCCTCGAGCACCTTATGGTCGTTCTCCTGTGAGTCTAGTTTTCGGAATACGACGCAAAACTGACAGTTAATTGTAATGTTCAGAGCCTCTTAATGACGATGGAACACACAAATTGCGTCGCGATTCAATACATCGTCCTCCAGCCGACTTGTCTCCGAGGTACTATTGCTGCCCCGGGCACCTTTTGTTCCTTCTCCTATGAATCTAGTTTATCGAATCCGGCGCAAAACTGTCAGTTATTTGTAACGTTCAGAGCCTCTGATTGACGATGAAACACACAAATTGCGTCGCGATTCAATACATCGTCCTCCAGCCGACCTGTCTCCAAGGGTCTATTGCTGCCTCGGGCACCTTATGGTCGTTCTCCTGTGAGTCTAGTTTTTCGTATCCGACGCAAAACTGACAGTTAATTGTAACGTTCAGAGCCTATTAATGACTATGGAACACCCAAATTGCGTCGAGGTTCAATACATCGTCCTACAGCCGCCCTTTCTCCAAGGGTCTATTGCTGCCTCGGGCACCTTATGGTCGTTCACCTGTGAGTCAAGTTTTCCGAATACGACACAAAACTGACAGTTAATTGTAACGTTCAGAGCCTCTTAATGACGATGGAACACACAAATTGCGTCGCGATTCAATACATCGTCCTCCAGCCGACTTTTCTCCGAGGTACTATTGCTGCCCCGGGCACCGTTTGGTGGTTCTCCTATGAGTCTAGTTTTTCGAATCCGGCGCAAAACTGACAGTTTATTATAACGTTCAGAGCCTCTTAATGACGATGGAACACACAAATTGCGTCGAGATTCAATACATCGTCCTCCAGCCGACTTGTCTCTAAGGGTCTATTGCTACCTCGGTCACCCTATCGTCTTTCTCCTATGAGTCTAGTTTTTCGAATGCCACAAAAAATTGACAGTTAATTGTAACGTTCAGAGCCTCTTAATGACGATGGAACACACAAATTGCGTCGAGATTCAATACATCGTCCTCCAGCGTACTTGTCTCCGAGGGTCTATTGCTGCCTCGGGCAACTTATGGTCGTTCTCCTGTGAGTCTAGTTTTCCGAATACGACGCAAAACTGACAGTTAATTGTAACGTTCAGAGCCTCTTAATGACGATGGAACACACAAATTGCATCGAGATTCAATACATCGTCCTTTAGCGTACTTGTCTCCGAGGGTCTATTGCTGCCTCGGGCAACTTATGGTCGTTCTCCTGTGAGTCTAGTTTTCCGAATACGACGCAAAACTGACAGTTAATTGTAACGTTCAGAGCCTCTTAATGACGATGGAACACATAAATTGCGTCGAGATTCAATACATCGTCCTACAGCCGTCCTGTCTCTAAGGGTGTATTGCTGCCTCGGGCACCTTATGGTCGTTCTCCTGTGAGTCTAGTATTTCGTATCCGACGCAAAACTGACAGTTAATTGTAACGTTCAGAGCCTCTTAATGACGATGGAACACACAAATTGCGTCGCGATTCAAAACATAGTCGTCCAGCCGACTTGTCTCCAAGGGTCTCTTGCTACCTCGGTCACCGTATTTTCGTTCTTCTATCAGTCTAGTTTTTCGAATGCTCTCAACGTTACAATTCACGGTCAGTTTTGCTCCGGATCAGAAAAACTAGACTCATAGGAGAACGACCAAAAGGTGCCCGGGGCAGCAATAGTACCTCGGAGACAAGTCGGCTGGAGGACGATGTATTGAATCGCGACGCAATTTGTGTGTTCCATCGCCATTAAGAGGCTCTGAACGTTACAATTAACTGTCAGTTTTGCGCCGTATTCGGAAAACTAGACTCACAGGAGAACGACCATAAGGTGCTCGAGGCAGTAATAGACCCTTGGAGACAGGACGGCTGTAGGACAATGTATTGACTCTCGACACAATTTGTGTGTTCCATCGTCATTAAGAGGATCTGAAAGTTACAATTAACTGTCAGTTTTGCGTTGGATACGAAATACTAGACTCACACGAGAACGACCATAAGGTGCCCGAGGCCGCAAGAGACCCTTGGAGACAAGTAGGGTGGAGGACGATCTATTGAATCTCGACGCAATTTGTGTGTTCCATCGTCATTAAGAGGCTCTGAACGTTACAATTAACTGTCAGTTTTGAGTCGGATTCGATAAACTAGACTCACAGGAGAACGACCAAAATGTGCCCGGGGCAGCAATAGTACCTCGTAGACAAGTCGGCTGGAGCACGATGTATTGAATCGCGACGCAATTTGTGTGTTCAATCGTCATTAAGAGGCTCTGAACGTTACAATTAACTCTCAGTTTGGCGTCGGATTCGGAAAGCTAGACTCACAGGAGAACGACGATAAGGTGCCCGAGGCAGCAATAGACCCTTGGAGACAGGTTGGCTACAGGACGATCTATTGAATCTCGACGCAATGTGTGTTCCATCGTCATTAAGAGGCTCTGAACGTTACAATTAACTGTCAGTTTTGCGTCGGATTCGAAAAACTAGACTCACAGGAGAACGACCATAAGGCCCCGAGGCAGCAATAGACACTTGGAGACAAGTCGGCTGGAGGACGATGTATTGAATCTTGACGCAATTTGTGTGTTCCATCGTCATTAAGAGGCTCTGAACGTTACAATTAATTGTCAGTTTTGCGTCGGATTCGAAAAACTAGACACACAGGAGAACGACCATAAGGTACCCGAGGCAGCAATAGACCCTTGGAAACAAGTCGGCTTGAGGACGAAGTATTGAATCTCGACGCAATTTGTGTGTTCCATCGTCATTAACAGGCTCTGAACGTTACAATTAACTGTCAGTTTTGCGCCGGATTCGAATAACTAGACTCATAGGAGAACGACTAGAAGGTGCCCGGGGCAGCAATAGTACTTCGGAGAAAAGTCGGCTGGAGGACGATGTATTGAATCGCGACGCAATTTGTGTGTTCCATCGTCATTAAGAGGCTCTGAACGTTACAATTAACTGTCAGTTTGGCGTCGGATTCAGAAAACTAGACTCACAGGAGAACGACCATAAGGTGCCCGAGGCAGCAATAGACCCTTAGAGACAGGACGGCTGTAAGACGATGTACTGAATCTCGACGCAATTTGTGTGTTCCATCGTCATTAAGAGGTTCTCAATGTTACAATTAACTGCCAGTTTTTCGTCGTGTTCGGAAAACTAGACTCACAGGAGAACGATCATAAGGTGCTCGAGGCAGCAATAGACCCTTGGAGACAAGTCGGCTGGAGGATGATGTATTGAATCGCGACCCAATTTGTGTGTTCCATCGTCATTAAGAGGCTCTGAACGTTACAATTAACTGTCAGTTTTGCGCAGGTTTCGAAAAACTAGACTCACAGGAGAACGGCCATAAGGTGCCCGAGGCAGCAATAGACCCTTGGAGTCAGGACGGCTGGAGGACGATGTATTGAATCTCGACGCAATTTGTGTGTTCCATCGTCATTAAGAGGCTCTGAACATTACAATTAACTGTCAGTTTTGCGTCGTATTCGGAAAACTAGACTCACAGGAGAACGACCATAAGGTGCTCGAGGCAGCAATAGACCCTTGGAGACAGGTCGGCTGTAGGACGATGTATTGAATCGCGAAGCAATTTGTGTGTTCCATCGTCATTAAGAGGCTCTGAACGTTAGAATTAACTGTCAGTTTTGCGCCGGATTCTATAAACTAGACTCACAGGAGAACGACCAAAATGTGCCCGGGGCAGCAATAGTACCTCGTAGACTAGTCGGCTGGAGCACGATGTATTGAATCGCGACGCAATTTGTGTGTTCCATCGTCATTAAGAGGCTCTGAACGTTACAATTAACTGTCAGTTTGGCGTCGGATTCGGAAAACTAGACTCACAGGAGAACGACGATAAGGTGCCCGAGGCAGCAATGGACCCTTGGAGACAGGTTGGCTAGAGGACGATGTATTAAATCCCGACGCAATTTGTGTGTTCCAACGTCATTAAGAGGCTCTGAACGTTACAATTAACTGTCAGTTTTGCGTCGGATTCGAAAAACTAGTCTCACAGGAGAATAACCATAAGGTACCCGAGGCAGCAATAGAACACACAAATTGCGTCGCGATTCAATACATCGTCCTCCAGGCGACTTGTCTCCGAGGTACTATTGCTGCCCCGGGCACCGTTGGGTGGTTCTCCTATGAGACTTGTTTTTCGAATCCGGCGAAAAACTGACAGTTTATTGTAACGTTCAGGCCTCTTAATGACGATGGAACACACAAATTGCGTCGCGATTCAATACATCGTATTACAGCCGACCTGTCTCCAAGGGTCTATTGCTGGCTCGAGCACCTTATGGTCGTTCTCCTGTGAGTCTAGTTTTCCGAATACGACGCAAAACTGACAGTTAATTGTAATGTTCAGAGCCTCTTAATGACGATGGAACACACAAATTGCGTCGAGATTCAATACATCGTCCTCCAGCCGTCCTGTCTCCAGGGGTCTATTGCTGCCTCGGGCACCTTATGGCCGTTCTCCTGTGAGTCTAGTTTTCGGAATACGACGCAAAACTGACAGTTAATTGTAACGTTCAGAGCCTCTTAATGACGATGGAATACACAAATTGCGTCGCGATTCAATACATCGTCCTCCAGCCGACTTGTCTCCGAGGTACTATTGCTGCCCCGGGCACCTTTTGTTCCTTCTCCTATGAATCTAGTTTATCGAATCCGGCACAAAACTGTCAGTTATTTGTAACGTTCAGAGCCTCTTAATGACGATGAAACACACAAATTGCGTCGCGATTCAATACATCGTCCTCCAGCCGACCTGTCTCCAAGGGTCTATTGCTGCCTCGGGCACCTTATGGTCGTTCTCCTGTGAGTCTAGTTTTTCGAATCCGACGCAAACCTGACAGTTAATTGTAACGTTCAGAGCCTATTAATGATTATGGAACACCCAAATTGCGTCGAGATTCAATACATCGTCCTACAGCCGACCTGTCTCCAAGGGTCTATTGCTGCCTCGGGCACCTTATCGTCGTTCACCTGTGAGTCAAGTTTTCCGATTACGACGCAAAACTGACAGTTAATTGTAACGTTCAGAGCCTCTTAATGACGATTGAACACACAAATTGCGTCGCGATTCAATACATCGTGCTCCAGCCGACTTGTCTACGAGGTACTATTGCTGCCCCGGGCACATTTTGGTCGTTCTCCTGTGAGTCTAGTTTATCGAATCCGACTCAAAACTGACAGATAATTGTAACGTTCAGAGCCTCTTAATGACGATGGAACACACAAATTGCGTCGAGATTCAATATATCGTCCTCCACCCTACTTGTCTCCAAGGGTCTCTTGCGGCCTCGGGTACCTTATGGTCGTTCTCGTGTGACTCTAGTATTTCGTATCCGACGCAAAACTGACAGTTAATTGTAACGTTCAGAGCCTCTTAATGACGATGGAACACACAAATTGCGTCGAGATTCAATACATTGTCCTACAGCCGACCTGTCTCCAAGGGTCTATTACTGCCTCGAGCACCTTATGGTCGTTCTCCTGTGAGTCTAGTTTTCCGAATACGGCGCAAAACTGACAGTTAATTGTAACGTTCAGAGCCTCTTAATGGCGATGGAACACACAAATTGCGTCGCGATTCAATACATCGTCCTCCAGCCGACTTCTCTCCAAGAGTCTATTGCTGCCTCGGGCACCTTATGGTCGTTCTCCTGTGAGTCTAGATTTTCGAATCCGATGCAAAACAGACAGTGAATTGTAACGTTCAGAGCCTCCTAATGACGATGGAAAACACAAATTGCGTCAAGATTCAATACATCGTCCTCCAGCCGACTTCTCTTGTGGGTCTATTGCCACCTCAGGCACCCAATGCTTGTTCTCCTGTGAGTCTACTTTTTCATATCCGACGCAAAACTGAAGTTCATTGTGACGTTCAGAGCCTCTTAATGACGATGGAACACACACATTGCGTCGCGATTCAATACATACTCCTCCAGCCGACTTGTCTCCGAGGTACTATTCCTGCCCCGGGCACCTTTTGTTCCTTCTCCTATGAATCTAGTTTATCGAATCCGGCGCAAAACTGTCAGTTATTTGTAACGTTCAGAGCCTCTTAATGACGATGAAACACACAAATTGCGTCGCGATTCAATACATCGTCCTCCAGCCGACCTGTCTCCAAGGGTCTATTGCTGCCTCGGGCACCTTATGGTCGTTCTCCTGTGAGTCTAGTTTTTCGAATCCGACGCAAAACTGACAGTTAATTGTAACGTTCAGAGCCTATTAATGATTATGGAACACCCAAATTGCGTCGAGATTCAATACATCGTCCTACAGCCGACCTGTCTCCAAGGGTCTATTGCTGCCTCGGGCACCTTATGGTCGTTCACCTGTGAGTCAAGTTTTCCGAATACGACGCAAAACTGACAGTTAATTGTAACGTTCAGAGCCTCTTAATGACGATTGAACACACAAATTGCGTCGCGATTCAATACATCGTGCTCCAGCCGACTTGTCTACGAGGTACTATTGCTGCCCCGGGCACATTTTGGTCGTTCTCCTGTGAGTCTAGTTTATCGAATCCGACTCAAAACTGACAGTTAATTGTAACGTTCAGAGCCTCTTAATGACGATGGAACACACAAATTGCGTCGAGATTCAATAGATCGTCCTCCACCCTACTTGTCTCCAAGGGTCTCTTGCGGCCTCGGGCACCTTATGGTCGTTCTCGTGTGACTCTAGTATTTCGTATCGTACGCAAAACTGTCAGTTATTTGTAACGTTCAGAGCCTCTTAATGACGATGAAACACACAAATTGCGTCGTGATTCAATACATCGTCCTCCAGCCGACCTGTCTCCAAGGGTCTATTGCTGCCTCGGGCACCTTATGGTCGTTCTCCTGTGAGTCTAGATTTTCGAATCCGATGCAAAACAGACAGTGAATTGTAACGTTCAGAGCCTCCTAATGACGATGGAAAACACAAATTGCGTCAAGATTCAATACATCGTCCTCCAGCCGACTTCTCTTGTGGGTCTATTGCCACCTCAGGCACCCTATGCTTGTTCTCCTGTGAGTCTACTTTTTCGTATCCGACGCAAAACTGAAGTTAATTGTGACGTTCAGAGCCTCTTAATGGCGATGGAACACACAAATTGCGTCGGTATTCAATACATCGTCCTCCAGCCGACTTGTCTCCAAGGGTCTATTGCTGCCTCGGGTACCTTATGGTTATTCTCCTGTGAGACTAGTTTTTCGAATCCGACGCAAAACTGACAGTTAATTGTAACGTTCAGAGCCTCTTAATGACGATGGAACACACAAATTGCGTCGGGATTCAATACATCGTCCTCCAGCCAACCTGTCTCCAAGGGTCCATTGCTGCCTCGGGCACCTTATCGTCTTTCTCCTGTGAGTCTAGTTTTCCGAATCCGACGCCAAACTGACAGTTAATTGTAACTTTCAGAGCCTCTTAATGACGATGGAACACACAAATTGAGTCGCGATTCAATACATCGTGCTCCAGCCGACTAGTCTACGAGGTACTATTGCTGCCCCGGGCACATTTTGGTCGTTCTCCTGTGAGTCTAGTTTATCGAATCCGGCGCAAAACTGACAGTTAATTCTAACGTTCAGAGCCTCTTAATGACGATGGAACACACAAATTGCGTCGCGATTCAATACATCGTCCTACAGCCGACCTGTCTCCAAGGGTCTATTGATGCCTCGAGCACCTTATGGTCGTTCTCCTGTGAGTCTAGTTTTCCGAATACGACGCAAAACTGACAGTTAATTGTAATGTTCAGAGCCTCTTAATGACGATGGAACACACAAATTGCGTCGAGATTCAATACATCGTCCTCCAGCCGTCCTGTCTCCAAGGGTCTATTGCTGCCTCGGGCACCTTATGGCCGTTCTCCTGTGAGTCTAGTTTTCGGAATACGACGCAAAACTGACAGTTAATTGTAACGTTCAGAGCCTGTTAATGACGATGGAACACACAAATTGCGTCGCGATTCAATACATAGTCCTCCAGCCGACTTGTCTCCGAGGTACTATTGCTGCCCCGGGCACCTTTTGTTCCTTCTCCTATGAATCTAGTTTATCGAATCCGGCGCAAAACTGTCAGTTATTTGTAACGTTCAGAGCCTCTGAATGACGATGAAACACACAAATTGCGTCGCGATTCAATACATCGTCCTCCAGCCGACCTGTCTCCAAGGGTCTATTGCTGCCTCGGGCACCTTATGGTCGTCCTCCTGTGAGTCTAGTTTTTCGAATCCGACGCAAAACTGACAGTTAATTGTAACGTGCAGAGCCTATTAATGACTATGGAACACCCAAATTGCGTCGAGATTCAATACATCGTCCTACAGCCGACCTGTCTCCAAGGGTCTATTGCTGCCTCGGGCACCTTATGGTCGTTCACCTGTGAGTCAAGTTTTCCGAATACGACGCAAAACTGACAGTTAATTGTAACGTTCAGAGCCTCTTAATGACGATGGAACACACAAATTGCGTCGCGATTCAATACATCGTCCTCCAGCCGACTTTTCTCCGAGGTACTATTGCTGCCCCGGGCACCGTTTGGTGGTTCTCCTATGAGTCTAGTTTTTCGAATCCGGCGCAAAACTGACAGTTTATTATAACGTTCAGAGCCTCTTAATGACGATGGAACACACAAATTGCGTCGAGATTCAATACATCGTCCTCCAGCCGACTTGTCTCTAAGGGTCTATTGCTACCTCGGTCACCCTATCGTCTTTCTCCTATGAGTCTAGTTTTTCGAATGCCACAAAAAACTGACAGTTAATTGTAACGTTCAGAGCCTCTTAATGACGATGGAACACACAAATTGCGTCGAGATTTAATACATCGTCCTCCAGCGTACTTGTCTCCGAGGGTCTATTGCTGCCTCGGGCAACTTATGGTCGTCCTCCTGTGAGTCTAGTTTTCCGAATACGACGCAAAACTGACAGTTAATTGTAACGTTCAGAGCCTCTTAATGACGATGGAACACACAAATTGCGTCGAGATTCAATACATCGTCCTCCGGCGTACTTGTCTCCGAGGGTCTATTGCTGCCTCGGGCAACTTATGTTCGTTCTCCGGTGAGTCTAGTTTTCCGACTACGACGCAAAACTGACAGTTAATTGTAACGTTCAGAGCCTCTTAATGACGATGGAACACACAAATTGCGTCGAGATTCAATACATCGTCCTACAGCCGTCCTGTCTCTAAGGGTCTATTGCTGCCTCGGGCACCTTATGGTCGTTCTCCTGTGAGTCTAGTATTTCGTATCCGACGCAAAACTGACAGTTAATTGTAACGTTCAGAGCCTCTTAATGACGATGGAACACACAAATTGCGTCGCGATTCAAAACATAGTCGTCCAGCCGACTTGTCTCCAAGGGTCTCTTGCTACCTCGGTCACCGTATTGTCGTTCTTCTATCAGTCTAGTTTTTCGAATGCGACGCAAAACTGACAGTTAATTGTAACGTTCAGAGCCTCTTAATGACGATGGAACACACAAATTGCGTCGCGATTCAATACATCGTCCTCGAGCCGACTTGTCTCCGTGGGTCTATTGCTGCCTCGGGCAACTTATGGTCGTTCTCCTGTGAGTCTAGTTTTCCGAATACGACGCAAAACTGACAGTTAATTGGAACGTTCAGAGCCTCTGAATGACGATGAAACACACAAATTGCGTTGAGATTCAATACATCGTCCTCCAGCGTACTTGTCTCCGAGGGTCTATTGCTGCCTCGGGCAACTTATGGTAGTTCTCCTGTGAGTCTAGTTTTCCGAATACGACGCAAAACTGACAGTTAATTGTAACGTTCAGAGCCTCTTAATGACGATGGAACACACAAATTGCGTCGAGATTCAATACATCGTCCTCCAGCGTACTTGTCTCCGAGGGTCTATTGCTGCCTCGGGCAACTTATGGTCGTTCTCCTGTGAGTCTAGTTTTCCGAATACGACGCAAAACTGACAGTTAATTGGAACGTTCAGAGCCTCTTAATGACGATGGAACACACAAATTGCGACGAGATTCAATACATCGTCCTACAGCCGTCCTGTCTCTAAGGGTCTATTGCTGCCTCGGGCACCTTATGGTCGTTCTCCTGTGAGTCTAGTATTTCGTATCCGACGCAAAACTGACAGTTAATTGTAACGTTCAGAGCCTCTTAATGACGATGGAACACACAAATTGCGTCGCGATTCAAAACATAGTCGTCCAGCCGACTTGTCTCCAAGGGTCTCTTGCTACCTCGGTCACCGTATTGTCGTTCTTCTATCAGTCTAGTTTTTCGAATGCGACGCAAAACTGACAGTTAATTGTAACGTTCAGAGCCTCTTAATGACGATGGAACACACAAATTGCGTCGCGATTCAATACATCGTCCTCGAGCCGACTTGTCTCCAAGGGTCTATTGCTGCCTCGGGTACCTTATGGTCATTCTCCTGTGAGTCTAGTTTTTCGAATCCGACGCAAAACTGACAGTTAATTGTAACGTTCAGAGCCTCTTAATGACGATGGAACACACAAATTGCGTCGGGATTCAATACATCGTCCTCTAGCCGACCTGTCTCCAAGGGTCTATTGCTGCCTCGAGCACCTTATGATCGTTCTCCTGTGAGTCTAGTTTTCCGAATACGACGCAAAACTGACAGTTAATTGTAACATTGAGAACCTCTTAATGACGATGGAACACACAAATTGCATCGAGATTCAATACATCGTCCTACAGCCGTCCTGTCTCTAAGGGTCTATTGCTGCCTCGGGCACCTTATGGTCGTCTTCCTGTGAGTCTGGTTTTCTGAATCCGACGCCAAACTGACAGTTAATTGTAACGTTCAGAGCCTCTTAATGACGATGGAACACACAAATTGCGTCGCGATTCAATACATCGTCCTCCAGCCGACTTGTCTCCAAGGGTCTATTGCTGCCTCGGGGACCTTATGGTCGTTCTCCTGTGAGTCTAGTTTTTCGAATCCGACGCAAAACTGACAGTTAATTGTAACGTTCAGAGCCTCTTAATGACGATGGAACACACATTGCGTCGAGATTCAATAGATCGTCCTGTAGCCAACCTGTCTCCAAGGGTCTATTGCTGCCTCGGGCACCTTATCGTCGTTCTCCTGTGAGTCTAGTTTTCCGAATCCGACGCCAAACTGAGAGTTAATTGTAACGTTCAGAGCCTCTTAATGACGATTGAACACACAAATTGCGTCGCGATTCAATACATCGTGCTCCAGCCGACTTGTCTACGAGGTACTATTGCTGCCCCGGGCACATTTTGGTCGTTCTACTGTGAGTCTAGTTTATCGAATCCGACTCAAAACTGACAGTTAATTGTAACGTTCAGACCCTCTTAATGACGATGGAACACACAAATTGCGTCGAGATTCAATAGTTCGTCCTCCACCCTACTTGTCTCCAAGGGTCTCTCGCGGCCTCGGGCACCTTATGGTCGTTCTCGTGTGAGTCTAGTATTTCGTATCCGACGCAAAACTGACAGTTAATTGTAACGTTCAGAGCCTCTTAATGACGATGGAACACACAAATTGCGTCGAGATTCAATACATTGTCCTACAGCCGTCCTGTCTCCAAGGGTCTATTACTGCCTCGAGCACCTTATGGTCGTTCTCCTGTGAGTCTAGTTTTCCGAATACGGCGCAAAACTGACAGTTAATTGTAACGTTCAGAGCCTCTTAATGGCGATGGAGCACACAAATTGCGTCGCGATTCAATACATCGTCCTCCAGCCGACTTGTCTCCGAGGTACTATTGCTGCCCCGGGCACCTTTTGGTCGTTCTCCTACGAGTCTAGTTTTTCTGATCCGGAGCAAAACTGACCGTTAATTGTAACGTTCAGAGCCTCTTAATGACGATGGAACACACAAATTTCGTCGCGATTATATACATCGTCATCCAGCCGACTTCTCTCCAAGAGTCTATTGCTGCCTCGGGCACCTTATGGTCGTTCTCCTGTGAGTCTAGATTTTCGAATCCGATGCAAAACAGACAGTGATTTGTAACGTTCAGAGCCTCCTAATGACGATGGAAAACACAAATTGCGTCAAGATTCAATACAACGTCCTCCAGCCGACTTCTCTTGTGGGTCTATTGCCACCTCAGGCACCCTATGCTTGTTCTCCTGTGAGTATACTTTTTCGTATCCGACGCAAAACTGAAGTTAATTGAGACGTTCACAGCCTCTTAATGGTGATGGAACACACAAATTGCGTCGCTATTCAATACATCGTCCTCCAGCCGACTTGTCTCCAAGGGTCTATTGCTGCCTCGGGTACCTTATGGTTATTCTCCTGTGAGACTAGTTTTTCGAATCCGACGCAAAACTGACAGTTAATTGTAACGTTCAGAGCCTCTTAATGACGATGGAACACACAAATTGCGTCGGGATTTAATACATCGTCCTCTAGCCAACCTGTCTCCAAGGGTCCATTGCTGCCTCGGGCACCTTATCGTCGTTCTCCTGTGAGTCTAGTTTTCCGAATCCGACGCCAAACTGACAGTTAATTGTAACGTTCAGAGCCTCTTAATGACGATGGAACACACAAATTGCGTCGCGATTCAATACATCGTGCTCCAGCCGACTAGTCTACGAGGTACTATTGCTGCCCCGGGCACATTTTGGTCGTTCTCCTGTGAGTCTAGTTTATCGAATCCGGCGCAAAACTGACAGTTAATTCTAACGTTCAGAGCCTCTTAATGACGATGGAACACACACATTGCGTCGCGATTCAATACATCGTCCTACAGCCGACCTGTCTCCAAGGGTCTATTGCTGCCTCGAGCACCTTATGGTCGTTCTCCTGTGAGTCTAGTTTTCCGAATACGACGCAAAACTGACAGTTAATTGTAATGGTCAGAGCCTCTTATTGACGATGGAACACACAAATTGCGTCGAGATACAATACATCGTCCTCCAGCCGTCCTGTCTCCAAGGGTCTATTGCTGCCTCGGGCACCTTATGGCCGTTCTCCTGTGAGTCTAGTTTTCGGAATACGACGCAAAACTGACAGTTAATTGTAACGTTCAGAGCCTCTTAATGACGATGGAACACACAAATTGCGTCGCGATTCAATACATCGTCCTCCAGCCGACTTGTCTCCGAGGTACTATTGCTGCCCCGGGCACCTTTTGTTCCTTCTCCTATGAATCTAGTTTATCGAATCCGGCGCAAAACTGTCAGTTATTTGTAACGTTCAGAGCCTCTTAATGACGATGAAACACACAAATTGCGTCGCGATCCAATACATCGTCCTCCAGCCGACCTGTCTCCAAGGGTCTATTGCTGCCTCGGGCACCTTATGGTCGTTCTCCTGTGAGTCTAGTTTTTCGAATCCGACGCAAAACTGACAGTTAATTGTAACGTTCAGAGCCTATTAATGATTATGGAACACCCAAATTGCGTCGAGATTCAATACATCGTCCTACAGCCGACCTGTCTCCAAGGGTCTATTGCTGCCTCGTGCACCTTATGGTCGTTCACCTGTGAGTCAAGTTTTCCGAATACGACGCAAAACTTACAGTTAATTGTAACGTTCAGAGCCTCTTAATGACGAATGAACACACAAATTGCGTCGCGATTCAATACATCGTGCTCCAGCCGACTTGTCTACGAGGTACTATTGCTGCCCCGGGCACATTTTGGTCGTTCTCCTGTGAGTCTAGTTTATCGAATCCGACTCAAAACTGACAGTTAATTGTAACGTTCAGAGCCTCTTAATGACGATGGAACACACAAATTGCGTCGAGATTCAATAGATCGTCCTCCACCCTACTTGTCTCCAAGGGTCTCTTGCGGCCTCGGGCACCTTATGGTCGTTCTCGTGTGAGTCTAGTATTTCGTATCCGACGCAAAACTGACAGTTAATTGTAACGTTCAGAGCCTCTTAATGACGATGGAACACACGAATTGCGTCGAGATTCAATACATTGTCCTACAGCCGTCCTGTCTCCAAGGGTCTATTACTGCCTCGAGCACCTTATGGTCGTTCTCCTGTGAGTCTAGTTTTCCGAATACGGCGCAAAACTGACAGTTAATTGTAACGTTCAGAGCCTCTTAATGGCGATGGAACACACAAATTGCGTCGCGATTCAATACATCGTCCTCCAGCCGACTTGTCTCCGAGGTACTATTGCTGCCCCGGGCACCTTTTGGTCGTTCTCCTATGAGTCTAGTTTTTCTGATCCGGAGCAAAACTGACCGTTAATTGTAACGTTCAGAGCCTCTTAATGACGATGGAACACACAAATTTCGTCGCGATTAAATACATCGTCCTCCAGCCGACTTCTCTCCAAGAGTCTATTGCTGCCTCGGGCACCTTATGGTCGTTCTCCTGTGAGTCTAGATTTTCGAATCCGATGCAAAACAGACAGTGAATTGTAACGTTCAGAGCCTCCTAATGACGATGGAAAACACAAATTGCGTCAAGATTCAATACAACGTCCTCCAGCCGACTTCTCTTGTGGGTCTATTGCCACCTCAGGCACCCTATGCTTGTTCTCCTGTGAGTATACTTTTTCGTATCCGACGCAAAACTGAAGTTAATTGAGACGTTCACAGCCTCTTAATGGTGATGGAACACACAAATTGCGTCGCTATTCAATACATCGTCCTCCAGCCGACTTGTCTAAAAGGGTCTATTGCTGCCTCGGGTACCTTATGGTTATTCTCCTGTGAGACTAGTTTTTCGAATCCGACGCAAAACTGACAGTTAATTGTAACGTTCAGAGCCTCTTAATGACGATGGAACACACAAATTGCGTCGGGATTTAATACATCGTCCTCTAGCCAACCTGTCTCCAAGGGTCCATTGCTGCCTCGGGCACCTTATCGTCGTTCTCCTGTGAGTCTAGTTTTCCGAATCCGACGCCAAACTGACAGTTAATTGTAACGTTCAGAGCCTCTTAATGACGATGGAACACACAAATTGCGTCGCGATTCAATACATCGTGCTCCAGCCGACTAGTCTACGAGGTACTATTGCTGCCCCGGGCACATTTTGGTCGTTCTCCTGTGAGTCTAGTTTATCGAATCCGGCGCAAAACTGACAGTTAATTCTAACGTTCAGAGCCTCTTAATGACGATGGAACACACAAATTGCGTCGCGATTCAATACATCGTCCTACAGCCGACCTGTCTCCAAGGGTCTATTGCTGCCTCGAGCACCTTATGGTCGTTCTCCTGTGAGTCTAGTTTTCCGAATACGACGCAAAACTGACAGTTAATTGTAATGTTCAGAGCCTCTTATTGACGATGGAACACACAAATTGCGTCGAGATACAATACATCGTCCTCCAGCCGTCCTGTCTCCAAGGGTCTATTGCTGCCTCGGGCACCTTATGGCCGTTCTCCTGTGAGTCTAGTTTTCGGAATACGACGCAAAACTGACAGTTAATTGTAACGTTCAGAGCCTCTTAATGACGATGGAACACACAAATTGCGTCGCGATTCAATACATCGTCCTCCAGCCGACTTGTCTCCGAGGTACTATTGCTGCCCCGGGCACCTTTTGTTCCTTCTCCTATGAATCTAGTTTATCGAATCCGACGCAAAACTGACAGTTAATTGTAACGTTCAGAGCCTCTTAATGACGATGGAACACACATTGCGATGAGATTCAATATCGTCCTGTAGCCAACCTGTCTCCAAGGGTCTATTGCTGCCTCGGGCACCTTATCGTCGTTCTCCTGTGAGTCTAGTTTTCCGAAACCAACGCCAAACTGAGAGTTAATTGTAACGTTCAGAGCCTCTTAATGACGATTGAACACACAAATTGCGTCGCGATTCAATACATCGTGCTCCAGCCGACTTGTCTACGAGGTACTATTGCTGCCCCGGGCACATTTTGGTCGTTCTCCTGTGAGTCTAGTTTATCGAATCCGACTCAAAACTGACAGTTAATTGTAACGTTCAGACCCTCTTAATGACGATGGAACACACAAATTGCGTCGAGATTCAATAGTTCGTCCTCCACCCTACTTGTCTCCAAGGGTCTCTCGCGGCCTCGGGCACCTTATGGTCGTTCTCGTGTGAGTCTAGTATTTCGTATCCGACGCAAAACTGACAGTTAATTGTAACGTTCAGAGCCTCTTAATGACGATGGAACACACAAATTGCGTCGAGATTCAATACATTGTCCTACAGCCGTCCTGTCTCCAAGGGTCTATTACTGCCTCGAGCACCTTATGGTCGTTCTCCTGTGAGTCTAGTTTTCCGAATACGGCGCAAAACTGACAGTTAATTGTAACGTTCAGAGCCTCTTAATGGCGATGGAGCACACAAATTGCGTCGCGATTCAATACATCGTCCTCCAGCCGACTTGTCTCCGAGGTACTATTGCTGCCCCGGGCACCTTTTGGTCGTTCTCCTACGAGTCTAGTTTTTCTGATCCGGAGCAAAACTGACCGTTAATTGTAACGTTCAGAGCCTCTTAATGACGATGGAACACACAAATTTCGTCGCGATTATATACATCGTCCTCCAGCCGACTTCTCTCCAAGAGTCTATTGCTGCCTCGGGCACCTTATGGTCGTTCTCCTGTGAGTCTAGATTTTCGAATCCGATGCAAAACAGACAGTGAATTGTAACGTTCAGAGCCTCCTAATGACGATGGAAAACACAAATTGCGTCAAGATTCAATACAACGTCCTCCAGCCGACTTCTCTTGTGGGTCTATTGCCACCTCAGGCACCCTATGCTTGTTCTCCTGTGAGTATACTTTTTCGTATCCGACGCAAAACTGAAGTTAATTGAGACGTTCACAGCCTCTTAATGGTGATGGAACACACAAATTCCGTCGCTATTCAATACATCGTCCTCCAGCCGACTTGTCTCCAAGGGTCTATTGCTGCCTCGGGTACCTTATGGTTATTCTCCTGTGAGACTAGTTTTTCGAATCCGACGCAAAACTGACAGTTAATTGTAACGTTCAGAGCCTCTTAATGACGATGGAACACACAAATTGCGTCGGGATTTAATACATCGTCCTCTAGCCAACCTGTCTCCAAGGGTCCATTGCTGCCTCGGGCACCTTATCGTCGTTCTCCTGTGAGTCTAGTTTTCCGAATCCGACGCCAAACTGACAGTTAATTGTAACGTTCAGAGCCTCTTAATGACGATGGAACACACAAATTGCGTCGCGATTCAATACATCGTGCTCCAGCCGACTAGTCTACGAGGTACTATTGCTGCCCCGGGCACATTTTGGTCGTTCTCCTGTGAGTCTAGTTTATCGAATCCGGCGCAAAACTGACAGTTAATTCTAACGTTCAGAGCCTCTTAATGACGATGGAACACACACATTGCGTCGCGATTCAATACATCGTCCTACAGCCGACCTGTCTCCAAGGGTCTATTGCTGCCTCGAGCACCTTATGGTCGTTCTCCTGTGAGTCTAGTTTTCCGAATACGACGCAAAACTGACAGTTAATTGTAATGTTCAGAGCCTCTTATTGACGATGGAACACACAAATTGCGTCGAGATACAATACATCGTCCTCCAGCCGTCCTGTCTCCAAGGGTCTATTGCTGCCTCGGGCACCTTATGGCCGTTCTCCTGTGAGTCTAGTTTTCGGAATACGACGCAAAACTGACAGTTAATTGTAACGTTCAGAGCCTCTTAATGACGATGGAACACACAAATTGCGTCGCGATTCAATACATCGTCCTCCAGCCGACTTGTCTCCGAGGTACTATTGCTGCCCCGGGCACCTTTTGTTCCTTCTCCTATGAATCTAGTTTATCGAATCCGGCGCAAAACTGTCAGTTATTTGTAACGTGCAGAGCCTCTTAATGACGATGAAACACACAAATTGCGTCGCGATCCAATACATCGTCCTCCAGCCGACCTGTCTCCAAGGGTCTATTGCTGCCTCGGGCACCTTATGGTCGTTCTCCTGTGAGTCTAGTTTTTCGAATCCGACGCAAAACTGACAGTTAATTGTAACGTTCAGAGCCTATTAATGATTATGGAACACCCAAATTGCGTCGAGATTCAATACATCGTCCTACAGCCGACCTGTCTCCAAGGGTCTATTGCTGCCTCGTGCACCTTATGGTCGTTCACCTGTGAGTCAAGTTTTCCGAATACGACGCAAAACTTACAGTTAATTGTAACGTTCAGAGCCTCTTAATGACGAATGAACACACAAATTGCGTCGCGATTCAATACATCGTGCTCCAGCCGACTTGTCTACGAGGTACTATTGCTGCCCCGGGCACATTTTGGTCGTTCTACTGTGAGTCTAGTTTATCGAATCCGACTCAAAACTAACAGTTAATTGTAACGTTCAGAGCCTCTTAATGACGATGGAACACACAAATTGCGTCGAGATTCAATAGATCGTCCTCCACCCTACTTGTCTCCAAGGGTCTCTTGCGGCCTCGGGCACCTTATGGTCGTTCTCGTGTGAGTCTAGTATTTCGTATCCGACGCAAAACTGACAGTTAATTGTAACGTTCAGAGCCTCTTAATGACGATGGAACACACGAATTGCGTCGAGATTCAATACATTGTCCTACAGCCGTCCTGTCTCCAAGGGTCTATTACTGCCTCGAGCACCTTATGGTCGTTCTCCTGTGAGTCTAGTTTTCCGAATACGGCGCAAAACTGACAGTTAATTGTAACGTTCAGAGCCTCTTAATGGCGATGGAACACACAAATTGCGTCGCGATTCAATACATCGTCCTCCAGCCGACTTGTCTCCGAGGTACTATTGCTGCCCCGGGCACCTTTTGGTCGTTCTCCTATGAGTCTAGTTTTTCTGATCCGGAGCAAAACTGACCGTTAATTGTAACGTTCAGAGCCTCTTAATGACGATGGAACACACAAATTTCGTCGCGATTAAATACATCGTCCTCCAGCCGACTTCTCTCCAAGAGTCTATTGCTGCCTCGGGCACCTTATGGTCGTTCTCCTGTGAGTCTAGATTTTCGAATCCGATGCAAAACAGACAGTGAATTGTAACGTTCAGAGCCTCCTAATGACGATGGAAAACACAAATTGCGTCAAGATTCAATACAACGTCCTCCAGCCGACTTCTCTTGTGGGTCTATTGCCACCTCAGGCACCCTATGCTTGTTCTCCTGTGAGTATACTTTTTCGTATCCGACGCAAAACTGAAGTTAATTGAGACGTTCACAGCCTCTTAATGGTGATGGAACACACAAATTGCGTCGCTATTCAATACATCGTCCTCCAGCCGACTTGTCTCCAAGGGTCTATTGCTGCCTCGGGTACCTTATGGTTATTCTCCTGTGAGACTAGTTTTTCGAATCCGACGCAAAACTGACAGTTAATTGTAACGTTCAGAGCCTCTTAATGACGATGGAACACACAAATTGCGTCGGGATTTAATACATCGTCCTCTAGCCAACCTGTCTCCAAGGGTCCATTGCTGCCTCGGGCACCTTATCGTCGTTCTCCTGTGAGTCTAGTTTTCCGAATCCGACGCCAAACTGACAGTTAATTGTAACGTTCAGAGCCTCTTAATGACGATGGAACACACAAATTGCGTCGCGATTCAATACATCGTGCTCCAGCCGACTAGTCTACGAGGTACAATTGCTGCCCCGGGCACATTTTGGTCGTTCTCCTGTGAGTCTAGTTTATCGAATCCGGCGCAAAACTGACAGTTAATTCTAACGTTCAGAGCCTCTTAATGACGATGGAACACACAAATTGCGTCGCGATTCAATACATCGTCCTACAGCCGACCTGTCTCCAAGGGTCTATTGCTGCCTCGAGCACCTTATGGTCGTTCTCCTGTGAGTCTAGTTTTCCGAATACGACGCAAAACTGACAGTTAATTGTAATGTTCAGAGCCTCTTATTGACGATGGAACACACAAATTGCGTCGAGATACAATACATCGTCCTCCAGCCGTCCTGTCTCCAAGGGTCTATTGCTGCCTCGGGCACCTTATGGCCGTTCTCCTGTGAGTCTAGTTTTCGGAATACGACGCAAAACTGACAGTTAATTGTAACGTTCAGAGCCTCTTAATGACGATGGAACACACAAATTGCGTCGCGATTCAATACATCGTCCTCCAGCCGACTTGTCTCCGAGGTACTATTGCTGCCCCGGGCACCTTTTGTTCCTTCTCCTATGAATCTAGTTTATCGAATCCGGCGCAAAACTGTCAGTTATTTGTAACGTTCAGAGCCTCTTAATGACGATGAAACACACAAATTGCGTCGCGATCCAATACATCGTCCTCCAGCCGACCTGTCTCCAAGGGTCTATTGCTGCCTCGGGCACCTTATGGTCGTTCTCCTGTGAGTCTAGTTTTTCGAATCCGACGCAAAACTGACAGTTAATTCTAACGTTCAGAGCCTCTTAATGACGATGGAACACACAAATTGCGTCGCGATTCAATACATCGTCCTACAGCCGACCTGTCTCCAAGGGTCTATTGCTGCCTCGTGCACCTTATGGTCGTTCACCTGTGAGTCAAGTTTTCCGAATACGACGCAAAACTTACAGTTAATTGTAACGTTCAGAGCCTCTTAATGACGAATGAACACACAAATTGCGTCGCGATTCAATACATCGTGCTCCAGCCGACTTGTCTACGAGGTACTATTGCTGCCCCGGGCACATTTTGGTCGTTCTCCTGTGAGTCTAGTTTATCGAATCCGACTCAAAACTGACAGTTAATTGTAACGTTCAGAGCCTATTAATGACGATGGAACACACAAATTGCGTCGAGATTCAATAGATCGTCCTCCACCCTACTTGTCTCCAAGGGTCTCTTGCGGCCTCGGGCACCTTATGGTCGTTCTCGTGTGAGTCTAGTATTTCGTATCCGACGCAAAACTGACAGTTAATTGTAACTTTCAGAGCCTCTTAATGACGATGGAACACACGAATTGCGTCGAGATTCAATACATTGTCCTACAGCCGTCCTGTCTCCAAGGGTCTATTACTGCTTCGAGCACCTTATGGTCGTTCTCCTGTGAGTCTAGTTTTCCGAATACGGCGCAAAACTGACAGTTAATTGTAACGTTCAGAGCCTCTTAATGGCGATGGAACACACAAATTGCGTCGCGATTCAATACATCGTCCTCCAGCCGACTTATCTCCGAGGTACTATTGCTGCCCCGGGCACCTTTTGGTCGTTCTCCTATGAGTCTAGTTTTTCTGATCCGGAGCAAAACTGACCGTTAATTGTAACGTTCAGAGCCTCTTAATGACGATGGATACACAAATTTCGTCGCGATTAAATACATCTTCCTCCAGCCGACTTCTCTCCAAGAGTCTATTGCTGCCTCGGGCACCTTATGGTCGTTCTCCTGTGAGTCTAGATTTTCGAATCCGATGCAAAACAGACAGTTAATTGTAACGTTCAGAGCCTCCTAATGACGATGGAAAACACAAATTGCGTCAAGATTCAATACAACGTCCTCCAGCCGACTTCTCTTGTGGGTCTATTGCCACATCAGGCACCCTATGCTTGTTCTCCTGTGAGTATACTTTTTCGTATCCGACGCAAAATTGAAGTTAATTGTACCTTCACAGCCTCTTAATGGTGATGGAACACACAAATTGCGTCGCTATTCAATACATCGTCCTCCAGCCGACTTGTCTCCAAGGGTCTATTGCTGCCTCGGGTACCTTATGGTTATTCTCCTGTGAGACTAGTATTTCGAATCCGACGCAAAACTGACAGTTAATTGTAACGTTCAGAGCCTCTTAGTGACGATGGAACACACAAATTGCGTCGGGATATAATACATCGTCCTCTAGCCAACCTGTCTCCAAGGGTCCATTGCTGCCTCGGGCACCTTATCGTCGTTCTCCTGTGAGTCTAGTTTTCCGAATCCGACGCCAAACTGACAGTTAATTGTAACGTTCAGAGCCTCTTAATGACGATGGAACACACAAATTGCGTCGCGATTCAATACATCGTGCTCCAGCCGACTAGTCTACGAGGTACTATTGCTGCCCCGGGCACATTTTGGTCGTTCTCCTGTGAGTCTAGTTTATCGAATCCGGCGCAAAACTGACAGTTAATTCTAACGTTCAGAGCCTCTTAATGACGATGGAACACACAAATTGCGTCGCGATTCAATACATCGTCCTACAGCCGACCTGTCTCCAAGGGTCTATTGCTGCCTCGAGCACCTTATGGTCGTTCTCCTGTGAGTCTAGTTTTCCGAATACGACGCAAAACTGACAGTTAATTGTAATGTTCAGAGCCTCTTATTGACGATGGAACACACAAATTGCGTCGAGATTCAATACATCGTCCTCCAGCCGTCCTGTCTCCAAGGGTCTATTGCTGCCTCGGGCACCTTATGGCCGTTCTCCTGTGAGTCTAGTTTTCGGAATACGACGCAAAACTGACAGTTAATTGTAACGTTCAGAGCCTCTTAATGACGATGGAACACACAAATTGCGTCGCGATTCAATACATCGTCCTCCAGCCGACTTGTCTCCGAGGTACTATTGCTGCCCCGGGCACCGTTTGGTGGTTCTCCTATGAGACTAGTTTTTCGAATCCGGCGAAAAACTGACAGTTTATTGTAACGTTCAGGCCTCTTAATGACGATGGAACACACAAATTGCGTCGCGATTCAATACATCGTCCTACAGCCGACCTGTCTCCAAGGGTCTATTGCTGGCTCGAGCACCTTATGGTCGTTCTCCTGTGAGTCTAGTTTTCCGAATACGACGCAAAACTGACAGTTAATTGTAATGTTCAGAGCTTCTTAATGACGATGGAACACACAAATTGCGTCGAGATTCAATACATCGTCCTCCAGCCGTCCTGTCTCCAGGGGTCTATTGCTGCCTCGGGCACCTTATGGCCGTTCTCCTGTGAGTCTAGTTTTCGGAATACGACGCAAAACTGACAGTTAATTGTAACGTTCAGAGCCTCTTAATGACGATGGAACACACAAATTGCGTCGCGATTCAATACATCGTCCTCCAGCCGACTTGTCTCCGAGGTACTATTGCTGCCCCGGGCACCTTTTGTTCCTTCTCCTATGAATCTAGTTTATCGAATCCGGCGCAAAACTGTCAGTTATTTGTAACGTTCAGAGCCTCTTAATGACGATGAAACACACAAATTGCGTCGCGATTCAATACATCGTCCTCCAGCCGACCTGTCTCCAAGGGTCTATTGCTGCCTCGGGCACCTTATGGTCGTTCTCCTGTGAGTCTAGTTTTTCGAATCCGACGCAAAACTGACAGTTAATTGTAACGTTCAGAGCCTATTAATAATTATGGAACACCCAAATTGCGTCGAGATTCAATACATCGTCCTACAGCCGACCTGTCTCCAAGGGTCTATTGCTGCCTCGGGCACCTTATGGTCGTTCACCTGTGAGTCAAGTTTTCCGAATACGACGCAAAACTGACAGTTAATTGTAACGTTCAGAGCCTCTCAATGACGATGGCACACACAAATTGCGTCGCGATTCAATACATCGTCCTCCAGCCGACTTTTCTCCGAGGTACTATTGCTGCCCCGGGCAACGTTTGGTGGTTCTCCTATGAGTCTAGTTTTTCGAATCCGGCGCAAAACTGACAGTTTATTATAACGTTCAGAGCCTCTTAATGACGATGGAACACACAAATTGCGTCGAGATTCAATACATCGTCCTCCAGCCGACTTGTCTCTAAGGGTCTATTGCTACCTCGGTCACCCTATCGTCTTTCTCCTATGAGTCTAGTTTTTCGAATGCCACAAAAAACTGACAGTTAATTGTAACGTTCAGAGCCTCTTAATGACGATGGAACACACAAATTGCGTCGAGATTCAATACATCGTCCTCCAGCGTACTTGTCTCCGAGGGTCTATTGCTGCCTCGGGCAACTTATGATCGTTCTCCTGTGAGTCTAGTTTTCCGAATACGACGCAAAACTGACAGTTAATTGTAACGTTCAGAGCCTCTTAATGACGATGGAACACACAAATTGCGTCGAGATTCAATACATCTTCCTCCAGCGTACTTGTCTCCGAGGGTCTATTGCTGCCTCGGGCAACTTATGGTCGTTCTCCTGTGAGTCTAGTTTTCCGAATACGACGCAAAACTGACAGTTAATTGTAACGTTCAGAGCCTCTTAATGACGATGGAACACACAAATTGCGTCGAGATTCAATACATCGTCCTACAGCCGTCCTTTCTCTAAGGGTCTATTGCTGCCTCGGGCACCTTATGGTCGTTCTCCTGTGAGTCTAGTATTTCGTATCCGACGCAAAACTGACAGTTAATTGTAACGTTCAGAGCCTCTTAATGACGATGGAACACACAAATTGCGTCGCGATTCAAAACATAGTCGTCCAGCCGACTTGTCTCCAAGGGTCTCTTGCTACCTCGGTCACCGTATTGTCGTTCTTCTATCAGTCTAGTTTTTCGAATGCGACGCAAAACTGACAGTTAATTGTAACGTTCAGAGCCTCTTAATGACGATGGAACACACAAATTGCGTCGCGATTCAATACATCGTCCTCGAGCCGACTTGTCTCCGAGGGTCTATTGCTGCCTCGGGCAACTTATGGTCGTTCTCCTGTGAGTCTACTTTTTCGTATCCGACGCAAAACTCATAGTTAATTGTAACGTTCAGAGCCTCTTAATGGCGATGGAACACACAAATTGGGTCGCGATTCAATACATTATCCTCCAGCCGACTTGTCTCCAAGGGTCTATTGATGCCTCGGGTACCTTATGGTCATTCTCCTGTGAGTCTAGTTTTTGCGAATCCGACGCAAAACTGACAGTTAATTGTAACGTTCAGAGCCTCATAATGACGATGGAACACACAAATTGCGTCGGGATTCAATACATCGTCCTCTAGCCGACCTGTCTCCAAGGGTCTATTGCTGCCTCTAGCACCTTATGATCGTTCTCCTGTGAGTCTAGTTTTCCGAATACGACGCAAAACTGACAGTTAATTGTAACGTTCAGAACCTCTTAATGACGATGGAACACACAAATTGCGTCGAGATACAATACATCGTCCTACAGCCGTCCTAAGGGTCTATTGCTGCCTCGGGAACGTTATGGTCGTTCTCCTGTGAGTCTAGTTTTCCGAATACGACGCAAAACTGACAGTTAATTGTAACGTTCAGAGCCTCTTAATGACGATGGAACACATAAATTGCGTCGCGATTCAATACATCGTCCTCCAGCCGACTTTTCTCCGAAGTACTATTGCTGCCCCGGGCACCTTCTAGTCGTTCTCCTATGAGTCTAGTTATTCGAATCCGGCGCAAAACTGACAGTTAATTGTAACGTTCAGAGCCTGTTAATGACGATGGAACACACAAATTGCGTCGAGATTCAATACTTCGTCCTCCAGCCGACTTGTTTCCAAGAGTCTATTGCAGCCTCGGGGATCTTATGGTCGTTCTCCTGTGAGTCTAGTTTTTCGAATCCGACGCAAAACTGACAGTTAATTGTAACGTTCAGAGCCTCTTAATGACGATGAAACACACAAATTGCGTCGCGATTCAATACATCGTCCTCCAGCTGACTTGTCTCCAAGGGTCTAGTGCTGCCTCGGGCACCTTATGGTCGTTCTTCTGTGAGTCAAGATTTTCGAATCCGACGCAAAACTGACAGTTAATTGCAACGTTCAGTGCCTCTTAATGACGATGGAACACACAAATTGCGTCGCGGTTCAATACATCGTCCTCCAGCCGACCTGTCTCCAAGGGTCTATTGCTGCCTCGGGCACCTTATGGTCGTTCTCCTGTGAAACTAGTTTTTCGAATCAGACGCAAAACTGACAGTTAATTGTAACGATCAGAGCCTCTTAATGACGATGGAACACACATTGCGTCGAGATACAATACATCGTCCTACAGCCGTCCTGTCTCCAAGGGTCTATTGCTGCCTCGGGCACCTTATGGTCGTTCTCCTGTGAGTCTAGTTTTCCGAATACGACGCAAAACTGACAGTTAATTGTAACGTTCAGAGCCTCTTAATGACGATGGAACACACAAATTGCGTCGCGATTCAATACATCATCCTCCAGCCGACTTTTCTCCGAGGTACTATTGCTGCCCCGGGCACCGTTTGGTGGTTCTCCTAAGAGACTAGTTTTTCGAATCCGGCGAAAAACTGACAGTTTATTGTAACGTTCAGAGCCTCTTAATGACGATGGAACACACAAATTGCGTCGCGATTCAATACATCGTCCTCCAGCCGACTTTTATCCGAGGTACTATTGCTGCCCCGGGCACCGTTTGGTGGTTCTCCTATGAGTCTAGTTTTTCGAATCCGGCGCAAAACTGACAGTTTATTATAACGTTCAGAGCCTGTTAATGACGATGGAACACACAAATTGCGTCGAGATTCAATACATCGTCCTCCAGCCGACTTGTGTCTAAGGGTCTATTGCTACCTCGGTCACCCTATCGTCTTTCTCCTATGAGTCTAGTTTTTCGAATGCCACAAAAAACTGACAGTTAATTGTAACGTTCAGAGCCTCTTAATGACGATGGAACACACAAATTGCGTCGCGATTCAATACATCGTCATCCAGCCGACTTGTCTCCAAGGGTCTATTGCTGCTTCGGGTACCTTATGGTTATTCTCCTTTGAGACTAGTTTTTCGAATCCGACGCAAAACTGACAGTTAATTGTAACGTTCAGAGCCTCTTAATGACGATGGAACACACAAATTGCGTCGAGATTCAATACATCGTCCTACAGCCGTCCTGTCTCTAAGGGTCTATTGCTGCCTCGTGCACCTTATGGTCGTTCTCCTGTGAGTCTAGTATTTCGTATCCGACGCAAAACTGACAGTTAATTGTAACGTTCAGAGCCTCTTAATGACGATGGAACACACAAATTGCGTCGCGATTCAAAACATCGTCCTCCAGCCGACTTTTCTCCGAAGTACTATTGCTGACCCGGGCACCTTCTAGTCGTTCTCCTATGAGTCTAGTTATTCGAATCCGGCGCAAAACTGACAGTTAATTGCAACGTTCAGAGCCTGTTAATGACGATGGAACACACAAATTGCGTCGAGATTCAATACTTCGTCCTCCAGCCGACTTGTTTCCAAGGGTCTGTTGCTGCCTCGGGCACCTTATGGTTGTTCACCTGTGTGTCTAGTTTTTCGAATCCGACGCAAAACTGACAATAAATTGTAACGTTCAGAGCCTCTTAATGACGATGGAACACACAAATTGCGTCAAGATTCAATACATCGTAATCCAGCCGACTTGTCTCCAAGGGTCTATTGCTGCCTCGGGGACCTTATGGTCGTTCTCCTGTGAGTCTAGTTTTTCGAATCCGACGCAAAACTGACAGTTAATAGTAACGTTCAGAGCCTCTTAATGACGATGAAACACACAAATTGCGTCGCGATTCAATACATCGTCCTCCAGCTGACTTGTCTCCAAGGGTCTAGTGCTGCCTCGGGCACCTTATGGTCGTTCTTCTGTGAGTCAAGATTTTCGAATCCGACGCAAAACTGACAGTTAATTGTAACGTTCAGTGCCTCTTAATGACGATGGAACACACAAATTGCGTCGCGATTCAATACATCGTCCTCCAGCCGACTTGTCTCCGAGGTACTATTGCTGCCCCGGGCACCTTTTGTTCCTTCTCCTAAGAATCTAGTTTATCGAATCCGGCGCAAAACTGTCAGTTATTTGTAACGTTCAGAGCCTCTTAATGACGATGAAACACACAAATTGCGTCGCGATTCAATACATCGTCCTCCAGCCGACCTGTCTCCAAGGGTCTATTGCTGCCCCGGGCACCTTATGGTCGTTCTCCTGTGAGTCTAGTTTTTCGAATCCAACGCAAAGCTGACAGTTAATTGTAACGTTCGGAGCCTATTAATGACTATGGAACACCCAAATTGCGTCGAGATTCAATACATCGTCCTCCAGCCGACTTGTCTCCAAGGGTCTATTGCTGCCTCGGGCACCTTATGGTCGTTCACCTGTGAGTCAAGTTTTCCGAATACGACGCAAAACTGACAGTTAATTGTAACGTTCAGAGCCTCTTAATGACGATGGAACACACAAATTGCGTCGCGATTCAATACATCGTCCTCCAGCCGACTTGTCTCCGAGGTACTTATGCTGCCCCGGGCACCGATTGGTGGTTCTCCTATGAGTCTAGTTTTTCGAATCCGGCGCAAAACTGACAGTTTATTATAACGTTCAGAGCCTCTTAATGACGATGGAACACACAAATTACGCCGAGATTCAATACATCGTCCTCCAGCCGACTTGTCTCTAAGGGTCTGTTGCTACCTCGGTCATCCTATCGTCATTCTCCTATGAGTCTAGTTTTTCGAATACCACAAAAAACTGACAGTTAAATGTAACGTTCAGAGCCTCTTAATGACGATGGAACACACAAATTGCGTCGCGATTCAATACATCGTCCTCCAGCGTACTTGTCTCCGAGGGACTATTGCTGCCTCGGGCAACTTATGGTCGTTCTCCTGTGAGTCTAGTTTTTCGAATCCTGCGCAAAACTGACAGTTAATTGTAACGTTCAGAGCCTCTTAATGACGACGGAAAACACAAATTGCGTCAAGATTCAATACATCGTCCTCCAGCCGACTTCTCTTGTGGGTCTATTGCCACCTCAGGCACCCTATGCTGGTTCTCCTGTGAGTCTACTTTTTCGTATCCGACGCAAAACTCATAGTTAATTGTAACGTTCAGAGCCTCTTAATGGCGATGGAATACACAAATTGGGTCACGATTCAATACATCATCCTCCAGCCGACTTGTCTCCAAGGGTCTATTGCTGCCTCGGGTACCTTATGGTCATTCTCCTGTGAGTCTAGATTTTCGAATCCGACGCAAAACTGACAGTTAATTGTAACGTTCAGAGCCTCTTATTGACGATGGAACACACAAATTGCGTCGGGATTCAATACATCGTCCTCTAGCCGACCTGTCTCCAAGGGTCTATTGCTGCCCCGAGCACTTTATGATCGTTCTCCTGTGAGTCTAGTTTTCCGAATACGACGCAAAACTGTCAGTTAATTGTAACGTTCAGAACCTCTTAATGACGATGGAACACACAAATTGCGTCGAGATTCAATACATCATCCTACAGCCGTCCTGTCTCTAAGGCTCTATTGCTGCCTCGGGCACCTTATGGTCGTCCTCCTGTGAGTCTAGTTTTCCGAATACGACGCAAAACTGACAGTTAATTGTAACGTTCAGAGCCTCTTAATGACGATGGAACACACAAATTGCGTCGCGATTCAATACATCGTCCTCCAGCCGACTTTTCTCCGAAGTACTATTGCTGCCCCGGGCACCTTCTACTCGTTCTCCTATGAGTCTAGTTATTCGAATCCGGCGCAAAACAGACAGTTAATTGTAACGTTCAGAGCCTGTTAATGACGATGGAACACACAAATTGCGTCGAGATTCAATACTTCGTCCTCCAGCCGACTTGTTTCCAAGGGTCTATTGCTGCCTCGGGCACCTTATGGTCGTTCTCCTGTGTGTCTAGTTTTTCGAATCCGACGCAAAACTGACAATTAATTGTAACGTTCAGAGCCTCTTAATGACGATGGAACACACAAATTGCGTCAAGATTCAATACATCGTCCTCCAGCCGACTTGTCTCCAAGGGTCTATTGCTGCCTCGGGGACCTTATGGTCGTTCTCCTGTGAGTCTAGTTTTTCGAATCCGACGCAAAACTGACAGTTAATTGTAACGTTCAGAGCCTCTTAATGACGATGAAACACACAAATTGCGCCGCGATTCAATACATCGTCCTCCAGCTGACTTGTCTCCAAGGGTCTAGTGCTGCCTCGGTCACCTTATGGTCGTTCTTCTGTGGGTCAAGATTTTCGAATCCGACGCAAAACTGACAGTTAATTGTAACGTTCAGTGCCTCTTAATGACGATGGAACACACAAATTGCGTCGCGGTTCAATACATCGTCCTCCAGCCGACCTGTCTCCAAGGGTCTATTGCTGCCTCGGGCACCTTATGGTCGTTCTCCTGTGAGTCTAGTTTTTCGAATCCGACGCAAAACTGACAGTTAATTGTAACGTTCAGAGACTCTTAATGACGATGGAACACACATTGCGTCGAGATTCAATACATCGTCCTACAGCCGTCCTGTCTCCAAGGGTCTATTGCTGCCTCGGGCACCTTATGGTCGTTCTCCTGTGAGTCTAGTTTTCCGAATACGACGCAAAACTGACAGTTAATTGTAACGTTCAGAGCCTCTTAATGACGATGGAACACACAAATTGCGTCGCGATTCAATACATCATCCTCCAGCCGACTTTTCCCCGAGGTACTATTGCTGCCCCGGGCACCGTTTGGTGGTTCTCCTATGAGACTAGTTTTTCGAATCCGGCGAATAACTGACAGTTTATTGTAACGTTCAGAGCCTCTTAATGACGATGGAACACACAAATTGCGTCGCGATTCAATACATCGTCCTCCAGCCGACTTTTCTCCGAAGTACTATTGCTGCCCCGGGCACCTTCTACTCGTTCTCCTATGAGTCTAGTTATTCGAATCCGGCGCAAAACTGACAGTTAATTGTAACGTTCAGAGCCTGTTAATGACGATGGAACACACAAATTGCGTCGAGATTCAATACTTCGTCCTCCAGCCGACTTGTTTCCAAGGGTCTATTGCTGCCTCGGGCACCTTATGGTCGTTCTCCTGTATGTCTAGTTTTTCGAATCCGACGCAAAACTGACAATTAATTGTAACGTTCAGAGCCTCTTAATGACGATGGAACACACAAATTGCGTCGCGATTCAATACATCGTGCTCCAGCCGACTTTTCTCCGAAGTACTATTGCTGCCCCGGGCACCTTCTACTCGTTCTCCTATGAGTCTAGTTATTCGAATCCGGCGCAAAACTGACAGTTAATTGTAACGTTCAGAGCCTGTTAATGACGATGGAACACACAAATTGCGTCGAGATTCAATACTTCGTCCTCCAGCCGACTTGTTTCCAAGGGTCTATTGCTGCCTCGGGCACCTCATGGTCGTTCACCTGTGTGTCTAGTTTTTCGAATCCGACGCAAAACTGACAATTAATTGTAACGTTCAGAGCCTCTTAATGACGATGGAACACACAAACTGCGTCGCGGTTCAATACATCGTCCTCCAGCCGAACTGTCTCCAAGGGTGTATTGCTGCCTCGGGCACCTTATGGTCGTTCTCCTGTGAGTCTAGTTTTTCGAATCCGACGCAAAACTGACAGTTAATTGTAACGTTCAGAGACTCTTAATGACTATGGAACACACATTGCGTCGAGTTTCAATACATCGTCCTACAGCCGTCCTGACTCCAAGGGTCTATTGCTGCCTCGGGCACCTTATGGTCGTTCTCCTGTGAGTCTAGTTTTCCGAATACGACGCAAAACTGACAGTTAATTGTAACGTTCAGAGCCTCTTAATGACGATGAAACACACAAATTGCGCCGCGATTCAATACATCGTCCTCCAGCTGACTTGTCTCCAAGGGTCTAGTGCTGCCTCGGTCACCTTATGGTCGTACTTCTGTGGGTCAAGATTTTCGAATCCGACGCAAAACTGACAGTTAATTGTAACGTTCAGTGCCTCTTAATGACGATGGAACACACAAATTGCGTCGCGGTTCAATACATCGTCCTCCAGCCGACCTGTCTCCAAGGGTCTATTGCTGCCTCGGGCACCTTATGGTCGTTCTCCTGTGAGTCTAGTTTTTCGAATCCGACGCAAAACTGACAGTTAATTGTAACGTTCAGAGACTCTTAATGACGATGGAACACACATTGCGTCGAGATTCAATACATCGTCCTACAGCCGTCCTGTCTCCAAGGGTCTATTGCTGCCTCGGGCACTTTATGGTCGTTCTCCTGTGAGTCTAGTTTTCCGAATACGGCGCAAAACTGACAGTTAATTGTAACGTTCAGAGCCTCTTAATGACGATGGAACACACAAATTGCGTCGCGATTCAATACATCATCCTCCAGCCGACTTTTCCCCGAGGTACTATTGCTGCCCCGGGCACCGTTTGGTGGTTCTCCTATGAGACTAGTTTTTCGAATCCGGCGAATAACTGACAGTTTATTGTAACGTTCAGAGCCTCTTAATGACGATGGAACACACAAATTGCGTCGCGATTCAATACATCGTCCTCCAGCCGACTTTTCTCCGAAGTACTATTGCTGCCCCGGGCACCTTCTACTCGTTCTCCTATGAGTCTAGTTATTCGAATCCGGCGCAAAACTGACAGTTAATTGTAACGTTCAGAGCCTGTTAATGACGATGGAACACACAAATTGCGTCGAGATTCAATACTTCGTCCTCCAGCCGACTTGTTTCCAAGGGTCTATTGCTGCCTCGGGCACCTTATGGTCGTTCTCCTGTATGTCTAGTTTTTCGAATCCGACGCAAAACTGACAATTAATTGTAACGTTCAGAGCCTCTTAATGACGATGGAACACACAAATTGCGTCGCGATTCAATACATCGTCCTCCAGCCGACTTTTCTCCGAAGTACTATTGCTGCCCCGGGCACCTTCTACTCGTTCTCCTATGAGTCTAGTTATTCGAATCCGGCGCAAAACTGACAGTTAATTGTAACGTTCAGAGCCTGTTAATGACGATGGAACACACAAATTGCGTCGAAATTCAATACTTCGTCCTCCAGCCGACTTGTTTCCAAGGGTCTATTGCTGCCTCGGGCACCTTATGGTCGTTCTCCTGTGTGTCTAGTTTTTCGAATCCGACGCAAAACTGACAATTAATTGTAACGTTCAGAGCCTCTTAATGACGATGGAACACACAAACTGCGTCGCGGTTCAATACATCGTCCTCCAGCCGAACTGTCTCCAAGGGTGTATTGCTGCCTCGGGCACCTTATGGTCGTTCTCCTGTGAGTCTAGTTTTTCGAATCCGACGCAAAACTGACAGTTAATTGTAACGTTCAGAGACTCTTAATGACTATGGAACACACATTGCGTCGAGTTTCAATACATCGTCCTACAGCCGTCCTGTCTCCAAGGGTCTATTGCTGCCTCGGGCACCTTATGGTCGTTCTCCTGTGAGTCTAGTTTTCCGAATACGACGCAAAACTGACAGTTAATTGTAACGTTCAGAGCCTCTTAATGACGATGGAACACACAAATTGCGTCGCGATTCAATACATCATCCTCCAGCCGACTTTTCTCCGAGGTACTATTGCTGCCCCGGGCACCGTTTGGTGGTTCTCCTATGAGACTAGTTTTTCGAATCCGGCGAAAAACTGACAGTTAATTGTAACGTTCAGAGCCTCTTAATGACGATGGAACACACAAATTGCGTCGCGATTCAATACATCGTCCTCCAGCCGACTTGTCTCCAAGAGTCTATTGCTGCCTCGGGCACCTTATGGTCGTTCTCCTGTGAGTCTAGATTTTCGTATCGGACGCAAAACTGACAGTTAATTGTAACGTTCAGTGCCTCTTAATGACGATGGAACACACAAATTGCGTCGTGATTCAATACATCGTCCTCCAGCCGACTTGTCTCCAAGGGTCTATTGCTGCCTCGGGCACCTTATGGTCGTTATCCTGTGAGTCTAGTTTTTCGAATCCGGCGCAAAACTGAAAGGTAATTGTAACGTTCAGAGCCTCTTAATGACGATGGAACACACAAATTGCGTCGCGATTCAATACATCGTCCTCCGGCCGACTTGTCTCCAAGAGTCTATTGCTGCCTCGGGCACCTTATGGTCGTTCTCCTGTGAGTCTAGATTTTCTAATCCGACGCAAAACTGACAGTTAATTGTAACGTTCAGAGCCTCTTAATGACGATGGAACACACAAATTGCGTCGCGATTCAGTACTTCGTCCTCCAGCCGACTTTTCTCCAAAGGTCTATTGCTGCCTCGGGCACCTTATGGTCGTTCTCCTGGGAGTCTAGTTTTTCGAATCCGACGCAAAACTGAAAGGTAATTGTAACGTTCAGAGCCTCTTAATGACGATGGAACACACAAATTGCGTCGCGATTCAGTACGTCGTCCTCCAGCCGAATTGTCTGCAAGGGTCTAGTGCTGCCTCGGCCACCTTATGGTCGTTCTCCTGTGAGTCTAGTTTTTCGAATCCGACGCAAAACTGACAGTTAATTGTAACGTTCAGAGCCTATTAATGACGATGGATCACACAAAATGCGTCGAGATTCAATACATCGTCCTACAGCCGTCCTGTCTCCAAGGGTCTATTGCTGCCTCGGGCACCTTATGGTCATTCTCCTGTGAGTCTAGATTTCAGAATACGACGCAAAACTGACAGTTAATTGTAACGTTCAGAGCCTTTTAATGACGATGGAACACACTAATTGCGTCGCGATTCAATACATCGTCCTCCAGCCGACTTGTCTCCGAGGTACTATTGCTGCCCCGGGCACCTCTTCGTCGTTCTCCTATGAGTCTAGTTTATCGAATCCGGCGCAAAACTGACAGTTAATTGTAACGTTGAGAGCCTGTTAATGACGATGGAACACACAAATTGCGTCGCGATTCAATACATCGTCCTCCAGCCAACTTGTCTCCAAGGGCCTAGTGCTGTTTCGGGCATCTTATGGTCGTTCTTCTGTGAGTCTAGATTTTCGAATCCGACGCAAAACTGACAGTTAATTGTAACGTTCAGAGCCTCTTAATGACGATGGAACACACAAATTGCGTCGCGATTCAATACATCGTCCTCCAGCCGACTAGTTTCCAAGGGTCTATTGCTGCCTCGGGCACCTTATGGTCGTTCTCCTGTGTGTCTAGTTTTTCGAATCCGACGCAAAACTGATAATTAATTGTAACGTTCAGAGCCTCTTAATGACGATGGAACACACAAATTGCGTCAAAATTCAATACATCGTCCTCCAGCCGACTTGTCTCCAAGGGTCTATTGCTGCCTCGGGGACCTTATGGTCGTTCTCCTGTGAGTCTAGTTTTTCGAATCCGACGCAAAACTGACAGTTAATTGTAACGTTCAGAGCCTCTTAATGACGATCAAACACACAAATTGCGTCGCGATTCAATACATCGACCTCCAGCCGACTTGTCTCCGAGGTACTATTGCTGCCCCAGGCACCTTTTGGTCGTTCTCCTCTGAGTCTAGGTTATCGAATCAAGCGCAAAACTGACAGTTATTTGTAACGTTCAGAGCCAGTTAATGACGATGGAACACACAAATTGCGTCGCGATTCAATACATCGTCCTCCAGCTGACTTGTCTCCAAGGGCCTAGTGCTGCCGCGGGCAACTTATGGTCGTTCTTCTGTGAGTCAAGATTTTCGAATCCGACGCAAAACTGACAGTTAATTGTAACGTTCAGTGCCTCTTAATGACGATGGAACACACAAATTGCGTCGTGGTTCAATACATCGTCCTCCAGCCGACCTGTCTCCAAGGGTCTATTGCTGCCTCGGGCTCCTTATGGTCGTTCTCCTGTGAGTCAAGATTTTCGAATCGGACGCAAAACTGACAGTTAATTGTAACGTTCAGTGCCTCTTAATGACGATGGAACACACAAATTGCGTCCTGATTCAATACATCGTCCTCCAGCCGACTTGTCTCCAAAGGTCTATTGCTGCCTCGGGCACCTTATGGTCGTTATCCTGTGAGTCTAGTTTTTCGAATCCGGCGCAAAACTGAAAGGTAATTGTAACGTTCAGAGCCTCTTAATGACGATGGAACACACAAATTGCGTCGCGATTCAATACATCGTCCTCCGGCCGACTTGTCTCCAAGAGTCTATTGCTGCCTCGGGCACCTTATGGTCGTTCTCCTGTGAGTCTAGATTTTCTAATCCGACGCAAAACTGACAGTTAATTGAAACGTTCAGAGCCTCTTAATGACGATGGAACACACAAATTGCGTCGCGATTCAATACATCGTCCTCCAGCCGACTTGTCTCCAAAGGTCTATTGCTGCCTCGGGCACCTTATGTTCGTTCTCCTGGGAGTCTAGTTTTTCGAATCCGACGCAAAACTGAAAGGTAATTGTAACGTTCAGAGCCTCTTAATGACGATGGAACACACAAATTGCGTCGCGATTCAGTACATCGTCCTCCAGCCGAATTGTCTGCAAGGGTCTAGTGCTGCCACGGGCACCTTATGGTCGTTCTCCTGTGAGTCTAGTTTTTCGAATCCGACGCAAAACTGACAGTTAATTGTAACGTTCAGAGCCTATTAATGACGATGGAACACACAAATTGCGTCGAGATTCAATACATCGTCCTACAGCCGTCCTGTCTCCAAGGGTCTATTGCTGCCTCGGGCACCTTATGGTCGTTCTCCTGTGAGTCTAGATTTCCGAATACGACGCAAAACTGACAGATAATTGTAACGTTCAGAGCCTCGTAATGACGATGGAACACACAAATTGCGTCTCGAAGCAATACATCGTCCTCAAGCCGATATTTCTCCGAGGTACTATTAATGCCCCAGGCACCTTTTGGTGGTTCTCCTATGAGTCTAGTTTTTCGAATCCGGCGCAAAACTGACAGTTTATTGTAACGTTCAGAGCCTCTTTATGACGATGGAACACACAAATTGCGTCGCGATTCAATACATCGTCCTCCAGCCTACTTGTCTCTGAGGGTCTATTGCTACCTCGGTCACCCTATCGTCTTTCCCCTATGAGTCTAGTTTTTCGAATGCGACAAAGAACTGACAGTTAATTGTAACGTTCAGAGCCTGTTAATGACGATGGAACACACTAATTGCGTCGCGATTCAATACATCGTCCTCCAGCCGACTTGTCTCCGAGGTACTATTGCTGCCCCGGGCGCCTCTTGGTCGTTCTCCTATGAGTCTAGTTTATCGAATCCGGCGCAAAACTGACAGTTAATTGTAACGTTGAGAGCCTGTTAATGACGATGGAACACACAAATTGCGTCGCGATTCAATACATCGTCCTCCAGCCGACTTGTCTCCAAGGGTCTAGTGCTGTTTCGGGCATCTTATGGTCGATCTTCTGTGAGTCTAGATTTTCGAATCCGACGCAAAACTGACAGTTAATTGTAACGTTCAGAGCCTCTTAATGACGAAGGAACACACAAATTGCGTCGCGATTCAATACATCGTCCTCCAGCCGACCTGTCTCCAAGGGTCCATTGCTGCATCGGGCACCTTATGGTCGTTCTCCTGTGAGTCTAGTTTTTCGAATCCGACGCAAAACTGACAGTTAATTGTAACGTTCAGAGCCTTTTAATGACAATGGAACATACAAATTGCGGCGAGATTCAATACGTCCTACAGCCGTCCTGTCTCCAAGGGTGTATTGCTGCCTCGGGCACCTTATGGTCGTTCTCCTGTGAGTCTAGTTTTCCGAATGCGAAGCAAAACTGACGGTTAATTGTAACGTTCAGAGCCTCTTAATGACGATGGAACACACAAATTGCGTCGCGATTCAGTACTTCGTCCTCCAGCCGACTTTTCTCCGAGGTACTATTGCTGCCCCGGGCACCTTTTGGTGGTTCTCCTATGAGTCTAGTTTTTCGAATCCGGCGCAAAACTGACAGTTTATTGTAATGTTCAGAGCCTCTTAATGACGATGGAACACACAAATTGCGTCGCGATTCAATACATCGTCCTCCAGCCGACTTGTCTCTAAGGGTCTATTGCTACCTCGGTCACCCTATCGTCTTTCTCCTATGAGTCTAGTTTTTCGAATGCGACAAAAAACTGACAGTTAATTGTAACGTTCAGAGCCTGTTAATGACGATGGAACACACAAATTGCGTCGCGGTTGAATACATCGTCCTCCAGCCGACCTGTCTCCAAGGGTCTATTGCTGCCTCGGGCACCTTATGGTCGTTCTCCTGTGAGTCTAGTTTTTCGAATCCGACGCAAAACTGACAGTTAATTGTAACGTTCAGAGCCTCTTAATCACGATGGAACACACATTGCGTCGAGATTCAATACATCGTCCTACAGCCGCCCTGTCTCCAAGGGTCTATTGCTGCCTCGGGCACCTTATGGTCGTCCTCCTGTGAGTCTAGTTTTCCGAATACGTCGCAAAACTGACAGTTAATTGTAACGTTCAGAGCCTCTTAATGACGATGGAACACACAAATTGCGTCGCGATTCAATACATCGTCCTCCGGCCGACTTGTCTCCAAGAGTCTATTGCTGCCTCGGGCACCTTATGGTCGTTGTCCTGTGAGTCTAGATTTTCTAATCCGACGCAAAACTGACAGTTAATTGTAACGTTCAGAGCCTCTTAATGACGATGGAACACACAAATTGCGTCAAGATTCAATACATCGTCCTCCAGCCGACTTGTCTCCAAAGGTCTATTGCTGCCTCGGGCACCTTATGGTCGTTCTCCTGGGAGTCTAGTTTTTCGAATCCGACGCAAAACTGAAAGGTAATTGTAACGTTCAGAGCCTCTTAATGACGATGGAACACACAAATTGCGTCGCGATTCAGTACATCGTCCTCCAGCCGAATTGTCTGCAAGAGTCTAGTGCTGCATCGGGCACCTTATGGTCGTTCTCCTGTGAGTCTAGTTGTTCGAATCCGACGCAAAACTGACAGTTAATTGTAACGTTCAGAGCCTATTAATAACGATGGAACACACAAATTGCGTCGAGATTCAATACATCGTCCTACAGCCGTCCTGTCTCCAAGGGTCTATTGCTGCCTCGGGCACCTTATGGTCGTTCTCCTGTGAGTCTAGATTTCCGAATACGACGCAAAACTGACAGATAATTGTAACGTTCAGAGCCTCGTAATGACGATGGAACACACAAATTGCGTCTCGAATCAATACATCGTCCTGAAGCCGATATTTCTCCGAGGTACTAATAATGCCCCGGGCACCTTTTGGTGGTTCTCCTATGAGTCTAGTTTTTCGAATCCGGCGCAAAACTGACAGTTTATTGTAACGTTCTGAGCCTCTTTATGACGATGGAACACACAAATTGCGTCGCGATTCAATACATCGTCCTCCAGCCGACTTGTCTCTGAGGGTCTATTGCTACCTCGGTCACCCTATCGTCTTTCTCCTATGAGTCTAGTTTTTCGAATGCGACAAAGAACTGACAGTTAATTGTAACGTTCAGAGCCTGTTAATGACGATGGAACACACTAATTGCGTCGCGATTCAATACATCGTCCTCCAGCCGACTTGTCTCCGAGGTACTATTGCTGCCCCGGGCACCTCTTGGTCGTTCTCCTATGAGTCTAGTTTATCGAATCCGGCGCAAAACCGACAGTTAATTGTAACGTTAAGAGCCTGTTAATGACGATGGAACACACAAATTGCGTCGCGATTCAATACATCGTCCTCCAGCCGACTTGTCTCCAAGGGTCTAGTGCTGTTTCGGGCATCTTATGGTCGATCTTCTGCGAGTCTAGATTTTCGAATCCGACGCAAAACTGAGAGTTAATTGTAACGTTCAGAGCCTCTTAATGACGATGGAACACACAAATTGCGTCGCGATTCAATACATCGTCCTCCAGCCGACCTGTCTCCAAGGGTCCATTGCTGCCTCGGGCACATTATGGTCGTTCTCCTGTGAGTCTAGTTTTTGAAATCCGACGCAAAACTGACAGTTAATTGTAACGTTCAGAGCCTTTTAATGACGATGGAACACACAAATTGCGGCGAGTTTCAATACATCGTCCTACAGCCGTCCTGTCTCCAAGGGTGTATTGCTGCCTCGGGCACCTTATGGTCGTTCTCCTTTGAGTCTAGTTTTCCGAATACGACGCAAATCTGACGGTTAATTGTAACGTTCAGAGCCTCTTAATGACGATGGAACACACAAATTGCGTCGCGATTCAGTACTTCGTCCTCCAGCCGACTTTTCTCCGAGGTACTATTGCTGCCCCGGGCACCTATTGGTGGTTCTCCTATGAGTCTAGTTTTTCGAATCCGGCGCAAAACTGACAGTTTATTGTAACGTTCAGAGCCTCTTAATGACGATGGAACACACAAATTGCGTCGCGATTCAATACATCGTCCTCCACCCGACTTGTCTCTAAGGGTCTATTGCTACCTCGGTCACCCTATCGTCTTTCTCCTATGAGTCTAGTTTTTCGAATGCGACAAAAAACTGACAGTTAATTGTAACGTTCACAGCCTGTTAATGACGATGGAACAAACAAATTGCGTTGAGATTCAATACTTCGTCCTCCAGCCGACTTGTTTCCAATGGTCTATTGCTGCCTCGGGCACCTGATGGTCGTTCTCCTGTGTGTCTAGTTTTTCGAATCCGACGCAAAACTGACAATTAATTGTAACGTTCAGAGCCTCTTAATGACGATGGAACACACAAATTGCGTCAAGATTCAATACATCGTCCTCCAGCCGACTTGTCTCCAAGGGTCTATTGCTGCCTCGTGGGACCTTATGGTCGTTCTCCTGTGAGTCTAGTTTTTCGAATCCGACGCAAAACTGACAGTTAATTGTAACGTTCAGAGCCTCTTAATGACGATGAAACACACAAATTGCGTCGCGATTCAATACATCGTCCTCCAGCTGACTTGTCTCCAAGGGTCTAGTGCTGCCTCGGGCACCTTATGGTCGTTCATCTGTGAGTCAAGATTTTCGAATCCGACGCAAAACTGACAGTTAATTGTAACGTTCAGTGCCTCTTAATGACGATGGAACACACAAATTGCGTCGCGGTTCAATACATCGTCCTCCAGCCGACCTGCCTCCAAGGGTCTATTGCTGCCTCGGGCACCTTATGGTCGTTCTCCTGTGAGTCTAGTTTTTCGAATCCGACGCAAAACTGACAGTTAATTGTAACGTTCAGAGCCTCTTAATCACGATGGAACACACATTGCGTCGAGATTCAATACATCGTCCTACAGCCGTCCTGTCTCCAAGGGTCTATTGCTGCCTCGGGCACCTTATGGTCGTTCTCCTGTGAGTCTAGTTTTCCGAATACGACGCAAAACTGACAGTTAATTGTAACGTTCAGAGCCTCTTAATGACGATGGAACACACAAATTGCGTCGCGATTCAATACATCATCCTCCAGCCGACTTTTCTCCGAGGTACTATTGCTGCCCCGGGCACCGTTTGGTGGTTCTCCTATGAGACTAGTTTTTCGAATCCGGCGAAAAACTGACAGTTTATTGTAACGTTCAGAGCCTCTTAATGACGATGGAACACACAAATTGCGTCGCGATTCAATACATCGTCCTTCAGCCGACTTGTCTCCAAGAGTCTATTGCTGCCTCGGGCACCTTATGGTCGTTCTCCTGTGAGTCTAGATTTTCGAATCGGACGCAAAACTGACAGTTAATTGTAACTTTCAGTGCCTCTTAATGACGATGGAACACACAAATTGCGTCGTGATTCAATACATCGTCCTCCAGCCGACTTGTCTCCAAGGGTCTATTGCTGCCTCGGGCACCTTATGGTCGTTATCCTGTGAGTCTAGTTTTTCGAATCCGGCGCAAAACTGAAAAGTAATTGTAACGTTCAGAGCCTCTTAATGAGGATGGAACACACAAATTGCGTCGCGATTCAATACATCGTCCTCCGGCCGACTTGTCTCCAAGAGTCTATTGCTGCCTCGGGCACCTTATGGTCGTTCTCCTGTGAGTCTAGATTTTCTAATCCGACGCAAAACTGACAGTTAATTGTAACGTTCAGAGCCTCTTAATGACGATGGAACACACAAATTGCGTCGCGATTCAATACATCGTCCTCCAGCCGACTTGTCTCCAAGGGTCCATTGCTGCCTCGGGCACCTTATGGTCGTTCTCCTGGGAGTCTAGTTTTTCGAATCCGACGCAAAACTGAAAGGTAATTGTAACGTTCAGAGCCTCTTAATGACGATTGAACACACAAATTGCGTCGCGATTCAGTACATCGTCCTCCAGCCGAATTGTCTGCAAGGGTCTAGTGCTGCCTCGGGTACCTTATGGTCGTTCTCCTGTGAGTCTAGTTTTTCGAATCCGACGCAAAACTGACAGTTAATTGTAACGTTCAGAGCCTATTAATGACGATGGAACACACAAATTGCGTCGAGATTCAATACATCGTCCTACAGCCGTCCTGTCTGCAAGGGTCTATTGCTGCCTCGGGCACCTTATGGTCGTTCTCCTGTGAGTCTAGATTTCCGAATACGACGCAAAACTGACAGATAATTGTAACGTTCAGAGCCTCGTAATGACGATGGAACACACAAATTGCGTCTCGAATCAATACATCGTCCTCAAGCCGACATTTCTCCGAGGTACTATTGCTGCCCCGGGCACCTTTTGGTGGTTCTCCTATGAGTCTAGTTTTTCGAATCCGGCGCAAAACTGACAGTTTATTGTAACGTTCAGAGCCTCTTAATGACGATGGAACACACAAATTGCGTCGCGATTCAATACATCGTCCTCCAGCCGACTTGTCTCTAAGGGTCTATTGCTACCTCGGTCACCCTATCGTCTTTCTCCTATGAATCTAGTTTTTCGAATGCGACAAAGAACTGACAGTTAATTGTAACGTTCAGAGCCTGTTAATGACGATGGAACACACAAATTGTGTCGCGATTCAATACATCGTCCTCCAGCCGACTTGTCTCCAAGGGTCTAGTGCTGCCTCGGGCACCTTATGGTCGTTCTCCTGTGAGTCTAGTTTTTCGAATCCGACGCAAAACTGACAGTTAATTGTAACGTTCAGAGCCTTTTAATGACGATGGAACACACTAATTGCGTCGCGATTCAATACATCGTCCTCCAGCCGACTTGTCTCCGAGGTACTATTGCTGCCCCGGGCACCTCTTGGTCGTTCTCCTATGACTCTACTTTATTGAATCCGGTGCAAAACTGACAGTTAATTGTAACGTTCAGAGCCTGTTAATGACGATGGAACACACAAATTGTGTCGCGATTCAATACATCGTCCTCCAGCCGACTTGTCTCCAAGGGTCTAGTGCTGCCTCGGGCACATTATAGTCGATCTCCTGTGAGTCTAGTTTTTCGAATCCGACGCAAAACTGACAGTTAATTGTAACGTTCCGAGCCTTTTAATGACGATGGCACACACAAATTGCGTCGAGATTCAATACATCGTCCTATAGCCGTCCTGTCTCCAAGGGTGTATTGCTGCCTCGGGCACCTTATGGTCGTTCTCCTGTGAGTCTAGTTTTCCGAATACGACGCAAAACTGACGGTTAATTGTAACGTCAGAGCCTCTTAATGACGATGGAACACACAAATTGCGTCGAGATTCAATACATCGTCCTCCAGCCTACTTGTCTCCAAGGGTCTCTTGCGGCCTCGGACACCTGATGGTCGTTCTCGTGTGAGTCTAGTATTTCGTATCCGACGCAAAACTGACAATTAATTGTCACGTTAAGAGCCTCTAAATGACGAGGAACACACAAATTGCGTCGCGATTCAAAACATAGTCGTCCAGCCGACTTGTCTCCAAGGGTCTCTTGCTACCTCGGTCACCGTATTGTCGTTCTCCTATGAGTCTAGTTTTTCGAAAGCCACGCAAAACTGACAGTTTATTGTAACGTTCAGAGCCTCTTAATGACGATGGAACACACAAAATACTTCGCGATTCAATACATCGTCCTCGAGTCGACCTGTCTCGAAGGGTCTATTGCTGCCTCGGGCACCTTATGGTCATTCTCCTGTGAGTCTAGTTTTTCGAATCCGACGCAAAACTGATAGTTAATTGTAACGTTCAGAGCCTCTTAATCACGATGGAACACACATTGCGTCGAGATTCAATACATCGTCCTACAGCCGCCCTGTCTCCAAGGGTCTATTGCTGCCTCGGGCACCTTATGGTCGTCCTCCTGTGAGTCTAGTTTTCCGAATACGTCGCAAAACTGACAGTTAATTGTAACGTTCAGAGCCTCTTAATGACGATGGAACACACAAATTGCGTCGCGATTCAATACATCGTCCTCCGGCCGACTTGTCTCCAAGAGTCTATTGCTGCCTCGGGCACCTTATGGTCGTTGTCCTGTGAGTCTAGATTTTCTAATCCGACGCAAAACTGACAGTTAATTGTAACGTTCAGAGCCTCTTAATGACGATGGAACACACAAATTGCGTCGCGATTCAATACATCGTCCTCCAGCCGACTTGTCTCCAAAGGTCTATTGCTGCCTCGGGCACCTTATGGTCGTTCTCCTGGGAGTCTAGTTTTTCGAATCCGACGGAAAACTGAAAGGTAATTGTAACGTTCAGAGCCTCTTAATGACGATGGAACACACAAATTGCGTCGCGATTCAGTACATCGTCCTCCAGCCGAATTGTCTGCAAGAGTCTAGTGCTGCATCGGGCACCTTATGGTCGTTCTCCTGTGAGTCTAGTTGTTCGAATCCGACGCAAAACTGACAGTTAATTGTAACGTTCAGAGCCTATTAATAACGATGGAACACACAAATTGCGTCGAGATTCAATACATCGTCCTACAGCCGTCCTGTCTCCAAGGGTCTATTGCTGCCTCGGGCACCTTATGGTCGTTCTCCTGTGAGTCTAGATTTCCGAATACGACGCAAAACTGACAGATAATTGTAACGTTCAGAGCCTCGTAATGACGATGGAACACACAAATTGCGTCTCGAATCAATACATCGTCCTGAAGCCGATATTTCTCCGAGGTACTAATAATGCCCCGGGCACCTTTTGGTGGTTCTCCTATGAGTCTAGTTTTTCGAATCCGGCGCAAAACTGACAGTTTATTGTAACGTTCTGAGCCTCTTTATGACGATGGAACACACTAATTGCGTCGCGATTCAATACATCGTCCTCCAGCCGACTTGTCTCCGAGGTACTATTGCTGCCCCGGGCACCTCTTGGTCGTTCTCCTATGAGTCTAGTTTATCGAATCCGGCGCAAAACCGACAGTTAATTGTAACGTTAAGAGCCTGTTAATGACGATGGAACACACAAATTGCGTCGCGATTCAATACATCGTCCTCCAGCCGACTTGTCTCCAAGGGTCTAGTGCTGTTTCGGGCATCTTATGGTCGATCTTCTGCGAGTCTAGATTTTCGAATCCGACGCAAAACTGAGAGTTAATTGTAACGTTCAGAGCCTCTTAATGACGATGGAACACACAAATTGCGCCGCGATTCAATACATCGTCCTCCAGCCGACCTGTCTCCAAGGGTCCATTGCTGCCTCGGGCACATTATGGTCGTTCTCCTGTGAGTCTAGTTTTTGAAATCCGACGCAAAACTGACAGTTAATTGTAACGTTCAGAGCCTTTTAATGACGATGGAACACACAAATTGCGGCGAGTTTCAATACATCGTCCTACAGCCGTCCTGTCTCCAAGGGTGTATTGCTGCCTCGGGCACCTTATGGTCGTTCTCCTGTGAGTCTAGTTTTCCGAATACGACGCAAATCTGACGGTTAATTGTAACGTTCAGAGCCTCTTAATGACGATGGAACACACAAATTGCGTCGCGATTCAGTACTTCGTCCTCCAGCCGACTTTTCTCCGAGGTACTATTGCTGCCCCGGGCACCTATTGGTGGTTCTCCTATGAGTCTAGTTTTTCGAATCCGGCGCAAAACTGACAGTTTATTGTAACGTTCAGAGCCTCTTAATGACGATGGAACACACAAATTGCGTCGCGATTCAATACATCGTCCTCCACCCGACTTGTCTCTAAGGGTCTATTGCTACCTCGGTCACCCTATCGTCTTTCTCCTATGAGTCTAGTTTTTCGAATGCGACAAAAAACTGACAGTTAATTGTAACGTTCAGAGCCTGTTAATGACGATGGAACAAACAAATTGCGTTGAGATTCAATACTTCGTCCTCCAGCCGACTTGTTTCCAATGGTCTATTGCTGCCTCGGGCACCTGATGGTCGTTCTCCTGTGTGTCTAGTTTTTCGAATCCGACGCAAAACTGACAATTAATTGTAACGTTCAGAGCCTCTTAATGACGATGGAACACACAAATTGCGTCAAGATTCAATACATCGTCCTCCAGCCGACTTGTCTCCAAGGGTCTATTGCTGCCTCGTGGGACCTTATGGTCGTTCTCCTGTGAGTCTAGTTTTTCGAATCCGACGCAAAACTGACAGTTAATTGTAACGTTCAGAGCCTCTTAATGACGATGAAACACACAAATTGCGTCGCGATTCAATACATCGTCCTCCAGCTGACTTGTCTCCAAGGGTCTAGTGCTGCCTCGGGCACCTTATGGTCGTTCATCTGTGAGTCAAGATTTTCGAATCCGACGCAAAACTGACAGTTAATTGTAACGTTCAGTGCCTCTTAATGACGATGGAACACACAAATTGCGTCGCGGTTCAATACATCGTCCTCCAGCCGACCTGCCTCCAAGGGTCTATTGCTGCCTCGGGCACCTTATGGTCGTTCTCCTGTGAGTCTAGTTTTTCGAATCCGACGCAAAACTGACAGTTAATTGTAACGTTCAGAGCCTCTTAATCACGATGGAACACACATTGCGTCGAGATTCAATACATCGTCCTACAGCCGTCCTGTCTCCAAGGGTCTATTGCTGCCTCGGGCACCTTATGGTCGTTCTCCTGTGAGTCTAGTTTTCCGAATACGACGCAAAACTGACAGTTAATTGTAACGTTCAGAGCCTCTTAATGACGATGGAACACACAAATTGCGTCGCGATTCAATACATCATCCTCCAGCCGACTTTTCTCCGAGGTACTATTGCTGCCCCGGGCACCGTTTGGTGGTTCTCCTATGAGACTAGTTTTTCGAATCCGGCGAAAAACTGACAGTTTATTGTAACGTTCAGAGCCTCTTAATGACGATGGAACACACAAATTGCGTCGCGATTCAATACATCGTCCTTCAGCCGACTTGTCTCCAAGAGTCTATTGCTGCCTCGGGCACCTTATGGTCGTTCTCCTGTGAGTCTAGATTTTCGAATCGGACGCAAAACTGACAGTTAATTGTAACTTTCAGTGCCTCTTAATGACGATGGAACACACAAATTGCGTCGTGATTCAATACATCGTCCTCCAGCCGACTTGTCTCCAAGGGTCTATTGCTGCCTCGGGCACCTTATGGTCGTTATCCTGTGAGTCTAGTTTTTCGAATCCGGCGCAAAACTGAAAAGTAATTGTAACGTTCAGAGCCTCTTAATGAGGATGGAACACACAAATTGCGTCGCGATTCAATACATCGTCCTCCGGCCGACTTGTCTCCAAGAGTCTATTGCTGCCTCGGGCACCTTATGGTCGTTCTCCTGTGAGTCTAGATTTTCTAATCCGACGCAAAACTGACAGTTAATTGTAACGTTCAGAGCCTCTTAATGACGATGGAACACACAAATTGCGTCGCGATTCAATACATCGTCCTCCAGCCGACTTGTCTCCAAGGGTCCATTGCTGCCTCGGGCACCTTATGGTCGTTCTCCTGGGAGTCTAGTTTTTCGAATCCGACGCAAAACTGAAAGGTAATTGTAACGTTCAGAGCCTCTTAATGACGATTGAACACACAAATTGCGTCGCGATTCAGTACATCGTCCTCCAGCCGAATTGTCTGCAAGGGTCTAGTGCTGCCTCGGGTACCTTATGGTCGTTCTCCTGTGAGTCTAGTTTTTCGAATCCGACGCAAAACTGACAGTTAATTGTAACGTTCAGAGCCTATTAATGACGATGGAACACACAAATTGCGTCGAGATTCAATACATCGTCCTACAGCCGTCCTGTCTGCAAGGGTCTATTGCTGCCTCGGGCACCTTATGGTCGTTCTCCTGTGAGTCTAGATTTCCGAATACGACGCAAAACTGACAGATAATTGTAACGTTCAGAGCCTCGTAATGACGATGGAACACACAAATTGCGTCTCGAATCAATACATCGTCCTCAAGCCGACATTTCTCCGAGGTACTATTGCTGCCCCGGGCACCTTTTGGTGGTTCTCCTATGAGTCTAGTTTTTCGAATCCGGCGCAAAACTGACAGTTTATTGTAACGTTCAGAGCCTCTTAATGACGATGGAACACACAAATTGCGTCGCGATTCAATACATCGTCCTCCAGCCGACTTGTCTCTAAGGGTCTATTGCTACCTCGGTCACCCTATCGTCTTTCTCCTATGAATCTAGTTTTTCGAATGCGACAAAGAACTGACAGTTAATTGTAACGTTCAGAGCCTGTTAATGACGATGGAACACACAAATTGTGTCGCGATTCAATACATCGTCCTCCAGCCGACTTGTCTCCAAGGGTCTAGTGCTGCCTCGGGCACCTTATGGTCGTTCTCCTGTGAGTCTAGTTTTTCGAATCCGACGCAAAACTGACAGTTAATTGTAACGTTCAGAGCCTTTTAATGACGATGGAACACACTAATTGCGTCGCGATTCAATACATCGTCCTCCAGCCGACTTGTCTCCGAGGTACTATTGCTGCCCCGGGCACCTCTTGGTCGTTCTCCTATGACTCTACTTTATTGAATCCGGTGCAAAACTGACAGTTAATTGTAACGTTCAGAGCCTGTTAATGACGATGGAACACACAAATTGTGTCGCGATTCAATACATCGTCCTCCAGCCGACTTGTCTCCAAGGGTCTAGTGCTGCCTCGGGCACATTATAGTCGATCTCCTGTGAGTCTAGTTTTTCGAATCCGACGCAAAACTGACAGTTAATTGTAACGTTCCGAGCCTTTTAATGACGATGGCACACACAAATTGCGTCGAGATTCAATACATCGTCCTATAGCCGTCCTGTCTCCAAGGGTGTATTGCTGCCTCGGGCACCTTATGGTCGTTCTCCTGTGAGTCTAGTTTTCCGAATACGACGCAAAACTGACGGTTAATTGTAACGTCAGAGCCTCTTAATGACGATGGAACACACAAATTGCGTCGAGATTCAATACATCGTCCTCCAGCCTACTTGTCTCCAAGGGTCTCTTGCGGCCTCGGACACCTGATGGTCGTTCTCGTGTGAGTCTAGTATTTCGTATCCGACGCAAAACTGACAATTAATTGTCACGTTAAGAGCCTCTAAATGACGAGGAACACACAAATTGCGTCGCGATTCAAAACATAGTCGTCCAGCCGACTTGTCTCCAAGGGTCTCTTGCTACCTCGGTCACCGTATTGTCGTTCTCCTATGAGTCTAGTTTTTCGAAAGCGACGCAAAACTGACAGTTTATTGTAACGTTCAGAGCCTCTTAATGACGATGGAACACACAAAATACTTCGCGATTCAATACATCGTCCTCGAGTCGACCTGTCTCGAAGGGTCTATTGCTGCCTCGGGCACCTTATGGTCATTCTCCTGTGAGTCTAGTTTTTCGAATCCGACGCAAAACTGATAGTTAATTGTAACGTTCAGAGCCTCTTAATGGCGATGGAACACTCAAATTGCGTCGGGATTCAATACATCGTCCTCCAGCCGACTTGTCTCCAAGGGTCTATTTCTGCCTCGGGTACCTTATGGTCATTCTCCTGTGAGTCTAGTTTTTCGAATCCGACGCAAAACTGACGGCTAATTGTAACGTTCAGAGCCTCTTAATGACGATGGAACACACAAATTGCGTCGCGATTCAATAAATCGTCCTCCAGCCGACCTGTCTCCAAGGGTCCATTGCTGCCTCGGGCACATTATAGTCGTTCTCCTGTGAGTCTAGTTTTTCGAATCCGACGCAAAACTGACAGTTAATTGTAACGTTCAGAGCCTTTTAATGACGATGGCACACACAAATTGCGTCGAGATTCAATACATCGTACTATAGCCGTCCTGTCTCCAAGGGTGTATTGCTGCCTCGGGCACCTTATGGTCGTTCTCCTGTGAGTCTAGTTTTCCGAATACGACGCAAAACTGACGGTTAATTGTAACGTTCAGAGCCTCTTAATGACGATGGAACACACAAATTGCGTCGAGATTCAATATATCGTCCTCCAGCCTACTTGTCTCCAAGGGTCTCTTGCGGCCTCGGACACCTGATGGTCGTTCTCGTGTGAGTCTAGTATTTCGTATCCGACGCAAAACTGACAATTAATTGTCACGTTCAGAGCCTCTTAATGACGAGGAACACACAAATTGCGTCGCGATTCAAAACATAGTCGTCCAGCCGACTTTTCTCCAAGGGTCTCTTGCTACCTCGGTCACCGTATTGTCGTTCTCCTATGAGTCTAGTTTTTCGAAAGCGACGCAAAACTGACAGTTTATTGTAACGTTCAGAGCCTCTTAATGACGATGGAACACACAAAATACTTCGCGATTCAATACATCGTCCTCGAGCCGACCTGTCTCGAGGGGTCTATTGCTGCCTCGGGCACCTTATGGTCGTTCTCCTGTGAGTCTAGTTTTTCGAATCCGACGCAAAACTGGCAGTTAATTGTAACGTTCAGAGCCTGTTAATGACGATGGAAAACACAAATTGCGTCGAGATTCAATACATCGTCCTCCAGCCGACTTCTCTTGTGGGTCTATTGTCACCTCAGGCACCCTATGCTGGTTCTCCTGTGTGTCTACTTTTTCGTATCCGACGCAAAACTGATAGTTAATTGTAACGTTCAGAGCCTCTTAATGGCGATGGAACACACAAATTGCGTCGGGATTCAATACATCGTCCTCCAGCCGACTTGTCTCCAAGGGTCTATTTCTGCCTCGGGTACCTTATGGTCATTCTCCTGTGAGTCTAGTTTTTCGAATCCGACGCAAAACTGACGGCTAATTGTAACGTTCAGAGCCTCTTAATGACGATGGAACACACAAATTGCGTCGGGTTTCAATACATCGTCCTCTAGCCGACCTGTCTCCAAGGGTCTATTGCTGCCTCGGGCACCTTAACGTCGTTCTCCTGTGAGTCTAGTTTTCCGAATCCGACGCCAAACTGACAGTTAATTGTAACGTTCAGAGCCTCTTAATGACGATGGAACACACAAATTGCATCGCGATTCAATACATCGTCCTCCAGCCGACTTGTCTCCGAGGTACTATTGCTGCCACGGGCACCTTTTTGTCGTTCTCCTATGAGTCTACTTTTTCTAATCCGGCGCAAAACTGACAGTTAATTGTAATGTTCAGAGCCTCTTAATGACGATGGAACACACAAATTGCGTCGCGATTCAATACATCGTCCTCCAGCCGACCTGTCTCCAAGGGTCTATTGCTGCCTCGGGCAACTTATGGTCGTTCTCCTGTGAGTCTAGTTTTTCGAATCCGACGCAAAACTGACAGTTAATTGTAACGTTCAGAGCCTCTTAATGACGATGGAACACACAAATTGCGACGAGATTCAATACATCGTCTTCCAGCCGACTTGTCTCCAAGGGTCTCTTGCGGCCTCGGACACCTTTTGGTCGTTCTCGTGTGAGTCTAGTATGTCGTTTCCGACGCCAAACTGACTTTTAATTGTAACGTTCAGAGCCTCTTAATGACGATGGAACACACAAATTGCGTCGCGATTCAATACATCGTCCTCCAGCCGACTTGTCTCCGAGGTACTATTGCTGCCCCGGGCACCTTTTTGTCGTTCCCCTATGAGCCTACTTTTTCGAATCCGGCGCAAAACTGACAGTTAATTGTAACGTTCAGAGCCTCTTAATGACGATGGAACACACAAATTGCGTCGCGATTCAATACATCGTCCTCCAGCAGACCTGTCTCCAAAGGTCTATTGCTGCCTCGGGCACCTTATGGTCGTTCTCCTGAGAGTCTAATTTTTCGAATCCGACGCAAAACTGACAGTTAATTGTAACGTTCAGAGCCTCTTAATGACGATGGAACACACAAATTGCGTCGCGATTCAATACATCATCCTCCAGCCGACTTTTCTCCGAGGTACTATTGCTGCCCCGGGCACCGTTTGGTGGTTCTCCTATGAGTCTAGTTCTTCGAGTCCGGCGAAAAACTGACAGTTTATTGTAACGTTCAGAGCCTCTTAATGACGATGGAACACACAAATTGCATCGCGATTCAATACATCGTCCTCCAGCCGACTTGTCTCCAAGAGGCTGTTTGCTGCCTCGGGCACCTTATGGTCGTTCTCCTGTGAGTCTAGATTTTCGAATCCGACGAAAAACTGACAGTTAATTGTAACGTTCAGTGCCTCTTAATGACGATGGAACACACAAATTGCGTCGCGATTCAATACATCGTCCTCCAGCCGACTTGTCTCCAAGGGTCTATTGCTGCCTCGGGCACCTTATGGTCGTTCTCCTGTGAGTCTAGTTTTTCGAATCCGGCGCAAAACTGAAAGGTAATTGTAACGTTCAGAGCCTCTTAATGACGATGGAACACACAAATTGCGTCGCGATTCAATACATCGTCCTCCGGCGGACTTGTCTCCAAGAGTCTATTGCTGCCTCGGGCACCTTATGGTCGTTCTCCTGTGAGTCTAGATTTTCGAATCCGACGCAAAACTGACAGTTAATTGTAACGTTCAGAGCCTCTTAATGACGATGGAACACACAAATTGCGTCGCGATTCAATACATCTTCCTCCAGCCGACTTGTCTCCAAGGGTCTATTGCTGCCTCGGGCACCTTATGGTCGTTCTCCTGGGAGTCTAGTTTTTCGAATCCGACGCAAAACTGAAAGGTAATTGTAACGTTCAGAGCCTCTTAATGACGATGGAACACACAAATTGCGTCGCGATTCAATACATCGTCCTCCAGCCGAATTGTCTGCAAGGGTCTAGTGCTGCCTCGGGCACCTTATGGTCGTTCTCCTGTGAGTCTAGTTTTTCGAATCCGACGCAAAACTGACAGTTAATTGTAACGTTCAGAGCCTATTAATGACGATGGAACACACAAATTGCGTCGAGATTCAATAGATCGTCCTACAGCCGTCCTGTCTCCAAGGGTCTATTGCTGCCTCGGGCACCTTATGGTCGTTCTCCTGTGAGTCTAGATTTCCGAATACGACGCAAAACTGACAGATAATTGTAACGTTCAGAGCCTCGTAATGACGATGGAACACACAAATTGCGTCGCGAATCAATACATCGTCCTCAAGCCGACATTTCTCCGAGGTACTATTGCTGCACCGGGCACCTTTTGGTGGTTCTCCTATGAGTCTAGTTTTTCGAATCCGGCGCAAAACTGACAGTTTATTGCAACGTTCAGAGCCTCTTTATGACGATGGAACACACAAATTGCGTCGCGATTCAATACATCGTCCTCCAGCCGACTTGTCTCCAAGGGTCTAGTGCTGCCTCGGGCACCTTATGGTCGTTCTCCTGTGAGTCTAGTTTTTCGAATCCGACGCAAAACTGACACTTAATTGTAACGTTCAGAGCCTTTTAATGACGATGGAACACACTAATAGCGTCGCGATTCAATACATCGTCCTACAGCTGACTTTTCTCCGAGGTACTATTGCTGCCCCGGGCACCTCTTGGTCGTTCTCCTATGAGTCTAGTTTATCGAATCCGGCGCAAAACTGACAGATAATTGTAACGTTGAGAGCCGTTAATGACGATGGAACACACAAATTGCGTCGCGATTCAATACATCGTCCTCCAGCCGACATGTCTCCAAGGGTCTAGTGCTGCCTCGGGCACCTTATGGTCGTTCTTCTGTGAGTCTAGATTTTCGAATCCGAGGCAAAACTGACAGTTAATTGTAACGTTCAGAGCCTCTTAATGACGATGGAACACACAAATTGCGTCGCGATTCAATACATCGTCCTCCAGCCGACCTGTCTCCAAGGGTCCATTGCTGCCTCGGGCACATTATGGTCGTTCTCCTGTGAGTCTAGTTTTACGAATCCGACGCAAAACTGACAGTTAATTGTAACGTTCAGAGCCTTTTAATGACGATGGAACACACAAATTGTGTCGAGATTCAATACATCGTCCTACAGCCGTCCTGTCTCCAAGGGTCTATTGCTGCCTCGGGCACCTTATGGTCGTTCTCCTGTGAGTCTAGTTTTCCGAATACGACGCAAAACTGACGGTTAATTGTAACGTTCAGAGCCTCTTAATGACGATGGAACACACAAATTGCGTCGCGATTCAGTACTTCGTCCTCCAGCCGACTTTTCTCCGAGGTACTATTGCTGCCCCGGGCACCTTTTGGTGGTTCTCCTATGAGTCTAGTTTTTCGTATCCGGCGCAAAACTGACAGTTTATTGTAACGTTCAGAGCCTCTTAATGACGATGGAACACACAAATTGCGTCGCGATTCAATACATCGTCCTCCAGCCGACTTGTCTCTAAGGGTCTATTGCTCCCTCGGTCACCCTATCGTCTTTCTCCTATGAGTCTCGTTTTTCGAATGCGACAAAAAACTGACAGTTAATTGTAACGTTCAGAGCCTGTTAATGACGATGGAACACACAAATTGCGTCGAGATTCAATACGTCGTCCTCCAGCCTACTTGTCTCCAAGGGTCTCTTGCGGCCTCGGACACCTTATGGTCGTTCTCGTGTGAGTCTAGTATTTCGTATCCGACGCAAAACTGACAGTTAATTGTAACGTTCAGAGCCTCTTAATGACGAGGAACACACAAATAGCGTCGCGATTCAAAACATAGTCGTCCAGCCGACTTGTCTCCAAGGGTCTCTTGCTACCTCGGTCACCGTATTGTCGTTCTCCTATGAGTCTAGTTTTAAGAAAGCGACGCAAAACTGACAGTTTATTGTAACGTTCAGAGCCTCTTAATGACGATGGAACACACAAAATACTTCGCGATTCAATACATCGTCATCGAGCCGACCTGTCTCGAAGGGTCTATTGCTGCCTCGGGCACCTTATGGTCGTTCTCCTGTGAGTCTAGTTTTTCGAATCCGACGCAAAACTGGTAGTTAATTGTTACGTTCAGTGCCTCTTAATGGCGATGGAACACACAAATTGCGTCGCGATTCAATACATCGTCCTCCAGCCGACTTGTCTCCAAGGGTCTATTTCTGCCTCGGGTACCTTATGGTCATTCTCCTGTGAGTCTAGTTTTTCGAATCCGACGCAAAACTGACGGGAAATTGTAACGTTCAGAGCCTCTTAATGGCGATGGAACACACAAATTGCGTCGCGATTCAATACATCGTCCTCCAGCCGACTTGTCTCCAAGGGTCTATTTCTGCCTCGGGTACCTTATGGTCATTCTCCTGTGAGTCTAGTTTTTCGAATCCGACGCAAAACTGACGGGAAATTGTAACGTTCAGAGCCTCTTAATGACGATGGAACACACAAATTGCGTCGCGATACAATACATCGTCCTCTAGCCGACCTGTCTCCAAGGGTCTATTCTTGCCTCGGGCACCTTAATGTCGTTCTCCTGTGAGTCTAGTTTTCCGAATCCGACGCCAAACTGACAGTTAATTGTAACGTTCAGAGCCTCTTAATGACGATGGAACACACAAATTGCGTCGCGATTCAATACATCGTCCTCCAGCCGACTTGTCTCCGAGGTACTATTGCTGCCCCGGGCATCTTTTTGTCGTTCTCCTATGAGTCTAGTTTTTCGAATCCGGCGCAAAACTGACAGTTAATTGTAACGTTCAGAGCCTCATAATGACGATGGAACACACAAATTGCGTCGCGATTCAATACATCGTCCTCCAGCCGACCTGTCTCCAACGGTCTATTGCTGCCTCGGGCACCTTATGGTCGTTCTCCTGTGAGTCTAGTTTTTCGAATCCGACGCAAAACTGACAGTTCATTGTAACGTTCAGAGCCTCTTAATGACGATGGAACACACAAATTGCGTCGCGATTCAATACATCGTCCTCCAGCCGTATTGTCTCCGGGGTACTATTGCTGCCCCGGGCACCTTTTGGTCGTTCTCCTGTGAATCTAGTTTTTCGAATCCGGCGCAAAACTGACAGTTAATTGTAACGTTCAGAGCCTCTTAATGACGATGGAACACACAAATTGCGTCGCGATTCAATACATCGTCCTCCAGCCGACTTGTCTCCAAGGGTCTATTGCTGCCTCGGGCACTTTATGGTCGTTCTCCTGTGAGTCTAGTTTTTCGAATCCGACGCAAAACTGACAGTTAATTGTAACGTTCAGAGCGTATTAATGACGATGGAACACACAAATTGCGTCGAGATTCAATACATCGTCCTACAGCCGTCCTGTCACCAAGGCTCTATTGCTGCCTCGGGCACCTTATGGTCGTTCTCCTGTGAGTCTAGATTTCCGAATACGACGCAAAACTGACAGATAATTGTAACGTTCAGAGCCTCGTAATGACGATGGAACACACAAATTGCGTCGCGAATCAATACATCGTCCTCAAGCCGACATTTCTCCGAGGTACTATTGCTGCCCCGGGCACATTTGGTGGTTCTCCTATGAGTCTAGTTTTTCGAATCCGGCGCAAAACTGACAGTTTATTGTAACGTTCAGAGCCTCTTTATGACGATGGAACACACAAATTGCGTCGCGATTCAATACATCGTCCTCCAGCCGACTTGTCTCTAAGGGTCTATTGCTACCTCCGTCACCCTATCGTCTTTCTCCTATGAGTCTAGTTTTTCGAATGCGACAAAGAACTGACAGTTAATTGTAACGTTCAGAGCCTCCTAATGACGATGGAACACACAAATTGCGTCGCGATTCAATACATCGTCCTCCAGCCGACTTGTCTCCAAGGGTCTAGTGCTGCCTCGGGCACCTTATGGTCGTTCTCCTGTGAGTCTTGTTTTTCGAAATCGACGCAAAACTGACAGTTAATTGTAACGTTCAGAGCCTTTTAATGACGATGGAACACACTAATTGCGTCGCGATTCAATACATCGTCCTCCAGCCGACTTGTCTCCGAGGTACTATTGCTGCCCCGGGCACCTCTTGGTCATTCACCTATGAGTCTAGTTTATCGAATCCGGCGCAAAACTGACAGTTAATTGTAACGTTGAGAGCCTCTTTATGACGATGGAACACACAAATTGCGTCGCGATTCAATACATCGTCCTCCAGCCGACTTGTCTCCAAGGGTCTAGTGCTGCCTCGGGCACTTGTGTGAGTCTAGATTGTGTGAGTCTAGATTTTCGAATCCGACGCAAAACTGACAGTTAATTGTAACGTTCAGAGCCTCTTAATGACGATGGAACACACAAATTGCGTCTCGATTCAATACATCGTCCTCCAGCCGACTTGTCTCTAAGGGTCTATTGCTACCTCGGTCACCCTATCGTCTTTCTCCTATGAGTCTAGTTTTTCGAATGCGACAAAAAACTGACAGTTAATTGTAACGTTCAGAGCCTGTTAATGACGATGGAACACACAAATTGCGTCGAGATTCAATACATCGTCCTCCAGCCTACTTGTCTCCAAGGGTCACTTGCGGCCTCGGACACCATATGGTCGTTCTCGTGTGAGTCTAGTATTTCGTATCCGACGCAAAACTGACAGTTAATTGTAACGTTCAGAGCCTCTTAATGACGATGGAACACACAACATACTTCGCGATTCAATACATCGTCCTCGAGCCGACCTGTCTCGAAGGGTTTTTGCTGCCTCGGGCACCTTATGGTCGTTCTCCTGTGAGTCTAGATTTTCGAATACGACGCAAAACTGACAGATAATTGTAACGTTCAGAGCCTCGTAATGACGATGGAACACACAAATTGCGTCGCGATTCAATACATTGTCCTCCAGCCGACCTGTCTCCTACGGTCTATTGCTGCCTCGGGCACCTTATGGTCGTTCTCCTGTGAGTCTAGTTTTTCGAATCCGACGCAAAACTGACAGTTAATTGTAACGTTCAGAGCCTCTTAATGACGATGGAACACACAAATTGCGTCGAGATTCAATACATCGTCCTACAGCCGTTCTGTCTCCAAGGGTCTATTGCTGCCTCGGGCACCTTATGGTCGTTCTCCTGTGAGTCTAATTTTCCGAATACGACGCAAAACTGACAGTTAATTGTAACGTTCAGAGCCTCTTAATGACGATGGAACACACAAATTGCGTCCCGATTAAATACATCGTCCTCCAGCCGACTTGTCTCCGGGGTACTATTGCTGCCCCGGGCACCTTTTGGTCGTTCTCCTGTGAATCTAGTTTTTCGAATCCGGCGCAAAACTGACAATTAATTGTAACGTTCAGAGCCTCTTAATGACGATGGAACACACAAATTGCGTCGCGATTCAATACATCGTCCTCCAGCCGACTTGTCTCCAAGGGTCTATTGCTGCCTCGGGCACCTTATGGTCGTTCTCCTGTGAGTCTAGTTTTTCGAATCCGACGCAAAACTGACAGTTAATTGTAACGTTCAGAGCGTATTAACGACGATGGAACACACAAATTGCGTCGAGATTCAATACATCGTCCTACAGCCGTCCTGTCTCCAAGGGTCTATTGCTGCCTCGGGCACCTTATGGTCGTTCTCCTGTGAGTCTAGATTTCCGAATACGACGCAAAACTGACAGATAATTGTAACGTTCAGAGCCTCGTAATGACGATGGAACACACAAATTGCGTCGCGAATCAATATATCGTCCTCAAGCCGACATTTCTCCGAGGTACTATTGCTGCCCCGGGCACATTTGGTGGTTCTCCTATGAGTCTAGTTTTTCGAATCCGGCGCAAAACTGACAGTTTATTGTAACGTTCAGAGCCTCTTTATGACGATGGAACACACAAATTGCGTCGCGATTCAATACATCGTCCTCCAGCCGACTTGTCTCTAAGGGTCTATTGCTACCTCCGTCACCCTATCGTCTTTCTCCTATGAGTCTAGTTTTTCGAATGCGACAAAGAACTGACAGTTAATTGTAACGTTCAGAGCCTCCTAATGACCATGGAACACACAAACTGCGTCGCGATTCAATACATCGTCCTCCAGCCGACTTGTCTCCAAGGGTCTCTTGCGGCCTCGGACACCTTATGGTCGTTCTCGTGTGAGTCTAGTATTTCGTATCCGACGCCAAACTGACAGTTAATTGTAACGTTCAGAGCCTCTTAATGACGAAGGAACACACAAATTGCGTCGCGATTCAATACATCGTCCTCCAGCCGACTTGTCTCCAAGGGTCTAGTGCTGGCTCGGGCACCTTATGGTCGTTCTCCTGTGAGTCTAGTTTTTCGAATCCGACGCAAAACCGACAGTTAATTGTAACGTTCAGAGCCTTTTATTGACAATGGAACACACTAATTGCGTCGCGATTCAATACATCGTCCTCCAGCCGACTTGTCTCCGAGGTACTACTGCTGCCCCGGGCACCTCTTGGTCGTTCTCCTATGAGTCTAGTTTATCGAATCCAGCGCAAAACTGACAGTTAATTGTAACTTTGAGAGCCTGTTAATGACGATGGAACACACAAATTGCATCGCGATTCAATACATCGGCCTCCAGCCGACTTGTCTCCAAGGGTCTAGTGCTGCCTCGGGCACCTTATGGTCGTTCTTCTGTGAGTCTAGATTTTCGAATCCGACGCAAAACTGACACTTAATTGTAACGTTCAGAGCCTCTTAATGACGATGGAACACACAAATTGCGTCGCGTTTCAACACATCGTCCTCCAGCCGACCTGTCTCCAAGGGTCCATTGCTGACTCGGGCACATTATGGTCGTTCTCCTGTGAGTCTAGTTTCTCGAAACCGACGCAAAACTGACAGTTAATTGTAACGTTCAGAGCCTTTTAGTGACGATGGAACACACAAATTGCGTCGAGATTCAATACATCGTCCTACAGCCGTCCTGTCTCCAAGGGTCTATTGCTGCCTCGGGCACCTTATGGTCGTTCTCCTTTGAGTCTAGTTTTCCGAATACGACGCAAAACACTCGGTTAATTGTTACGTTCAGAGCCTCTTAATGACGATGGAACACACAAATTGCGTCGCGATTCAGTACTTCGTCCTCCAGCCGACTTTTCTCCGAGGTACTATTGCTGCCCCGGGCACCTTTTGGTGGTTCTCCTCTTAATGACGATGGAACACAAAAATTGCGTCGCGATTCAGTACTTCGTCCTCCAGCCGACGTTTCTCCGAGGTACTATTGTTGCCCCGGGCACCTTTTGGTGGTTCTCCTATGAGTCTAGTTTTTCGAATCCGGCGCAAAACTGACAGTTTATTGTAACGTTCAGAGCCTCTTAATAACGATGGAACACACAAATTGCGTCGCGATTCAATACATCGTCCTCCAGCCGACTTGTCTCCGGGGTACTATTGCTGCCCCGGGCACCTTTTGGTCGTTCTCCTGTGAATCTAGTTTTTCGAATCCGGCGCAAAACTGACAGTTAATTGTAACGTTCAGAGCCTATTAATGACGATGGAACACACAAATTGCGTCGCGATTCAATACATCGTCCTCCAGCCGACTTGTCTCCAAGGGTCTATTGCTGCCTCGGGCACCTTATGGTCGTTGTCCTGTGAGTCTAGTTTTTCGAATCCGACGCAGAACTGACAGTTAATTGTAACGTTCAGAGCGTATTAATGACGATGGAACACACAAATTGCGTCAAGATTCAATACATCGTCCTACAGCCGTCCTGTCTCCAAGGGTCTATTGCTGCTTCGGGCACCTTATGGTCGTTCTCCTGTGAGTCTAGATTTCCGAATACGACGCAAAACTGACAGATAATTGTAACGTTCAGAGCCTCGTAATGACGATGGAACACACAAATTGCGTCGCGAATCAATACATCGTCCTCAAGCCGACATTTCTCCGAGGTACTATTGCTGCCCCGGGCACATTTGGTGGTTCTCCTATGAGTCTAGTTTTTCGAATCCGGCGCAAAACTGACAGTTTATTGTAACGTTCAGAGCCTCTTTAAGACGATGGAACACACAAATTGCGTCGCGATTCAATACATCGTCCTCCAGCCGACTTGTCTCTAAGGGTCTATTGCTACCTCCGTCACCCTATCGTCTTTCTCCTATGAGTCTAGTTTTTCGAATGCGACAAAGAACTGACAGTTAATTGTAACGTTCAGAGCCTCCTAATGACGATGGAACACACAAACTGCGTCGCGATTCAATACATCGTCCTCCAGACGACTTGTCTCCAAGGGTCTCTTGCGGCCTCGGACACCTTATGGTCGTTCTCGTGTGAGTCTAGTATTTCGTATCCGACGCCAAACTGACAGTTAATTGTAACGTTCAGAGCCTCTTAATGACGAAGGAACACACAAATTGCGTCGCGATTCCATACATCGTCCTCCAGCCGACTTGTCTCCGAGGTACTATTGCTGCCCCGGGCACCTTTTTGTCCTTCTCCTATGAGTCTAGTTTTTCGAATCCGGCGCAAAACTGACAGTTAATTGAAACGTTCAGAGCCTGATAATGACGATGGAACACACAAATTGCGTCGAGATTCAATACATCGTCCTACAGCCGTCCTGTCTCCAAGAGTCTATTGCTGCCTCGGGCACCTTATGGTCGTTCTCCTGTGAGTCTAGATTTAGAGAATCCGACGCAAAACTGACAGTTAATTGTAACGTTCAGTGCCTCTTAATGACGATGGAACACACAAATTGCGTCGCGATTCAATACATCGTCCTCCGGCCGACTTGTCTCCAAGAGTCTCTTGTTGCCCCGGGCACCTTATGGTCGTTCTCCTGTGAGTCTAGATTTTGGAATCCGACGCAAAACCGACAGTTTATTGTAACGTTCAGAGCCTCTTAATGACGATGGAACACACAAATTGCGCCGCGATTCAATACATCGTCCTCCAGCCGACTTGTCTCCAAGGGTCTATTGCTGCCTCGGGCACCTTATGGTCGTTCTCCTGGGAGTCTAGTTTTTCGAATCCGACGCAAAACTGAAAGGTAATTGTAACGTACAGAGCCTCTTAATGACGATGGAACACATAAATTGCGTCGCGATTCAATACATCGTCCTCCAGCCGAATTGTCTGCAAGGGTCTAGTGCTGCCTCGGGTACCTTATGGTCGTTCTCCTGTGAGTCTAGTTTTTCGAATCCGACGCAAAACTGACAGTTAATTGTAACGTTCAGAGCCTATTAATGACTATGGAACACACAAATTGCGTCGAGATTCAATACATCGTCCTACAGCCGTCCTGTCTCCAAGGGTCTATTGCTGCCTCGGGCACCTTATGGTCGTACTCCTGTGAGTCTAGATTTCCGAATACGACGCAAAACTGACAGATAATTGTAACGTTCAGAGCCTCTTAATGACGATGGAACACACAAATTGCGTCGCGAATCAATACATCGTCCTCAAGCCGACATTTCTCCGAGGTACTATTGCTGCCCCGGGCACCTTTTGGTGGTTCTCCTATGAGTCTAGTTTTTCGAATCCGGCGCAAAACTGACAGTTTATTGTAACGTTTAGAGCCTCTTTATGACGATGGAACACACAAATTGCGTCGCGATTCAATACATCGTCCTCCAGCCGACTTGTGTCTAAGGGTCTATTGCTACCTCGGTCACCCTATCGTCTTTCTCCTATGAGTCAAGTTTTTCGAATGCGACAAAGAACTGACAGTTAATTGTAACGTTCAGAGCCTCCTAATGACGATGGAACACACAAATTGCGTCGCGATTCAATACATCGTCCTCCAGCCGACTTGTCTCCAAGCGTCTAGTGCTGGCTCGGGCACCTTATGGTCGTTCTCCTGTGAGTGTAGTTTTTCGAATCCGACGAAAACCGACAGTTAATTGTAACGTTCAGAGCCTTTTATTGACGATGGAACACACTAATTGCGTCGCGATTCAATACATCGTCCTCCAGCCGACTTGTCTCCGAGGTACTATTGCTGCCCCGGGCACCTCTTGGTCGTTCTCCTATGAGTCTAGTTTATCGAATCCAGCGCAAAACTGACAGTTAATTGTAACTTTGAGAGCCTGTTAATGACGATGGAACACACAAATTGCATCGCGATTCAATACATCGTCCTCCAGCCGACTTGTCTCCAAGGGTCCAGTGCTGCCTCGGGCACCTTATGGTCGTTCTTCTGTGAGTCTAGATTTTCGAATCCGACGCAAAACTGACAGTTAATTGTAACGTTCAGAGCCTCTTAATGACGATGGAACACACAAATTGCGTCGCGTTTCAACACATCCTCCTCCAGCCGACCTGTCTCCAAGGGTCCATTGCTGACTCGGACACATTATGGTCGTTCTCCTGTGAGTCTAGTTTTTCGAATCCGACGCAAAACTGACAGTTAATTGTAACGTTCAGATTCTTTTAGTGACGATGGAACACACAAATTGCGTCGAGATTCAATACATCGTCCTACAGCCGTCCTGTCTCCAAGGGTCTATTGCTGCCTTGGGCACCTTATGGTCGTTCTCCTGTGAGTCTAGTTTTCCGAATACGACGCAAAACACTCGGTTAATTGTTACGTTCAGAGCCTCTTAATGACGATGGAACACACAAATTGCGTCGCGATTCAGTACTTCGTCCTCCAGCCGACTTTTCTCCGAGGTACTATTGCTGCCCCGGGCACCTTTTGGTGGTTCTCCTCTTAATGACGATGGAACACAAAAATTGCGTCGCGATTCAGTACTTCGTCCTCCAGCCGACGTTTCTCCGAGGTACTATTGTTGCCCCGGGCACCTTTTGGTGGTTCTCCTATGAGTCTAGTTTTTCGAATCCGGCGCAAAACTGACAGTTTATTGTAACGTTCAGAGCCTCTTAATGACGATGGAACACACAAATTGCGTCGCGATTCAATACATCGTCCTCCAGCCGACTTGTCTCTAACGGTCTATTGCTACCTCGGTCACCCTATCGTCTTTCTCCTATGAGTCTAGTTTTTCGAATGCGACAAAAAACTGACGGCTAATTGTAACGTTCAGAGCCTGTTAATGACGATGGAACACACAAATTGCGTCGAGATTCAATACATCGTCCTCCAACCTACTTGTCTCCAAGGGTCTCTTGCGGCCTCGGACACTTTATGGTCGTTCTCGTGTGAGTCTAGTATTTCGTATCCGACGCAAAACTGACAGTTAATTGTAACGTTCAGAGCCTCTTAATGACGAGGAACACACAAATTGCGTCGCGATTCAAAACATAGTCGTCCAGCCGACTTGTCTCCAAGGGTCTCTTGCTACCTCGGTCACCGTATTGTCGTTCTCCTATGAGTCTAGTTTTTCGAAGGCGACGCAAAACTGACAGTTTATTGTAACGTTCAGGGCCTCTTAATGACGATGGAACACACAAAATACTTCGCGATTCAATACATCGTCCTCGAGCCGACCTGTCTCGAAGGGTCTATTGCTGCCTCGGGCACCTTATGGTCGTTCTCCTGTGAGTCTAGTTTTTCGAATCCGACGCAAAACTGGCAGTTAATTGTAACGTTCAGAGCCTCTTAATGACGATGGAAAACACAAATTGCGTCGAGATTCAATACATCGTCCTACAGCCGACTTCTCTTGTGGGTCTATTGTCACCTCAGGCACCCTATGCTGGTTCTCCTGTGAGTCTACTTTTTCGTATCCGACGCAAAACTGATAGTTAATTGTAACGTTCAGAGCCTCTTAACGGCGATGGAACACACAAATTGCGTCGGAATTCAATACATCGTCCTCCAGCCGACTTGTCTCCAAGGGTCAATTTCTGCCTCGGGTAGCTTATGGTCATACTCCTGTGAGTCTAGTTTTTCGAATCCGACGCAAAACTGACGGCTAATTGTAACGTTCAGAGCCTCTTAATGACGATGGAACACACAAATTGCGTCGGGATTCAATACATCGTCCTCTAGCCGACCTGTCTCCAAGGGTCTATTGCTGCCTTGGGCACCTCAACGTCGTTCTCCTGTGAGTCTAGTTTTCCGAATCCGACGCCAAACTGACAGTTAATTGTAACGTTCAGAGCCTCTTAATGACGAGGAACACACAAACTGCGTCGCGATTCAAAACATAGTCGTCCAGCCGACTTGTCTCCAAGGGTCTCTTGCTACCTCGGTCACCGTATTGTCGTTCTCCTATGAGTCTAGTTTCTCGAAAGCGACGCAAAACTGACAGTTTATTGTAACGTTCAGAGCCTCTTAATGACGATGGAACACACAAAATACTTCGCGATTCAATACATCGTCCTCGAGCCGACCTGTCTCCAAGGGTCTATTGCTGCCTCGGGCACCTTATGGTCGTTCTCCTGTGGGTCTAGTTTTTCGTATCCGGCGCAAAACTGAAAGGTAATTGTAACGTTCAGAGCCTATTAATGACGATGGAACACACAAATTGCGTCGCCATTCAATACATCGTCCTCCGGCCGACTTGTCTCCAAGAGTCTATTGCTGCCTCGGGCACCTTATGGTCGTTCTCCTGTGAGTCTAGATTTTCGAATCCGACGCAAAACTGACAGTTAATTGTAACGTTCAGAGCCTCTTAATGACGATGGAACACACAAATTGCGTCGCGATTCAATACATCGTCCTCCAGCCGACTTGTCTCCAAGGGTCTATTGCTGCCTCGGGCACCTTATGGTCGTTCTCCTGGGAGTTTAGTTTTTCGAATCCGACGCAAAACTGAAAGGTAATTGTAACGTTCAGAGCCTCTTAATGACGATGGAACACACAAATTGCGTCGAGATTCAATACATCGTCCTACAGCCGTCCTGTCTCCAAGGGTCTATTGCTGCCTCGGGCACCTTATGGTCGTTCTCCTGTGAGTCTAGATTTCCGAATACGACGCAAAACTGACAGATAATTGTAACGTTCAGAGCCTCGTAATGACGATGGAACACACAAATTGCGTCGCGAATCAATACATCGTCCTCAAGCCGACATTTCTCCGAGGTACTATTGCTGCCCCGGGCACTTTTGGTGGTTCTCCTATGAGTCTAGTTTTTCGAATCCGGCGCAAAACTGACAGTTTATTGTAACGTTCAGAGCCTCTTTATGACGATGGAACACACAAATTGCGTCGCGATTCAATACATCGTCCTCCAGCCGACTTGTATCTAAGGGTCTATTGCTACCTCGGTCACCCTATCGTCTTTCTCCTATGAGTCTAGTTTTTCGAATGCGACAAAGAACTGACAGTTAATTGTAACGTTCAGAGCCTCCTAATGACGATGGAACACACAAATTGCGTCGCGATTCAATACATCGTCCTCCAGCCGACCTGTCTCCAAGGGTCTAGTGCTGCCTCGGGCACCTTATGGTCGTTCTCCTGTGAGTCTAGTTTTTCGAATCCGACGCAAAACTGACAGTTAATTGTAACGTTCAGAGCCTTTTAATGACAATGGAACACACTAATTGCGTCGCGATTCAATACATCGTCCTCCAGCCGACTTGTCTCCGAGGTACTATTGCTGCCCCGGGCACCTCTTGGTCGTTCTCCTATGAGTCTAGTTTATCGAATCCGGCGCAAAACTGACAGTTAATTGTAACGTTGAGAGCCTGTTTATGACGATGGAACACACAAATTGCGTCGCGATTCAATACATCGTCCTCCAGCCGACTTGTCTCTAAGGGTCTATTGCTACCTCGGTCACCCTATCGTCTTTCTCTTATGAGTCTAGTTTTTCGAATGCGACAAAAAACTGACGGCTAATTGTAACGTTCAGAGCCTGTTAATGACGATGGAACACACAAATTGCGTCGAGATTCAATACATCGTCCTCCAGCCTACTTGTCTCCAAGGGTCTCTTGCGGCCTCGGACACTTTATGGTCGTTCTCGTGTGAGTCTAGTATTTCGTATCCGACGCAAAACTGACAGTTAATTGTAACGTTCAGAGCCTCATAATGACGAGGAACACACAAATTGCGTCGCGATTCAAAACATAGTCGTCCAGCCGACTTGTCTCCAAGGGTCTCTTGCTAAATCGGTCACCGTATTGTCGTTCTCCTATGAGTCTAGTTTTTCGAAAGCGACGCAAAACTGACAGTTTATTGTAACGTTCAGAGCCTCTTAATGACGATGGAACACACAAAATACTTCGCGATTCAATACATCGTCCTCGAGCCGACCTGTCTCGAAGGGTCTATTGCTGCCTCGGGCACCTTATGGTCGTTCTCCTGTGAGTCTAGTTTTTCGAATCCGACGCAAAACTGGCAGTTAATTGTAACGTTCAGAGCCTCTTAATGACGATGGAAAACACAAATTGCGTCGAGATTCAATACATCGTCCTACAGCCGACTTCTCTTGTGGGTCTATTGTCACCTCAGGCACCCTATGCTGCTTCTCCTGTGAGTCTACTTTTTCGTATCCGACGCAAAACTGATAGTTAATTGTAACGTTCAGAGCCTCTTAACGGCGATGGAACACACAAATTGCGTCGGAATTCAATACATCGTCCTCCAGCCGACTTGTCTCCAAGGGTCAATTTCTGCCTCGGGTAGCTTATGGTCATACTCCTGTGAGTCTAGTTTTTCGAATCCGACGCAAAACTGACGGCTAATTGTAACGTTCAGAGCCTCTTAATGACGATGGAACACACAAATTGCGTAGGGATTCAATACATCGTCCTCTAGCCGACCTGTCTCCAAGGGTCTATTGCTGCCTTGGGCACCTCAACGTCGTTCTCCTGTGAGTCTAGTTTTCCGAATCCGACGCCAAACTGACAGTTAATTGTAACGTTCAGAGCCTCTTAATGACGAGGAACACACAAACTGCGTCGCGATTCAAAACATAGTCGTCCAGCCGACTTGTCTCCAAGGGTCTCTTGCTACCTCGGTCACCGTATTGTCGTTCTCCTATGAGTCTAGTTTCTCGAAAGCGACGCAAAACTGACAGTTTATTGTAACGTTCAGAGCCTCTTAATGACGATGGAACACACAAAATACTTCGCGATTCAATACATCGTCCTCGAGCCGACCTGTCTCCAAGGGTCTATTGCTGCCTCGGGCACCTTATGGTCGTTCTCCTGTGGGTCTAGTTTTTCGAATCCGGCGCAAAACTGAAAGGTAATTGTAACGTTCAGAGCCTCTTAATGACGATGGAACACACAAATTGCGTCGCCATTCAATACATCGTCCTCCGGCCGACTTGTCTCCAAGGGTCTATTGCTGCCTCGGGCACCTTATGGTCGTTCTCCTGTGAGTCTAGATTTCGAATCCGACGCAAAACTGACAGTTAATTGTAACGTTCAGAGCCTCTTAATGACGATGGAACACACAAATTGCGTCGCGATTCAATACATCGTCCTCCAGCCGACTTGTCTCCAAGGGTCTATTGCTGCCTCGGGCACCTTATGGTCGTTCTCCTGGGAGTTTAGTTTTTCGAATCCGACGCAAAACTGAAAGGTAATTGTAACGTTCAGAGCCTCTTAATGACGATGGAACACACAAATTGCGTCGAGATTCAATACATCGTCCTACAGCCGTCCTTTCTCCAAGGGTCTATTGCTGCCGCGGGCACCTTATGGTCGTTCTCCTGTGAGTCTAGATTTCCGAATACGACGCAAAACTGACAGATATTTGTAACGTTCAGAGCCTCGTAATGACGATGGAACACACAAATTGCGTCGCGAATCAATACATCGTCCTCAAGCCGACATTTCTCCGAGGTACTATTGCTGCCCCGGGCACTTTTGGTGGTTCTCCTATGAGTCTAGTTTTTCGAATCCGGCGCAAAACTGACAGTTTATTGTAACGTTCAGAGCCTCTTTATGACGATGGAACACACAAATTGCGTCGCGATTCAATACATCGTCCTCCAGCCGACCTGTCTCCAAGGGTCTAGTGCTGCCTCGGGCACCTTATGGTCGTTCTCCTGTGAGTCTAGTTTTTCGAATCCGACGCAAAACTGACAGTTAATTGTAACGTTCCGAGCCTTTTAATGACAATGGAACACACTAATTGCGTCGCGATTCAATACATCGTCCTCCAGCCGACTTGTCTCCGAGGTACTATTGCTGCCCCGGGCACCTCTTGGTCGTTCTCCTATGAGTCTAGTTTATCGAATCCGGCGCAAAACTGACAGTTAATTGTAACGTTGAGAGCCTGTTTATGACGATGGAACACACAAATTGCGTCGCGATTCAATACATCGTCCTCCAGCCGACTTGTCTCCAAGGGTCTAGTGCTGCCTCGGGCACCTTATGGTCGTTCCTCTGTGAGTCTAGATTTTCGAATCCGACGCAAAACTGACAGTTAATTGTAACGTTCAGAGCCTCTTAATGACGATGGAACACACAAATTGCGTCGCGATTCAATACATCGTCCTCCAGGCGACCTGTCTCCAAGGGTCCATTGCTGACTCGGGCACATTATGGTCGTTCTCCTGTGAGTCTAGATTTTCGAATCCGACGCAAAACTGACAGTTAATTGTAACGTTCAGAGCCTTTTCATGACGATGGAACACACAAATTGCGTCGAGATTCAATACATCGTCCTACAGCCGTCCTGTCTCCAAGGGTCTATTGCTGCCTCGGGCACCTTATGGTCGTTCCTCTGTGAGTCTAGATTTTCGAATCCGACGCAAAACTGACAGTTAATTGTAACGTTCAGAGCCTCTTAATGACGATGGAACACACAAATTGCGTCGCGATTCAGTACTTCGTCCTCCAGCCGACTTTTCTCCGAGGTACTATTGCTGCCCCGGGCACCTTTTGGTGGTTCTCCTATGAGTCTAGTTTTTCGAATCCGGCGCAAAACTGACAGTTTATTGTAACGTTCAGAGCCTCTTAATGACGAGGAACACACAAATTGCGTCGCGATTCAAAACATAGTCGTCCAGCCGACTTGTCTCCAAGGGTCTCTTGCTACCTCGGTCACCGTATTGTCGTTCTCCTATGAGTCTAGTTTTTTGAAAGCGACGCAAAACTGACAGTTTATTGTAACGTTCAGAGCCTCTTAATGACGATGGAACACACAAAATACTTCGCGATTCAATACATCGTCCTCGAGCCGACCTGTCTCGAAGGGTCTATTGCTGCCTCGGGCACCTTATGGTCGTTCTCCTGTGAGTCTAGTTTTTCGAATCCGACGCAAAACTGGCAGATAATTGTAACGTTCAGAGCCTCTTAATGGCGATGGAAAACACAAATTGCGTCGAGATTCAATACATCGTCCTACAGCCGACTTCTCTTGTGGGTCTATTGTCACCTCAGGCACCCTATGCTGGTTCTCCTGTGAGTCTACTTTTTCGTATCCGACGCAAAACTGATAGTTAATTGTAACGTTCAGAGCCTCTTAATGGCGATGGAACACACAAATTGCGTCGTGATTCAATACATCGTCCTCCAGCCGACTTGTCTCCAAGGGTCTATTTCTGCCTCGGGTACCTTATGGTCATTCTCCTGTGAGTCTAGTTTTTCAAATCCGACATAAAACTGACGGCTAATTGTAACGTTCAGTGCCTCTTAATGACGATGGAACACACAAATCGCGTCGAGATTCAATACATCGTCCTCTAGCCGACCTGTCTCCAAGGGTCTATTGCTGCCTCGGGCACCTTAACGTCGTTCTCCTGTGAGTCTAGTTTTCCGAATCCGACGCCAAACTGACAGTTAATTGTAACGTTCAGAGCCTCTTAATGACGATGGAACACACAAATTGCGTCGCGATTCAATACATCGTCCTCCAGCCGACTTGTCTCCGAGGTACTATTGCTGCCCCGGTCACCTTTTTGTCGTTCTCCTATGAGTCTAGTTTTTCGAATCCGGCGCAAAACTGACAGTTAATTGTAACGTTCAGAGCCTCTTAATGACGATGGAACACACAAATTGCGTCGCGATTCAATACATCGTCCTCCAGCCGACCTGTCTCCAACGGTCTATTGCTGCCTCGGGCACCTTATGATCGTTCTCCTGTGACTCTAGTTTTTCGAATCCGACGCAAAACTAACAGTTAATTGTAACGTTCAGAGCCTCTTAATGACGATGGAACACACAAATTGCGTCGCGATTCAATACATCGTCCTACAGCCGTCCTGTCTCCAAGGGTCTATTGCTGCCTCGAGCACCTTATGGTCGTTCTCCTGTGAGTCTAGTTTTCCGAATACGACGCAAAACTCTCGGTTAATTGTTACGTTCAGAGCCTCTTAATGACGATGGAACACACTAATTGCGTCGCGATTCAGTACTTCGTCCTCCAGACGACTTTTCTCCGAGGTACTATTGCTGCCCCGGGCACCTTTTGGTGGTTCTCCTCTTAATGACGATGGAACACAAAAATTGCGTCGCGATTCAGTACTTCGTCCTCCAGCCGACGTTTCTCCGAGGTACTATTGTTGCCCCGGGCACCTTTTGGTGGTTCTCCTATGAGTCTAGTTTTTCGAATCCGGCGCAAAACTGACAGTTTATTGTAACGTTCAGAGCCTCTTAATGACGATGGAACACACAAATTGCGTCGCGATTCAATACATCGTCCTCCAGCCGACTTGTCTCTAAGGGTCTATTGCTACCTCGGTCACCCTATCGTCTTTCTCCTATGAGTCTAGTTTTTCGAATGCGACAAAAAACTGACAGTTAATTGTAACGTTCAGAGCCTGTTAATGACGATGGAACACACAAATTGCGTCGAGATTCAATACATCGTCCTCCAGCCTACTTGTCTCCAAGGGTCTCTTGCGGCCTCGGACACTTTATGGTCGTTCTCGTGTGAGTCTAGTATTTCGTATCCGACGCAAAACTGACAGTTAATTGTAACGTTCAGAGCCTCTTAATGACGAGGAACACACAAATTGCGTCGCGATTCAAAACATAGTCGTCCAGCCGACTTGTCTCCAAGGGTCTCTTGCTACCTCGGTCACCGTATTGTCGTTCTCCTATGAGTCTAGTTTTTCGAAAGCGACGCAAAACTGACAGTTTATTGTAACGTTCAGAGCCTCTTAATGACGATGGAAAACACAAATTGCGTCGAGATTCAATACATCGTCCTACAGCCGACTTCTCTTGTGGGTCTATTGTCACCTCAGGCACCCTATGCTGGTTCTCCTGTGAGTCTACTTTTTCGTATCCGACGCAAAACTGATAGTTAATTGTAACGTTCAGAGCCTCTTAATGGCGATGGAACACACAAATTGCGTCGGAATTCAATACATCGTCCTCCAGCCGACTTGTCTCCAAGGGTCTATTTCTGCCTCGGGTAGCTTATGGTCATTCTCCTGTGAGTCTAGTTTTTCGAATCCGACGCAAAACTGACGGCTAATTGTAACGTTCAGAGCCTCTTAATGACGATGCAACACACAAATTGCGTCGGGATTCAATACATCGTCCTCTAGCCGACCTGTCTCCAAGGGTCTATTGCTGCCTTGGGCACCTTAACGTCGTTCTCCTGTGAGTCTAGTTTTCCGAATCCGACGCCAAACTGACAGTTAATTGTAACGTTCAGAGCCTCTTAATGACGAGGAACACACAAACTGCGTCGCGATTCAAAACATAGTCGTCCAGCCGACTTGTCTCCAAGGGTCTCTTGCTACCTCGGTCACCGTATTGTCGTTCTCCTATGAGTCTAGTTTTTCGAAAGCGACGCAAAACTGACAGTTTATTGTAACGTTCAGAGCCTCTTAATGACAATGGAACACACAAAATACTTCGCGATTCAATACATCGTCCTCCAGCCGACCTGTCTCCAAGGGACTGTTGCTGCCTCGGGCACCTTATGGTCGTTCTCCTGTGGGTCTAGTTTTTCGAATCCGGCGCAAAACTGAAAGGTAATTGTAACGTTCAGAGCCTCTTAATGACGATGGAACACACAAATTGCGTCGCGATTCAATACATCGTCCTCCAGCCGACTTGTCTCCAAGGGTCTAGTGATGCCTCGGGCACCTTATGGTCGTTCCTCTGTGAGTCTAGATTTTCGAATCCGACGCAAAACTGACAGTTAATTGTAACGTTCAGAGCCTCTTAATGACGATGGAACACACAAATTGCGTCGCGATGCAATACATCGTCCTCCAGCCGACTTGTCTCCAAGGGTCTAGTGCTGCCTCGGGCAACTTATGGTCGTTCTCCTGTGAGTCTAGTTTTTCGAATCCGACGCAAAACTGACAGTTAATTGTAACGTTCCGAGCCTTTTAATGACAATGGAACACACTAATTGCGTCGCGATTCAACACATCGTCCTCCAGCCGACTTGTCTCCGAGGTACTATTGCTGCCCCGGGCACCTCTTGGTCGTTCTCCTATGAGTCTAGTTTATCGAATCCGGCGCAAAACTGACAGTTAATTGTAACGTTGAGAGCCTGTTAATGACGATGGAACACACAAATTGCGTCGCGATTCAATACATCGTCCTCCAGCCGACTTGTCTCCAAGGGTCTAGTGCTGCCTCGGGCACCTTATGGTCGTTCTTCTGTGAGTCTAGATTTTCGAATCCGAGGCAAAACTGACAGTTAATTGTAACGTTCAGAGCCTCTTAATGACGATGGAACACACAAATTGCGTCGCGATTCAATACATCGTCCTCCAGCCGACCTGTCTCCAAGGGTCCATTGCTGACTCGGGCACATTATGGTCGTTGTCCTGTGAGTCTAGTTTTTCGAATCCGACGCAAAACTGACCCTTAATTGTAACGTTCAGAGCCTTTTAATGACGATGGAACACACAAATTGCGTCGAGATTCAATACATCGTCCTACAGCCGTCCTGTCTCCAAGGGTCTATTGCTGCCTCGGGCACCTTATGGTCGTTCTCCTGGGAGTCTAGTTTTCCGAATACGACGCAAAACTGACGGTTAATTGTAACGTTCAGAGCCTCTTAATGACGATGGAACATACAAATTGCGTCGCGATTCAGTACTTCGTCCTCCAGCCGACTTTTCTCCGAGGTACTATTGCTGCCCCGGGCACCTTTTGGTGGTTCTCCTATGAGTCTAGTTTTTCGAATCCGGCGCAAAACTGACAGTTTATTGTAACGTTCAGAGCCTCTTAATGACGATGGAACACACAAATTGCGTCGCGATTCAATACATCGTCCTCCAGCCGACTTGTCTCTAAGGGTCTATTGCTACCTCAGTCACCCTATCGACTTTCTCCTATGGGTGTAGTTTTTCGAATGCGACAAAAAACTGACAGTTAATTGTAACGTTCAGAGCCTGTTAATGACGATGGAACACACAAATTGCGTCGAGATTCAATACATCGTCCTCCAGCCTACTTGTCTCCAAGGGTCTCTTGCGGCCTCGGAAACCTTATAATCGTTCTCGTGTGAATCTAGTATTTCGTATCCGACGCAAAACTGACAGTTAATTGTAACGTTCAGAGCCTCTTAATGACGAGGAACACACAAATTGCGTCGCGATTCAAAACATAGTCGTCCAGCCGTCTTGTCTCCAAGGGTCTCTTGCTACCTCGGTCACCGTATTGTCGTTCTCCTATGAGTCTAGTTTTTTGAAAGCGACGCAAAACTGACAGTTTATTGTAACGTTCAGAGCCTCTTAATGACGATGGAACACACAAAATACTTCGCGATTCAATACATCGTCCTCGAGCCGACCTGTCTCGAAGGGTCTATTGCTGCCTCGGGCACCTTATGGTCGTTCTCCTGTGAGTCTAGTTTTTCGAATCCGACGCAAAACTGGCAGTTAATTGTAACGTTCAGAGCCTCTTAATGACGATGGAAAACACAAATTGCGTCGAGATTCAATACATCGTCCTACAGCCGACTTCTCTTGTGGGTCTATTGTCACCTCAGGCACCCTATGCTGGTTCTCCTGTGAGTCTACTTTTTCGTATCCGACGCAAAACTGATAGTTAATTGTAACGTTCAGAGCCTCTTAATGGCGATGGAACACACAAATTGCGTCGGGATTCAATACATCGTCCTCCAGCCGACTTGTCTCCAAGGGTCTATTTCTGCCCCGGGTACCTTATGGTCATTCTCCTGTGAGTCTAGTTTTTCGAATCCGACATAAAACTGACGGCTAATTGTAACGTTCAGGGCCTCTTAATGACGATGGAACACACAAATTGCGTCGGGATTCAATACATCGTCCTCTAGCCGACCTGTCTCCAAGGGTCTATTGCTGCCTCGGGCACCTTAACGTCGTTCTCCTGTGAGTCTAGTTTTCCGAATCCGACGCCAACTGACAGTTAATTGTAACGTTCAGAGCCTCTTAATGACGATGGAACACACAAATTGCGTCGCGATTCAATACATCGTCCTCCAGCCGACTTCTCTCCGAGGTACTATTGCTGCCCCGGGCACCTTTTTGTCGTTCTCCTATGAGTCTAGTTTTTCGAATACGGCGCAAAACTGACAGTTAATTGTAACGTTCAGAGCCTCTTAATGACGATGGAACACACAAATTGCGTCGCGATTCAATACATCGTCCTCCAGCCGACCTGTCTCCAACGGTCTATTGCTGCCTCGGGCACCTTATGATCGTTCTCCTGTGACTCTAGTTTTTCGAATCCGACGCAAAACTAACAGTTAATTGTAACGTTCAGAGCCTCTTAATGACGATGGAACACACAAATTGCGTCGAGATTCAATACATCGTCCTACAGCCGTTCTGTCTCCAAGGGTCTATTGCGGCCTCGGGCACCTTATGGTCGTTCTCCTGTGAGTCTAAGTTTCCGAATACGACGCAAAACTGACAGTTAATTGTAACGTTCAGAGCCTCTTAATGACGATGGAACACACAAATTGCGTCGCGATTCAATACATCGTCCTCCAGCCGACTTGTCTCCGGGGTACTATTGCTGCCCCGGGCACTTTTTGGTCGTTCTCCTATGAGTCTTGTTTTTCGAATCCGACGCAAAACTGACAGTTAATTGTAACGTTCAGAGCCTCTTAATGACGATGGAACGCACAAATTGCGTCGCGATTCAATACATCGTCCTCCAGCCGACTTGTCTCCAAGGGTCTATTGCTGCCTCGGGCACCTTAACGTCGTTCTCCTGTGAGTCTAGTTTTTCGAATCCGGCGCAAAACTGAAAGGTAATTGTAACGTTCAGAGCCTCTTAATGACGATGGAACACACAAATTGAGTCGCGATTCAATACATCGTCCTCCGGCCGACTTATCTCCAAGAGTCTATTGCTGCCTCGGGCACCTTATGGTCGTTCTCCTGTGAGTCTAGATTTTCGAATCCGACGCAAAACTGACAGTTAATTGTAACGTTCAGAGCCTCTTAATGACGATGGAACACACAAATTGCGTCGCGATTCAATACATCGTCCTCCAGCCGACTTGTCTCCAAGGGTCTATTGCTGCCTCGGGCACCTTATCGTCGTTCTCCTGGGAGTCTAGTTTTTCGAATCCGACGCAAAACTGAAAGGTAATTGTAACGTTCAGAGCCTCTTAATGACGATGGAACACACAAATTGCGTCGCGATTCAATACATCGTCCTCCAGCATAATTGTCTTCAAGGGTCTAGTGCTGCCTCGAGCACCTTATGGTCGTTCTCCTGTGAGTCTAGTTTTTCGAATCCGACCCAAAACTGACAGTTAATTGTAACGTTCAGAGCCTATTAATGACGATGGAACACACAAATTGCGTCGAGATTCAATACATCGTCCTACAGCCGTCCTGTCTCCAAGGGTCTATTGCTGCCTCGGGCACCTTATGGTCGTTCTCCTGTGAGTCTAGATTTCCGAATACGACGCAAAACTGACAGATAATTGTAACGTTCAGAGCCTCGTAATGACGATGGAACACACAAATTGCGTCGCGAATCAATACATCGTCCTCAAGCCGACATTTCTCCGAGGTACTATTGCTGCCCCGGGCACCTTTTCGTGGTTCTCCTATGAGTCTAGTTTTTCAAATCCGGCGCAAAACTGACAGTTTATTGTAACGTTCAGAGCCTCTTCTTGACGATGGAACACACAAATTGCGTCGCGATTCAATACATCGTCCTCCAGCCGACTTGTCTCTAAGGGTCTATTGCTACCTCGGTCACCCTATCGTCTTTCTCCAATGAGTCTAGTTTTTCGAATGCGACAAAGAACTGACAGTTAATTGTAACGTTCAGAGCCTCCTAATGACGATGGAACACACAAATTGCGTCGCGATTCAATACATCGTCCTCCAGCCGACTTGTCTCCAAGGGTCTAGTGCTGTCTCCGGCACCTTATGGTCGTTCTCCTGTGAGTATAGTTTTTCGAATCCGACGCAAAACTGACAGTTAATTGTAACGTTGAGAGCCTGTTAATGACGATGGAACACACAAATTGCGTCGCGATTCAATACATCGTCCTCCAGCCGACTTGTCTCCAAGGGTCTATTTCTGCCCCGGGTACCTTATGGTCATTCTCCTGTGAGTCTAGTTTTTCGAATCCGACATAAAACTGACGGCTAATTGTAACGTTCAGGGCCTCTTAATGACGATGGAACACACAAATTGCGTCGGGATTCAATACATCGTCCTCTAGCCGACCTGTCTCCAAGGGTCTATTGCTGCCTCGGGCACCTTAACGTCGTTCTCCTGTGAGTCTAGTTTTCCGAATCCGACGCCAAACTGACAGTTAATTGTAACGTTCAGAGCCTCTTAATGACGATGGAACACACAAATTGCGTCGCGATTCAATACATCGTCCTCCAGCCGACTTCTCTCCGAGGTACTATTGCTGCCCCGGGCACCTTTTTGTCGTTCTCCTATGAGTCTAGTTTTTCGAATACGGCGCAAAACTGACAGTTAATTGTAACGTTCAGAGCCTCTTAATGACGGTGGAACACACAAATTGCGTCGCGATTCAATACATCGTCCTCCAGCCGACCTGTCTCCAACGGTCTATTGCTGCCTCGGGCACCTTATGATCGTTCTCCTGTGACTCTAGTTTTTCGAATCCGACGCAAAACTAACAGTTAATTGTAACGTTCAGAGCCTCTTAATGACGATGGAACACACAAATTGCGTCGAGATTCAATACATCGTCCTACAGCCGTTCTGTCTCCAAGGGTCTATTGCGGCCTCGGGCACCTTATGGTCGTTCTCCTGTGAGTCTAAGTTTCCGAATACGACGCAAAACTGACAGTTAATTGTAACGTTCAGAGCCTCTTAATGACGATGGAACACACAAATTGCGTCGCGATTCAATACATCGTCCTCCAGCCGACTTGTCTCCGGGGTACTATTGCTGCCCCGGGCACTTTTTGGTCGTTCTCCTATGAGTCTTGTTTTTCGAATCCGGCGCAAAACTGACAGTTAATTGTAACGTTCAGAGCCTCTTAATGACGATGGAACACACAAATTGCGTCGCGATTCAATACATCGTCCTCCAGCCGACTTGTCTCCAAGGGTCTATTGCTGCCTCGGGCACCTTAACGTCGTTCTCCTGTGAGTCTAGTTTTTCGAATCCGGCGCAAAACTGAAAGGTTATTGTAACGTTCAGAGCCTCTTAATGACGATGGAACACACAAATTGAGTCGCGATTCAATACATCGTCCTCCGGCCGACTTATCTCCAAGAGTCTATTGCTGCCTCGGGCACCTTATGGTCGTTCTCCTGTGAGTCTAGATTTTCGAATCCGACGCAAAACTGACAGTTAATTGTAACGTTCAGAGCCTCTTAATGACGATGGAACACACAAATTGCGTCGCGATTCAATACATCGTCCTCCAGCCGACTTGTCTCCAAGGGTCTATTGCTGCCTCGGGCACCTTATGGTCGTTCTCCTGGGAGTCTAGTTTTTCGAATCCGACGCAAAACTGAAAGGTAATTGTAACGTTCAGAGCCTGTTAATGACGATGTAACACACAAATTGCGTCGCGATTCAATACATCGTCCTCCAGCATAATTGTCTTCAAGGGTCTAGTGCTGCCTCGAGCACCTTATGGTCGTTCTCCTGTGAGTCTAGTTTTTCGAATCCGACCCAAAACTGACAGTTAATTGTAACGTTCAGAGCCTATTAATGACGATGGAACACACAAATTGCGTCGAGATTCAATACATCGTCCTACAGCCGTCCTGTCTCCAAGGGTCTATTGCTGCCTCGGGCACCTTATGGTCGTTCTCCTGTTAGTCTAGATTTCCGAATACGACGCAAAACTGACAGATAATTGTAACGTTCAGAGCCTCGTAATGACGATGGAACACACAAATTGCGTCGCGAATCAATACATCGTCCTCAAGCCGACATTTCTCCGAGGTACTATTGCTGCCCCGGGCACCTTTTCGTGGTTCTCCTATGAGTCTAGTTTTTCAAATCCGGCGCAAAACTGACAGTTTATTGTAACGTTCAGAGCCTCTTCTTGACGATGGAACACACAAATTGCGTCGCGATTCAATACATCGTCCTCCAGCCGACTTGTCTCTAAGGGTCTATTGCTACCTCGGTCACCCTATCGTCTTTCTCCAATGAGTCTAGTTTTTCGAATGCGACAAAGAACTGACAGTTAATTGTAACGTTCAGAGCCTCCTAATGACGATGGAACACACAAATTGCGTCGCGATTCAATACATCGTCCTCCAGCCGAATTGTCTCCAAGGGTCTAGTGCTGTCTCGGGCACCTTATGGTCGTTCTCCTGTGAGTATAGTTTTTCGAATCCGACGCAAAACTGACAGTTAATTGTAACGTTGAGAGCCGGTTAATGACGATGGAACACACAAATTGCGTCGCGATTCAATACATCGTCCTCCAGCCGACTTGTCTCCAAGGGTCAAGTGCTGCCTCGGGCACCTTATGGTCGTTCTTCTGTGAGTCTAGATTTTCGAATCCGACGCAAAACTGACAGTTAATTGTAACGTTCAGAGCCTCTTAATGACGATGGAACACACAAATTGCGTCACGATTCAATACATTGTCCTCCAGCCGACCTGTCTCCAAGGGTCTATTGCTGCCTCGGGCACATTATGGTCGTTCTCCTGTGAGTCTAGTTTTTCGAATCCAACGCAAAACTGACAGTTAATTGCAACGTTCAGAGCCTTTTAATGACGATGGAACACACAAATTGCGTCGAGATTCAATACATCGTCCTACAGCCGTCCTGTCTCCAAGGGTCTATTGCTGCCTCGGGCACCTTATGGTCGTTCTCCTGTGAGTCTAGTTTTCCGAATACGACGCAAAACTGACGGTTAATTGTAACGTTCAGAGCCTCTCAATGACGATGGAACATACAAATTGCGTCGCGATTCAGTACTTCGTCCTCCAGCCGACTTTTTTCCGAGGTACTATTGCTGCCCCGGGCACCTTTTGGTGGTTCTCCTATGAGTCTAGTGTTTCGAATCCGGCGCAAAACTGACAGTTTATTGTAACGTTCAGAGCCTCTTAATGACGATGGAACACACAAATTGCGTCGCGATTCAATACATCGTCCTCCAGCCGACTTGTCTCTAAGGGTCTATTGCTACCTCGGTCACCCTATCGTCTTTCTCCTATGAGTCTAGTTTTTCGAATGCGACAAAAAACTGACAGTTAATTGTAACTTTCAGAGCCTGTTAATGACGATGGAACACACAAATTGCGTCGAGATTCAATACATCGTCCTCCAGCCTACTTGTCTCCAAGGGTCTCTTGCGGCCTCGGACACCTTATGGCCGTTCTCGTGTGAGTCTAGTATTTCGTATCCGACGCAAAACTGACAGTTAATTGTAACGTTCAGACCCTCTTAATGACGAGGAACACACAAATTGCGTCGCGATTCAAAACATAGTCGTACAGCCGACTTGTCTCCAAGGGTCTCTAGCTACCTCGGTCACCGTATTGTCGTTCTCCTAAGAGTCTAGTTTTTCGAAAGCGACGCAAAACTGACAGTTTATTGTAACGTTCAGAGCCTCTTAATGACGATGGAACACACAAAATACTTCGCGATTCAATACATCGTCCTCGAGCCGACCTGTCTCGAAGGGTCTATTGCTGCCTCGGGCACCTTATGGTCGTTCTCCTGTGAGTGTAGTTTTTCGAATCCGACGCAAAACTGACAGTTAATTGTAACGTTCAGAGCCTCTTAATGACGATAGAATACACAAATTTCGTCGCGAATTGATACATCGTCCTCCAGCCGAATTGTCTCCAAGGGTCTAGTGCGGCCTCGGGCACCTTATGGTCGATCTCCTGTGAGTCACGATTTTCGAATCCGACGCAAAACTGACAGTTAATTGTAACGTTCAGAGCCTCTTAATGACGATGGAACACACAAATTGCGTCGCGATTCAATACATCGTCCTCCAGCCGACTTGTCTCCAAGGGTCTATTGCTGCCTCGGGCACCTTATGGTCGATCTCCTGTGAGTCTAGATTTTTGATTCCGACGCAAAACTGAAAGTGAATTGTAACGTTCAGAGCCTCTTAATGACGATGGAACACACAAATTGCGGCGCGATTCAATACATCGTCCTCCAGCCGAATTGTCTCCAAGGGTCTAGTGCTGCCTCGGGCACATTATGGTCGATCTCCTGTGAGTTTAGATTTTCGAATCCGACGCAAAACTGACAGTTAATTCTAACGTTCAGAGCCTCTTAATGACGATGGAACACACAAATTGCGTCGCGATTCAGTACATCGTCCACAAGCCGACTTGTCTCCAAGGGTCTATAGCTGCCTCGGGCACCTTATCGTCGTTCTCCTGTGAGTCTAGTTTTTCGAATCCGACGCAAAACTGACAGTTAATTGTAACGTTCAGAGCCTGTTAATGACGATGGAACACACAAATTGCGTCGCGATTCAATACATCGTCCTCCAGCCGCCCTGTCTCCAAGGGTCTATTGCTGCCTCGGTCACCTTATGGACGTTCTCCTGTGTGTCTAGTTTTTCGAATCCGACGCAAAACTGACAGTTAATTGTAACGTTCAGAGCCTCTTAATGACGATGGAACACACAAATTGCGTCGCGTATCAATACATCGTCCAATAGCCGACTTGTCTCCAAGGGTCTATAGCTGCCTCGGGCACCTTATCGTCGTTCACCTGTGAGTCTAGTTTTTCGAATCCGACTCAAAATTGACAGTTAATTGTAACGTTCAGAGCTTCTTAATGACGATGGAACACACAAATTGCGTCGCGATTCAATACATCGTCCTCCAGCCTCCCTGTCTCCAAGGGTCTATTGCTGCCTCGGTCACCTTATGGTCGTTCTCCTGTGTGTCTAGTTTTTCGAATCCGACGCAAAACTGACAGTTAATTGTAACGTTCAGAGCCTCTTAATGACGATGGAACACACAAATTGCGTCGCGATTCAATACATCGTCCGACAGACGACCTGTCTCCAAGGGTCTATTGCTGCCTCGGGCACCTTATGGTCGTTCTCCTGTGAGTCTAGTTTTCCGAATACGACGCAAAACTGACAGTTAATTGTAACGTTCAGAGCCTGTTAATGACGATAAAACACACAAATTGCGTCGCGATTCAATACATCGTCCTCCAGCCGAATTGTCTCCAAGGGTCTAGTGATTCCTCGGGCGCCTTATGGTCGTTCTCTTGTGAGTATAGATTTTCGAATCCGACGCAAAACTGACAGTTAATTGTAACTTTCAGAGCCTGTTAAAGACGATGGAACACATAAATTGCGTCGCGATTCAATACATCGTCCTACAGCCGACCGGTCTCCAAGGGTCCCTTGCTGCATCGGTCACCTTATGGTCGTTCTCCTGTGAGTCTAGTTTTCCGAAAACGACGCAAAACTGACAGTTAATTGTAACTTTCAGAGCATCTTAATGACGATGGAACACACAAATTGCGTCGCGATTCAATACATCGTCCTCCAGCCGACTTGTCTCCAAGGGTCTAGTGCTGCCTCGGGCACCTTATGGTCGTTCTCCTGTGAGTCACGATTTTCGAATCCGACGCAAAACAGACAGTTAATTGTAACGTTCAGAGCCTCTTAATGACGATGGAACACACAAATTGCGTCGCGATTCAATACATCGTCCTACAGCCGACCTGTCTCCAAGGGTCTCTTGCTGCCTCGGGCACTTTATGGTCGTTCTGCTGTGAGTCTAGTTTTTCGAATCCGACGCAAAACTGACAGTTAATTGTAACGTTCAGAGCCTCTTAATGACGATGGAACACACAAATTGCGTCGCGAATTAATACATCGTCCTCCAGCCGAATTGTCTCCAAGGGTCTAGTGCTGCCACGGGCACCTTATGGTCGTTCTCCTGTAAGTCTAGATTTTCGAGTCCGACGCAAAACTGACAGTTAATTGTAACGTTCAGAGCATCTTAATGACGATGGAACACACAAATTGCGTCGCGATTCAATACATCGTCCTCCAGCCGACTTGTCTCCAAGGGTCGAGTGCGGCCTCGGGCACCTTATGGTCGTTCTCCTGTGAGTCACGATTTTCGAATCCGACGCAAAACAGACAGTTAATTGTAACGTTCAGAGCCTCTTAATGACGATGGAACACACAAATTGCGTCGCGATTCAATACATCGTCCTACAGCCGACCTGTCTCCAAGGGTTTGTTGCTGCCTCGGGCACCTTATGGTCGTGCTGCTGTGAGTCTAGTTTTTCGAATCCGACGCAAAACTGACAGTTAATTGTAACGTTCAGAGCCTCTTAATGACGATGGAACACACAAATTGCGTCGAAATTCAATACATCCTCCGACAGCGGATCTGTCTCTAAGGGTCTATTGCTGCCTCGGGCACCTTATGGTCGATCTCCTGTGAGTCTAGTTTTCCGAATACGACGCTTAACTGACAGTTAATTGTAACGTTCAGAGCCTGTTAATGACGATGGAACACACAAATTGCGTCGCGATTCAATACATCGTCCTCCAGCCGACTTGTCTCCGAGGTACTATTGCTGCCCCGGGCACCTTTTGGTCGTTCTCCTGTGAGTCTAGTTTTTCGAATCCGACGCAAAACTGACAGTTATTTGTAACGTTCAGAGCCTCTTAATGACGATGGAACACACAAATTGCGTCGCGATTCAATACATCATCCTCCAGCCGACTTGTCTCCAAGGGTCTATTGCTGCCTCGGGCACCTTATGGTCGTTCTCCTGTGAGTCTAGATTTTCGAATCCGACGCAAAACTGACAGTGAATTGTAACGTTCAGAGCCTCTTAATGATGATAGAACACACAAATTGCGTCGCGATTCAATACATCGTCCTCCAGCCGCCCTGTCTCCAAGGGTCTATTGCTGCCTCGGTCACCTTATGAACGTTCTCCTGTGTGTCTAGTTTTTCGAATCCGACGCAAAACTGACAGTTAATTGTAACGTTCAGAGCCTCTTAATGACGATGGAACACACAAATTGCGTCGAGATTCAATACATCGTCCGACAGACGACCTGTCTCCAAGGGTCTATTGCTGCCTCGGGCACCTTATGGTCGTTCTGCTGTGAGTCTAGTTTTCCGAATACGATGCATGTTAATGACGATAAAACACACAAATTGCGTCGCGATTCAATACATCGTCCTCCAGCCGACCTGTCTCCGAGGTACTATTGCTGCCCCGGGCACCTTTTAATCGTTCTCGTAGGAGTGTAGTTTTTCGAATCCGGCGCAAAACTGACAGTTAATTGTAACCTTTAGAGCCTCTTAATGACGATGGAACACACAAATTGCGTCGCGATTCAATACATCGTCCTCCAGCCGACTTGTCTCCAAGGGTCTAGTGCTGCTTCGGGCACCTTATGGTCGTTCTCCTGTGAGTCTAGATTTTCGAATCCGACGCAAATCTGACAGTGAATTGTAACGTTCCGAGCCTCTTAATGACGATGAAACACACAAATTGCGTCGCGATTCAATACATCGTCCTCAAGCCGACTTGTCTCCAAGGGTCTATTGCAGCCTCGGGCACCTTATGGTCGTTCTCCTGTGAGTCTAGTTTTTCGAATCCGACGCAAAACTGACAGTTAATTGTAACGTTCAGAGCCTCTAAATGACGATGGAACACACAAATTGCGTCGCGATTCAATACATGGTCCAATAGCCGACTTGTCTCCAAGGGTCTATAGCTGCCTCGGGCACCTTATCGTCGTTCTCCTGTGAGTCTAGTTTTCCGAATACGACGCATAACTGACAGTTAATTGTAACGTTCAGAGCCTGTTAATGACGATAAAACACACAAATTGCGTCGCGATTCAATACATCGTCCTCCAGCCGAATTGTCTCCAACGGTCTAGTGATTCCTCGGACGCCTTATGGTCGTTCTCCTGTGAGTATAGATTTTGGAATCCGACGCAAAACTGACAGTTAATTGTAACGTTCAGAGCATCTTAATGACGATGGAACACACAAATTGCGTCGCGATTCAATACATCGTCCTCCAGCCGACTTGTCTCCAAGGGTCTATTGCTGCCTCGGGCACCTTATGGTCGATCTGCTGTGAGTCTTGATTTTTGAATCCGACGCAAAACTGACAGTTAATTGTAACGTTCAGAGCCTCTTAATGACGATGGAACACACAAATTGCGTCGCGATTCAATACATCGTCCTCCAGCCGACTTGTCTCCAAGGGTCTAGTGCTGCCTCGGGCACCTTATGGCCGTTCTCCTGTGAGTCACGATTTTCGAATCCGACGCAAAACTGACAGTTAATTGTAACGTTCAGAGCCTCTTAATGACGATGGAACACACAAATTGCGTCGCGATTCAATACATCGTCCTACAGCCGACCTGTCTCCAAGGGTCTCTTGCTGCCTCGGGCACCTTATGGTCGTTCTCCTGTGTGTCTAGTTTTTCGAATCCGACGCAAAACTACAAGTTAATTGTAACGTTCAGAGCCTCTTAATGACGATGGAACACACAAATTGCGTCGCGAATTAATACATCGTCCTCCAGCCGAATTGTCTCCAAGGGTCTAGTGCTGCCTCGGGCACCTTATGGTCGATCTCCTGTGAGTCTAGATTTTCGAATCCGACGCAAAACTGACAGTTAATTGTAACGTTCAGAGCCTCTTAATGACGATGGAACACAGAAATTGCGTCGCGATTCAATACATCGTGCACCAGCCGACATGTCTCCAAGCGTCTATAGCTGCCTCGGGCACCTTATGCTCGTTCTCCTGTGAGTCTAGTTTTTCGAATCCGACTCAAAACTGACAGTTATTTGTAACGTTCAGAGCCTCTTAATGACGATGGAACACACAAATTGCGTCGCGATTCAATACATCGTCCTCCAGCCGCCCTGTCTCCAAGGGTCTATTGCTGCCTCGGTCACCTTGTGGTCGTTCTCCTGTGTGTCTAGTTTTTCGAATCCGACGCAAAACTGACAGGTAATTGTAAGGTTCAGAGCCTCTTAATGACGATGGAACACACAAATTGCGTCGAAATTCAATACATCCTCCGACAGCCGACCTGTCTCCAAGGATCTATTGCTGCCTCGGGCACCTTATGGTCGTTCTCCTGTGAGTCTAGTTTTCCGAATACGACCCATAACTGACAATTAATTGTAACGTTCAGAGCCTGTTAATGACGATGGAGCACACAATTTGCGTCGCGATTCAATACAACGTCCTCCAGCCCACTTGTCTCCGAGGTACTATTGCTGCCCCGGGCACCTTTTGGTCGTTCTCCTAGGAGTGTACTTTTTCGAATCCGGCGCAAAACTGACAGTTAATTGTAACGTTCAGAGCATCTTAATGACGATGGAACACACAAATTGCGTCGAGATTCAATACATCGTCCTCCAGCCGACTTGCCTCGGGCACCTTATGGTCATTCTCCTGTGAGTCTAGATTTTCGAATCCGACGCAAAACTGACAGTGAATTGTAACGTTTAGAGCCTCTTAATGATGATGGAACACACAAATTGCGTCGCGATTCAATACATCGTCCTCCAGCCGCCCTGTCTCCAAGCGTCTATTGCTGCCTCGGTCACCTTATGGACGTTCTCCTCTGTGTCTAGTTTTTCGAATCCGACGCAAAACTGACAGTTAATTGTAACGTTCAGAGCCTCTTAATGACGATGGAACACACAAATTGCGTCGAGATCCAATACATCGTCCGACAGACGACCTGTCTCCAAGGATCTAGTGCTGCCTCGGGCACCTTATGGTCGTTCTCCTGTGAGTCTAGATTTTCGAATCCGACGCAAAACTGACAGTGAATTGTAACGTTCCGAGCCTCTTAATGACGATGAAACACAAATTGCGTCGCGATTCAATACATCGTCCTCCAACCGACTTGTCTCCTAGGGTCTATTGCAGCCTCGGGCACCTTATGGTCGTTCTCCTGTGAGTCTAGTTTTTCGAATCCGACGCAAAACTGACAGTTAATTGTAACGTTCAGAGCCTCTTAATGACGATGGAACACACAAATTGCGTCGCGATTCAATACATCGTCCTTCAGCCGACTTGTCTCAAAGGGTCTAGTGCTGCCTCGGGCAGCTTATGGTCGTTCTCCTGTGAGTCACGATTTTCGAATCCGACGCAAAACTGACAGTTAATTGTAACGTTCAGAGCCTCTTAATGACGATGGAACACACAAATTGCGTCGCGATTCAATACATCGTCCTACAGCCGACCTGTCTCCAAGGGTCTCTTGCTGCCTCGGCCACCTTATGGTCGTTCTCCTGTGAGTCTAGTTTTTCGAATCCGACGCAAAACTGACAGTTAATTGTAACGTTCAGAGCCTCTTAATGACGATGGAACACACAAATTGCGTCGCGAATTAATACATCGTCCTCCAGCCGAATTGTCTCCAAGGGTCTAGTGCTGCCTAGGGGCACCTTATGGTCGATCTCCTGTGAGTCTAGATTTTCGAATCCGACGCAAAACTGACAGTTAATTGTAACGTTCAGAGCCTCTTAATGACGATGGAACACAGAAATTGCGTCGCGATTCAATACATCGTGCACCAGCCGACATGTCTCCAAGCGTCTATAGCTGCCTCGGGCACCTTATGGTCGTTCTCCTGTGAGTCAAGTTTTTCGAATCCGACGCAAAACTGACAGTTATTTGTAACGTTCAGAGCCTCTTAATGACGATGGAACACACAAATTGCGTCGCGATTCAATACAACGTCCTCCAGCCGACTTGTCTCCGAGGTACTGTTGCTGCCCCGGGCACCTTTTGGTCGTTCTCCTAGGAGTGTAGTTTTTCGAATCCGACGCGAAACTGACAGTTAATTGAAACGTTTGGAGCCTCTTAATGACGATGGAACACACAAATTGCGTTGCGATTCAATACATCGTCCTCCAGCCGACTTGTCTGCAAGGGTCTAGTGCTGCCTCGGGCACCTTATGGTCGTTCTCATGTGAGTCTAGATTTTCGAATCCGACGCAAAACTGACAGTGAATTGTAACGTTCAGAGCCTCTTAATGACGATGAAACACACAAATTGCGTCGCGATTCAATACATCGTCCTCCAGCCGACTTGTCTCCAAGGGTCTATTGCTGCCTCGGGCACCTTATGGTCGTTCTCCTGTGAGTCTAGTTTTTCGAATCCGACGCAAAACTGACAGTTAATTGTAACGTTCAGAGCCTCTTAATGACGATGGAACACACAAATTGCGTCGCGATTCAATACATCGTCCTCCAGCCGCCCTGTCTCCAAGGGCCTATTGCTGCCTCGGTCACCTTATGGTCGTTCTCCTGTGTGTCTAGTTTTTCGAATCCGACGCAAAACTGACAGTTAATTGTAACGTTCAGAGCCTCTTAATGACGATGGAACACACAAATTGCGTCGAGATTCAATACATCGTCCGACAGACGACCTGTCTCCAAGGGTCTATTGCTGCCTCGGGCACCTTATGGTCGTTCTCCTGTGAGTCTAGTTTTCCGAATACGACGCATAACTGACAGTTAATTGTAACGTTCAGAGCCTGTTAATGACGATAAAACACACAAATTGCGTCGCGATTCAATACATCGTCCTCCAGCCGAATTGCCTCCAAGGGTCTAGTGATTCCTCGGGCGCCTTATGGTCGTTCTCCTGTGTAACATTATGTGATTGCCTTATCATTTTAAATCATTCACTAATCGAGCAGTCGCTCGGCAACAGCTACAGTTAGCAAATAATGTTGCGAAAATGTAAAAGGTGAACGACCTGTGATGTAACTTGTTATTGTCGAAGCGCCGTCAGAGATGCTGTGAGTTATCGACTTTGAAAACCGCGGCGCGAAAAACGGACAGAAGAAGAACATTTTTACACATTTTGTTTAGAGGTACGAGATATTCTCGATGAACAGTTACTCATTCTTCTGTTGTCTCCTGTAACTTGTGTCGGACGCGCATGTCTTGCCGCCGTATTATTATTGTCAAAATTAATATTGTTCTAGTGTAAAGTAAATGTGTAATACTAAAAGTGCCTAGCAGTAGATTTATTGTGCGACGTGTATGTGAAAACGTCAAAAGGAATTGTTTTCATTAAGAGAAGTGCCAGTCAAAACGGCATCCATGTTAATTTCTTCATTGCAGTGTAAGTTCGTCTATTAATTGCCATAAATTCAGAGTTAAATGGAACTGGTGTATGGACTATTCATTTACTATAGAATCTATGTCTCACTTCTTCATGAAATTATTTAATTTTCTATATGTTTCTGCCAAATAGAGAGTTCATAGTCACGAATTCTTTCGTCGTGTTCGGACGGAGGTTGCATGCGGCGAAATATTTTCTCCGCGCCATATTCTACTGGTAAATGCATGACAAACTACGGTCCCTTAGGAAATTCATGTTGAGCTATCCAAAATAATTATATTTTGAATAGGCATTTACTCTCCGCTGCAATGCAACTTCCGACTGATCAGACGATCCAACAAGAAACAGCCGCAGACGGTCGGCGTTCGCAAATATGTTTCCACCGCTGATTATAGCTATATGTTACAGCACAAAAGTAACATATTGTTATAATTAGAGACTACGAACGGGGACATTTATAACTGTATGTTTATGTATATTCATCACGTAAACATATCGTTATAATTGGCGCCCGAACAGGGACCCGAATTAAAAAAAAAAAAAAAACTTAAAGGAATAAAAATTTATATAAGATACGCATAGTGGTAATATTCATAAATAATTGTAGCTAATCTTGTGCTTTTTATTTGTTACATGACATCAAACGCCATCCAATAAAATTTCCATTGAGCGAAAGAAAGGAGATATTCAGAGTAAATTACGGAAGAGAGATTATTTTTTTTGGAACCGAATTTGTGCGAAAATCTAGTTGCAACGCCCAAAGCAGTCATCAGTAACGTAAGTTAAAATTTCGTTAGCCGTAGCCAAGCTTCATTAATTTCAGCCGACATTAATCAATTTGTGACGATCTTTAGTAGTTGCAGTAAAAATTTGCTTTGAATTCAGTAGATTGCATTTAGTAGATTAGTAATTTCTTCAAGTATTGTTTAAATTCCATTGTTGTGTATTGCAAATCATTTGTTTTTAAATGTCCGCTGCCTGTTCACGGAGGTGACCAGCCTTAGTTTTCATTTATTTTGAACAGTGTGCAGCCATACTTTCTTTACGGTCCAGAATAGTCTCTTGTTCTCGTGACGTGCATCTCCCGACATTCCGATCTTGTGACGTAGCAGTGACAACCGACTCGCAACCGATAAATTACATCTCTGTCGACAGCTGACACCCGTAGCTCAAACGAACTTCATTGACTTACTGTTTGTAAATAAGTGAGCTATGGCAGACGATAAAATGTCATCACTAGATTCAGATGAACAGAATGAAACGAGTGAAGTGTCGCGTCGCTTACGGTCCCGCACGATAATTAGTAGGGCTGAGACACCAATTGAAACAATTGTAGAAAGTGAAGTGGGAAATCTTACGAACTTTGGTGCCTCACACCATAATGTTACTGGTACTGAACTAGACAATGCCAGCATAGTTTCTGCCACTAGTAGTCGTAGCCATATACCGGTTACAAGGGAGGCAGGTGAAAGCAATTCAGGGGTAGTGACAGACGATGTATTCAAACAGCTACTGAGTCAAATAAGTCAAATGATGCAGGACGGAAATCGCCAATTGAAAGAGGAAAATCGCCAAATGGTGAATTCCATTAAAAATGATTTGAAAGACGAAAATCGCCAATTGAAAGAGGAAAATCGCCAAATGTTGGCCTCGATTGAAGATAAACTGTCTACAGTAAGCGAAGAAATAAAAACTGTTAGAGAAGACGTAGCCAAAGAAGTAGCAAAGCAAGTTAAGGATGCTGTTTCTCAAATGCGAAGTGGAATAATTATCGAACTGAATGACACTTTAGCTACCATGCAAAGCGAGACAGCTGACATCCGAAACGCAACCAAGAATCTTGATTCCACCGTAACCACGGTTAATCACAGATTAGTCAGAGTAACTACGCAGGTAGAAAAATTAACCGAGGGAATGTCAAACTTGACTCTGGAAACGGAAACGAAAGTAAAGGAGAGGCTAGATAGTCATGAGAGAGAATTTAGAGAAAAGTATGAGAACTGGATTGCTGGAAAGGACAAATTTGTCGAAGATAAAATTAACAAAGACCTAGTAGAGACTGTGAAAGCAACCACTCTTGGTATCTTGTCAGCTCCTGGAAGCTCCGGAGATACCGTAATGTCTGAACTCGGTAGCATTAGGCGTACCCTTCAGCAAGAATTACCAAATTGGAAGCAAGAGGTAACGGAACAGCTAAATATCCTGAAGGCACAAGTGAGTAGTAGTTCCCGAATACAGAGACCGAATTATCCTAACTCTTTAGCCTCAGAGGAAGAAGATGAATTATTTCGGCAATTCCGAATACCTGTTGTATCTAATGAACACACTTCACCACCACATATTCCGGTTAGTCAACGAAACCAAGAATCTGACTCATTAGTAAAAATGATGAAGGAAGAAAGCATGATAAAGCATCGAGTTTTTCAAACCTTTAACCCGGAAAAACGAAATATCCACCCAATTGTTTTTCTTCGTGGATTCTCCGGCATTTTTCCAAATTCGTGGACTGATAGACAGCGTATCCAATTTGTTACCGGATATATAGGTGGCGAATCGGCAATATGGGGAACAGAAATGGTTGATAAGTGTCGAACATATGAGGAGTTTGAGCACTGTTTCCTCAGCAAATTTTGGAGCGAAGGTGTTCAGAAGCGCCTTCGTAAAGAAGTCTATAATGCAGAACAATTTGACCCCAGGAATAGTAGCCTGAGAATGTACTTCGAAAAATATCTTGGCAAAATTAGGTATTGGGATAACCCTATCAATAGTAAAGATGTAATTATGATTCTCAAGTCTAAATTACCCATTTCGATTCGTGAAAAGCTGATAGCCATACCAGATGATGATCCAGATACCTTTCTGTCGATATTAGATTCCCTAGACCTGATCTATGAGGACATGAGAGCTAACAAACCGCGGAATACTCCGCACAATTCTTGGCCACAACATTACGACAGTAACGGCTATGAAAAGCCAGGGAACGGTTCAAAAAATAGTAACGATTGGCAAAACGGAAATAAAGGCAATGGGTATCCGCACAAAAGGAATAGACATAATCAACACAACCGATTCAATCCCGTGTATAACACGACTGGTAACCAGTACGGCAATCAACCGTACAAGCAGAAGTTTGGAAACGGTTTCAGTCAAAAAGGTTGGCAACAGCAGAGCGGATCGCAATGGAATGCACCGTACTCGCGCAGCCAACACTCAGATTACGGGCAGCAACAAACAGCTGATAACGCCCACTCATACCAATATAACTCCGCGCCTAGTAAAAATCAAGCGCAGGGAATATACAGAAACACACAGTTTAACGGCAAACCACAGTGTGAAGGTGGATTTCACAGTAACAATTCCGGAAATCATAATAGTAATAAAAATCATCAGACCCCGCGAAGGCATTACAATCCCCCTGTATTTTTCGCAAACGCGGAAGACAGTAACACGTATTGGACACCAGAACAGACGCAGCAACATTTTGACACGAGGTTTGTGCATAACAGTAATTTTGTTCCTCAGTGTTCTCACAATGTCAGATTGGTCGAACTTTCTAACGATGAAGGCCAATCAAAACCACACAAGCAGGAAAACTAAGTTCAGCATCTGAAAGCTCCCTAAGCGATGCTGTGAGACAGAATGGGGCTACCACTTCGACGGAGAGACTAACTATGACGTACTTGTACTGAGATAAGGTGTTAACTTATAAAGTAGGCGAAAAAGGTCTTGCTAAAAACACACTTTAAACCATCGTTGCTCTTACGCAAAAATCGAAAATGGCAAAGTCTTTTTGAGGGACCTTACGAGATCCTTCGTATACCGCATACAGGTTGTTATCTGATTTCTGATCCCGCAAATGGAAAAATAAAAGGGTTATACCATCACTCTGATCTTAAAAAGTATCATGCTACAGAATAAGTCAAAAGGAAAGCTTTATAATGGCAAGAGAAGGTTAGCCGCTAGTGACTAAGTGACAACTGATCTGACTTCGTTTAAAAAATGCTTAGAATAAATTACACGACAGTGAGTCTATCTTGCTATACAGCAGAGAATTTAAAATATGTTATCTTGAGCCATAATTTAAGTACAGACAAGCTGATAAATAAAAAAAAAATTCTTGTTTAACAAAGAAAGTGATCAACTCCAAGAACTCTAGTTTTAAGATTTAGTTTTAAGGAGATAATATTTAAGAGAGAAATGAAATATAAAGCGAAGGATGTGCCTAACAAGCCAGCTTCTGCGATATGAAATGCTAAAGAAGTGAAAATAAAACATAGTATGTAAGAATTTTTTTTTTAAGTTCAAGGAGCAATGATCCAGAAACTAAATTTATTTCCGTCAAGGACAAGGGTCGCTTGACAATTATTGGTTCCTGATCCCACAAAAAAGGAAAACAAGTAACTAGTTTCTAAGTCAGCTATGTCTAGATTAAGTTCTAATGTACACAAAAATCTGGAACAGGTTCATCTCTGCAATAAAATAACGTAATGTTCACGAAGCATGTGAGTTACTTGTAAGTACCACCATCACCACGAAAGCGCTATCCTTCAGCTAGATAAACAAAGTAGCATTAATTGTAATTGCAATACGCAGGACAGATACATTCAAAGCCATAAGTGAAATAAATACCAAGTATAAGAGCGTAAGTGGCAAGGACAAAGCAATGATGACTTAAGGTCATATATAGAGGTCAATGCAGTGTAGCGCAAGCAGGCGTCAAGGCGAGAATAAAATGACGATGAAACCGCCGGCAAAACAAAGTAGCTAGTTTGTAATTGGAGCGCGTACGCAGACGTACGGCGCAACGGGAAATTCATTTCTAAGTCATAAGGAACAAGGAGTTGTTTGCTAGATTTCTTCTTCTATGTACTATTATATCTATGTCTTTCTTCTGAATTTGTGTAAATATCCTAACCCGCCTAAACCCGTCCCGTAGACTTGACGTCACAGATTGAGAAATGCGGTTGACGTGGAAGACTGGTTTGGCATACGATTTTCAAAAGGAAACGCGTGAACGAAAGCGGGAAAAGCTAGTTTTGAAATGTCTTTATTTTTCCTTTTAAAGTCAATCCGAGACGGAAACCGAGATCGCGATAAGGAATTTGAATATTTTCTTGAATGGTGTTCTGTTCTCATGTGAGAGGGCGATCAAATGTGACTGATTGATCCTCACATCTAGTAAAAAGAGAATTTTTGTTGAAATGACAGTGATAACTTTAATGAATCTAATAAATAGAAAGAACGGTTGAAATGAATTAAAATAATAATAATTGCTAACAGATCGGAGAAACTAATGTATTGTGACTGTGAACTAAAAGCATATTTAGTCTTAGAGAAAGATGAGGAACAATGTAAAGCGAAATGTTAAAGATAGTTACCAACAAAGTAACAGAAATTGAAATGGACATGATAATCGAAGCTCTCAATTAGCAAGCTTCAAAGTGAGACAAACTATTTGATTATAAACTGTAAAAAATTGTGTACATAGTAGTGTATAAGTGAAGGCTTAAAATAGTGTGGAAGTCTGCCACAGACACGAAGCAATGCATCGTTGTTGTAAGTAAGTGATAATTTCATTCACGATGAAGATTAAAAGTGTTAAACGTGCAGATAGGCCGACGGACAATGATAGTCCGGTTGTGTAACCGAAGGCGGTGATGTGATTACGTGCAGTGCATCGGAAACCAAGTGTGTTAGCTGCTTTGCAAAGTGCGAGCGCTAGCCTACCTTAAAATCTTCAAAATCGGCGGGAAAATGTGGAGACAGGGATGGTTTCAATGGAGTCTCTGTCCCTGGCAATCCTCGTCCCTCCGCACTAGCTCAGCAAACCACAACACCATCGACGCAACGTGTTCACTGAACCGTGCGCGGAAAAGCTGAAGTACCGCGTGGAGGCTAGTGAGCGCCTCGAGTTGCGATTCAGCTCTAACAATCAGCCTGTGTCAACGTACATCGACGCAACAAACGCGTTAAATTTAAAGTGATGTACTTGCACAGCACTCCCGCTGCAGTTCGACGAAACGGACTTTCCATGAAAGCCGCTCCCAAAATAAAAGACTCTTATATGAGTTCACAACATATCACATACTATGCTAATGTTATATCCCGTGGATGAAATGCGAACAGCCAAACCACACGCGAATTGTGACAAAGTCAAATTCCTATGAATCCCAAGTCCTAAAATAGATTTAAGCTTAGTTTTTAGACTAATGGTTATTTATATTTTTTGTTACATGTAACGTGTGTACGTAACGTGCGAGTGAGACTCGCCCGCCAGAGCTGATGAAAAGTTTTCTACTCGGAGACCGCAAAGTAGCGATCCAACTTCTCAAGGCATAAGCTTCACCTGGAGAAGAATCAAATTTTAACTTACCTGTCAAATACACAAACAATGACAGTGTAAAAAATCATGACAACTAGTGAGCAATGGAAAATGGACACGTGTGAGAAATTCCATGTGTGAGAAGTATATGTGTATAAAAATGGACACGTGTGAGAAATTCCATGTGTGAGAACTATGTGTGTATAAAAAGATGAATCCTATGTGTTTTCTTTCAGGAGCAAAGAGCCTATGAGCTCTGGACAATAACTTGAGGCCACAAAGATGGTCGTTATGAACTCTGTAAAAAAAAAAAAAAAAAAAAAAAAAAAAAAAAAAAAACTGTAATGAGTATAATTGTAAACTTCGTAGATTTACTGTCTTAGTTTTTAAATTTTTTTGTGTATCTTTACCCTAAGAACTGACTTTGTCTATGAATGAGAGATCACCATATTTGTGTAATCCTAATAATCAAATGACAGGAATACTGTGTTTGATCACTGTAAATCTGTAAAGTACTCAATCCCATAATGTTAACGGCGACATGTGAATCTTGGTAATCTCCTTGATTTCCAAGATTCCCATGGAAGGCATTGTAACATTATGTGATTGCCTTATCATTTTAAATCATTCACTAATCGAGCAGTCGCTCGGCAACAGCTACAGTTAGCAAATAATGTTGCGAAAATGTAAAAGGTGAACGACCTGTGATGTAACTTGTTATTGTCGAAGCGCCGTCAGAGATGCTGTGAGTTATCGACTTTGAAAACCGCGGCGCGAAAAACGGACAGAAGAAGAACATTTTTACACATTTTGTTTAGAGGTACGAGATATTCTCGATGAACAGTTACTCATTCTTCTGTTGTCTCCTGTAACTTGTGTCGGACGCGCATGTCTTGCCGCCGTATTATTATTGTCAAAATTAATATTGTTCTAGTGTAAAGTAAATGTGTAATACTAAAAGTGCCTAGCAGTAGATTTATTGTGCGACGTGTATGTGAAAACGTCAAAAGGAATTGTTTTCATTAAGAGAAGTGCCAGTCAAAACGGCATCCATGTTAATTTCTTCATTGCAGTGTAAGTTCGTCTATTAATTGCCATAAATTCAGAGTTAAATGGAACTGGTGTATGGACTATTCATTTACTATAGAATCTATGTCTCACTTCTTCATGAAATTATTTAATTTTCTATATGTTTCTGCCAAATAGAGAGTTCATAGTCACGAATTCTTTCGTCGAGTTCGGACGGAGGTTGCATGCGGCGAAATATTTTCTCCGCGCCATATTCTACTGGTAAATGCATGACAAACTACGGTCCCTTAGGAAATTCATGTTGAGCTATCCAAAATAATTATATTTTGAATAGGCATTTACTCTCCGCTGCAATGCAACTTCCGACTGATCAGACGATCCAACAAGAAACAGCCGCAGACGGTCGGCGTTCGCAAATATGTTTCCACCGCTGATTATAGCTATATGTTACAGCACAAAAGTAACATATTGTTATAATTAGAGACTACGAACGGGGACATTTATAACTGTATGTTTATGTATATACATCACGTAAACATATCGTTATACCTGTGAGTATAGATTTTCGAATCCGACGCAAAACTGACAGTTAATTGTAACGTTCAGAGCCTCTTAATGACGATGGAACACATAAATTGCGTCGCGATTCAATACATCGTCCTACAGCCGACCTGTCTCCAAGGGTCCCTTGCTGCATCGGGCACCTTATGGTCGTTCTCCTGTGAGTCTAGTTTTCCGAAAACGACGCAAAACTGACAGTTAATTCTAACTTTCAGAGCATCTTAATGACGATGGAACACACAAATTGCGTCGCGATTCAATACATCGTCCTACAGCCGACCTGTCTCCAAGGATCTCTTTCTGCCTCGGGCACCTTATGGTCGTTCTCCTGTGAGTCTAGTTTTTCGAATCCGACGCAAAACTGACAATTAATTGTAACGTTCAGAGCCTCTTAATGACGATGGAACACACAAATTGCGTCGAGATTCAATACATCGTCCTCCAGCCGGATTGTCTCCAAGGGTCTATTGCTGCCTCGGGCACCTTATGGTCGTTCTGCAGTGAGTCTAGTTTTCCGAATACGACGCATAACTTACAGTTAATTGTAACGTTCAGAGCCTCTTAATGACGATAAAACACAAAAATTGCCTCGCGATTCAATACATCGTCCTCCAGCCGACTTGTCTCCGAGGTACTATTGCTGCCCCGGGCACCTTTTGGTCGTTCTCCTAGGAGTGTAGTTTTTCGAATCCGGCGCAAAACTGACAGTTAATTGTAACGTTCAGGGCCTCTTAATGACGATGGAACACACAAATTGCGTCGCGATTCAATACATCGTCCTCCAGCCGACTTGTCTCCAAGGGTCTAGTGCTGCCTCGGGCACCTTATGGTCGTTCTCATGTGAGTCTAGAATTTCGAATCCGACGCAAAACAGACAGTTAATTGTAACGTTCAGAGCCTCTTAATGACGATGGAACACACAAATTGCGTCGCGATTCAATACATCGTCCTCCAGCCGACTTGTCTCCAAGGGTCTAGTGCTGCCTCGGTCATTCTCCTGTGAGTCTAGATTTTCGAATCCGACGCAAAACTGACAATTGAACCTTCAGAGCCTGATAATGACGATGGAACACACAATTGGCGTCGCGATTCAATACATCGTCCTCCAGCCGACTTGTCTCCGAGTTAGTATTGCTGCCCCGGGCACCTTTTGGTCGTTCTCCTATGAGTCTACTTTTTCGAATCCGGCGCAAAACTGAGAGTTAATTGTAACGTTCAGAGCCTCTTAATGACGATGGAACACACAAATTGCATCGCGATTCAATACATCGTCCTTCAGACGACTTGTCTCCAAGGGTCTAGTGCTGCCTCGGTCGTTCTCCTGTGAGTCTAGATTTTCGAATCCGACGCAAAACTGACAGTGAATTGTAACGTTCAGTGCCTCTTAATGACTATGAAACACGCAAATTGCGTCGCGATTCAATACATCGTCCTACAGCCGACCTCTCTCCAAGGGTCTCTTGCTGCCTCGGGCACCTTATGGTCGATCTCCTGTGAGTCTAGATTTTCGAATCCGACGCATAACTGACAGTTAATTGTAACGTTCAGAGCCTCTTAATGACGATGGAACACACAAATTGCGTCGCGATTCAATACATCGTCCACCAGCCGACTTGTCTCCAAGGGTCTATAGCTGCCTCGGGCACCTTATCGTCGTTCTCCTGTGTGTCTAGTTTTTCGAATCCGACGCAAAACTGACAGTTAATTGTAACGTTCAGAGCCTCTTAATGACGATGGAACACACAAATTGCGTCGAGATTCAATACATCGTCCGACAGACGACCTGTCTCCAAGGGTCTATTGCTGCCTCGGGCACCTTATGGTCGTTCTCCTGTGAGTCTAGTTTTCCGAATACGACGCATAACTGACAGTTAATTGTAACGTTCAGAGCCTGTTAATGACGATAAAACACACAAATTGCGTCGCGATTCAATACATCGTCCTCCAGCCGAATTGCCTCCAAGGGTCTAGTGATTCCTCGGGCGCCTTATGGTCGTTCTCCTGTGAGTATAGATTTTCGAATCCGACGCAAAACTGACAGTTAATTGTAACGTTCAGAGCCTCTTAATGACGATGGAACACATAAATTGCGTCGCGATTCAATACATCGTCCTACAGCCGACCTGTCTCCAAGGGTCCCTTGCTGCATCGGGCACCTTATCGTTCTCCTGTGAGTCTAGTTTTCCGAAAACGACGCAAAACTGACAGTTAATTGTAACTTTCAGAGCATCTTAATGACGATGGAACACACTAATTGCGTCGCGATTCAATACATCGTCCTACAGCCGACCTGTCTCCAAGGATCTCTTTCTGCCTCGGGCACCTTATGGTCGTTCTCCTGTGAGTCTAGTTTTTCGAATCCGACGCAAAACTGACAATTAATTGTAACGTTCAGAGCCTCTTAATGACGATGGAACACACAAATTGCGTCGAGATTCAATACATCGTCCTCCAGCCGGATTGTCTCCAAGGGTCTAGTGCTGCCTCGGGCACCTTATGATCGTTCTCCTGTGAGTCACGATTTTCGTATCCGACGCAAAACAGACAGTTAATTGTAACGTTCAGAGCCTCTTAATGACGATGGAACACACAAATTGCGTCAAGATTCAATACATCGTCCTACAGCCGACCTGTCTCCAAGGATCTCTTTCTGCCTCGGGCACCTTATGGTCGTTCTCCTGTGAGTCTAGTTTTTCGAATCCGACGCAAAACTGACAATTAATTGTAACGTTCAGAGCCTCTTAATGACGATGGAACACACAAATTGCGTCGAGATTGAATACATCGTCCTCCAGCCGGATTGTCTCCAAGGGTCTATTGCTGCCTCGGGCACCTTATGGTCGTTCTGCAGTCAGTCTAGTTTTCCGAATAGGACGCATAACTTACAGTTAATTGTAACGTTCAGAGCCTCTTAATGACGATAAAACACAAAAATTGCGTCGCGATTCAATACATCGTCCTCCAGCCGACTTGTCTCCGAGGTACTATTGCTGCCCCGGGCACCTTTTGGTCGTTCTCCTAGGAGTGTAGTTTTTCGAATCCGGCGCAAAACTGACAGTTAATTGTAACGTTCAGGGCCTCTTAATGACGATGGAACACACAAATTGCGTCGCGATTCAATACATCGTCCTCCAGCCGACTTGTCTCCAAGGGTCTAGTGCTGCCTCGGGCACCTTATGGTCGTTCTCATGTGAGTCTAGAATTTCGAATCCGACGCAAAACAGACAGTTAATTGTAACGTTCAGAGCCTCTTAATGACGATGGAACACACAAATTGCGTCGCGATTCAATACATCGTCCTCCAGCCGACTTGTCTCCAAGTGTCTAGTGCTGCCTCGGTCGTTCTCCTGTGAGTCTAGATTTTCGAATCCGACGCAAAACTGACAGTTAATTGAACCTTCAGAGCCTGATAATGACGATGGAACACACAATTGGCGTCGCGATTCAATACATCGTCCTCCAGCCGACTTGTCTCCGAGTTAGTATTGCTGCCCCGGGCACCTTTTGGTCGTTCTCCTATGAGTCTACTTTTTCGAATCCGGCGCAAAACTGAGAGTTAATTGTAACGTTCAGAGCCTCTTAATGACGATGGAACACACAAATTGCGTCGCGATTCAATACATCGTCCTTCAGACGACTTGTCTCCAAGGGTCTAGTGCTGCCTCGGTCGTTCTCCTGTGAGTATAGATTTTCGAATCCGACGCAAAACTGACAGTGAATTGTAACGTTCAGTGCCTCTTAATGACAATGAAACACGCAAATTGCGTCGCGATTCAATACATCGTCCTACAGCCGACCTCTCTCCAAGGGTCTCTTGCTGCCTCGGGCACCTTATGGTCGATCTCCTGTGAGTCTAGATTTTCGAATCCGACGCATAACTGACAGTTAATTGTAACGTTCAGAGCCTCTTAATGACGATGGAACACATAAATTGCGTCGCGATTCAATACATCGTCCACCAGCCGACTTGTCTCCAAGGGTCTATAGCTGCCTCGGGCACCTTATCGTCGTTCTCCTGTGAGTCTAGTTTTTCGAATCCGACGCAAAACTGACAGTTAATTGTAACGTTCAGAGCCTCTTAATGACGATGGAACACACAAATTGCGTCGAGATTCAATACATCGTCCGACAGACGACCTGTCTCCAAGGGTCTATTGCTGCCTCGGGCAGCTTATGGTCGTTCTCCTGTGAGTCTAGTTTTCCGAATACGACGCATAACTGACAGTTAATTGTAACATTCAGAGCCTGTTAATGACGATAATACACACAAATTGCGTCGCGATTCAATACATCGTCCTCCAGCCGAATTGTCTCCAAGCGTCTAGTGCTTCCTCGGGCCCCTTATGGTCGTTCTCCTGTGAGTATAGATTTTCGAATCCGACGCAAAACTGACAGTTAATTGTAACGTTCAGAGCCTCTTAATGACGATGGAACGCATAAATTGCGTCGCGATTCAATACATCGTCCTCCAGCCGAATTGTCTCCAAGGGTCCGTTGCTGCCTCGGGCACCTTATGGTCGTTCTCCTGTGAGTCTAGTTTTCCGAAAACGACGCAAAACTGACAGTTAATTGTAACTTTCAGAGCATCTTAATGACGATGGAACACACAAATTGCGTCGCGATTCAATACATCGTCCTCCAGCCGACTTGTCTCCAAGGGTCTAGTGCTGCCTCGGGCACCTTATGGTCGTTCTCCTGTGATTCACGATTTTCGAATCCGACACAAAACAGACAGTTAATTGTAACGTTCAGAGCCTCTTAATGACGATGAAACACACAAATTGCGTCGCGATTCAGTACATCGTCCTACAGCCGACCTGTCTCCAAGGGTCTCTTGCTGCCACGGGCACCTTATGGTCGTTCTCCTGTGAGTCTAGTTTTTCGAATCCGACGCAAAACTGACAGTTAATTGTAACGTTCAGAGCCTCTTAATGACGATGGAACACACAAATTGCGTCGCGAATTAATACATCGTCCTCCAGCCGGATTGTCTCCAAGGGTCTAGTGCTGCCTCGGGCACCTTATGGTCGATCTCCTATGAGTCTAGATTTTCGAGTCCGACGCAAAACTGACAGTTAATTGTAACGTTCAGAGCCTCTTAATGACGATGGAAAACAGAAATTGCGTCGCGATTCAATACATCGTCCACCAGCCGACTTGTCTCCAAGCGTCTATAGCTGCCTCGGGCACCTTATCGTCGTTCTCCTGTGAGTCTAGTTTTTCGAATCCGACGCAAAACTGACAGTTATTTGTAACGTTGAGAGCCTCTTAATGATGATGGAACACACAAATTGCGTCGCGATTCAATACATCGTCCGACAGCCGATCTGTCTCCAAGGGTCTATTGCTGCCTCGGTCACCTTATGGTCGTTCTCCTGTGTGTCTAGTTTTTCGAATCCGACGGAATCTGACAGTTAATTGTAACGTTCAGAGCCTCTTAATGACGATGGAACACACAAATTGCGTCGAAATTCAATACATCCTCCGACAGCCGATCCGTCTCCAAGGGTCTATTGCTGCCTCAGGCACCTTATGGTCGATCTCCTGTGAGTCTAGTTTTCCGAATACGACCCTTAACTGACAGTTAATTGTAACGTTCAGAGCCTGTTAATGACGATGGAACACACAAATTGCGTCGCGATTCAATACATCGTCCTCCAGCCGACTTGTCTCCGAGGTACTATTGCTGCCCCGGGCACCTTTAGGTTGTTCTCCTAGGAGTGTAGTTTTTCGAATCCGGTGCAAAACTGACAGTTAATTGTAACGTTCAGAGCCTCTCAATGACGATGGAACACACAAATTGCGTCGCGATTCAATACATCGTCATCCAGCCGACTTGTCTCCAAGGGTCTATTGCTGCCTCGGGCACCTTATGGTCGTTCTCCTGTGAGTCTCGATTTTCGAATCCGACGCAAAACTGACAGTTAATTGTAACGTTCAGAGCCTCTTAATGACGATGGAACACACAAATTGCGTCGCGATTCAATACATCGTCCTCCAGCCGAATTGTCTCCAAGGGTCTAGTGCTGCCTCGGGCACATTATGGTCGATCTCCTGTGAGTTTAGATTTTCGAATCCGACGCAAAACTGACAGTTAATTGTAACGTTCAGAGCCTCTTAATGACGATGGAACACAGAAATTGCGTCGCGATTCAATACATCGTCCACCAGCCGACTTGTCTCCAAGCGTCTATAAGCTGCCTCGGGCACCTTATCGTCGTTCTCCTGTGAGTCTAGTTTTCCGAATACGACCCTTAACTGAGAGTTAATTGTAACGTTCAGAGCCTGTTAATGACGATGGAACACACAAATTGCGTCGCGATTCAATACATCGTCCTCCAGCCGACTTGTCTCCGAGGTACTATTGCTGCCCCGGGCACCTTTAGGTTGTTCTCCTAGGAGTGTAGATTTTCGAATCCGGCGCAAAACTGACAGTTAATTGTAACTTTCAGAGCCTCTCAATGACGATGGAACACACAAATTGCGTCGCGATTCAATACATCGTCCTCCAGCCGACTTGTCTCGAAGGGTCTATTGCTGCCTCGGGCACCTTATGGTCGTTCTCCTGTGAGTCTAGATTTTCGAATCCGACGCAAAACTGACAGTTAATTGTAACGTTCAGAGCCTCTTAATGACGATGGAACACACAAATTGCGTCGCGATTCAATACATCGTCCTCCAGCCGAATTGTCTCCAAGGGTCTAGTGCTGCCTCGGGCACATTATGGTCGATCTCCTGTGAGTTTAGATTTTCGAATCCGACGCAAAACTGACAGTTAATTGTAACGTTCAGAGCCTCTTAATGACGATGGAACACACAAATTGCGTCGCGATTCAATACATCGTCCACCAGCCGACTTGTCTCCAAGCGTCTATAAGCTGCCTCGGGCACCTTATCGTCGTTCTCCTGTGAGTCTAGTTTTTCGAATCCGACGCATAACTGACAGTTAATTGTAACGTTCAGAGCCTCTTAATGACGACGGAACACACAAATTGCGTCGCGATTCAATACATCGTCCACCAGCCGACTTGTCTCCAAGGGTCTATTGCTGCCTCGGGCACCTTATGGTCGTTCTCCTGTGAGTCTAGATTTTCGAATCCGACGCAAAACTGACAGTTAATTGTAACGTTCAGAGCCTCTTAATGACGATGGAACACACAAATTGCGTCGAGATTCAATACATCGTCCGACAGACGACCTGTCTCCAAGGGTCTATTGCTGCCTCGGGCACCTTATGGTCGTTCTCCTGTGAGTCTAGTTTTCCGAATACGACGCATAACTGACAGTTAATTGTAACGTTCAGAGCCTGTTAATGACGATAAAACACACAAATTGCGTCGCGATTCAATACATCGTCCTCCAGCCGAATTGCCTCCAAGGGTCTAGTGATTCCTCGGGCGCCTTATGGTCGTTCTCCTGTGAGTATAGATTTTCGAATCCGACGCAAAACTGACAGTTAATTGTAACGTTCAGAGCCTCTTAATGACGATGGAACACATAAATTGCGTCGCGATTCAATACATCGTCCTACAGCCGACCTGTCTCCAAGGGTCCCTTGCTGCATCGGGCACCTTATGGTCGTTCTCCTGTGAGTCTAGTTTTCCGAAAACGACGCAAAACTGACAGTTAATTGTAACTTTCAGAGCATCTTAATGACGATGGAACACACTAATTGCGTCGCGATTCAATACATCGTCCTACAGCCGACCTGTCTCCAAGGATCTCTTTCTGCCTCGGGCACCTTATGGTCGTTCTCCTGTGAGTCTAGTTTTTCGAATCCGACGCAAAACTGACAATTAATTGTAACGTTCAGAGCCTCTTAATGACGATGGAACACACAAATTGCGTCGAGATTCAATACATCGTCCTCAAGCCGGATTGTCTCCAAGGGTCTAGTGCTGCCTCGGGCACCTTATGATCGTTCTCCTGTGAGTCACGATTTTCGTATCCGACGCAAAACAGACAGTTAATTGTAACGTTCAGAGCCTCTTAATGACGATGGAACACACAAATTGCGTCGCGATTCAATACATCGTCCTACAGCCGACCTGTCTCCAAGGATCTCTTTCTGCCTCGGGCACCTTATGGTCGTTCTCCTGTGAGTCTAGTTTTTCGAATCCGACGCAAAACTGACAATTAATTGTAACGTTCAGAGCCTCTTAATGACGATGGAACACACAAATTGCGTCGAGATTGAATACATCGTCCTCCAGCCGGATTGTCTCCAAGGGTCTATTGCTGCCTCGGGCACCTTATGGTCGTTCTGCGGTGAGTCTAGTTTTCCGAATACGACGCATAACTTACAGTTAATTGTAACGTTCAGAGCCTCTTAATGACGATAAAACACAAAAATTGCGTCGCGATTCAATACATCGTCCTCCAGCCGACTTGTCTCCGAGGTACTATTGCTGCCCCGGGCACCTTTTGGTCGTTCTCCTAGGAGTGTAGTTTTTCGAATCCGGCGCAAAACTGACAGTTAATTGTAACGTTCAGGGCCTCTTAATGACGATGGAACACACAAATTGCGTCGAGATTCAATACATCGTCCGACAGACGACCTGTCTCCAAGGGTCTATTGCTGCCTCGGGCACCTTATGGTCGTTCTCCTGTGAGTCTAGTTTTCCGAATACGACGCATAACTGACAGTTAATTGTAACGTTCAGAGCCTGTTAATGACGATAAAACACACAAATTGCGTCGCGATTCAATACATCGTCCTCCAGCCGAATTGCCTCCAAGGGTCTAGTGATTCCTCGGGCGCCTTATGGTCGTTCTCCTGTGAGTATAGATTTTCGAATCCGACGCAAAACTGACAGTTAATTGAACCTTCAGATCCTGATAATGACGATGGAACACACAATTGGCGTCGCGATTCAATACATCGTCCTCCAGCCGACTTGTCTCCGAGTTAGTATTGCTGCCCCGGGCACCTTTTGGTCGTTCTCCTATGAGTCTACTTTTTCGAATCCGGCGCAAAACTGAGAGTTAATTGTAACGTTCAGAGCCTCTTAATGACGATGGAACACACAAATTGCGTCGCGATTCAATACATCGTCCTTCAGACGACTTGTCTCCAAGGGTCTAGTGCTGCCTCGGTCGTTCTCCTGTGAGTCTAGATTTTCGAATCCGACGCAAAACTGACAGTGAATTGTAACGTTCAGTGCCTCTTAATGACTATGAAACACGCAAATTGCGTCGCGATTCAATACATCGTCCTACAGCCGACCTCTCTCCAAGGGTCTCTTGCTGCCTCGGGCACCTTATGGTCGATCTCCTGTGAGTCTAGATTTTCGAATCCGACGCATAACTGACAGTTAAGTGTAACGTTCAGAGCCTCTTAATGACGATGGAACACAGAAATTGCGTCGCGATTCAATACATCGTCCACCAGCCGACTTGTCTCCAAGGGTCTATTGCTGCCTCGGGCACCTTATGGTCGTTCTCCTGTGAGTCTAGTTTTCCGAATACGACGCATAACTGACAGTTAATTGTAACATTCAGAGCCTGTTAATGACGATAATACACACAAATTGCGTCGCGATTCAATACATCGTCCTCCAGCCGAATTGTCTCCAAGCGTCTAGTGCTTCCTCGGGCGCCTTATGGACGTTCTCCTGTGAGTATAGATTTTCGAATCCGACGCAAAACTGACAGTTAATTGAAACGTTCAGAGCCTCTTAATGACGATGGAACGCATAAATTGCGTCGCGATTCAATACATCGTCCTCCAGCCGAATTGTCTCCAAGGGTCCCTTGCTGCCTCGGGCACCTTATGGTCGTTCTTCTGTGAGTCTAGTTTTCCGAAAACGACGCAAAACTGACAGTTAATTGTAACTTTCAGAGCATCTTAATGACGATGGAACACACAAATTGCGTCGCGATTCAATACATCGTCCTCCAGCCGACTTGTCTCCAAGGGTCTAGTGCTGCCTCGGGCACCTTATGGTCGTTCTCCTGTGATTCACGATTTTCGAATCCGACACAAAACAGACAGTTAATTGTAACGTTCAGAGCCTCTTAATGACGATGAAACACACAAATTGCGTCGCGATTCAGTACATCGTCCTACAGCCGACCTGTCTCCAAGGGTCTCTTGCTGCCACGGGCACCTTATGGTCGTTCTCCTGTGAGTCTAGTTTTTCGAATCCGACGCAAAACTGACAGTTAATTGTAACGTTCAGAGCCTCTTAATGACGATGGAACACACAAATTGCGTCGCGAATTAATACATCGTCCTCCAGCCGGATTGTCTCCAAGGGTCTAGTGCTGCCTCGGGCACCTTATGGTCGATCTCCTGTGAGTCTAGATTTTCGAGTCCGACGCAAAACTGACAGTTAATTGTAACGTTCAGAGCCTCTTAATGACGATGGAAAACAGAAATTGCGTCGCGATTCAATACATCGTCCACCAGCCGACTTGTCTCCAAGCGTCTATAGCTGCCTCGGGCACCTTATCGTCGTTCTCCTGTGAGTCTAGTTTTTCGAATCCGACGCAAAACTGACAGTTATTTGTAACGTTGAGAGCCTCTTAATGATGATGGAACACACAAATTGCGTCGCGATTCAATACATCGTCCGACAGCCGACCTGTCTCCAAGGGTCTATTGCTGCCTCGGTCACCTTATGGTCGTTCTCCTGTGTGTCTAGTTTTTCGAATCCGACGGAATCTGACAGTTAATTGTAACGTTCAGAGCCTCTTAATGACGATGGAACACACAAATTGCGTCGAAATTCAATACATCCTCCGACAGCCGATCCGTCTCCAAGGGTCTATTGCTGCCTCAGGCACCTTATGGTCGATCTCCTGTGAGTCTAGTTTTCCGAATACGACCCTTAACTGACAGTTAATTGTAACGTTCAGAGCCTGTTAATGACGATGGAACACACAAATTGCGTCGCGATTCAATACATCGTCCTCCAGCCGACTTGTCTCCGAGGTACTATTGCTGCCCCGGGCACCTTTAGGTTGTTCTCCTAGGAGTGTAGTTTTTCGAATCCGGCGCAAAACTGGCAGTTAATTGTAACGTTCAGAGCCTCTCAATGACGATGGAACACACAAATTGCGTCGCGATTCAATACATCGTCATCCAGCCGACTTGTCTCCAAGGGTCTATTGCTGCCTCGGGCACCTTATGGTCGTTCTCCTGTGAGTCCCGATTTTCGAATCCGACGCAAAACTGACAGTTAATTGTAACGTTCAGAGCCTCTTAATGACGATGGAACACACAAATTGCGTCGCGATTCAATACATCGTCCTCCAGCCGAATTGTCTCCAAGGGTCTAGTGCTGCCTCGGGCACATTATGGTCGATCTCCTGTGAGTTTAGATTTTCGAATCCGACGCAAAACTGACAGTTAATTGTAACGTTCAGAGCCTCCTAATGACGATGGAACACAGAAATTGCGTCGCGATTCAATACATCGTCCACCAGCCGACTTGTCTCCAAGCGTCTATAAGCTGCCTCGGGCACCTTATCGTCGTTCTCCTATGAGTCTAGTTTTCCGAATACGACCCTTAACTGACAGTTAATTGTAACGTTCAGAGCCTGTTAATGACGATGGAACACACAAATTGCGTCGCGATTCAATACATCGTCCTCCAGCCGACTTGTCTCCGAGGTACTATTGCTGCCCCGGGCACCTTTAGGTTGTTCTCCTAGGAGTGTAGTTTTTCGAATCCGGCGCAAAACTGACAGTTAATTGTAACGTTCAGAGCCTCTCAATGACGATGGAACACACAAATTGCGTCGCGATTCAATACATCGTCCTCCAGCCGACTTGTCTCCAAGGGTCTATTGCTGCCTCGGGCACCTTATGGTCGTTCTCCTGTGAGTCTAGATTTTCGAATCCGACGCAAAACTGACAAATAATTGTAACGTTCAGAGCCTCTTAATGACGATGGAACACACAAATTGCGTCGCGATTCAATACATCGTCCTCCAGCCGAATTGTCTCCAAGGGTCTAGTGCTGCCTCGGGCACATTATGGTCGATCTCCTGTGAGTTTAGATTTTCGAATCCGACGCAAAACTGACAGTTAATTGTAACGTTCAGTGCCTCTTAATGACGATGGAACACACAAATTGCGTCGCGATTCAATACATCGTCCACCAGCCGACTTGTCTCCAAGCGTCTATAAGCTGCCTCGGGCACCTTATCGTCGTTCTCCTGTGAGTCTAGTTTTTCGAATCCGACGCAAAACTGACATTTATTTGTAACGTTCAGAGCCTCTTAATGATGATGGAACAGACTAATTGCGTCGCGATTCTATACATCGTCCTCCAGCCGCCCTGTCTCCAAGGGTCTATTGCTGCCTCGGTCACCTTATGGTCGATCTCCTGTGAGTCTAGATTTTCGAATCCGACGCAAAACTGACAGTTAATTGTAACGTTCAGAACCTGTTAATGACGATGGAACACACAAATTGCGTCGCGATTCAATACATCGTCCTCCAGCCGACTTGTCTCCGAGGTAGTATTGCTGCCCGGGCACCTTTTGGTCGTTCTCCTAAGAGTGTAGTTTTTCGAATCCGGCGCAAAACTGACAGTTAATTGTAACGTTCAGAGCCTCTTAATGACGATGGAACACACAAATTGCGTCGCGATTCAATACATCGTCCTCCAGCCGACTTGTCTCCAAGGGTCTAATGCTGCCTCGGGCACCTTATGGTCGTTCTCCTGTGAGTCTAGATTTTCGAATACGACGCAAAACTGACAGTGAATTGTAACGTTCAGAGCCTCTTAATGATGATGGAACACACAAATTGCGTCGCGATTCAATACATCGTCCTCCAGCCGCCCTGTCTCCAAGGGTCTATTGCTGCCTCGGTCACCTTATGGACGTTCTCCTGTGTGTCTAGTTTTTCGAATCCGACGCAAAACTGACAGTTAATTGTAACGTTCAGAGCCTCTTAATGACGATGGAACACACAAATTGCGTCGAGATTCAATACATCGTCCGACAGACGACCTGTCTCCAAGGGTTTATTGGTGCCTCGGGCACCTTATGGTCGTTCTGCTGTGAGTCTAGTTTTCCGAATACGATTCATGTTAATGACGATAAAACACACAAATTGCGTCGCGATTCAATACATCGTCCTACTGCCGACTTGTCTCCGAGGTACTATTGCTGCCCCGGGCATCTTTTGGTCGTTCTCCTAGGAGTGTAGTTTTTCGAATCCGGCGCAAAACTGACAGTTAATTGTAACCTTTAGAGGCTCTTAATGACGATGGAACACACAAATTGCCTCGCGATTCAATACATCGTCCTCCAGCCGACTTGTCTCCAAGGGTCTAGTGCTGCCTCGGGCACCTTATGGTCGTTCTCCTGTGAGTCTAGATTTTCGAATCCGACGCAAAACTGACAGTGAATTGTAAAGTTCCGAGCCTCTTAATGACGATGAAACACACAAATTGCGTCGCGATTCAATACATCGTCCTCCAGCCGACTTGTCTCCAAGGGTCTATTGCAGCCTCGGGCACCTTATGGTCGTTCTCCTGTGAGTCTAGTTTTTCGAATTCGACGCAAAACTGACAGTTAATTGTAACGTTCAGAGCCTCTTAATGACGACGGAACACACAAATTGCGTCGCGATTCAATACATCGTCCTCCAGCCGACTTGTCTCCAAGGGTCTAGTGCTGCCTCGGGCACGTTATGGTCGATCTCCTGTGAGTCTAGATTTTCGAATCCGACGCAAAACTGACAGTTAATTGTAACATTCAGAGCCTCTTAATGACGATGGAACACAGAAATTGCGTCGCGATTCTATATATCGTGCACCAGCCGACATGTCTCCAAGCGTCTATAGCTGCCTCGGGCACCTTATGGTCGTTCTCCTGTGAGTCTAGTTTTTCGAATCCGACGCAAAACTGACAGTTATTTGTAACCTTCAGAGCCTCTTAATGACGATGGAAAACACAAATTGCGTCGCGATTCAATACATCGTCCTTCAGCCGCCCTGTCTCCAAGGGTCTATTGCTGCCTCGGTCATCTTGTGGTCGATCTCCTGTGTGTCTAGTTTTTCGAATCCGACGCAAAACTGACAGGTAATTGTAACGTTCAGAGCCTCTTAATGACGATGGAACACACAAATTGCGTCGAAATTCAATACATCCTCCGACACCGACCTGTCTCCATGGGTCTATTGCTGCCCCGGGCACCTTATGGTCGTTCTCCTGTGAGTCTAGTTTTCCGAATACGACGCATAACTGACAATTAATTGTAACGTTCAGAGCCTGTTAATGACGATGGAACACACAAATTGCGTAGCGATTCAATACAACGTCCTCCAGCCGACTTGTCTCCGAGGTACTATTGCTGCCCCGGGCACCTTTAGGTCGTTCTCCTAGGAGTGTAGTTTTTCGAATCCGGCGCAAAACTGACAGTTAATTGTAACGTTTGGAGCCTCTTAATGACGATGGAACACACAAATTGCGTTGCGATTCAATACATCGTCCAATAGCCGACTTGTCTCCAAGGGTCTATAGCTGACTCGGGCACCTTATCGTCGTTCTCCTGTGAGTGTAGTTTTTCGAATCCGACCCTAAATTTACAGTTAATTGTAACGTTCAGAGCCTCTTAATGACGATGGAACACACAAATTGCGTCGCGATTCAATACATCGTCCTACAGCCGCCCTGTCTCCAAGGGTCTATTGCTGCCTCGGTCACCTTATGGTCGTTCTCCTGTGTGTCTAGTTTTTCGAATCCGACGCAAAACTGACAGTTAATTGTAACGTTCAGAGCCTCTTAATGACGATGGAACACACAAATTGCGTCGAGATTCAATACATCGTCCGACAGACGACCTGTCTCCAAGGGTCTATTGCTGCCTCGGGCACCATATGGTCGTTCTCCTGTGAGTGTAGTTTTCCGAATACGACGCATAACTGACAGTTAATTGTAACGTTCAGAGCCTGTTAATGACGATAAAACACACAAATTGCGTCGCGATTCTATACATCGTCCTCCAGCCGAATTGTCTCCAAGGGTCTAGTGATTCCTCGGGCGCCTTATGGTCGTTCTCCTGTGAGTATAGATTTTCGAATCCGACGCAAAACTGACAGTTAATTGAAACGTTCAGAGCCTCTTAATGACGATGGAACACATAAATTGCGTCGCGATTCAATACATCGTCGTACAGCCGACCTGTCTCCAAGGGTCCCTTGCTGCCTAGGGCACCTTATGGTCGATTTCCTGTGAGTCTAGTTTTTCGAATCCGACGCAAAACTGACAGTTAATAGTAACGTTCAGAGCCTCTTAATGACGATGGAACACAGAAATTGCGTCGCGATTCAATACATCGTCCACCAGCCGACTTGTCTCCAAGGGTCTATAGCTGCCTCGGGCACCTTATCGTCGTTCTCCTGTGATTCTAGTTTTTCGAATCCGACGCAAAACTGACAGTTATTTGTAACGTTCAGAGACTCTTAATGATGATGGAAACACACAAATTGCGTCGCGATTCAATACATCGTCCGACAGACGCCCTGTCGCCAAGGGTCTATTGCTGCCTCGGTCACCTTATGGTCGTTCTCCTGTGTGTCTAGTTTTTCGAATCCGACGGAAATCTGACAGTTAATTGTAACGTTCAGAGCCTCTTAATGACGATGGAACACACAAATTGCGTCGAAATTCAATACATCCTCCGACAGCCGATCTGTCTCCAAGGGTCTATTGCTGCCTCGGGCACCTTATGGTCGATCTCCTGTGAGTCTAGTTTTCCGAATACGACGCTTAACTAACAGTTAATTGTAACGTTCAGAGCCTGTTAATGACGATGGAACACACAAATTGCGTCGAGATTCAATACATCGTCCTCCAGCCGACTTGTCTCCGAGGTACTATTGCTGCCCGGGCACCTTTTGGTCGTTCTCCTAGGAGTGTAGTTTTTCGAATCCGGCGCAAAACTGACAGTTAATTGTAACGTTCAGAGCCTCTTAATGACGATGGAACACACAAAATGCGTCGCGATTCAATACATCGTCCTCCAGCCGAATTGTCTCCAAGGGTCTATTGCTGCCTCGGGCACCTTATGGTCGATCTCCTGTGAGTCTAGATTTTTGAATCCGACGCAAAACTGACAGTTAATTGTAACGTTCAGAGCCTCTTAATGACGATGGAACACACAAATTGCGTCGAGATCCAATACATCGTCCGTCAGACGACCTGTCTCCAAGGGTCTAGTGCTGCCTCGGGCACCTTATGGTCGTTCTCCTGTGAGTCTAGATTTTCGAATCCGACGCAAAACTGACAGTGAATTGTAACGTTCCGAGCCTCTTAATGACGATGAAACACACAAATTGCGTCGCGATTCAATACATCGTGCACCAGCCGACATGTCTCCAAGCTTCTACAGCTGCCTCGGGCACCTTATGGTCGTTCTCCTGTGAGTCTAGTTTTTCGAATCCGACGCAAAACTGACAGTTATTTGTAACGTTCAGAGCCTCTTAATGACGATGGAACACACAAATTGCGTCGCGATTCAATACATCGTCCTCCAACCGCCCTGTCTCCAAGGGTCTATTGCTGCCTCGGTCACCTTGTGGTCGTTCTCCTGTGTGTCTAGTTTTTCGAATCCGACGCAAAACTGACAGGTAATTGTAACGTTCAGAGCCTCTTAATGACGATGGAACACACAAATTGCGTCCCGATTCAATACATCGTCCTGCAGCCGCCCTGTCTCCAAGGGCCTATTGCTGCCTCGGTCACCTTATGGTCGTTCTCCTGTGTGTCTAGTTTTTCGAATCCGACGCAAAACTGACAGTTAATTGTAACGTTCAGAGCCTCTTAATGACGATGGAACACACAAATTGCGTCGAGATTCAATACATCGTCCGACAGACGACCTGTCTCCAAGGGTCTATTGCTGCCTCGGGCACCTTATGGTCGTTCTCCTGTGAGTCTAGTTTTCCGAATACGACGCAAAACTGACAGTTAATTGTAACGTTCAGAGCCTTTTAATGACGATAAAACACACAAATTGCGTCGCGATTCAATACATCGTCCTCCAGCCGAATTGTCTCCAAGGGTCTAGTGATTCCTCGGGCGCCTTATGGTCGTTCTCCTGTGAGTATAGATTTTCGAATCCGACGCAAAACTGACAGTTAATTGTAACGGTCAGAGCCTCTTAATGACGATGGAACACATAAATTGCGTCGCGATTCAATACATCGTCCTACAGCCGACCTGTCTCCAAGGGTCCCTTGCTGCATCGGGCACCTTATGGTCGTTCTCCTGTGAGTCTAGTTTTCCGAAAACGACGCAAAACTGACAGTTAATTGTAACTTTCTGAGCATCTTAATGACGATGGAACACACAAATTGCGTCGCGATTCAATACATCGTCCTCCAGCCGAATTGTCTCCAAGGGTCTAGTGCTGCCTCGGGCGCCTTATGGTCGTTCTCCTGTGAGTATAGATTTTCGAATCCGACGCAAAACTGACAGTTAATTGTAACGTTCAGAGCCTCTTAATGACGATGGAACACACAAATTGCGTCGCGATTCAATACATCGTCCTACAGCCGACCTGTCTCCAAGAGTCTCTTGCTGCCTCGGGCACCTTATGGTCGTTCTCCTGTGAGTCTAGTTTTTCGAATCCGACGCAAAACTGACAGTTAATTGTAACGTTCAGAGCCTGTTAATGACGATGGAACGCACAAATTGCGAAGCGATTCAATACAACGTCCTCCAGCCGACTTGTCTCCGAGGTACTATTGCTGCCCCGAGCACCTTTTGGTCGTTCTCCTAGGAGTGTAGTTTTTCGAATCCGGCGCAAAACTGACAGTTAATTGTAACGTTTGGAGCCTCTTAATGACGATGGAACACACAAATTGCGTTGCGATTCAATACATCGTCCTCCAGCCGACTTGTCTCCAAGGGTCTAGTGCTGCCTCAGGCACCTTATGGTCGTTCTCCTGTGAGTCTAGATTTTCGAATCCGACGCAAAACTGACAGTTAATTGTAACGTTCAGAGCCTCTTAATGACGATGGAACACACAAATTGCGTCGCGATTCAATACATCGTCCAGTAGCCGACTTGTCTCCAAGGGTCTATAGCTGCCTCGGGCACCTTATCGTTGTTCTCCTGTGAGTCTAGTTTTTCGAATCCGACGCAAAATTGACAGTTAATTGTAACGTTCAGAGCCTCTTAATGACGATGGAACACACAAATTGCGTCGCGATTCAATACATCGTCCTACAGCCGCCCTGTCTCCAAGGGCCTATTGCTGCCTCGGTCACCTTATGGTCGTTCTCCTGTGTGTCTAGTTTTTCGAATCCGACGCAAAACTGACAGTTAATTGTAACGTTCAGAGCCTCTTAATGACGATGGAACACACAAATTGCGTCGAGATTCAATACATCGTCCGACAGACGACCTGTCTCCAAGGGTCTCTTGCTGCCTCGGGCACCTTATGGTCGTTCTCCTGTGAGTCTAGTTTTCCGAATACGACGCATAACTGACAGTTTATTGTAACGTTCAGAGCCTTTTAATGACGATAAAACACACAAATTGCGTCGCGATTCAATACATCGTCCTCCAGCCGAATTGTCTCCAAGGGTCTAGTGATTCCTCGGGCGCCTTATGGTCGTTCTCCTGTGAGTATAGATTTTCGAATCCGACGCAAAACTGACAGTTAATTGTAACGTTCAGAGCCTCTTAATGACGATGGAACACATAAATTGCGTCGCGATTCAATACATCGTCCTACAGCCGACCTGTCTCCAAGGGTCCCTTGCTGCATCGGGCACCTTATGGTCGTTCTCCTGTGAGTCTAGTTTTCCGAAAACGACGCAAAACTGACAGTTAATTGTAACTTTCTGAGCATCTTAATGACGATGGAACACACAAATTGCGTCGCGATTCAATACATCGTCCTCCAGCCGACTTGTCTCCAAGGGTCTAGTGCTGCCTCGGGCACCTTATGGTCGTTCTCCTGTGAGTCACGATTTTCGTATCCGACGCAAAACAGACAGTTAATTGTAACGTTCAGAGCCTCTTAATGACGATGGAACACACAAATTGCGTCGCGATTCAATACATCGTCCTACAGCCGACCTGTCTCCAAGGATCTCTTTCTGCCTCGGGCACCTTATGGTCGTTCTCCTGTGAGTCTAGTTTTTCGAATCCGACGCAAAACTGACAATTTATTGTATCGTTCAGAGCCTCTTAATGACGATGGAACACACAAATTGCGTCGAGATTCAATACATCGTCCTCCAGCCGGATTGTCTCCAAGGGTCTATTGCTTCCTCGGGCACCTTATGGTCGTTCTGCAGTGAGTCTAGTTTTCCGAATACGACGCATAACTTACAGTTAATTGTAACGTTCAGAGCCTGTTAATGACGATAAAACACAAAAATTGCGTCGCGATTCAATACATCGTCCTCCAGCCGAATTGTCTCCAAGGGTCTAGTGCTGCCTCGGGCGCCTTATGGTCGTTCTCCTGTGAGTATAGATTTTCGAATCCGACGCAAAACTGACAGTTAATTGTAACGTTCAGAGCCTCTTAATGACGATGGAACACACAAATTGCGTCGCGATTCAATACATCGTCCTACAGCCGACCTGTCTCCAAGAGTCTCTTGCTGCCTCGGGCACCTTATGGTCGTTCTCCTGTGAGTCTAGTTTTCCGAAAACGACGCAAAACTGACAGTTCATTGTAACGTTCAGAGCCTGATAATGATGATGGAACACACAATTTGCGTCGCGATTCAATACATCGTCCTCCAGCCAACTTGTCTCCGAGTTAGTATTGCTGCCCCGGGCACCTTTTGGTCGTTCTCCTATGAGTCTAGTTTTTCGAATCCTTCGCAAAACTGAGAGTTAATTGTAACGTTCATTGCCTCTTAATGACGATGGAACACACAAATTGCGTCGCGATTCAATACATCGTCCTCCAGCCGACTTGTCTCCAAGGGTCTAGTGCTGCCTCGGTCGTTCTCCTGTGAGTCTAGATTTTCGAATCCGACGCAAAACTGACAGTGAATTGTAACGTTCAGAGCCTCTTAATGACGATGGAACACAGAAATTGCGTCGCGATTCAATACATCGTCCACCAGCCGACTTGTCTCCAAGGGTCTATAGCTGCCTCGGGTACCTTATCGTCGTTCTCCTGTGAGTCTAGTTTTTCGAATCCGACGCAAAACTGACAGTTAATCGTAACGTTCAGAGCCTCTTAATGACGATGGAACACACAAATTGCGTCGCGAATCAATACATCTTCCTCCAGCCGAATTGTCTCCAAAGGTCTAGTGCTGCCTCGGGCACCTTATGGTCGTTCTCCTGTGTGTCTAGTTTTTCGAATCCGACGCAAAACTGACAGGTAATTGTAACGTTCAGAGCCTCTTAATGACGATGGAACACACAAATTGCGTCGAAATTAAATACATCGTCCGATAGCCAACCTGTCTCCAAGGGTCTATTGCTGCCTCGGGCACCTTATGGTCGTTCTGCTGTGAGTCTAGTTTTCCGAATACGACGCATAACTGACAGTTAATTGTAACGTTCAGAGCCTGTTAATGACGATGGAACACACAAATTGCGTCGCGATTCAATACATCGTCCTCCAGCCAACTTGTCTCCGAGGTACTATTGCTGCCCCGGGCACCTTTTGTTCGTTCTCCTAGGAGTGTAGTTTTTCGAATCCGGCGCAAAACTGACAGTTAATTGTAACGTTCAGAGCCTCTTAATGACGATGGACACACAAATTGCGTCGCGAATCAATACATCGTCCTCCAGCCGAATTGTCTCCAAGGGTCTAGTGCTGCCTCGGGCACCTCATGGTCGATCTCCTGTGAGTCTAGATTTTCGAATCCGACGCAAAACTGACAGTTAATTGTAACGTTCAGAGCCTCTTAATGACGATGGAACACAGAAATTGCGTCGCAATTCAATACTTCGTCCACCAGCCGACTTGTCTCCAAGGGTCTATAGCTGCCTCGGCCACCTTATCGTCATTCTCCTGTGAGTCTAGTATTTCGAATCCGACTTAAAACTGACAGTTAATTGTAACGTTCAGAGCCTCTTAATGACGATGGAACACACAAATTGCGTCGCGATTCAATACATAGTCCTCCAACCGCCCTGACTCCAAGGGTCTAGTGCTGCCTCGGTCACCTTATGGTCGTTCTCCTGCGTGTCTAGTTTTTCGAATCCGACGCAAATCTGACAGTTAATTGTAACGTTCAGAGCCTCTTAATGACGATGGAACACACAAATTGCGTCGCGATTCAATACATCGTCCTCCATCCGACTTGTCTCCAAGGGTCTAGTGCTGCCTCGTGCACCTTATGGTCGTTCTCCTGTGAGTCTAGATTTTCGAATCCGACGCAAAACTGACAGTTAATTGTAACGTTCAGAGCCTCTTAATGACGATGGAACACACAAATTGCGTCGCAATTCAATACATCGTCCAACAGACGACCTGTCTCCAAGGGTCTATTGCTGCCTCGGGCACCTTATGGTCGTTCTGCTGTGAGTCTAGTTTTCCGAATACGACGCATAACTGACAGTTAATTGTAACGTTCAGAGCCTGTTAATGACGATAATACACACAAATTGCGTCGCGATTCAATACATCGTCCTCCAGCCGAATTGTCTCCAAGGGTCTAGTGCTCCCTCGGGCGCCTTATGGTCGTTGTCCTGTGATTATAGATTTTCGAATCCGACGCAAAACTGACAGTTAATTGTAACGGTCAGAGTCTCTTAATGACGATGGAACACACAAATTGCGTCGCGATTCAATACATCGTCCTACAGCCGACCTGTCTCCAAGGGTCCCTTGCTGCCTCGGGCACCTTATGGTCGTTCTCCTGTGAGTCTAGTTTTCCGAAAATGACGCAAAACTGACAAATAATTGTAACTTTCAGAGCATCTTAATGACGATGGAACACACAAATTGCGTCGCGATTCAATACATCGTCCTCCAGCCGACTTGTCTCCAAGGGTCTAGTAATGCCTCGGGCACCTTATGGTCGTTCTCCTGTGATTCACGATTTTCGAATCCGACTCAAAACAGACAGTTAATTGTAACGTTCAGGGCCTCTTAATGACGATGAAACACACAAATTGCGTCGCGATTCAGTACATCGTCCTACAGCCGACCTGTCTCCAAGGGTCTCTTGCTGCCACGGGCACCTAATGGTCGTTCTCCTGTGAGTCTAGTTTTTCGAATCCGACGCAAAACTGACAGTTAATTGTAACGTTCAGAGCCTCTTAATGACGATGGAACACACAAATTGCGTCGCGAATTAATACATCGTCCTCCAGCCGAATTGTCTCCAAGGGTCTAGTGCTGCCTCGGGCACCTTATGGTCGATCTCCTGTGAGTCTAGATTTTCGAGTCCGACGCAAAACTGACAGTTAATTGTAACGTTCAGAGCCTCTTAATGACTATGGAACACAGAAATTGCGTCGCGATTCAATACATCGTCCACCAGCCGACTTGTCTCCAAGCGTCTATAGCTGCCTCGGGCACCTTAACGTCGTTCTCCTGTGAGTCTAGTTTTTCGAATCCGACGCAAAACTGACAGTTATTTGTAACTTTCAGAGCCTCTTAATGACGATGGAACACACAAATTGCGTCGCGATTCAATACATCTTCCGACAGAGGCCCTGTCTCCATGGGTCAATTGCTGCCTCGGTCACCTTATGGTCGTTCTCCTGTGTGTTTAGTTTTTCGAATCCGACGGAAATCTGACAGTTAATTGTAACGTTCAGAGCCTCTTAATGACGATGGAACACACAAATTGCGTCGAAATTCAATACATCCTCCGACAGCCGATCTGCCTCCAAGGGTCTATTGCTGCCTCGGGCACCTTATGGTCGATCTCCTGTGAGTCTAGTTTTCCGAATACGACGCATAACTGACAGTTAATTGTAACGTTCAGAGCCTGTTAATGACTATGGATCAGACAAATTGCGTCGCGATTCAATACATCGTCCTCCAGCCGACTTGTCTCCAAGGTTCTAGTGCTGCCTCGGGCACCTTATGGTCGTTCTCCTGTGAGTCTAGTTTTTCGAATCCGACGCAAAACTGACAGTTAATCGTAACGTTCAGAGCCTCTTAATGACGATGGAACACACAAATTGCGTCGCGAATCAATACATCTTCCTCCAGCCGAATTGTCTCCAAAGGTCTAGTGCTGCCTCGGGCACCTTATGGTCGTTCTCCTGTGTGTCTAGCTTTTCGAATCCGACGCAAAACTGACAGTTAATTGTAACGTTCAGAGCCTCTTAATGACGATGGAACACACAAATTGCGTCGAAATTCAATACATCGTCCGATAGCCAACCTGTCTCCAAGGGTCTATTGCTGCCTCGGGCACCTTATGGTCGTTCTGCTGTGAGTCTAGTTTTCCGAATACGACGCATAACTGACAGTTAATTGTAACGTTCAGAGCCTGTTAATGACGATGGAACACACAAATTGCGTCGATTCAATACATCGTCCTCCAGCCAACTTGTCTCCGAGGTACTATTGCTGCCCCGGGCACCTTTTGTTCGTTCTCCTAGGAGTGTAGTTTTTCGAATCCGGCGCAAAACTGATTGTTAATTGTAACGTTCAGAGCCTCTTAATGACGATGGACACACAAATTGCGTCGCGAATCAATACATCGTCCTCCAGCCGAATTGTCTCCAAGGGTCTAGTGCTGCCTCGGGCACCTCATGGTCGATCTCCTGTGAGTCTAGATTTTCGAATCCGACGCAAAACTGACAGTTAATTGTAACGTTCAGAGCCTCTTAATGACGATGGAACACACAAATTGCGTCAAGATTCAATACATCGTCCACCAGCCGACTTGTCTCCAAGGGTCTATAGCTGCCTCGGCCACCTTATCGTCATTCTCCTGTGAGTCTAGTATTTCGAATCCGACTTAAAACTGACAGTTAATTGTAACGTTCAGAGCCTCTTAATGACGATGGAACACACAAATTGCGTCGCGATTCAATACATCGTCCTCCAACCGCCCTGTCTCCAAGGGTCTAGTGCTGCCTCGGTCACCTTATGGTCGTTCTCCTGTGTGTCTAGTTTTTCGAATCCGACGCAAATCTGACAGTTAATTGTAACGTTCAGAGCCTCTTAATGACGATGGAACACACAAATTGCGTCGCGATTCAATACATCGTCCTCCATCCGACTTGTCTCCAAGGGTCTAGTGCTGCCTCGTGCACCTTATGGTCGTTCTCCTGTGAGTCTAGATTTTCGAATCCGACGCAAAACTGACAGTGAATTGTAACGTTCAGAGCCTCTTAATGACAATGAAACACACAAATTGCGTCGCGAATCAATACATCGTCCTCCAGCCGACTTGTCTCCAAGGGTCTATTGCTGCCTCGGGCACCTTATGGTCGTTCTCCTGTGAGTCTAGTTTTTCGAATCCGACGCAAAACTGACAGTTAATTGTAACGTTCAGAGCCTCTTAATGACGATGGAACACACAAATTGCGTCGCGATTCAATACATCGTCCACCAGCCGACTTGTCTGCAAGGGACTATAGCTGCCTCGGGCACCTTATCGTCGTTCTCCTGTGAGTCTAGTTTTTCGAATCCGACGCAAAACTGACACTTAATTGTAACGTTCAGAGCCTCTTAATGACGATGGAACACACAAATTGCGTCGCGATTCAATACATCGTCCTCCAGCCGCCCTGTCTCCAAGGGTCTATTGCTGCCTCGGTCACCTTATGGTCGTTCTCCTGTGTGTCTAGTTTTTCGAATCCGACGCAAAACTGACAGTTAATTGTAACGTTCGGAGCCTCTTAATGACGATGGAACACACAAATTGCGTCGAGATTCAATACATCGTCCGACAGTCGACCTGTCTCCAAGGTTCTATTGCTGCCTCGGGCAGCTTATGGTCGTTCTCCTGTGAGTCTAGTTTTCCGAATACGACGCATAACCGACAGTTAATTGTAACGTTCAGAGCCTGTTAATGACGATAAAACACACAAATTGCTTCGCGATTCAATACATCGTCCTCCAGCCGAATTGTCTCCAAGGGTCTAGTGATTCCTCGGGCGCCTTATGGTCGTTCTCCTGTGAGTATAGATTTTCGAATCCGACGCAAAACTGACAGTTAATTGTAACGTTCAGAGCCTCTTAATGACGATGGAACAAATAAATTGCGTCGCGATTCAATACATCGTCCTACAGCCGACTTTTCTCCGAGGTACTATTGCTGCATCGGGCACCTTATGGTCGTTCTCCTGTGAGTCTAGTTTTCCGAAAACGACGCAAAACTGACAGTTAATTGTAACTTTCAGAGCATCTTAATGACGATGGAACACACAAATTGCGTCGCGATTCAATACATCGTCCTACAGCCGACCTGTCTCCAAGGGACTCTTTCTGCCTCGGGCACCTTATGGTCGTTCTCCTGTGAGTCTAGTTTTTCGAATCCGACGCAAAACTGACAGTTAATTGTAACGTTCAGAGCCTCTTAATGACGATGGAACACACAAATTGCGTCGCGAATTAATACATCGTCCTCCAGCCGAATTGTCTCCAAGGGTCTAGTGCTGCCTCGGGCACCTTATGGTCGATCTCCTGTGAGTCTAGATTTTCGAGTCCGACGCAAAACTGACAGTTAATTGTAACGTTCAGTGCCTCTTAATGACGATGGAACACACAAATTGCGTCGCGATTCAATACATCGTCCGCCAGCCGACTTGTCTCCAAGCGTCTATAGCTGCCTCGGGCACCTTATCGTCGTTCTCCTGTGAGTCTAGTTTTTCGAATCCGACGCAAAACTGACAGTGAATTGTAACGTTCAGAGCCTCTTAATGACGATGGAACACACAAATTGCGTACCGATTCAATACATCGTCCTACAGCCGACCTGTCTCCAAGGGTCTCTTGCTGCCTCGGGCAACTAATGGTCGTTCTCCTGTGAGTCTAGTTTTCCGAAAACGACGCAAAACTGACACTTAATTGTAACTTTCAGAGCATCTTAATGACGATGGAACACACAAATTGCGTCGCGATTCAATACATCGTCCTCCAGCCGACTTGTCTCCAAGGGTCTAGTGCTGCCTCGGGCACCTTTTGGTCGTTCTCCTATGAGTCTAGTTTTTCGAATCCGGCGCAAAACTGAGAGTTAATTGTAACGTTCAGAGCCTCTTAATGACGATGGAACACAAAAATTGCGTCGCGATTCAATACATCGTCCTCCAGCCGACTTGTCTCCAAGGGTCTAGTGCTGCCTCGGTCGTTCTCCTGTGAGTCTAGATTTTCGAATCCGACGAAAAACTGACAGTGAATTATAACGTTCAGAGCCTCTTAATGACTATGAAACACGCAAATTGCGTCGCGATTCAATACATCGTCCTACAGCCGACCTCTCTCCAAGGGTCTCTTGCTGCCTCGGGCACCTTATGGTCGATCTCCTGTGAGTCTAGATTTTCGAATCCGACGCAAAACTGACAGTTAATTGTAACGTTCACAGCCTCTTAATGACGATGGAACACAGAAATTGCGTCGCGCTTCAATACATCGTCCACCAGCCGACTTGTGTCCAAGGGTCTATAGCTGCCTCGGGCACCTTATCGTCGTTCTCCTGTGAGTCTAGTTTTTCGAATCCGACGCAAAACTGACAGTTAATTGTAACGTTCAGAGCCTCTTAATGACGATGGAACACACAAATTGCGTCGCGATTCAATACATCGTCCTTCAGCCGACCTGTCTCCAAGGGTCTATTGCTGCCTCGGTCACCTTGTGGTCGTTCTCCTGTGTGTCTAGTTTTTCGAATCCGACGCAAAACTGACAGTTAATTGTAACGTTCAGAGTCTCTTAATGACGATGGAACACACAAATTGCGACGAGATTCAATACATCGTCCGACAGACGACCTGTCTCCAAGGGTCTATTGCTGCCTCGGGCACCTTATGGTCGTTCTGCTGTGAGTCTAGTTTTCCGAATACGACGCATAACTGACAGTTAATTGTAACATTCAGAGCCTGTTAATGACGATAATACACACAAATTGCGTCGCGATTCAATATATCGTCCTCCAGCCGAATTGTCTCCAAGGGTCTAGTGCTTCCTCGGGCGCCTTATGGTCGTTCTCCTGTGAGTATAGATTTTCGAATCCGACGCAAAACTGACAGTTAATTGTAACGTTCAGAGCCTCTCAATGACGATGGAACACATAAATTGCGTCGCGATTCAATACATCGTCCTACAGCCGACCTGTCTCCAAGGTTCCCTTGCTGCCTCGGGCACCTTATGGTCGTTCTGCTGTGAGTCTAGTTTTCCGAAAACGACGCAAAACTGACAGTTAATTGTAACTTTCAGAGCCTCTTAATGACGATGGAACACACAAATTGCGTCGAGATTCAATACATCGTCCTCCAGCCGACTTGTCTCCAAGGGTCTAGTGCTTTCTCGGGCACCTTATGGTCGTTCTCCTGTGATTCACGATTTTCGAATCCGACTCAAAACAGACAGTTAATTGTAACGTTCAGAGCCTCTTAATGACGATGAAACACACAAATTACGTCGCGATTCAATACATCGTCCTACAGCCGACCTGTCTCCAAGGGTCTCTTGCTGCCTCGGGCACCTTATGGTCGTTCTCCTGTGAGTCTAGTTTTTCGAATCCGACGCAAAACTGACAGTTAATTGTAACGTTCAGAGCCTGTTAATGACGATGGAACACACAAATTGCGTCGCGAATTAATACATCGTCCTCCAGCCGGATTGTCTCCAAGGGTCTAGTGCTGCCTCGGGCACCTTATGGTCGATCTCCTGTGAGTCTAGATTTTCGAGTCCGACGCAAAACTGACAGTTAATTGTAACGTTCAGAGCCTCTTAATGACGATGGAACACAGAAATTGCGTCGCGATTCAATACAACGTCCACCAGCCGACTTGTCTCCAAGCGTCTATAGCTGCCTCGGGCACCTAAACGTCGTTCTCCTGTGAATCTAGTTTTTCGAATCCGACGCAAAACTGACAGTTATTTGTAACGTTCAGAGCCCCATAATGATGATGGAACACACAAATTGCGTCGCGATTCAATACATCGTCCGACAGACGCCCTGTCTCCAAGGGTCTATTGCTGCCTCGGTCACCTTATGGTCGTTCTCCTGTGTGTCTAGGTTTTCGAATCCGACGGAAATCTGACAGTTAATTGTAATGTTCAGCCTCTTAATGACGATGGAACACACAATTTGCGTGAAATTCAATACATCCTCCGACAGCCGATCTGTCTCCAAGGGTCTATTCCTGCCTCGGGCACCTTATGGTCGATCTCCTGTGAGTCTAGTTTTCCGAATACGACGCATAACTGACAGTTAATTGTAACGTTCAGAGCCTGTTAATGACGATGGAACAGACAAATTGCGTCGCGATTCAATACATCGTCCTCCAGCCGACTTGTCTCCGAGGTACTATTGCTGCCCCGGGCACCTATTGGTCGTTCTCCTAGGAGTGTAGTTTTTCGAATCCGGCGCAAAACTGACAGTTAATTGTAACGTTCAGAGCCTCTTAATGACGATGGAACACACAAATTGCGTCGCGATTCAATACATCGTCCTCCAGCCGACTTGTCTCCAAGGGTCTATTGCTGCTTCGGGCACCTTATGGTCGTTCTCCTGTGAGTCTAGATTTTCGAATCCGACGCAAAACTGACAGTTAATTGTAACGTTCAGAGCCTCTTAATGACGATGGAACACACAAATTGCGTCGCGATTCAATACATCGTCCTCCAGCCGACTTGTCTCCAAGGGTCTAGTGCTGCCTCGGGCACCTTATGGTCGTTCACCTGTGAGTCACGATTTTCGAATCCGACGCAAAACAGACAGTTAATTGTAACGTTCAGAGCCTCTTAATGACGATGGAACACACAAATTGCGTCGCGATCCAATACATCGTCCTACAGCCGACCTGTCTCCAAGGGTCTCTTGCTGCCTCGGGCACCTTATGGTCGTTCTCCTGTGAGTCTAGTTTTTCGAATCCGACGCAAAACTGACAGTTAATCGTAACGTTCAGAGCCTCTTAATGACGATGGAACACACAAATTGCGTCGCGATTCAATACATCGTCCTCCAGCCGAATTGTCTCCAAGGGTCAAGTGCTGCCTCGGGCACCTTATGGTCGATCTCCTGTGAGTTTAGATTTTCGAATCCGACGCAAAACTGACAGTTAATTGTAACGTTCAGAGCCTCTTAATGACGAAGGAACACACAAATTGCGTCGCGATTCAGTACATCGTCCACCAGCCGACTTGTCTCCAAGGGTCTATAGCTGCCTCGGGCAACTTATCGTCGTTCTCCTGTGAGTCTAGTTTTTCGAATCCGACGCAAAACTGACAGTTAGTTGTAACGTTCAGAGCCTCTTAATGACGATGGAACACACAAATTGCGTCGCGATTCAATACATCGTCCTACAGCCGCCCTGTCTCCATGGGTCTATTGCTGCCTCGGCCACCTTATGGTCGTTCTCCTGTGTGTCTAGTTTTTCGAATCCAACGCAAAACTGACAGTTAATTGTAACGTTCAGAGCCTCTTAATGACGATGGAACACACAAATTGCATCGAGATTATACATCGTCCGACAGCCGACCTGTCTCCAAGGGTCTATTGCTGCCTCGGGCACCTTATGGTCGTTCTGCTGTGAGTCTAGTTTTCCGAATACGACGCATAACTTAAAGTTAATTGTAACGTTTAGAGCCTGTTAATGACGATAAAACACACAAACTGCGTCGCGATTCAATACATCGTCCTCCAGCCGACTTCTCTCCGTGGTACTATTGCTGCCCCGGGCACCTTTTGGTCGTTCTCCTAGGAGTGTAGTTTTTCGAATCCGGCGCAAAACTGACAGTTAATTGTAACGTTCAGAGCCTCTCAATGACGATGGAACACACAAATTGCGTCGCGATTCAATACATCGTCCTCCAGCCGACTTGTCTCCAAGGGTCTAGTGCTGCCTCGGGCACCTTATGGTCGTTCTCCTGTGAGTCTAGGTTTTCGAATCCGACGCAAAACTGACAGTTAATTGTAACGTTCAGAGCCTCTTATTGACGATGGAACACATAAATTGCGTCGCGATTCAATACATCGTCCTCCAGCCGAATTGTCTCCAAGGGTGTAGTGCTGCCTCGGGCGCCTTATGGTCGTTCTCCTGTGAGTATAGATTTTCGAATCCGACGCAAAACTGACAGTTAATTGTAACGTTCAGAGCCTCTTAATGACGATGGAACACATAAATTGCGTCGCGATTCAATACATCGTCGTACAGCCGACCTGTCTCCAAGGTTCCCTTGCTGCCTCGGGCACCTTATGGTCGTTCTGCTGTGAGTCTAGTTTTCCGAAAACGACGCAAAACTGACAGTTAATTGTAACTTTCAGAGCCTCTTAATGACGATGGAACACACAAATTGCGTCGAGATTCAATACATCGTCCTCCAGCCGACTTGTCTCCAAGGGTCTAGTGCTTTCTCGGGCACCTTATGGTCGTTCTCCTGTGATTCACGATTTTCGAATCCGACTCAAAACAGACAGTTAATTGTAACGTTCAGAGCCTCTTAATGACGATGAAACACACAAATTACGTCGCGATTCAATACATCGTCCTACAGCCGACCTGTCTCCAAGGGTCTCTTGCTGCCTCGGGCACCTTATGGTCGTTCTCCTGTGAGTCTAGTTTTTCGAATCCGACGCAAAACTGACAGTTAATTGTAACGTTCAGAGCCTGTTAATGACGATGGAACACACAAATTGCGTCGCGAATTAATACATCGTCCTCCAGCCGGATTGTCTCCAAGGGTCTAGTGCTGCCTCGGGCACCTTATGGTCGATCTCCTGTGAGTCTAGATTTTCGAGTCCGACGCAAAACTGACAGTTAATTGTAACGTTCAGAGCCTCTTAATGACGATGGAACACAGAAATTGCGTCGCGATTCAATACAACGTCCACCAGCCGACTTGTCTCCAAGCGTCTATAGCTGCCTCGGGCACCTAAACGTCGTTCTCCTGTGAATCTAGTTTTTCGAATCCGACGCAAAACTGACAGTTATTTGTAACGTTCAGAGCCCCATAATGATGATGGAACACACAAATTGCGTCGCGATTCAATACATCGTCCGACAGACGCCCTGTCTCCAAGGGTCTATTGCTGCCTCGGTCACCTTATGGTCGTTCTCCTGTGTGTCTAGTTTTTCGAATCCGACGGAAATCTGACAGTTAATTGTAATGTTCAGCCTCTTAATGACGATGGAACACACAATTTGCGTGAAATTCAATACATCCTCCGACAGCCGATCTGTCTCCAAGGGTCTATTCCTGCCTCGGGCACCTTATGGTCGATCTCCTGTGAGTCTAGTTTTCCGAATACGACGCATAACTGACAGTTAATTGTAACGTTCAGAGCCTGTTAATGACGATGGAACAGACAAATTGTGTCGCGATTCAATACATCGTCCTCCAGCCGACTTGTCTCCGAGGTACTATTGCTGCCCCGGGCACCTATTGGTCGTTCTCCTAGGAGTGTAGTTTTTCGAATCCGGCGCAAAACTGACAGTTAATTGTAACGTTCAGAGCCTCTTAATGACGATGGAACACACAAATTGCGTCGCGATTCAATACATCGTCCTCCAGCCGACTTGTCTCCAAGGGTCTATTGCTGCTTCGGGCACCTTATGGTCGTTCTCCTGTGAGTCTAGATTTTCGAATCCGACGCAAAACTGACAGTTAATTGTAACGTTCAGAGCCTCTTAATGACGATGGAACACACAAATTGCGTCGCGATTCAATACATCGTCCTCCAGCCGACTTGTCTCCAAGGGTCTAGTGCTGCCTCGGGCACCTTATGGTCGTTCACCTGTGAGTCACGATTTTCGAATCCGACGCAAAACAGACAGTTAATTGTAACGTTCAGAGCCTCTTAATGACGATGGAACACACAAATTGCGTCGCGATCCAATACATCGTCCTACAGCCGACCTGTCTCCAAGGGTCTCTTGCTGCCTCGGGCACCTTATGGTCGTTCTCCTGTGAGTCTAGTTTTTCGAATCCGACGCAAAACTGACAGTTAATCGTAACGTTCAGAGCCTCTTAATGACGATGGAACACACAAATTGCGTCGCGATTCAATACATCGTCCTCCAGCCGAATTGTCTCCAAGGGTCAAGTGCTGCCTCGGGCACCTTATGGTCGATCTCCTGTGAGTTTAGATTTTCGAATCCGACGCAAAACTGACAGTTAATTGAAACGTTCAGAGCCTCTTAATGACGAAGGAACACACAAATTGCGTCGCGATTCAGTACATCGTCCACCAGCCGACTTGTCTCCAAGGGTCTATAGCTGCCTCGGGCAACTTATCGTCGTTCTCCTGTGAGTCTAGTTTTTCGAATCCGACGCAAAACTGACAGTTAGTTGTAACGTTCAGAGCCTCTTAATGACGATGGAACACACAAATTGCGTCGCGATTCAATACATCGTCCTACAGCCGCCCTGTCTCCATGGGTCTATTGCTGCCTCGGCCACCTTATGGTCGTTCTCCTGTGTGTCTAGTTTTTCGAATCCAACGCAAAACTGACAGTTAATTGTAACGTTCAGAGCCTCTTAATGACGATGGAACACACAAATTGCATCGAGATTATACATCGTCCGACAGCCGACCTGTCTCCAAGGGTCTATTGCTGCCTCGGGCACCTTATGGTCGTTCTGCTGTGAGTCTAGTTTTCCGAATACGACGCATAACTTAAAGTTAATTGTAACGTTTAGAGCCTGTTAATGACGATAAAACACACAAACTGCGTCGCGATTCAATACATCGTCCTCCAGCCGACTTCTCTCCGTGGTACTATTGCTGCCCCGGGCACCTTTTGGTCGTTCTCCTAGGAGTGTAGTTTTTCGAATCCGGCGCAAAACTGACAGTTAATTGTAACGTTCAGAGCCTCTCAATGACGATGGAACACACAAATTGCGTCGCGATTCAATACATCGTCCTCCAGCCGACTTGTCTCCAAGGGTCTAGTGCTGCCTCGGGCACCTTATGGTCGTTCTCCTGTGAGTCTAGGTTTTCGAATCCGACGCAAAACTGACAGTTAATTGTAACGTTCAGAGCCTCTTATTGACGATGGAACACATAAATTGCGTCGCGATTCAATACATCGTCCTCCAGCCGAATTGTCTCCAAGGGTGTAGTGCTGCCTCGGGCGCCTTATGGTCGATCTCCTGTTAGTATAGATTTTCGAATCCGACGCGAAACTGACAGTTAATTGTAACGTTCAGAGCCTCTTAATGACGATGGAACACACAAATTGCGTCGCGATTCAATACATCGTCCTACAGCCGACCGGTCTCCAAGGGTCTCTTGCTGCCTCGGGCACCGTATGGTCGTTCTCCTGTGAGTCTAGTTTTCCAAAATCGACGAAAACTGACAGTTAATTGTAACGGTCAGAGCCTGATAATGACGATGGAACACACAAATTGCGTCGCGATTCAATACATCGTCCTCCAGCCGACTTGTCTCCGAGTTAGTATTGCTGCCCCGGGCACCTTTTGGTCGTTCTCCTATGAGTCTAGTTTTCCGAATCCGGCGCAAAACTGAGAGTTAATTGTAACGTTCAGAGCCTCTTAATGACGATGGAACACACAAATTGCGTCGCGATTCAATACATCGTCCTCCAGCCGACTTGTCTCCAAGGGTCTAGTGCTGCCTCGGTCGTTCTCCTGTGAGTCTAGATTTTCGAATCCGACGCAAAACTGACAGTTAATTGTAACGTTCAGAGCCTCTTAATGACGATGGAACACACAAATTGCGTCGCGATTCAGTACATCGTCCACCAGCCGACTTGTCTCCAAGGGTCTATAGCTGCCTCGGGCAACTTATCGTCGTTCTCCTGTGAGTCTAGTTTTTCGAATCCGACGCAAAACTGACAGTTAGTTGTAACGTTCAGAGCCTCTTAATGACGATGGAACACACAAATTGCGTCGCGATTCAATACATCGTCCTACAGCCGCCCTGTCTCCATGGGTCTATTGCTGCCTCGGTCACCTTATGGTCGTTCTCCTGTGTGTCTAGTTTTTCGAATCCGACGCAAAACTGACAGTTAATTGTAACGTTCAGAGCCTCTTAATGACGATGGAACACACAAATTGCATCGAGATTATACATCGTCCGACAGCCGACCTGTCTGCAAGGGTCTATTGCTGCCTCGGGCACCTTATGGTCGTTCTGCTGTGAGTCTAGTTTTCCGAATACGACGCATAACTTACAGTTAATTGTAACGTTCAGAGCCTGTTAATGACGATAAAACACACAAACTGGGTCGCGATTCAATACATCGTCCTCCAGCCGACTTCTCTCCGTGGTACTATTGCTGCCCCGGGCACCTTTTGGTCGTTCTCCTAGGAGTGTAGTTTTTCGAATCCGGCGCAAAACTGACAGTTAATTGTAACGTTCAGAGCCTCTCAATGACGATGGAACACACAAATTGCGTCGCGATTCAATACATCGTCCTCCAGCCGACTTGTCTCCAAGGGTCTAGTGCTGCCTCGGGCACCTTATGGTCGTTCTCCTGTGAGTCTAGGTTTTCGAATCCGACGCAAAACTGACAGTTAATTGTAACGTTCAGAGCCTCTTATTGACGATGGAACACATAAATTGCGTCGCGATTCAATACATCGTCCTCCAGCCGAATTGTCTCCAAGGGTGTAGTGCTGCCTCGGGCGCCTTATGGTCGATCTCCTGTTAGTATAGATTTTCGAATCCGACGCGAAACTGCCAGTTAATTGTAACGTTCAGAGCCTCTTAATGACGATGGAACACACAAATTGCGTCGCGATTCAATACATCGTCCTACAGCCGACCGGTCTCCAAGGGTCTCTTGCTGCCTCGGGCACCTTATGGTCGTTCTCCTGTGAGTCTAGTTTTCCAAAATCGACGAAAACTGACAGTTAATTGTAACGGTCAGAGCCTGATAATGACGATGGAACACACAAATTGCGTCGCGATTCAATACATCGTCCTCCAGCCGACTTGTCTCCGAGTTAGTATTGCTGCCCCGGGCACCTTTTGGTCGTTCTCCTATGAGTCTAGTTTACCGAATCCGGCGCAAAACTGAGAGTTAATTGTAACGTTCAGAGCCTCTTAATGACGATGGAACACACAAATTGCGTCGCGATTCAATACATCGTCCTCCAGCCGACTTGTCTCCAAGGGTCTAGTCCTGCCTCGGGCACCTTATGGTCGATCTCCTGTGAGTCTAGATTTTCGAATCCGACGCAAAACTGACAGTTAATTGTAAGGTTCAGAGCCTGTTAATGACGATGGAACACACAAATTGCGTCGCGATTCAATACATCGTCCTACAGCCGACCTGTCTCCAAGGTTCCCTTGCTGCCTCGGGCACCTTATGGTCGTTCTGCTGTGAGTCTAGTTTTCCGAAAACGACGCAAAACTGACAGTTAATTGTAACTTTCAGAGCCTCTTAATGACGATGGAACACACAAATTGCGTCGAGATTCAATACATCGTCCTCCAGCCGACTTGTCTCCAAGGGTCTAGTGCTTTCTCGGGCACCTTATGGTCGTTCTCCTGTGATTCACGATTTTCGAATCCGACTCAAAACAGACAGTTAATTGTAACGTTCAGAGCCTCTTAATGACGATGAAACACACAAATTGCGTCGCGATTCAATACATCGTCCTACAGCCGACCTGTCTCCAAGTGTCTCTTGCTGCCTCGGGCACCTTATGGTCGTTCTCCTGTGAGTCTAGTTTTTCGAATCCGACGCAAAACTGACAGTTAATTGTAACGTTCAGAGCCTCTTAATGACGATGGAACACACAAATTGCGTCGGGAATTAATACATCGTCCTCCAGCCGGACTGTCTCCAAGGGTCTAGTGCTGCCTCGGGCACCTTATGGTCGATCTCCTATGAGTCTAGATTTTCGAGTCCGACGCAAAACTGACAGTTAATTGTTACGTTCAGAGCCTCTTAATGACGATGGAACACAGAAATTGCGTCGCGATTCAATACAACGTCCACCAGCCGACTTGTCTCCAAGCGTCTATAGCTGCCTCGGGCACCTAAACGTCGTTCTCCTGTGAATCTAGTTTTTCGAATCCGACGCAAAACTGACAGTTATTTGTAACGTTCGGAGCCCCATAATGATGATGGAACACACAAATTGCGTCGCGATTCAATACATCGTCCGACAGACGCCCTGTCTCCAAGGGTCTATTGCTGCCTCGGTCACCTTATGGTCGTTCTCCTGTGTGTCTAGTTTTTCGAATCCGACGGAAATCGGACAGTTAATTGTAATGTTCAGCCTCTTAATGACGATGGAACACACAATTTGCGTGAAATTCAATACATCCTCCGACAGCCGATCTGTCTCCAAGGGTCTATTCCTGCCTCGGGCACCTTATGGTCGATCTCCTGTGAGTCTAGTTTTCCGAATACGACGCATAACTGACAGTTAATTGTAACGTTCAGAGCCTGTTAATGACGATGGAACAGACAAATTGCGTCGCGATTCAATACATCGTCCTCCAGCCGACTTGTCTCCGAGGTACTATTGCTGCCCCGGGCACCTATTGGTCGTTCTCCTAGGAGTGTAGTTTTTCGAATCCGGCGCAAAACTGACAGTTAATTGTAACGTTCAGAGCCTCTTAATGACGATGGAACACACAAATTGCGTCGCGATTCAATACATCGTCCTCCAGCCGACTTGACTCCAAGGGTCTATTGCTGCCTCGGGCACCTTATGGTCGTTCTCCTGTGAGTCTAGATTTTCGAATCCGACGCAAAACTGACAGTTAATTGTAACGTTCAGAGCCTCTTAATGACGATGGAACACACAAATTGCGTCGCGATTCAACACATCGTCCTCCAGCCGACTTGTCTCCAAGGGTCTAGTGCTGCCTCGGGCACCTTATGGTCGTTCACCTGTGAGTCACGATTTTCGAATCCGACGCAAAACAGACAGTTAATTGTAACGTTCGGAGCCTCTTAATGACGATGGAACACACAAATTGCGTCGCGATCCAATACATCGTCCTACAGCCGACCTGTCTCCAAGGGTCTCTTGCTGCCTCGGGCACCTTATGGTCGTTCTCCTGTGAGTCTAGTTTTTCGAATCCGACGCAAAACTGACAGTTAATCGTAACGTTCAGAGCCTCTTAATGACGATGGAACACACAAATTGCGTCGCGATTCAATACATCGTCCTCCAGCCGAATTGTCTCCAAGGGTCTAGTGCTGCCTCGGGCACCTTATGGTCGATCTCCTGCGAGTTTAGATTTTCGAATCCGACGCAAAACCGACAGTTAATTGTAACGTTCAGAGCCTCTTAATGACGATGGAACACACAAATTGCGTCGCGATTCAGTACATCGTCCACCAGCCGACTTGTCTCCAAGGGTCTATAGCTGCCTCGGGCAACTTATCGTCGTTCTCCTGTTAGTCTAGTTTTTCGAATCCGACGCATAACTGACAGTTAGTTGTAACGTTAACAGCCTCTTAATGACGATGGAACACACAAATTGCGTCGCGATTCAATACATCATCCTACAGCCGCCCTGTCTCCATGGGTCTATTGCTGCCTCGGCCACCTTATGGTCGTTCTAATGTGTGTCTAGTTTTTCGAATCAGACGCAAAACTGACAGTTAATTGTAACGTTCAGAGCCTCTTAATGACGATGGAACACACAAATTGCATCGAGATTATACATCGTCCGACAGCCGACCTGTCTCCAAGGGTCTATTGCTGCCTCGGGCACCTTATGGTCGTTCTGCTGTGAGTCTAGTTTTCCGAATACGACGCATAACTTAAAGTTAATTGTAACGTTCAGAGCCTGTTAATGACGATAAAACACACAAACTGCGTCGCGATTCAATACATCGTCCTCCAGCCGACTTCTCTCCGTGGTACTATTGCTGCCCCGGGCACCTTTTGGTCGTTCTCCTAGGAGTGTAGTTTTTCGAATCCGGCGCAAAACTGACAGTTAATTGTAACGTTCAGAGCCTCTCAATGACGATGGAACACACAAATTGCGTCGCGATTCAATACATCGTCCTCCAGCCGACTTGTCTGCAAGGGTCTAGTGCTGCCTCGGGCACCTTATGGTCGTTCTCCTGTGAGTCTAGGTTTTCGAATCCGACGCAAAACTGACAGTTAATTGTAACGTTCAGAGCCTCTTATTGACGATGGAACACATAAATTGCGTCGCGATTCAATACATCATCCTCCAGCCGAATTGTCTCCAAGGGTGTAGTGCTGCCTCGGGCGCCTTATGGTCGATCTCCTGTTAGTATAGATTTTCGAATCCGACGCAAAACTGACAGTTAATTGTAACGTTCAGAGCCTCTTAATGACGATGGAACACACAAATTGCGTCGCGATTCAATACATCGTCCTGCAGCCGCCCTGTCTCCAAGGGCCTATTGCTGCCTCGGTCACCTTATGGTCGTTCTCCTGTGTGTCTAGTTTTTCGAATCCGACGCAAAACTGACAGTTAATTGTAACGTTCAGAGCCTCTTAATGACGATGGAACACACAAATTGCGTCGAGATTCAATACATCGTCCGACAGACGACCTGTCTCCAAGGGTCTATTGCTGCCTCGGGCACCTTATGGTCGTTCTCCTGTGAGTCTAGTTTTCCGAATACGACGCAAAACTGACAGTTAATTGTAACGTTCAGAGCCTTTTAATGACGATAAAACACACAAATTGCGTCGCGATTCAATACATCGTCCTCCAGCCGAATTGTCTCCAAGGGTCTAGTGATTCCTCGGGCGCCTTATGGTCGTTCTCCTGTGAGTATAGATTTTCGAATCCGACGCAAAACTGACAGTTAATTGTAACGTTCAGAGCCTCTTAATGACGATGGAACACATAAATTGCGTCGCGATTCAATACATCGTCCTACAGCCGACCTGTCTCCAAGGGTCCCTTCCTGCATCGGGCACCTTATGGTCGTTCTCCTGTGAGTCTAGTTTTCCGAAAACGACGCAAAACTGACAGTTAATTGTAACTTTCTGAGCATCTTAATGACGATGGAACACACAAATTGCGTCGCGATTCAATACATCGTCCTCCAGCCGAATTGTCTCCAAGGGTCTAGTGCTGCCTCGGGCGCCTTATGGTCGTTCTCCTGTGAGTATAGATTTTCGAATCCGACGCAAAACTGACAGTTAATTGTAACGTTCAGAGCCTCTTAATGACGATGGAACACACAAATTGCGTCGCGATTCAATACATCGTCCTACAGCCGACCTGTCTCCAAGAGTCTCTTGCTGCCTCGGGCACCTTATGGTCGTTCTCCTGTGAGTCTAGTTTTTCGAATCCGACGCAAAACTGACAGTTAATTGTAACGTTCAGAGCCTGTTAATGACGATGGAACGCACAAATTGCGAAGCGATTCAATACAACGTCCTCCAGCCGACTTGTCTCCGAGGTACTATTGCTGCCCCGAGCACCTTTTGGTCGTTCTCCTAGGAGTGTAGTTTTTCGAATCCGGCGCAAAACTGACAGTTAATTGTAACGTTTGGAGCCTCTTAATGACGATGGAACACACAAATTGCGTTGCGATTCAATACATCGTCCTCCAGCCGACTTGTCTCCAAGGGTCTAGTGCTGCCTCAGGCACCTTATGGTCGTTCTCCTGTGAGTCTAGATTTTCGAATCCGACGCAAAACTGACAGTTAATTGTAACGTTCAGAGCCTCTTAATGACGATGGAACACACAAATTGCGTCGCGATTCAATACATCGTCCAATAGCCGACTTGTCTCCAAGGGTCTATAGCTGCCTCGGGCACCTTATCGTCGTTCTCCTGTGAGTCTAGTTTTTCGAATCCGACGCAAAATTGACAGTTAATTGTAACGTTCAGAGCCTCTTAATGACGATGGAACACACAAATTGCGTCGCGATTCAATACATTGTCCTCCAGCCGCCCTGTCTCCAAGGGCCTATTGCTGCCTCGGTCACCTTATGGTCGTTCTCCTGTGTGTCTAGTTTTTCGAATCCGACGCAAAACTGACAGTTAATTGTAACGTTCAGAGCCTCTTAATGACGATGGAACACACAAATTGCGTCGAGATTCAATACATCGTCCGACAGACGACCTGTCTCCAAGGGTCTATTGCTGCCTCGGGCACCTTATGGTCGTTCTCCTGTGAGTCTAGTTTTCCGAATACGACGCATAACTGACAGTTTATTGTAACGTTCAGAGCCTTTTAATGACGATAAAACACACAAATTGCGTCGCGATTCAATACATCGTCCTCCAGCCGAATTGTCTCCAAGGGTCTAGTGATTCCTCGGGCGCCTTATGGTCGTTCTCCTGTGAGTATAGATTTTCGAATCCGACGCTAAACTGACAGTTAATTGTAACGTTCAGAGCCTCTTAATGACGATGGAACACACAAATTGCGTCGCGATTCAATACATCGTCCTACAGCCGACCTGTCTCCAAGAGTCTCTTGCTGCCTCGGGCACCTTATGGTCGTTCTCCTGTGAGTCTAGTTTTTCGAATCCGACGCAAAACTGACAGTTAATTGTAACGTTCAGAGCCTGTTAATGACGATGGAACGCACAAATTGCGAAGCGATTCAATACAACGTCCTCCAGCCGACTTGTCTCCGAGGTACTATTGCTGCCCCGAGCACCTTTTGGTCGTTCTCCTAGGAGTGTAGTTTTTCGAATCCGGCGCAAAACTGACAGTTAATTGTAACGTTTGGAGCCTCTTAATGACGATGGAACACACAAATTGCGTTGCGATTCAATACATCGTCCTCCAGCCGACTTGTCTCCAAGGGTCTAGTGCTGCCTCAGGCACCTTATGGTCGTTCTCCTGTGAGTCTAGATTTTCGAATCCGACGCAAAACTGACAGTTAATTGTAACGTTCAGAGCCTCTTAATGACGATGGAACACACAAATTGCGTCGGGAATTAATACATCGTCCTCCAGCCGGACTGTCTCCAAGGATCTAGTGCTGCCTCGGGCACCTTATGGTCGATCTCCTGTGAGTCTAGATTTTCGAGTCCGACGCAAAACTGACAGTTAATTGTAACGTTCAGAGCCTCTTAATGACGATGGAACACAGAAATTGCGTCGCGATTCAATACAACGTCCACCAGCCGACTTGTCTCCAAGCGTCTATAGCTGCCTCGGGCACCTAAACGTCGTTCTCCTGTGAATCTAGTTTTTCGAATCCGACGCAAAACTGACAGTTATTTGTAACGTTCGGAGCCCCATAATGATGATGGAACACACAAATTGCGTCGCGATTCAATACATCGTCCGACAGACGCCCTGTCTCCAAGGGTCTATTGCTGCCTCGGTCACCTTATGGTCGTTCTCCTGTGTGTCTAGTTTTTCGAATCCGACGGAAATCGGACAGTTAATTGTAATGTTCAGCCTCTTAATGACGATGGAACACACAATTTGCGTGAAATTCAATACATCCTCCGACAGCCGATCTGTCTCCAAGGGTCTATTCCTGCCTCGGGCACCTTATGGTCGATCTCCTGTGAGTCTAGTTTTCCGAATACGACGCATAACTGACAGTTAATTGTAACGTTCAGAGCCTGTTAATGACGATGGAACAGACAAATTGCGTCGCGATTCAATACATCGTCCTCCAGCCGACTTGTCTCCGAGGTACTATTGCTGCCCCGGGCACCTATTGGTCGTTCTCCTAGGAGTGTAGTTTTTCGAATCCGGCGCAAAACTGACAGTTAATTGTAACGTTCAGAGCCTCTTAATGACGATGGAACACACAAATTGCGTCGCGATTCAATACATCGTCCTCCAGCCGACTTGACTCCAAGGGTCTATTGCTGCCTCGGGCACCTTATGGTCGTTCTCCTGTGAGTCTAGATTTTCGAATCCGACGCAAAACTGACAGTTAATTGTAACGTTCAGAGCCTCTTAATGACGATGGAACACACAAATTGCGTCGCGATTCAATACATCGTCCTCCAGCCGACTTGTCTCCAAGGGTCTAGTGCTGCCTCGGGCACCTTATGGTCGTTCACCTGTGAGTCACGATTTTCGAATCCGACGCAAAACAGACAGTTAATTGTAACGTTCGGAGCCTCTTAATGACGATGGAACACACAAATTGCGTCGCGATCCAATACATCGTCCTACAGCCGACCTGTCTCCAAGGGTCTCTTGCTGCCTCGGGCACCTTATGGTCGTTCTCCTGTGAGTCTAGTTTTTCGAATCCGACGCAAAACTGACAGTTAATCGTAACGTTCAGAGCCTCTTAATGACGATGGAACACACAAATTGCGTCGCGATTCAATACATCGTCCTCCAGCCGAATTGTCTCCAAGGGTCTAGTGCTGCCTCGGGCACCTTATGGTCGATCTCCTGCGAGTTTAGATTTTCGAATCCGACGCAAAACTGACAGTTAATTGTAACGTTCAGAGCCTCTTAATGACGATGGAACACACAAATTGCGTCGCGATTCAGTACATCGTCCACCAGCCGACTTGTCTCCAAGGGTCTATAGCTGCCTCGGGCAACTTATCGTCGTTCTCCTGTGAGTCTAGTTTTTCGAATCCGACGCAAAACTGACAGTTAGTTGTAACGTTAACAGCCTCTTAATGACGATGGAACACACAAATTGCGTCGCGATTCAATACATCGTCCTACAGCCGCCCTGTCTCCATGGGTCTATTGCTGCCTCGGCCACCTTATGGTCGTTCTCCTGTGTGTCTAGTTTTTCGAATCAGACGCAAAACTGACAGTTAATTGTAACGTTCAGAGCCTCTTAATGACGATGGAACACACAAATTGCATCGAGATTATACATCGTCCGACAGCCGACCTGTCTCCAAGGGTCTATTGCTGCCTCGGGCACCTTATGATCGTTCTGCTGTGAGTCTAGTTTTCCGAATACGACGCATAACTTAAAGTTAATTGTAACGTTCAGAGCCTGTTAATGACGATAAAACACACAAACTGCGTCGCGATTCAATACATCGTCCTCCAGCCGACTTCTCTCCGTGGTACTATTGCTGCCCCGGGCACCTTTTGGTCGTTCTCCTAGGAGTGTAGTTTTTCGAATCCGGCGCAAAACTGACAGTTAATTGTAACGTTCAGAGCCTCTCAATGACGATGGAACACACAAATTGCGTCGCGATTCAATACATCGTCCTCCAGCCGACTTGTCTGCAAGGGTCTAGTGCTGCCTCGGGCACCTTATGGTCGTTCTCCTGTGAGTCTAGGTTTTCGAATCCGACGCAAAACTGACAGTTAATTGTAACGTTCAGAGCCTCTTATTGACGATGGAACACATAAATTGCGTCGCGATTCAATACATCGTCCTCCAGCCGAATTGTCTCCAAGGGTGTAGTGCTGCCTCGGGCGCCTTATGGTCGATCTCCTGTTAGTATAGATTTTCGAATCCGACGCAAAACTGACAGTTAATTGTAACGTTCAGAGCCTCTTAATGACGATGGAACACACAAATTGCGTCGCGATTCAATACATCGTCCTGCAGCCGCCCTGTCTCCAAGGGCCTATTGCTGCCTCGGTCACCTTATGGTCGTTCTCCTGTGTGTCTAGTTTTTCGAATCCGACGCAAAACTGACAGTTAATTGTAACGTTCAGAGCCTCTTAATGACGATGGAACACACAAATTGCGTCGAGATTCAATACATCGTCCGACAGACGACCTGTCTCCAAGGGTCTATTGCTGCCTCGGGCACCTTATGGTCGTTCTCCTGTGAGTCTAGTTTTCCGAATACGACGCAAAACTGACAGTTAATTGTAACGTTCAGAGCCTTTTAATGACGATAAAACACACAAATTGCGTCGCGATTCAATACATCGTCCTCCAGCCGAATTGTCTCCAAGGGTCTAGTGATTCCTCGGGCGCCTTATGGTCGTTCTCCTGTGAGTATAGATTTTCGAATCCGACGCAAAACTGACAGTTAATTGTAACGTTCAGAGCCTCTTAATGACGATGGAACACATAAATTGCGTCGCGATTCAATACATCGTCCTACAGCCGACCTGTCTCCAAGGGTCCCTTCCTGCATCGGGCACCTTATGGTCGTTCTCCTGTGAGTCTAGTTTTCCGAAAACGACGCAAAACTGACAGTTAATTGTAACTTTCTGAGCATCTTAATGACGATGGAACACACAAATTGCGTCGCGATTCAATACATCGTCCTCCAGCCGAATTGTCTCCAAGGGTCTAGTGCTGCCTCGGGCGCCTTATGGTCGTTCTCCTGTGAGTATAGATTTTCGAATCCGACGCAAAACTGACAGTTAATTGTAACGTTCAGAGCCTCTTAATGACGATGGAACACACAAATTGCGTCGCGATTCAATACATCGTCCTACAGCCGACCTGTCTCCAAGAGTCTCTTGCTGCCTCGGGCACCTTATGGTCGTTCTCCTGTGAGTCTAGTTTTTCGAATCCGACGCAAAACTGACAGTTAATTGTAACGTTCAGAGCCTGTTAATGACGATGGAACGCACAAATTGCGAAGCGATTCAATACAACGTCCTCCAGCCGACTTGTCTCCGAGGTACTATTGCTGCCCCGAGCACCTTTTGGTCGTTCTCCTAGGAGTGTAGTTTTTCGAATCCGGCGCAAAACTGACAGTTAATTGTAACGTTTGGAGCCTCTTAATGACGATGGAACACACAAATTGCGTTGCGATTCAATACATCGTCCTCCAGCCGACTTGTCTCCAAGGGTCTAGTGCTGCCTCAGGCACCTTATGGTCGTTCTCCTGTGAGTCTAGATTTTCGAATCCGACGCAAAACTGACAGTTAATTGTAACGTTCAGAGCCTCTTAATGACGATGGAACACACAAATTGCGTCGCGATTCAATACATCGTCCAATAGCCGACTTGTCCCCAAGGGTCTATAGCTGCCTCGGGCACCTTATCGTCGTTCTCCTGTGAGTCTAGTTTTTCGAATCCGACGCAAAATTGGCAGTTAATTGTAACGTTCAGAGCCTCTTAATGACGATGGAACACACAAATTGCGTCGCGATTCAATACATCGTCCTCCAGCCGCCCTGTCTCCAAGGGCCTATTGCTGCCTCGGTCACCTTATGGTCGTTCTCCTGTGTGTCTAGTTTTTCGAATCCGACGCAAAACTGACAGTTAATTGTAACGTTCAGAGCCTCTTAATGACGATGGAACACACAAATTGCGTCGAGATTCAATACATCGTCCGACAGACGACCTGTCTCCAAGGGTCTATTGCTGCCTCGGGCACCTTATGGTCGTTCTCCTGTGAGTCTAGTTTTCCGAATACGACGCATAACTGACAGTTTATTGTAACGTTCAGAGCCTTTTAATGACGATAAAACACACAAATTGCGTCGCGATTCAATACATCGTCCTCCAGCCGAATTGTCTCCAAGGGTCTAGTGATTCCTCGGGCGCCTTATGGTCGTTCTCCTGTGAGTATAGATTTTCGAATCCGACGCAAAACTGACAGTTAATTGTAACGTTCAGAGCCTCTTAATGACGATGGAACACATAAATTGCGTCGCGATTCAATACATCGTCCTACAGCCGACCTGTCTCCAAGGGTCCCTTGCTGCATCGGGCACCTTATGGTCGTTCTCCTGTGAGTCTAGTTTTCCGAAAACGACGCAAAACTGACAGTTAATTGTAACTTTCTGAGCATCTTAATGACGATGGAACACACAAATTGCGTCGCGATTCAATACATCGTCCTCCAGCCGACTTGTCTCCAAGGGTCTAGTGCTGCCTCGGGCACCTTATGGTCGTTCTCCTGTGAGTCACGATTTTCGTATCCGACGCAAAACAGACAGTTAATTGTAACGTTCAGAGCCTCTTAATGACGATGGAACACACAAATTGCGTCGCGATTCAATACATCGTCCTACAGCCGACCTGTCTCCAAGGATCTCTTTCTGCCTCGGGCACCTTATGGTCGTTCTCCTGTGAGTCTAGTTTTTCGAATCCGACGCAAAACTGACAATTTATTGTATCGTTCAGAGCCTCTTAATGACGATGGAACACACAAATTGCGTCGAGATTCAATACATCGTCCTCCAGCCGGATTGTCTCCAAGGGTCTATTGCTGCCTCGGGCACCTTATGGTCGTTCTGCAGTGAGTCTAGTTTTCCGAATACGACGCATAACTTACAGTTAATTGTAACGTTCAGAGCCTGTTAATGACGATAAAACACAAAAATTGCGTCGCGATTCAATACATCGTCCTCCAGCCGAATTGTCTCCAAGGGTCTAGTGCTGCCTCGGGCGCCTTATGGTCGTTCTCCTGTGAGTATAGATTTTCGAATCCGACGCAAAACTGACAGTTAATTGTAACGTTCAGAGCCTCTTAATGACGATGGAACACACAAATTGCGTCGCGATTCAATACATCGTCCTACAGCCGACCTGTCTCCAAGAGTCTCTTGCTGCCTCGGGCACCTTATGGTCGTTCTCCTGTGAGTCTAGTTTTCCGAAAACGACGCAAAACTGACAGTTAATTGTAACGTTCAGAGCCTGATAATGATGATGGAACACACAATTTGCGTCGCGATTCAATACATCGTCCTCCAGCCAACTTGTCTCCGAGTTAGTATTGCTGCCCCGGGCACCTTTTGGTCGTTCTCCTATGAGTCTAGTTTTTCGAATCCTTCGCAAAACTGAGAGTTAATTGTAACGTTCAGAGCCTCTTAATGACTATGAAACACGCAAATTGCGTCGCGATTCAATACATCGTCCTACAGCCGACCGCTCTCCAAGGGTCTCTTGCTGCCTCGGGCACCTTATGGTCGATCTCCTGTGAGTCTAGATTTTCGAATCCGACGCAAAACTGACAGTTAATTGTAACGTTCAGAGCCTCTTAATGACGATGGAACACAGAAATTGCGTCGCGATTCAATACATCGTCCACCAGCCGACTTGTCTCCAAGGGTCTATAGCTGCCTCGGGCACCTTATCGTCGTTCTCCTGTGAGTCTAGTTTTTCGAATCCGACGCAAAACTGACAGTTAATCGTAACGTTCAGAGCCTCTTAATGACGATGGAACACACAAATTGCGTCGCGAATCAATACATCTTCCTCCAGCCGAATTGTCTCCAAAGGTCTAGTGCTGCCTCGGGCACCTTATGGTCGTTCTCCTGTGTGTCTAGTTTTTCGAATCCGACGCAAAACTGACAGTTAATTGTAACGTTCAGAGCCTCTTAATGACGATGGAACACACAAATTGCGTCGAAATTAAATACATCGTCCGATAGCCAACCTGTCTCCAAGGGTCTATTGCTGCCTCGGGCACCTTATGGTCGTTCTGCTGTGAGTCTAGTTTTCCGAATACGACGCATAACTGACAGTTAATTGTAACGTTCAGAGCCTCTTAATGACGATGGAACACACAAATTGCGTCGCGATTCAATACATCGTCCTCCTGCCAACTTGTCTCCGAGGTACTATTGCTGCCCCGGGCACCTTTTGTTCGTTCTCCTAGGAGTGTAGTTTTTCGAATCCGGCGCAAAACTGACAGTTAATTGTAACGTTCAGAGCCTCTTAATGACGATGGACACACAAATTGCGTCGCGAATCAATACATCGTCCTCCAGCCGAATTGTCTCCAAGGGTCTAGTGCTGCCTCGGGCACCTCATGGTCGATCTCCTGTGAGTCTAGATTTTCGAATCCGACGCAAAACTGACAGTTAATTGTAACGTTCAGAGCCTCTTAATGACGATGGAACACAGAAATTGCGTCGCAATTCAATACTTCGTCCACCAGCCGACTTGTCTCCAAGGGTCTATAGCTGCCTCGGCCACCTTATCGTCATTCTCCTGTGAGTCTAGTATTTCGAATCCGACTTAAAACTGACAGTTAATTGTAACGTTCAGAGCCTCTTAATGACGATGGAACACACAAATTGCGTCGCGATTCAATACATAGTCCTCCAACCGCCCTGTCTCCAAGGGTCTAGTGCTGCCTCGGTCACCTTATGGTCGTTCTCCTGCGTGTCTAGTTTTTCGAATCCGACGCAAATCTGACAGTTAATTGTAACGTTCAGAGCCTCTTAATGACGATGGAACACACAAATTGCGTCGCGATTCAATACATCGTCCTCCATCCGACTTGTCTCCAAGGGTCTAGTGCTGCCTCGTGCACCTTATGGTCGTTCTCCTGTGAGTCTAGATTTTCGAATCCGACGCAAAACTGACAGTTAATTGTAACGTTCAGAGCCTCTTAATGACGATGGAACACACAAATTGCGTCGCAATTCAATACATCGTCCAACAGACGACCTGTCTCCAAGGGTCTATTGCTGCCTCGGGCACCTTATGGTCGTTCTGCTGTGAGTCTAGTTTTCCGAATACGACGCATAACTGACAGTTAATTGTAACATTCAGAGCCTGTTAATGACGATAATACACACAAATTGCGTCGCGATTCAATACATCGTCCTCCAGCCGAATTGTCTCCAAGGGTCTAGTGCTCCCTCGGGCGCCTTATGGTCGTTGTCCTGTGAGTATAGATTTTCGAATCCGACGCAAAACTGACAGTTAATTGTAACGGTCAGAGTCTCTTAATGACGATGGAACACACAAATTGCGTCGCGATTCAATACATCGTCCTACAGCCGACCTGTCTCCAAGGGTCCCTTGCTGCCTCGGGCACCTTATGGTCGTTCTCCTGTGAGTCTAGTTTTCCGAAAATGACGCAAAACTGACAAATAATTGTAACTTTCAGAGCATCTTAATGACGATGGAACACACAAATTGCGTCGCGATTCAATACATCGTCCTCCAGCCGACTTGTCTCCAAGGGTCTAGTGTTGCCTCGGGCACCTTATGGTCGTTCTCCTGTGATTCACGATTTTCGAATCCGACTCAAAACAGACAGTTAATTGTAACGTTCAGAGCCTCTTAATGACGATGAAACACACAAATTGCGTCGCGATTCAGTACATCGTCCTACAGCCGACCTGTCTCCAAGGGTCCCTTCCTGCATCGGGCACCTTATGGTCGTTCTCCTGTGAGTCTAGTTTTCCGAAAACGACGCAAAACTGACAGTTAATTGTAACTTTCTGAGCATCTTAATGACGATGGAACACACAAATTGCGTCGCGATTCAATACATCGTCCTCCAGCCGAATTGTCTCCAAGGGTCTAGTGCTGCCTCGGGCGCCTTATGGTCGTTCTCCTGTGAGTATAGATTTTCGAATCCGACGCAAAACTGACAGTTAATTGTAACGTTCAGAGCCTCTTAATGACGATGGAACACACAAATTGCGTCGCGATTCAATACATCGTCCTACAGCCGACCTGTCTCCAAGAGTCTCTTGCTGCCTCGGGCACCTTATGGTCGTTCTCCTGTGAGTCTAGTTTTTCGAATCCGACGCAAAACTGACAGTTAATTGTAACGTTCAGAGCCTGTTAATGACGATGGAACGCACAAATTGCGAAGCGATTCAATACAACGTCCTCCAGCCGACTTGTCTCCGAGGTACTATTGCTGCCCCGAGCACCTTTTGGTCGTTCTCCTAGGAGTGTAGTTTTTCGAATCCGGCGCAAAACTGACAGTTAATTGTAACGTTTGGAGCCTCTTAATGACGATGGAACACACAAATTGCGTTGCGATTCAATACATCGTCCTCCAGCCGCCCTGTCTCCAAGGGCCTATTGCTGCCTCGGTCACCTTATGGTCGTTCTCCTGTGTGTCTAGTTTTTCGAATCCGACGCAAAACTGACAGTTAATTGTAACGTTCAGAGCCTCTTAATGACGATGGAACACACAAATTGCGTCGAGATTCAATACATCGTCCGACAGACGACCTGTCTCCAAGGGTCTATTGCTGCCTCGGGCACCTTATGGTCGTTCTCCTGTGAGTCTAGTTTTCCGAATACGACGCATAACTGACAGTTTATTGTAACGTTCAGAGCCTTTTAATGACGATAAAACACACAAATTGCGTCGCGATTCAATACATCGTCCTCCAGCCGAATTGTCTCCAAGGGTCTAGTGATTCCTCGGGCGCCTTATGGTCGTTCTCCTGTGAGTATAGATTTTCGAATCCGACGCAAAACTGACAGTTAATTGTAACGTTCAGAGCCTCTTAATGACGATGGAACACATAAATTGCGTCGCGATTCAATACATCGTCCTACAGCCGACCTGTCTCCAAGGGTCCCTTGCTGCATCGGGCACCTTATGGTCGTTCTCCTGTGAGTCTAGTTTTCCGAAAACGACGCAAAACTGACAGTTAATTGTAACTTTCTGAGCATCTTAATGACGATGGAACACACAAATTGCGTCGCGATTCAATACATCGTCCTCCAGCCGACTTGTCTCCAAGGGTCTAGTGCTGCCTCGGGCACCTTATGGTCGTTCTCCTGTGAGTCACGATTTTCGTATCCGACGCAAAACAGACAGTTAATTGTAACGTTCAGAGCCTCTTAATGACGATGGAACACACAAATTGCGTCGCGATTCAATACATCGTCCTACAGCCGACCTGTCTCCAAGGATCTCTTTCTGCCTCGGGCACCTTATGGTCGTTCTCCTGTGAGTCTAGTTTTTCGAATCCGACGCAAAACTGACAATTTATTGTATCGTTCAGAGCCTCTTAATGACGATGGAACACACAAATTGCGTCGAGATTCAATACATCGTCCTCCAGCCGGATTGTCTCCAAGGGTCTATTGCTGCCTCGGGCACCTTATGGTCGTTCTGCAGTGAGTCTAGTTTTCCGAATACGACGCATAACTTACAGTTAATTGTAACGTTCAGAGCCTGTTAATGACGATAAAACACAAAAATTGCGTCGCGATTCAATACATCGTCCTCCAGCCGAATTGTCTCCAAGGGTCTAGTGCTGCCTCGGGCGCCTTATGGTCGTTCTCCTGTGAGTATAGATTTTCGAATCCGACGCAAAACTGACAGTTAATTGTAACGTTCAGAGCCTCTTAATGACGATGGAACACACAAATTGCGTCGCGATTCAATACATCGTCCTACAGCCGACCTGTCTCCAAGAGTCTCTTGCTGCCTCGGGCACCTTATGGTCGTTCTCCTGTGAGTCTAGTTTTCCGAAAACGACGCAAAACTGACAGTTAATTGTAACGTTCAGAGCCTGATAATGATGATGGAACACACAATTTGCGTCGCGATTCAATACATCGTCCTCCAGCCAACTTGTCTCCGAGTTAGTATTGCTGCCCCGGGCACCTTTTGGTCGTTCTCCTATGAGTCTAGTTTTTCGAATCCTTCGCAAAACTGAGAGTTAATTGTAACGTTCAGAGCCTCTTAATGACTATGAAACACGCAAATTGCGTCGCGATTCAATACATCGTCCTACAGCCGACCGCTCTCCAAGGGTCTCTTGCTGCCTCGGGCACCTTATGGTCGATCTCCTGTGAGTCTAGATTTTCGAATCCGACGCAAAACTGACAGTTAATTGTAACGTTCAGAGCCTCTTAATGACGATGGAACACAGAAATTGCGTCGCGATTCAATACATCGTCCACCAGCCGACTTGTCTCCAAGGGTCTATAGCTGCCTCGGGCACCTTATCGTCGTTCTCCTGTGAGTCTAGTTTTTCGAATCCGACGCAAAACTGACAGTTAATCGTAACGTTCAGAGCCTCTTAATGACGATGGAACACACAAATTGCGTCGCGAATCAATACATCTTCCTCCAGCCGAATTGTCTCCAAAGGTCTAGTGCTGCCTCGGGCACCTTATGGTCGTTCTCCTGTGTGTCTAGTTTTTCGAATCCGACGCAAAACTGACAGTTAATTGTAACGTTCAGAGCCTCTTAATGACGATGGAACACACAAATTGCGTCGAAATTAAATACATCGTCCGATAGCCAACCTGTCTCCAAGGGTCTATTGCTGCCTCGGGCACCTTATGGTCGTTCTGCTGTGAGTCTAGTTTTCCGAATACGACGCATAACTGACAGTTAATTGTAACGTTCAGAGCCTCTTAATGACGATGGAACACACAAATTGCGTCGCGATTCAATACATCGTCCTCCTGCCAACTTGTCTCCGAGGTACTATTGCTGCCCCGGGCACCTTTTGTTCGTTCTCCTAGGAGTGTAGTTTTTCGAATCCGGCGCAAAACTGACAGTTAATTGTAACGTTCAGAGCCTCTTAATGACGATGGACACACAAATTGCGTCGCGAATCAATACATCGTCCTCCAGCCGAATTGTCTCCAAGGGTCTAGTGCTGCCTCGGGCACCTCATGGTCGATCTCCTGTGAGTCTAGATTTTCGAATCCGACGCAAAACTGACAGTTAATTGTAACGTTCAGAGCCTCTTAATGACGATGGAACACAGAAATTGCGTCGCAATTCAATACTTCGTCCACCAGCCGACTTGTCTCCAAGGGTCTATAGCTGCCTCGGCCACCTTATCGTCATTCTCCTGTGAGTCTAGTATTTCGAATCCGACTTAAAACTGACAGTTAATTGTAACGTTCAGAGCCTCTTAATGACGATGGAACACACAAATTGCGTCGCGATTCAATACATAGTCCTCCAACCGCCCTGTCTCCAAGGGTCTAGTGCTGCCTCGGTCACCTTATGGTCGTTCTCCTGCGTGTCTAGTTTTTCGAATCCGACGCAAATCTGACAGTTAATTGTAACGTTCAGAGCCTCTTAATGACGATGGAACACACAAATTGCGTCGCGATTCAATACATCGTCCTCCATCCGACTTGTCTCCAAGGGTCTAGTGCTGCCTCGTGCACCTTATGGTCGTTCTCCTGTGAGTCTAGATTTTCGAATCCGACGCAAAACTGACAGTTAATTGTAACGTTCAGAGCCTCTTAATGACGATGGAACACACAAATTGCGTCGCAATTCAATACATCGTCCAACAGACGACCTGTCTCCAAGGGTCTATTGCTGCCTCGGGCACCTTATGGTCGTTCTGCTGTGAGTCTAGTTTTCCGAATACGACGCATAACTGACAGTTAATTGTAACATTCAGAGCCTGTTAATGACGATAATACACACAAATTGCGTCGCGATTCAATACATCGTCCTCCAGCCGAATTGTCTCCAAGGGTCTAGTGCTCCCTCGGGCGCCTTATGGTCGTTGTCCTGTGAGTATAGATTTTCGAATCCGACGCAAAACTGACAGTTAATTGTAACGGTCAGAGTCTCTTAATGACGATGGAACACACAAATTGCGTCGCGATTCAATACATCGTCCTACAGCCGACCTGTCTCCAAGGGTCCCTTGCTGCCTCGGGCACCTTATGGTCGTTCTCCTGTGAGTCTAGTTTTCCGAAAATGACGCAAAACTGACAAATAATTGTAACTTTCAGAGCATCTTAATGACGATGGAACACACAAATTGCGTCGCGATTCAATACATCGTCCTCCAGCCGACTTGTCTCCAAGGGTCTAGTGTTGCCTCGGGCACCTTATGGTCGTTCTCCTGTGATTCACGATTTTCGAATCCGACTCAAAACAGACAGTTAATTGTAACGTTCAGAGCCTCTTAATGACGATGAAACACACAAATTGCGTCGCGATTCAGTACATCGTCCTACAGCCGACCTGTCTCCAAGGGTCTCTTGCTGCCACGGGCACCTAATGGTCGTTCTCCTGTGAGTCTAGTTTTTCGAATCCGACGCAAAACTGACAGTTAATTGTAACGTTCAGAGCCTCTTAATGACGATGGAACACACAAATTGCGTCGCGAATTAATACATCGTCCTCCAGCCGAATTGTCTCCAAGGGTCTAGTGCTGCCTCGGGCACCTTATGGTCGATCTCCTGTGAGTCTAGATTTTCGAGTCCGACGCAAAACTGACAGTTAATTGTAACGTTCAGAGCCTCTTAATGACTATGGAACACAGAAATTGCGTCGCGATTCAATACATCGTCCACCAGCCGACTTGTCTCCAAGCGTCTATAGCTGCCTCGGGCACCTTAACGTCGTTCTCCTGTGAGTCTAGTTTTTCGAATCCGACGCAAAACTGACAGTTATTTGTAACTTTCAGAGCCTCTTAATGATGATGGAACACACAAATTGCGTCGCGATTCAATACATCTTCCGACAGAGGCCCTGTCTCCATGGGTCAATTGCTGCCTCGGTCACCTTATGGTCGTTCTCCTGTGTGTTTAGTTTTTCGAATCCGACGGAAATCTGACAGTTAATTGTAACGTTCAGAGCCTCTTAATGACGATGGAACACACAAATTGCGTCGAAATTCAATACATCCTCCGACAGCCGATCTGTCTCCAAGGGTCTATTGCTGCCTCGGGCACCTTATGGTCGATCTCCTGTGAGTCTAGTTTTCCGAATACGACGCATAACTGACAGTTAATTGTAACGTTCAGAGCCTGTTAATGACTATGGATCAGACAAATTGCGTCGCGATTCAATACATCGTCCTCCAGCCGACTTGTCTCCAAGGTTCTAGTGCTGCCTCGGGCACCTTATGGTCGTTCTCCTGTGAGTCTAGTTTTTCGAATCCGACGCAAAACTGACAGTTAATCGTAACGTTCAGAGCCTCTTAATGACGATGGAACACACAAATTGCGTCGCGAATCAATACATCTTCCTCCAGCCGAATTGTCTCCAAAGGTCTAGTGCTGCCTCGGGCACCTTATGGTCGTTCTCCTGTGTGTCTAGCTTTTCGAATCCGACGCAAAACTGACAGTTAATTGTAACGTTCAGAGCCTCTTAATGACGATGGAACACACAAATTGCGTCGAAATTCAATACATCGTCCGATAGCCAACCAGTCTCCAAGGGTCTATTGCTGCCTCGGGCACCTTATGGTCGTTCTGCTGTGAGTCTAGTTTTCCGAATACGACGCATAACTGACAGTTAATTGTAACGTTCAGAGCCTGTTAATGACGATGGAACACACAAATTGCGTCGCGATTCAATACATCGTCCTCCAGCCAACTTGTCTCCGAGGTACTATTGCTGCCCCGGGCACATTTTGTTCGTTCTCCTAGGAGTGTAGTTTTTCGAATCCGGCGCAAAACTGATTGTTAATTGTAACGTTCAGAGCCTCTTAATGACGATGGACACACAAATTGCGTCGCGAATCAATACATCGTCCTCCAGCCGAATTGTCTCCAAGGGTCTAGTGCTGCCTCGGGCACCTCATGGTCGATCTCCTGTGAGTCTAGATTTTCGAATCCGACGCAAAACTGACAGTTAATTGTAACGTTCAGAGCCTCTTAATGACGATGGAACACAGAAATTGCGTCGCAATTCAATACATCGTCCACCAGCCGACTTGTCTCCAAGGGTCTATAGCTGCCTCGGCCACCTTATCGTCATTCTCCTGTGAGTCTAGTATTTCGAATCCGACTTAAAACTGACAGTTAATTGTAACGTTCAGAGCCTCTTAATGACGATGGAACACACAAATTGCGTCGCGATTCAATACATCGTCCTCCAACCGCCCTGTCTCCAAGGGTCTAGTGCTGCCTCGGTCACCTTATGGTCGTTCTCCTGTGTGTCTAGTTTTTCGAATCCGACGCAAATCTGACAGTTAATTGTAACGTTCAGAGCCTCTTAATGACGATGGAACACACAAATTGCGTCGCGATTCAATACATCGTCCTCCATCCGACTTGTCTCCAAGGGTCTAGTGCTGCCTCGTGCACCTTATGGTCGTTCTCCTGTGAGTCTAGATTTTCGAATCCGACGCAAAACTGACAGTGAATTGTAACGTTCAGAGCCTCTTAATGACAATGAAACACACAAATTGCGTCGCGAATCAATACATCGTCCTCCAGCCGACTTGTCTCCAAGGGTCTATTGCTGCCTCGGGCACCTTATGGTCGTTCTCCTGTGAGTCTAGTTTTTCGAATCCGACGCAAAACTGACAGTTAATTGTAACGTTCAGAGCCTCTTAATGACGATGGAACACACAAATTGCGTCGCGATTCAATACATCGTCCACCAGCCGACTTGTCTGCAAGGGACTATAGCTGCCTCGGGCACCTTATCGTCGTTCTCCTGTGAGTCTAGTTTTTCGAATCCGACGCAAAACTGACAGTTAATTGTAACGTTCAGAGCCTCTTAATGACGATGGAACACACAAATTGCGTCGCGATTCAATACATCGTCCTCCAGCCGCCCTGTCTCCAAGGGTCTATTGCTGCCTCGGTCACCTTATGGTCGTTCTCCTGTGTGTCTAGTTTTTCGAATCCGACGCAAAACTGACAGTTAATTGTAACGTTCGGAGCCTCTTAATGACGATGGAACACACAAATTGCGTCGAGATTCAATACATCGTCCGACAGTCGACCTGTCTCCAAGGTTCTATTGCTGCCTCGGGCACCTTATGGTCGTTCTCCTGTGAGTCTAGTTTTCCGAATACGACGCATAACTGACAGTTAATTGAAACGTTCAGAGCCTGTTAATGACGATAAAACACACAAATTGCTTCGCGATTCAATACATCGTCCTCCAGCCGAATTGTCTCCAAGGGTCTAGTGATTCCTCGGGCGCCTTATGGTCGTTCTCCTGTGAGTATAGATTTTCGAAGCCGACGCAAAACTGACAGTTAATTGTAACGTTCAGAGCCTCTTAATGACGATGGAACAAATAAATTGCGTCGCGATTCAATACATCGTCCTACAGCCGACTTTTCTCCGAGGTACTATTGCTGCATCGGACACCTTATGGTCGTTCTTCTGTGAGTCTAGTTTTCCGAAAACGACGCAAAACTGACAGTTAATTGTAACTTTCAGAGCATCTTAATGACGATGGAACACACAAATTGCGTCGCGATTCAATACATCGTCCTACAGCCGACCTGTCTCCAAGGGACTCTTTCTGCCTCGGGCACCTTATGGTCGTTCTCCTGTGAGTCAAGTTTTTCGAATCCGACGCAAAACTGACAGTTAATTGTAACGTTCAGAGCCTCTTAATGACGATGGAACACACAAATTGCGTCGCGAATTAATACATCGTCCTCCAGCCGAATTGTCTCCAAGGGTCTAGTGCTGCCTCGGGCACCTTATGGTCGATCTCCTGTGAGTCTAGATTTTCGAGTCCGACGCAAAACTGACAGTTAATTGTAACGTTCAGTGCCTCTTAATGACGATGGAACACACAAATTGCGTCGCGATTCAATACATCGTCCACCAGCCGACTTGTCTCCAAGCGTCTATAGCTGCCTCGGGCACCTTATCGTCGTTCTCCTGTGAGTCTAGTTTTTCGAATCCGACGCAAAACTGACAGTGAATTGTAACGTTCAGAGCCTCTTAATGACGATGGAACACACAAATTGCGTAGCGATTCAATACATCGTCCTACAGCCGACCTGTCTCCAAGGGTCTCTTGCTGCCTCGGGCACCTAATGGTCGTTCTCCTGTGAGTCTAGTTTTCCGAAAACGACGCAAAACTGACACTTAATTGTAACTTTCAGAGCATCTTAATGACGATGGAACACACAAATTGCGTCGCGATTCAATACATCGTCCTCCAGCCGACTTGTCTCCAAGGGTCTAGTGCTGCCTCGGGCACCTTTTGGTCGTTCTCCTATGAGTCTAGTTTTTCGAATCCGGCGCAAAACTGAGAGTTAATTGTAACGTTCAGAGCCTCTTAATGACGATGGAACACAAAAATTGCGTCGCGATTCAATACATCGTCCTCCAGCCGACTTGTCTCCAAGGGTCTAGTGCTGCCTCGGTCGTTCTCCTGTGAGTCTAGATTTTCGAATCCGACGAAAAACTGACAGTGAATTGTAACGTTCAGAGCCTCTTAATGACTATGAAACACGCAAATTGCGTCGCGATTCAATACATCGTCCTACAGCCGACCTCTCTCCAAGGGTCTCTTGCTGCCTCGGGCACCTTATGGTCGATCTCCTGTGAGTCTAGATTTTCGAATCCGACGCAAAACTGACAGTTAATTGTAACGTTCACAGCCTCTTAATGACGATGGAACACAGAAATTGCGTCGCGCTTCAATACATCGTCCACCAGCCGACTTGTGTCCAAGGGTCTATAGCTGCCTCGGGCACCTTATCGTCGTTCTCCTGTGAGTCTAGTTTTTCGAATCCGACGCAAAACTAACAGTTAATTGTAACGTTCAGAGCCTCTTAATGACGATGGAACACACAAATTGCGTCGCGATTCAATACATCGTCCTTCAGCCGACCTGTCTCCAAGGGTCTATTGCTGCCTCGGTCACCTTGTGGTCGTTCTCCTGTGTGTCTAGTTTTTCGAATCCGACGCAAAACTGACAGTTAATTGTGACGTTCAGAGTCTCTTAATGACGATGGAACACACAAATTGCGACGAGATTCAATACATCGTCCGACAGACGACCTGTCTCCAAGGGTCTATTGCTGCCTCGGGCACCTTATGGTCGTTCTGCTGTAAGTCTAGTTTTCCGAATACGACGCATAACTGACAGTTAATTGTAACATTCAGAGCCTGTTAATGACGATAATACACACAAATTGCGTCGCGATTCAATATATCGTCCTCCAGCCGAATTGTCTCCAAGGGTCTAGTGCTTCCTCGGGCGCCTTATGGTCGTTCTCCTGTGAGTATAGATTTTCGAATCCGACGCAAAACTGACAGTTAATTGTAACGTTCAGAGCCTCTTAATGACGATGGAACACATAAATTGCGTCGCGATTCAATACATCGTCCTACAGCCGACCTGTCTCCAAGGTTCCCTTGCTGCCTCGGGCACCTTATGGTCGTTCTGCTGTGAGTCTAGTTTTCCGAAAACGACGCAAAACTGACAGTTAATTGTAACTTTCAGAGCCTCTTATGACGATGGAACACACAAATTGCGTCGAGATTCAATACATCGTCCTCCAGCCGACTTGTCTCCAAGGGTCTAGTGCTTTCTCGGGCACCTTATGGTCGTTCTCCTGTGATTCACGATTTTCGAATCCGACTCAAAACAGACAGTTAATTGTAACGTTCAGAGCCTCTTAATGACGATGAAACACACAAATTGCGTCGCGATTCAATACATCGTCCTACAGCCGACCTGTCTCCAAGGGTCTCTTGCTGCCTCGGGCACCTTATGGTCGTTCTCCTGTGAGTCTAGTTTTTCGAATCCGACGCAAAACTGACAGTTAATTGTAACGTTCAGAGCCTGTTAATGACGATGGAACACACAAATTGCGTCGCGAATTAATACATCGTCCTCCAGCCGGATTGTCTCCAAGGGTCTAGTGCTGCCTCGGGCACCTTATGGTCGATCTCCTGTGAGTCTAGATTTTCGAGTCCGACGCAAAACTGACAGTTAATTGTAACGTTCAGAGCCTCTTAATGACGATGGAACACAGAAATTGCGTCGCGATTCAATACAACGTCCACCAGCCGACTTGTCTCCAAGCGTCTATAGCTGCCTCGGGCACCTAAACGTCGTTCTCCTGTGAATCTAGTTTTTCGAATCCGACGCAAAACTGACAGTTATTTGTAACGTTCAGAGCCCCATAATGATGATGGAACACACAAATTGCGTCGCGATTCAATACATCGTCCGACAGACGCCCTGTCTCCAAGGGTCTATTGCTGCCTCGGTCACCTTATGGTCGTTCTCCTGTGTGTCTAGTTTTTCGAATCCGACGGAAATCTAACAGTTAATTGTAATGTTCAGCCTCATAATGACGATGGAACACACAATTTGCGTGAAATTCAATACATCCTCCGACAGCCGATCTGTCTCCAAGGGTCTATTCCTGCATCGGGCACCTTATGGTCGATCTCCTGTGAGTCTAGTTTTCCGAATACGACACATAACTGACAGTTAATTGTAACGTTCAGAGCCTGTTAATGACGATGGAACAGACAAATTGCGTCGCGATTCAATACATCGTCCTCCAGCCGACTTGTCTCCGAGGTACTATTGCTGCCCCGGGCACCTATTGGTCGTTCTCCTAGGAGTGTAGTTTTTCGAATCCGGCGCAAAACTGACAGTTAATTGTAACGTTCAGAGCCTCTTAATGACGATGGAACACACAAATTGCGTCGCGATTCAATACATCGTCCTCCAGCCGACTTGTCTCCAAGGGTCTATTGCTGCCTCGGGCACCTTATGGTCGTTCTCCTGTGAGTCTAGATTATCGAATCCGACGCAAAACTGACAGTTAATTGTAACGTTCAGAGCCTCTTAATGACGATGGAACACACAAATTGCGTCGCGATTCAATACATCGTCCTCCAGCCGACTTGTCTCCAAGGGTCTAGTGCTGCCTCGGGCACCTTATGGTCGTTCACCTGTGAGTCACGATTTTCGAATCCGACGCAAAACAGACAGTTAATTGTAACGTTCAGAGCCTCTTAATGACGATGGAACACACAAATTGCGTCGCGATCCAATACATCGTCCTACAGCCGACCTGTCTCCAAGGGTCTCTTGCTGCCTCGGGCACCTTATGGTCGTTCTCCTGTGAGTCTAGTTTTTCGAATCCGACGCAAAACTGACAGTTAATCGTAACGTTCAGAGCCTCTTAATGACGATGGAACACACAAATTGCGTCGCGATTCAATACATCGTCCTCCAGCCGAATTGTCTCCAAGGGTCAAGTGCTGCCTCGAGCACCTTATGGTCGATCTCCTGTGAGTTTAGATTTTCGAATCCGACGCAAAACTGACAGTTAATTGTAACGTTCAGAGCCTCTTAATGACGATGGAACACACAAATTGCGTCGCGATTCAGTACATCGTCCACCAGCCGACTTGTCTCCAAGGGTCTATAGCTGCCTCGGGCAACTTATCGTCGTTCTCCTGTGAGTCTAGTTTTTCGAATCCGACGCAAAACTGACAGTTAGTTGTAAAGTTCAGAGCCTCTTAATGACGATGGAACACACAAATTGCGTCGCGATTCAATACATCGTCCTACAGCCGCCCTGTCTCCATGGGTCTATTGCTGCCTCGGCCACCTTATGGTCGTTCTCCTGTGTGTCTAGTTTTTCGAATCCAACGCAAAACTGACAGTTAATTGTAACGTTCAGAGCCTCTTAATGACGATGGAACACACAAATTGCATCGAGATTATACATCGTCCGACAGCCGACCTGTCTCCAAGGGTCTATTGCTGCCTCGGGCACCTTATGGTCGTTCTGCTGTGAGTCTAGTTTTCCGAATACGACGCATAACTTAAAGTTAATTGTAACGTTCAGAGCCTGTTAATGACGATAAAACACACAAACTGCGTCGCGATTCAATACATCGTCCTCCAGCCGACTTCTCTCCGTGGTACTATTGCTGCCCCGGGCACCTTTTGGTCGTTCTCCTAGGAGTGTAGTTTTTCGAATCCGGCGCAAAACTGACAGTTAATTGTAACGTTCAGAGCCTCTCAATGACGATGGAACACACAAATTGCGTCGCGATTCAATACATCGTCCTCCAGCCGACTTGTCTCCAAGGGTCTAGTGCTGCCTCGGGCACCTTATGGTCGTTCTCCTGTGAGTCTAGGTTTTCGAATCCGACGCAAAACTGACAGTTAATTGTAACGTTCAGAGCCTCTTATTGACGATGGAACACATAAATTGCGTCGCGATTCAATACATCGTCCTCCAGCCGAATTGTCTCCAAGGGTGTAGTGCTGCCTCGGGCGCCTTATGGTCGATCTCCTGTTAGTATAGATTTTCGAATCCGACGCGAAACTGACAGTTAATTGTAACGTTCAGAGCCTCTTAATGACGATGGAACACACAAATTGCGTCGCGATTCAGTACATCGTCCACCAGCCGACTTGTCTCCAAGGGTCTATAGCTGCCTCGGGCAACTTATCGTCGTTCTCCTGTGAGTCTAGTTTTTCGAATCCGACGCAAAACTGACAGTTAGTTGTAACGTTCAGAGCCTCTTAATGACGATGGAACACACAAATTGCGTCGCGATTCAATACATCGTCCTACAGCCGCCCTGTCTCCATGGGTCTATTGCTGCCTCGGCCACCTTATGGTCGTTCTCCTGAGTGTCTAGTTTTTCGAATCCGACGCAAAACTGATAGTTAATTGTAACGTTCAGAGCCTCTTAATGACGATGGAACACACAAATTGCATCGAGATTATACATCGTCCGACAGCCGACCTGTCTGCAAGGGTCTATTGCTGCCTCGGGCACCTTATGGTCGTTCTGCTGTGAGTCTAGTTTTCCGAATACGACGCATAACTTACAGTTAATTGTAACGTTCAGAGCCTGTTAATGACGATAAAACACACAAACTGGGTCGCGATTCAATACATCGTCCTCCAGCCGACTTCTCTCCGTGGTACTATTGCTGCCCCGGGCACCTTTTGGTCGTTCTCCTAGGAGTGTAGTTTTTCGAATCCGGCGCAAAACTGACAGTTAATTGTAACGTTCAGAGCCTCTCAATGACGATGGAACACACAAATTGCGTCGCGATTCAATACATCGTCCTCCAGCCGACTTGTCTCCAAGGGTCTAGTGCTGCCTCGGGCACCTTATGGTCGTTCTCCTGTGAGTCTAGGTTTTCGAATCCGACGCAAAACTGACAGTTAATTGTAACGTTCAGAGCCTCTTATTGACGATGGAACACATAAATTGCGTCGCGATTCAATACATCGTCCTCCAGCCGAATTGTCTCCAAGGGTGTAGTGCTGCCTCGGGCGCCTTATGGTCGATCTCCTGTTAGTATAGATTTTCGAATCCGACGCGAAACTGACAGTTAATTGTAACGTTCAGAGCCTCTTAATGACGATGGAACACACAAATTGCGTCGCGATTCAATACATCGTCCTACAGCCGACCGGTCTCCAAGGGTCTCTTGCTGCCTCGGGCACCTTATCGTCGTTCTCCTGTGAGTCTAGTTTTCCAAAATCGACGAAAACTGACAGTTAATTGTAACGGTCAGAGCCTGATAATGACGATGGAACACACAAATTGCGTCGCGATTCAATACATCGTCCTCCAGCCGACTTGTCTCCGAGTTAGTATTGCTGCCCCGGGCACCTTTTGGTCGTTCTCCTATGAGTCTAGTTTTCCGAATCCGGCGCAAAACTGAGAGTTAATTGTAACGTTCAGAGCCTCTTAATGACGATGGAACACACAAATTGCGTCGCGATTCAATACATCGTCCTCCAGCCGACTTGTCTCCAAGGGTCTAGTCCTGCCTCGGGCACCTTATGGTCGATCTCCTGTGAGTCTAGATTTTCGAATCCGACGCAAAACTGACAGTTAATTGTAAGGTTCAGAGCCTGTTAATGACGATGGAACACACAAATTGCGTCGCGATTCAATACATCGTCCTACAGCCGACCTGTCTCCAAGGTTCCCTTGCTGCCTCGGGCACCTTATGGTCGTTCTGCTGTGAGTCTAGTTTTCCGAAAACGACGCAAAACTGACAGTTAATTGTAACTTTCAGAGCCTCTTAATGACGATGGAACACACAAATTGCGTCGAGATTCAATACATCGTCCTCCAGCCGACTTGTCTCCAAGGGTCTAGTGCTTTCTCGGGCACCTTATGGTCGTTCTCCTGTGATTCACGATTTTCGAATCCGACTCAAAACAGACAGTTAATTGTAACGTTCAGAGCCTCTTAATGACGATGAAACACACAAATTGCGTCGCGATTCAATACATCGTCCTACAGCCGACCTGCCTCCAAGGGTCTCTTGCTGCCTCGGGCACCTTATGGTCGTTCTCCTGTGAGTCTAGTTTTTCGAATCCGACGCAAAACTGACAGTTAATTGTAACGTTCAGAGCCTCTTAATGACGATGGAACACACAAATTGCGTCGCGAATTAATACATCGTCCTCCAGCCGGACTGTCTCCAAGGGTCTAGTGCTGCCTCGGGCACCTTATGGTCGATCTCCTGTGAGTCTAGATTTTCGAGTCCGACGCAAAACTGACAGTTAATTGTAACGTTCAGAGCCTCTTAATGACGATGGAACACAGAAATTGCGTCGCGATTCAATACAACGTCCACCAGCCGACTTGTCTCCAAGCGTCTATAGCTGCCTCGGGCACCTAAACGTCGTTCTCCTGTGAATCTAGTTTTTCGAATCCGACGCAAAACTGACAGTTATTTGTAACGTTCGGAGCCCCATAATGATGATGGAACACACAAATTGCGTCGCGATTCAATACATCGTCCGACAGACGCCCTGTCTCCAAGGGTCTATTGCTGCCTCGGTCACCTTATGGTCGTTCTCCTGTGTGTCTAGTTTTTCGAATCCGACGGAAATCTGACAGTTAATTGTAATGTTCAGCCTCTTAATGACGATGGAACACACAATTTGCGTGAAATTCAATACATCCTCCGACAGCCGATCTGTCTCCAAGGGTCTATTCCTGCCTCGGGCACCTTATGGTCGATCTCCTGTGAGTCTAGTTTTCCGAATACGACGCATAACTGACAGTTAATTGTAACGTTCAGAGCCTGTTAATGACGATGGAACAGACAAATTGCGTCGCGATTCAATACATCGTCCTCCAGCCGACTTGTCTCCGAGGTACTATTGCTGCCCCGGGCACCTATTGGTCGTTCTCCTAGGAGTGTAGTTTTTCGAATCCGGCGCAAAACTGACAGTTAATTGTAACGTTCAGAGCCTCTTAATGACGATGGAACACACAAATTGCGTCGCGATTCAATACATCGTCCTCCAGCCGACTTGACTCCAAGGGTCTATTGCTGCCTCGGGCACCTTATGGTCGTTCTCCTGTGAGTCTAGATTTTCGAATCCGACGCAAAACTGACAGTTAATTGTAACGTTCAGAGCCTCTTAATGACGATGGAACACACAAATTGCGTCGTGATTCAATACATCGTCCTCCAGCCGACTTGTCTCCAAGGGTCTAGTGCTGCCTCGGGCACCTTATGGTCGTTCACCTGTGAGTCACGATTTTCGAATCCGACGCAAAACAGACAGTTAATTGTAACGTTCGGAGCCTCTTAATGACGATGGAACACACAAATTGCGTCGCGATCCAATACATCGTCCTACAGCCGACCTGTCTCCAAGGGTCTCTTGCTGCCTCGGGCACCTTATGGTCGTTCTCCTGTGAGTCTAGTTTTTCGAATCCGACGCAAAACTGACAGTTAATCGTAACGTTCAGAGCCTCTTAATGACGATGGAACACACAAATTGCGTCGCGATTCAATACATCGTCCTCCAGCCGAATTGTCTCCAAGGGTCTAGTGCTGCCTCGGGCACCTTATGGTCGATCTCCTGCGAGTTTAGATTTTCGAATCCGACGCAAAACTGACAGTTAATTGTAACGTTCAGAGCCTCTTAATGACGATGGAACACACAAATTGCGTCGCGATTCAGTACATCGTCCACCAGCCGACTTGTCTCCAAGGGTCTATAGCTGCCTCGGGCAACTTATCGTCGTTCTCCTGTGAGTCTAGTTTTTCGAATCCGACGCAAAACTGACAGTTAGTTGTAACGTTCAGAGCCTCTTAATGACGATGGAACACACAAATTGCGTCGCGATTCAATACTTCGTCCTACAGCCGCCCTGTCTCCATGGGTCTATTGCTGCCTCGGCCACCTTATGGTCGTTCTCCTGTGTGTCTAGTTTTTCGAATCCGACGCAAAACTGACAGTTAATTGTAACGTTCAGAGCCTCTTAATGACGATGGAACACACAAATTGCATCGAGATTATACATCGTCCGACAGCCGACCTGTCTCCAAGGGTCTATTGCTGCCTCGGGCACCTTATGGTCGTTCTGCTGTGAGTCTAGTTTTCCGAATACGACGCATAACTTAAAGTTAATTGTAACGTTCAGAGCCTGTTAATGACGATAAAACACACAAACTGCGTCGCGATTCAATACATCGTCCTCCAGCCGACTTCTCTCCGTGGTACTATTGCTGCCCCGGGCACCTTTTGGTCGTTCTCCTAGGAGTGTAGTTTTTCGAATCCGGCGCAAAACTGACAGTTAATTGTAACGTTCAGAGCCTCTCAATGACGATGGAACACACAAATTGCGTCGCGATTCAATACATCGTCCTCCAGCCGACTTGTCTCCAAGGGTCTAGTGCTGCCTCGGGCACCTTATGGTCGTTCTCCTGTGAGTCTAGGTTTTCGAATCCGACGCAAAACTGACAGTTAATTGTAACGTTCAGAGCCTCTTATTGACGATGGAACACATAAATTGCGTCGCGATTCAATACATCGTCCTCCAGCCGAATTGTCTCCAAGGGTGTAGTGCTGCCTCGGGCGCCTTATGGTCGATCTCCTGTTAGTATAGATTTTCGAATCCGACGCGAAACTGACAGTTAATTGTAACGTTCAGAGCCTCTTAATGACGATGGAACACACAAATTGCGTCGCGATTCAATACATCGTCCTACAGCCGACCGGTCTCCAAGGGTCTCTTGCTGCCTCGGGCACCTTATGGTCGTTCTCCTGTGAGTCTAGTTTTCCAAAATCGACGAAAACTGACAGTTAATTGTAACGGTCAGAGCCTGATAATGACGATGGAACACACAAATTGCGTCGCGATTCAATACATCGTCCTCCAGCCGACTTGTCTCCGAGTTAGTATTGCTGCCCCGGGCACCTTTTGGTCGTTCTCCTATGAGTCTAGTTTTCCGAATCCGGCGCAAAACTGAGAGTTAATTGTAACGTTCAGAGCCTCTTAATGACGATGGAACACACAAATTGCGTCGCGATTCAATACATCGTCCTCCAGCCGACTTGTCTCCAAGGGTCTAGTCCTGCCTCGGGCACCTTATGGTCGATCTCCTGTGAGTCTAGATTTTCGAATCCGACGCAAAACTGACAGTTAATTGTAAGGTTCAGAGCCTGTTAATGACGATGGAACACACAAATTGCGTCGCGATTCAATACATCGTCCTACAGCCGACCTGTCTCCAAGGTTCCCTTGCTGCCTCGGGCACCTTATGGTCGTTCTGCTGTGAGTCTAGTTTTCCGAAAACGACGCAAAACTGACAGTTAATTGTAACTTTCAGAGCCTCTTAATGACGATGGAACACACAAATTGCGTCGAGATTCAATACATCGTCCTCCAGCCGACTTGTCTCCAAGGGTCTAGTGCTTTCTCGGGCACCTTATGGTCGTTCTCCTGTGATTCACGATTTTCGAATCCGACTCAAAACAGACAGTTAATTGTAACGTTCAGAGCCTCTTAATGACGATGAAACACACAAATTGCGTCGCGATTCAATACATCGTCCTACAGCCGACCTGTCTCCAAGGGTCTCTTGCTGCCTCGGGCACCTTATGGTCGTTCTCCTGTGGGTCTAGTTTTTCGAGTCCGACGCAAAACTGACAGTTAATTGTAACGTTCAGAGCCTCTTAATGACGATGGAACACACAAATTGCGTCGCGAATTAATACATCGTCCTCCAGCCGGATTGTCTCCAAGGGTCTAGTGCTGCCTCGGGCACCTTATGGTCGATCTCCTGTGAGTCTAGATTTTCGAGTCCGACGCAAAACTGACAGTTAATTGTAACGTTCAGAGCCTCTTAATGACGATGGAACACAGAAATTGCGTCGCGATTCAATACAACGTCCACCAGCCGACTTGTCTCCAAGCGTCTATAGCTGCCTCGGGCACCTAAACGTCGTTCTCCTGTGAATCTAGTTTTTCGAATCCGACGCAAAACTGACAGTTATTTGTAACGTTCAGAGCCTCTTAATGACGATGGAACACACAAATTGCGTCGCGATTCAGTACATCGTCCACCAGCCGACTTGTCTCCAAGGGTCTATAGCTGCCTCGGGCAACTTATCGTCGTTCTCCTGTGAGTCTAGTTTTTCGAATCCAATGCAAAACTGACAGTTAATTGTAACGTTCAGAGCCTCTTAATGACGATGGAACACACAAATTGCGTCGCGATTCAGTACATCGTCCACCAGCCGACTTGTCTCCAAGGGTCTATAGCTGCCTCGGGCAACTTATCGTCGTTCTCCTGTGAGTCTAGTTTTTCGAATCCGACGCAAAACTGACAGTTAGTTGTAACGTTCAGAGCCTCTTAATGAGGATGGAACACACAAATTGCGTCGCGATTCAATACATCGTCCTACAGCCGCCCTGTCTCCATGGGTCTATTGCTGCCTCGGCCACCTTATGGTCGTTCTCCTGTGTGTCTAGTTTTTCGAATCCGACGCAAAACTGACAGTTAATTGTAACGTTCGGAGCCTCTTAATGACGATGGAACACACAAATTGCATCGAGATTATACATCGTCCGACAGCCGACCTGTCTCCAAGGGTCTATTGCTGCCTCGGGCACCTTATGGTCGTTCTGCTGTGAGTCTAGTTTTCCGAATACGACGCATAACTTACAGTTCATTGTAACGTTCAGAGCCTGTTAATGACGATAAAACACACAAACTGGGTCGCGATTCAATACATCGTCCTCCAGCCGAATTGTCTCCAAGGGTGTAGTGCTGCCTCGGGCGCCTTATGGTCGATCTCCTGTTAGTATAGATTTTCGAATCCGACGCGAAACTGACAGTTAATTGTAACGTTCAGAGCCTCTTAATGACGATGGAACACACAAATTGCGTCGCGATTCAATACATCGTCCTACAGCCGACCGGTCTCCAAGGGTCTCTTGCTGCCTCGGGCACCTTATGGTCGTTCTCCTGTGAGTCTAGTTTTCCAAAATCGACGAAAACTGACAGTTAATTGTAACGGTCAGAGCCTGATAATGACGATGGAACACACAAATTGCGTCGCGATTCAATACATCGTCCTCCAGCCGACTTGTCTCCGAGTTAGTATTGCTGCCCCGGGCACCTTTTGGTCGTTCTCCTATGAGTCTAGTTTTCCGAATCCGGCGCAAAACTGAGAGTTAATTGTAACGTTCAGAGCCTCTTAATGACGATGGAACACACAAATTGCGTCGCGATTCAATACATCGTCCTCCAGCCGACTTGTCTCCAAGGGTCTAGTCCTGCCTCGGGCACCTTATGGTCGATCTCCTGTGAGTCTAGATTTTCGAATCCGACGCAAAACTGACAGTTAATTGTAAGGTTCAGAGCCTGTTAATGACGATGGAACACACAAATTGCGTCGCGATTCAATACATCGTCCTACAGCCGACCTGTCTCCAAGGTTCCCTTGCTGCCTCGGGCACCTTATGGTCGTTCTGCTGTGAGTCTAGTTTTCCGAAAACGACGCAAAACTGACAGTTAATTGTAACTTTCAGAGCCTCTTAATGACGATGGAACACACAAATTGCGTCGAGATTCAATACATCGTCCTCCAGCCGACTTGTCTCCAAGGGTCTAGTGCTTTCTCGGGCACCTTATGATCGTTCTCCTGTGATTCACGATTTTCGAATCCGACTCAAAACAGACAGTTAATTGTAACGTTCAGAGCCTCTTAATGACGATGGAACACACAAATTGCGTCGCGATTCAATACATCGTCCTACAGCCGACCTGTCTCCAAGGGTCTCTTGCTGCCTCGGGCACCTTATGGTCGTTCTCCTGTGAGTCTAGTTTTTCGAATCCGACGCAAAACTGACAGTTAATTGTAACGTTCAGAGCCTCTTAATGACGATGGAACACACAAATTGCGTCGCGAATTAATACATCGTCCTCCAGCCGGATTGTCTCCAAGGGTCTAGTGCTGCCTCGGGCACCTTATGGTCGATCTCCTGTGAGTCTAGATTTTTGAGTCCGACCCAATACTGACAGTTAATTGTAACGTTCAGAGCCTCTTAATGACGATGGAACACAGAAATTGCGTCGCGATTCAATACAACGTCCACCAGCCGACTTGTCTCCAAGCGTCTATAGCTGCCTCGGGCACCTAAACGTCGTTCTCCTGTGAATCTAGTTTTTCGAATCCGACGCAAAACTGACAGTTATTTGTAACGTTCGGAGCCCCATAATGATGATGGAACACACAAATTGCGTCGCGATTCAATACATCGTCCGACAGACGCCCTGTCTCCAAGGGTCTATTGCTGCCTCGGTCACCTTATGGTCGTTCTCCTGTGTGTCTAGTTTTTCGAATCCGACGGAAATCTGACAGTTAATTGTAATGTTCAGCCTCTTAATGACGATGGAACACACAATTTGCGTTAAATTCAATACATCCTCCGACAGCCGATCTGTCTCCAAGGGTCTATTCCTGCCTCGGGCACCTTATGGTCGATCTCCTGTGAGTCTAGTTTTCCGAATACGACGCATAACTGACAGTTAATTGTAACGTTCAGAGCCTGTTAATGACGATGGAACAGACAAATTGCGTCGCGATTCAGTACATCGTCCACCAGCCGACTTGTCTCCAAGGGTCTATAGCTGCCTCGGGCAACTTATCGTCGTTCTCCTGTGAGTCTAGTTTTTCGAATCCGACGCAAAACTGACAGTTAGTTGTAACGTTCAGAGCCTCTTAATGACGATGGAACACACAAATTGCGTCGCGATTCAATACATCGTCCTACAGCCGCCCTGTCTCCATGGGTCTATTGCTGCCTCGGCCACCTTATGGTCGTTCTCCTGTGTGTCTAGTTTTTCGAATCCGACGCAAAACTGACAGTTAATTGTAACGTTCAGAGCCTCTTAATGACGATGGAACACACAAATTGCATCGAGATTATACATCGTCCGACAGCCGACCTGTCTCCAAGGGTCTATTGCTGCCTCGGGCACCTTATGGTCGTTCTGCTGTGAGTCTAGTTTTCCGAATACGACGCATAACTTAAAGTTAAATGTAACGTTCAGAGCCTGTTAATGACGATAAAACACACAAACTGCGTCGCGATTCAATACATCGTCCTCCAGCCGACTTGTCTCCGTGGTACTATTGCTGCCCCGGGCACCTTTTGGTCGTTCTCCTAGGAGTGTAGTTTTTCGAATCCGGCGCAAAACTGACAGTTAATTGTAACGTTCAGAGCCTCTCAATGACGATGGAACACACAAATTGCGTCGCGATTCAATACATCGTCCTCCAGCCGACTTGTCTCCAAGGGTCTAGTGCTGCCTCGGGCACCTTATGGTCGTTCTCCTGTGAGTCTAGGTTTTCGAATCCGACGCAAAACTGACAGTTAATTGTAACGTTCAGAGCCTCTTATTGACGATGGAACACATAAATTGCGTCGCGATTCAATACATCGTCCTCCAGCCGAATTGTCTCCAAGGGTGTAGTGCTGCCTCGGGCGCCTTATGGTCGATCTCCTGTTAGTATAGATTTTCGAATCCGACGCGAAACTGACAGTTAATTGTAACGTTCAGAGCCTCTTAATGACGATGGAACACACAAATTGCGTCGCGATTCAATACATCGTCCTACAGCCGACCGGTCTCCAAGGGTCTCTTGCTGCCTCGGGCACCTTATGGTCGTTCTCCTGTGAGTCTAGTTTTCCAAAATCGACGAAAACTGACAGTTAATTGTAACGGTCAGAGCCTGATAATGACGATGGAACACACAAATTGCGTCGCGATTCAATACATCGTCCTCCAGCCGACTTGTCTCCAAGGGTCTAGTGCTGCCTCGGTCGTTCTCCTGTGAGTCTAGATTTTCGAATCCGACGCAAAACTGACAGTTAATTGTAAGGTTCAGAGCCTGTTAATGACGATGGAACACACAAATTGCGTCGCGATTCAGTACATCGTCCACCAGCCGACTTGTCTCCAAGGGTCTATAGCTGCCTCGGGCAACTTATCGTCGTTCTCCTGTGAGTCTAGTTTTTCGAATCCGACGCAAAACTGACAGTTAGTTGTAACGTTCAGAGCCTCTTAATGACGATGGAACACACAAATTGCGTCGCGATTCAATACATCGTCCTACAGCCGCCCTGTCTCCATGGGTCTATTGCTGCCTCGGCCACCTTATGGTCGTTCTCCTGTGTGTCTAGTTTTTCGAATCCGACGCAAAACTGACAGTTAATTGTAACGTTCAAAGCCTCTTAATGACGATGGAACACACAAATTGCATCGAGATTATACATCGTCCGACAGCCGACCTGTCTCCAAGGGTCTATTGCTGCCTCGGGCACCTTATGGTCGTTCTGCTGTGAGTCTAGTTTTCCGAATACGACGCATAACTTACAGTTAATTGTAACGTTCAGAGCCTCTCAATGACGATGGAACACACAAATTGCGTCGCGATTCAATACATCGTCCTCCAGCCGACTTGTCTCCAAGGGTCTAGTGCTGCCTCGGGCACCTTATGGTCGTTCTCCTGTGAGTCTAGGTTTTCGAATCCGATGCAAAACTGACAGTTAATTGTAACGTTCAGAGCCTCTTATTGACGATGGAACACATAAATTGCGTCGCGATTCAATACATCGTCCTCCAGCCGAATTGTCTCCAAGGGTGTAGTGCTGCCTCGGGCGCCTTATGGTCGATCTCCTGTTAGTATAGATTTTCGAATCCGACGCGAAACTGACAGTTAATTGTAACGTTCAGAGCCTCTTAATGACGATGGAACACACAAATTGCGTCGCGATTCAATACATCGTCCTACAGCCGACCGGTCTCCAAGGGTCTCTTGCTGCCTCGGGCACCTTATGGTCGTTCTCCTGTGAGTCTAGTTTTCCAAAATCGACGAAAACTGACAGTTAATTGTAACGGTCAGAGCCTGATAATGACGATGGAACACACAAATTGCGTCGCGATTCAATACATCGTCCTCCAGCCGACTTGTCTCCGAGTTAGTATTGCTGCCCCGGGCACCTTTTGGTCGTTCTCCTATGAGTCTAGTTTTCCGAATCCGGCGCAAAACTGAGAGTTAATTGTAACGTTCAGAGCCTCTTAATGACGATGGAACACACAAATTGCGTCGCGATTCTATAAATCGTCCTCCAGCCGACTTGTTTCCAAGGGTCTAGTCCTGCCTCGGGCACCTTATGGTCGATCTCCTGTGAGTCTAGATTTTCGAATCCGACGCAAAACTGACAGTTAATTGTAAGGTTCAGAGCCTGTTAATGACGATGGAACACACAAATTGCGTCGCGATTCAATACATCGTCCTCCGGCCGACCTGTCTCCAAGGGTCTATTGCTGCCTCGGGCACCTTATGGTCGATCTCCTGTGAGTCTAGATTTTCGAATCCGACGCAAAACTGACAGTTAATTGTAACGGTCAGAGCCTGTTAATGACGATGGAACACGCAAGTCGCGTCGCGATTCATTACATCGTCCTCCAGCCGACTTGTCTCCAAGGGTGTAGTGCTGCCTCGGACACCTTATGTTCGTTCTCCTGTGAGTCTAGATTTTCGAATCCGACGCAAAACTGACAGTTAATTGTAAGGTTCAGAGCCTGTTAATGACGATGGAACACACAAATTGCGTCGCGATTCAATACATCGTCCTCCGGCCGACCTGTCTCCAAGGTTCTATTGCTGCCTCGGGCACCTTATGGTCGATCTCCTGTGAGTCTAGATTTTCGAATCCGACGCAAAACTGACAGTTAATTGTAAGGTTCAGAGCCTGTTAATGACGATGGAACACACAAATTGCGTCGCGATTCAATACATCGTCCTCCGGCCGACCTGTCTCCAAGGGTCTATTGCTGCCTCGGGCACCTTATGGTCGATCTCCTGTGAGTCTAATTTTCGAATCCGACGCAAAACTGACAGTTATTTTTAACGTTCAGAGCCTGTTAATGACGATGGAACACACAAATCGCGTCGCGATTCAATACATCGTCCTCCGGCCGACCTGTCTCCAAGGGTCTATTGCTGCCTCGGTCACCTTATGGTCGTTCTCCTGTGAGTCTAGATTTTCGAATCCGACGCAAAACTGACAGTTAATTGTAAGGTTCAGAGCCTGTTAATGACGATGGAACACACAAATCGCGTCGCGATTCAATACATCGTCCTCCGGCCGACCTGTCTCCAAGGGTCTATTGCTGCCTCGGGCACCTTATGGTCGATCTCCTGTGAGTCTAGATTTTCGAATCCGACGCAAAACTGACAGTTAATTGTAACGTTCAGAGCCTGTTAATGACGATGGAACACACAAATTGCGTCGCGATTCAATACATCGTCCTCCGGCCGACCTGTCTCCAAGGGTCTATTGCTGCCTCGGGCACCTTATGGTCGTTCTCCTGTGAGTCTAGACTTTCGAATCCGACGCTAAACTGACAGTTAATTGTAACGTTCAGAGCCTGTTAATGACGATGGATCACACAAATTGCGTCGCGATTCAATACATCGTCCTCCAGCCGACTTGTCTCCAAGGGACTAGTGCTGCCTCGGGCACCTTATGGTCGTTCTTCTGTGAGTCTAGATTTTCGAATCCGACGCAAAACTTACAGTTAATTGTAAGGTTCAGAGCCTCATAATGACAATGGAACACACAAATCGCGTCGCGATTCAATACATCGTCCTCCGGCCGACCTGTCTCCAAGGGTCTATTGCTGCCTCGGGCACCTTATGGTCGATCTCCTGTGAGTCTAGATTTTCGAATCCGACGCAAAACTGACAGTTAATTGTAAGGTTCAGAGCCTGTTAATGACAATGGAACACACAAATTGCGTCGCGATTCAATACATCGTCCTCCGGCCGACCTGTCTCCAAGGGTCTATTGCTGCCTCGGTCACCTTATGGTCGTTCTCCTGTGAGTCTAGATTTTCGAATCCGACGCAAAACTGACAGTTAATTGTAACGTTCAGAGCCTGTTAATGACGATGGAACACACAAATCGCGTCGCGATTCAATACATCGTCCTCCGGCCGACCTGTCTCCAAGGGTCTGTTGCTGCCTCGGGCACCTTATGGTCGATCTCCTGTGAGTCTAGATTTTCGAATCCGACGCACAACTGACAGTTAATTGTAACGTTCAGAGCCTGTTAATGACGATGGAACACACAAATCGCGTCGCGATTCAATACATCGTTCTCCGGCCGACCTGTCTGCAAGGGTCTTTTGCTGCCTCGGGCACCTTATGGTCGTTCTCCTGTGAGTCTAGATTTTCGAATCCGACGCAAAACTGACAGTTAATTGTAACGTTCAGAGCCTGTTAATGACGATGGAACACACAAATCGCGTCGCGATTCAATACATCGTCCTCCGGCCGACCTGTCTCCAAGGGTCTATTGCTGCCTCGGGCACCTTATGGTCGATCTCCTGTGGGTCTAGATTTTCGAATCTGACGCAAAACTGACAGTTAATTGTAACGTTCAGAGCCTGTTAATGACGATGTTACACACAAATTGCGTCGCGATTCAATACATCGTCCTCCAGCCGACTTGTCTCCAAGGGTCTAGTGCTGCCTCGGACACCTTAAGGTCGTTCTCCTGTGAGTCTAGATTTTCGAATCCGACGCAAAACTGACAGTTAATTGTAAGGTTCAGAGCCTCTTAATGATAATGGAACACACAAATTGCGTCGCGATTCAATACATCGTCCTCCGGCCGACCTGTCTCCAAGGGTCTAGTGCTGCCTCGGACACCTTATGGTCGTTCTCCTGTGAGCCTAGATTTTCGAATCCGACGCAAAACTGACAGTTAATTGTAACGTTCAGCGCCTGTTAATGACGATGGAACACACAAATCGCGTCGCGATTCAATACATCGTCCTCCAGCCGACTTGTCCCCAAGGGTCTAGTCCTGCCTCGGGCACCTTATGGTCTTTCTTCTGTGAGTCTAGATTTTCGAATCCGACGCAAAACTGACAGTTAATTGTAAGGTTCAGAGCCTCTTAATGACAATGGAACACACAAATTGCGTCGCGAGTCAATACATCGTCCTCCGGCCGACCTGTCTCCAAGGGTCTATTGCTGCCTCGGGCACCTTATGGTCGATTTCCTGTGAGTCTAGATTTTCGAATCCGACGCAAAACTGACAGTTAATTGTAAGGTTCAGAGCCTGTAAATGACGATGGAACACACAAATTGCGTCGCGATTCAATACATCGTCCTCCGGCCGACCTGTCTCCAAGGTTCTATTGCTGCCTCGGGCACCTTATGGTCGATCTCCTGTGAGTCTAATTTTCGAATCCGACGCAAAACTGACAGTTATTTTTAACGTTCAGAGCCTGTTAATGACGATGGAACACACAAATCGCGTCGCGATTCAATACATCGTCCTCCGGCCGACCTGTCTCCAAGGGTCTATTGCTGCCTCGGTCACCTTATGGTCGTTCTCCTGTGAGTCTAGATTTTCGAATCCGACGCAAAACTGACAGTTAATTGTAAGGTTCAGAGCCTGTTAACGACGATGGAACACACAAATCGCGTCGCGATTCAATACATCGTCCTCCGGCCGACCTGTCTCCAAGGGTCTATTGCTGCCTCGGGCACCTTATGGTCGATCTCCTGTGAGTCTAGATTTTCGAATCCGACGCAAAACTGACAGTTAATTATAACGTTCAGAGCCTGTTCATGACGATGGAACACACAAATTGCGTCGCGATTCAATACATCGTCCTCCGGCCGACCTGTCTCCAAGGGTCTATTGCTGCCTCGGGCACCTTATGGTCGTTCTCCTGTGAGTCTAGACTTTCGAATCCGACGCAAAACTGACAGTTAATTGTAACGTTCAGAGCCTGTTAATGACGATGGATCACACAAATTGCGTCGCGATTCAATACATCGTCCTCCAGCCGACTTGTCTCCAAGGGTCTAGTGCTGCCTCGGGCACCTTATGGTCGTTCTTCTGTGAGTCTAGATTTTCGAATCCGACGCAAAACTTACAGTTAATTGTAAGGTTCAGAGCCTCTTAATGACAATGGAACACACTAATCGCGTCGCGATTCAATACATCGTCCTCCGGCCGACCTGTCTCCAAGGGTCTATTGCTGCCACGGGCACCTTATGGTCGAACTCCTGTGAGTCTAGATTATCGAATCCGACGCAAAACTGACAGTTAATTGTAACGTTCAGAGCCTGTTCATGACGATGGAACACACAAATTGCGTCGCGATTCAATCCATCGTCCTCCAGCCGACTTGTCTCCAAGGGTCTAGTGCTGCCTCGGACACCTTATGGTCGTTCTCCTGTGAGTCTAGATTTTCGAATCCGACGCAAAACTGACAGTTAATTGTAAGTTTCAGAGCCTCTTAATGACAATGGAACACACAAATCGCGTCGCGATTCAATACATCGTCCTCCGGCCGACCTGTCTCCAAGGGTCTATTGCTGCCTCGGGCACCTTATGGTCGATCTCCTGTGAGTCTAGATTTTCGAATCCGACGCAAAACTGACAGTTAATTGTAAGGTTCAGAGCCTGTTAATGACAATGGAACACACAAATCCCGTCGCGATTCAATACATCGTCCTCCGGCCGACCTGTCTCCAAGGGTCTATTGATGCCTCGGGCACCTTCTGGTCGATCTCCTGTGAGTCTAGATTTTCGAATCCGACGCAAAACTGACAGTTAATTGTAACGTTCAGAGCCTGTTAATGACGATGGAACACACAAATCGCGTCGCGATTCAATACATCGTCCTCCGGCCGACCTGTCTCCAAGGGTCTGTTGCTGCCTCGAACACCTTATGGTCGATCTCCTGTGAGTCTAGATTTTCGAATCCGACGCACAACTGACAGTTAATTGTAAGGTTCAGAGCCTGTTAATGACGATGGAACACACAAATCGCGTCACGATTCAATACATCGTCCTCCGGCCGACCTGTCTCCAAGGGTCTTTTGCTGCCTCGGGCACCTTATGGTCGTTCTCCTGTGAGTCTAGATTTTCGAATCCGACGCAAAACTGACAGTTAATTGTAACGTTCAGAACCTGTTAATGACGATGGAACACACAAATCGCGTCGCGATTCAATACATCGTCCTCCGGCCGACCTGTCTCCAAGGGTCTATTGCTGCCTCGGGCACCTTATGGTCGATCTCCTGTGGGTCTAGATTTTCGAATCTGACGCAAAACTGATAGTTAATTGTAACGTTCAGAGCCTGTTAATGACGATGTTACACACAAATTGCGTCGCGATTCAATACATCGTCCTCCAGCCGACTTGTCTCCAAGGGTCTAGTGCTGCCTCGGACACCTTAAGGTCGTTCTCCTGTGAGTCTAGATTTTCGAATCCGACGCAAAACTGACAGTTAATTGTAAGGTTCAGAGCCTCTTAATGATAATGGAACACACAAATTGCGTCGCGATTCAATACATCGTCCTCCGGCCGACCTGTCTCCAAGGGTCTAGTGTTGCCTCGGACACCTTGTGGTCGTTCTCCTGTGAGCCTAGATTTTCGAATCCGACGCAAAACTGACAGTTAATTGTAACGTTCAGCGCCTGTTAATGACGATGGAACACACAAATCGCGTCGCGATTCAATACATCGTCCTCCAGCCGACTTGTCTCCAAGGGTCTAGTCCTGCCTCGGGCACCTTATGGTCTATCTTCTGTGAGTCTAGATTTTCGAATCCGACGCAAAACTGACAGTTAATTGTAAGGTTCAGAGCCTCTTAATGACAATGGAACACACAAATTGCGTCGCGAGTCAATACATCGTCCTCCGGCCGACCTGTCTCCAAGGGTCTATTGCTGCCTCGGGCACCTTATGGTCGATCTCCTGTGAGTCTAGATTTTCGAATCCGACGCAAAACTGACAGTTAATTATAACGTTCAGAGCCTGTTAATGACGATGGAACACACAAATCGCGTCGCGATTCAATACATCGTCCTCCAGCCGACTTGTCTCCAAGGGTCTATTGCTGCCTCGGGTACCTTATGGTCGTTCTCCTGTGAGTCTAGATTTTCGAATCCGACGCAAAACTGACAGTTAATTGTAAGGTTCAGAGCCTGTTAATGACGATGGAACACACAAATTGCGTCGCGATTCAATACATCGTCCTCCGGCCGACCTGTCTCCAAGGGTCTATTGCTGCCTCGGGCACCTTATGGTCGATCTCCTGTGAGTCTAGATTTTCGAATCCGACGCAAAACTGACAGTTAATTGTAACGTTCAGAGCCTGTTAATGACGATGGAACACACAAATTGCGTCGCGATTCAATACATCGTCCTCCGGCCGACCTGTCTCCAAGGGTCTATTGCTGCCTCGGGCACCTCATGGTCGATCTCCTGTGAGTCTAATTTTCGAATCCGACGCAAAACTGACAGTTAATTGTAACGTCCAGAGCCTGTTAATGACGATGGAACACACAAATCGCGTCGCGATTCAATACATCGTCCTCCGGCCGACCTGTCTCCAAGGGTCTATTGCTGCCTCGGTCACCTTATGGTCGTTCTCCTGTGAGTCTAGATTTTCGAATCCGACGCAAAACTGACGGTTAATTGTAAGGTTCAGAGCCTGTTAATGACGATGGAACACACAAATCGCGTCGCGATTCAATTCATCGTCCTCCGGCCGACCTGTCTCCAAGGGTCTATTCTTGCCTCGGGCACCTTATGGTCGATCTCCTGTGAGTCTAGATTTTCGAATCCGACGCAAAACTGACAGTTAATTGTAACGTTCAGAGCCTGTTCATGACGATGGAACACACAAATTGCGTCGCGATTCAATACATCGTCCTCCGGCCGACCTGTCTCCAAGGGTCTATTGATGCCTCGGGCACCTTATGGTCGATCTCCTGTGAGTCTAGATTTTCGAATCCGACGCAAAACTGACAGTTAATTGTAACGTCCAGAGCCTGATAATGACGATGGAACACTCAAATCTCGTCGCGATTCAATACATCGTCCTCCGGCCGACCTGTCTCCAAGGGTCTATTGCTGCCTCGGTCACCTTATGGTCGTTCTCCTGTGAGTCTAGATTTTCGAATCCGACGCAAAACTGACGGTTAATTGTAAGGTTCAGAGCCTGTTAATGACGATGGAACACACAAATCGCGTCGCGATTCAATACATCGCCCTCCGGCCGACCTGTCTCCAAGGGTCTATTGTTGCCTCGGGCACCTTATTGTCGATCTCCTGTGAGTCTAGATTTTCGAATCCGACGCAAAACTGACAGTTAATTGTAACGTTCAGAGCCTGTTAACGACGATGGAACACACAAATTGCGTCGCGATTCAATACATCGTCCTCCGGCCGACCTGTCTCCAAGGGTCTATTGCTGCCTCGGGCACCTTATGGTCGATCTCCTGTGAGTCTAGATTTTCGAATCCGACGCAAAACTGACAGTTAATTGTAACGTTCAGAGCCTGTTAATGACGATGGAACACGCAAATCGCGTCGCGATTCATTACATCGTCCTCCAGCCGACTTGTCTCCAAGGGTGTAGTGCTGCCTCGGACACCTTATGTTCGTTCTCCTGTGAGTCTAGATTTTCGAATCCGACGCAAAACTGACAGTTAATTGTAAGGTTCAGAGCCTCTTAATGACGATGGAACACACAAATTGCGTCGCGATTCAATACATCGTCCTCCGGCCGACCGGTCTCCAAGGGTCTATTGCTGCCTCGGGCACCTTATGGTCGATCTCCTGTGAGTCTAGATTTTCGAATCCGACGCAAAACTGACAGTTAATTCTAAGGTTCAGAGCCTGTTAATGACGATGGAACACACAAATTGCGTCGCGATTCAATACATCGTCCTCCGGCCGACCTGTCTCCAAGGGTCTATTGCTGCCTCGGGCACCTTATGGTCGATCTCCTGTGAATCTAATTTTCGAATCCGACGCAAAACTGACAGTTAATTGTAACGTTCAGAGCCTGTTCATGACGATGGAACACACAAATTGCGTCGCGATTCAATACATCGTCCTCCGGCCGACCTGTCTCCAAGGGTCTATTGCTGCCTCGGGCACCCTATGGTCGTTCTCCCGTGAGTCTAGATTTTCGAATCCGACGCAAAACTGACAGTTAATTGTAACGTTCAGAGCCTGTTAATGACGATGGAACACGCAAATCGCGTCGCGATTCATTACATCGTCCTCCAGCCGACTTGTCTCCAAGGGTGTAGTGCTGCCTCGGACACCTTATGTTCGTTCTCCTGTAAGTCTAGATTTTCGAATCCGACGCAAAACTGACAGTTAATTGTAACGTTCAGAGCCTGTTCATGACGATGGAACACACAAATTGCGTCGCGATTCAATACATCGTCCTCCGGCCGACCTGTCTCCAAGGGTCTATTGCTGCCTCGGGCACCTTATGGTCGATCTCCTGTGAGTCTAATTTTAGAATCCGACGCAAAACTGACAGTTATTTGTAACGTTCAGAGCCTGTTAATGACGATGGAACACACAAATCGCGTCGCGATTCAATACATCGTCCTCCGGCCGACCTGTCTCCAAGGGTCTATTGCTGCCTCGGTCACCTTATGGTCGTTCTCCTGTGAGTCTAGATTTTCGAATCCGACGCAAAACTGACAGTTAACTGTAAGGTTCAGAGCCTGTTAATGACGATGGAACACACAAATCGCGTCGCGATTCAATACATCGTCCTCCGGCCGACCTGTCTCCAAGGGTCTATTGCTGCCTCGGGCACCTTATGGTCCATCTCCTGTGAGTCTAGATTTTCGAATCCGACGCAAAACTGACAGTTAATTGTAACGTTCAGAGCCTGTTCATGACGATGGAACACACAAATTGCGTCGCGATTCAATACATCGTCCTCCGGCTGACCTGTCTCCAAGGGTCTATTGCTGCCTCGGGCACCTTATGGTCGTTCTCCTGTGAGTCTAGATTTTCGAATCCGACGCAAAACTGACAGTTAATTGTAAGTTTCAGAGCCTCTTAATGACAATGGAACACACAAATCGCGTCGCGATTCAATACATCGTCCTCCGGCAGACCTGTCTCCAAGGGTCTATTGCTGCCTCGGGCACCTTATGGTCGATCTCCTGTGAGTCTAGATTTTCGAATCCGACGCAAAACTGACAGTTAATTGTAACGTTCAGAGCCTGTTAATGACGATGGAACACACAAATCGCGTCGCGATTTAATACATCGTCCTCCGGCCGACCTGTCTCCAAGGGTCTGTTGCTGCCTCGGGCACCTTATGGTCGATCTCCTGTGAGTCTAGATTTTCGAATCCGACGCACAACTGACAGTTAATTGTAAGGTTCAGAGCCTGTTAATGACGATGGAACACACAAATCGCGTCGCGATTCAATACATCGTCCTCCGGCCGACCTGTCTCCAAGGGTCTTTTGCTGCCTCGGGCACCTTATGGTCGTTCTCCTGTGAGTCTAGATTTTCGAATCCGACGCAAAACTGACAGTTAATTGTAACGTTCAGAGCCTGTTAATGACGATGGAACACACAAATCGCGTCGCGATTCAATACATCGTCCTCCGGCCGACCTGTCTCCAAGGGTCTATTGCTGCCTCGGGCACCTTATGGTCGATTTCCTGTGAGTCTAGATTTTCGAATCCGACGCAAAAATGACAGTTAATTGCAACGTTCAGAGCCCGTTAATTACGATGGAACACACAAATCCGGTCGCGATTCAATACATCGTCCTCCGGCCGACCTGTCTCCAAGGGTCTATTGCTGCCTCGGGCACCTTATGGTCGATCTCCTGTGAGTCTAGATTTTCGAATCCGACGCAAAACTGACAGTTAATTGTAACGTTCAGAGCCTGTTCATGACGATGGAACACACAAATTGCGTCGCGATTCAATACATCGTCCTCCGGCCGACCTGTCTCCAAGGGTCTATTGCTGCCTCGGGCATCTTATGGTCGATCTCCTGTGAGTCTAGATTTTCGAATCCGACGCAAAACTGACAGTTAATTGTAAGGTTCAGAGCCTGTTAATGACGATGGAACACACAAATTGCGTCGCGATTCAATACATCGTCCTCCGGCCGACCTGTCTCCAAGGGTCTATTGCTGCCTCGGGCACCTTATGGTCGATCTCCTGTGAGTCTAGATTTTCGAATCCGACGCAAAACTGACAGTTAATTGTAACGTTCAGAGCCTGTTAATGACGATGGAACACGCAAATCGCGTCGCGATTCATTACATCGTCCTCCAGCCGACTTGTCTCCAAGGGTGTAGTGCTGCCTCGGACACCTTATGTTCGTTCTCCTGTGAGTCTAGATTTTCGAATCCGACGCAAAACTGACAATTAATTGTAAGGTTCAGAGCCTGTTAATGACGATGGAACACACAAATTGCGTCGCGATTCAATACATCGTCCTCCGGCCGACCTGTCTCCAAGGGTGTATTGCTGCCTCGGGCACCTTATGGTCGATCTCCTGTGAGTCTAGATTTTCGAATCCGACGCAAAACTGACAGTTAATTGTAAGGTTCAGAGCCTGTTAATGACGATGGAACACACAAATTGCGTCGCGATTCAATACATCGTCCTCCGGCCGACCTGTCTCCAAGGGTCTATTGCTGCCTCGGGCACCTTATGGTCGTTCTCCTGTGAGTCTAGATTTTCGAATCCGACGCAAAACTGACAGTTAATTGTAAGTTTCAGAGCCTCTTAATGACAATGGAACACACAAATCGCGTCGCGATTCAATACATCGTCCTCCGGCAGACCTGTCTCCAAGGGTCTATTGCTGCCTCGGGCACCTTATGGTCGATCTCCTGTGAGTCTAGATTTTCGAATCCGACGCAAAACTGACAGTTAATTGTAACGTTCAGAGCCTGTTAATGACGATGGAACACACAAATCGCGTCGCGATTTAATACATCGTCCTCCGGCCGACCTGTCTCCAAGGGTCTGTTGCTGCCTCGGGCACCTTATGGTCGATCTCCTGTGAGTCTAGATTTTCGAATCCGACGCACAACTGACAGTTAATTGTAAGGTTCAGAGCCTGTTAATGACGATGGAACACACAAATCGCGTCGCGATTCAATACATCGTCCTCCGGCCGACCTGTCTCCAAGGGTCTTTTGCTGCCTCGGGCACCTTATGGTCGATCTCCTGTGAGTCTAGATTTTCGAATCCGACGCAAAACTGACAGTTAATTGTAACGTTCAGAGCCTGTTAATGACGATGGAACACACAAATCGCGTCGCGATTCAATACATCGTCCTCCGGCCGACCTGTCTCCAAGGGTCTATTGCTGCCTCGGGCACCTTATGGTCGATTTCCTGTGAGTCTAGATTTTCGAATCCGACGCAAAAATGACAGTTAATTGTAACGTTCAGAGCCCGTTAATTACGATGGAACACACAAATCCGGTCGCGATTCAATACATCGTCCTCCGGCCGACCTGTCTCCAAGGGTCTATTGCTGCCTCGGGCACCTTATGGTCGATCTCCTGTGAGTCTAGATTTTCGAATCCGACGCAAAACTGACAGTTAATTGTAAGGTTGAGAGACTGTTAATGACGATGGAACACACAAATTGCGTCGCGATTCAATACATCGTCCTCCGGCCGACCTGTCTCCAAGGGTCTATTGCTGCCTCGGGCACCTTATGGTCGATCTCCTGTGAGTCTAGATTTTCGAATCCGACGCAAAACTGACAGTTAATTGTAACGTTCAGAGCCTGTTCATGACGATGGAACACACAAATTGCGTCGCGATTCAATACATCGTCCTCCGGCCGACCTGTCTCCAAGGGTCTATTGCTGCCTCGGGCATCTTATGGTCGATCTCCTGTGAGTCTAGATTTTCGAATCCGACGCAAAACTGACAGTTAATTGTAAGGTTCAGAGCCTGTTAATGACGATGGAACACACAAATTGCGTCGCGATTCAATACATCGTCCTCCGGCCGACCTGTCTCCAAGGGTCTATTGCTGCCTCGGGCACCTTATGGTCGATCTCCTGTGAGTCTAGATTTTCGAATCCGACGCAAAACTGACAGTTAATTGTAACGTTCAGAGCCTGTTAATGACGATGGAACACGCAAATCGCGTCGCGATTCATTACATCGTCCTCCAGCCGACTTGTCTCCAAGGGTGTAGTGCTGCCTCGGACACCTTATGTTCGTTCTCCTGTGAGTCTAGATTTTCGAATCCGACGCAAAACTGACAATTAATTGTAAGGTTCAGAGCCTGTTAATGACGATGGAACACACAAATTGCGTCGCGATTCAATACATCGTCCTCCGGCCGACCGGTCTCCAAGGGTGTATTGCTGCCTCGGGCACCTTATGGTCGATCTCCTGTGAGTCTAGATTTTCGAATCCGACGCAAAACTGACAGTTAATTGTAAGGTTCAGAGCCTGTTAATGACGATGGAACACACAAATTGCGTCGCGATTCAATACATCGTCCTCCGGCCGACCTGTCTCCAAGGGTGTATTGCTGCCTCGGGCACCTTATGGTCGATCTCCTGTGAGTCTAGATTTTCGAATCCGACGCAAAACTGACAGTTAATTGTAAGGTTCAGAGCCTGTTAATGACGATGGAACACACAAATTGCGTCGCGATTCAATACATCGTCCTCCGGCCGACCTGTCTCCAAGGGTCTATTGCTGCCTCGGGCACCTTATGGTCGTTCTCCTGTGAGTCTAGATTTTCGAATCCGACGCAAAACTGACAGTTAATTGTAAGTTTCAGAGCCTCTTAATGACAATGGAACACACAAATCGCGTCGCGATTCAATACATCGTCCTCCGGCAGACCTGTCTCCAAGGGTCTATTGCTGCCTCGGGCACCTTATGGTCGATCTCCTGTGAGTCTAGATTTTCGAATCCGACGCAAAACTGACAGTTAATTGTAACGTTCAGAGCCTGTTAATGACGATGGAACACACAAATCGCGTCGCGATTTAATACATCGTCCTCCGGCCGACCTGTCTCCAAGGGTCTGTTGCTGCCTCGGGCACCTTATGGTCGATCTCCTGTGAGTCTAGATTTTCGAATCCGACGCACAACTGACAGTTAATTGTAAGGTTCAGAGCCTGTTAATGACGATGGAACACACAAATCGCGTCGCGATTCAATACATCGTCCTCCGGCCGACCTGTCTCCAAGGGTCTTTTGCTGCCTCGGGCACCTTATGGTCGATCTCCTGTGAGTCTAGATTTTCGAATCCGACGCAAAACTGACAGTTAATTGTAACGTTCAGAGCCTGTTAATGACGATGGAACACACAAATCGCGTCGCGATTCAATACATCGTCCTCCGGCCGACCTGTCTCCAAGGGTCTATTGCTGCCTCGGGCACCTTATGGTCGATTTCCTGTGAGTCTAGATTTTCGAATCCGACGCAAAAATGACAGTTAATTGTAACGTTCAGAGCCCGTTAATTACGATGGAACACACAAATCCGGTCGCGATTCAATACATCGTCCTCCGGCCGACCTGTCTCCAAGGGTCTATTGCTGCCTCGGGCACCTTATGGTCGATCTCCTGTGAGTCTAGATTTTCGAATCCGACGCAAAACTGACAGTTAATTGTAAGGTTGAGAGACTGTTAATGACGATGGAACACACAAATTGCGTCGCGATTCAATACATCGTCCTCCGGCCGACCTGTCTCCAAGGGTCTATTGCTGCCTCGGGCACCTTATGGTCGATCTCCTGTGAGTCTAGATTTTCGAATCCGACGCAAAACTGACAGTTAATTGTAACGTTCAGAGCCTGTTCATGACGATGGAACACACAAATTGCGTCGCGATTCAATACATCGTCCTCCGGCCGACCTGTCTCCAAGGGTCTATTGCTGCCTCGGGCATCTTATGGTCGATCTCCTGTGAGTCTAGATTTTCGAATCCGACGCAAAACTGACAGTTAATTGTAAGGTTCAGAGCCTGTTAATGACGATGGAACACACAAATTGCGTCGCGATTCAATACATCGTCCTCCGGCCGACCTGTCTCCAAGGGTCTATTGCTGCCTCGGGCACCTTATGGTCGATCTCCTGTGAGTCTAGATTTTCGAATCCGACGCAAAACTGACAGTTAATTGTAACGTTCAGAGCCTGTTAATGACGATGGAACACGCAAATCGCGTCGCGATTCATTACATCGTCCTCCAGCCGACTTGTCTCCAAGGGTGTAGTGCTGCCTCGGACACCTTATGTTCGTTCTCCTGTGAGTCTAGATTTTCGAATCCGACGCAAAACTGACAATTAATTGTAAGGTTCAGAGCCTGTTAATGACGATGGAACACACAAATTGCGTCGCGATTCAATACATCGTCCTCCGGCCGACCGGTCTCCAAGGGTGTATTGCTGCCTCGGGCACCTTATGGTCGATCTCCTGTGAGTCTAGATTTTCGAATCCGACGCAAAACTGACAGTTAATTGTAAGGTTCAGAGCCTGTTAATGACGATGGAACACACAAATTGCGTCGCGATTCAATACATCGTCCTCCGGCCGACCTGTCTCCAAGGGTCTATTGCTGCCTCGGGCACCTTATGGTCGATCTCCTGTGAGTCTAGATTTTCGAATCCGACGCAAAACTGACAGTTAATTGTAACGTTCAGAGCCTGTTAATGACGATGGAACACGCAAATCGCGTCGCGATTCATTACATCGTCCTCCAGCCGACTTGTCTCCAAGGGTGTAGTGCTGCCTCGGACACCTTATGTTCGTTCTCCTGTGAGTCTAGATTTTCGAATCCGACGCAAAACTGACAGTTAATTGTAAGGTTCAGAGCCTGTTAATGACGATGGAACACACAAATTGCGTCGCGATTCAATACATCGTCCTCCGGCCGACCTGTCTCCAAGGGTCTATTGCTGCCTCGGGCACCTTATGGTCGATCTTCTGTGAATCTAATTTTCGAATCCGACGCAAAACTGACAGTTAATTGTAACGTTCAGAGCCTGTTAATGACGATGGAACACACAAATCGCGTCGCGATTCAATACATCGTCCTCCGGCCGACCTGTCTCCAAGGGTCTATTGCTGCCTCGGTCACCTTATGGTCGTTCTCCTGTGAGTCTAGATTTTCGAATCCGACGCAAAACTGACAGTTAATTGTAAGGTTCAGAGCCTGTTAATGACGATGGAACACACAAATCGCATCGCGATTCAATACATCGTCCTCCGGCCGACCTGTCTCCAAGGGTCTATTGCTGCCTCGGGCACCTTATGGTCGATCTCCTGTGAGTCTAGATTTTCGAATCCGACGCAAAACTGACAGTTAATTGTAACGTTCAGAGCCTGTTCATGACGATGGAACACACAAATTGTGTCGCGATTCAATACATCGTCCTCCGGCCGACCTGTCTCCAAGGGTCTATTGCTGCCTCGGGCACCTTATGGTCGTTCTCCTGTGAGTCTAGTCTTTCGAATATGACGCAAAACTGACAGTTAATTGTAACGTTCAAAGCCTGTTAATGTCGATGGATCACACAAATTGCGTCGCGATTCAATACATCGTCCTCCAGCCGACTTGTCTCCAAGGGTCTAGTGCTGCCTCGGGCACCTTATGGTCGTTCTTCTGTGAGTCTAGATTTTCGAATCCGACGCAAAACTTACAGTTAATTGTAAGGTTCAGAGCCTCTTAATGACAATGGAACACACAAATCGCGTCGCGATTCAATACATCTTCCTCCGGCCGACCTGTCTCCAAGGGTCTATTGTTGCCACGGGCACCTTATGGTCGATCTCCTGTGAGTCTAGATTTTCGAATCCGACGCAAAACTGACAGTTAATTGTAACGTTCAGAGCCTGTTCATGACGATGGAACACACAAATTGCGTCGCGATTCAATACTTCGTCCTCCAGCCGACTTGTCTCCAAGGGTCTAGTGCTGCCTCGGAGACCTTATGGTCGTTCTCCTGTGAGTCTAGATTTTCGAATCCGACGCAAAACTGACAGTTAATTGCAAGTTTCAGAGCCTCTTAATGACAATGGAACACACAAATCGCGTCGCGATTCAATACATCGTCCTCCGGCCGACCTGTCTCCAAGGGTCTATTGCTGCCTCGGGCACCTTATGATCGATCTCCTGTGAGTCTAGATTTTCGAATCCGACGCAAAACTGACAGTTAATTGTAAGGTTCAGAGCCTGTTCATGACGATGGAACACACAAATCCCGTCGCGATTGAATACATCGTCCTCCGGCCGACCTGTCTCCAAGGGTCTATTGCTGCCTCGGGCACCTTATGGTCGATCTCCTGTGAGTCTAGATTTTGGAATCCGACGCAAAACTGACAGTTAATTGTAACGTTCAGAGCCTGTTCATGACGATGGAACACACAAACTGCGTCGCGATTCAATACATCGTCCTCCGGCCGACCTGTCTCCAAGGGTCTATTGCTGCCTCGGGCACCTTATGGTCGTTCTCCTGTGAGTCTAGACTTTCGAATCCGACGCAAAACTGACAGTTAATTGTAACGTTCAGAGCCTGTTAATGACGATGGAACACACAAATTGCGTCGCGATTCAATACATCGTCCTCCGGCCAACCTGTCTCCAAGGGTCTATTGCTGCCTCGGGCACCTTATGGTCGATCTCCTGTGAGTCTAGATTTTCGAATCCGACGCAAAACTGACAGTTAATTGTAAGGTTCAGAGCCTGTTAATGACGATGGAACACACAAATTGCGTCGCGATTCAATACATCGTCCTCCGGCCGACCTGTCTCCAAGGGTCTATTGCTGCCTCGGGCACCTTATGGTCGATCTCCTGTGAGTCTAATTTTCGAATCCGACGCAAAACTGACAGTTAATTGTAACGTTCAGAGCCTGTTAATGACGATGGAACACACAAATCGCGTCGCGATTCAATACATCGTCCTCCGGCCGACCTGTCTCCAAGGTAGTATTGCTGCCTCGGGCACCTTATGGTCGATCTCTTGTGAGTCTAGATTTTCGAATCCGACGCAAAACTGACAGTTAATTGTAACGTTCAGAGCCTGTTAATGACGATGGATCACACAAATTGCGTCGCGATTCAATACATCGTCCTCCAGCCGACTTGTCTCCAAGGGTCTAGTGCTGCCACGGGCACCTTATGGTCGATCTCCTGTGAGTCTAGATTTTCGAATCCGACGCAAAACTGACAGTTAATTGTAACGTTCAGAGCCTGTTCATGACGATGGAACACACAAATTGCGTCGCGATTCAATACATCGTCCTCCGGCCGACCTGTCTCCAAGGGTCTATTGCTGCCTCGGGCACCTTATGGTCGTTCTCCCGTGAGTCTAGACTTTCGAATCCGACGCAAAACTGACAGTTAATTGTAAGGTTCAGAGCCTGTTAATGACGATGGAACACACAAATTGCGTCGCGATTCAATACATCGGCCGACCTGTCTCCAAGGGTGTATTGCTGCCTCGGGCACCTTATGGTCGATCTCCCGTGAGTCTAGATTTTCGAATCCGACGCAAAACTGACAGTTAATTGTAACGTTCAGAGCCTGTTAATGACGATGGAACACGCAAATCGCGTCGCGATTCATTACATCGTCCTCCAGCCGACTTGTCTCCAAGGGTGTAGTGCTGCCTCGGACACCTTATGTTCGTTCTCCTGTGAGTCTAGATTTTCGAATCCGACGCAAAACTGACAGTTAATTGTAAGGTTCAGAGCCTGTTCATGACGATGGAACACACAAATTGCGTCGCGATTCAATACATCGTCCTCCGGCCGACCTGTCTCCAAGGGTCTATTGCTGCCTCGGGCACCTTATGGTCGTTCTCCTGTGAGTCTAGTCTTTCGAATATGACGCAAAACTGACAGTTAATTGTAACGTTCAAAGCCTGTTAATGTCGATGGATCACACAAATTGCGTCGCGATTCAATACATCGTCCTCCAGCCGACTTGTCTCCAAGGGTCTAGTGCTGCCTCGGGCACCTTATGGTCGTTCTTCTGTGAGTCTAGATTTTCGAATCCGACACAAAACTTACAGTTAATTGTAAGGTTCAGAGCCTCTTAATGACAATGGAACACACAAATCGCGTCGCGATTCAATACATCGTCCTCCGGCCGACCTGTCTCCAAGGGTCTATTGCTGCCACGGGCACCTTATGGTCGATCTCTTGTGAGTCTAGATTTTCGAATCCGACGCAAAACTGACAGTTAATTGTAACGTTCAGAGCCTGTTCATGACGATGGAACACACAAATTGCGTCGCGATTCAATACATCGTCCTCCAGCCGACTTGTCTCCAAGGGTCTTTTGCTGCCTCGGTCACCTTATGGTCGTTCTCCTGTGAGTCTAGATTTTCGAATCCGACGCAAAACTGACAGTTAATTGTAACGTTCAGAGCCTGTTAATGACGATGGAACACACAAATCGCGTCGCGATTCAATACATCGTCCTCCGGCCGACCTGTCTCCAAGGGTCTATTGCTGCCTCGGGCACCTTATGGTCGATCTCTTGTGAGTCTAGATTTTCGAATCCGACGCAAAACTGACAGTTAATTGTAACGTTCAGAGCCTGTTCACGACGATGGAACACACAAATTGCGTCGCGATTCAATACATCGTCCTCCGGCCGACCTGTCTCCAAGGTAGTATTGCTGCCTCGGGCACCTTATGGTCGTTCTCCCGTGAGTCTAGACTTTCGAATCCGACGCAAAACTGACAGTTAATTGTAACGTTCAGAGCCTGTTAATGACGATGGATCACACAAATTGCGTCGCGATTCAATACATCGTCCTCCAGCCGACTTGTCTCCAAGGGTCTACTGCTGCCACGGGCACCTTATGGTCGATCTCCTGTGAGTCTAGATTTTCGAATCCGACGCAAAACTGACTGTTAATTGTAACGTTCAGAGCCTGTTCATGACGATGGAACACACAAATTGCGTCGCGATTCAATACATCGTCCTCCGGCAGACCTGTCTCCAAGGGTCTATTGCTGCCTCGGGCACCTTATGGTCGTTCTCCCGTGAGTCTAGACTTTCGAATCCGACGCAAAACTGACAGTTAATTGTAAGGTTCAGAGCCTGTTAATGACGATGGAACACACAAATTGCGTCGCGATTCAATACATCGTCCTCCGGCCGACCTGTCTCCAAGGGTCTATTGCTGCCTCGGGCACCTTATGGTCGATCTCCTGTGAGTCTAGATTTTCGAATCCGACGCAAAACTGACAGTTAATTGTAACGTTCAGAGCCTGTTAATGACGATGGAACACGCAAATCGCGTCGCGATTCATTACATCGTCCTCCAGCCGACTTGTCTCCAAGGGTGTAGTGCTGCCTCGGACACCTTATGTTCGATCTCCTGTGAGTCTAGATTTTCGAATCCGACGCAAAACTGACAGTTAATTGTAAGGTTCAGAGCCTGTTAATGACGATGGAACACACAAATTGCGTCGCGATTCAATACATCGTCCTCCGGCCGACCTGTCTCCAAGGGTCTATTGCTGCCTCGGGCACCTTATGGTCGATCTCCTGTGAGTCTAGATTTTCGAATCCGACGCAAAACTGACAGTTAATTCTAAGGTTCAGAGCCTGTTAATGACGATGGAACACACAAATTGCGTCGCGATTCAATACATCGTCCTCCGGCCGACCTGTCTCCAAGGGTCTATTGCTGCCTCGGGCACCTTATGGTCGATCTCCTGTGAATCTAATTTTCGAATCCGACGCAAAACTGACAGTTAATTGTAACGTTCAGAGACTGTTAATGACGATGGAACACACAAATCGCGTCGCGATTCAATACATCGTCCTCCGGCCGACCTGTCTCCAAGGGTCTATTGCTGCCTCGGTCACCTTATGGTCGTTCTCCTGTGAGTCTAGATTTTCGAATCCGACGCAAAACTGACAGTTAATTGTAAGGTTCAGAGCCTGTTAATGACGATGGAACACACAAATCGCGTCGCGATTCAATTCATCGTCCTCCGGCCGACCTGTCTCCAAGGGTCTATTGCTGCCTCGGGCTCCTTATGGTCGATCTCCTGTGAGTCTAGATTTTCGAATCCGACGCAAAACTGACAGTTAATTGTAACGTTCAGAGCCTGTTCATGACGATGGAACACACAAATTGCGTCGCGATTCAATACATCGTCCTCCGGCCGACCTGTCTCCAAGGGTCTATTGCTGCCTCGGGCACATTATGGTCGTTCTCCTGTGAGTCTAGTCTTTCGAATATGACGCAAAACTGACAGTTAATTGTAACGTTCAGAGCCTGTTAATGACGATGGATCACACAAATTGCGTCGCGATTCAATACATCGTCCTCCAGCCGACTTGTCTCCAAGGGTCTAGTGCTGCCTCGGGCACCTTATGGTCGTTCTTCCGTGAGTCTAGATTTTCGAATCCGACGCAAAACTTACAGTTAATTGTAAGGTTCAGAGCCTCTTAATGACAATGGAACACACAAATCGCGTCGCGATTCAATACATCGTCCTCCTGCCGACCTGTCTCCAAGGGTCTATTGCTGCCACGGGCACCTTATGGTCGATCTCCTGTGAGTCTAGATTTTCGAATCCGACGCAAAACTGACAGTTAATTGTAACGTTCAGAGCCTGTTCATGACGATGGAACAAACAAATTGCGTCGCGATTCAATACATCGTCCTCCAGCCGACTTGTCTCCAAGGGTCTAGTGCTGCCTCGGACACCTTACGGTCGTTCTCCTGTGAGTCTAGATTTTCGAATCCGACGCAAAACTGACAGTTAATTGTAAGTTTCAGAGCCTCTTAATGACAATGGAACACACAAATCGCGTCGCGATTCAATACATCGTCCTCCGGCCGACCTGTCTCCAAGGGTCTATTGCTGCCTCGGGCTCCTTATGGTCGATCTCCTGTGAGTCTAGATTTTCGAATCCGACGCAAAACTGACAGTTAATTGTAAGGTTCAGAGCCTGTTAATGACGATGGAACACACAAATCCCGTCGCGATTGAATACATCGTCCTCCGGCCGACCTGTCTCCAAGGGTCTATTGCTGCCTCGGGCACCTTATGGTCGATCTCCTGTGAGTCTAGATTTTCGAATCCGACGCAAAACTGACAGTTAATTGTAACGTTCAGAGCCTGTTAATGACGATGGAACACACAAATCGCGTCGCGATTCAATACATCGTCCTCCGGCCGACCTGTCTCCAAGGTAGTATTGCTGCCTCGGGCACCTTATGGTCGATCTCTTGTGAGTCTAGATTTTCGAATCCGACGCAAAACTGACAGTTAATTGTAACGTTCAGAGCCTGTTAATGACGATGGATCACACAAATTGCGTCGCGATTCAATACATCGTCCTCCAGCCGACTTCTCTCCAAGGGTCTAGTGCTGCCACGGGCACCTTATGGTCGATCTCCTGTGAGTCTAGATTTTCGAATCCGACGCAAAACTGACAGTTAATTGTAACGTTCAGAGCCTGTTCATGACGATGGAACACACAAATTGCGTCGCGATTCAATACATCGTCCTCCGGCCGACCTGTCTCCAAGGGTCTATTGCTGCCTCGGGCACCTTATGGTCGTTCTCCCGTGAGTCTAGACTTTCGAATCCGACGCAAAACTGACAGTTAATTGTAAGGTTCAGAGCCTGTTAATGACGATGGAACACACAAATTGCGTCGCGATTCAATACATCGGCCGACCTGTCTCCAAGGGTGTATTGCTGCCTCGGGCACCTTATGGTCGATCTCCCGTGAGTCTAGATTTTCGAATCCGACGCAAAACTGACAGTTAATTGTAACGTTCAGAGCCTGTTAATGACGATGGAACACGCAAATCGCGTCGCGATTCATTACATCGTCCTCCAGCCGACTTGTCTCCAAGGGTGTAGTGCTGCCTCGGACACCTTATGTTCGTTCTCCTGTGAGTCTAGATTTTCGAATCCGACGCAAAACTGACAGTTAATTGTAAGGTTCAGAGCCTGTTCATGACGATGGAACACACAAATTGCGTCGCGATTCAATACATCGTCCTCCGGCCGACCTGTCTCCAAGGGTCTATTGCTGCCTCGGGCACCTTATGGTCGTTCTCCTGTGAGTCTAGTCTTTCGAATATGACGCAAAACTGACAGTTAATTGTAACGTTCAAAGCCTGTTAATGTCGATGGATCACACAAATTGCGTCGCGATTCAATACATCGTCCTCCAGCCGACTTGTCTCCAAGGGTCTAGTGCTGCCTCGGGCACCTTATGGTCGTTCTTCTGTGAGTCTAGATTTTCGAATCCGACACAAAACTTACAGTTAATTGTAAGGTTCAGAGCCTCTTAATGACAATGGAACACACAAATCGCGTCGCGATTCAATACATCGTCCTCCGGCCGACCTGTCTCCAAGGGTCTATTGCTGCCACGGGCACCTTATGGTCGATCTCCTGTGAGTCTAGATTTTCGAATCCGACGCAAAACTGACAGTTAATTGTAACGTTCAGAGCCTGTTCATGACGATGGAACACACAAATTGCGTCGCGATTCAATACATCGTCCTCCAGCCGACTTGTCTCCAAGGGTCTTTTGCTGCCTCGGTCACCTTATGGTCGTTCTCCTGTGAGTCTAGATTTTCGAATCCGACGCAAAACTGACAGTTAATTGTAACGTTCAGAGCCTGTTAATGACGATGGAACACACAAATCGCGTCGCGATTCAATACATCGTCCTCCGGCCGACCTGTCTCCAAGGGTCTATTGCTGCCTCGGGCACCTTATGGTCGATCTCTTGTGAGTCTAGATTTTCGAATCCGACGCAAAACTGACAGTTAATTGTAACGTTCAGAGCCTGTTCACGACGATGGAACACACAAATTGCGTCGCGATTCAATACATCGTCCTCCGGCCGACCTGTCTCCAAGGTAGTATTGCTGCCTCGGGCACCTTATGGTCGTTCTCCCGTGAGTCTAGACTTTCGAATCCGACGCAAAACTGACAGTTAATTGTAACGTTCAGAGCCTGTTAATGACGATGGATCACACAAATTGCGTCGCGATTCAATACATCGTCCTCCAGCCGACTTGTCTCCAAGGGTCTACTGCTGCCACGGGCACCTTATGGTCGATCTCCTGTGAGTCTAGATTTTCGAATCCGACGCAAAACTGACTGTTAATTGTAACGTTCAGAGCCTGTTCATGACGATGGAACACACAAATTGCGTCGCGATTCAATACATCGTCCTCCGGCAGACCTGTCTCCAAGGGTCTATTGCTGCCTCGGGCACCTTATGGTCGTTCTCCCGTGAGTCTAGACTTTCGAATCCGACGCAAAACTGACAGTTAATTGTAAGGTTCAGAGCCTGTTAATGACGATGGAACACACAAATTGCGTCGCGATTCAATACATCGTCCTCCGGCCGACCTGTCTCCAAGGGTCTATTGCTGCCTCGGGCACCTTATGGTCGATCTCCTGTGAGTCTTAATTTTCGAATCCGACGCAAAACTGACAGTTAATTGTAACGTTCAGAGCCTGTTAATGACGATGGAACACGCAAATCGCGTCGCGATTCATTACATCGTCCTCCAGCCGACTTGTCTCCAAGGGTGTAGTGCTGCCTCGGACACCTTATGTTCGTTCTCCTGTGAGTCTAGATTTTCGAATCCGACGCAAAACTGACAGTTAATTGTAAGGTTCAGAGCCTGTTAATGACGATGGAACACACAAATTGCGTCGCGATTCAATACATCGTCCTCCGGCCGACCTGTCTCCAAGGGTCTATTGCTGCCTCGGGCACCTTATGGTCGATCTCCTGTGAGTCTAGATTTTCGAATCCGACGCAAAACTGACAGTTAATTCTAAGGTTCAGAGCCTGTTAATGACGATGGAACACACAAATTGCGTCGCGATTCAATACATCGTCCTCCGGCCGACCTGTCTCCAAGGGTCTATTGCTGCCTCGGGCACCTTATGGTCGATCTCCTGTGAATCTAATTTTCGAATCCGACGCAAAACTGACAGTTAATTGTAACGTTCAGAGACTGTTAATGACGATGGAACACACAAATCGCGTCGCGATTCAATACATCGTCCTCCGGCCGACCTGTCTCCAAGGGTCTATTGCTGCCTCGGTCACCTTATGGTCGTTCTCCTGTGAGTCTAGATTTTCGAATCCGACGCAAAACTGACAGTTAATTGTAAGGTTCAGAGCCTGTTAATGACGATGGAACACACAAATCGCGTCGCGATTCAATACATCGTCCTCCGGCCGACCTGTCTCCAAGGGTCTATTGCTGCCTCGGGCACCTTATGGTCGATCTCCTGTGAGTCTAGATTTTCGAATCCGACGCAAAACTGACAGTTAATTGTAACGTTCAGAGCCTGTTCATGACGATGGAACACACAAATTGCGTCGCGATTCAATACATCGTCCTCCGGCCGACCTGTCTCCAAGGGTCTATTGCTGCCTCGGGCACATTATGGTCGTTCTCCTGTGAGTCTAGTCTTTCGAATATGACGCAAAACTGACAGTTAATTGTAACGTTCAGAGCCTGTTAATGACGATGGATCACACAAATTGCGTCGCGATTCAATACATCGTCCTCCAGCCGACTTGTCTCCAAGGGTCTAGTGCTGCCTCGGGCACCTTATGGTCGTTCTTCTGTGAGTCTAGATTTTCGAATCCGACGCAAAACTTACAGTTAATTGTAAGGTTCAGAGCCTCTTAATGACAATGGAACACACAAATCGCGTCGCGATTCAATACATCGTCCTCCTGCCGACCTGTCTCCAAGGGTCTATTGCTGCCACGGGCACCTTATGGTCGATCTCCTGTGAGTCTAGATTTTCGAATCCGACGCAAAACTGACAGTTAATTGTAACGTTCAGAGCCTGTTCATGACGATGGAACAAACAAATTGCGTCGCGATTCAATACATCGTCCTCCAGCCGACTTGTCTCCAAGGGTCTAGTGCTGCCTCGGACACCTTACGGTCGTTCTCCTGTGAGTCTAGATTTTCGAATCCGACGCAAAACTGACAGTTAATTGTAAGTTTCAGAGCCTCTTAATGACAATGGAACACACAAATCGCGTCGCGATTCAATACATCGTTCTCCGGCCGACCTGTCTCCAAGGGTCTATTGCTGCCTCGGGCACCTTATGGTCGATCTCCTGTGAGTCTAGATTTTCGAATCCGACGCAAAACTGACAGTTAATTGTAAGGTTCAGAGCCTGTTAATGACGATGGAACACACAAATCCCGTCGCGATTGAATACATCGTCCTCCGGCCGACCTGTCTCCAAGGGTCTATTGCTGCCTCGGGCACCTTATGGTCGATCTCCTGTGAGTCTAGATTTTCGAATCCGACGCAAAACTGACAGTTAATTGTAACGTTCAGAGCCTGTTCATGACGATGGAACACACAAACTGCGTCGCGATTCAATACATCGTCCTCCGGCCGACCTGTCTCCAAGGGTCTATTGCTGCCTCGGGCACCTTATGGTCGTTCTCCTGTGAGTCTAGACTTTCGAATCCGACGCAAAACTGACAGTTAATTGTAACGTTCAGAGCCTGTTAATGACGATGGAACACACAAATCGCGTCGCGATTCAATACATCGTCCTCCGGCCGACCTGTCTCCAAGGGTCTATTGCTGCCTCGGGCACCTTATGGTCGATCTCCTGTGAGTCTAATTTTCGAATCCGACGCAAAACTGACAGCTAATTGTAACGTTCAGAGCCTGTTAATGACGATGGAACACACAAATCGCGTCGCGATTCAATACATCGTCCTCCGGCCGACCTGTCTCCAAGGTAGTATTGCTGCCTCGGGCACCTTATGGTCGTTCTCCCGTGAGTCTAGACTTTCGAATCCGACGCAAAACTGACAGTTAATTGTAACGTTCAGAGCCTGTTAATGACGATGGAACACACAAATCGCGTCGCGATTCAATACATCGTCCTCCGGCCGACCTGTCTCCAAGGGTCTATTGCTGCCTCGGGCACCTTATGGTCGATCTCCTGTGAGTCTAGATTTTCGAATCCGACGCAAAACTGACAGTTAATTGTAACGTTCAGAGCCTGCTCATGACGATGGAACACACAAATTGCGTCGCGATTCAATACATCGTCCTCCGGCCGACCTGTCTCCAAGGGTCTATTGCTGCCTCGGGCACCTTATGGTCGTTCTCCCGTGAGTCTAGACTTTCGAATCCGACGCAAAACTGACAGTTAATTGTAACGTTCAGAGCCTGTTAATGACGATGGATCACACAAATTGCGTCGCGATTCAATACATCGTCCTCCAGCCGACTTGTCTCCAAGGGTCTAGTGCTGCCTCGGGCACCTTAAGGTCGTTCTTCTGTGAGTCTAGATTTTCGAATCCGACGCAAAACTGACAGTTAATTGTAAGGTTCAGAGCCTCTTAATGACAATGGAACACACAAATCGCGTCGCGATTCAATACATCGTCCTCCGGCCGACCTGTTTCCAAGGGTCTATTGCTGCCACGGGCACCTTATGGTCGATCTCCTGTGAGTCTAGATTTTCGAATCCGACGCAAAACTGACAGTTAATTGTAACGTTCAGAGCCTGTTCATGACGATGGAACACACAAATTGCGTCGCGATTCAATACATAGTCCTCCAGCCGACTTTTTTCCAAGGGTCTAGTGCTGCCTCGGACACCTTATGGTCGTTCTCCTGTGAGTCTAGATTTTCGAATCCGACGCAAAACTGACAGTTAATTGTAAGTTTCAGAGCCTCTTAATGACAATGGAACACAAAAATCGCGTCGCGATTCAATACATCGTCCTCCGGCCGACCTGTCTCCAAGGGTCTATTGCTGCCACGGGCACCTTATGGTCGATCTCCTGTGAGTCTAGATTTTCGAATCCGACGCAAAACTGACAGTTAATTGTAACGTTCAGAGCCTGTTAATGACGATGGAACACACAAATCCCGTCGCGATTCAATACATCGTCCTCCGGCCGACCTGTCTCCAAGGGTCTATTGCTGCCTCGGGCACCTTCTGGTCGATCTCCTGTGAGTCTAGATTTTCGAATCCGACGCAAAACTGACAGTTAATTGTAACGTTCAGAGCCTGTTAATGACGATGGAACACACAAATCGCGTCGCGATTCAATACATCGTCCTCCGGCCGACCTATCTCCAAGGGTCAATTGCTGCATCGGTCACCTTATGGTCGTTCTCCTGTGAGTCTAGATTTTCGAATCCGACGCAAAACTGACAGTTAATTGTAAGGTTCAGAGCCTGTTAATGACAATGGAACACACAAATCGCGTCGCGATTCAATACATCGTCCTCCGGCCGACCTGTCTCCAAGGGTCTATTGCTGCCTCGGGCACCTTATGGTCGATCTCCTGTGAGTCTAGATTTTCGAATCCGACGCAAAACTGACAGTTAATTGTAACGTTCAGAGCCTGTTCATGACGATGGAACACACAAATTGCGTCGCGATTCAATACATCGTCCTCCGGCCGACCTGTCTCCAAGGGTCTATTGCTGCCTCGGGCACCTTATGGTCGTTCTCCTGTGAGTCTAGTCTTTCAAATATGACGCAAAACTGACAGTTAATTGTAACGTTCAGAGCCTGTTAATGACGATGGATCACACAAATTGCGTCGCGATTCAATACATCGTCCTCCGGCCGACCTGTCTCCAAGGGTCTATTGCTGCCTCGGGCACCTTATGGTCGTTCTCCCGTGAGTCTAGACTTTCGAATCCGACGCAAACCTGACAGTTAATTGTAACATTCAGAGCCTGTTAATGACGATGGATCACACAAATTGCGTCGCGATTCAATACATCGTCCTCCAGCCGACTTGTCTCCAAGGGTCTAGTGCTGCCTCGGGCACCTTATGGTCGTTCTTCTGTGAGTCTAGATTTTCGAATCCGACGCAAAACTTACAGTTAATTGTAAGGTTCAGAACCTCTTAATGACAATGGAACACACAAATCGCGTCGCGATTCAATACATCGTCCTCCGGCCAACCTGTTTCCAAGGGTCTATTGCTGCCACGGGCACCTTACGGTCGATCTCCTGTGAGTCTAGATTTTCGAATCCGACGCAAAACTGACAGTTAATTGTAACGTTCAGAGCCTGTTCATGACGATGGAACACACAAATTGCGTCGCGATTCAATACATCGTCCTCCAGCCGACTTGTCTCCAAGGGTCTAGTGCTGCCTCGGGCACCTTATGGTCGTTCTTCTGCGAGTCTAGATTTTCAAATCCGACGCAAAACTTACAGTTAATTGTAAGGTTCAGAGCCTCTTAATGACAATGGAATACACAAATCGCGTCGCGATTCAATACATCGTCCTCCGGCCGACCTGTCTCCAAGGGTCTATTGCTGCCACGGGCACCTTACGGTCGATCTCCTGTGAGTCTAGATTTTCGAATCCGACGCAAAGCTGACAGTTAATTGTAACGTTCAGAGCCTGTTCATGACGATGGAACACACAAATTGCGTCGCGATTCAATACATCGTCCTCCAGCCGACTTGTCTCCAAGGGTCTAGTGTTGCCTCGGACACCTTATGGTCGTTCTCCTGTGAGTCTAGATTTTCGAAGCCGACGAAAAACTGACAGTTAATTGTAAGTTTCAGAGCCTCTTAATGACAATGGAACACACAAATCGCGTCGCGATTCAATACATCGTCCTCCGGCCGACCTGTCTCCAAGGGTCTAATGCTGCCTCGGGCACCTTATGGTCGATCTCCTGTGAGTCTAGATTTTCGAATCCGACGCAAAACTGACAGTTAATTGTAAGGTTCAGAGCCTGTTAATGACGATGGAACACACAAATCCCGTCGCGATTGAATACATCGTCCTCCGGCCGACCTGTCTCCAAGGGTCTATTGCTGCCTCGGGCACCTTATGGTCGATCTCCTGTGAGTCTAGATTTTCGAATCCGACGCAAAACTGACAGTTAATTGTAACGTTCAGAGCCTGTTCATGACGATGGAACACACAAACTGCGTCGCGATTCAATACATTGTCCTCCGGCCGACCTGTCTCCAAGGGTCTATTGCTGCCTCGGGCACCTTATGGTCGTTCTCCTGTGAGTCTAGACTTTCGAATCCGACGCAAAACTGACAGTTAATTGTAACGTTCAGAGCCTGTTAATGACGATGGAACACACAAATTGCGTCGCGATTCAATACATCGTCCTCCGGCCGACCTGTCTCCAAGGGTCTATTGCTGCCTCGGGCACCTTATGGTCGATCTCCTGTGAGTCTAGATTTTCGAATCCGACGCAAAACTGACAGTTAATTGTAAGGTTCAGAGCCTGTTAATGACGATGGAACACACAAATTGCGTCGCGAATCAATACATCGTCCTCCGGCCGACCTGTCTCCAAGGGTCTATTGCTGCGTCGGGCACCTTATGGTCGATCTCCTGTGAGTCTAATTTTCGAATCCGACGCAAAACTGACAGTTAATTGTAACGTTCAGAGCCTGTTAATGACGATGGAACACACAAATCGCGTCGCGATTCAATACATCGTCCTCCGGCCGACCTGTCTCCAAGGGTCTATTGCTGCCTCGGGCACCTTATGGTCGTTCTCCTGTGAGTCTAGACTTTCGAATCCGACGCAAAACTGACAGTTAATTGTAACGTTCAGAGCCTGTTAATGACGATGGAACACACAAATTGCGTCGCGATTCAATACATCGTCCTCCGGCCGACCTGTCTCCAAGGGTCTATTGCTGCCTCGGGCACCTTATGGTCGATCTCCTGTGAGTCTAGATTTTCGAATCCGACGCAAAACTGACAGTTAATTGTAAGGTTCAGAGCCTGTTAATGACGATGGAACACACAAATTGCGTCGCGATTCAAAACATCGTCCTCCGGCCGACCTGTCTCCAAGGGCCTATTGCTGCCTCGGGCACCTTATGGTCGTTCTCCTGTGAGTCTAGATTTTCGAATCCGACGCAAAACTGACAGTTAATTGTAACGTTCAGAGCCTGTTAATGACGATGGAACACACAAATCGCGTCGCGATTCAATACATCGTCCTCCGGCCGACCTGTCTCCAAGGGTCTATTGCTGCCTCGGGCACCTTATGGTCGATCTCCTGTGAGTCTAGATTTTCGAATCCGACGCAAAACTTACAGTTAATTGTAAGGTTCAGAGCCTCTTAATGACAATGGAACACACAAATCGCGTCGCGATTCAATACATCGTCCTCCGGCCGACCTGTTTCCAAGGGTCTATTGCTGCCACGGGCACCTTATGGTCGATCTCCTGTGAGTCTAGATTTTCGAATCCGACGCAAAACTGACAGTTAATTGTAACGTTCAGAGCCTGTTCATGACGATGGAACACACAAATTGCGTCGCGATTCAATACATCGTCCTCCAGCCGACTTGTCTCCAAGGGTCTAGTGCTGCCTCGGACACCTTATGGTCGTTGTCCTGTGAGTCTAGATTTTCGAATCCGACGCAAAACTGACAGTTAATTGTAAGTTTCAGAGCCTCTTAATGACAATGGAACACACAAATCGCGTCGCGATTCAACACATCGTCCTCCGGCCGACCTGTCTCCAAGGGTCTATTGCTGCCACGGGCACCTTATGGTCGATCTCCTGTGAGTCTAGATTTTCGAATCCGACGCAAAACTGACAGTTAATTGTAACGTTCAGAGCCTGTTAATGACGATGGAACACACAAATCCCGTCGCGATTCAATACATCGTCCTCCGGCCGACCTGTCTCCAAGGGTCTATTGCTGCCTCCGGCACCTTATGGTCGATCTCCTGTGGGTCTAGATTTTCGAATCCGACGCAAAACTGACAGTTAATTGTAACGTTCAGAACCTGTTAATGACGATGTTACACACAAATTGCGTCGCGGTACAATACATCGTCCTCCGGCCGACCTGTCTCCAAGGGTCTAGTGCTGCCTCGGACACTTTGTGGTCGTTCTCCTGTAGGGCCTAGATTTTCGAATCCGACGCAAAACTGACAGTTAATTGTAACGTTCAGCGCCTGTTAATGACGATGGTACACACAAATCGCGTCGCGATTCAATACATCGTCCTCCGGCCGACTTGTCTCCAAGGGTCTAGTCCTGATTCGGGCACCTTATGGTCTTTCTTCTGTGAGTCTAGATTTTCGAATCCGACGCAAAACTGACAGTTAATTGTAAGGTTCAGAGCCTCTTAATGACAATGGAACACACATATTGCGTCGCGAGTCAATACATCGTCCTCTGGCCGACCTGTCTCCAAGGGTCTATTGCTGCCTCGGGCACCTTATGGTCGATCTCCTGTGAGTCTAGATTTTCGAATCCGACGCAAAAATGACAGTTAATTGTAACGTTCAGAGCCTGTTAATGACGATGGAACACACAAATCCGGTCGCGATTCAATACATCGTCCTCCGGCCGACCTGTCTCCAAGGGTCTATTGCTGCCTCGGGCACCTTATAGTCGATCTCCTGTGAGTCTAGATTTTCGAATCCGACGCAAAACTGACAGTTAATTGTAAGGTTCAGGGCCTGTTAATGACGATGGAACACACAAATTGCGTCGCGATTCAATACATCGTCCTCCGGCCGACCTGTCTCCAAAGGTCTATTGCTGCCTCGGGCACCTTATGGTCGATCTCCTGTGAGTCTAGATTTTCGAATCCGACGCAAAACTGACAGTTAATTGTAACGTTCAGAGCCTGTTAATGACGATGGAACACACAAATTGCGTCGCGATTCAATACATCGTCCTCCGGCCGACCTGTCTCCAAGGGTCTATTGCTGCCTCGGGCACCTTATGGTCGATCTCCTGTGAGTCTAGATTTTCGAATCCGACGCAAAACTGACAGTTAATTCTAAGGTTCAGAGCCTGTTAATGACGATGGAACACACAAATTGCGTCGCGATTCAATACATCGTCCTCCGGCCGACCTGTCTCCAAGGGTCTATTGCTGCCTCGGGCACCTTATGATCGATCTCCTGTGAATCTAATTTTCGAATCCGACGCAAAACTGACAGTTAATTGTAACGTTCAGAGACTGTTAATGACGATGGAACACACAAATCGCATCGCGATTCAATACATCGTCCTCCGGCCGACCTGTCTCCAAGGGTCTATTGCTGCCTCGGGCACCTTATGGTCGTTCTCCTGTGAGTCTAGATTTTCGAATCCGACGCAAAACTGACAGTTAATTGTAAGGTTCAGAGCCTGTTAATGACGATGGAACACACAAATCGCGTCGCGATTCAATACATCGTCCTCCGGCCGACCTGTCTCCAAGGGTCTATTGCTGCCTCGGGCACCTTATGGTCGATCTCCTGTGAGTCTAGATTTTCGAATCCGACGCAAAACTGACAGTTAATTGTAACGTTCAGAGCCTGTTCATGACGATGGAACACACAAATTGCGTCGCGATTCAATACATCGTCCTCCGGCCGACCTGTCTCCAAGGGTCTATTGCTGCCTCGGGCACATTATGGTCGTTCTCCTGTGAGTCTAGTCTTTCGAATATGACGCAAAACTGACAGTTAATTGTAACGTTCAGAGCCTGTTAATGACGATGGATCACACAAATTGCGTCGCGATTCAATACATCGTCCTCCAGCCGACTTGTCTCCAAGGGTCTAGTGCTGCCTCGGGCACCTTATGGTCGTTCTTCTGTGAGTCTAGATTTTCGAATCCGACGCAAAACTTACAGTTAATTGTAAGGTTCAGAGCCTCTTAATGACAATGGAACACACAAATCGCGTCGCGATTCAATACTTCGTCCTCCTGCCGACCTGTCTCCAAGGGTCTATTGCTGCCACGGGCACCTTATGGTCGATCTCCTGTGAGTCTAGATTTTCGAATCCGACGCAAAACTGACAGTTAATTGTAACGTTCAGAGCCTGTTCATGACGATGGAACAAACAAATTGCGTCGCGATTCAATACATCGTCCTCCAGCCGACTTGTCTCCAAGGGTCTAGTGCTGCCTCGGACACCTTACGGTCGTTCTCCTGTGAGTCTAGATTTTCGAATCCGACGCAAAACTGACAGTTAATTGTAAGTTTCAGAGCCTCTTAATGACAATGGAACACACAAATCGCGTCGCGATTCAATACATCGTCCTCCGGCCGACCTGTCTCCAAGGGTCTATTGCTGCCTCGGGCACCTTATGGTCGATCTCCTGTGAGTCTAGATTTTCGAATCCGACGCAAAACTGACAGTTAATTGTAAGGTTCAGAGCCTGTTAATGACGATGGAACACACAAATACCGTCGCGATTGAATACATCGTCCTCCGGCCGACCTGTCTCCAAGGGTCTATTGCTGCCTCGGGCACCTTATGGTCGATCTCCTGTGAGTCTAGATTTTCGAATCCGACGCAAAACTGCCAGTTAATTGTAACGTTCAGAGCCTGTTCATGACGATGGAACACACAAACTGCGTCGCGATTCAATACATCGTCCTCCGGCCGACCTGTCTCCAAGGGTCTATTGCTGCCTCGGGCACCTTATGGTCGATCTCCTGTGAGTCTAGACTTTCGAATCCGACGCAAAACTGACAGTTAATTGTAACGTTCAGAGCCTGTTAATGACGATGGAACACACAAATCGCGTCGCGATTCAATACATCGTCCTCCGGCCGACCTGTCTCCAAGGGTCTATTGCTGCCTCGGGCACCTTATGGTCGATCTCCTGTGAGTCTAATTTTCGAATCCGACGCAAAACTGACAGCTAATTGTAACGTTCAGAGCCTGTTAATGACGATGGAACACACAAATCGCGTCGCGATTCAATACATCGTCCTCCGGCCGACCTGTCTCCAAGGTAGTATTGCTGCCTCGGGCACCTTATGGTCGTTCTCCCGTGAGTCTAGACTTTCGAATCCGACGCAAAACTGACAGTTAATTGTAACGTTCAGAGCCTGTTAATGACGATGGATCACACAAATTGCGTCGCGATTCAATACATCGTCCTCCAGCCGACTTGTCTCCAAGGGTCTAGTGCTGCCTCGGGCACCTTAAGGTCGTTCTTCTGTGAGTCTAGATTTTCGAATCCGACGCAAAACTTACAGTTAATTGTAAGGTTCAGAGCCTCTTAATGACAATGGAACACACAAATCGCGTCGCGATTCAATACATCGTCCTCCGGCCGACCTGTTTCCAAGGGTCTATTGCTGCCACGGGCACCTTATGGTCGATCTCCTGTGAGTCTAGATTTTCGAATCCGACGCAAAACTGACAGTTAATTGTAACGTTCAGAGCCTGTTCATGACGATGGAACACACAAATTGCGTCGCGATTCAATACATCGTCCTCCAGCCGACTTTTTTCCAAGGGTCTAGTGCTGCCTCGGACACCTTATGGTCGTTCTCCTGTGAGTCTAGATTTTCGAATCCGACGCAAAACTGACAGTTAATTGTAAGTTTCAGAGCCTCTTAATGACAATGGAACACAAAAATCGCGTCGCGATTCAATACATCGTCCTCCGGCCGACCTGTCTCCAAGGGTCTATTGCTGCCACGGGCACCTTATGGTCGATCTCCTGTGAGTCTAGATTTTCGAATCCGACGCAAAACTGACAGTTAATTGTAACGTTCAGAGCCTGTTAATGACGGTGGAACACACAAATCCCGTCGCGATTCAATACATCGTCCTCCGGCCGACCTGTCTCCAAGGGTCTATTGCTGCCTCGGGCACCTTCTGGTCGATCTCCTGTGAGTCTAGATTTTCGAATCCGACGCAAAACTGACAGTTAATTGTAAGGTTCAGAGCCTGTTAATGACGATGGAACACACAAATCGCGTCGCGATTCAATACATCGTCCTCCGGCCGACCTGTCTCCAAGGGTCAATTGCTGCATCGGTCACCTTATGGTCGTTCTCCTGTGAGTCTAGATTTTCGAATCCGACGCAAAACTTACAGTTAATTGTAAGGTTCAGAGCCTCTTAATGACAATGGAACACACAAATCGCGTCGCGATTCAATACATCGTCCTCCGGCCGACCTGTTTCCAAGGGTCTATTGCTGCCACGGGCACCTTATGGTCGATCTCCTGTGAGTCTAGATTTTCGAATCCGACGCAAAACTGACAGTTAATTGTAACGTTCAGAGCCTGTTCATGACGATGGAACACACAAATTGCGTCGCGATTCAATACATCGTCCTCCAGCCGACTTTTTTCCAAGGGTCTAGTGCTGCCTCGGACACCTTATGGTCGTTCTCCTGTGAGTCTAGATTTTCGAATCCGACGCAAAACTGACAGTTAATTGTAACGTTCAGAGCCTGTTCATGACGATGGAACACACAAATTGCGTCGCGATTCAATACATCGTCCTCCAGCCGACTTTTTTCCAAGGGTCTAGTGCTGCCTCGGACACCTTATGGTCGTTCTCCTGTGAGTCTAGATTTTCGAATCCGACGCAAAACTGACAGTTAATTGTAAGTTTCAGAGCCTCTTAATGACAATGGAACACAAAAATCGCGTCGCGATTCAATACATCGTCCTCCGGCCGACCTGTCTCCAAGGGTCTATTGCTGCCACGGGCACCTTATGGTCGATCTCCTGTGAGTCTAGATTTTCGAATCCGACGCAAAACTTACAGTTAATTGTAAGGTTCAGAGCCTGTTAATGACAATGGAACACACAAATCGCGTCGCGATTCAATACATCGTCCTCCGGCCGACCTGTTTCCAAGGGTCTATTGCTGCCACGGGCACCTTATGGTCGATCTCCTGTGAGTCTAGATTTTCGAATCCGACGCAAAACTGACAGTTAATTGTAACGTTCAGAGCCTGTTCATGACGATGGAACACACAAATTGCGTCGCGATTCAATACATCGTCCTCCGGCCGACCTGTCTCCAAGGGTCTATTGCTGCCTCGGGCACCTTATGGTCGTTCTCCTGTGAGTCTAGTCTTTCAAATATGACGCAAAACTGACAGTTAATTGTAACGTTCAGAGCCTGTTAATGACGATGGATCACACAAATTGCGTCGCGATTCAATACATCGTCCTCCGGCCGACCTGTCTCCAAGGGTCTATTGCTGCCTCGGGCACCTTATGGTCGTTCTCCCGTGAGTCTAGACTTTCGAATCCGACGCAAACCTGACAGTTAATTGTAACATTCAGAGCCTGTTAATGACGATGGATCACACAAATTGCGTCGCGATTCAATACATCGTCCTCCAGCCGACTTGTCTCCAAGGGTCTAGTGCTGCCTCGGGCACCTTATGGTCGTTCTTCTGTGAGTCTAGATTTTCGAATCCGACGCAAAACTTACAGTTAATTGTAAGGTTCAGAACCTCTTAATGACAATGGAACACACAAATCGCGTCGCGATTCAATACATCGTCCTCCGGCCAACCTGTTTCCAAGGGTCTATTGCTGCCACGGGCACCTTACGGTCGATCTCCTGTGAGTCTAGATTTTCGAATCCGACGCAAAACTGACAGTTAATTGTAACGTTCAGAGCCTGTTCATGACGATGGAACACACAAATTGCGTCGCGATTCAATACATCGTCCTCCAGCCGACTTGTCTCCAAGGGTCTAGTGCTGCCTCGGGCACCTTATGGTCGTTCTTCTGTGAGTCTAGATTTTCAAATCCGACGCAAAACTTACAGTTAATTGTAAGGTTCAGAGCCTCTTAATGACAATGGAATACACAAATCGCGTCGCGATTCAATACATCGTCCTCCGGCCGACCTGTCTCCAAGGGTCTATTGCTGCCACGGGCACCTTATGGTCGATCTCCTGTGAGTCTAGATTTTCGAATCCGACGCAAAACTGACAGTTAATTGTAACGTTCAGAGCCTGTTCATGACGATGGAACACACAAATTGCGTCGCGATTCAATACATCGTCCTCCAGCCGACTTGTCTCCAAGGGTCTAGTGTTGCCTCGGACACCTTATGGTCGTTCTCCTGTGAGTCTAGATTTTCGAATCCGACGAAAAACTGACAGTTAATTGTAAGTTTCAGAGCCTCTTAATGACAATGGAACACACAAATCGCGTCGCGATTCAATACATCGTCCTCCGGCCGACCTGTCTCCAAGGGTCTAATGCTGCCTCGGGCACCTTATGGTCGATCTCCTGTGAGTCTAGATTTTCGAATCCGACGCAAAACTGACAGTTAATTGTAAGGTTCAGAGCCTGTTAATGACGATGGAACACACAAATCCCGTCGCGATTGAATACATCGTCCTCCGGCCGACCTGTCTCCAAGGGTCTATTGCTGCCTCGGGCACCTTATGGTCGATCTCCTGTGAGTCTAGATTTTCGAATCCGACGCAAAACTGACAGTTAATTGTAACGTTCAGAGCCTGTTCATGACGATGGAACACACAAACTGCGTCGCGATTCAATACATTGTCCTCCGGCCGACCTGTCTCCAAGGGTCTATTGCTGCCTCGGGCACCTTATGGTCGTTCTCCTGTGAGTCTAGACTTTCGAATCCGACGCAAAACTGACAGTTAATTGTAACGTTCAGAGCCTGTTAATGACGATGGAACACACAAATTGCGTCGCGATTCAATACATCGTCCTCCGGCCGACCTGTCTCCAAGGGTCTATTGCTGCCTCGGGCACCTTATGGTCGATCTCCTGTGAGTCTAGATTTTCGAATCCGACGCAAAACTGACAGTTAATTGTAAGGTTCAGAGCCTGTTAATGACGATGGAACACACAAATTGCGTCGCGAATCAATACATCGTCCTCCGGCCGACCTGTCTCCAAGGGTCTATTGCTGCGTCGGGCACCTTATGGTCGATCTCCTGTGAGTCTAATTTTCGAATCCGACGCAAAACTGACAGTTAATTGTAACGTTCAGAGCCTGTTAATGACGATGGAACACACAAATCGCGTCGCGATTCAATACATCGTCCTCCGGCCGACCTGTCTCCAAGGGTCTATTGCTGCCTCGGGCACCTTATGGTCGTTCTCCTGTGAGTCTAGACTTTCGAATCCGACGCAAAACTGACTGTTAATTGTAACGTTCAGAGCCTGTTAATGACGATGGAACACACAAATTGCGTCGCGATTCAATACATCGTCCTCCGGCCGACCTGTCTCCAAGGGTCTATTGCTGCCTCGGGCACCTTATGGTCGATCTCCTGTGAGTCTAGATTTTCGAATCCGACGCAAAACTGACAGTTAATTGTAACGTTCAGAGCCTGTTAATGACGATGGAACACACAAATCGCGTCGCGATTCAATACATCGTCCTCCGGCCGACCTGTCTCCAAGGGTCTATTGCTGCCTCGGGCACCTTATGGTCGATCTCCTGTGAGTCTAGATTTTCGAATCCGACGCAAAACTTACAGTTAATTGTAAGGTTCAGAGCCTCTTAATGACAATGGAACACACAAATCGCGTCGCGATTCAATACATCGTCCTCCGGCCGACCTGTTTCCAAGGGTCTATTGCTGCCACGGGCACCTTATGGTCGATCTCCTGTGAGTCTAGATTTTCGAATCCGACGCAAAACTGACAGTTAATTGTAACGTTCAGAGCCTGTTCATGACGATGGAACACACAAATTGCGTCGCGATTCAATACATCGTCCTCCAGCCGACTTGTCTCCAAGGGTCTAGTGCTGCCTCGGACACCTTATGGTCGTTCTCCTGTGAGTCTAGATTTTCGAATCCGACGCAAAACTGACAGTTAATTGTAAGTTTCAGAGCCTCTTAATGACAATGGAACACACAAATCGCGTCGCGATTCAACACATCGTCCTCCGGCCGACCTGTCTCCAAGGGTCTATTGCTGCCACGGGCACCTTATGGTCGATCTCCTGTGAGTCTAAATTTTCGAATCCGACGCAAAACTGACAGTTAATTGTAACGTTCAGAGCCTGTTAATGACGATGGAACACACAAATCCCGTCGCGATTCAATACATCGTCCTCCGGCCGACCTGTCTCCAAGGGTCTATTGCTGCCTCCGGCACCTTATGGTCGATCTCCTGTGGGTCTAGATTTTCGAATCCGACGCAAAACTGACAGTTAATTGTAACGTTCAGAACCTGTTAATGACGATGTTACACACAAATTGCGTCGCGGTACAATACATCGTCCTCCAGCCGACTTGTCTCCAAGGGTCTAGTGCTGCCTCGGACACCTTACGGTCGTTCTCCTGTGAGTCTAGATTTTCGAATCCGACGCAAAACTGACAGTTAATTGTAAGGTTCAGAGCCTCTTAATGATAATGGAACAACAAATTGCGTCGCGATTCAATACATCGTCCTCCGGCCGACCTGTCTCCAAGGGTCTAGTGCTGCCTCGGACACTTTGTGGTCGTTCTCCTGTAGGGCCTAGATTTTCGAATCCGACGCAAAACTGACAGTTAATTGTAACGTTCAGCGCCTGTTAATGACGATGGTACACACAAATCGCGTCGCGATTCAATACATCGTCCTCCAGCCGACTTGTCTCCAAGGGTCTAGTCCTGATTCGGGCACCTTATGGTCTTTCTTCTGTGAGTCTAGATTTTCGAATCCGACGCAAAACTGACAGTTAATTGTAAGGTTCAGAGCCTCTTAATGACAATGGAACACACAAATTGCGTCGCGAGTCAATACATCGTCCTCCGGCCGACCTGTCTCCAAGGGTCTATTGCTGCCTCGGGCACCTTATGGTCGATCTCCTGTGAGTCTAGATTTTCGAATCCGACGCAAAAATGACAGTTAATTGTAACGTTCAGAGCCTGTTAATGACGATGGAACACACAAATCCGGTCGCGATTCAATACATCGTCCTCCGGCCGACCTGTCTCCAAGGGTCTATTGCTGCCTCGGGCACCTTATAGTCGATCTCCTGTGAGTCTAGATTTTCGAATCCGACGCAAAACTGACAGTTAATTGTAAGGTTCAGGGCCTGTTAATGACGATGGAACACACAAATTGCGTCGCGATTCAATACATCGTCCTCCGGCCGACCTGTCTCCAAAGGTCTATTGCTGCCTCGGGCACCTTATGGTCGATCTCCTGTGAGTCTAGATTTTCGAATCCGACGCAAAACTGACAGTTAATTGTAAGGTTCAGAGCCTGTTAATGACGATGGAACACACAAATTGCGTCGCGATTCAATACATCGTCCTCCGGCCGACCTGTCTCCAAGGGTCTATTGCTGCCTCGGGCACCTTATGGTCCATCTCCTGTGAGTCTAGATTTTCGAATCCGACGCAAAACTGACAGTTAATTGTAACGTTCAGAGCCTGTTCATGACGATGGAACACACAAATTGCGTCGCGATTCAATACATCGTCCTCCGGCCGACCTGTCTCCAAGGGTCTATTGCTGCCTCGGGCACCTTATGGTCGTTCTCCTGTGAGTCTAGACTTTCGAATCCGACGCAAAACTGACAGTTAATTGTAACGTTCAGAGCCTGTTAATGACGATGGATCACACAAATTGCGTCGCGATTCAATACATCGTCCTTCAGCCGACTTGTCTCCAAGGGTCTAGTGCTGCCTCGGGCACCATATGGTCGTTCTTCTGTGAGTCTAGATTTTCGAATCCGACGCAAAACTTACAGTTAATTGTAAGGTTCAGAGCCTCTTAATGACAATGGAACACACTAATCGCGTCGCGATTCAATACATCGTCCTCCGGCCGACCTGTCTCCAAGGGTCTATTGCTGCCACGGGCACCTTATGGTCGATCTCCTGTGAGTCTAGATTTTCGAATCCGACGCAAAACTGACAGTTAATTGTAACGTTCAGAGCCTGTTCATGACGATGGAACACACAAATTGCGTCGCGATTCAATACATCGTCCTCCAGCCGACATGTCTCAAAGGGTCTAGTGCTGCCTCGGACACCTTATGGTCGTTCTCCTGTGAGTCTAGATTTTCGAATCCGACGCAAAACTGACAGTTAATTGTAAGTTTCAGAGCCTCTTAATGACAATGGAACACACAAATCGCATCGCGATTCAATACATCGTCCTCCGGCCGACCTGTCTCCAAGGGTCTGTTGCTGCCTCGGGCACCTTATGGTCGATCTCCTGTGAGTCTAGATTTTCGAATCCGACGCAAAACTGACAGTTAATTGTAACGTTCAGAGCCTGTTCATGACGATGGAACACACAAATTGCGTCGCGATTCAATACATCGTCCTCCAGCCGACTTGTCTCCAAGGGTCTAGTGCTGCCTCGGACACCTTATGGTCGTTCTCCTGTGAGTCTAGATTTTCGAATCCGACGCAAAACTGACAGTTAATTGTAAGTTTCAGAGCCTCTTAATGACAATGGAACACACAAATCGCGTCGCGATTCAACACATCGTCCTCCGGCCGACCTGTCTCCAAGGGTCTATTGCTGCCACGGGCACCTTATGGTCGATCTCCTGTGAGTCTAAATTTTCGAATCCGACGCAAAACTGACAGTTAATTGTAACGTTCAGAGCCTGTTAATGACGATGGAACACACAAATCCCGTCGCGATTCAATACATCGTCCTCCGGCCGACCTGTCTCCAAGGGTCTATTGCTGCCTCGGGCACCTTATGGTCGATCTCCTGTGAGTCTAGATTTTCGAATCCGACGCAAAAATGGCAGTTAATTGTAACGTTCAGAGCCTGTTAATGACGATGGAACACACAAATCCCGTCGCGATTCAATACATCGTCCTCCTGTCGAACTGTCTCCAATTGTCTGTTGCTGCCTCGGGCACCTTATGGTCGATCTCCTGTGAGTCTAGATTTTCGAATCCGACGCAAAACTGACAGTTAGGTTCAGAGCCTGTTAATGACGATGTAACACACAAATTGCGTCGCGATTCAATACATCGTCCTCCAGCCGACTTGTCTCCAAGGGTCTAGTGCTGCCTCGGGCACCATATGGTCGTTCTTCTGTGAGTCTAGATTTTCGAATCCGACGCAAAGCTTACAGTTAATTGTAAGGTTCAGAGCCTCTTAATGACAATGGAACACACAAATCGCGTCGCGATTCAATACATCGTCCTCCGGCCGACCTGTCTCCAAGGGTCTACTGCTGCCACGGGCACCTTATGGTCGATCTCCTGTGAGTCTAGATTTTCGAATCCGACGCAAAACTGACAGTTAATTGTAACGTTCAGAGCCTGTTCATGACGATGGAACACACAAATTGCGTCGCGATTCAATACATCGTCCTCCAGCCGACATGTCTCAAAGGGTCTAGTGCTGCCTCGGACACCTTATGGTCGTTCTCCTGTGAGTCTAGATTTTCGAATCCGACGCAAAACTGACAGTTAATTGTAAGTTTCAGAGCCTCTTAATGACAATGGAACACACAAATCGCATCGCGATTCAATACATCGTCCTCCGGCCGACCTGTCTCCAAGGGTCTGTTGCTGCCTCGGGCACCTTATGGTCGATCTCCTGTGAGTCTAGATTTTCGAATCCGACGCAAAACTGACAGTTAATTGTAAGGTTCAGAGCCTCTTAATGATAATGGAACACACAAATTGCGTCGCGATTCAATACATCGTCCTCCGGCCGACCTGTCTCCAAGGGTCTAGTGCTGCCTCGGACACTTTGTGGTCGTTCTCCTGTAGGGCCTAGATTTTCGAATCCGACGCAAAACTGACAGTTAATTGTAACGTTCAGCGCCTGTTAATGACGATGGTACACACAAATCGCGTCGCGATTCAATACATCGTCCTCCAGCCGACTTGTCTCCAAGGGTCTAGTCCTGATTCGGGCACCTTATGGTCTTTCTTCTGTGAGTCTAGATTTTCGAATCCGACGCAAAACTGACAGTTAATTGTAAGGTTCAGAGCCTCTTAATGACAATGGAACACACAAATTGCGTCGCGAGTCAATACATCGTCCTCCGGCCGACCTGTCTCCAAGGGTCTATTGCTGCCTCGGGCACCTTATGGTCGATCTCCTGTGAGTCTAGATTTTCGAATCCGACGCAAAAATGACAGTTAATTGTAACGTTCAGAGCCTGTTAATGACGATGGAACACACAAATCCGGTCGCGATTCAATACATCGTCCTCCGGCCGACCTGTCTCCAAGGGTCTATTGCTGCCTCGGGCACCTTATAGTCGATCTCCTGTGAGTCTAGATTTTCGAATCCGACGCAAAACTGACAGTTAATTGTAAGGTTCAGGGCCTGTTAATGACGATGGAACACACAAATTGCGTCGCGATTCAATACATCGTCCTCCGGCCGACCTGTCTCCAAAGGTCTATTGCTGCCTCGGGCACCTTATGGTCGATCTCCTGTGAGTCTAGATTTTCGAATCCGACGCAAAACTGACAGTTAATTGTAAGGTTCAGAGCCTGTTAATGACGATGGAACACACAAATTGCGTCGCGATTCAATACATCGTCCTCCGGCCGACCTGTCTCCAAGGGTCTATTGCTGCCTCGGGCACCTTATGGTCCATCTCCTGTGAGTCTAGATTTTCGAATCCGACGCAAAACTGACAGTTAATTGTAACGTTCAGAGCCTGTTCATGACGATGGAACACACAAATTGCGTCGCGATTCAATACATCGTCCTCCGGCCGACCTGTCTCCAAGGGTCTATTGCTGCCTCGGGCACCTTATGGTCGTTCTCCTGTGAGTCTAGACTTTCGAATCCGACGCAAAACTGACAGTTAATTGTAACGTTCAGAGCCTGTTAATGACGATGGATCACACAAATTGCGTCGCGATTCAATACATCGTCCTTCAGCCGACTTGTCTCCAAGGGTCTAGTGCTGCCTCGGGCACCATATGGTCGTTCTTCTGTGAGTCTAGATTTTCGAATCCGACGCAAAACTTACAGTTAATTGTAAGGTTCAGAGCCTCTTAATGACAATGGAACACACTAATCGCGTCGCGATTCAATACATCGTCCTCCGGCCGACCTGTCTCCAAGGGTCTATTGCTGCCACGGGCACCTTATGGTCGATCTCCTGTGAGTCTAGATTTTCGAATCCGACGCAAAACTGACAGTTAATTGTAACGTTCAGAGCCTGTTCATGACGATGGAACACACAAATTGCGTCGCGATTCAATACATCGTCCTCCAGCCGACATGTCTCAAAGGGTCTAGTGCTGCCTCGGACACCTTATGGTCGTTCTCCTGTGAGTCTAGATTTTCGAATCCGACGCAAAACTGACAGTTAATTGTAAGTTTCAGAGCCTCTTAATGACAATGGAACACACAAATCGCATCGCGATTCAATACATCGTCCTCCGGCCGACCTGTCTCCAAGGGTCTGTTGCTGCCTCGGGCACCTTATGGTCGATCTCCTGTGAGTCTAGATTTTCGAATCCGACGCAAAACTGACAGTTAATTGTAACGTTCAGAGCCTGTTCATGACGATGGAACACACAAATTGCGTCGCGATTCAATACATCGTCCTCCAGCCGACTTGTCTCCAAGGGTCTAGTGCTGCCTCGGACACCTTATGGTCGTTCTCCTGTGAGTCTAGATTTTCGAATCCGACGCAAAACTGACAGTTAATTGTAAGTTTCAGAGCCTCTTAATGACAATGGAACACACAAATCGCGTCGCGATTCAACACATCGTCCTCCGGCCGACCTGTCTCCAAGGGTCTATTGCTGCCACGGGCACCTTATGGTCGATCTCCTGTGAGTCTAAATTTTCGAATCCGACGCAAAACTGACAGTTAATTGTAACGTTCAGAGCCTGTTAATGACGATGGAACACACAAATCCCGTCGCGATTCAATACATCGTCCTCCGGCCGACCTGTCTCCAAGGGTCTATTGCTGCCTCGGGCACCTTATGGTCGATCTCCTGTGAGTCTAGATTTTCGAATCCGACGCAAAAATGGCAGTTAATTGTAACGTTCAGAGCCTGTTAATGACGATGGAACACACAAATCCCGTCGCGATTCAATACATCGTCCTCCTGTCGAACTGTCTCCAATTGTCTGTTGCTGCCTCGGGCACCTTATGGTCGATCTCCTGTGAGTCTAGATTTTCGAATCCGACGCAAAACTGACAGTTAGGTTCAGAGCCTGTTAATGACGATGTAACACACAAATTGCGTCGCGATTCAATACATCGTCCTCCAGCCGACTTGTCTCCAAGGGTCTAGTGCTGCCTCGGGCACCATATGGTCGTTCTTCTGTGAGTCTAGATTTTCGAATCCGACGCAAAGCTTACAGTTAATTGTAAGGTTCAGAGCCTCTTAATGACAATGGAACACACAAATCGCGTCGCGATTCAATACATCGTCCTCCGGCCGACCTGTCTCCAAGGGTCTACTGCTGCCACGGGCACCTTATGGTCGATCTCCTGTGAGTCTAGATTTTCGAATCCGACGCAAAACTGACAGTTAATTGTAACGTTCAGAGCCTGTTCATGACGATGGAACACACAAATTGCGTCGCGATTCAATACATCGTCCTCCAGCCGACATGTCTCAAAGGGTCTAGTGCTGCCTCGGACACCTTATGGTCGTTCTCCTGTGAGTCTAGATTTTCGAATCCGACGCAAAACTGACAGTTAATTGTAAGTTTCAGAGCCTCTTAATGACAATGGAACACACAAATCGCATCGCGATTCAATACATCGTCCTCCGGCCGACCTGTCTCCAAGGGTCTGTTGCTGCCTCGGGCACCTTATGGTCGATCTCCTGTGAGTCTAGATTTTCGAATCCGACGCAAAACTGACAGTTAATTGTAAGGTTCAGAGCTTCTTAATGACAATGGAACACACAAATTGCGTCGCGATTCAATACATCGACCTCCGGCCGACCTGTCTCCAAGGGTCTAGTGCTGCCTCGGACACCTTATGGACGTTCCCCTGTGAGTCTAGATTTTCGAATCCGACGCAAAACTGACAGTTAATTGTAACGTTCAGCGCCTGTTAATGAAGATGGAACACACAAATCGCGTCGCGATTCAATACATCGTCCTCCAGCCGACTTGTCTCCAAGGGTCTTGTCCTGCCTCGGGCACCTTATGGTCGTTCTTCTGTGAGTCTAGATTTTCGAATCCGACGCAAAACTGACAGTTAATTGTAGGGTTCAGAGCCTCTTAATGACAATGGAACTGACAAATTGCGTCGCGATTCAATACATCGTCCTCCGGCCGACCTGTCTCCAAGGGTCTATTGCTGCCTCGGGCACCTTATGGTCGATCTCCTGTGAGTCTAGATTTTCGAATCCGACGCAAAAATGGCAGTTAATTGTAACGTTCAGAGCCTGTTAATGACGATGGAACACACAAATCCCGTCGCGATTCAATACATCGTCCTCCTGTCGAACTGTCTCCAATTGTCTGTTGCTGCCTCGGGCACCTTATGGTCGATCTCCTGTGAGTCTAGATTTTCGAATCCGACGCAAAACTGACAGTTAGGTTCAGAGCCTGTTAATGACGATGTAACACACAAATTGCGTCGCGATTCAATACATCGTCCTCCGGCCGACCTGTCTCCAAGGGTCTATTGCTGCCTCGGGCACCTTATGGTCGATCTCCTGTGAGTCTAGATTTTCGAATCCGACGCAAAACTGACAGTTAATTGTAACGTTCAGAGCCTGTTAATGACGATGGAACACACAAATCGCGTCGCGATTCAATACATCGTCCTCCGGCCGACCTGTCTCCAAGGGTCTATTGCTGCCTCGGTCACCTTATGGTCGTTCTCCTGTGAGTCTAGATTTTCGAATCCGACGCAAAACTGACAGTTAATTGTAAGGTTCAGAGCCTGTTAATGACGATGGAACACACAAATTGCGTCGCGATTCAATACATCGTCCTCCGGCCGACCTGTCTCCAAGGGTCTATTGCTGCCTCGGGCACCTTATGGTCCATCTCCTGTGAGTCTAGATTTTTGAATCCGACGCAAAACTGACAGTTAATTGTAACGTTCAGAGCCTGTTCATGACGATGGAACACACAAATTGCGTCGCGATTCAATACATCGTCCTCCGGCCGACCTGTCTCCAAGGGTCTATTGCTGCCTCGGGCACCTTATGGTCGTTCTCCTGTGAGTCTAGACTTTCGAATCCGACGCAAAACTGACAGTTAATTGTAACGTTCAGAGCCTGTTAATGACGATGGATCACACAAATTGCGTCGCGATTCAATACATCGTCCTCCAGCCGACTTGTCTCCAAGGGTCTAGTGCTGCCTCGGGCACCATATGGTCGTTCTTCTGTGAGTCTAGATTTTCGAATCCGACGCAAAACTTACAGTTCGTTGTAAGGTTCAGAGCCTCTTAATGACAATGGAACACACAAATCGCGTCGCGATTCAATACATCGTCCTCCGGCCGACCTGACTCCAAGGGTCTATTGCTGCCACGGGCACCTTATGGTCGATCTCCTGTGAGTCTAGATTTTCGAATCCGACGCAAAACTGACAGTTAATTGTAACGTTCAGAGCCTGTTCATGACGATGGAACACACAAATTGCGTCGCGATTCAATACATCGTCCTCCAGCCGACTTGTCTCCAAGGGTCTAGTGCTGCCTCGGACACCTTATGGTCGTTCTCCTGTGAGTCTAGATTTTCGAATCCGACGCAAAACTGACAGTTAATTGTAAGTTTCAGAGCCTCTTAATGACAATGGAACACACAAATCGCATCGCGATTCAATACATCGTCCTCCGGCCGACCTGTCTCCAAGGGTCTATTGCTGCCTCGGGCACCTTATGGTCGATCTCCTGTGGGTCTAGATTTTCGAATCCGACGCAAAACTGACAGTTAATTGTAACGTTCAGAGCCTGTTAATGACGATGGAACACACAAATCCCGTCGCGATTCAATACATCGTCCTCCGGCCGACCTGTCTCCAAGGGTCTATTGCTGCCTCGGGCACCTTCTGGTCGATCTCCTGTGAGTCTAGATTTTCGAATCCGACGCAAAACTGACAGTTAATTGTAACGTTCAGAGCCTGTTAATGACGATGGAACACACAAATCGCGTCGCGATTCAATACATCGTCCTCCGGCCGACCTGTCTCCAAGGGTCTGTTGCTGCCTCGGGCACCTTATGGTCGATCTCCTGTGAGTCTAGATTTTCGAATCCGACGCACAACTGACAGTTAATTGTAAGGTTCAGAGCCTGTTAATGACGATGGAACACACAAATCGCGTCGCGATTCAATACATCGTCCTCCGGCAGACATGTCTCCATGGGTCTATTGCTGCCTCGGGCACCTTATGGTCGTTCTCCTGTGAGTCTAGATTTTCGAATCCGACGCAAAACTGACAGTTAATTGTAAGGTTCAGAGCTTCTTAATGACAATGGAACACACAAATTGCGTCGCGATTGAATACATCGTCCTCCGGCCGACCTGTCTCCAAGGGTCTGGTGCTGCCTCGGACACCTTATGGTCGTTGCCCTGTGAGTCTAGATTTTCGAATCCGACGCAAAACTGACAGTTAATTGTAACGTTCAGCGCCTGTTAATGACGATGGAACACACAAATCGCGTCACGATTCAATACATCGTCCTCCAGCCGACTTGTCTCCAAGGGTCTTGTCCTGCCTCGGACACCTTATGGTCGTTCTTCTGTGAGTCTAGATTTTCGAATCCGACGCAAAACTGACAGTTAATTGTAAGGTTCAGAGCCTCTTAATGACAATGGAACTGACAAATTGCGTCGCGATTCAATACATCGTCCTCCGGCCGACCTGTCTCCAAGGGTCTATTGCTGCCTCGGGCACCTTATGGTCGATCTCCTGTGAGTCTAGATTTTCGAATCCGACGCAAAAATGGCAGTTAATTGTAACGTTCAGAGCCTGTTAATGACGATGGAACACACAAATCCCGTCGCGATTCAATACATCGTCCTCCTGTCGAACTGTCTCCAATTGTCTGTTGCTGCCTCGGGCACCTTATGGTCGATCTCCTGTGAGTCTAGATTTTCGAATCCGACGCAAAACTGACAGTAAGGTTCAGAGCCTGTTAATGACGATGTAACACACAAATTGCGTCGCGATTCAATACATCGTCCTCCGGCCGACCTGTCTCCAAGGGTCTATTGCTGCCACGGGCACCTTATGGTCGATCTCCTGTGAGTCTAGATTTTCGAATCCGACGCAAAACTGACAGTTAATTGTAACGTTCAGAGCCTGTTCATGACGATGGAACACACAAATTGCGTCGCGATTCAATACATCGTCCTCCAGCCGACATGTCTCAAAGGGTCTAGTGCTGCCTCGGACACCTTATGGTCGTTCTCCTGTGAGTCTAGATTTTCGAATCCGACGCAAAACTGACAGTTAATTGTAAGTTTCAGAGCCTCTTAATGACAATGGAACACACAAATCGCATCGCGATTCAATACATCGTCCTCCGGCCGACCTGTCTCCAAGGGTCTGTTGCTGCCTCGGGCACCTTATGGTCGATCTCCTGTGAGTCTAGATTTTCGAATCCGACGCAAAACTGACAGTTAATTGTAAGGTTCAGAGCTTCTTAATGACAATGGAACACACAAATTGCGTCGCGATTCAATACATCGACCTCCGGCCGACCTGTCTCCAAGGGTCTAGTGCTGCCTCGGACACCTTATGGACGTTCCCCTGTGAGTCTAGATTTTCGAATCCGACGCAAAACTGACAGTTAATTGTAACGTTCAGCGCCTGTTAATGAAGATGGAACACACAAATCGCGTCGCGATTCAATACATCGTCCTCCAGCCGACTTGTCTCCAAGGGTCTTGTCCTGCCTCGGGCACCTTATGGTCGTTCTTCTGTGAGTCTAGATTTTCGAATCCGACGCAAAACTGACAGTTAATTGTAAGGTTCAGAGCCTCTTAATGACAATGGAACTGACAAATTGCGTCGCGATTCAATACATCGTCCTCCGGCCGACCTGTCTCCAAGGGTCTATTGCTGCCTCGGGCACCTTATGGTCGATCTCCTGTGAGTCTAGATTTTCGAATCCGACGCAAAAATGGCAGTTAATTGTAACGTTCAGAGCCTGTTAATGACGATGGAACACACAAATCCCGTCGCGATTCAATACATCGTCCTCCTGTCGAACTGTCTCCAATTGTCTGTTGCTGCCTCGGGCACCTTATGGTCGATCTCCTGTGAGTCTAGATTTTCGAATCCGACGCAAAACTGACAGTTAGGTTCAGAGCCTGTTAATGACGATGTAACACACAAATTGCGTCGCGATTCAATACATCGTCCTCCGGCCGACCTGTCTCCAAGGGTCTATTGCTGCCTCGGGCACCTTATGGTCGATCTCCTGTGAGTCTAGATTTTCGAATCCGACGCAAAACTGACAGTTAATTGTAACGTTCAGAGCCTGTTAATGACGATGGAACACACAAATCGCGTCGCGATTCAATACATCGTCCTCCGGCCGACCTGTCTCCAAGGGTCTATTGCTGCCTCGGTCACCTTATGGTCGTTCTCCTGTGAGTCTAGATTTTCGAATCCGACGCAAAACTGACAGTTAATTGTAAGGTTCAGAGCCTGTTAATGACGATGGAACACACAAATTGCGTCGCGATTCAATACATCGTCCTCCGGCCGACCTGTCTCCAAGGGTCTATTGCTGCCTCGGGCACCTTATGGTCCATCTCCTGTGAGTCTAGATTTTTGAATCCGACGCAAAACTGACAGTTAATTGTAACGTTCAGAGCCTGTTCATGACGATTGAACACACAAATTGCGTCGCGATTCAATACATCGTCCTCCGGCCGACCTGTCTCCAAGGGTCTATTGCTGCCTCGGGCACCTTATGGTCGTTCTCCTGTGAGTCTAGACTTTCGAATCCGACGCAAAACTGACAGTTAATTGTAACGTTCAGAGCCTGTTAATGACGATGGATCACACAAATTGCGTCGCGATTCAATACATCGTCCTCCAGCCGACTTGTCTCCAAGGGTCTAGTGCTGCCTCGGGCACCATATGGTCGTTCTTCTGTGAGTCTAGATTTTCGAATCCGACGCAAAACTTACAGTTAATTGTAAGGTTCAGAGCCTCTTAATGACAATGGAACACACAAATCGCGTCGCGATTCAATACATCGTCCTCCGGCCGACCTGTCTCCAAGGGTCTATTGCTGCCACGGGCACCTTATGGTCGATCTCCTGTGAGTCTAGATTTTCGAATCCGACGCAAAACTGACAGTTAATTGTAACGTTCAGAGCCTGTTCATGACGATGGAACACACAAATTGCGTCGCGATTCAATACATCGTCCTCCAGCCGACATGTCTCAAAGGGTCTAGTGCTGCCTCGGACACCTTATGGTCGTTCTCCTGTGAGTCTAGATTTTCGAATCCGACGCAAAACTGACAGTTAATTGTAAGTTTCAGAGCCTCTTAATGACAATGGAACACACAAATCGCATCGCGATTCAATACATCGTCCTCCGGCCGACCTGTCTCGAAGGGTCTGTTGCTGCCTCGGGCACCTTATGGTCGATCTCCTGTGAGTCTAGATTTTCGAATCCGACGCAAAACTGACAGTTAATTGTAAGGTTCAGAGCTTCTTAATGACAATGGAACACACAAATTGCGTCGCGATTCAATACATCGTCCTCCGGCCGACCTGTCTCCAAGGGTCTATTGCTGCCTCGGGCACCTTATGGTCCATCTCCTGTGAGTCTAGATTTTTGAATCCGACGCAAAAATGGCAGTTAATTGTAACGTTCAGAGCCTGTTAATGACGATGGAACACACAAATCCCGTCGCGATTCAATACATCGTCCTCCTGTCGAACTGTCTCCAATTGTCTGTTGCTGCCTCGGGCACCTTATGGTCGATCTCCTGTGAGTCTAGATTTTCGAATCCGACGCAAAACTGACAGTTAGGTTCAGAGCCTGTTAATGACGATGTAACACACAAATTGCGTCGCGATTCAATACATCGTCCTCCGGCCGACCTGTCTCCAAGGGTCTATTGCTGCCTCGGGCACCTTATGGTCGATCTCCTGTGAGTCTAGATTTTCGAATCCGACGCAAAACTGACAGTTAATTGTAACGTTCAGAGCCTGTTAATGACGATGGAACACACAAATCGCGTCGCGATTCAATACATCGTCCTCCGGCCGACCTGTCTCCAAGGGTCTATTGCTGCCTCGGTCACCTTATGGTCGTTCTCCTGTGAGTCTAGATTTTCGAATCCGACGCAAAACTGACAGTTAATTGTAAGGTTCAGAGCCTGTTAATGACGATGGAACACACAAATTGCGTCGCGATTCAATACATCGTCCTCCGGCCGACCTGTCTCCAAGGGTCTATTGCTGCCTCGGGCACCTTATGGTCCATCTCCTGTGAGTCTAGATTTTTGAATCCGACGCAAAACTGACAGTTAATTGTAACGTTCAGAGCCTGTTCATGACGATTGAACACACAAATTGCGTCGCGATTCAATACATCGTCCTCCGGCCGACCTGTCTCCAAGGGTCTATTGCTGCCTCGGGCACCTTATGGTCGTTCTCCTGTGAGTCTAGACTTTCGAATCCGACGCAAAACTGACAGTTAATTGTAACGTTCAGAGCCTGTTAATGACGATGGATCACACAAATTGTGTCGCGATTCAATACATCGTCCTCCAGCCGACTTGTCTCCAAGGGTCTAGTGCTGCCTCGGGCACCATATGGTCGTTCTTCTGTGAGTCTAGATTTTCGAATCCGACGCAAAACTTACAGTTCGTTGTAAGGTTCAGAGCCTCTTAATGACAATGGAACACACAAATCGCGTCGCGATTCAATACATCGTCCTCCGGCCGACCTGACTCCAAGGGTCTATTGCTGCCACGGGCACCTTATGGTCGATCTCCTGTGAGTCTAGATTTTCGAATCCGACGCAAAACTGACAGTTAATTGTAACGTTCAGAGCCTGTTCATGACGATGGAACACACAAATTGCGTCGCGATTCAATACATCGTCCTCCAGCCGACTTGTCTCCAAGGGTCTAGTGCTGCCTCGGACACCTTATGGTCGTTCTCCTGTGAGTCTAGACTTTCGAATCAGACGCAAAACTGACAGTTAATTGTAACGTTCAGAGCCTCTTAATGACAATGGAACACACAAATCGCATCGCGATTCAATACATCGTCCTCCGGCCGACCTGTCTCCAAGGGTCTATTGCTGCCTCGGGCACCTTATGGTCGATCTCCTGTGGGTCTAGATTTTCGAATCCGACGCAAAACTGACAGTTAATTGTAACGTTCAGAGCCTGTTAATGACGATGGAACACACAAATCCCGTCGCGATTCAATACATCGTCCTCCGGCCGACCTGTCTCCAAGGGTCTATTGCTGCCTCGGGCACCTTCTGGTCGATCTCCTGTGAGTCTAGATTTTCGAATCCGACGCAAAACTGACAGTTAATTGTAACGTTCAGAGCCTGTTAATGACGATGGAACACACAAATCGCGTCGCGATTCAATACATCGTCCTCCGGCCGACCTGTCTCCAAGGGTCTGTTGCTGCCTCGGGCACCTTATGGTCGATCTCCTGTGAGTCTAGATTTTCGAATCCGACGCACAACTGACAGTTAATTGTAAGGTTCAGAGCCTGTTAATGACGATGGAACACACAAATCGCGTCGCGATTCAATACATCGTCCTCCGGCAGACATGTCTCCATGGGTCTATTGCTGCCTCGGGCACCTTATGGTCGTTCTCCTGTGAGTCTAGATTTTCGAATCCGACGCAAAACTGACAGTTAATTGTAAGGTTCAGAGCTTCTTAATGACAATGGAACACTCAAATTGCGTCGCGATTGAATACATCGTCCTCCGGCCGACCTGTCTCCAAGGGTCTGGTGCTGCCTCGGACACCTTATGGTCGTTGCCCTGTGAGTCTAGATTTTCGAATCCGACGCAAAACTGACAGTTAATTGTAACGTTCAGCGCCTGTTAATGACGATGGAACACACAAATCGCGTCACGATTCAATACATCGTCCTCCAGCCGACTTGTCTCCAAGGGTCTTGTCCTGCCTCGGGCACCTTATGGTCGTTCTTCTGTGAGTCTAGATTTTCGAATCCGACGCAAAACTGACAGTTAATTGTAAGGTTCAGAGCCTCTTAATGACAATGGAACTGACAAATTGCGTCGCGATTCAATACATCGTCCTCCGGCCGACCTGTCTCCAAGGGTCTATTGCTGCCTCGGGCACCTTATGGTCGATCTCCTGTGAGTCTAGATTTTCGAATCCGACGCAAAAATGGCAGTTAATTGTAACGTTCAGAGCCTGTTAATGACGATGGAACACACAAATCCCGTCGCGATTCAATACATCGTCCTCCTGTCGAACTGTCTCCAATTGTCTGTTGCTGCCTCGGGCACCTTATGGTCGATCTCCTGTGAGTCTAGATTTTCGAATCCGACGCAAAACTGACAGTAAGGTTCAGAGCCTGTTAATGACGATGTAACACACAAATTGCGTCGCGATTCAATACATCGTCCTCCGGCCGACCTGTCTCCAAGGGTCTATTGCTGCCTCGGGCACCTTATGGTCGATCTCCTGTGAGTCTAGATTTTCGAATCCGACGCAAAACTGACAGTTAATTGTAACGTTCAGAGCCTGTTAATGACGATGGAACACACAAATCACGTCGCGATTCAATACATCATCCTCCAGCCGACTTGTCTCCAAGGGTCTACTGCTGCCTCGGGCACCTTATGGTCGTTCTCCTGTGACTCTAGATTTTCGAATCCGACGCAAAACTGACAGTTAATTGTAACGTTCAGAGCCTGTTAATGACGATGGAACACACAAATTGCGTCGCGATTCAATACATCGTCCTCCGGCCGACCTGTCTCCAAGGGTCTATTGCTGCCTCGGGCACCTTATGGTCGATATCCTGTGAGTCTAGATTTTCGAATCCGACGCATAACTGACAGTTAATTGTAACGTTCAGAGCCTGTTAATGACGATGGAACACACAAATCGCGTCGCGATTCAATACATCGTCCTCCGGCCGACCTGTTTCCAAGGGTCTATTGCTGCCTCGGTCACCTTATGGTCGTTCTCCTGTGAGTCTAGATTTTCGAATCCGACGCAAAACTGACAGTTAATTGTAACGTTCATAGCCTGTTAATGACGATGGAACACACAAATCGCGTCGCGATTCAATACATCGTCCTCCGGCCGACCTGTCTCCAAGGGTCTATTGCTGCCTCGGGCACCTTATGGCCTAGATTTTCGGATCCGACGCAAAACTGACAGTTAATTGTAAGGTTCAGAGCCTCTTAACGACAATGGAACACACAAATTGCGTCGCGATTCAATACATCGTCCTCCGGCCGACCTGTCTCCCAGGGTCTAGTGCTGCCTCGGACACCTTATGGTCGTTCTCCTGTGAGTCTAGATTTTCGAATCCGACGCAAAACTGACAGTTAATTGTAACGTTCAGCGCCTGTTAATGACGATGGAACACACAAATCGCGTCGCGATTCAATACATCGTCCTTTAGCCGACTTGTCTCCAAGGGTCAAGTCCTGCCTCGGCCACCTTATGGTCGTTCTTCTGTGAGTCTAGATTTTCGAATCCGACGCAAAACTGACAGTTAATTGTAAGGTTCAGAGCCTCTTAATGACAATGGAACACACAAATTGCGTCGCGATTCAATACATCGTCCTCCGGCCGACCTGTCTCCAAGGGTCTATTGCTGCCTCGGGCACATTATGGTCGATCTCCTGTGAGTCTAGATTTTCGAATCCGACGCAAAACTGACAGTTAATTGTAACGTTCAGAGCCTGTTCATGACGATGGAACACACAAATCGCGTCGCGATTCAATACATCGTCCTCCGGCCGACCTGTCTCCAAGGGTCTATTGCTGCCTCGGTCACCTTATGGTCGTTCTCCTGTGAGTCTAGATTTTCGAATCCGACGCAAAACTGACAGTTAATTGTAACGTTCAGAGCCTGTTAATGACGATGGAACACACAAATCGCGTCGCAATTCAATACATCGTCCTCCGGCCGACCTGTCTCCAAGGGTCTATTGCTGCGTCGGGCACCTAACGGTCGATCTCCTGTGAGTCTAGATTTTCGAATCCGACGCAAAACTGACAGTTAGTTGTAACGTTCAGAGCCTGTTCATGACGATGGAACACACAAATTGCGTCGCGATTCAATACATCGTCCTCCGGCCGACCTGTCTCCAAGGGTCTATTGCTGCCTCGGGCACCTTATGGTCGTTCTCCTGTGAGTCTAGACTTTCGAATCAGACGCAAAACTGACAGTTAATTGTAACGTTCAGAGCCTGTTAATGACGATGGAACACACAAATTGCGTCGTGATTCAATACATGGTCCACCAGCCGACTTGTCTCCAAGTGTCTAGTGCTGCCTCGGGCACCTTATGGTCGTTCTTCTGTGAGTCTAGATTTTCGAATCCGACGCAAAACTGACAGTTAATTGTAAGGTTCAGAGCCTGTTAATGACGATGGAACACACAAATTGCGTCGCGATTCAATACATCGTCCTCCAGCCGCCTTGTCTCCAAGGGTCTATTGCTGCCTCGGGCACCTTATGGTCGTTCTTCTGTGAGTCTAGATTTTGGGATCCAAAGCAAAATTGACAGTTAATTGTAAGGTTCAGAGCCTCTTAATGCCAATGGAACACACAAATTGAGTCGCGATTCAATACATCGTCCTCCGGCCGACCTGTCTCTAAGGGTCTATTGCTACCTCGGGCACCTTATGGTCGATCTCCTGTGAGTCTAGATTTTCGAATCCAACGCAAAACTGACAGTTAATTGTAACGTTCAGAGCCTGTTAATGACGATGGAACACACAAATCGCGTCGCGATTCAATACATCTTCCTCCGGCCGACCTGTCTCCAAGGGTCTAGTGCTGCCTCATGCACCTTATGGTCGTTCTCCTGTGAGTCTAGATTTTCGAATCCGACGCAAACCTGACAGTTAGTTGTAACGTTCAGAGCCTGTTCATGACGATGGAACACACAAATTGCGTCGCGATTCAATACATCGTCCTCCGGCCGACCTGTCTCCAAGGGTCTATTGCTGCCTCGGGCACCTTATGTTCGTTCTCCTGTGAGTCTAGACTTTCGAATCAGACGCAAAACTGACAGTTAATTGTAACGTTCAGAGCCTGTTAATGACGATGGAACACACAAATTGCGTCGCGATTCAATACATCGTCCTCCAGCCGACTTGTCTCCAAGGGTCTATTGCTTCCTCGGGCACCTTATGGTCGTTCTTCTGTGAGTCTAGATTTTCGAATCCGACGCAAAACTGACAGTTAATTGTAAGGTTCAGAGCCTGTTAATGACGATGGAACACACAAATTGCGTCGCGATTCAATACATCGTCCTCCGGCCGACCTGTCTCCAAGGGTCTATTGCTGCCTCGGGCACCTTATGGTCTAGATTTTCGAAACCGACGCAAAACTGACAGTTAATTGTAAGGTTCAGAGCCTCTTAATGACAATGGAACACACAAATTGCATCGCGATTGAATACATCGTCCTCCGGCCGACCTGTCTCCAAGGGTCTAGTGCTGCCTCGGACACCTTATGGTCGTTCTCCTGTGAGTCTAGATTTTCGAATCCGACGCAAAACTGACAGTTAATTGTAACGTTCAGCGCCTGTTAATGACGATGGAACACACAAATCGCGTCGCGATTCAATACATCGTCCTCCGGCCGACCTGTCTCCAAGGGTCTATTGCTGCCTCGGGCACCTTATGGTCGATCTCCTGTGAGTCCAAATTTTCGAATCCGATGCAAAACTGACAGTTAATTGTAACGTTCAGAGCCTGTTAATGACGATGGAACACACAAATCGCGTCGCGTTCAATACATCGTCCTCCAGCCGACTTGTCTCCAAGGGTCAAGTCCTGCCTCGGCCACCTTATTGTCGTTCTTCTGTGAGTCTAGATTTTCGAATCCGACGCAAAACTGACAGTTAATTGTAAGGTTCAGAGCCTCTTAATGACAATGGAACACACAAATTGCGTCGCGATTCAATACATCGTCCTCCGGCCGACCTGTCTCCAAGGGTCTATTGCTGCCTCGGGCACATTATGGTCGATCTCCTGTGAGTCTAGATTTTCGAATCCGACGCAAAACTGACAGTAAATTGTAACGTTCAGAGCCTGTTCATGACGATGGAACACACAAATCGCGTCGCGATTCAATACATCGTCCTCCGGCCGACCTGTCTCCAAGGGTCTATTGCTGCCTCGGTCACCTTATGGTCGTTCTCCTGTGAGTCTAGATTTTCGAATCCGACGCAAAACTGACAGTTAATTGTAACGTTCAGAGCCTGTTAATGACGATGGAACACACAAATCGCGTCGCAATTCAATACATCGTCCTCCGGCCGACCTGTCTCCAAGGGTCTATTGCTGCCTCGGGCACCTTACGGTCGATCTCCTGTGAGTCTAGATTTTCGAATCCGACGCAAAACTGACAGTTAGTTGTAACGTTCAGAGCCTGTTCATGACGATGGAACACACAAATTGCGTCGTGATTCAATACATCGTCCTCCGGCCGACCTGTCTCCAAGGGTCTATTGCTGCCTCGGGCACCTTATGGTCGTTCTCCTGTGAGTCTAGACTTTCGAATCAGACGCAAAACTGACAGTTAATTGTAATTTTCAGGGCCTGTTAATGACGATGGAACACACAAATTGCGTCGTGATTCAATACATCGTCCACCAGCCGACTTGTCTCCAAGGGTCTAGTGCTGCCTCGGGCACCTTATGGTCGTTCTTCTGTGAGTCTAGATTTTCGAATCCGACGCAAAACTGACAGTTAATTGTAAGGTTCAGAGCCTGTTAATGACGATGGAACACACAAATTGCGTCGCGAATCAATACATCGTCCTCCAGCCGCCTTGTCTCCAAGGGTCTATTGCTGCCTCGGGCACCTTATGGTCGTTCTTCTGTGAGTCTAGATTTTGGGATCCGAAGCAAAATTGACAGTTAATTATAAGGTTCAGAGCCTCTTAATGACAATGGAACACACAAATTGAGTCGCGATTCAATACATCGTCCTCCGGCCGACCTGTATCTAAGGGTCCATTGCTACCTCGGGCACCTTATGGCCGATCTCCTGTGAGTCTAGATTTTCGAATCCGACGCAAAACTGACAGTTAATTGTAACGTTCAGAGCCTGTTAATGACGATGGAACACACAAATCGCGTCGCGATTCAATACATCTTCCTCCGGCCGACCTGTCTCCAAGGGTCTAGTGCTGCCTCATGCACCTTATGGTCGTTCTCCTGTGAGTCTAGATTTTCGAATCCGACGCAAAACTGACAGTTAGTTGTAACGTTCAGAGCCTGTTCATGACGATGGAACACACAAATTGCGTCGCGATTCAATACATCGTCCTCCGGCCGACCTGTCTCCAAGGGTCTATTGCTGCCTTGGGCACCTTATGTTCGTTCTCCTATGAGTCTAGACTTTCGAATCAGACGCAAAACTGACAGTTAATTGTAACGTTCAGAGCCTGTTAATGACGATGGAACACACAAATTGCGTCGCGATTCAATACATCGTCCTCCAGCCGACTTGTCTCCAACGGTCTATTGCTGCCTCGGGCACCTTATGGTCGTTCTTCTGTGAGTCTAGATTTTCGAATCCGACGCAAAACTGACAGTTAATTGTAAGGTTCAGAGCCTGTTAATGACGATGGAACACACAAATTGCCTCGCGATTCAATACATCGTCCTCCGGCCGACCTGTCTCCAAGGGTCTATTGCTGCCTCGGGCACCTTATGGTCTAGATTTTCGAAACCGGCGCAAAACTGACAGTTAATTGTAAGGTTCAGAGCCTCTTAATGACAATGGAACACACAAATTGCATCGCGATTCAATACATCGTCCTCCGGCCGACCTGTCTCCAAGGGTCTAGTGCTGCCTCGGACACCTTATGGTCGTTCTCCTGTGAGTCTAGATTTTCGAATCCGACGCAAAACTGACAGTTAATTGTAACGTTCAGCGCCTGTTAATGACGATGGAACACACAAATCGCGTCGTGATTCAATACATCGTCCTCCGGCCGACCTGTCTCCAAGGGTCTATTGCTGCCTCGGGCACCTTATGGTCGATCTCCTGTGAGTCCAAATTTTCGAATCCGATGCAAAACTGACAGTTAATTGTAACGTTCAGAGCCTGTTAATGACGATGGAACACACAAATTGCGTCGCGATTCAATACATCGTCCTCCGGCCGACCTGTCTCCAAGGGTCTATTGCTGCCTCGGGCACCTTATGGCCTAGATTTTCGGATCCGACGCAAAACTGACAGTTAATTGTAAGGTTCAGAGCCTCTTAATGACAATGGAACACACAAATTGCGTCGCGATTCAATACATCGTCCTCCGGCCGACCTGTCTCCCAGGGTCTAGTGCTGCCTCGGACACCTTATGGTCGTTCTCCTGTGAGTCTAATTTTCGAATCCGACGCAAAACTGACAGTTAATTGTAACGTTCAGCGCCTGTTAATGACGATGGAACACACAAATCGCGTCGCGTTCAATACATCGTCCTCCAGCCGACTTGTCTCCAAGGGTCAAGTCCTGCCTCGGCCACCTTATTGTCGTTCTTCTGTGAGTCTAGATTTTCGAATCCGACGCAAAACTGACAGTTAATTGTAAGGTTCAGAGCCTCTTAATGACAATGGAACACACAAATTGCGTCGCGATTCAATACATCGTCCTCCGGCCGACCTGTTTCCAAAGGGTCTATTGCTGCCTCGGGCACATTAAGGTCGATCTCCTGTGAGTCTAGATTTTCGAATCCGACGCAAAACTGACAGTTAATTGTAACGTTCAGAGCCTGTTAAAGACGATGGAACACACAAATCGCGTCGCGATTCAATACATCGTCCTCCGGCCGACCTGTCTCCAAGGGTCTAGTGCTGCCTCGGTCACCTTATGGTCGTTCTCCTGTGAGTCTAGATTTTCGAATCCGACGCAAAACTGACAGTTAATTGTAACGTTCAGAGCCTGTTAATGACGATGGAACACACAAATCGCGTCGCGATTCAATACATCGTCCTCCGGCCGACCTGTCTCCAAGGGTCTATTGCTGCCTCGGGCACCTTACGGTCGATCTCCTGTGAGTCTAGATTTTCGAATCCGACGCAAAACTGACAGTTAGTTGTAACGTTCAGAGCCTGTTCATGACGATGGAACACACAAATTGCGTCGCGATTCAATACATCGTCCTCCGGCCGACCTGTCTCCAAGGGTCTATTGCTGCCTCGGGCACCTTATGGTCGTTCTCCTGTGAGTCTAGACATTCGAATCAGACGCAAAACTGACAGTTAATTGTAACGTTCAGAGCCTGTTAATGACGATGGAACACACAAATTGCGTCGTGATTCAATACATCGTCCACCAGCCGACTTGTCTCCAAGGGTCTAGTGCTGCCTCGGGCACCTTATGGTCGTTCTTCTGTGAGTCTAGATTTTCGAATCCGACGCAAAACTGACAGTTAATTGTAAGGTTCAGAGCCTGTTAATGACGATGGAACACACAAATTGCGTCGCGATTCAATACATCGTCCTCCAGCCGCCTTGTCTCCAAGGGTCTATTGCTGCCTCGGGCACCTTATGGTCGTTCTTCTGTGAGTCTAGATTTTGGGATCCGAAGCAAAATTGACAGTTAATTATAAGGTTCAGAGCCTCTTAATGACAATGGAACACACAAATTGAGTCGCGATTCAATACATCGTCCTCCGGCCGACCTGTATCTAAGGGTCCATTGCTACCTCGGGCACCTTATGGCCGATCTCCTGTGAGTCTAGATTTTCGAATCCGACGCAAAACTGACAGTTAATTGTAACGTTCAGAGCCTGTTAATGACGATGGAACACACAAATCGCGTCGCGATTCAATACATCTTCCTCCGGCCGACCTGTCTCCAAGGGTCTAGTGCTGCCTCATGCACCTTATGGTCGTTCTCCTGTGAGTCTAGATTTTCGAATCCGACGCAAAACTGACAGTTAGTTGTAACGTTCAGAGCCTGTTCATGACGATGGAACACACAAATTGCGTCGCGATTCAATACATCGTCCTCCGGCCGACCTGTCTCCAAGGGTCTATTGCTGCCTTGGGCACCTTATGTTCGTTCTCCTATGAGTCTAGACTTTCGAATCAGACGCAAAACTGACAGTTAATTGTAACGTTCAGAGCCTGTTAATGACGATGGAACACACAAATTGCGTCGCGATTCAATACATCGTCCTCCAGCCGACTTGTCTCCAACGGTCTATTGCTGCCTCGGGCACCTTATGGTCGTTCTTCTGTGAGTCTAGATTTTCGAATCCGACGCAAAACTGACAGTTAATTGTAAGGTTCAGAGCCTGTTAATGACGATGGAACACACAAATTGCCTCGCGATTCAATACATCGTCCTCCGGCCGACCTGTCTCCAAGGGTCTATTGCTGCCTCGGGCACCTTATGGTCTAGATTTTCGAAACCGGCGCAAAACTGACAGTTAATTGTAAGGTTCAGAGCCTCTTAATGACAATGGAACACACAAATTGCATCGCGATTCAATACATCGTCCTCCGGCCGACCTGTCTCCAAGGGTCTAGTGCTGCCTCGGACACCTTATGGTCGTTCTCCTGTGAGTCTAGATTTTCGAATCCGACGCAAAACTGACAGTTAATTGTAACGTTCAGCGCCTGTTAATGACGATGGAACACACAAATCGCGTCGCGATTCAATACATCGTCCTCCGGCCGACCTGTCTCCAAGGGTCTATTGCTGCCTCGGGCACCTTATGGTCGATCTCCTGTGAGTCCAAATTTTCGAATCCGATGCAAAACTGACAGTTAATTGTAACGTTCAGAGCCTGTTAATGACAATGGAACACACAAATTGCGTCGCGATTCAATACATCGTCCTCCGGCCGACCTGTCTCCAAGGGTCTATTGCTGCCTCGGGCACCTTATGGCCTAGATTTTCGGATCCGACGCAAAACTGACAGTTAATTGTAAGGTTCAGAGCCTCTTAATGACAATGGAACACACAAATTGCGTCGCGATTCAATACATCGTCCTCCGGCCGACCTGTCTCCCAGGGTCTAGTGCTGCCTCGGACACCTTATGGTCGTTCTCCTGTGAGTCTAATTTTCGAATCCGACGCAAAACTGACAGTTAATTGTAACGTTCAGCGCCTGTTAATGACGATGGAACACACAAATCGCGTCGCGTTCAATACATCGTCCTCCAGCCGACTTGTCTCCAAGGGTCAAGTCCTGCCTCGGCCACCTTATTGTCGTTCTTCTGTGAGTCTAGATTTTCGAATCCGACGCAAAACTGACAGTTAATTGTAAGGTTCAGAGCCTCTTAATGACAATGGAACACACAAATTGCGTCGCGATTCAATACATCGTCCTCCGGCCGACCTGTTTCCAAAGGGTCTATTGCTGCCTCGGGCACATTAAGGTCGATCTCCTGTGAGTCTAGATTTTCGAATCCGACGCAAAACTGACAGTTAATTGTAACGTTCAGAGCCTGTTAATGACGATGGAACACACAAATCGCGTCGCGATTCAATACATCGTCCTCCGGCCGACCTGTCTCCAAGGGTCTAGTGCTGCCTCGGTCACCTTATGGTCGTTCTCCTGTGAGTCTAGATTTTCGAATCCGACGCAAAACTGACAGTTAATTGTAACGTTCAGAGCCTGTTAATGACGATGGAACACACAAATCGCGTCGCGATTCAATACATCGTCCTCCGGCCGACCTGTCTCCAAGGGTCTATTGCTGCCTCGGGCACCTTACGGTCGATCTCCTGTGAGTCTAGATTTTCGAATCCGACGCAAAACTGACAGTTAGTTGTAACGTTCAGAGCCTGTTCATGACGATGGAACACACAAATTGCGTCGCGATTCAATACATCGTCCTCCGGCCGACCTGTCTCCAAGGGTCTATTGCTGCCTCGGGCACCTTATGGTCGTTCTCCTGTGAGTCTAGACATTCGAATCAGACGCAAAACTGACAGTTAATTGTAACGTTCAGAGCCTGTTAATGACGATGGAACACACAAATTGCGTCGTGATTCAATACATCGTCCACCAGCCGACTTGTCTCCAAGGGTCTAGTGCTGCCTCGGGCACCTTATGGTCGTTCTTCTGTGAGTCTAGATTTTCGAATCCGACGCAAAACTGACAGTTAATTGTAAGGTTCAGAGCCTGTTAATGACGATGGAACACACAAATTGCGTCGCGATTCAATACATCGTCCTCCAGCCGCCTTGTCTCCAAGGGTCTATTGCTGCCTCGGGCACCTTATGGTCGTTCTTCTGTGAGTCTAGATTTTGGGATCCAAAGCAAAATTGACAGTTAATTGTAAGGTTCAGAGCCTCTTAATGACAATGGAACACACAAATTGAGTCGCGATTCAATACATCGTCCTCCGGCCGACCTGTCTCTAAGGGTCTATTGCTACCTCGGGCACCTTATGGTCGATCTCCTGTGAGTCTAGATTTTCGAATCCGACGCAAAACTGACAGTTAATTGTAACGTTCAGAGCCTGTTAATGACGATGGAACACACAAATCGCGTCGCGATTCAATACATCTTCCTCCGGCCGACCTGTCTCCAAGGGTCTAGTGCTGCCTCATGCACCTTATGGTCGTTCTCTTGTGAGTCTAGATTTTCGAATCCGACGCAAAACTGACAGTTAGTTGTAACGCTCAGAGCCTGTTCATGACGATGGAACACACAAATTGCGTCGCGATTCAATACATCGTCCTCCGGCCGACCTGTCTCCAAGGGTCTATTGCTGCCTCGGGCACCTTATGGTCTAGATTTTCGAAACCGACGCAAAACTGACAGTTAATTGTAAGGTTCAGAGCCTCTTAATGACAATGGAACACACAAATTGCATCGCGATTCAATACATCGTCCTCCGGCCGACCTGTCACCAAGGGTCTAGTGCTGCCTCGGACACCTTATGGTCGTTCTCCTGTGAGTCTAGATTTTCGAATCCGACGCAAAACTGACAGTTAATTGTAACGTTCAGCGCCTGTTAATGACGATGGAACACACAAATCGCGTCGCGTTTCAATACATCGTCCTCCGGCCGACCTGTCTCCAAGGGTCTATTGCTGCCTTGGGCACCTTATGGTCGATCTCCTGTGAGTCCAAATTTTCGAATCCGATGCAAAACTGACAGTTAATTGTAACGTTCAGAGCCTGTTAATGACGATGGAACACACAAATTGCGTCGCGATTCAATACATCGTCCTCCGGCCGACCTGTCTCCAAGGGTCTATTGCTGCCTCGGGCACCTTATGGCCTAGATTTTCGGATCCGACGCAAAACTGACAGTTAATTGTAAGGTTCAGAGCCTCTTAATGACAATGGAACACACAAATTGCGTCGCGATTCAATACATCGTCCTCCGGCCGACCTGTCTCCCAAGGTCTAGTGCTGCCTCGGACACCTTATGGTCGTTCTCCTGTGAGTCTAATTTTCGAATCCGACGCAAAACTGACAGTTAATTGTAACGTTCAGCGCCTGTTAATGACGATGGAACACACAAATCGCGACGCGTTCAATACATCGTCCTCCAGCCGACTTGTCTCCAAGGGTCAAGTCCTGCCTCGGCCACCTTATTGTCGTTCTTCTGTGAGTCTAGATTTTCGAATCCGACGCAAAACTGACAGTTAATTGTAAGGTTCAGAGCCTCTTAATGACAATGGAACACACAAATTGCGTCGCGATTCAATACATCGTCCTCCGGCCGACCTGTCTCCAAGGGTCTATTGCTGCCTCGGGCACATTATGGTCGATCTCCTGTGAGTCTAGATTTTCGAATCCGACGCAAAACTGACAGTAAATTGTAACGTTCAGAGCCTGTTAATGACGATGGAACACACAAATCGCGTCGCGATTCAATACATCGTCCTCCGGCCGACCTGTCTCCAAGGGTCTATTGCTGCCTCGGTCACCTTATGGTCGTTCTCCTGTGAGTCTAGATTTTCGAATCCGACGCAAAACTGACAGTTAATTGTAACGTTCAGAGCCTGTTAATGACGATGGAACACACAAATCGCGTCGCAATTCAATACATCGTCCTCCGGCCGACCTGTCTCCAAGGGTCTATTGCTGCCTCGGGCACCTTACGGTCGATCTCCTGTGAGTCTAGATTTTCGAATCCGACGCAAAACTGACAGTTAGTTGTAACGTTCAGAGCCTGTTCATGACGATGGAACACACAAATTGCGTCGTGATTCAATACATCGTCCTCCGGCCGACCTGTCTCCAAGGGTCTATTGCTGCCTCGGGCACCTTATGGTCGTTCTCCTGTGAGTCTAGACTTTCGAATCAGACGCAAAACTGACAGTTAATTGTAACGTTCAGGGCCTGTTAATGACGATGGAACACACAAATTGCGTCGTGATTCAATACATCGTCCACCAGCCGACTTGTCTCCAAGGGTCTAGTGCTGCCTCGGGCACCTTATGGTCGTTCTTCTGTGAGTCTAGATTTTCGAATCCGACGCAAAACTGACAGTTAATTGTAAGGTTCAGAGCCTGTTAATGACGATGGAACACACAAATTGCGTCGCGATTCAATACATCGTCCTCCAGCCGCCTTGTCTCCAAGGGTCTATTGCTGCCTCGGGCACCTTATGGTCGTTCTTCTGTGAGTCTAGATTTTGGGATCCGAAGCAAAATTGACAGTTAATTGTAAGGTTCAGAGCCTCTTAATGACAATGGAACACACAAATTGAGTCGCGATTCAATACATCGTCCTCCGGCCGACCTGTCTCTAAGGGTCCATTGCTACCTCGGGCACCTTATGGTCGATCTCCTGTGAGTCTAGATTTTCGAATCCGACGCAAAACTGACAGTTAATTGTAACGTTCAGAGCCTGTTAATGACGATGGAACACACAAATCGCGTCGCGATTCAATACATCTTCCTCCGACCGACCTGTCTCCAAGGGTCTAGTGCTGCCTCATGCACCTTATGGTCGTTCTCCTGTGAGTCTAGATTTTCGAATCCGACGCAAAACTGACAGTTAGTTGTAACGTTCAGAGCCTGTTCATGACGATGGAACACACAAATTGCGTCGCGATTCAATACATCGTCCTCCGGCCGACCTGTCTCCAAGGGTCTATTGCTGCCTCGGGCACCTTATGTTCGTTCTCCTGTGAGTCTAGACTTTCGAATCAGACGCAAAACTGACAGTTAATTGTAACGTTCAGAGCCTGTTAATGACGATGGAACACACAAATTGCGTCGCGATTCAATACATCGTCCTCCAGCCGACTTGTCTCCAAGGGTCTATTGCTGCCTCGGGCACCTTATGGTCGTTCTTCTGTGAGTCTAGATTTTCGAATCCGACGCAAAACTGACAGTTAATTGTAAGGTTCAGAGCCTGTTAATGACGATGGAACACACAAATTGCGTCGCGATTCAATACATCGTCCTCCGGCCGACCTGTCTCCAAGGGTCTATTGCTGCCTCGGGCACCTTATGGTCTAGATTTTCGAAACCGACGCAAAACTGACAGTTAATTGTAAGGTTCAGAGCCTCTTAATGACAATGGAACACACAAATTGCATCGCGATTCAATACATCGTCCTCCGGCCGACCTGTCTCCAAGGGTCTAGTGCTGCCTCGGACACCTTATGGTCGTTCTCCTGTGAGTCTAGATTTTCGAATCCGACGCAAAACTGACAGTTAATTGTAACGTTCAGCGCCTGTTAATGACGATGGAACACACAAATCGCGTCGCGATTCAATACATCGTCCTCCGGCCGACCTGTCTCCAAGGGTCTATTGCTGCCTCGGGCACCTTATGGTCGATCTCCTGTGAGTCCAAATTTTCGAATCCGATGCAAAACTGACAGTTAATTGTAACGTTCAGAGCCTGTTAATGACGATGGAACACACAAATTGCGTCGCGATTCAATACATCGTCCTCCGGCCGACCTGTCTCCAAGGGTCTATTGCTGCCTCGGGCACCTTATGGCCTAGATTTTCGGATCCGACGCAAAACTGACAGTTAATTGTAAGGTTCAGAGCCTCTTAATGACAATGGAACACACAAATTGCGTCGCGATTCAATACATCGTCCTCCGGCCGACCTGTCTCCCAGGGTCTAGTGCTGCCTCGGACACCTTATGGTCGTTCTCCTGTGAGTCTAATTTTCGAATCCGACGCAAAACTGACAGTTAATTGTAACGTTCAGCGCCTGTTAATGACGATGGAACACACAAATCGCGTCGCGTTCAATACATCGTCCTCCAGCCGACTTGTCTCCAAGGGTCAAGTCCTGCCTCGGCTACCTTATTGTCGTTCTTCTGTGAGTCTAGATTTTCGAATCCGACGCAAAACTGACAGTTAATTGTAAGGTTCAGAGCCTCTTAATGACAATGGAACACACAAATTGCGTCGCGATTCAATACATCGTCCTCCGGCCGACCTGTCTCCAAGGGTCTATTGCTGCCTCGGGCACATTATGGTCGATCTCCTGTGAGTCTAGATTTTCGAATCCGACGCAAAACTGACAGTTAATTGTAACGTTCAGAGCCTGTTAATGACGATGGAACACACAAATCGCGTCGCGATTCAATACATCGTCCTCCGGCCGACCTGTCTCCAAGGGTCTAGTGCTGCCTCGGTCACCTTATGGTCGTTCTCCTGTGAGTCTAGATTTTCGAATCCGACGCAAAACTGACAGTTAATTGTAACGTTCAGAGCCTGTTAATGACGATGGAACACACAAATCGCGTCGCGATTCAATACATCGTCCTCCGGCCGACCTGTCTCCAAGGGTCTATTGCTGCCTCGGGCACCTTACGGTCGATCTCCTGTGAGTCTAGATTTTCGAATCCGACGCAAAACTGACAGTTAGTTGTAACGTTCAGAGCCTGTTCATGACGATGGAACACACAAATTGCGTCGCGATTCAATACATCGTCCTCCGGCCGACCTGTCTCCAAGGGTCTATTGCTGCCTCGGGCACCTTATGGTCGTTCTCCTGTGAGTCTAGACATTCGAATCAGACGCAAAACTGACAGTTAATTGTAACGTTCAGAGCCTGTTAATGACGATGGAACACACAAATTGCGTCGTGATTCAATACATCGTCCACCAGCCGACTTGTCTCCAAGGGTCTAGTGCTGCCTCGGGCACCTTATGGTCGTTCTTCTGTGAGTCTAGATTTTCGAATCCGACGCAAAACTGACAGTTAATTGTAAGGTTCAGAGCCTGTTAATGACGATGGAACACACAAATTGCGTCGCGATTCAATACATCGTCCTCCAGCCGCCTTGTCTCCAAGGGTCTATTGCTGCCTCGGACACCTTATGCTCGTTCTTCTGTGAGTCTAGATTTTGGAATCCGAAGCAAAATTGACAGTTAATTGTAAGGTTCAGAGCCTCTTAATGACAATGGAACACACAAATTGAGTCGCGATTCAATACATCGTCCTCCCGCCGACCTGTCTCCAAGGGTCTATTGCTGCCTCGGGCACCTTATGGTCGATCTCCTGTGAGTCTAGATTTTCGAATCCGACGCAAAACTGACAGTTAATTGTAACGTTCAGAGCCTGTTAATGACGATGGAACACACAAATCGCGTCGCGATTCAATACATCGTCCTCCAGCCGATTTGTCTCCAAGGGTCTAGTGCTTCCTCGGGCACCTTATGGTCGTTCTCCTGTGAGTCTAGATTTTCGAATCCGACGCAAAACTGACAGTTAGTTGTACCGTTCAGAGCCTGTTCATGACGATGGAACACACAAATTGCGTCGCGATTCAATACATCGTCCTCCGGCCGACCTGTCTCCAAGGGTCTATTGCTGCCTCGGGCACCTTATGGCCTAGATTTTCGGATCCGACGCAAAACTGACAGTTAATTGTAAGGTTCAGAGCCTCTTAATGACAATGGAACACACAAATTGCGTCGCGATTCAATACATCGTCCTCCGGCCGACCTGTCTCCCAGGGTCTAGTGCTGCCTCGGACACCTTATGGTCGTTCTCCTGTGAGTCTAGATTTTCGAATCCGACGCAAAACTGACAGTTAATTGTAACGTTCAGCGCCTGTTAATGACGATGGAACACACAAATCGCGTCGCGATTCAATACATCGTCCTCCCCCCGACTTGTCTCCAAGGGTCAAGTCCTGCCTCGGCCACCTAATGGTCGTTCTTCTGTGAGTCTAGATTTTCGAATCCGACGCAAAACTGACAGTTAATTGTAAGGTTCAGAGCCTCTTAATGACAATGGAACACACAAATTGCGTCGCGATTCAATACATCGTCCTCCGGCCGACCTGTCTCCAAGGAACTATTGCTGCCTCGGGCACATTATGGTCGATCTCCTGTGAGTCTAGATTTTCGAATCCGACGCAAAACTGACAGTTAATTGTAACGTTCAGAGCCTGTTAATGACGATGGAACACACAAATCGCGTCGCGATTCAATACATCGTCCTCCGGCCGACCTGTCTCCAAGGGTCTATTGCTGCCTCGGTCACCTTATGGTCGTTCTCCTGTGAGTCTAGATTTTCGAATCCGACGCAAAACTGACAGTTAATTGTAACGTTCAGAGCCTGTTAATGACGATGGAACACACAAATCGCGTCGCGATTCAATACATCGTCCTCCGGCCGACCTGTCTCCAAGGGTCTATTGCTGCCTCGGGCAGCTTACGGTCGATCTCCTGTGAGTCTAGATTTTCGAATTTGACGCAAAACTGACAGTTAGTTGTAACGTTCAGAGCCTGTTCATGACGATGGAACACACAAATTGCGTCGCGATTCAATACATCGTCCTCCGGCCGACCTGTCTCCAAGGGTCTATTGCTGCCTCGGGCACCTTATGGTCGCTCTCCTGTGAGTCTAGATTTTCGAATCCGACGCAAAACTGACAGTTAATTGTAACGTTCAGAGCCTGTTAATGACGATGGAACACACAAATTGCGTCGCGATTCAATACATCGTCCTCCAGCCGCCTTGTCTCCATGGGTCTATTGCTGCCTCGGGCACCTTATGGTCGTTCTTCTGTGAGTCTAGATTTTGGAATCCGAAGCAAAATTGACAGTTAATTGTAAGGTTCAGAGCCTCTTAATGACAATGGAACACACAAATTGAGTCGCGATTCAATACATCGTCCTCCCGCCGACCTGTCTCTAAGGGTGTATTGCTGCCTCGGGCACCTTATGGTCGATCTCCTGTGAGTCTAGATTTTCGAATCCGACGCAAAACTGACAGTTAATTGTAACGTTCAGAGCCTGTTAATGACGATGGAACACACAAATCGCGTCGCGATTCAATACATCTTCCTCCGGCCGACCTGTCTCCAAGGGTCTAGTGCTGCCTCATGCACCTTATGGTCGTTCTCCTGTGAGTCTAGATTTTCGAATCCGACGCAAAACTGACAGTTAGTTGTAACGTTCAGAGCCTGTTCATGACGATGGAACACACAAATTGCGTCGCGATTCAATACATCGTCCTCCGGCCGACCTGTCTCCAAGGGTCTATTGCTGCCTCGGGCACCTTATGTTCGTTCTCCTGTGAGTCTAGACTTTCGAATCAGACGCAAAACTGACAGTTAATTGAAACTTTCAGAGCCTGTTAATGACGATGGAACACACAAATTGCGTCGCGATTCAATACATCGTCCTCCAGCCGACTTGTCTCCAAGGGTCTATTGCTGCCTCGGGCACCTTATGGTCGTTCTTCTGTGAGTCTAGATTTTCGAATCCGACGCAAAACTGACAGTTAATTGTAAGGTTCAGAGCCTGTTAATGACGATGGAACACACAAATCGCGTCGCGATTCAATACATCGTCCTCCGGCCGACCTGTCTCCAAGGGTCTATTGCTGCCTCGGTCACCTTATGGTCGATCTCCTGTGAGTCTAGATTTTCGAATCCGACGCAAAACTGACAGTTAATTGTAACGTTCAGAGCCTGTTAATGACGATGGAACACACAAATTGCGTCGCGATTCAATACATCGTCCTCCGGCCGACCTGTCTCCAAGGGTCTATTGCTGCCTCGGTTACCTTATGGTCTAGATTTTCGAAACCGACGCAAAACTGACAGTTAATTGTAAGGTTCAGAGCCTCTTAATGACAATGGAACACACAAATTGCATCGCGATTCAATACATCGTCCTCCGGCCGACCTGTCTCCAAGGGTCTAGTGCTGCCTCGGACACCTTATGGTCGTTCTCCTATGAGTCTAGATTTTCGAATCCGACGCAAAACTGACAGTTAATTGTAACGTTCAGCGCCTGTTAATGACGATGGAACACACAAATTGCGTCGCGATTCAATACATCGTCCTCCGGCCGACCTGTCTCCAAGGGTCTATTGCTGCCTCGGGCACCTTATGGTCGATCTCCTGTGAGTCCAAATTTTCGAATCCGATGCAAAACTGACAGTTAATTGTAACGTTCAGAGCCTGTTAATGACGATGGAACACACAAATTGCGTCGCGATTCAATACATCGTCCTCCGGCCGACCTGTCTCCAAGGGTCTATTGCTGCCTCGGGCACCTTATATCCTAGATTTTCGGATCCGACGCAAAACTGACAGTTAATTATAAGGTTCAGAGCCTCTTAATGACAATGGAACACACAAATTGCGTCGCGATTCAATACATCGTCCTCCAGCCGCCTTGTCTCCATGGGTCTATTGCTGCCTCGGGCACCTTATGGTCGTTCTTCTGTGAGTCTAGATTTTGGAATCCGAAGCAAAATTGACAGTTAATTGTAAGGTTCAGAGCCTCTTAATGACAATGGAACACACAAATTGAGTCGCGATTCAATACATCGTCCTCCCGCCGACCTGTCTCTAAGGGTGTATTGCTGCCTCGGGCACCTTATGGTCGATCTCCTGTGAGTCTAGATTTTCGAATCCGACGCAAAACTGACAGTTAATTGTAACGTTCAGAGCCTGTTAATGACGATGGAACACACAAATCGCGTCGCGATTCAATACATCTTCCTCCGGCCGACCTGTCTCCAAGGGTCTAGTGCTGCCTCATGCACCTTATGGTCGTTCTCCTGTGAGTCTAGATTTTCGAATCCGACGCAAAACTGACAGTTAGTTGTAACGTTCAGAGCCTGTTCATGACGATGGAACACACAAATTGCGTCGCGATTCAATACATCGTCCTCCGGCCGACCTGTCTCCAAGGGTCTATTGCTGCCTCGGGCACCTTATGTTCGTTCTCCTGTGAGTCTAGACTTTCGAATCAGACGCAAAACTGACAGTTAATTGAAACTTTCAGAGCCTGTTAATGACGATGGAACACACAAATTGCGTCGCGATTCAATACATCGTCCTCCAGCCGACTTGTCTCCAAGGGTCTATTGCTGCCTCGGGCACCTTATGGTCGTTCTTCTGTGAGTCTAGATTTTCGAATCCGACGCAAAACTGACAGTTAATTGTAAGGTTCAGAGCCTGTTAATGACGATGGAACACACAAATCGCGTCGCGATTCAATACATCGTCCTCCGGCCGACCTGTCTCCAAGGGTCTATTGCTGCCTCGGTCACCTTATGGTCGATCTCCTGTGAGTCTAGATTTTCGAATCCGACGCAAAACTGACAGTTAATTGTAACGTTCAGAGCCTGTTAATGACGATGGAACACACAAATTGCGTCGCGATTCAATACATCGTCCTCCGGCCGACCTGTCTCCAAGGGTCTATTGCTGCCTCGGTTACCTTATGGTCTAGATTTTCGAAACCGACGCAAAACTGACAGTTAATTGTAAGGTTCAGAGCCTCTTAATGACAATGGAACACACAAATTGCATCGCGATTCAATACATCGTCCTCCGGCCGACCTGTCTCCAAGGGTCTATTGCTGCCTCGGGCACCTTATGGTCGATCTCCTGTGAGTCCAAATTTTCGAATCCGATGCAAAACTGACAGTTAATTGTAACGTTCAGAGCCTGTTAATGACGATGGAACACACAAATTGCGTCGCGATTCAATACATCGTCCTCCGGCCGACCTGTCTCCAAGGGTCTATTGCTGCCTCGGGCACCTTATATCCTAGATTTTCGGATCCGACGCAAAACTGACAGTTAATTATAAGGTTCAGAGCCTCTTAATGACAATGGAACACACAAATTGCGTCGCGATTCAATACATCGTCCTCCGGCCAACCTGTCTCCCAGGGTCTAGTGCTGCCTCGGACACCTTATGGTCGATCTCCTGTGAGTCTAGATTTTCGAATCCGACGCAAAACTGACAGTTAATTGCAACGTTCAGCGCCTGTTAATGACGATGGATCACACAAATCGCGTCGCGATTCAATACATCATCCTCCAGCCGACTTGTCTCCAAGGGTCAAGTCCTGCCTCGGCCACCTTATGGTCGTTCTTCTGTGAGTCTAGATTTGTAAGGTTCAGAGCCTCTTAATGACAATGGAACACACAAATTCCGTCGCGATTCAATACATCGTCCTCCGGCCGACCTGTCTCCAAGGGTCTATTGCTGCCTCGGGCACATTATGGTCGATCTCCTGTGAGTCTAGATTTTCGAATCCGACGCAAAACTGACAGTTAATTGTAACGTTCAGAGCCTGTTAATGACGATGGAACACACAAATCGCGTCGCGATTCAATACATCGTCCTTCGGCAGACCTGTCTCCAAGGGTCTATTGCTGCCTCGGTCACCTTATGGTCGTTCTCCTGTGAGTCTAGATTTTCGAATCCGACGCAAAACTGACAGTTAATTGTAACGTTCAGAGCCTGTTAATGACGATGGAACACACAAATCGCGTCGCGATTCAATACATCGTCCTCCGGCCGACCTGTCTCCAAGGGTATATTGCTGCCTCGGGCACCTTACGGTCGATCTCCTGTGAGTCTAGATTTTCGAATCCGACGCAAAACTGACAGTTAGTTGTAACGTTCAGAGCCTGTTCATGACGATGGAACACACAAATTGCGTCGCGATTCAATACATCGTCCTCCGGCCGACCTGTCTCCAAGGGTCTATTGCTGCCTCGGGCACCTTATGGTCGTTCTCCTGTGAGTCTAGACTTTCGAATCAGACGCAAAACTGACAGTTAATTGTAACGTTCAGAGCCTGTTAATGACGATGGAACACACAAATTGCGTCGTGATTCAATACATCGTCCACCAGCCGACTTGTCTCCAAGGGTCTAGTGCTGCCTCGGGCACCTTATGGTCGTTCTTCTGTGAGTCTAGATTTTCGAATCCGACGCAAAACTGACAGTTAATTGTAAGGTTCAGAGCCTGTTAATGACGATGGAACACACAAATTGCGTCGCGATTCAATACATCGTCCTCCGGCCGACCTGTCTCCAAGGGTCTATTGCTGCCTCGGGCACCTTATGGTCGCTCTCCTGTGAGTCTAGATTTTAGAATCCGACGCAAAACTGACAGTTAATTGTAACGTTCAGAGCCTGTTAATGAGGATGGAACACACAAATTGCGTCGCGATTCAATACATCGTCCTCCAGCCGCCTTGTCTCCAAGGGTCTATTGCTGCCTCGGGCACCTTATGGTAGTTCTTCTGTGAGTCTAGATTTTGGAATCCGAAGCAAAATTGACAGTTAATTGTAAGGTTCAGAGCCTCTTAATGACAATGGAACACACAAATTGAGTCGCGATTCAATACATCGTCCTCCCGCCGACCTGTCTCCAAGGGTCTATTGCTGCCTCGGGCACCTTATGGTCGATCTCCTGTGAGTCTAGATTTTCGAATCCGACGCAAAACTGACAGTTAATTGTAACGTTCAGAGCCTGTTAATGACGATGGAACACACAAATCGCGTCGCGATTCAATACATCGTCCTCCAGCCGATTTGTCTCCAAGGGTCTAGTGCTGCCTCGGGCACCTTATGGTCGTTCTTCTGTGAGTCTAGATTTTCGAATCCGACGCAAAACTGACAGTTAATTGTAAGGTTCAGAGCCTGTTAATGACGAAGGAACACACAAATTGCGTCGCGATTCAATACATCGTCCTCCGGCCTACCTGTCTCCAAGGGTCTATTGCTGCCTAGGGCACCTTATGGTCGATCTCCTTTGAGTCTAGATTTTAGAATCCGACGCAAAACTGACGGTTAATTGTAACGTTCAGAGCCTGTTAATGACGATGGAACACACAAATTGCGTCGCGATTCAATACATCGTCCTCCGGCCGACCTGTCTCCAAGGGTCTATTGCTGCATCGGGCACCTTATGGTCGATCTCCTGTGAGTCTAGATTTTAGAATCCGACGCAAAACTGACAGTTAATTGTAACGATCAGAGCCTGTTAATGACGATGGAACACACAAATCGCGTCGCGATTCAATACATCGTCCTCCGGCCGACCTGTCTCCAAGGGTCTATTGCTGCCTCGGTCACCTTATGGTCGTTCTCCTGTGAGTCTAGATTTTCGAATCCGACGCAAAACTGACAGTTAATTGTAACGTTCAGAGCCTGTTAATGACGATGGAACACACAAATCGCGTCGCGATTCAATACATCTTCCTCCGGCCGACCTGTCTCCAAGGGTCTAGTGCTGCCTCATGCACCTTATGGTCGATCTCCTGTGAGTCTAGATTTTCGAATCCGACGCAAAACTGACAGTTAGTTGTAACGTTCAGAGCCTGTTCATGACGATGGAACACACAAATTGCGTCGCGATTCAATTCATCGTCCTCCGGCCGACCTGTCACCAAGGGTCTATTGCTGCCTCGGGCACCTTATGTTCGTTCTCCTGTGAGTCTAGACTTTCGAATCAGACGCAAAACTGACAGTTAATTGTAACGTTCAGAGCCTGTTAATGACGATGGAACACACAAATTGCGTCGCGATTCAATACATCGTCCTCCAGCCGACTTGTCTCCAAGGGTCTATTGCTGCCTCGGGCACCTTATGGTCGTTCTTCTGTGAGTCTAGATTTTCGAATCCGACGCAAAACTGACAGTTAATTGTAAGGTTCAGAGCCTGTTAATGACGATGGAACACACAAATTGCGTCGCGATTCAATACATCGTCCTCCAGCCGCCTTGTCTACAAGGGTCTATTGCTGCCTCGGGCACCTTATGGTCGTTCTTCTGTGAGTCTAGATTTTGGGATCCGAAGCAAAATTGACAGTTAATTGTAAGGTTCAGAGCCTCTTAATGACAATGGAACACACAAATTGAGTCGCGATTCAATACATCGTCCTCCGGCCGACCTGTCTCTAAGGGTCTATTGCTACCTCGGGCACCTTATGGTCGATCTCCTGTGAGTCTAGATTTTCGAATCCGACGCAAAACTGACAGTTAATTGTAACGTTCAGAGCCTGTTAATGACGATGGAACACACAAATCGCGTCGCGATTCAATACATCTTCCTCCGGCCGACCTGTCTCCAAGGGTCTAGTGCTGCCTCATGCACCTTATGGTCGTTCTCCTGTGAGTCTAGATTTTCGAATCCGACGCAAAACTGACAGTTAGTTGTAACGTTCAGAGCCTGTTCATGACGATGGAACACACAAATTGCGTCGCGATTCAATACATCGTCCTCCGGCCGACCTGTCTCCAAGGGTCTATTGCTGCCTCGGGCACCTTATGTTCGTTCTCCTGTGAGTCTAGACTTTCGAATCAGACGCAAAACTGACAGTTAATTGTAACGTTCAGAGCCTGTTAATGACGATGGAACACACAAATTGCGTCGCGATTCAATACATCGTCCTCCAGCCGACTTGTCTCCAAGGGTCTATTGCTGCCTCGGGCACCTTACGGTCGATCTCCTGTGAGTCTAGATTTTCGAATCCGACGCAAAACTGACAGTTAGTTGTAACGTTCAGAGCCTGTTCATGACGATGGAACACACAAATTGCGTCGCGATTCAATACATCGTCCTCCGGCCGACCTGTCTCCAAGGGTCTATTGCTGCCTCGGGCACCTTATGGTCGTTCTCCTGTGAGTCTAGACATTCGAATCAGACGCAAAACTGACAGTTAATTGTAACGTTCAGAGCCTGTTAATGACGATGGAACACACAAATTGCGTCGTGATTCAATACATCGTCCACCAGCCGACTTGTCTCCAAGGGTCTAGTGCTGCCTCGGGCACCTTATGGTCGTTCTTCTGTGAGTCTAGATTTTCGAATCCGACGCAAAACTGACAGTTAATTGTAAGGTTCAGAGCCTGTTAATGACGATGGAACACACAAATTGCGTCGCGATTCAATACATCGTCCTCCAGCCGCCTTGTCTCCAAGGGTCTATTGCTGCCTCGGACACCTTATGCTCGTTCTTCTGTGAGTCTAGATTTTGGAATCCGAAGCAAAATTGACAGTTAATTGTAAGGTTCAGAGCCTCTTAATGACAATGGAACACACAAATTGAGTCGCGATTCAATACATCGTCCTCCCGCCGACCTGTCTCCAAGGGTCTATTGCTGCCTCGGGCACCTTATGGTCGATCTCCTGTGAGTCTAGATTTTCGAATCCGACGCAAAACTGACAGTTAATTGTAACGTTCAGAGCCTGTTAATGACGATGGAACACACAAATCGCGTCGCGATTCAATACATCGTCCTCCAGCCGATTTGTCTCCAAGGGTCTAATGCTGCCTCGGGCACCTTATGGTCGTTCTCCTGTGAGTCTAGATTTTCGAATCCGACGCAAAACTGAAAGTTAGTTGTACCGTTCAGAGCCTGTTCATGACGATGGAACACACAAATTGCGTCGCGATTCAATACATCGTCCTACGGCCGACCTGTCTCCAAATGTCTATTGCTGCCTCGGGCACCTTATGGCCTAGATTTTCGGATCCGACGCAAAACTGACAGTTAATTGTAAGGTTCAGAGCCTCTTAATGACAATGGAACACACAAATTGCGTCGCGATTCAATACATCGTCCTCCGGCCGACCTGTCTCCCAGGGTCTAGTGCTGCCTCGGACACCTTATGGTCGTTCTCCTGTGAGTCTAGATTTTCGAATCCGACGCAAAACTGACAGTTAATTGTAACGTTCAGCGCCTGTTAATGACGATGGAACACACAAATCGCGTCGCGATTCAATACATCGTCCTCCAGCCGACTTGTCTCCAAGGGTCAAGTCCTGCCTCGGCCACCTAATGGTCGTTCTTCTGTGAGTCTAGATTTTCGAATCCGACGCAAAACTGACAGTTAATTGTAAGGTTCAGAGCCTCTTAATGACAATGGAACACACAAATTGCGTCGCGATTCAATACATCGTCCTCCGGCCGACCTGTCTCCAAGGAACTATTGCTGCCTCGGGCACATTATGGTCGATCTCCTGTGAGTCTAGATTTTCGAATCCGACGCAAAACTGACAGTTAATTGTAACGTTCAGAGCCTGTTAATGACGATGGAACACACAAATCGCGTCGCGATTCAATACATCGTCCTCCGGCCGACCTGTCTCCAAGGGTCTATTGCTGCCACGGGCACCTTATGGTCGTTCTCCTGTGAGTCTAGATTTTCGAATCCGACGCAAAACTGACAGTTAATTGTAACGTTCAGAGCCTGTTAATGACGATGGAACACACAAATCGCGTCGCGATTCAATACATCGTCCTCCGGCCGACCTGTCTCCAAGGGTCTATTGCTGCCTCGGGCAGCTTACGGTCGATCTCCTGTGAGTCTAGATTTTCGAATTTGACGCAAAACTGACAGTTAGTTGTAACGTTCAGAGCCTGTTCATGACGATGGAACACACAAATTGCGTCGCGATTCAATACATCGTCCTCCGGCCGACCTGTCTCCAAGGGTCTATTGCTGCCTCGGGCACCTTATGGTCGCTCTCCTGTGAGTCTAGATTTTCGAATCCGACGCAAAACTGACAGTTAATTGTAACGTTCAGAGCCTGTTAATGACGATGGAACACACAAATTGCGTCGCGATTCAATACATCGTCCTCCAGCCGCCTTGTCTCCAAGGGTCTATTGCTGCCTCGGGCACCTTATGGTCGTTCTTCTGTGAGTCTAGATTTTGGAATCCGAAGCAAAATTGACAGTTAATTGTAAGGTTCAGAGCCTCTTAATGACAATGGAACACACAAATTGAGTCGCGATTCAATACATCGTCCTCCCGCCGACCTGTCTCTAAGGGTGTATTGCTGCCTCGGGCACCTTATGGTCGATCTCCTGTGAGTCTAGATTTTCGAATCCGACGCAAAACTGACAGTTAATTGTAACGTTCAGAGCCTGTTAATGACGATGGAACACACAAATCGCGTCGCGATTCAATACATCTTCCTCCGGCCGACATGTCTCCAAGGGTCTAGTGCTGCCTCATGCACCTTATGGTCGTTCTCCTGTGAGTCTAGATTTTCGAATCCGACGCAAAACTGACAGTTAGTTGTAACGTTCAGAGCCTGTTCATGACGATGGAACACACAAATTGCGTCGCGATTCAATACATCGTCCTCCGGCCGACCTGTCTCCAAGGGTCTATTGCTGCCTCGGGCACCTTATGTTCGTTCTCCTGTGAGTCTAGACTTTCGAATCAGACGCAAAACTGACAGTTAATTGAAACTTTCAGAGCCTGTTAATGACGATGGAACACACAAATTGCGTCGCGATTCAATACATCGTCCTCCAGCCGACTTGTCTCCAAGGGTCTATTGCTGCCTCGGGCACCTTATGGTCGTTCTTCTGTGAGTCTAGATTTTCGAATCCGACGCAAAACTGACAGTTAATTGTAAGGTTCAGAGCCTGTTAATGACGATGGAACACACAAATCGCGTCGCGATTCAATACATCGTCCTCCGGCCGACCTGTCTCCAAGGGTCTATTGCTGCCTCGGTCACCTTATGGTCGATCTCCTGTGAGTCTAGATTTTCGAATCCGACGCAAAACTGACAGTTAATTGTAACGTTCAGAGCCTGTTAATGACGATGGAACACACAAATTGCGTCGCGATTCAATACATCGTCCTCCGGCCGACCTGTCTCCAAGGGTCTATTGCTGCCTCGGTTACCTTATGGTCTAGATTTTCGAAACCGACGCAAAACTGACAGTTAATTGTAAGGTTCAGAGCCTCTTAAAGACAATGGAACACACAAATTGCATCGCGATTCAATACATCGTCCTCCGGCCGACCTGTCTCCAAGGGTCTATTGCTGCCTCGGACACCTTATGGTCGTTCTCCTGTGAGTCTAGATTTTCGAATCCGACGCAAAACTGACAGTTAAATGTAACGTTCAGCGCCTGTTAATGACGATGGAACACACAAATCGCGTCGCGATTCAATACATCGTCCTCCGGCCGACCTGTCTCCAAGGGTCTATTGCTGCCTCGGGCACCTTATGGTCGATCTCCTGTGAGTCCAAATTTTCGAATCCGATGCAAAACTGACAGTTAATTGTAACGTTCAGAGCCTGTTAATGACGATGGAACACACAAATTGCGTCGCGATTCAGTACATCGTCCTCCGGCCGACCTGTCTCCAAGGGTCTATTGCTGCCTCGGGCACCTTATATCCTAGATTTTCGGATCCGACGCAAAACTGACAGTTAATTGTAAGGTTCAGAGCCTCTAAATGACAATGGAACACACAAATTGCGTCGCGATTCAATACATCGTCCTCCGGCCGACCTGTCTCCCAGGGTCTAGTGCTGCCTCGGACACCTTATGGTCGATCTCCTGTGAGTCTAGATTTTCGAATCCGACGCAAAACTGACAGTTAATTGTAACGTTCAGAGCCTGTTAATGACGATGGAACACACAAATCGCGTCGCGATTCAATACATCGTCCTCCGGCCGACCTGTCTCCAAGGGTCTATTGCTGCCTCGGGCAGCTTACGGTCGATCTCCTGTGAGTCTAGATTTTCGAATTTGACGCAAAACTGACAGTTAGTTGTAACGTTCAGAGCCTGTTCATGACGATGGAACACACAAATTGCGTCGCGATTCAATACATCGTCCTCCGGCCGACCTGTCTCCAAGGGTCTATTGCTGCCTCGGGCACCTTATGGTCGCTCTCCTGTGAGTCTAGAGTTTCGAATCCGACGCAAAACTGACAGTTAATTGTAACGTTCAGAGCCTGTTAATGACGATGGAACACACAAATTGCGTCGCGATTCAATACATCGTCCTCCAGCCGCCTTGTCTCCAAGGGTCTATTGCTTCCTCGGGCACCTTATGGTCGTTCTTCTGTGAGTCTAGATTTTGGAATCCGAAGCAAAATTGACAGTTAATTGTAAGGTTCAGAGCCTCTTAATGACAATGGAACACACAAATTGAGTCGCGATTCAATACATCGTCCTCCCGCCGACCTGTCTCTAAGGGTGTATTGCTGCCTCGGGCACCTTATGGTCGATCTCCTGTGAGTCTAGATTTTCGAATCCGACGCAAAACTGACAGTTAATTGTAACGTTCAGAGCCTGTTAATGACGATGGAACACACAAATCGCGTCGCGATTCAATACATCTTCCTCCGGCCGACCTGTCTCCAAGGGTCTAGTGCTGCCTCATGCACCTTATGGTCGTTCTCCTGTGAGTCTAGATTTTCGAATCCGACGCAAAACTGACAGTTAGTTGTAACGTTCAGAGCCTGTTCATGACGATGGAACACACAAATTGCGTCGCGATTCAATACATCGTCCTCCGGCCGACCTGTCTCCAAGGGTCTATTGCTGCCTCGGGCACCTTATGTTCGTTCTCCTGTGAGTCTAGACTTTCGAATCAGACGCAAAACTGACAGTTAATTGAAACTTTCAGAGCCTGTTAATGACGATGGAACACACAAATTGCGTCGCGATTCAATACATCGTCCTCCAGCCGACTTGTCTCCAAGGGTCTATTGCTGCCTCGGGCACCTTATGGTCGTTCTTCTGTGAGTCTAGATTTTCGAATCCGACGCAAAACTGACAGTTAATTGTAAGGTTCAGAGCCTGTTAATGACGATGGAACACACAAATCGCGTCGCGATTCAATACATCGTCCTCCGGCCGACCTGTCTCCAAGGGTCTATTGCTGCCTCGGTCACCTTATGGTCGATCTCCTGTGAGTCTAGATTTTCGAATCCGACGCAAAACTGACAGTTAATTGTAACGTTCAGAGCCTGTTAATGACGATGGAACACACAAATTGCGTCGCGATTCAATACATCGTCCTCCGGCCGACCTGTCTCCAAGGGTCTATTGCTGCCTCGGTTACCTTATGGTCTAGATTTTCGAAACCGACGCAAAACTGACAGTTAATTGTAAGGTTCAGAGCCTCTTAATGACAATGGAACACACAAATTGCATCGCGATTCAATACATCGTCCTCCGGCCGACCTGTCTCCAAGGGTCTAGTGCTGCCTCGGACACCTTATGGTCGTTCTCCTGTGAGTCTAGATTTTCGAATCCGACGCAAAACTGACAGTTAATTGTAACGTTCAGCGCCTGTTAATGACGATGGAACACACAAATCGCGTCGCGATTCAATACATCGTCCTCCGGCCGACCTGTCTCCAAGGGTCTATTGCTGCCTCGGGCACCTTATGGTCGATCTCCTGTGAGTCCAAATTTTCGAATCCGATGCAAAACTGACAGTTAATTGTAACGTTCAGAGCCTGTTAATGACGATGGAACACACAAATTGCGTCGCGATTCAGTACATCGTCCTCCGGCCGACCTGTCTCCAAGGGTCTATTGCTGCCTCGGGCACCTTATATCCTAGATTTTCGGATCCGACGCAAAACTGACAGTTAATTGTAAGGTTCAGAGCCTCTAAATGACAATGGAACACACAAATTGCCTCGCGATTCAATACATCGTCCTCCGGCCGACCTGTCTCCCAGGGTCTAGTGCTGCCTCGGACACCTTATGGTCGATCTCCTGTGAGTCTAGATTTTCGAATCCGACGCAAAACTGACAGTTAATTGCAACGTTCAGCGCCTGTTAATGACGATGGAACACACAAATCGCGTCGCGATTCAATACATCGTCCTCCAGCCGACTTGTCTCCAAGGGTCAAGTCCTGCCTCGGCCACCTTATGGTCGTTCTTCTGTGAGTCTAGATTTGTAAGGTTCAGAGCCTCTTAATGACAATGGAACACACAAATTGCGTCGCGATTCAATACATCGTCCTCCGGCCGACCTGTCTCCAAGGGTCTATTGCTGCCTCGGGCACATTATGGTCGATCTCCTGTGAGTCTAGATTTTCGAATCCGACGCAAAACTGACAGTTAATTGTAACGTTCAGAGCCTGTTAATGACGATGGAACACACAAATCGCGTCGCGATTCAATACATCGTCCTTCGGCAGACCTGTCTCCAAGGGTCTATTGCTGCCTCGGTCACCTTATGGTCGTTCTCCTGTGAGTCTAGATTTTCGAATCCGACGCAAAACTGACAGTTAATTGTAACGTTCAGAGCCTGTTAATGACGATGGAACACACAAATCGCGTCGCGATTCAATACATCGTCCTCCGGCCGACCTGTCTCCAAGGGTCTATTGCTGCCTCGGGCACCTTACGGTCGTTCTTCTGTGAGTCTAGATTTTCGAATCCGACGCAAAACTGACAGTTAATTGTAAGGTTCAGAGCCTGTTAATGACGATGGAACACACAAATTGCGTCGCGATTCAATACATCGTCCTCCAGCCGCCTTGTCTCCAAGGGTCTATTGCTGCCTCGGACACCTTATGCTCGTTCTTCTGTGAGTCTAGATTTTGGAATCCGAAGCAAAATTGACAGTTAATTGTAAGGTTCAGAGCCTCTTAATGACAATGGAACACACAAATTGAGTCGCGATTCAATACATCGTCCTCCCGCCGACCTCTCTCCAAGGGTCTATTGCTGCCTCGGGCACCTTATGGTCGATCTCCTGTGAGTCTAGATTTTCGAATCCGACGCAAAACTGACAGTTAATTGTAACGTTCAGACCCTGTTAATGACGATGGAACACACAAATCGCGTCGCGATTCAATACATCGTCCTCCAGCCGATTTGTCTCCAAGGGTCTAGTGCTGCCTCGGGCACCTTATGGTCGTTCTCCTGTGAGTCTAGATTTTCGAATCCGACGCAAAACTGACAGTTAGTTGTACCGTTCAGAGCCTGTTCATGACGATGGAACACACAAATTGCGTCGCGATTCAATACATCGTCCTCCGGCCGACCTGTCTCCAAATGTCTATTGCTGCCTCGGGCACCTTATGGCCTAGATTTTCGGATCCGACGCAAAACTGACAGTTAATTGTAAGGTTCAGAGCCTCTTAATGACAATGGAACACACAAATTGCGTCGCGATTCAATACATCGTCCTCCGGCCGACCTGTCTCCCAGGGTCTAGTGCTGCCTCGGACACCTTATGGTCGTTCTCCTGTGAGTCTAGATTTTCGAATCCGACGCAAAACTGACAGTTAATTGTAACGTTCAGCGCCTGTTAACGACGATGGAACACACAAATTGCGTCGCGATTCAATACATCGTCCTCCGGCCGACCTGTCTCCAAATGTCTATTGCTGCCTCGGGCACCTTATGGCCTAGATTTTCGGATCCGACGCAAAACTGACAGTTAATTGTAAGGTTCAGAGCCTCTTAATGACAATGGAACACACAAATTGCGTCGCGATTCAATACATCGTCCTCCGGCCGACCTGTCTCCAAGGAACTATTGCTGCCTCGGGCACATTATGGTCGATCTCCTGTGAGTCTAGATTTTCGAATCCGACGCAAAACTGACAGTTAATTGTAACGTTCAGAGCCTGTTAATGACGATGGAACACACAAATCGCGTCGCGATTCAATACATCGTCCTCCGGCCGACCTGTCTCCAAGGGTCTATTGCTGCCTCGGTCACCTTATGGTCGTTCTCCTGTGAGTCTAGATTTTCGAATCCGACGCAAAACTGACAGTTAATTGTAACGTTCAGAGCCTGTTAATGACGATGGAACACACAAATCGCGTCGCGATTCAATACATCGTCCTCCGGCCGACCTGTCTCCAAGGGTCTATTGCTGCCTCGGGCAGCTTACGGTCGATCTCCTGTGAGTCTAGATTTTCGAATTTGACGCAAAACTGACAGTTAGTTGTAACGTTCAGAGCCTGTTCATGACGATGGAACACACATATTGCGTCGCGATTCAATACATCGTCCTCCGGCCGACCTGTCTCCAAGGGTCTATTGCTGCCTCGGGCACCTTATGGTCGCTCTCCTGTGAGTCTAGATTTTCGAATCCGACGCAAAACTGACAGTTAATTGTAACGTTCAGAGCCTGTTAATGACGATGGAACACACAAATTGCGTCGCGATTCAATACACCGTCCTCCAGCCGCCTTGTCTCCCAGGGTCTATTGCTGCCTCGGGCACCTTATGGTCGTTCTTCTGTGAGTCTAGATTTTGGAATCCGAAGCAAAATTGACAGTTAATTGTAAGGTTCAGAGCCTCTTAATGACAATGGAACACACAAATTGAGTCGCGATTCAATACATCGTCCTCCCGCCGACCTGTCTCTAAGGGTGTATTGCTGCCTCGGGCACCTTATGGTCGATCTCCTGTGAGTCTAGATTTTCGAATCCGACGCAAAACTGACAGTTAATTGTAACGTTCAGAGCCTGTTAATGACGATGGAACACACAAATCGCGTCGCGATTCAATACATCTTCCTCCGGCCGACCTGTCTCCAAGGGTCTAGTGCTGCCTCATGCACCTTATGGTCGTTCTCCTGTGAGTCTAGATTTTCGAATCCGACGCAAAACTGACAGTTAGTTGTAACGTTCAGAGCCTGTTCATGACGATGGAACACACAAATTGCGTCGCGATTCAATACATCGTCCTCCGGCCGACCTGTCTCCAAGGGTCTATTGCTGCCTCGGGCACCTTATGTTCGTTCTCCTGTGAGTCTAGACTTTCGAATCAGACGCAAAACTGACAGTAAATTGAAACTTTCAGAGCCTGTTAATGACGATGGAACACACAAATTGCGTCGCGATTCAATACATCGTCCTCCAGCCGACTTGTCTCCAAGGGTCTATTGCTGCCTCGGGCACCTTATGGTCGTTCTTCTGTGAGTCTAGATTTTCGAATCCGACGCAAAACTGACAGTTAATTGTAAGGTTCAGAGCCTGTTAATGACGATGGAACACACAAATCGCGTCGCGATTCAATACATCGTCCTCCGGCCGACCTGTCTCCAAGGGTCTATTGCTGCCTCGGTCACCTTATGGTCGATCTCCTGTGAGTCTAGATTTTCGAATCCGACGCAAAACTGACAGTTAATTGTAACGTTCAGAGCCCGTTAATGACGATGGAAAACACAAATTGCGTCGCGATTCAATACATCGTCCTCCGGCCGACCTGTCTCCAAGGGTCTATTGCTGCCTCGGTTACCTTATGGTCTAGATTTTCGAAACCGACGCAAAACTGACAGTTAATTGTAAGGTTCAGAGCCTCTTAATGACAATGGAACACACAAATTGCATCGCGATTCAATACATCGTCCTCCTGCCGACCTGTCTCCAAGGGTCTAGTGCTGCCTCGGACACCTTATGGTCGTTCTCCTGTGAGTCTAGATTTTCGAATCCGACGCAAAACTGACAGTTAATTGTAACGTTCAGCGCCTGTTAATGACGATGGAACACACAAATCGCGTCGCGATTCAATACATCGTCCTCCGGCCGACCTGTCTCCAAGGGTCTATTGCTGCCTCGGGCACCTTATGGTCGATCTCCTGTGAGTCCAAATTTTCGAATCCGATGCAAAACTGACAGTTAATTGTAACGTTCAGAGCCTGTTAATGACGATGGAACACACAAATTGCGTCGCGATTCAATACATCGTCCTCCGGCCGACCTGTCTCCAAGGGTCTATTGCTGCCTCGGGCACCTTATATCCTAGATTTTCGGATCCGACGCAAAACTGACAGTTAATTGTAAGGTTCAGAGCCTCTTAATGACAATGGAACACACAAATTGCGTCGCGATTCAATACATCGTCCTCCGGCCGACCTGTCTCCCAGGGTCTAGTGCTGCCTCGGACACCTTATGGTCGATCTCCTGTGAGTCTAGATTTTCGAATCCGACGCAAAACTGACAGTTAATTGCAACGTTCAGCGCCTGTTAATGACGATGGAACACACAAATCGCGTCGCGATTCAATACATCGTCCTCCAGCCGACTTGTCTCCAAGGGTCAAGTCCTGCCTCGGCCACCTTATGGTCGTTCTTCTGTGAGTCTAGATTTGTAAGGTTCAGAGCCTCTTAATGACAATGGAACACACAAATTGCGTCGCGATTCAATACATCGTCCTCCGGCCGACCTGTCTCCAAGGGTCTATTGCTGCCTCGGGCACATTATGGTCGATCTCCTGTGAGTCTAGATTTTCGAATCCGACGCAAAACTGACAGTTAATTGTAACGTTCAGAGCCTGTTAATGACGATGGAACACACAAATCGCGTCGCGATTCAATACATCGTCCTTCGGCAGACCTGTCTCCAAGGGTCTATTGCTGCCTCGGTCACCTTATGGTCGTTCTCCTGTGAGTCTAGATTTTCGAATCCGACGCAAAACTGACAGTTAATTGTAACGTTCAGAGCCTGTTAATGACGATGGAACACACAAATCGCGTCGCGATTCAATACATCGTCCTCCGGCCGACCTGTCTCCAAGGGTCTATTGCTGCCTCGGGCACCTTACGGTCGATCTCCTGTGAGTCTAGATTTTCGAATCCGACGCAAAACTGACAGTTAGTTGTAACGTTCAGAGCCTGTTCATGACGATGGAACACACAAATTGCGTCGCGATTCAATACATCGTCCTCCGGCCGACCTGTCTCCAAGGGTCTATTGCTGCCTCGGGCACCTTATGGTCGTTCTCCTGTGAGTCTAGACTTTCGAATCAGACGCAAAACTGACAGTTAATTGTAACGTTCAGAGCCTGTTAATGACGATGGAACACACAAATTGCGTCGTGATTCAATACATCGTCCACCAGCCGACTTGTCTCCAAGGGTCTAGTGCTGCCTCGGGCACCTTATGGTCGTTCTTCTGTGAGTCTAGATTTTCGAATCCGACGCAAAACTGACAGTTAATTGTAAGGTTCAGAGCCTGTTAATGACGATGGAACACACAAATTGCGTCGCGATTCAATACATCGTCCTCCGGCCGACCTGTCTCCAAGGGTCTATTGCTGCCTCGGGCACCTTATGGTCGCTCTCCTGTGAGTCTAGATTTTCGAATCCGACGCAAAACTGACAGTTAATTGTAACGTTCAGAGCCTGTTAATGAGGATGGAACACACAAATTGCGTCGCGATTCAATACATCGTCCTCCAGCCGCCTTGTCTCCAAGGGTCTATTGCTGCCTCGGGCACCTTATGGTAGTTCTTCTGTGAGTCTAGATTTTGGAATCCGAAGCAAAATTGACAGTTAATTGTAAGGTTCAGAGCCTCTTAATGACAATGGAACACACAAATTGAGTCGCGATTCAATACATCGTCCTCCCGCCGACCTGTCTCCAAGGGTCTATTGCTGCCTCGGGCACCTTATGGTCGATCTCCTGTGAGTCTAGATTTTCGAATCCGACGCAAAACTGACAGTTAATTGTAACGTTCAGAGCCTGTTAATGACGATGGAACACACAAATCGCGTCGCGATTCAATACATCTTCCTCCGGCCGACCTGTCTCCAAGGGTCTAGTGCTGCCTCATGCACCTTATGGTCGATCTCCTGTGAGTCTAGATTTTCGAATCCGACGCAAAACTGACAGTTAGTTGTAACGTTCAGAGCCTGTTCATGACGATGGAACACACAAATTGCGTCGCGATTCAATTCATCGTCCTCCGGCCGACCTGTCTCCAAGGGTCTATTGCTGCCTCGGGCACCTTATGTTCGTTCTCCTGTGAGTCTAGACTTTCGAATCAGACGCAAAACTGACAGTTAATTGTAACGTTCAGAGCCTGTTAATGACGATGGAACACACAAATTGCGTCGCGATTCAATACATCGTCCTCCAGCCGACTTGTCTCCAAGGGTCTATTGCTGCCTCGGGCACCTTATGGTCGTTCTTCTGTGAGTCTAGATTTTCGAATCCGACGCAAAACTGACAGTTAATTGTAAGGTTCAGAGCCTGTTAATGACGATGGAACACACAAATTGCGTCGCGATTCAATACATCGTCCTCCAGCCGCCTTGTCTACAAGGGTCTATTGCTGCCTCGGGCACCTTATGGTCGTTCTTCTGTGAGAATAGATTTTGGGATCCGAAGCAAAATTGACAGTTAATTGTAAGGTTCAGAGCCTCTTAATGACAATGGAACACACAAATTGAGTCGCGATTCAATACATCGTCCTCCGGCCGACCTGTCTCTAAGGGTCTATTGCTACCTCGGGCACCTTATGGTCGATCTCCTGTGAGTCTAGATTTTCGAATCCGACGCAAAACTGACAGTTAATTGTAACGTTCAGAGCCTGTTAATGACGATGGAACACACAAATCGCGTCGCGATTCAATACATCGTCCTCCGGCCGACCTGTCTCCAAGGGTCTATTGCTGCCTCGGGCACCTTATGTTCGTCCTCCTGTGAGTCTAGACTTTCGAATCAGACGCAAAACTGACAGTTAATTGTAACGTTCAGAGCCTGTTAATGACGATGGAACACACAAATTGCGTCGCGATTCAATACATCGTCCTCCAGCCGACTTGTCTCCAAGGGTCTATTGCTGCCTCGGGCACCTTATGGTCGTTCTTCTGTGAGTCTAGGTTTTCGAATTCGACGCAAAACTGACAGTTAATTGTAAGGTTCAGAGCCTGTTAATGACAATGGAACACACAAATTGCGTCGCGATTCAATACATCGTCCTCCGGCCGACCTGTCTCCAAGGGTCTATTGCTGCCTCGGGCACCTTATGGTCGATCTCCTGTGAGTCTAGATTTTCGAATCCGACGCAAAACTGACAGTTAATTGTAACGTTCAGAGCCTGTTAATGACGATGGAACACACAAATTGCGTCGCGATTCAATACATCGTCCTCCGGCCGACCTGTCTCCAAGGGTCTATTGCTGCCTCGGGCACCTTATGGTCTAGATTTTCGAAACCGACGCAAAACTGACAGTTCATTGTAAGGTTCAGAGCCTCTTAATCACAATGGAACACACAAATTGCATCGCGATTCAATACATCGTCCTCCGGCCGACCTGTCTCCAAGGGTCTACTGCTGCCTCGGACACCTTATGGTCGTTCTCCTGTGAGTCTAGATTTTCGAATCCGACGCAAAACTGACAGTTAATTGTAACGTTCAGCGCCTGTTAATGACGATGGAACACACAAATCGCGTCGCGATTCAATACATCGTCCTCCGGCCGACCTGTCTCCAAGGGTCTATTGCTGCCTCGGGCACCTTATGGTCGATCTCCTGTGAGTCCAAATTTTCGAATCCGATGCAAAACTGACAGTTAATTGTAACGTTCAGAGCCTGTTAATGACGATGGAACACACAAATCGCGTCGCGATTCAATACATCGTCCTCCAGCCGATTTGTCTCCAAGGGTCTAGTGCTGCCTCGGGCACCTTATGGTCGTTCTCCTGTGAGTCTAGATTTTCGAATCCGAAGCAAAACTGACAGTTAGTTGTAACGATCAGAGCCTGTTCATGACGATGGAGCACACAAATTGCGTCGCGATTCAATTCATCGTCCTCCGGCCGACCTGTCTCCAAGGGTCTATTGCTGCCTCGGGCACCTTATGTTCGTTCTCCTGTGAGTCTAGACTTTCGAATCAGACGCAAAACTGACAGTTAATTGTAACGTTCAGAGCCTGTTAATGACGATGGAACACACAAATTGCGTCTCGATTCAATACATCGTCCTCCGGCCGACTTGTCTCCAAGGGTCTATTGCTGCCTCGGGCACCTTATGGTCGTTCTTCTGTGAGTCTAGATTTTCGAATCCGACGCAAAACTGACAGTTAATTGTAAGGTTCAGAGCCTGTTAATGACGATGGAACACACAAATGGCGTCGCGATTCAATACATCGTCCTCCGGACGGCCTGTCTCCAAGGGTCTATTGCTGCCCCGGGCACCTTATGGTCGAACTCCTGTGAGTCTAGATTTTCGAATCCGACGCAAAACTGACAGTTAATTGTAACGTTCAGAGCCTGTTAATGACGATGGAACACACAAATCGCGTCGCGATTCAATACATCTTCCTCCGGCCGACCTGTCTCCAAGGGTCTAGTGCTGCCTCATGCACCTTATGGTCGTTCTCCTGTGAGTCTAGATTTTCGAATCCGACGCAAAACTGACAGTTAGTTGTAACGTTCAGAGCCTGCTCATGACGATGGAACACACAAATTGCGTCGCGATTCAATACATCGTCCTCCGGCCGACCTGTCTCCAAGGGTCTATTGCTGCCTCGGGCACCTTATGTTCGTTCTCCTGTGAGTCTAGACTTTCGAATCAGACGCAAAACTGACAGTTAATTGTAACGTTCAGAGCCTGTTAATGACGATGGAACACACAAATTGCGTCGCGATTCAATACATCGTCCTCCAGCCGACTTGTCTCCAAGGGTCTATTGCTGCCTCGGGCACCTTATGGTCGTTCTTCTGTGAGTCTAGGTTTTCGAATTCGACGCAAAACTGACAGTTAATTGTAAGGTTCAGAGCCTGTTAATGACGATGGAACACACAAATTGCGTCGCGATTCAATACATCGTCCTCCGGCCGACCTGTCTCCAAGGGTCTATTGCTGCCTCGGGCACCTTATGGTCGATCTCCTGTGAGTCTAGATTTTCGAATCCGACGCAAAACTGACAGTTAATTGTAACGTTCAGAGCCTGTTAATGACGATGGAACACACAAATTGCGTCGCGATTCAATACATCGTCCTCCGGCCGACCTGTCTCCAAGGGTCTATTGCTGCCTCGGGCACCTTATGGTCTAGATTTTCGAAACCGACGCAAAACTGACAGTTAATTGTAAGGTTCAGAGCCTCTTAATCACAATGGAACACACAAATTGCATCGCGATTCAATACATCGTCCTCCGGCCGACCTGTCTCCAAGGGTCTACTGCTGCCTCGGACACCTTATGGTCGTTCTCCTGTGAGTCTAGATTTTCGAATCCGACGCAAAACTGACAGTTAATTGTAACGTTCAGCGCCTGTTAATGACGATGGAACACACAAATCGCGTCGCGATTCAATACATCGTCCTCCAGCCGATTTGTCTCCAAGGGTCTAGTGCTGCCTCGGGCACCTTATGGTCGTTCTCCTGTGAGTCTAGATTTTCGAATCCGACGCAAAACTGACAGTTAGTTGTAACGATCAGAGCCTGTTCATGACGATGGAGCACACAAATTGCGTCGCGATTCAATACATCGTCCTCCGGCCGACCTGTCTCCAAGGGTCTATTGCTGCCTCGGGCACCTTATGTTCGTTCTCCTGTGAGTCTAGACTTTCGAATCAGACGCAAAACTGACAGTTAATTGTAACGTTCAGAGCCTGTTAATGACGATGGAACACACAAATTGCGTCTCGATTCAATACATCGTCCTCCGGCCGACTTGTCTCCTAGGGTCTATTGCTGCCTCGGGCACCTTATGGTCGTTCTTCTGTGAGTCTAGATTTTCGAATCCGACGCAAAACTGACAGTTAATTGTAAGGTTCAGAGCCTGTTAATGACGATGGAACACACAAATGGCGTCGCGATTCAATACATCGTCCTCCGGCCGGCCTGTCTCCAAGGGTCTATTGCTGCCCCGGGCACCTTATGGTCGAACACCTGTGAGTCCAAATTTTCGAATCCGATGCAAAACTGACAGTTAATTGTAATGTTCAGAGCCTGTTAATGACGATGGAACACACAAATTGCGTCGCGATTCAATACATCGTCCTCCGGCCGACCTGTCTCCAATGGTCTATTGCTGCCTCGGGCACCTTATGGCCTAGATTTTCGGATCCGACGCAATACTGACAGTTAATTGTAAGGTTCAGAGCCTCTTAATGACAATGGAACACACAAATTGCGTCGCGATTCAATACATCGTCCTCCGGCCGACATGTCTCCCAGGGTCTAGTGCTGCCTCGGACACCTTATGGTCGTTCTCCTGTGAGTCTAGATTTTCGAATCCGACGCAAAACTGACAGTTAATTGTAACGTTCAGCGCCTGTTAATGACGATGGAACACACAAATCGCGTCGCGATTCAATACATCGTCCTCCGGCCGACCTGTCTCCAAGGGTCTATTGCTGCCTCGGGCACCTTATGGTCGATCTCCAATGAGTCCAAATTTTCGAATCCGATGCAAAACTGACAGTTAATTGTAACGTTCAGAGCCTGTTAATGACGATGGAACACACAAATTGCGTCGCGATTCAATACATCGTCCTCCGGCCGACCTGTCTCCAAGGGTCTATTGCTGCCTCGGGCACCTTATGGCCTAGATTTTCGGATCCGACGCAAAACTGACAGTTAATTGTAACGTTCAGAGCCTGTTCATGACGATGGAACACACAAATTGCGTCGCGATTCAATACATCGTCCTCCGGCCGACCTGTCTCCAAGGGTCTATTGCTGCCTCGGGCACCTTATGGTCGTTCTCCTGTGAGTCTAGACTTTCGAATCAGACGCAAAACTGACAGTTAATTGTAACGTTCAGAGCCTGTTAATGACGATGGAACACACAAATTGCGTCGTGATTCAATACATCGTCCACCAGCCGACTTGTCTCCAAGGGTCTAGTGCTGCCTCGGGCACCTTATGGTCGTTCTTCTGTGAGTCTAGATTTTCGAATCCGACGCAAAACTGACAGTTAATTGTAAGGTTCAGAGCCTGTTAATGACGATGGAACACACAAATTGCGTCGCGATTCAATACATCGTCCTCCGGCCGACCTGTCTCCAAGGGTCTATTGCTGCCTCGGGCACCTTATGGTCGCCCTCCTGTGAGTCTAGATTTTCGAATCCGACGCAAAACTGACAGTTAATTGTAACGTTCAGAGCCTGTTAATGACGATGGAACACACAAATTGCGTCGCGATTCAATACATCGTCCTCCAGCCGCCTTGTCTCCAAGGGTCTATTGCTGCCTCGGACACCTTATGCTCGTTCTTCTGTGAGTCTAGATTTTGGAATCCGAAGAAAAATTGACAGTTAATTGTAAGGTTCAGAGCCTCTTAATGACAATGGAACACACAAATTGAGTCGCGATTCAATAGATCGTCCTCCCGCCGACCTGTCTCCAAGGGTCTATTGCTGCCTCGGGCACCTTATGGTCGATCTCCTGTGAGTCTAGATTTTCGAATCCGACGCAAAACTGACAGTTAATTGTAACGTTCAGAGCCTGTTAATGACGATGGAACACACAAATCGCGTCGCGATTCAATACATCGTCCTCCAGCCGATTTGTCTCCAAGGGTCTAGTGCTGCCTCGGGCACCTTATGGTCGTTCTCCTGTGAGTCTAGATTTTCGAATCCGACGCAAAACTGACAGTTAGTTGTAACGATCAGAGCCTGTTCATGACGATGGAACACACAAATTGCGTCGCGATTCAATACATCATCCTCCGGCCGACCTGTCTCCAAGGGTCTATTGCTGCCTCGGGCACCTTATGTTCGTTCTCCTGTGAGTCTAGACTTTCGAATCAGACGCAAAACTGACAGTTAATTGTAACGTTCAGAGCCTGTTAATGACGATGGAACACACAAATTGCGTCTCGATTCAATACATCGTCCTCCGGCCGACTTGTCTCCAAGGGTCTATTGCTGCCTCGGGCACCTTATGGTCGTTCTTCTGTGAGTCTAGATTTTCGAATCCGACGCAAAACTGACAGTTAATTGTAAGGTTCAGAGCCTGTTAATGACGATGGAACACACAAATGGCGTCGCGATTCAATACATCGTCCTCCGGCCGGCCTGTCTCCAAGGGTCTATTGCTGCCCCGGGCACCTTATGGTCGAACTCCTGTGAGTCCAAATTTTCGAATCCGATGCAAAACTGTCAGTTAATTGTAATGTTCAGAGCCTGTTAATGACGATGGAACACACAAATTGCGTCGCGATTCAATACATCGTCCTCCGGCCGACCTGTCTCCAATGGTCTATTGCTGCCTCGGGCACCTTATGGCCTAGATTTTCGGATCGGACGCAAAACTGACAGTTAAATGTAAGGTTCAGAGCCTCTTAATGACAATGGAACACACAAATTGCGTCGCGATTCAATACATCGTCCTCCGGCCGACCTGTCTCCCAGGGTCTAGTGCTGCCTCGGACACCTTATGGTCGTTCTCCTGTGAGTCTAGATTTTCAAATCCGACGCAAAACTGACAGTTAATTGTAACGTTCAGCGCCTGTTAATGACGATGGAACACACAAATCGCGTCGCGATTCAATACATCGTCCTCCAGCCGACTTGTCTCCAAGGGTCAAGTCCTGCCTCGGCCACCTAATGGTCGTTCTTCTGTGAGTCTAGATTTTCGAATCCGACGCAAAACTGACAGTTAATTGTAACGTTCAGAGCCTCTTAATGACAATGGAACACACAAATTGCGTCGCGATTCAATACATCGTCCTCCGGCCGACCTGTCTCCAAGGGTCTATTGCTGCCTCGGGCACACTATGGTCGATCTCCTGTGAGTCTATACTTTCGAATCAGACGCAAAACTGACAGTTAATTGTAACGTTCAGAGCCTGTTAATGACGATGGAACACACAAATTGCGTCGTGATTCAATACATCGTCCACCAGCCGACTTGTCTCCAAGAGTCTAGTGCTGCCTCGGGCTCCTTATGGTCGTTCTTCTGTGAGTCTAGATTTTCGAATCCGACGCAAAACTGACAGTTAATTGTAAGGTTCAGAGCCTGTTAATGACGATGGAACACACAAATTGCGTCGCGATTCAATACATCGTCCTCCGGCCGACCTGTCTCCAAGGGTCTATTGCTGCCTCGGGCACCTTATGGTCGCTCTCCTGTGAGTCTAGATTTTCGAATCCGACGCAAAACTGACAGTTAATTGTAACGTTCAGAGCCTGTTAATGACGATGGAACACACAAATTGCGTCGCGATTCAATACATCGTCCTCCAGCCGCCTTGTCTCCAAGGGTCTATTGCTGCCTCGGACACCTTATGCTCGTTCTTCTGTGAGTCTAGATTTTGGAATCCGAAGCAAAATTGACAGTTAATTGTAAGGTTCAGAGCCTCTTAATGACAATGGAACACACAAATTGAGTCGCGATTCAATACATCGTCCTCCCGCCGACCTGTCTCCAAGGGTCTATTGCTGCCTCGGGCACCTTATGGTCGATCTCCTGTGAGTCTAGATTTTCGAATCCGACGCAAAACTGACAGTTAATTGTAACGTTCAGAGCCTGTTAATGACGATGGAACACACAAATCGCGTCGCGATTCAATACATCGTCCTCCAGCCGATTTGTCTCCAATGGTCTAGTGCTGCCTCGGGCACCTTATGGTCGTTCTCCTGTGAGTCTAGATTTTCGAATCCGACGCAAAACTGACAGTTAGTTGTAACGTTCAGAGCCTGTTCATGACGATGGAACACACAAATTGCGTCGCGATTCAATACATCGTCCTCCGGCCGACCTGTCTGCAAGGGTCTATTGCTGCCTCGGGCACCTTATGTTCGTTCTCCTGTGAGTCTAGACTTTCGAATCAGACGCAAAACTGACAGTTAATTGTAACGTTCAGAGCCTGTTAATGACGATGGAACACACAAATTGCGTCTCGATTCAATACATCGTCCTCCGGCCGACTTGTCTCCAAGGGTCTATTGCTGCCCCGGGCACCTTATGGTCGATCTCCTGTGAGTCCAAATTTTCGAATCCGATGCAAAACTGACAGTTAATTGTAACGTTCAGAGCCTGTTAATGACGATGGAACACACAAATTGCGTCGCGATTCAATAAATCGTCCTCCGGCCGACCTGTCTCCAAGGGTCTATTGCTGCCTCGGGCACCTTATGGCCTAGATTTTCGGATCCGACGCAAAACTGACAGTTAATTGTAAGGTTCAGAGCCTCTTAATGACAATGGATCACACAAATTGCGTCGCGATTCAATACATCGTCCTCCGGCCGACCTGTCTCCCAGGGTCTAGTGCAGCCTCGGACACCTTATGGTCGTTCTCCTGTGAGTCTAGATTTTCGAATCCGACGCAAAACTGACAGTTAATTGTAACGTTCAGCGCCTGTTAATGACGATGGAACACACAAATCGCGTCGCGATTCAATACATCGTCCTCCAGCCGACTTGTCTCCAAGGGTCAAGTCCTGCCTCGGCCACCTAATGGTCGTTCTTCTGTGAGTCTAGATTTTCGAATCCGACGCAAAACTGACAGTTAATTGTAAGGTTCAGTGCCTCTTAATGACAATGGAACACACAAATTGCGTCGCGATTCAATACATCGTCCTCCGGCCGACCTGTCTCCAAGGGTCTATTGCTGCCTCGGGCACATTATGGTCGATCTCCTGTGAGTCTAGATTTTCGAATCCGACGCAAAACTGACAGTTAATTGTAACGTTCAGAGCCTGTTAATGACGATGGAACACACACATCGCGTCGCGATTCAATACATCGTCCTCCGGCCGACCTGTCTCCAAGCGTCTATTGCTGCCTCGGTCACCTTCTGGTCGTTCTCCTGTGAGTCTAGATTTTCGAATCCGACGCAAAACTGACAGTTAATTGTAACGTTCAGAGCCTGTTAATGACGATGGAACACACAAATCGCGTCGCGATTCAATACATCGTCCTCCGGCCGACCTGTCTCCAAGGGTCTATTGCTGCCTCGGGCACCTTACGGTCGATCTCCTGTGAGTCTAGATTTTCGAATCCGACGCAAAACTGACAGTTAGTTGTAACGTTCAGAGCCTGTTAATGACGATGGAACACACAAATCGCGTCGCGATTCAATACATCGTCCTCCGGCCGACCTGTCTCCAAGGGTCTATTGCTGCCTCGGGCACCTTATGTTCGTTCTCCTGTGAGTCTAGACTTTCGAATCAGACGCAAAACTGACAGTTAATTGTAACGTTCAGAGCCTGTTAATGACGATGGAACACACAAATTGCGTCGCGATTCAATACATCGTCCTCCAGCCGACTTGTCTCCAAGGGTCTATTGCTGCCTCGGGCACCTTATGGTCGTTCTTCTGTGAGTCTAGGTTTTCGAATTCGACGCAAAACTGACAGTTAATTGTAAGGTTCAGAGCCTGTTAATGACAATGGAACACACAAATTGCGTCGCGATTCAATACATCGTCCTCCGGCCGACCTGTCTCCAAGGGTCTATTGCTGCCTCGGGCACCTTATGGTCGATCTCCTGTGAGTCTAGATTTTCGAATCCGACGCAAAACTGACAGTTAATTGTAACGTTCAGAGCCTGTTAATGACGATGGAACACACAAATTGCGTCGCGATTCAATACATCGTCCTCCGGCCGACCTGTCTCCAAGGGTCTATTGCTGCCTCGGGCACCTTATGGTCTAGATTTTCGAAACCGACGCAAAACTGACAGTTCATTGTAAGGTTCAGAGCCTCTTAATCACAATGGAACACACAAATTGCATCGCGATTCAATACATCGTCCTCCGGCCGACCTGTCTCCAAGGGTCTACTGCTGCCTCGGACACCTTATGGTCGTTCTCCTGTGAGTCTAGATTTTCGAATCCGACGCAAAACTGACAGTTAATTGTAACGTTCAGCGCCTGTTAATGACGATGGAACACACAAATCGCGTCGCGATTCAATACATCGTCCTCCGGCCGACCTGTCTCCAAGGGTCTATTGCTGCCTCGGGCACCTTATGGTCGATCTCCTGTGAGTCCAAATTTTCGAATCCGATGCAAAACTGACAGTTAATTGTAACGTTCAGAGCCTGTTAATGACGATGGAACACACAAATCGCGTCGCGATTCAATACATCGTCCTCCAGCCGATTTGTCTCCAAGGGTCTAGTGCTGCCTCGGGCACCTTATGGTCGTTCTCCTGTGAGTCTAGATTTTCGAATCCGAAGCAAAACTGACAGTTAGTTGTAACGATCAGAGCCTGTTCATGACGATGGAGCACACAAATTGCGTCGCGATTCAATTCATCGTCCTCCGGCCGACCTGTCTCCAAGGGTCTATTGCTGCCTCGGGCACCTTATGTTCGTTCTCCTGTGAGTCTAGACTTTCGAATCAGACGCAAAACTGACAGTTAATTGTAACGTTCAGAGCCTGTTAATGACGATGGAACACACAAATTGCGTCTCGATTCAATACATCGTCCTCCGGCCGACTTGTCTCCAAGGGTCTATTGCTGCCTCGGGCACCTTATGGTCGTTCTTCTGTGAGTCTAGATTTTCGAATCCGACGCAAAACTGACAGTTAATTGTAAGGTTCAGAGCCTGTTAATGACGATGGAACACACAAATGGCGTCGCGATTCAATACATCGTCCTCCGGCCGGCCTGTCTCCAAGGGTCTATTGCTGCCCCGGGCACCTTATGGTCGAACTCCTGTGAGTCTAGATTTTCGAATCCGACGCAAAACTGACAGTTAATTGTAACGTTCAGAGCCTGTTAATGACGATGGAACACACAAATCGCGTCGCGATTCAATACATCTTCCTCCGGCCGACCTGTCTCCAAGGGTCTAGTGCTGCCTCATGCACCTTATGGTCGATCTCCTGTGAGTCTAGATTTTCGAATCCGACGCAAAACTGACAGTTAGTTGTAACGTTCAGAGCCTGTTCATGACGATGGAACACACAAATTGCGTCGCGATTCAATTCATCGTCCTCCGGCCGACCTGTCTCCAAGGGTCTATTGCTGCCTCGGGCACCTTATGTTCGTTCTCCTGTGAGTCTAGACTTTCGAATCAGACGCAAAACTGACAGTTAATTAAACGTTCAGAGCCTGTTAATGACGATGGAACACACAAATTGCGTCGCGATTCAATACATCGTCCTCCAGCCGACTTGTCTCCAAGGGTCTATTGCTGCCTCGGGCACCTTATGGGCGTTCTTCTGTGAGTCTAGATTTTCGAATCCGACGCAAAACTGACAGTTAATTGTAAGGTTCAGAGCCTGTTAATGACGATGGAACACACAAATTGCGTCGCGATTCAATACATCGTCCTCCAGCCGCCTTGTCTACAAGGGTCTATTGCTGCCTCGGGCACCTTATGGTCGTTCTTCTGTGAGTCTAGATTTTGGGATCCGAAGCAAAATTGACAGTTAATTGTAAGGTTCAGAGCCTCTTAATGACAATGGAACACACAAATTGAGTCGCGATTCAATACATCGTCCTCCGGCCGACCTGTCTCTAAGGGTCTATTGCTACCTCGGGCACCTTATGGTCGATCTCCTGTGAGTCTAGATTTTCGAATCCGACGCAAAACTGACAGTTAATTGTAACGTTCAGAGCCTGTTAATGACGATGGAACACACAAATCGCGTCGCGATTCAATACATCTTCCTCCGGCCGACCTGTCTCCAAGGGTCTAGTGCTGCCTCATGCACCTTATGGTCGTTCTCCTGTGAGTCTAGATTTTCGAATCCGACGCAAAACTGACAGTTAGTTGTAACGTTCAGAGCCTGTTCATGACGATGGAACACACAAATTGCGTCGCGATTCAATACATCGTCCTCCGGCCGACCTGTCTCCAAGGGTCTATTGCTGCCTCGGGCACCTTATGTTCGTTCTCCTGTGAGTCTAGACTTTCGAATCAGACGCAAAACTGACAGTTAATTGTAACGTTCAGAGCCTGTTAATGACGATGGAACACACAAATTGCGTCGCGATTCAATACATCGTCCTCCAGCCGACTTGTCTCCAAGGGTCTATTGCTGCCTCGGGCACCTTATGGTCGTTCTTCTGTGAGTCTAGGTTTTCGAATTCGACGCAAAACTGACAGTTAATTGTAAGGTTCAGAGCCTGTTAATGACGATGGAACACACAAATTGCGTCGCGATTCAATACATCGTCCTCCGGCCGACCTGTCTCCAAGGGTCTATTGCTGCCTCGGGCACCTTATGGTCGATCTCCTGTGAGTCTAGATTTTCGAATCCGACGCAAAACTGACAGTTAATTGTAACGTTCAGAGCCTGTTAATGACGATGGAACACACAAATTGCGTCGCGATTCAATACATCGTCCTCCGGCCGACCTGTCTCCAAGGGTCTATTGCTGCCTCGGGCACCTTATGGTCTAGATTTTCGAAACCGACGCAAAACTGACAGTTAATTGTAAGGTTCAGAGCCTCTTAATCACAATGGAACACACAAATTGCATCGCGATTCAATACATCGTCCTCCGGCCGACCTGTCTCCAAGGGTCTACTGCTGCCTCGGACACCTTATGGTCGTTCTCCTGTGAGTCTAGATTTTCGAATCCGACGCAAAACTGACAGTTAATTGTAACGTTCAGCGCCTGTTAATGACGATGGAACACACAAATCGCGTCGCGATTCAATACATCGTCCTCCAGCCGATTTGTCTCCAAGGGTCTAGTGCTGCCTCGGGCACCTTATGGTCGTTCTCCTGTGAGTCTAGATTTTCGAATCCGACGCAAAACTGACAGTTAGTTGTAACGATCAGAGCCTGTTCATGACGATGGAGCACACAAATTGCGTCGCGATTCAATACATCGTCCTCCGGCCGACCTGTCTCCAAGGGTCTATTGCTGCCTCGGGCACCTTATGTTCGTTCTCCTGTGAGTCTAGACTTTCGAATCAGACGCAAAACTGACAGTTAATTGTAACGTTCAGAGCCTGTTAATGACGATGGAACACACAAATTGCGTCTCGATTCAATACATCGTCCTCCGGCCGACTTGTCTCCTAGGGTCTATTGCTGCCTCGGGCACCTTATGGTCGTTCTCCTGTGAGTCTAGATTTTCGAATCCGACGCAAAACTGACAGTTAATTGTAAGGTTCAGAGCCTGTTAATGACGATGGAACACACAAATGGCGTCGCGATTCAATACATCGTCCTCCGGCCGGCCTGTCTCCAAGGGTCTATTGCTGCCCCGGGCACCTTATGGTCGAACTCCTGTGAGTCCAAATTTTCGAATCCGATGCAAAACTGACAGTTAATTGTAATGTTCAGAGCCTGTTAATGACGATGGAACACACAAATTGCGTCGCGATTCAATACATCGTCCTCCGGCCGACCTGTCTCCAATGGTCTATTGCTGCCTCGGGCACCTTATGGCCTAGATTTTCGGATCCGACGCAATACTGACAGTTAATTGTAAGGTTCAGAGCCTCTTAATGACAATGGAACACACAAATTGCGTCGCGATTCAATACATCGTCCTCCGGCCGACATGTCTCCCAGGGTCTAGTGCTGCCTCGGACACCTTATGGTCGTTCTCCTGTGAGTCTAGATTTTCGAATCCGACGCAAAACTGACAGTTAATTGTAACGTTCAGCGCCTGTTAATGACGATGGAACACACAAATCGCGTCGCGATTCAATACATCGTCCTCCGGCCGACCTGTCTCCAAGGGTCTATTGCTGCCTCGGGCACCTTATGGTCGATCTCCAATGAGTCCAAATTTTCGAATCCGATGCAAAACTGACAGTTAATTGTAACGTTCAGAGCCTGTTAATGACGATGGAACACACAAATTGCGTCGCGATTCAATACATCGTCCTCCGGCCGACCTGTCTCCAAGGGTCTATTGCTGCCTCGGGCACCTTATGGCCTAGATTTTCGGATCCGACGCAAAACTGACAGTTAATTGTAACGTTCAGAGCCTGTTCATGACGATGGAACACACAAATTGCGTCGCGATTCAATACATCGTCCTCCGGCCGACCTGTCTCCAAGGGTCTATTGCTGCCTCGGGCACCTTATGGTCGTTCTCCTGTGAGTCTAGACTTTCGAATCAGACGCAAAACTGACAGTTAATTGTAACGTTCAGAGCCTGTTAATGACGATGGAACACACAAATTGCGTCGTGATTCAATACATCGTCCACCAGCCGACTTGTCTCCAAGGGTCTAGTGCTGCCTCGGGCACCTTATGGTCGTTCTTCTGTGAGTCTAGATTTTCGAATCCGACGCAAAACTGACAGTTAATTGTAAGGTTCAGAGCCTGTTAATGACGATGGAACACACAAATTGCGTCGCGATTCAATACATCGTCCTCCGGCCGACCTGTCTCCAAGGGTCTATTGCTGCCTCGGGCACCTTATGGTCGCCCTCCTGTGAGTCTAGATTTTCGAATCCGACGCAAAACTGACAGTTAATTGTAACGTTCAGAGCCTGTTAATGACGATGGAACACACAAATTGCGTCGCGATTCAATACATCGTCCTCCAGCCGCCTTGTCTCCAAGGGTCTATTGCTGCCTCGGACACCTTATGCTCGTTCTTCTGTGAGTCTAGATTTTGGAATCCGAAGAAAAATTGACAGTTAATTGTAAGGTTCAGAGCCTCTTAATGACAATGGAACACACAAATTGAGTCGCGATTCAATAGATCGTCCTCCCGCCGACCTGTCTCCAAGGGTCTATTGCTGCCTCGGGCACCTTATGGTCGATCTCCTGTGAGTCTAGATTTTCGAATCCGACGCAAAACTGACAGTTAATTGTAAGGTTCAGAGCCTGTTAATGACGATGGAACACACAAATGGCGTCGCGATTCAATACATCGTCCTCCGGCCGGCCTGTCTCCAAGGGTCTATTGCTGCCCCGGGCACCTTATGGTCGAACTCCTGTGAGTCTAGATTTTCGAATCCGACGCAAAACTGACAGTTAATTGTAACGTTCAGAGCCTGTTAATGACGATGGAACACACAAATCGCGTCGCGATTCAATACATCTTCCTCCGGCCGACCTGTCTCCAAGGGTCTAGTGCTGCCTCATGCACCTTATGGTCGATCTCCTGTGAGTCTAGATTTTCGAATCCGACGCAAAACTGACAGTTAGTTGTAACGTTCAGAGCCTGTTCATGACGATGGAACACACAAATTGCGTCGCGATTCAATTCATCGTCCTCCGGCCGACCTGTCTCCAAGGGTCTATTGCTGCCTCGGGCACCTTATGTTCGTTCTCCTGTGAGTCTAGACTTTCGAATCAGACGCAAAACTGACAGTTAATTAAACGTTCAGAGCCTGTTAATGACGATGGAACACACAAATTGCGTCGCGATTCAATACATCGTCCTCCAGCCGACTTGTCTCCAAGGGTCTATTGCTGCCTCGGGCACCTTATGGGCGTTCTTCTGTGAGTCTAGATTTTCGAATCCGACGCAAAACTGACAGTTAATTGTAAGGTTCAGAGCCTGTTAATGACGATGGAACACACAAATTGCGTCGCGATTCAATACATCGTCCTCCAGCCGCCTTGTCTACAAGGGTCTATTGCTGCCTCGGGCACCTTATGGTCGTTCTTCTGTGAGTCTAGATTTTGGGATCCGAAGCAAAATTGACAGTTAATTGTAAGGTTCAGAGCCTCTTAATGACAATGGAACACACAAATTGAGTCGCGATTCAATACATCGTCCTCCGGCCGACCTGTCTCTAAGGGTCTATTGCTACCTCGGGCACCTTATGGTCGATCTCCTGTGAGTCTAGATTTTCGAATCCGACGCAAAACTGACAGTTAATTGTAACGTTCAGAGCCTGTTAATGACGATGGAACACACAAATCGCGTCGCGATTCAATACATCTTCCTCCGGCCGACCTGTCTCCAAGGGTCTAGTGCTGCCTCATGCACCTTATGGTCGTTCTCCTGTGAGTCTAGATTTTCGAATCCGACGCAAAACTGACAGTTAGTTGTAACGTTCAGAGCCTGTTCATGACGATGGAACACACAAATTGCGTCGCGATTCAATACATCGTCCTCCGGCCGACCTGTCTCCAAGGGTCTATTGCTGCCTCGGGCACCTTATGTTCGTTCTCCTGTGAGTCTAGACTTTCGAATCAGACGCAAAACTGACAGTTAATTGTAACGTTCAGAGCCTGTTAATGACGATGGAACACACAAATTGCGTCGCGATTCAATACATCGTCCTCCAGCCGACTTGTCTCCAAGGGTCTATTGCTGCCTCGGGCACCTTATGGTCGTTCTTCTGTGAGTCTAGGTTTTCGAATTCGACGCAAAACTGACAGTTAATTGTAAGGTTCAGAGCCTGTTAATGACGATGGAACACACAAATTGCGTCGCGATTCAATACATCGTCCTCCGGCCGACCTGTCTCCAAGGGTCTATTGCTGCCTCGGGCACCTTATGGTCGATCTCCTGTGAGTCTAGATTTTCGAATCCGACGCAAAACTGACAGTTAATTGTAACGTTCAGAGCCTGTTAATGACGATGGAACACACAAATTGCGTCGCGATTCAATACATCGTCCTCCGGCCGACCTGTCTCCAAGGGTCTATTGCTGCCTCGGGCACCTTATGGTCTAGATTTTCGAAACCGACGCAAAACTGACAGTTAATTGTAAGGTTCAGAGCCTCTTAATCACAATGGAACACACAAATTGCATCGCGATTCAATACATCGTCCTCCGGCCGACCTGTCTCCAAGGGTCTACTGCTGCCTCGGACACCTTATGGTCGTTCTCCTGTGAGTCTAGATTTTCGAATCCGACGCAAAACTGACAGTTAATTGTAACGTTCAGCGCCTGTTAATGACGATGGAACACACAAATCGCGTCGCGATTCAATACATCGTCCTCCAGCCGATTTGTCTCCAAGGGTCTAGTGCTGCCTCGGGCACCTTATGGTCGTTCTCCTGTGAGTCTAGATTTTCGAATCCGACGCAAAACTGACAGTTAGTTGTAACGATCAGAGCCTGTTCATGACGATGGAGCACACAAATTGCGTCGCGATTCAATACATCGTCCTCCGGCCGACCTGTCTCCAAGGGTCTATTGCTGCCTCGGGCACCTTATGTTCGTTCTCCTGTGAGTCTAGACTTTCGAATCAGACGCAAAACTGACAGTTAATTGTAACGTTCAGAGCCTGTTAATGACGATGGAACACACAAATTGCGTCTCGATTCAATACATCGTCCTCCGGCCGACTTGTCTCCTAGGGTCTATTGCTGCCTCGGGCACCTTATGGTCGTTCTCCTGTGAGTCTAGATTTTCGAATCCGACGCAAAACTGACAGTTAATTGTAAGGTTCAGAGCCTGTTAATGACGATGGAACACACAAATGGCGTCGCGATTCAATACATCGTCCTCCGGCCGGCCTGTCTCCAAGGGTCTATTGCTGCCCCGGGCACCTTATGGTCGAACTCCTGTGAGTCCAAATTTTCGAATCCGATGCAAAACTGACAGTTAATTGTAATGTTCAGAGCCTGTTAATGACGATGGAACACACAAATTGCGTCGCGATTCAATACATCGTCCTCCGGCCGACCTGTCTCCAATGGTCTATTGCTGCCTCGGGCACCTTATGGCCTAGATTTTCGGATCCGACGCAATACTGACAGTTAATTGTAAGGTTCAGAGCCTCTTAATGACAATGGAACACACAAATTGCGTCGCGATTCAATACATCGTCCTCCGGCCGACATGTCTCCCAGGGTCTAGTGCTGCCTCGGACACCTTATGGTCGTTCTCCTGTGAGTCTAGATTTTCGAATCCGACGCAAAACTGACAGTTAATTGTAACGTTCAGCGCCTGTTAATGACGATGGAACACACAAATCGCGTCGCGATTCAATACATCGTCCTCCGGCCGACCTGTCTCCAAGGGTCTATTGCTGCCTCGGGCACCTTATGGTCGATCTCCAATGAGTCCAAATTTTCGAATCCGATGCAAAACTGACAGTTAATTGTAACGTTCAGAGCCTGTTAATGACGATGGAACACACAAATTGCGTCGCGATTCAATACATCGTCCTCCGGCCGACCTGTCTCCAAGGGTCTATTGCTGCCTCGGGCACCTTATGGCCTAGATTTTCGGATCCGACGCAAAACTGACAGTTAATTGTAACGTTCAGAGCCTGTTCATGACGATGGAACACACAAATTGCGTCGCGATTCAATACATCGTCCTCCGGCCGACCTGTCTCCAAGGGTCTATTGCTGCCTCGGGCACCTTATGGTCGTTCTCCTGTGAGTCTAGACTTTCGAATCAGACGCAAAACTGACAGTTAATTGTAACGTTCAGAGCCTGTTAATGACGATGGAACACACAAATTGCGTCGTGATTCAATACATCGTCCACCAGCCGACTTGTCTCCAAGGGTCTAGTGCTGCCTCGGGCACCTTATGGTCGTTCTTCTGTGAGTCTAGATTTTCGAATCCGACGCAAAACTGACAGTTAATTGTAAGGTTCAGAGCCTGTTAATGACGATGGAACACACAAATTGCGTCGCGATTCAATACATCGTCCTCCGGCCGACCTGTCTCCAAGGGTCTATTGCTGCCTCGGGCACCTTATGGTCGCCCTCCTGTGAGTCTAGATTTTCGAATCCGACGCAAAACTGACAGTTAATTGTAACGTTCAGAGCCTGTTAATGACGATGGAACACACAAATTGCGTCGCGATTCAATACATCGTCCTCCAGCCGCCTTGTCTCCAAGGGTCTATTGCTGCCTCGGACACCTTATGCTCGTTCTTCTGTGAGTCTAGATTTTGGAATCCGAAGAAAAATTGACAGTTAATTGTAAGGTTCAGAGCCTCTTAATGACAATGGAACACACAAATTGAGTCGCGATTCAATAGATCGTCCTCCCGCCGACCTGTCTCCAAGGGTCTATTGCTGCCTCGGGCACCTTATGGTCGATCTCCTGTGAGTCTAGATTTTCGAATCCGACGCAAAACTGACAGTTAATTGTAACGTTCAGAGCCTGTTAATGACGATGGAACACACAAATCGCGTCGCGATTCAATACATCGTCCTCCAGCCGATTTGTCTCCAAGGGTCTAGTGCTGCCTCGGGCACCTTATGGTCGTTCTCCTGTGAGTCTAGATTTTCGAATCCGACGCAAAACTGACAGTTAGTTGTAACGATCAGAGCCTGTTCATGACGATGGAACACACAAATTGCGTCGCGATTCAATACATCGTCCTCCGGCCGACCTGTCTCCAAGGGTCTATTGCTGCCTCGGGCACCTTATGTTCGTTCTCCTGTGAGTCTAGACTTTCGAATCAGACGCAAAACTGACAGTTAATTGTAACGTTCAGAGCCTGTTAATGACGATGGAACACACAAATTGCGTCTCGATTCAATACATCGTCCTCCGGCCGACTTGTCTCCAAGGGTCTATTGCTGCCTCGGGCACCTTATGGTCGTTCTTCTGTGAGTCTAGATTTTCGAATCCGACGCAAAACTGACAGTTAATTGTAAGGTTCAGAGCCTGTTAATGACGATGGAACACACAAATGGCGTCGCGATTCAATACATCGTCCTCCGGCCGGCCTGTCTCCAAGGGTCTATTGCTGCCCCGGGCACCTTATGGTCGAACTCCTGTGAGTCCAAATTTTCGAATCCGATGCAAAACTGTCAGTTAATTGTAATGTTCAGAGCCTGTTAATGACGATGGAACACACAAATTGCGTCGCGATTCAATACATCGTCCTCCGGCCGACCTGTCTCCAATGGTCTATTGCTGCCTCGGGCACCTTATGGCCTAGATTTTCGGATCGGACGCAAAACTGACAGTTAAATGTAAGGTTCAGAGCCTCTTAATGACAATGGAACACACAAATTGCGTCGCGATTCAATACATCGTCCTCCGGCCGACCTGTCTCCCAGGGTCTAGTGCTGCCTCGGACACCTTATGGTCGTTCTCCTGTGAGTCTAGATTTTCAAATCCGACGCAAAACTGACAGTTAATTGTAACGTTCAGCGCCTGTTAATGACGATGGAACACACAAATCGCGTCGCGATTCAATACATCGTCCTCCAGCCGACTTGTCTCCAAGGGTCAATTCCTGCCTCGGCCACCTAATGGTCGTTCTTCTGTGAGTCTAGATTTTCGAATCCGACGCAAAACTGACAGTTAATTGTAACGTTCAGAGCCTCTTAATGACAATGGAACACACAAATTGCGTCGCGATTCAATACATCGTCCTCCGGCCGACCTGTCTCCAAGGGTCTATTGCTGCCTCGGGCACACTATGGTCGATCTCCTGTGAGTCTATACTTTCGAATCAGACGCAAAACTGACAGTTAATTGTAACGTTCAGAGCCTGTTAATGACGATGGAACACACAAATTGCGTCGTGATTCAATACATCGTCCACCAGCCGACTTGTCTCCAAGAGTCTAGTGCTGCCTCGGGCTCCTTATGGTCGTTCTTCTGTGAGTCTAGATTTTCGAATCCGACGCAAAACTGACAGTTAATTGTAAGGTTCAGAGCCTGTTAATGACGATGGAACACACAAATTGCGTCGCGATTCAATACATCGTCCTCCGGCCGACCTGTCTCCAAGGGTCTATTGCTGCCTCGGGCACCTTATGGTCGCTCTCCTGTGAGTCTAGATTTTCGAATCCGACGCAAAACTGACAGTTAATTGTAACGTTCAGAGCCTGTTAATGACGATGGAACACACAAATTGCGTCGCGATTCAATACATCGTCCTCCAGCCGCCTTGTCTCCAAGGGTCTATTGCTGCCTCGGACACCTTATGCTCGTTCTTCTGTGAGTCTAGATTTTGGAATCCGAAGCAAAATTGACAGTTAATTGTAAGGTTCAGAGCCTCTTAATGACAATGGAACACACAAATTGAGTCGCGATTCAATACATCGTCCTCCCGCCGACCTGTCTCCAAGGGTCTATTGCTGCCTCGGGCACCTTATGGTCGATCTCCTGTGAGTCTAGATTTTCGAATCCGACGCAAAACTGACAGTTAATTGTAACGTTCAGAGCCTGTTAATGACGATGGAACACACAAATCGCGTCGCGATTCAATACATCGTCCTCCAGCCGATTTGTCTCCAATGGTCTAGTGCTGCCTCGGGCACCTTATGGTCGTTCTCCTGTGAGTCTAGATTTTCGAATCCGACGCAAAACTGACAGTTAGTTGTAACGTTCAGAGCCTGTTCATGACGATGGAACACACAAATTGCGTCGCGATTCAATACATCGTCCTCCGGCCGACCTGTCTGCAAGGGTCTATTGCTGCCTCGGGCACCTTATGTTCGTTCTCCTGTGAGTCTAGACTTTCGAATCAGACGCAAAACTGACAGTTAATTGTAACGTTCAGAGCCTGTTAATGACGATGGAACACACAAATTGCGTCTCGATTCAATACATCGTCCTCCGGCCGACTTGTCTCCAAGGGTCTATTGCTGCCCCGGGCACCTTATGGTCGATCTCCTGTGAGTCCAAATTTTCGAATCCGATGCAAAACTGACAGTTAATTGTAACGTTCAGAGCCTGTTAATGACGATGGAACACACAAATTGCGTCGCGATTCAATAAATCGTCCTCCGGCCGACCTGTCTCCAAGGGTCTATTGCTGCCTCGGGCACCTTATGGCCTAGATTTTCGGATCCGACGCAAAACTGACAGTTAATTGTAAGGTTCAGAGCCTCTTAATGACAATGGATCACACAAATTGCGTCGCGATTCAATACATCGTCCTCCGGCCGACCTGTCTCCCAGGGTCTAGTGCAGCCTCGGACACCTTATGGTCGTTCTCCTGTGAGTCTAGATTTTCGAATCCGACGCAAAACTGACAGTTAATTGTAACGTTCAGCGCCTGTTAATGACGATGGAACACACAAATCGCGTCGCGATTCAATACATCGTCCTCCAGCCGACTTGTCTCCAAGGGTCAAGTCCTGCCTCGGCCACCTAATGGTCGTTCTTCTGTGAGTCTAGATTTTCGAATCCGACGCAAAACTGACAGTTAATTGTAAGGTTCAGTGCCTCTTAATGACAATGGAACACACAAATTGCGTCGCGATTCAATACATCGTCCTCCGGCCGACCTGTCTCCAAGGGTCTATTGCTGCCTCGGGCACATTATGGTCGATCTCCTGTGAGTCTAGATTTTCGAATCCGACGCAAAACTGACAGTTAATTGTAACGTTCAGAGCCTGTTAATGACGATGGAACACACACATCGCGTCGCGATTCAATACATCGTCCTCCGGCCGACCTGTCTCCAAGCGTCTATTGCTGCCTCGGTCACCTTCTGGTCGTTCTCCTGTGAGTCTAGATTTTCGAATCCGACGCAAAACTGACAGTTAATTGTAACGTTCAGAGCCTGTTAATGACGATGGAACACACAAATCGCGTCGCGATTCAATACATCGTCCTCCGGCCGACCTGTCTCCAAGGGTCTATTGCTGCCTCGGGCACCTTACGGTCGATCTCCTGTGAGTCTAGATTTTCGAATCCGACGCAAAACTGACAGTTAGTTGTAACGTTCAGAGCCTGTTCATGACGATGGAACACACAAATTGCGTCGCGATTCAATACATCGTCCTCCGGCCGACTTGTCTCCAAGGGTCTATTGCTGCCTCGGGCACCTTATGGTCGTTCTCCTGTGAGTCTAGACTTTCGAATCAGACGCAAAACTGACCGTTAATTGTAACGTTCAGAGCCTGTTAATGACGATGGAACACACAAATTGCGTCGTGATTCAATACATCGTCCACCAGCCGACTTGTCTCCAAGGGTCTAGTGCTGCCTCGGGCACCTTATGGTCGTTCTTCTGTGAGTCTAGATTTTCGAATCCGACGCAAAACTGACAGTTAATTGTAAGGTTCAGAGCCTGTTAATGATGATGGAACACAAATTGCGTCGCGATTCAATACATCGTCCTCCGGCCGACCTGTCTCCAAGGGTCTATTGCTGCCTCGGGCACCTTATGGTCGCTCTCCTGTGAGTCTAGATTTTCGAATCCGGCGCAAAACTGACAGTTAATTGTAACGTTCAGAGCCTGTTAATGACGATGGAACACACAAATTGCGTCGCGATTCAATACATCGTCCTCCAGCCGCCTTGTCTCCAAGGGTCTATTGCTGCCTCGGGCACCTTATGGTCGTTCTTCTGTGAGTCTAGATTTTGGAATCCGACGCAAAACTGACAGTTAATTGTAACGTTCAGAGCCTGTTAATGACGATGGAACACACAAATCGCGTCGCGATTCAATACATCTTCCTCCGGCCGACCTGTCTCCAAGGGTCTAGTACTGCCTCATGCACCTTATGGTCGTTGTCCTGTGAGTCTAGATTTACGAATCCGACGCAAAACTGACAGTTAGTTGTAACGTTCAGAGCCTGTTCATGACGATGGAACACACAAATTGCGTCGCGATTTAATACATCGTCCTCCGGCCGACCTGTCTCCAAGGGTCTATTGCTGCCTCGGGCACCTTATGTTCGTTCTCCTGTGAGTCTAGACTTTCGAATCAGACGCAAAACTGACAGTTAATTGAAACGTTCAGAGCCTGTTAATGACGATGGAACACACAAATTGCGTCGCGATTCAATACATCGTCCTCCAGCCGACTTGTCTCCAAGGGTCTATTGCTGCCTCGGGCACCTTATGGTCGTTCTTCTGTGAGTCTAGATTTTCGAATCCGACGCAAAACTGACAGTTAATTGTAAGGTTCAGAGCCTGTTAATGACGATGGAACACACAAATCGCGTCGCGATTCAATACATCGTCCTCCGGCCGACCTGTCTCCAAGGGTCTATTGCTGCCTCGGGCACCTTATGGTCGATCTCCTGTGAGTCTAGATTTTCGAATCCGACGCAAAACTGACAGTTAATTGTAACGTTCAGAGCCTGTTAATGACGATGGAACACACAAATTGCGTCTCGATTCAATGCATCGTCCTCCGGCCGACTTGTCTCCAAGGGTCTATTGCTGCCCCGGGCACCTTATGGTCGATCTCCTGTGAGTCCAAATTTTCGAATCCGATGCAAATCTGACAGTTAATTGTAACGTTCAGAGCCTGTTAATGACGATGGAACACACAAATTGCGTCGCGATTCAATACATCGTCCTCCGGCCGACCTGTCTCCAAGGGTCTGTTGCTGCCTCGGGCACCTTATGTTCGATCTCCTGTGAGTTTAGATTTTCGAATCCGACGCAAAACTGACAGTTAATTGTAAGGTTCAGAGCCTGTTAATGACGATGTAACACACAAATCGCGTCGCGATTCAATACATCGTCCTCCAGCCGACTTGTCTCCAAGGGTCAAGTCCTGCCTCGGGCACCTTATGGTCGTTCTTCTGTGAGTCTAGATTTACTAATCGGACGCAAGACTGACAGTTAATTGTAAGGTTCAGAGCCTCTTAATGACAATGGAACACACAAATTGCGTCGCGATTCAATACATCGTCCTCCGGCCGACCTGTCTCCAAGGGTCTAGTGCTGCCTCGGACACCTTATGGTCGTTCTCCTGTGAGTCTAGATTTTCGAATCCGACGCAAAACTGACAGTTAATTGTAACGTTCAGCGCCTGTTAATGACGATGGAACACACAAATCGCGTCGCGATTCAATACATCGTCCTCCAGCCGACTTGTCTCCAAGGGTCCAGTCCTGCCTCGGGCACCTTATAGTCGTTCTTCTGTGAGTCTAGATTTTCGAATCCGACGCAAAACTGACAGTTAATTGTAAGGTTCAGAGCCTCTTAATGACAATGGAACACACAAATTGCGTCGCGATTCAATACATCGTCCTCCGGCCGACCTGTCTCCAAGGGTCTATTGCTGCCTCGGGCACCTTATGGTCGATTTCCTGTGAGTCTAGATTTTCGAATCCGACGCAAAAATGACAGTTAATTGTAACGTTCAGAGCCTGTTAATGACGATGGAACACACAAATTGCGTCGCGATTCAATACATCGTCCTCCGGCCGACCTGTCTCCAAGGGTCTGTTGCTGCCTCGGGCACCTTATGTTCGATCTCCTGTGAGTCTAGATTTTCGAATCCGACGCAAAACTGACAGTTAATTGTAAGGTTCAGAGCCTGTTAATGACGATGTAACACACAAATTGCGTTGCGATTCAATACATCGTCCTCCGGCCGACCTGTCTCCAAGGGCCTATTGCTGCCTCGGGCACCTTATGGTCGATCTCCTGTGAGTCTAGATTTTCGAATCCGACGCAAAACTGACAGTTAATTGTAACGTTCAGAGCCTGTTAATGACGATGGAACACACAAATCACGTCGCGATTCAATACATCATCCTCCAGCCGACTTGTCTCCAAGGGTCTAGTGCTGCCTCGGGCACCTTATGGTCGTTCTCCTGTGAGTCTAGATTTTCGAATCCGACGCAAAACTTACAGTTAATTGTAAGGTTCAGAGCCTGTTAATGACGATGGAACACACAAATCGCGTCGCGATTCAATACATCGTCCTCCGGCCGACCTGTCTCCAAGGGTCTATTGCTGCCTCGGGCACCTTATGGTCGTTCTTCTGTGAGTCTAGACTTTCGAATCAGACGCAAAACTGACAGTTAATTGTAACGTTCAGAGCCTGTTAATGACGATGGAACACACAAATTGCGTCGCGATTCAATACATCGTCCACCAGCCGACTTGTCTCCAAGGGTCTATTGCTGCCTCGGGCACCTTATGGTCGATTTCCCGTGAGTCTAGATTTTCGAATCCGACGCAAAAATGACAGTTAATTGTAACGTTCAGAGCCTGTTAATGACGATGGAACACACAAATTGCGTCGCGATTCAATGCATCGTCCTGCAGCCGCCTTGTCTCCAAGGGTCTATTGCTGCCTCGGGCACCTTATGGTCGTTCTTCTGTGAGTCTAGATTTTGGAATCCGAAGCAAAATTGACAGTTAATTGTAAGGTTCAGAGCCTCTTAATGACAATGCAACACACAAATTGAATCGCGATTCAATACATCGTCCTCCGGCCGACCTGTCTCCAAGGGTCTATTGCTGCCTCGGGCACCTTATGGTCGATCTCCTGTGGGTCTAGATTTTCGAATCCGACGCAAAACTGACAGTTAATTGTAAGGTTCAGAGCCTGTTAATGACGATGGTACACACTAATCGCGTCGCGATTCAATACATCGTCCTCCAGCCGACTTGTCTCCAAGGGTCTAGTGCTGCCTCGGGCACCTTATGGTCGTTCTTCTGTGAGTCTAGATTTTCGAATCCGACGCAAAACTGACAGTTAATTGTAAGGTTCAGAGCCTGTTAATGACGATGGAACTCACAAATTGCGTCGCGATTCAATACATCGTCCTCCGGCCGACCTGTCTCCAAGGGTCTATTGCTGCCTCGGGCACCTTATGGTCGATCTCCTGTGAGTCTAGATTTTCGAATCCGACGCAAAACTGACAGTTAATTGTAACGTTCAGAGCCTGTTAATGACGATGGAACACACAAATTGCGTCGCGATTCAATACATCGTCCTCCAGCCGACTTGTCTCCAAGGGTCTAGTGCTGCCTCGGGCACCTTATGGTCGTTCTCCTGTGAGTCCAGTTTTTCGAATCCAACGCAAAACTGACAGTTAATCGTATGGTTAAGAGCCTCTTAATGACAATGGAACACACAAATTGCGTCGCGATTCAATACATCGTCCTCCGGCCGACCTGTCTCCAAGGGTCTATTGCTGCCTCGGGCACCTTATGGTCGATCTCCTGTGAGTCTAGATTTTCGAATCCGACGCAAAACTGACAGTTAATTGTAACGTTCAGAGCCTGTTAATGACGATGGAACACACAAATTGCGTCGCGATTCAATACATCGTCCTCCGGCCGACCTGTCTCCAAGGGTCTATTGCTGCCTCGGGCACCTTATGGTCGTTCTTCTGTGAGTCTAGATTTTCGAATCCGACGCAAAACTGACAGTTAATTGTAACGTTCAGAGCCTCTTTATGACGATTGAACACACAAATTGCGTCGCGAGTCAATACATCGTCCTCCGGCCGACCTGTCTCCAAGGGTCTATTGCTGCCTCGGGCACCTTATGGTCGATCTCCTGTGAGTCTAGATTTTCGAATCCGACGCAAAACTGACAGTTAATTGTAACGTTCAGGGCCTGTTAATGACGATGGAACACACAAATCCCGTAGCGATTCAATACATCGTCCTCCGGCCGACCTGTCTCCAAGGATCTATTGCTGCCTCGGGCCCCTTATGGTCGATCTCCTGTGAGTCTAGATTTTCGAATCCGACGCAAAACTGACAGTTAATTGTAACGTTCAGAGCCTGTTAATGACGATGGAACACACAAATCGCGTCGCGATTCAATACATCGTCCTCCGGCCGACTTGTCTCCAAGGGTCTAGTGCTGCCTCGGGCACCTTATGGTTGTTCTTCTGTGAGTCTAGATTTTCGAATCCGACGCAAAACTGACAGTTATTTGTAAGGTTCAGAGCCTGTTAATGACGATGGAACACACAAATTGCGTCGCGATTCAATACATCGTCCTCCGGCCGACCTGTCTCCAAGGGTCTATTGCTGCCTCGGGCACCTTATGGTCGATCTCCTGTGAGTCTAGCTTTTCGAATCCGACGCAAAACTGACAGTTAATTGTAACGTTCAGAGCCTGTTAATGACGATGGAACACACAAATCGCGTCGCGATTCAATACATCGTCCTCCGGCCGACCTGTCTCCAAGGGTCTATTGCTGCCTCGGGCACCTTATGGTCGTTCTTCTGTGAGTCTAGATTTTCGAATCCGACGCAAAACTGACAGTTAATTGTAAGGTTCAGAGCCTGTTAATGACAATGGAACACACAAATTGCGTCGCGATTCAATACATCGTCCTCCGGCCGACCTGTCTCCAAGGGTCTATTGCTGCCTCGGGCACCTTATGGTCGATCTCCTGTGAGTCTAGATTTTCGAATCCGACGCAAAACTGACAGTTAATTGTAACGTTCAGAGCCTCTTAATGGCGATGGAACACACAAATTGCGTCGCGATTCAATACATCGTCCTCCGGCCGACCTGTCTCCAAGGGTCTATTGCTGCCTCGGGCACCTTATGGTCGTTCTTCTGTGAGTCTAGATTTTCGAATCCGACGCAAAACTGACAGTTAATTGTAACGTTCAGAGCCTCTTAATGACGATTGAACACACAAATTGTGTCGCGAGTCAATACAACGTCCTCCGGCCGACCTGTCTCCAAGGGTCTATTGCTGCCTCGGGCACATTATGGTCGATCTCCTGTGAGTCTAGATTTTCGAATCCGACGCAAAACTGACAGTTAATTGTAACGTTCAGAGCCTGTTAATGACGATGGAACACACAAATTGCGTCGCGATTCAATACATCGTCCTCCGGCCGACCTGTCTCCAAGGGTCTATTGCTGCCTCGGGCATCTTATGGTCTAGATTTTCGAATCCGACGCAAAACTGACAGTTAATTGTAACGTTCAGAGCCTGTTAATGACGATGGAACACACAAATCCCGTAGCGATTCAATACATCGTCCTCCGGCCGACCTGTCTCCAAGGATCTATTGCTGCCTCGGGCACCTTATGGTCGATCTCCTGTGAGTCTAGATTTTCGAATCCGACGCAAAACTGACAGTTAATTGTAAGGTTCAGAGCCTGTTAATGACGATGGAACACACAAATCGCGTCGCGATTCAATACATCGTCCTCCAGCCGACTTGTCTCCAAGGGTCTAGTGCTGCCTCGGGCACCTTATGGTCGTTCTTCTGTGAGTCTAGATTTTCGAATCCGACGCAAAACTGACAGTTATTTGTAAGGTTCAGAGCCTGTTAATGACGATGGAACACACAAATCGCGTCGCGATTCAATACATCGTCCTCCGGCCGACCTGTCTCCAAGGGTCTATTGCTGCCTCGGGCACCTTATGGTCGTTCTTCTGTGAGTCTAGATTTTCGAATCCGACGCAAAACTGACAGTTAATTGTAAGGTTCAGAGCCTGTTAATGACAATGGAACACACAAATTGCGCCGCGATTCAATACATCGTCCTCCGGCCGACCTGTCTCCAAGGGTCTATTGCTGCCTCGGGCACCTTATGGTCGATCTCCTGTGAGTCTAGATTTTCGAATCAGACGCAAAACTGACAGTTAATTGTAATGTTCAGAGCCTCTTAATGACGATGGAACACACAAATTGCGTCGCGATTCAATACATCGTCCTCCGGCCGACCTGTCTCCAAGGGTCTATTGCTGCCTCGGGCACCTTATGGTCGTTCTTCTGTGAGTCTAGATTTTCGAATCCGACGCAAAACTGACAGTTAATTGTAACGTTCAGAGCCTCTTAATGACGATTGATCACACAAATTGCGTCGCGAGTCAATACAACGTCCTCCGGACGACCTGTCTCCAAGGGTCTATTGCTGCCTCGGGCACATTATGGTCGATCTCCTGTGAGTCTAGATTTTCGAATCCGACGCAAAACTGACAGTTAATTGTAACGTTCAGAGCCTGTTAATGACGATGGAACACACAAATCGCGACGCGATTCAATACATCGTCCTCCGGCCGACTTGTCTCCAAGGGTCTAGTGCTGCCTCGGGCACCTTATGGTCGTTCTCCTGTGAGTCAAGATTTTCGAATCCGACGCAAAACTGACAGTTAATCGTAAGGTTCAGAGCCTCTTAATGACAATGGAACACACAAATTGCGTCGCTATTCAATACATCGTCCTCCGGCCGACCTGTCTCCAAGGGTCTATTGCTGCCTCGGGCACCTTATGGTCGATCTCCTGTGAGTCTAGATTTTCGAATCCGACGCAAAACTGACAGTTAATTGTAACGTTCAGAGCCTGTTAATGACGATGTAACACACAAATTGCGTCGCGATTCAATACATCGTCCTCCAGCCGACTTGTCTCCAAGGGTCAAGTCCTGCATCGGGCACCTTATGGTCGTTCTTCTGTGAGTCTAGATTTTCGAATCCGACGCAAAACTGACAGTTAATTGAAAGGTTCAGAGCCTCTTAATGACAATGGAACACACAAATTGCGTCGCGATTCAATAAATCATCCTTCGGCCGACCTGTCTCCAAGGGTCTATTGCTGCCTCGGGCACCTTATGGTCGATCTCCTGTGAGTCTAGATTTTCGAATCCGACGCAAAAATGACAGTTAATTGTAACGTTCAGAGCCTGTTAATGACGATGGAACACACAAATCCCGTCGCGATTCAATACATCGTCTTCCAGCCGACCTGTCTCCAAGGGTCTGTTGCTGCCTCGGGCACCTTATGGTCGATCTCCTGTGAGTCTAGATTTTCGAATCCGACGCAAAACTGACAGTTAATTGTAACGTTCAGAGCCTGTTAATGACTATGGAACACACAAATTGCGTCGCGATTCAATACATCGTCCTCCGGCCGACCTGTCTCCAAGGGTCTATTGCTGCCTCGGGCACCTTATGGTCTAGATTTTCGAATCCGACGCAAAACTGACAGTTAATTGTAACGTTCAGAGCCTGTTAATGACGATGGAACACACAAATCGCGACGCGATTCAATACATCGTCCTCCGGCCGACTTGTCTCCAAGGGTCTAGTGCTGCCTCGGGCACCTTATGGTCGTTCTCCTGTGAGTCTAGATTTTCGAATCCGACGCAAAACTGACAGTTAATCGTAAGGTTCAGAGCCTCTTAATGACAATGGAACACACAAATTGCGTCGCTATTCAATACATCGTCCTCCGGCCGACCTGTCTCCAAGGGTCTATTGCTGCCTCAGGCACCTTATGGTCGATCTCCTGTGAGTCTAGATTTTCGAATCCGACGCAAAACTGACAGTTAATTGTAACGTTCAGAGCCTGTTAATGACGATGTAACACACAAATTGCGTCGCGATTCAATACATCGTCCTCCAGCCGACTTGTCTCCAAGGGTCAAGTCCTGCATCGGGCACCTTATGGTCGTTCTTCTGTGAGTCTAGATTTTCGAATCCGACGCAAAACTGACAGTTAATTGTAAGGTTCAGAGCCTCTTAATGACAATGGAACACACAAATTGCGTCGCGATTCAATACATCGTCCTCCGGCCGACCTGTCTCCAAGGGTCTATTGCTGCCTCGGGCACCTTATGGTCGATTTCCTGTGAGTCTAGATTTTCGAATCCGACGCAAAAATGACAGTTAATTGTAACGTTCAGAGCCTGTTAATGACGATGGAACACACAAATTGCGTCGCGATTCAATACATCGTCCTCCGGCCGACCTGTCTCCAAGGGTCTGTTGCTGCCTTGGGCATCTTATGTTCGATCTCCTGTGAGTCTAGATTTTCGAATCCGACGCAAAACTGACAGTTAATTGTAAGGTTCAGAGCCTGTTAATGACGATGTAACACACAAATTGCGTCGCGATTCAATACATCGTCCTCCGGCCGACCTGTCTCCAAGGGTCTATTGCTGCCTCGGGCACCTTACGTTCGATCTCCTGTGAGTCTAGATTTTCGAATCCGACGCAAAACAGACAGTTAGTTGTAACGTTCAGAGCCTGTTCATGACGATGGAACACTCAAATTGCGTCGCGATTCAATACATCGTCCTCCGGCCGACCTGTCTCCAAGGGTCTATTGCTGCCTCGGGCACCTTATGGTCGTTCTCCTGTGAGTCTAGACTTTCGAATCAGACGCAAAACTGAGTTAATTGTAACGTTCAGAGCCTGTTAATGACGATGGAACACACAAATTGCGTCGCGATTCAATACATCGTCCACCAGCCGACTTGTCTCCAAGGGTCTAGTGCTGCCTCGGGCACCTTATATTCGTTCTTCTGTGAGTCTAGATTTTCGAATCCGACGCAAAACTTACAGTTAATTGTAAGGTTCAGAGCCTGTTAATGACGATGGAACACACAAATTGCGTCGCGATTCAATACATCGTCCTCTGGCCGACCTGTCTCCAAGGGTCTATTGCTGCCTCGGGCACCTTATGGTCGCTCTCCTGTGAGTCTAGATTTTCGAATCCGACGCAAAACTGACACTTAATTGTAACGTTCAGAGCCTGTTAATGACGATGGAACACACAAATTGCGTCGCGATTCAATGCATCGTCCTCCAGCCGCCTTGTCTCCAAGGGTCTATTGCTGCCTCGGGCACCTTATGGTCGTTCTTCTGTGAGTCTAGATTTTGGAATCCGAAGCAAAATTGACAGTTAATTGTAAGGTTCAGAGCCTCTTAATGACAATGCAACACACAAATTGAGTCGCGATTCAATACATCGTCCTCCAGCCGACTTGTCTCCAAGGGTCTAGTGCTGCCTCGGGCACCTTATGGTCGTTCTCCTGTGAGTCTAGATTTTCGAATCCGACGCAAAACTGACAGTTAATTGTAAGGTTCAGAGCCTGTTAATGACGATGGAACACACAAATTGCGTCGCGATTCAATACATCGTCCTCCGGCCGACCTGTCTCCAAGGGTCTATTGCTGCCTCGGGCACCTTATGGTCGATCTCCTGTGAGTCTATATTTTCGAATCCGACGTAAAACTGACAGTTAATTGTAACGTTCAGAGCCTGTTAATGACGATGGAACACACAAATCGCGTCGCGATTCAATACATCGTCCTCCGGCCGACCTGTCTCCAAGGGTCTATTGCTGCCTCGGGCACCTTATGGTCGTTCTTCTGTGAGTCTAGATTTTCGAATCCGACGCAAAACTGACAGTTAATTGTAAGGTTCAGAGCCTGTTAATAACAATGGAACACACAAATTGCGTCGCGATTCAATACATCGTCCTCCGGCCGACCTGTCTCCAAGGGTCTATTGCTGCCTCGGGCACCTTATGGTCGATCTCCTGTGAGTCTAGATTTTCGAATCCGACGCAAAACTGACAGTTAATTGTAAGGTTCAGAGCCTGTTAATGACGATGGAACACACAAATTGCGTCGCGATTCAATACATCGTCCTCCGGCCGACCTGTCTCCAAGGGTCTATTGCTGCCTCGGGCACCTTATGGTCGTTCTTCTGTGAGTCTAGATTTGCGAATCCGACGCAAAACTGACAGTTAATTGTAACGTTCAGAGCCTCTTAATGACGATTGAACACACAAATTGCGTCGCGAGTCAATACATCGTCCTCCTGCCGACCTGTCTCCAAGGGTCTATTGCTGCCTCGGGCACCTTATGGTCGATCTCCTGTGAGTCTAGATTTTCGAATCCGACGCAAAACTGACAGTTAATTGTAACGTTCAGAGCCTGTTAATGACGATGGAACACACAAATTGCGTCGCGATTCAATACATCGTCCTCCGGCCGACCTGTCTCCAAGGGTCTATTGCTGCCTCGGGCACCTTATGGTCTAGATTTTCGAATCCGACGCAAAACTGACAGTTAATTGTAACGTTCAGAGCCTGTTAATGACGATGGAACAAACAAATCGCGACGCGATTCAATACATCGTCCTCCGGCCGACTTGTCTCCAAGGGTCTAGTGCTGCCTCGGGCACCTTATGGTCGTTCTCCTGTGAGTCTAGATTTTCGAATCCGACGCAAAACTGACAGTTAATCGTAAGGTTCAGAGCCTCTTAATGACAATGGAACACACAAATTGCGTCGCTATTCAATACATCGTCCTCCGGCCGACCTGTCTCCAAGGGTCTATTGCTGCCTCGGGCACCTTATGGTCGATCTCCTGTGAGTCTAGATTTTCGAATCCGACGCAAAACTGACAGTTAATTGTAACGTTCAGAGCCTGTTAATGACGATGTAACACACAAATTGCGTCGCGATTCAATACATCGTCCTCCAGCCGACTTGTCTCCAAGGGTCAAGTCCTGCATCGGGCACCTTATGGTCGTTCTTCTGTGAGTCTAGATTTTCGAATCCGACGCAAAACTGACAGTTAATTGTAAGGTTCAGAGCCTCTTAATGACAATGGAACACACAAATTGCGTCGCGATTCAATACATCATCCTTCGGCCGACCTGTCTCCAAGGGTCTATTGCTGCCTCGGGCACCCTATGGTCGATCTCCTGTGAGTCTAGATTTTCGAATCCGACGCAAAAATGACAGTTAATTGTAACGTTCAGAGCCTGTTAATGACGATGGAACACACAAATCCCGTCGCGATTCATTACATCGTCCTCCAGCCGACCTGTCTCCAAGGGTCTGTTGCTGCCTCGGGCACCTTATGGTCGATCTCCTGTGAGTCTAGATATTCGAATCCGACGCAAAACTGACAGTTAATTGTAAGGTTCAGAGCCTGTTAATGACGATGTAACACACAAATTGCGTCGCGATTCAATACATCGTCCTCCGGCCGACCTGTCTCCAAGGGTCTATTGCTGCCTCGGGCACCTTATGGTCGATCTCCTGCGAGTCTAGATTTTCGAATCCGACGCAAAACTGACAGTTAATTGTAACGTTCAGAGCCTGTTAATGACGATGGAACACACAAATCACGTCGCGATTCAATACATCATCCTCCAGCCGACTTGTCTCCAAGGTTCTAGTGCTGCCTCGGGCACCTTATGGTCGTTCTCCTGTGAGTCTAGATTTTCGAATCCGACGCAAAACTGACAGTTAATTGTAACGTTCAGAGCCTGTTAATGACGATGGAAAACACAAATTGCGTCGCGATTCAATACATCGTTCTCCGGCCGACCTGTCTCGAAGGGTCTATTGCTGCCTCGGGCACATTATGGTCGATCTCCTGTGAGTCTAGATTTTCGAATCCGACGCAAAACTGATAGTTAATTGTAACGTTCAGAGCCTGTTAATGACGATGCAACACACAAATCGCGTCGCGATTCAATACATCGTCCTCCGGCCGCCCTGTCTCCAAGGGTCTATTGCTGCCTCGGTCACCTTATGGTCGTTCTCCTGTGAGTCTATATTTTCGAATCCGACGCAAAACTGACAGTTAATTGTAACGTACAGAGCCTGTAAATGACGATGGAACACACAAATCGCGTCGCGATACAATACATCGTCCTCCGGCCGACCTGTCTCCAAGGGTCTATTGCTGCCTCGGGCACCTTACGGTCGATCTCCTGTGAGTCTAGATTTTCGAATCCGACGCAAAACTGACAGTTAGTTGTAACGTTCAGAGCCTGTTCATGACGATGGAACACACAAATTGCGTCGCGATTCAATACATCGTCCTCCGGCCGACCTGTCTCCAAGGGTCTATTGCTGCCTCGGGCACCTTATGGTCGTTCTCCTGTGAGTCTAGACTTTCGAATCAGACGCAAAACTGACAGTTAATTGTAACGTTCAGAGCCTGTTAATGACGATGGAACACACAAATTGTGTCGCGATTCAATACATCGTCCTCCAGCCGACTTGTCTCCAAGGGTCTAGTGCTGCCTCGGGCACCTTATGGTCGTTCTTCTGTGAGTCTAGATTTTCGAAACCGACGCAAAACTGACAGTTAATTGTAAGGTTCAGAGCCTGTTAATGACGATGGAACACACAAATTGCGTCGCGATTCAATACATCGTCTTCCGGCCGACCTGTCTCCAAGGGTCTATTGCTGCCTCGGGCACCTTATGGTCGCTCTCCTGTGAGTCTAGATTTTCGAATCCGACGCAAAACTGACAGTTAATTGTAACGTTCAGAGCCTGTTAATGACGATGGAACACACAAATTGCGTCGCGATTCAATACATCGTCCTCCAGCCGACTTATCTCCAAGGGTCTAGTGCTGCCTCGGGCACCTTATGGTCGTTCTTCTGTGAGTCTAGATTTTGGACTCCGAAGCAAAACTGACAGTTAATTGTAACGTTCAGAGCCTCTTAATGACAATGGAACACACAAATTGAGTTGCGATTCAATACATCGTCCTCCGGCCGACCTGTCTCCAAGGGTCTATTGCTGCCTCGGGCACATTATGGTCGATCTCCTGTGAGTCTAGATTTTCGAATCCGACGCAAATCTGACAGTTAATTGTAACGTTCAGAGCCTGTTAATGACGATGGAACACACAAATCGCGTCGCGATTCAATACATCGTCCTCCAGCCGACTTCTCTCCATGGGTCTAGTGCTGCCTCGGGCACCTTATGGTCGTTCTTCTGTGAGTCTAGATTTTCGAATCCGACGCAAAACTGACAGTTAATTGTAAGGTTCAGAGCCTGTTAATGACGATGGAACACACAAATTGCGTCGCGATTCAATACATCGTCCTCCGGCCGACCTGTCTCCAAGGGTCTATTGCTGCCTCGGGCACCTTATGGTCGATCTCCTGTGAGTCTAGATTTTCGAATCCGACGCAAAACTGACAGTTAATTGTAACGTTCAGAGCCTGTTAATGACGATGTAACACACAAATCGCGTCGCGATCAATACATCGTCCTCCAGCCGACTTGTCTCCAAGGGTCTAGTGCTGCCTCGGGCACCTTATGGTCGTTCTCCTGTGAGTCTAGATTTTCGAATCCGACGCAAAACTGACAGTTAATCGTATGGTTCAGAGCCTCTTAATGACAATGGAACACACAAATTGCGTCGCGATTCAATACATCGTCCTCCGGCCGACCTGTATCCAAGGGTCGATTGCTGCCTCGGGCACCTTATGGTCGATCTCCTGTGAATCTAGATTTTCGAATCCGACGCAAAACTGACAGTTAATTGTAACGTTCAGAGCCTCTTAATGACGATGGAACGCACAAATTGCGTCGCGATTCAATACATCGTCCTCCGGCCGACCTGTCTCCAAGGGTTTATTGCTGCCTCGGGCACCTTATGGTCGTTCTTCTGTGAGTCTAGATTTTCGAATCCGACGCAAAACTGACAGTTAATTGTAACGTTCAGAGCCTGTTAATGACGATGGAACACACAAATCACGTCGCGATTCAATACATCATCCTCTAGCCGACTTGTCTCCAAGGGTCTAGTGCTGCCTCAGGCACCTTATGGTCGTTCTCCTGTGAGTCTAGATTTTCGAATCCGACGCAAAACTGACAGTTAATTGTAACGTTCAGAGCCTGTTAATGACGATGGAAAACACAAATTGCGTCGCGATTCAATACATCGTCCTCCGGCCGACCTGTCTCGAAGGGTCTATTGCTGCCTCGAGCACATTATGGTCGATCTCCTGTGAGTCTAGATTTTCGAATCCGACGCAAAACTGACAGTTAATTGTAACGTTCAGAGCCGGTTAATGACGATGCAACACACAAATCGCGTCGCGATTCAATACATCGTCCTCCAGCCGACTTGTCTCCAAGGGTCTAGTGCTGCCTCGGGCACCTTATGGTCGTTCTTCTGTGAGTCTAGATTTTCGGAACCGACGCAAAACTGACAGTTAATTGTAAGGTTCAGAGCCTGTTCATGACGATGGAACACACAAATTGCGTCGCGATTCAATACATCGTCCTCCGGCCGACCTGTCTCCAAGGGTCTATTGCTGCCTAGGGCACCTTATGGTCGCTCTCCTGTGAGTCTAGATTTTCGAATCCGACGCAAAACTGACAGTTAATTGTAACGTTCAGAGCCTGTTAATGACGATGGAACACACAAATTGCGTCGCGATTCAATACATCGTCCTCCAGCCGACTTGTCTCCAAGGGTCTAGTGCTGCCTCGGGCACCTTATGGTCGTTCTTTTGTGAGTCTAGATTTTGGAATCCGAAGCAAAACTGACAGTTAATTGTAACGTTCAGAGCCTCTTAATGACAATGGAACACACAAATTGAGTCGCGATTCAATACATCGTCCTCCGGCCGACCTGTCTCCAAGGGTCTATTGCTGCCTCGGGCACCTTATGGTCGATCTCCTGTGAGTCTAGATTTTCGAATCCGACGCAAAACTGACAGTTAATTGTAAAGTTCAGAGCCTGTTAATGACGATGGAACACACAAATCGCGTCGCGATTCAATACATCGTCCTCCAGCCGACTTCTCTCCAAGGGTGTAGTGCTGCCTCGGGCACCTTATGGTCGTTCTTCTGTGAGTCTAGATTTTCGAATCCGACGCAAAACTGACAGTTAATTGTAAGGTTCAGAGCCTGTTAATGACGATGGAACACACAAATTGCGTCGCGATTCCGGCCGACCTGTCTCCAAGGGTCTATTGCTGCCTCGGGCACCTTATGGTCGATCTCCTGTGAGTCTAGATTTTCGAATCCGACGCAAAACTGACAGTTAATTGTAACGTTCAGAGCCTGTTAATGACGATGTAACACACAAATCGCGTCGCGATCAATACATCGTCCTCCAGCCGACTTGTCTCCAAGGGTCTAGTGCTGCCTCGGGCACCTTATGGTCGTTCTCCTGTGAGTCTAGATTTTCGAATCCGACGCAAAACTGAGAGTTAATCGTATGGTTCAGAGCCTCTTAATGACAATGGAACACACAAATTGCGTCGCGATTCAATACATCGTCCTCCGGCCGACCTGTCTCCAAGGGTCGATTGCTGCCTCGGGCACCTTATGGTCGATCTCCTGTGAATCTAGATTTTCGAATCCGACGCAAAACTGACAGTTAATTGTAACGTTCAGAGCCTCTTAATGACGATGGAACGCAGAAATTGCGTCGCGATTCAATACATCGTCCTCCGGCCGACCTGTCTCCAAGGGTCTATTGCTGCCTCGGGCACCTTATGGTCGTTCTTCTGTGAGTCTAGATTTTCGAATCCGACGCAAAACTGACAGTTAATTGTAACGTTCAGAGCCTCTTAATGACGATGGAACACACAAATTGCGTCGCGATTCAATACATCGTCCTCCGGCCGACCTGTCTCCAAGGGTCTATTGCTGCCTCGGGCACCTTATGGTCTAGATTTTCGAATCCGACGCAAAACTGACAGTTAATTGTAACGTTCAGAGCCTCTTAATGACGATGGAACACACAAATTGCGTCGCGTTTCAATACATCGTCCTCCGGCCGACCTGTCTCCAAGGGTCTATTGCTGCCTCGGGCACCTTATGGTCGTTCTCCTGTGAGTCTAGATTTTCGAATCCGACGCAAAACTGACAGTTAATCGTAAGGTTCAGAGCCTGTTAATGACAATGGAACACACAAATTGCGTCGCGATTCAATACATCGTCCTCCGGCCGACCTGTCTCCAAGGGTCTATTGCTGCCTCGGGCACCTTATGGTCGATCTCCTGTGAGTCTAGATTTTCGAATCCGACGCAAAACTGACAGTTAATTGTAACGTTCAGAGCCTGTTAATGACGATGGAACACACAAATTGCGTCGCGATTCAATACATCGTCCTCCAGCCGACTTGTCTCCAAGGGTCAAGTCCTGCATCGGGCACCTTATGGTCGTTCTTCTGTGAGTCTAGATTTTCGAATCCGACGCAAAACTGACAGTTTATTGTAAGGTTCAGAGCCTCCTAATGACAATGGAACACACAAATTGCGTCGCGATTCAATACATCATCCTCCGGCCGACCTGTCTCCAAGGGTCTATTGCTGCCTCGGGCACCTTATGGTCGATCTCCTGTGAGTCTAGATTTTCGAATCCGACGCAAAAATGACAGTTAATTGTAACGTTCAGAGCCTGTTAATGACGATGGAACACACAAATCCCGTCGCGATTCAATACATCGTCCTCCAGCCGACCTGTCTCCAAGGGTCTGTTGCTGCCTCGGGCACCTTATGGTCGATCTCCTGTGAGTCTAGATTTTCGAATCCGACGCAAAACTGACAGTTAATTGTAACGTTCAGAGCCTGTTAATGACGATGGAACACACAAATCACGTCGCGATTCAATACATCATCCTCCAGCCGACTTGTCTCCAATGGTCTAGTGCTACCTCGGGCACCTTATGGTCGTTCTCCTGTGAGTCTAGATTTTCGAATCCGACGCAAAACTGACAGTTAATTGTAAGGTTCAGAGCCTGTTAATGACGATGGAAAACACAAATTGCGTCGCGATTCAATACATCGTCCTCCGGCCGACCTGTCTCCAAGGGTCTATTGCTGCCTCGGGCACCTTATGGTCGATCTCCTGTGACTCTAGATTTTCGAATCCGACGCAAAACTGACAGTTAATTGTAACGTTCAGAGCCTGTTAATGACGATGGAACACACAAATCGCGTCGCGATTCAATACATCGTCCTCCGGCCGACCTGTCTCCAAGGGTCTATTGCTGCCTCGGTCACCTTATGGTCGTTCTCCTGTGAGTCTAGATTTTCGAATCCGACGCAAAACTGACAGTTAATTGTAACGTTCAGAGCCTGTTAATGACGATGGAAGACACAAATCGCGTCGCGATTCAATACATCGTCCTCCGGCCGACCTGTCTCCAAGGGTCTATTGCTGCCTCGGGCACCTTACGGTCGATGTCCTGTGAGTCTAGATTTTCGAATCCGACGCAAAACTGACAGTTAGTTGTAACGTTCAGAGCCTGTTCATGACGATGGAACACACAAATTGCGTCGCGATTCAATACATCGTCCTCCGGCCGACCTGTCTCCAAGGGTCTATTGCTGCCTCGGGCACCTTATGGTCGTTCTCCTGTGAGTCTAGACTTTCGAATCCGACGCAAAACTGACAGATAATTGTAACGTTCAGAGCCTGTTAATGACGATGGAACACACAAATTGTGCCGCGATTCAATACATCGTCCTACAGCCGACTTGTCTTCAAGGGTCTAGTGCTGCCTCGGGCACCTTATGGTCGTTCTTCTGTGACTCTAGATTTTCGAAACCGACGCAAAACTGACAGTTAATTGTAAGGTTCAGAGCCTGTTAATGACGATGGAACACACAAATTGCGTCGCGATTCAATACATCGTCCTCCGGCCGACCTGTCTCCAAGGGTCTATTGCTGCCTCGAGCACCTTATGGTCGATCTCCTGTGAGTCTAGATTTTCGAATCCGACGCAAAACTGACAGTTAATCGTAAGGTTCAGAGCCTCTTAATGACAATGGAACACACAAATTGCGTCGCTATTCAATACATCGTCCTCCGGCCGACCTGTCTCCAAGGGTCTATTGCTGCCTCGGGCACCTTATGGTCGATCTCCTGTGAGTCTAGATTTTCGAATCCGACGCAAAACTGACAGTTAATTGTAACGTTCAGAGCCTGTTAATGACGATGTAACACACAAATTGCGTCGCGATTCAATACATCGTCCTCCAGCCGACTTGTCTCCAAGGGTCAAGTCCTGCATCGGGCACCTTATGGTCGTTCTTCTGTGAGTCTAGATTTTCGAATCCGACGCAAAACTGACAGTTAATTGTAAGGTTCAGAGCCTCTTAATGACAATGGAACACACAAATTGCGTCGCGATTCAATACATCATCCTTCGGCCGACCTGTCTTCAAGGGTCTATTGCTGCCTCGGGCACCCTATGGTCGATCTCCTGTGAGTCTAGATTTTCGAATCCGACGCAAAAATGACAGTTGATTGTAACGTTCAGAGCCTGTTAATGACGATGGAACACACAAATCCCGTCGCGATTCATTACATCGTCCTCCAGCCGACCTGTCTCCAAGGGTCTGTTGCTGCCTCGGGCACCTTATGGTCGATCTCCTGTGAGTCTAGATATTCGAATCCGACGCAAAACTGACAGTTAATTGTAAGGTTCAGAGCCTGTTAATGACGATGTAACACACAAATTGCGTCGCGATTCAATACATCGTCCTCCGGCCGACCTGTCTCCAAGGGTCTATTGCTGCCTCGGGCCCCTTATGGTCGATCTCCTGCGAGTCTAGATTTTCGAATCCGACGCAAAACTGACAGTTAATTGTAACGTTCAGAGCCTGTTAATGACGATGGAACACACAAATCACGTCGCGATTCAATACATCATCCTCCAGCCGACTTGTCTCCAAGGGTCTAGTGCTGCCTCGGGCACCTTATGGTCGTTCTCCTGTGAGTCTAGATTTTCGAATCCGACGCAAAACTGACAGTTAATTGTAAGGTTCAGAGCCTCTTAATGACAATGGAACACACAAATTGCGTCGCGATTCAATACATCATCCTTCGGCCGACCTGTCTTCAAGGGTCTATTGCTGCCTCGGGCACCCTATGGTCGATCTCCTGTGAGTCTAGATTTTCGAATCCGACGCAAAAATGACAGTTAATTGTAACGTTCAGAGCCTGTTAATGACGATGGAACACACAAATCCCGTCGCGATTCATTACATCGTCCTCCAGCCGACCTGTCTCCAAGGGTCTGTTGCTGCCTCGGGCACCTTATGGTCGATCTCCTGTGAGTCTAGATATTCGAATCCGACGCAAAACTGACAGTTAATTGTAACGTTCAGAGCCTCTTAATGACGATGTAACACACAAATTGCGTCGCGATTCAATACATCGTCCTCCGGCCGACCTGTCTCCAAGGGTCTATTGCTGCCTCGGGCACCTTATGGTCGATCTCCTGCGAGTCTAGATTTTCGAATCCGACGCAAAACTGACAGTTAATTGTAACGTTCAGAGCCTGTTAATGACGATGGAACACACAAATCACGTCGCGATTCAATACATCATCCTCCAGCCGACTTGTCTCCAAGGGTCTAGTGCTGCCTCGGGCACCTTATGGTCGTTCTCCTGTGAGTCTAGATTTTCGAATCCGACGCAAAACTGACAGTTAATTGTAACGTTCAGAGCTTGTTAATGACGATGGAAAACACAAATTGCGTCGCGATTCAATACATCGTTCTCCGGCCGACCTGTCTCGAAGGGTCTATTGCTGCCTCGGGCACATTATGGTCGATCTCCTGTGAGTCTAGATTTTCGAATCCGACGCAAAACTGACAGTTAATTGTAACGTTCAGAGCCTGTTAATGACGATGGAACACACAAATCGCGTCGCGATTCAATACATCGTCCTCCGGCCGACCTGTCTCCAAGGGTCTATTGCTGCCTCGGTCACCTTATGGTCGTTCTCCTGTGAGTCTAGATTTTCGAATCCGACGCAAAACTGACAGTTAATTGTAACGTTCAGAGCTTGTTAATGACGATGGAAGACACAAATCGCGTCGCGATTCAATACATCGTCCTCCGGCCGACCTGTCTCCAAGGGTCTATTGCTGCCTCGGGCACCTTACGGTCGATGTCCTGTGAGTCTAGATTTTCGAATCCGACGCAAAACTGACAGTTAGTTGTAACGTTCAGAGCCTGTTCATGACGATGGAACACACAAATTGCGTCGCGATTCAATACATCGTCCTCCGGCCGACCTGTCTCCAAGGGTCTATTGCTGCCTCGGGCACCTTATGGTCGTTCTCCTGTGAGTCTAGACTTTCGAATCCGACGCAAAACTGACAGATAATTGTAACGTTCAGAGCCTGTTAATGACGATGGAACACACAAATTGTGCCGCGATTCAATACATCGTCCTACAGCCGACTTGTCTTCAAGGGTCTAGTGCTGCCTAGGGCACCTTATGGTCGTTCTTCTGTGACTCTAGATTTTCGAAACCGACGCAAAACTGACAGTTAATTGTAAGGTTCAGAGCCTGTTAATGACGATGGAACACACAAATTGCGTCGCGATTCAATACATCGTCCTCCGGCCGACCTGTCTCCAAGGGTCTATTGCTGCCTCGGGCACCTTATGGTCGATCTCCTGTGAGTCTAGATTTTCGAATCCGACGCAAAACTGACAGTTAATTGTAAGGTTCAGAGCCTCTTAATGACAATGGAACACACAAATTGCGTCGCGATTCAATACATCATCCTTCGGCCGACCTGTCTTCAAGGGTCTATTGCTGCCTCGGGCACCCTATGGTCGATCTCCTGTGAGTCTAGATTTTCGAATCCGACGCAAAAATGACAGTTAATTGTAACGTTCAGAGCCTGTTAATGACGATGGAACACACAAATCCCGTCGCGATTCATTACATCGTCCTCCAGCCGACCTGTCTCCAAGGGTCTGTTGCTGCCTCGGGCACCTTATGGTCGATCTCCTGTGAGTCTAGATATTCGAATCCGACGCAAAACTGACAGTTAATTGTAAGGTTCAGAGCCTGTTAATGACGATGTAACACACAAATTGCGTCGCGATTCAATACATCGTCCTCCGGCCGACCTGTCTCCAAGGGTCTATTGCTGCCTCGGGCACCTTATGGTCGATCTCCTGCGAGTCTAGATTTTCGAATCCGACGCAAAACTGACAGTTAATTGTAACGTTCAGAGCCTGTTAATGACGATGGAACACACAAATCACGTCGCGATTCAATACATCATCCTCCAGCCGACTTGTCTCCAAGGGTCTAGTACTGCCTCGGGCACCTTATGGTCGTTCTCCTGTGAGTCTAGATTTTCGAATCCGACGCAAAACTGACAGTTAATTGTAACGTTCAGAGCCTGTTAATGACGATGGAAAACACAAATTGCGTCGCGATTCAATACATCGTTCTACGGCCGACCTGTCTCGAAGGGTCTATTGCTGCCTCGGGCACATTATGGTCGATCTCCTGTGAGTCTAGATTTTCGAATCCGACGCAAAACTGACAGTTAATTGTAACGTTCAGAGCCTGTTAATGACGATGCAACACACAAATCGCGTCGCGATTCAATACATCGTCCTCCGGCCGACCTGTCTCCAAGGGTCTATTGCTGCCTCGGTCACCTTATGGTCGTTCTCCTGTGAGTCTAGATTTTCGAATCCGACGCAAAACTGACAGTTAATTGTAACGTTCAGAGCCTGTTAATGACGATGAAACACACAAATTGCGTCGCGATACAATACATCGTCCTCCGGCCGACCTGTCTCCAAGGGTCTATTGCTGCCTCGGGCACCTTACGGTCGATCTCCTGTGAGTCTAGATTTTCGAATCCGACGCAAAACTGACAGTTAGTTGTAACGTTCAGAGCCTGTTCATGACGATGGAACACACAAATTGCGTCGCGATTCAATACATCGTCCTCCGGCCGACCTGTCTCCAAGGGTCTATTGCTGCCTCGGGCACCTTATGGTCGTTCTCCTGTGAGTCTAGACTTTCGAATCAGACGCAAAACCGACAGTTAATTGTAACGTTCAGAGCCTGTTAATGACGATGGAACACACAAATTGTGTCGCGATTCAATACATCGTCCTCCAGCCGACTTGTCTCCAAGGGTCTAGTGCTGCCTCGGGCACCTTATGGTCGTTCTTCTGTGAGTCTAGATTTTCGAAACCGACGCAAAACTGACAGTTAATTGTAAGGTTCAGAGCCTGTTAATGACGATGGAACACACAAATTGCGTCGCGATTCAATACATCGTCCTCCGGCCGACCTGTCTCCAAGGGTCTATTGCTGCCTCGGGCACCTTATGGTCGCTCTCCTGTGAGTCTAGATTTTCGAATCCGACGCAAAACTGACAGTTAATTGTAACGTTCAGAGCCTGTTAATGACGATGGAACACACAAATTGCGTCGCGATTCAATACATCGTCCTCCAGCCGACTTGTCTCCAAGGGTCTAGTGCTGCCTCGGGCACCTTATGGTCGTTCTTCTGTGAGTCTAGATTTTGGATTCCGAAGCAAAACTGACAGTTAATTGTAACGTTCAGAGCCTCTTAATGACAATGGAACACACAAATTGAGTTGCGATTCAATACGTCGTCCTCCGGCCGACCTGTCTCCAAGGGTCTATTGCTGCCTCGGGCACCTTATGGTCGATCTCCTGTGAGTCTAGATTTTCGAATCCGACGCAAAACTGACAGTTAATTGTAACGTTCAGAGCCTGTTAATGACGATGTAACACACAAATCGCGTCGCGATCAATACATCGTCCTCCAGCCGACTTGTCTCCAAGGGTCTAGTGCTGCCTCGGGCACCTTATGGTCGTTCTCCTGTGAGTCTAGATTTTCGAATCCGACGCAAAACTGACAGTTAATCGTATGGTTCAGAGCCTCTTAATGACAATGGAACACACAAATTGCGTCGCGATTCAATACATCGTCCTCCGGCCGACCTGTATCCAAGGGTCGATTGCTGCCTCGGGCACCTTATGGTCGATCTCCTGTGAATCTAGATTTTCGAATCCGACGCAAAACTGACAGTTAATTGTAACGTTCAGAGCCTCTTAATGACGATGGAACGCAGAAATTGCGTCGCGATTCAATACATCGTCCTCCGGCCGACCTGTCTCCAAGGGTCTATTGCTGCCTCGGGCACCTTATGGTCGTTCTTCTGTGAGTCTAGATTTTCGAATCCGCGCAAAACTGACAGTTAATTGTAACGTTCAGAGCCTGTTAATGACGATGGAACACACAAATCACGTCGCGATTCAATACATCATCCTCCAGCCGACTTGTCTCCAAGGGTCTAGTGCTGCCTCGGGCACCTTATGGTCGTTCTCCTGTGAGTCTAGATTTTCGAATCCGACGCAAAACTGACAGTTAATTGTAACGTTCAGAGCCTGTTAATGACGATGGAAAACACAAATTGCGTCGCGATTCAATACATCGTCCTCCGGCCGACCTGTCTCGAAGGGTCTATTGCTGCCTCGGGCACATTATGGTCGATCTCCTGTGAGTCTAGATTTTCGAATCCGACGCAAAACTGACAGTTAATTGTAACGTTCAGAGCCTGTTAATGACGATGCAACACACAAATCGCGTCGCGATTCAATACATCGTCCTCCGGCCGACCTGTCTCCAAGGGTCTATTGCTGCCTAAGTCACCTTATGGTCGTTCTCCTGTGAGTCTAGATTTTCGAATCCGACGCAAAACTGACAGTTAATTGTAACGTTCAGAGCCTGTTAATGACGATGGAACACACAAATCGCGTCGCGATTCAATACATCGTCCTCCGGCCGACCTGTATCCAAGGGTCTATTGCTGCCTCGGGCACCTTACGTTCGATCTCCTGTGAGTCTAGATTTTCGAATCCGACGCAAAACTGACAGTTAGTTGTAACGTTCAGAGCCTGTTCATGACGATGGAACACACAAATTGCGTCGCGATTCAATACATCGTCCTCCGGCCGACCTGTCTCCAAGGGTCTATTGCTGCCTCGGGCACCTTATGGTCGTTCTCCTGTGAGTCTAGACTTTCGAATCAGACGCAAAACTGACAGTTAATTGTAACGTTCAGAGCCTGTTAATGACGATGGAACACACAAATTGTGTCGCGATTCAATACATCGTCCTCCAGCCGACTTGTCTCCAAGGGTCTAGTGCTGCATCGGGCACCTTATGGTCGTTCTTCTGTGAGTCTAGATTTTCGGAACCGACGCAAAACTGACAGTTAATTGTAAGGTTCAGAGCCTGTTAATGACGATGGAACACACAAATTGCGTCGCGATTCAATACATCGTCCTCCGGCCGACCTGTCTCCAAGGGTCTATTGCTGCCTCGGGCACCTTATGGTCGCTCTCCTGTGAGTCTAGATTTTCGAATCCGACGCAAAACTGACAGTTAATTGTAACGTTCAGAGCCTGTTAATGACGATGGAACACACAAATTGCGTCGCGATTCAATACATCGTCCTCCAGCCGACTTGTCTCCAAGGGTCTAGTGCTGCCTCGGGCACCTTATGGTCGTTCTTTTGTGAGCCTAGATTTTGGAATCCGAAGCAAAACTGACAGTTAATTGTAACGTTCAGAGCCTCTTAATGACAATGGAACACACAAATTGATTCGCGATTCAATACATCGTCCTCCGGCCGACCTGTCTCCAAGGGTCTATTGCTGCCTCGGGCACCTTATGGTCGATCTGCTGTGAGTCTAGATTTTCGAATCCGACTCAAAACTGACAGTTAATTGTAAAGTTCAGAGCCTGTTAATGACGATGGAACACACAAATCGCGTCGCGATTCAATACATCGTCCTCCAGCCGACTTCTCTCCAAGGGTCTAGTGCTGCCTCGGGCACCTTATGGTCGTTCTTCTGTGAGTCTAGATTTTCGAATCCGACGCAAAACTGACAGTTAATTGTAACGTTCAGAGCCTGTTAATGACGATGGAACACACAAATTGCGTCGCGATTCAATACATCGTCCTCCGGCCGACCTGTCTCCAAGGGTCTATTGCTGCCTCGGGCACCTTATGGTCGATCTCCTGTGAGTCTAGATTTTCGAATCCGACGCAAAACTGACAGTTAATTGTAACGTTCAGAGCCTGTTAATGACGATGTAACACACAAATCGCGTCGCGATCAATACATCGTCCTCCAGCCGACTTGTCTCCAAGGGTCTAGTGCTGCCTCGGGCACCTTATGGTCGTTCTCCTGTGAGTCTAGATTTTCGAATCCGACGCAAGACTGAGAGTTAATCGTATGGTTCAGAGCCTCTTAATGACAATGGAACACACAAATTGCGTCGCGATTCAATACATCGTCCTCCGGCCGACCTGTCTCCAAGGGTCGTTTGCTGCCTCGGGCACCTTATGGTCGATCTCCTGTGAATCTAGATTTTCGAATCCGACGCAAAACTGACAGTTAATTGTAACGTTCAGAGCCTCTTAATGACGATGGAACGCACAAATTGCGTCGCGATTCAATACATCGTCCTCCGGCCGACCTGTCTCCAAGGGTCTATTGCTGCCTCGGGCACCTTGTGGTCGTTCTTCTGTGAGTCTAGATTTTCGAATCCGACGCAAAACTGACAGTTAATTGTAACGTTCAGAGCCTCTTAATGACGATGGAACACACAAATTGCGTCGCGATTCAATACATCGTCCTCCGGCCGACGTGTCTCCAAGGGTCTATTGCTGCCTCGGGCACCTTATGGTCTAGATTTTCGAATCCGACGCAAAACTGACAGTTAATTGTAAGGTTCAGAGCCTCTTAATGACGATGGAACACACAAATTGCGTCGCGATTCAATACATCGTCCTCCGGCCGACCTGTCTCCAAGGGTCTATTGCTGCCTCGGGCACCTTATGGTCGTTCTCCTGTGAGTCTAGATTTTCGAATCCGACGCAAAACTGACAGTTAATCGTAAGGTTCAGAGCCTCTTAATGACAAAGGAACACACAAATTGCGTCGCGATTCAATACATCGTCCTCCGGCCGACCTGCCTCCAAGGGTCTATTGCTGCCTCGGGCACCTTATGGTCGATCTCCTGTGAGTCTAGATTTTCGAATCCGACGCAAAACTGACAGATAATTGTAACGTTCAGAGCCTGTTAATGACGATGTAACACACAAATTGCGTCGCGATTCAATACATCGTCCTCCAGCCGACTTGTCTCCAAGGGTCAAGTCCTGCATCGGGCACCTTATGGTCGTTCTTCTGTGAGTCTAGATTTTCGAATCCGACGCAAAACTGACAGTTTATTGTAAGGTTCAGAGCCTCCTAATGACAATGGAACACACAAATTGCGTCGCGATTCAATACATCATCCTCCCGCCGACCTGTCTTCAAGGGTCTATTGCTGCCTCGGGCACCTTATGGTCGATCTCCTGTGAGTCTAGATTTTCGAATCCGACGCAAAAATGACAGTTAATTGTAACGTTCAGAGCCTGTTAATGACGATGGAACACACAAATCCCGTCGCGATTCAATACATCGTCCTCCAGCCGACCTGTCTCCAAGTGTCTGTTGCTGCCTCGGGCACCTTATGGTCGATCTCCTGTGAGTCTAGATTTTCGAGTCCGACGCAAAACTGACAGTTAATTGTAACGTTCAGAGGCTGTTAATGACGATGGATCACACAAATCACGTCGCGATTCAATACATCATCCTCCAGCCGACTTGTCTCCAATGGTCTAGTGCTACCTCGGGCACCTTATGGTCGTTCTCCTGTGAGTCTAGATTTTCGAATCCGACGCAAAACTGACAGTTAATTGTAACGTTCAGAGCCTGTTAATGACGATGGAAAACACAAATTGCGTCGCGATTCAATACATCGTCCTCCGGCCGACCTGTCTCCAAGGGTCTATTGCTGCCTCGGGCACATTATGGTCGATCTCCTGTGAGTCTAGATTTTCGAATCCGACGCAAAACTGACAGTTAATTGTAACGTTCAGAGCCTGTTAATGACGATGGAACACACAAATCGCGTCGCGATTCAATACATCGTCCTCCGGCCGACCTGTCTCCAAGGGTCTATTGCTGCCTCGGTCACCTTATGGTCGTTCTCCTGTGAGTCTAGATTTTCGAATCCGACGCAAAACTGACCGTTAATTGTAACGTTCAGAGCCTGTTAATGACGATGGAAGACACAAATCGCGTCGCGATTCAATACATCGTCCTCCGGCCGACCTGTCTCCAAGTGTCTATTGCTGCCTCGGGCACCTTACGGTCGATCTCCTGTGAGTCTAGATTTTCGAATCCGACGCAAAACTGACAGTTAGTTGTAACGTTCAGAGCCTGTTCATGACGATGGAACACACAAATCCCGTAGCGATTCAATACATCGTCCTCCGGCCGACCTGTCTCCAAGGGTCTATTGCTGCCTCGGGCACCTTATGGTCGTTCTCCTGTGAGTCTAGACTTTCGAATCCGACGCAAAACTGACAGTTAATTGTAACGTTCAGAGCCTGTTAATGACGATGGAACACACAAATTGTGCCGCGATTCAATACATCGTCCTACAGCCGACTTGTCTTCAAGGGTCTAGTGCTGCCTCGGGCACCTTATGGTCGTTCTTCTGTGACTCTAGATTTTCGAAACCGACGCAAAACTGACAGTTAATTGTAAGGTTCAGAGCCTGTTAATGACGATGGAACACACAAATTGCGTCGCGATTCAATACATCGTCCTCCGGCCGACCTGTCTCCAAGGGTCTATTGCTGCCTCGGGCACCTTATGGTCGTTCTTTTGTGAGTCTAGATTTTCGAATCCGACGCAAAACTGACAGTTTATTGTAAGGTTCAGAGCCTCCTAATGACAATGGAACACACAAATTGCGTCGCGATTCAATACATCATCCTCCCGCCGACCTGTCTCCAAGGGTCTATTGCTGCCTCGGGCACCTTATGGTCGATCTCCTGTGAGTCTACATTTTCGAATCCGACGCAAAAATGACAGTTAATTGTAACGTTCAGAGCCTGTTAATGACGATGGAACACACAAATCCCGTCGCGATTCAATACATCGTCCTCCAGCCGACCTGTCTCCAAGGGTCTGTTGCTGCCTCGGGCACCTTATGGTCGATCTCCTGTGAGTCTAGATTTTCGAATCCGACGCAAAACTGACAGTTAATTGTAACGTTCAGAGCCTGTTAATGACGATGGAACACACAAATCACGTCGCGATTCAATACATCATCCTCCAGCCGACTTGTCTCCAATGGTCTAGTGCTACCTCGGGCACCTTATGGTCGTTCTCCTGTGAGTCTAGATTTTCGAATCCGACGCAAAACTGACAGTTAATTGTAACGTTCAGAGCCTGTTAATGACGATGGAACACACAAATCGCGTCGCGATTCAATACATCGTCCTCCGGCCGACCTGTCTCCAAGGGTCTATTGCTGCCTCGGTCACCTTATGGTCGTTCTCCTGTGAGTCTAGATTTTCGAATCCGACGCAAAACTGACAGTTAATTGTAACGTTCAGAGCCTGTTAATGACGATGGAAGACACAAATCGCGTCGCGATTCAATACATCGTCCTCCGGCCGACCTGTCTCCAAGGGTCTATTGCTGCCTCGGGCACCTTACGGTCGATCTCCTGTGAGTCTAGATTTTCGAATCCGACGCAAAACTGACAGTTAGTTGTAACGTTCAGAGCCTGTTCATGACGATGGAACACACAAATTGCGTCGCGATTCAATACATCGTCCTCCGGCCGACCTGTCTCCAAGGGTCTATTGCTGCCTCAGGCACCTTATGGTCGTTCTCCTGTGAGTCTAGACTTTCGAATCCGACGCAAAACTGACAGTTAATTGTAACGTTCAGAGCCTGTTAATGACGATGGAACACACAAATTGTGCCGCGATTCAATACATCGTCCTACAGCCGACTTGTCTTCAAGGGTCTAGTGCTGCCTCGGGCACCTTATGGTCGTTCTTCTGTGACTCTAGATTTTCGAAACCGACGCAAAACTGACAGTTAATTGTAAGGTTCAGAGCCTGTTAATGACGATGGAACACACAAATTGCGTCGCGATTCAATACATCGTCCTCCGGCCGACCTGTCTCCAAGGGTCTATTGCTGCCTCGGGCACCTTATGGTCGCTCTCCTGTGAGTCTAGATTTTCGAATCCGACGCAAAACTGACAGTTAATTGTAACGTTCAGAGCCTGTTAATGACGATGGAACACACAAATTGCGTCGCGATTCAATACATCGTCCTCCAGCCGACTTGTCTCCAAGGGTCTAGTGCTGCCTCGGGCACCTTATGGTCGTTCTTCTGTGAGTCTAGATTTTGGAATCCGAAGCAAAACTGACATTTAATTGTAAGGTTCAGAGCCTCTTAATGACAATGGAACACACAAATTGAGTCGCGATTCAATACATCGTCCTCCGGCCGACCTGTCTCCAAGGGTCTATTGCTGCCTCGGGCACCTTATGCTCGATCTCCTGTGAGTCTAGATTTTCGAATCCGACGCAAAACTGACAGTTAATTGTAACGTTCAGAGCCTCTTAATGACGATGGAACACACAAATCGCGTCGCGATTCAATACATGGTCCTCCAGCCGACTTCTCTCCAAGGGTCTAGTGCTGCCTCGGGCACCTTATGGTCGTTCTTCTGTGAGTCTAGATTTTCGAATCCGACGCAAAACTGACAGTTAATTGTAACGTTCAGAGCCTGTTAATGACGATGTAACACACAAATCGCGTCGCGATTCAATACATCGTCCTCCAGCCGACTTGTCTCCAAGGGTCTAGTGCTGCCTCGGGCACCTTATGGTCGTTCTCCTGTGAGTCTAGATTTTCGAATCCGACGCAAAACTGACAGTTAATCGTATGGTTCAGAGCCGCTTAATGACAATGGAACACACAAATTGCGTCGCGATTCAATAAATCGTCCTCCGGCCGACCTGTCTCCAAGGGTCTATTGCTGCCTCGGGCACCTTATGGTCGATCTCCTGTGAGTCTAGATTTTCGAATCGGACGCAAAACTGACAGTTAATTGTAACGTTCAGAGCCTGTTAATGACGATGGAACACACAAATTGCGTCGCGATTCAATACATCGTCCTCCGGCCGACATGTCTCCAAGGGTCTATTGCTGCCTCGGGCACCTTATGGTCGTTCTTCTGTGAGTCTAGATTTTCGAATCCGACGCAAAACTGACAGTTAATTGTAGCGTTCAGAGCCTCTTAATGACGATGGAACACACAAATTGCGTCGCGATTCAATACATCGTCCTCCGGCCGACCTGTCTCCAAGGGTCTATTGCTGCCTCGGGCACCTTATGGTCGATCTCCTGTGAGTCTAGATTTTCGAATCCGACGCAAAACTGACAGTTAATTGTAACGTTCAGAGCCTGTTAATGACGATGGAACACACAAATGCCGTAGCGATTCAATACATCGTCCTCCGGCCGACCTGTCTCCAAGGGTCTATTGCTGCCTCGGGCACCTTATGGTCGTTCTCCTGTGAGTCTAGATTTTCGAATCCGACGCAAAACTGACAGTTAATTGTAACGTTCAGAGCCTGTTCATGACGATGGAACACACAAATTGCGTCGCGATTCAATACATCGTCCTCCGGCCGACCTGTCTCCAAGGGTCTATTGCTGCCTCGGGCACCTTATGGTCGCTCTCCTGTGAGTCTAGATTTTCGAATCCGACCAAAAACTGACAGTTAATTGTAAGGTTCAGAGCCTGTTAATGACGATGGAACACACAAATTGCGTCGCGATTCAATACATCGTTTCCGGCCGACCTGTCTCCAAGGGTCTATTGCTGCCTCGGGCACCTTATGGTCGTTCTTCTGTGAGTCTAGATTTTCGAATCCGACGCAAAACTGACAGTTAATTGTAACGTTCAGAGCCTCTTAATGACGATGGAACACACAAATTGCGTCGCGATTCAATACATCGTCCTCCGGCCGACCTGTCTCCAAGGGTCTATTGCTGCCTCGGGCACCTTATGGTCGCTCTCCTGTGAGTCTAGATTTTCGAATCCGACGCAAAACTGACAGTTAATTGTAACGTTCAGAGCCTGTTAATGACGATGTAACACACAAATCGCGTCGCGATTCAATACATCGTCCTCCAGCCGACTTGTCTCCGAGGGTATAGTGCTGCCTCGGGCACCTTATGGTCGTTGTCCTGTGAGTCTAGACTTTCGAATCAGACCCAAAACTGACAGTTAATTGTAACGTTCAGAGCCTGTTAATGACGATGGAACACACAAATTGCGTCGCGATTCAATACATCGTTTCCGGCCGACCTGTCTCCAAGGGTCTAGTGCTGCCTCGGGCACCTTATGGTCGATCTCCTGTGAGTCTAGATTTTCGAATCAGACGCAAAACTGACAGTTAATTGTAACGTTCAGAGCCTGTTAATGACGATGGAACACACAAATTGCGTCGCGATTCAATACATCGTCCTCCAGCCGACTTGTCTCCAAAGGTCTATCGCTGCCTCGGGCACCTTATGGTCGATCTCCTGTGAGTCTAGATTTTCGAATCTGACGCAAAACTGACAGTTAATTGTAACGTTCAGAGCCTCTTAATGACGATGGAACACACAAATTGCGTCGCGATTCAATACATCGTCCTCCGGCCGACCTGTCTCCAAGGGTTTATTGCTGCCTCGGGCACCTTATGGTCGATCTCCTGTGAGTCTAGACTTTCGAATCAGACGCAAAACTGACAGTTAATTGTAACGTTCAGAGCCTGTTAATGACGATGGAACACAGAAATTGCGTCGCGATTCAATACATCGTCCTCCAGCCGACTTGTCTCCAAGGGCCTAGTGCTGCCTCGGGCACCTTATGGTCGTTCTTCTGTGAGTCTAGATTTTCGAATCCGACGCAAAACTGACAGTTAATTGTAAGGTTCAGAGCCTGTTAATGACGATGGAACACACAAATTGCGTCGCGACTCAATACATCGTCCTCCGGCCGACCTGTCTCCAAGGGTCTATTGCTGCCTCGGGCACCTTATGGTCGCTCTCCTGTGAGTCTAGATTTTCGAATCCGACGCAAAACTGACAGTTAATTGTAACGTTCAGAGCCTGTTAATGACGATGGAACACACAAATTGCGTCGCGATTCAATACATCGTCCTCCAGCCGACTTGTCTCCAAGGGTCTAGTGCTGCCTCGGGCACCTTATTGTCGTTCTTCTGTGAGTCTAGATTTTGGAATCCGAAGCAAAACTGACAGTTAATTGTAAGGTTCAGAGCCTGTTAATGACAATGGAACACACAAATTGAGTCGCGATTCAATACATCGTCCTCCGGCCGACCTGTCTCCAAGGGTCTATTGCTGCCTCGGGCACCTTATGGTCGATCTCCTGTGAGTCTAGATTTTCGAATCCGACGCAAAACTGACAGTTAATTGTAACGTTCAGAGCCTGTTAATGACGATGGAACACACAAATCGCGTCGCGATTCAATACATCGTCCTCCAGCCGACTTCTCTCCAAGGGTCTAGTGCTGCCTCGGGCACCTTATGGTCGTTCTTCTGTGAGTCTAGATTTTGGAATCCGAAGCAAAACTGACAGTTAATTGTAAGGTTCAGAGCCTGTTAATGACAATGGAACACACAAATTGAGTCGCGATTCAATACATCGTCCTCCAGCCGACTTCTCTCCAAGGGTCTAGTGCTGCCTCGGGCACCTTATGGTCGTTCTTCTGTGAGTCTAGATTTTCGAATCCGACGCAAAACTGACAGTTAATTGTAAGGTTCAGAGCCTGTAAATGACAATGGAACACACAAATTGCGTCGCGATTCAATACATCGTCCTCCGGCCGACCTGTCTCCAAGGGTCTATTGCTGCCTCGGGCACCTTATGGTCGCTCTCCTGTGAGTCTAGATTTTCGAATCCGACGCAAAACTGACAGTTAATTGTAACGTTCAGAGCCTGTTAATGACGATGTAACACACAAATCGCGTCGCGATTCAATACATCGTCCTGCAGCCGACTTGTCTCCAAGGGTATAGTGCTGCCTCGGGCACGTTATGGTCGTTGTCCTGTGAGTCTAGATTTTCGAATCCGACGCAAAACTGACAGTTAATCGTATGGTTCAGAGCCTCTTAATGACAATGGAACACACAAATTGCGTCGCGATTCAATACATCGTCCTCCGGCCGACCTGTCTCCAAAGGTCTATCGCTGCCTCGGGCACCTTATGGTCGATCTCCTGTGAGTCTAGATTTTCGAATCTGACGCAAAACTGACAGTTAATTGTAACGTTCAGAGCCTCTTAATGACGATGGAACACACAAATTGCGTCGCGATTCAATACATCGTCCCCCGGCCGACCTGTCTCCAAGGGTTTATGGCTGCCTCGGGCACCTTATGGTCGTTCTCCTGTGAGTCTAGACATTCGAATCAGACGCAAAACTGACAGTTAATTGTAACGTTCAGAGCCTGTTAATGACGATGGAACACACAAATTGCGTCGAGATTCAATACATCGTCCTCCAGCAGACTTGTCTCCAAGGGTCTAGTGCTGCCTCGGGCACCTTATGGTCGTTCTTGTGTGAGTCTAGATTTTCGAATCCGACGCAAAACTGACAGTTAATTGTAAGGTTCAGAGCCTGTTAATGACGATGGAACACACAAATTGCGTCGCGACTCAATACATCTTCCTCCGGCCGACCTGTCTCCAAGGGTCTATTGCTGCCTCGGGCACCTTATGGTCGCTCTCCTGTGAGTCTAGATTTTCGAATCCGACGCAAAACTGACAGTTAATTGTAACGTTCAGAGCCTGTTAATGACGATGGAACACACAAATTGCGTCGCGATTCAATACATCGTCCTCCAGCCGACTTGTCTCCAAGGGTCTAGTGCTGCCTCGGGCACCTTATGGTCGTTCTTCTGTGAGTCTAGATTTTGGAATCCGAAGCAAAACTGACAGTTAATTGTAACGTTCAGAGCCTGTTAATGACGATGGAACACACAAATCGCGTCGCGATTGAATACATCGTCCTCCAGCCGACTTCTCTCCAAGGGTCTATTGCTGCCTCGGGCACCTTATGGTCGTTCTTCTGTGAGTCTAGATTTTCGAATCCGACGCAAAACTGACAGTTAATTGTAAGGTTCAGAGCCTGTTAATGACGATGGAACACACAAATCCCGTAGCGATTCAATACATCGTCCTCCGGCCGACCTGTCTCCAAGGGTCTATTGCTGCCTCGGGCACCTTATGGTCGATCTCCTGTGAGTCTAGATTTTCGAATCCGACGCAAAACTGACGGTTAATTGTAACGTTCAGAGCCTGTTAATGACGATGTAACACACAAATTGCGTCGCGATTCAATACATCGTTTCCGGCCGACCTGTCTCCAAGGGTCTATTGCTGCCTCGGGCACCTTATGGTCGATCTCCTGTGAGTCTAGATTTTCGAATCCGACGCAAAACTGACAGTTAATTGTAACGTTCAGAGCCTGTTAATGACGATGGAACACGAAAAATCCCGTAGCGATTCAATACATCGTCCTCCGGCCGACCTGTCTCCAAGGGTCTATTGCTGCCTCGGGCACCTTATGGTCGTTCTCCTGTGAGTCTAGATTTTCGAATCCGACGCAAAACTGACAGTTAATTGTAAGGTTCAGAGCCTGTAAATGACAATGGAACACACAAATTGCGTCGCGATTCAATACATCGTCCTCCGGCCGACCTGTCTCCAAGGGTCTATTGCTGCCTCGGGCACCTTATGGTCGTTCTCCTGTGAGTCTAGATTTTCGAATCCGACGCAAAACTGACAGTTAATTGTAACGTTCAGAGCCTGTTAATGACGATGGAACACACAAATCGCGTCGCGATTCAATACATCGTCCTCCAGCCGACTTCTCTCCAAGGGTCTAGTGCTGCCTCGGGCACCTTATGGTCGTTCTTCTGTGAGTCTAGATTTTTGAATCCGACGCAAAACTGACAGTTAATTGTAAGGTTCAGAGCCTGTAAATGACAATGGAACACACAAATTGCGTCGCGATTCAATACATCGTCCTCCGGCCGACCTGTCTCCAAGGGTCTATTGCTGCCTCGGGCACCTTATGGTCGCTCTCCTGTGAGTCTAGATTTTCGAATCCGACGCAAAACTGACAGTTAATTGTAACGTTCAGAGCCTGTTAATGACGATGTAACACACAAATCGCGTCGCGATTCAATACATCGTCCTCCAGCCGACTTGTCTCCGAGGGTATAGTGCTGCCTCGGGCACCTTATGGTCGTTGTCCTGTGAGTCTAGACTTTCGAATCAGACCCAAAACTGACAGTTAATTGTAACGTTCAGAGCCTGTTAATGACGATGGAACACACAAATTGCGTCGCGATTCAATACATCGTTTCCGGCCGACCTGTCTCCAAGGGTCTAGTGCTGCCTCGGGCACCTTATGGTCGATCTCCTGTGAGTCTAGATTTTCGAATCAGACGCAAAACTGACAGTTAATTGTAACGTTCAGAGCCTGTTAATGACGATGGAACACACAAATTGCGTCGCGATTCAATACATCGTCCTCCAGCCGACTTGTCTCCAAAGGTCTATCGCTGCCTCGGGCACCTTATGGTCGATCTCCTGTGAGTCTAGATTTTCGAATCTGACGCAAAACTGACAGTTAATTGTAACGTTCAGAGCCTCTTAATGACGATGGAACACACAAATTGCGTCGCGATTCAATACATCGTCCTCCGGCCGACCTGTCTCCAAGGGTTTATTGCTGCCTCGGGCACCTTATGGTCGATCTCCTGTGAGTCTAGACTTTCGAATCAGACGCAAAACTGACAGTTAATTGTAACGTTCAGAGCCTGTTAATGACGATGGAACACAGAAATTGCGTCGCGATTCAATACATCGTCCTCCAGCCGACTTGTCTCCAAGGGCCTAGTGCTGCCTCGGGCACCTTATGGTCGTTCTTCTGTGAGTCTAGATTTTCGAATCCGACGCAAAACTGACAGTTAATTGTAAGGTTCAGAGCCTGTTAATGACGATGGAACACACAAATTGCGTCGCGACTCAATACATCGTCCTCCGGCCGACCTGTCTCCAAGGGTCTATTGCTGCCTCGGGCACCTTATGGTCGCTCTCCTGTGAGTCTAGATTTTCGAATCCGACGCAAAACTGACAGTTAATTGTAACGTTCAGAGCCTGTTAATGACGATGGAACACACAAATTGCGTCGCGATTCAATACATCGTCCTCCAGCCGACTTGTCTCCAAGGGTCTAGTGCTGCCTCGGGCACCTTATGGTCGTTCTTCTGTGAGTCTAGATTTTGGAATCCGAAGCAAAACTGACAGTTAATTGTAAGGTTCAGAGCCTGTTAATGACAATGGAACACACAAATTGAGTCGCGATTCAATACATCGTCCTCCGGCCGACCTGTCTCCAAGGGTCTATTGCTGCCTCGGGCACCTTATGGTCGATCTCCTGTGAGTCTAGATTTTCGAATCCGACGCAAAACTGACAGTTAATTGTAACGTTCAGAGCCTGTTAATGACGATGGAACACACAAATCGCGTCGCGATTCAATACATCGTCCTCCAGCCGACTTCTCTCCAAGGGTCTAGTGCTGCCTCGGGCACCTTATGGTCGTTCTTCTGTGAGTCTAGATTTTGGAATCCGAAGCAAAACTGACAGTTAATTGTAAGGTTCAGAGCCTGTTAATGACAATGGAACACACAAATTGAGTCGCGATTCAATACATCGTCCTCCAGCCGACTTCTCTCCAAGGGTCTAGTGCTGCCTCGGGCACCTTATGGTCGTTCTTCTGTGAGTCTAGATTTTCGAATCCGACGCAAAACTGACAGTTAATTGTAAGGTTCAGAGCCTGTAAATGACAATGGAACACACAAATTGCGTCGCGATTCAATACATCGTCCTCCGGCCGACCTGTCTCCAAGGGTCTATTGCTGCCTCGGGCACCTTATGGTCGCTCTCCTGTGAGTCTAGATTTTCGAATCCGACGCAAAACTGACAGTTAATTGTAACGTTCAGAGCCTGTTAATGACGATGTAACACACAAATCGCGTCGCGATTCAATACATCGTCCTGCAGCCGACTTGTATCCAAGGGTATAGTGCTGCCTCGGGCACCTTATGGTCGTTCTTCTGTGAGTCTAGATTTTGGAATCCGAAGCAAAACTGACAGTTAATTGTAACGTTCAGAGCCTGTTAATGACGATGGAACACACAAATCGCGTCGCGATTGAATACATCGTCCTCCAGCCGACTTCTCTCCAAGGGTCTATTGCTGCCTCGGGCACCTTATGGTCGTTCTTCTGTGAGTCTAGATTTTCGAATCCGACGCAAAACTGACAGTTAATTGTAAGGTTCAGAGCCTGTTAATGACGATGGAACACACAAATTGCGTCGCGACTCAATACATCTTCCTCCGGCCGACCTGTCTCCAAGGGTCTATTGCTGCCTCGGGCACCTTATGGTCGCTCTCCTGTGAGTCTAGATTTTCGAATCCGACGCAAAACTGACAGTTAATTGTAACGTTCAGAGCCTGTTAATGACGATGGAACACACAAATTGCGTCGCGATTCAATACATCGTCCTCCAGCCGACTTGTCTCCAAGGGTCTAGTGCTGCCTCGGGCACCTTATGGTCGTTCTTCTGTGAGTCTAGATTTTGGAATCCGAAGCAAAACTGACAGTTAATTGTAACGTTCAGAGCCTGTTAATGACGATGGAACACACAAATCGCGTCGCGATTGAATACATCGTCCTCCAGCCGACTTCTCTCCAAGGGTCTATTGCTGCCTCGGGCACCTTATGGTCGTTCTTCTGTGAGTCTAGATTTTCGAATCCGACGCAAAACTGACAGTTAATTGTAAGGTTCAGAGCCTGTTAATGACGATGGAACACACAAATCCCGTAGCGATTCAATACATCGTCCTCCGGCCGACCTGTCTCCAAGGGTCTATTGCTGCCTCGGGCACCTTATGGTCGATCTCCTGTGAGTCTAGATTTTCGAATCCGACGCAAAACTGACGGTTAATTGTAACGTTCAGAGCCTGTTAATGACGATGTAACACACAAATTGCGTCGCGATTCAATACATCGTTTCCGGCCGACCTGTCTCCAAGGGTCTATTGCTGCCTCGGGCACCTTATGGTCGATCTCCTGTGAGTCTAGATTTTCGAATCCGACGCAAAACTGACAGTTAATTGTAACGTTCAGAGCCTGTTAATGACGATGGAACACGAAAAATCCCGTAGCGATTCAATACATCGTCCTCCGGCCGACCTGTCTCCAAGGGTCTATTGCTGCCTCGGGCACCTTATGGTCGTTCTCCTGTGAGTCTAGATTTTCGAATCCGACGCAAAACTGACAGTTAATTGTAAGGTTCAGAGCCTGTAAATGACAATGGAACACACAAATTGCGTCGCGATTCAATACATCGTCCTCCGGCCGACCTGTCTCCAAGGGTCTATTGCTGCCTCGGGCACCTTATGGTCGTTCTCCTGTGAGTCTAGATTTTCGAATCCGACGCAAAACTGACAGTTAATTGTAACGTTCAGAGCCTGTTAATGACGATGGAACACACAAATCGCGTCGCGATTCAATACATCGTCCTCCAGCCGACTTCTCTCCAAGGGTCTAGTGCTGCCTCGGGCACCTTATGGTCGTTCTTCTGTGAGTCTAGATTTTTGAATCCGACGCAAAACTGACAGTTAATTGTAAGGTTCAGAGCCTGTAAATGACAATGGAACACACAAATTGCGTCGCGATTCAATACATCGTCCTCCGGCCGACCTGTCTCCAAGGGTCTATTGCTGCCTCGGGCACCTTATGGTCGCTCTCCTGTGAGTCTAGATTTTCGAATCCGACGCAAAACTGACAGTTAATTGTAACGTTCAGAGCCTGTTAATGACGATGTAACACACAAATCGCGTCGCGATTCAATACATCGTCCTCCAGCCGACTTGTCTCCGAGGGTATAGTGCTGCCTCGGGCACCTTATGGTCGTTGTCCTGTGAGTCTAGACTTTCGAATCAGACCCAAAACTGACAGTTAATTGTAACGTTCAGAGCCTGTTAATGACGATGGAACACACAAATTGCGTCGCGATTCAATACATCGTTTCCGGCCGACCTGTCTCCAAGGGTCTAGTGCTGCCTCGGGCACCTTATGGTCGATCTCCTGTGAGTCTAGATTTTCGAATCAGACGCAAAACTGACAGTTAATTGTAACGTTCAGAGCCTGTTAATGACGATGGAACACACAAATTGCGTCGCGATTCAATACATCGTCCTCCAGCCGACTTGTCTCCAAAGGTCTATCGCTGCCTCGGGCACCTTATGGTCGATCTCCTGTGAGTCTAGATTTTCGAATCTGACGCAAAACTGACAGTTAATTGTAACGTTCAGAGCCTCTTAATGACGATGGAACACACAAATTGCGTCGCGATTCAATACATCGTCCTCCGGCCGACCTGTCTCCAAGGGTTTATTGCTGCCTCGGGCACCTTATGGTCGATCTCCTGTGAGTCTAGACTTTCGAATCAGACGCAAAACTGACAGTTAATTGTAACGTTCAGAGCCTGTTAATGACGATGGAACACAGAAATTGCGTCGCGATTCAATACATCGTCCTCCAGCCGACTTGTCTCCAAGGGCCTAGTGCTGCCTCGGGCACCTTATGGTCGTTCTTCTGTGAGTCTAGATTTTCGAATCCGACGCAAAACTGACAGTTAATTGTAAGGTTCAGAGCCTGTTAATGACGATGGAACACACAAATTGCGTCGCGACTCAATACATCGTCCTCCGGCCGACCTGTCTCCAAGGGTCTATTGCTGCCTCGGGCACCTTATGGTCGCTCTCCTGTGAGTCTAGATTTTCGAATCCGACGCAAAACTGACAGTTAATTGTAACGTTCAGAGCCTGTTAATGACGATGGAACACACAAATTGCGTCGCGATTCAATACATCGTCCTCCAGCCGACTTGTCTCCAAGGGTCTAGTGCTGCCTCGGGCACCTTATGGTCGTTCTTCTGTGAGTCTAGATTTTGGAATCCGAAGCAAAACTGACAGTTAATTGTAAGGTTCAGAGCCTGTTAATGACAATGGAACACACAAATTGAGTCGCGATTCAATACATCGTCCTCCGGCCGACCTGTCTCCAAGGGTCTATTGCTGCCTCGGGCACCTTATGGTCGATCTCCTGTGAGTCTAGATTTTCGAATCCGACGCAAAACTGACAGTTAATTGTAACGTTCAGAGCCTGTTAATGACGATGGAACACACAAATCGCGTCGCGATTCAATACATCGTCCTCCAGCCGACTTCTCTCCAAGGGTCTAGTGCTGCCTCGGGCACCTTATGGTCGTTCTTCTGTGAGTCTAGATTTTGGAATCCGAAGCAAAACTGACAGTTAATTGTAAGGTTCAGAGCCTGTTAATGACAATGGAACACACAAATTGAGTCGCGATTCAATACATCGTCCTCCAGCCGACTTCTCTCCAAGGGTCTAGTGCTGCCTCGGGCACCTTATGGTCGTTCTTCTGTGAGTCTAGATTTTCGAATCCGACGCAAAACTGACAGTTAATTGTAAGGTTCAGAGCCTGTAAATGACAATGGAACACACAAATTGCGTCGCGATTCAATACATCGTCCTCCGGCCGACCTGTCTCCAAGGGTCTATTGCTGCCTCGGGCACCTTATGGTCGCTCTCCTGTGAGTCTAGATTTTCGAATCCGACGCAAAACTGACAGTTAATTGTAACGTTCAGAGCCTGTTAATGACGATGTAACACACAAATCGCGTCGCGATTCAATACATCGTCCTGCAGCCGACTTGTATCCAAGGGTATAGTGCTGCCTCGGGCACCTTATGGTCGTTGTCCTGTGAGTCTAGATTTTCGAATCCGACGCAAAACTGACAGTTAATCGTATGGTTCAGAGCCTGTTAATGACAATGGAACACACAAATTGCGTCGCGATTCAATACATCGTCCCCCGGCCGACCTGTCTCCAAGGGTTTATGGCTGCCTCGGGCACCTTATGGTCGTTCTCCTGTGAGTCTAGACATTCGAATCAGACGCAAAACTGACAGTTAATTGTAACGTTCAGAGCCTGTTAATGACGATGGAACACACAAATTGCGTCGAGATTCAATACATCGTCCTCCAGCAGACTTGTCTCCAAGGGTCTAGTGCTGCCTCGGGCACCTTATGGTCGTTCTTGTGTGAGTCTAGATTTTCGAATCCGACGCAAAACTGACAGTTAATTGTAAGGTTCAGAGCCTGTTAATGACGATGGAACACACAAATTGCGTCGCGACTCAATACATCTTCCTCCGGCCGACCTGTCTCCAAGGGTCTATTGCTGCCTCGGGCACCTTATGGTCGCTCTCCTGTGAGTCTAGATTTTCGAATCCGACGCAAAACTGACAGTTAATTGTAACGTTCAGAGCCTGTTAATGACGATGGAACACACAAATTGCGTCGCGATTCAATACATCGTCCTCCAGCCGACTTGTCTCCAAGGGTCTAGTGCTGCCTCGGGCACCTTATGGTCGTTCTTCTGTGAGTCTAGATTTTGGAATCCGAAGCAAAACTGACAGTTAATTGTAAGGTTCAGAGCCTGTTAATGACAATGGAACACACAAATTGAGTCGCGATTCAATACATCGTCCTACGGCCGACCTGTCTCCAAGGGTCTATTGCTGCCTCGGGCACCTTATGGTCGATCTCCTGTGAGTCTAGATTTTCGAATCCGACGCAAAACTGACAGTTAATTGTAACGTTCAGAGCCTGTTAATGACGATGGAACACACAAATCGCGTCGCGATTGAATACATCGTCCTCCAGCCGACTTCTCTCCAAGGGTCTATTGCTGCCTCGGGCACCTTATGGTCGTTCTTCTGTGAGTCTAGATTTTCGAATCCGACGCAAAACTGACAGTTAATTGTAAGGTTCAGAGCCTGTTAATGACGATGGAACACACAAATCCCGTAGCGATTCAATACATCGTCCTCCGGCCGACCTGTCTCCAAGGGTCTATTGCTGCCTCGGGCACCTTATGGTCGATCTCCTGTGAGTCTAGATTTTCGAATCCGACGCAAAACTGACGGTTAATTGTAACGTTCAGAGCCTGTTAATGACGATGTAACACACAAATTGCGTCGCGATTCAATACATCGTTTCCGGCCGACCTGTCTCCAAGGGTCTATTGCTGCCTCGGGCACCTTATGGTCGATCTCCTGTGAGTCTAGATTTTCGAATCCGACGCAAAACTGACAGTTAATTGTAACGTTCAGAGCCTGTTAATGACGATGGAACACGAAAAATCCCGTAGCGATTCAATACATCGTCCTCCGGCCGACCTGTCTCCAAGGGTCTATTGCTGCCTCGGGCACCTTATGGTCGTTGTCCTGTGAGTCTAGATTTTCGAATCCGACGCAAAACTGACAGTTAATTGTAAGGTTCAGAGCCTGTAAATGACAATGGAACACACAAATTGCGTCGCGATTCAATACATCGTCCTCCGGCCGACCTGTCTCCAAGGGTCTATTGCTGCCTCGGGCACCTTATGGTCGTTCTCCTGTGAGTCTAGATTTTCGAATCCGACGCAAAACTGACAGTTAATTGTAACGTTCAGAGCCTGTTAATGACGATGGAACACACAAATCGCGTCGCGATTCAATACATCGTCCTCCAGCCGACTTCTCTCCAAGGGTCTAGTGCTGCCTCGGGCACCTTATGGTCGTTCTTCTGTGAGTCTAGATTTTGGAATCCGAAGCAAAACTGACAGTTAATTGTAAGGTTCAGAGCCTGTTAATGACAATGGAACACACAAATTGAGTCGCGATTCAATACATCGTCCTCCAGCCGACTTCTCTCCAAGGGTCTAGTGCTGCCTCGGGCACCTTATGGTCGTTCTTCTGTGAGTCTAGATTTTCGAATCCGACGCAAAACTGACAGTTAATTGTAAGGTTCAGAGCCTGTAAATGACAATGGAACACACAAATTGCGTCGCGATTCAATACATCGTCCTCCGGCCGACCTGTCTCCAAGGGTCTATTGCTGCCTCGGGCACCTTATGGTCGCTCTCCTGTGAGTCTAGATTTTCGAATCCGACGCAAAACTGACAGTTAATTGTAACGTTCAGAGCCTGTTAATGACGATGTAACACACAAATCGCGTCGCGATTCAATACATCGTCCTGCAGCCGACTTGTATCCAAGGGTATAGTGCTGCCTCGGGCACCTTATGGTCGTTGTCCTGTGAGTCTAGATTTTCGAATCCGACGCAAAACTGACAGTTAATCGTATGGTTCAGAGCCTCTTAATGACAATGGAACACACAAATTGCGTCGCGATTCAATACATCGTCCTCCGGCCGACCTGTCTCCAAAGGTCTATCGCTGCCTCGGGCACCTTATGGTCGATCTCCTGTGAGTCTAGATTTTCGAATCAGACGCAAAACTGACAGTTAATTGTAACGTTCAGAGCCTGTTAATGACGATGGAACACAGAAATTGCGTCGCGATTCAATACATCGTCCTCCAGCCGACTTGTCTCCAAGGGCCTAGTGCTGCCTCGGGCACCTTATGGTCGTTCTTCTGTGAGTCTAGATTTTCGAATCCGACGCAAAACTGACAGTTAATTGTAAGGTTCAGAGCCTGTTAATGACGATGGAACACACAAATTGCGTCGCGACTCAATACATCGTCCTCCGGCCGACCTGTCTCCAAGGGTCTATTGCTGCCTCGGGCACCTTATGGTCGCTCTCCTGTGAGTCTAGATTTTCGAATCCGACGCAAAACTGACAGTTAATTGTAACGTTCAGAGCCTGTTAATGACGATGGAACACACAAATTGCGTCGCGATTCAATACATCGTCCTCCAGCCGACTTGTCTCCAAGGGTCTAGTGCTGCCTCGGGCACCTTATGGTCGTTCTTCTGTGAGTCTAGATTTTGGAATCCGAAGCAAAACTGACAGTTAATTGTAAGGTTCAGAGCCTGTTAATGACAATGGAACACACAAATTGAGTCGCGATTCAATACATCGTCCTCCGGCCGACCTGTCTCCAAGGGTCTATTGCTGCCTCGGGCACCTTATGGTCGATCTCCTGTGAGTCTAGATTTTCGAATCCGACGCAAAACTGACAGTTAATTGTAACGTTCAGAGCCTGTTAATGACGATGGAACACACAAATCGCGTCGCGATTCAATACATCGTCCTCCAGCCGACTTCTCTCCAAGGGTCTAGTGCTGCCTCGGGCACCTTATGGTCGTTCTTCTGTGAGTCTAGATTTTGGAATCCGAAGCAAAACTGACAGTTAATTGTAAGGTTCAGAGCCTGTTAATGACAATGGAACACACAAATTGAGTCGCGATTCAATACATCGTCCTCCAGCCGACTTCTCTCCAAGGGTCTAGTGCTGCCTCGGGCACCTTATGGTCGTTCTTCTGTGAGTCTAGATTTTCGAATCCGACGCAAAACTGACAGTTAATTGTAAGGTTCAGAGCCTGTAAATGACAATGGAACACACAAATTGCGTCGCGATTCAATACATCGTCCTCCGGCCGACCTGTCTCCAAGGGTCTATTGCTGCCTCGGGCACCTTATGGTCGCTCTCCTGTGAGTCTAGATTTTCGAATCCGACGCAAAACTGACAGTTAATTGTATGGTTCAGAGCCTCTTAATGACAATGGAACACACAAATTGCGTCGCGATTCAATACATCGTCCTCCGGCCGACCTGTCTCCAAAGGTCTATCGCTGCCTCGGGCACCTTATGGTCGATCTCCTGTGAGTCTAGATTTTCGAATCTGACGCAAAACTGACAGTTAATTGTAACGTTCAGAGCCTCTTAATGACGATGGAACACACAAATTGCGTCGCGATTCAATACATCGTCCCCCGGCCGACCTGTCTCCAAGGGTTTATGGCTGCCTCGGGCACCTTATGGTCGTTCTCCTGTGAGTCTAGACATTCGAATCAGACGCAAAACTGACAGTTAATTGTAACGTTCAGAGCCTGTTAATGACGATGGAACACACAAATTGCGTCGAGATTCAATACATCGTCCTCCAGCAGACTTGTCTCCAAGGGTCTAGTGCTGCCTCGGGCACCTTATGGTCGTTCTTGTGTGAGTCTAGATTTTCGAATCCGACGCAAAACTGACAGTTAATTGTAAGGTTCAGAGCCTGTTAATGACGATGGAACACACAAATTGCGTCGCGACTCAATACATCTTCCTCCGGCCGACCTGTCTCCAAGGGTCTATTGCTGCCTCGGGCACCTTATGGTCGCTCTCCTGTGAGTCTAGATTTTCGAATCCGACGCAAAACTGACAGTTAATTGTAACGTTCAGAGCCTGTTAATGACGATGGAACACACAAATTGCGTCGCGATTCAATACATCGTCCTCCAGCCGACTTGTCTCCAAGGGTCTAGTGCTGCTTCGGGCACCTTATGGTCGTTCTTCTGTGAGTCTAGATTTTGGAATCCGAAGCAAAACTGACAGTTAATTGTAAGGTTCAGAGCCTGTTAATGACAATGGAACACACAAATTGAGTCGCGATTCAATACATCGTCCTACGGCCGACCTGTCTCCAAGGGTCTATTGCTGCCTCGGGCACCTTATGGTCGATCTCCTGTGAGTCTAGATTTTCGAATCCGACGCAAAACTGACAGTTAATTGTAACGTTCAGAGCCTGTTAATGACGATGGAACACACAAATCGCGTCGCGATTGAATACATCGTCCTCCAGCCGACTTCTCTCCAAGGGTCTATTGCTGCCTCGGGCACCTTATGGTCGTTCTTCTGTGAGTCTAGATTTTCGAATCCGACGCAAAACTGACAGTTAATTGTAAGGTTCAGAGCCTGTTAATGACGATGGAACACACAAATCCCGTAGCGATTCAATACATCGTCCTCCGGCCGACCTGTCTCCAAGGGTCTATTGCTGCCTCGGGCACCTTATGGTCGATCTCCTGTGAGTCTAGATTTTCGAATCCGACGCAAAACTGACGGTTAATTGTAACGTTCAGAGCCTGTTAATGACGATGTAACACACAAATTGCGTCGCGATTCAATACATCGTTTCCGGCCGACCTGTCTCCAAGGGTCTATTGATGCCTCGGGCACCTTATGGTCGATCTCCTGTGAGTCTAGATTTTCGAATCCGACGCAAAACTGACAGTTAATTGTAACGTTCAGAGCCTGTTAATGACGATGGAACACGAAAAATCCCGTAGCGATTCAATACATCGTCCTCCGGCCGACCTGTCTCCAAGGGTCTATTGCTGCCTCGGGCACCTTATGGTCGTTCTCCTGTGAGTCTAGATTTTCGAATCCGACGCAAAACTGACAGTTAATTGTAAGGTTCAGAGCCTGTAAATGACAATGGAACACACAAATTGCGTCGCGATTCAATACATCGTCCTCCGGCCGACCTGTCTCCAAGGGTCTATTGCTGCCTCGGGCACCTTATGGTCGTTCTCCTGTGAGTCTAGATTTTCGAATCCGACGCAAAACTGACAGTTAATTGTAACGTTCAGAGCCTGTTAATGACGATGGAACACACAAATCGCGTCGCGATTCAATACATCGTCCTCCAGCCGACTTCTCTCCAAGGGTCTAGTGCTGCCTCGGGCACCTTATGGTCGTTCTTCTGTGAGTCTAGATTTTTGAATCCGACGCAAAACTGACAGTTAATTGTAAGGTTCAGAGCCTGTAAATGACAATGGAACACACAAATTGCGTCGCGATTCAATACATCGTCCTCCGGCCGACCTGTCTCCAAGGGTCTATTGCTGCCTCGGGCACCTTATGGTCGCTCTCCTGTGAGTCTAGATTTTCGAATCCGACGCAAAACTGACAGTTAATTGTAACGTTCAGAGCCTGTTAATGACGATGTAACACACAAATCGCGTCGCGATTCAATACATCGTCCTCCAGCCGACTTGTCTCCGAGGGTATAGTGCTGCCTCGGGCACCTTATGGTCGTTGTCCTGTGAGTCTAGACTTTCGAATCAGACCCAAAACTGACAGTTAATTGTAACGTTCAGAGCCTGTTAATGACGATGGAACACACAAATTGCGTCGCGATTCAATACATCGTTTCCGGCCGACCTGTCTCCAAGGGTCTAGTGCTGCCTCGGGCACCTTATGGTCGATCTCCTGTGAGTCTAGATTTTCGAATCAGACGCAAAACTGACAGTTAATTGTAACGTTCAGAGCCTGTTAATGACGTTGGAACACACAAATTGCGTCGCGATTCAATACATCGTCCTCCAGCCGACTTGTCTCCAAAGGTCTATCGCTGCCTCGGGCACCTTATGGTCGATCTCCTGTGAGTCTAGATTTTCGAATCTGACGCAAAACTGACAGTTAATTGTAACGTTCAGAGCCTCTTAATGACGATGGAACACACAAATTGCGTCGCGATTCAATACATCGTCCTCCGGCCGACCTGTCTCCAAGGGTTTATTGCTGCCTCGGGCACCTTATGGTCGATCTCCTGTGAGTCTAGACTTTCGAATCAGACGCAAAACTGACAGTTAATTGTAACGTTCAGAGCCTGTTAATGACGATGGAACACAGAAATTGCGTCGCGATTCAATACATCGTCCTCCAGCCGACTTGTCTCCAAGGGCCTAGTGCTGCCTCGGGCACCTTATGGTCGTTCTTCTGTGAGTCTAGATTTTCGAATCCGACGCAAAACTGACAGTTAATTGTAAGGTTCAGAGCCTGTTAATGACGATGGAACACACAAATTGCGTCGCGACTCAATACATCGTCCTCCGGCCGACCTGTCTCCAAGGGTCTATTGCTGCCTCGGGCACCTTATGGTCGCTCTCCTGTGAGTCTAGATTTTCGAATCCGACGCAAAACTGACAGTTAATTGTAACGTTCAGAGCCTGTTAATGACGATGGAACACACAAATTGCGTCGCGATTCAATACATCGTCCTCCAGCCGACTTGTCTCCAAGGGTCTAGTGCTGCCTCGGGCACCTTATGGTCGTTCTTCTGTGAGTCTAGATTTTGGAATCCGAAGCAAAACTGACAGTTAATTGTAAGGTTCAGAGCCTGTTAATGACAATGGAACACACAAATTGAGTCGCGATTCAATACATCGTCCTCCGGCCGACCTGTCTCCAAGGGTCTATTGCTGCCTCGGGCACCTTATGGTCGATCTCCTGTGAGTCTAGATTTTCGAATCCGACGCAAAACTGACAGTTAATTGTAACGTTCAGAGCCTGTTAATGACGATGGAACACACAAATCGCGTCGCGATTCAATACATCGTCCTCCAGCCGACTTCTCTCCAAGGGTCTAGTGCTGCCTCGGGCACCTTATGGTCGTTCTTCTGTGAGTCTAGATTTTGGAATCAGAAGCAAAACTGACAGTTAATTGTAAGGTTCAGAGCCTGTTAATGACAATGGAACACACAAATTGAGTCGCGATTCAATACATCGTCCTCCAGCCGACTTCTCTCCAAGGGTCTAGTGCTGCCTCGGGCACCTTATGGTCGTTCTTCTGTGAGTCTAGATTTTCGAATCCGACGCAAAACTGACAGTTAATTGTAAGGTTCAGAGCCTGTAAATGACAATGGAACACACAAATTGCGTCGCGATTCAATACATCGTCCTCCGGCCGACCTGTCTCCAAGGGTCTATTGCTGCCTCGGGCACCTTATGGTCGCTCTCCTGTGAGTCTAGATTTTCGAATCCGACGCAAAACTGACAGTTAATTGTAACGTTCAGAGCCTGTTAATGACGATGTAACACACAAATCGCGTCGCGATTCAATACATCGTCCTGCAGCCGACTTGTATCCAAGGGTATAGTGCTGCATCGGGCACCTTATGGTCGTTGTCCTGTGAGTCTAGATTTTCGAATCCGACGCAAAACTGACAGTTAATCGTATGGTTCAGAGCCTCTTAATGACAATGGAACACACAAATTGCGTCGCGATTCAATACATCGTCCTCCGGCCGACCTGTCTCCAAAGGTCTATCGCTGCCTCGGGCACCTTATGGTCGATCTCCTGTGAGTCTAGATTTTCGAATCTGACGCAAAACTGACAGTTAATTGTAACGTTCAGAGCCTCTTAATGACGATGGAACACACAAATTGCGTCGCGATTCAATACATCGTCCCCCGGCCGACCTGTCTCCAAGGGTTTATGGCTGCCTCGGGCACCTTATGGTCGTTCTCCTGTGAGTCTAGACATTCGAATCAGACGCAAAACTGACAGTTAATTGTAACGTTCAGAGCCTGTTAATGACGATGGAACACACAAATTGCGTCGAGATTCAATACATCGTCCTCCAGCAGACTTGTCTCCAAGGGTCTAGTGCTGCCTCGGGCACCTTATGGTCGTTCTTGTGTGAGTCTAGATTTTCGAATCCGACGCAAAACTGACAGTTAATTGTAAGGTTCAGAGCCTGTTAATGACGATGGAACACACAAATTGCGTCGCGACTCAATACATCTTCCTCCGGCCGACCTGTCTCCAAGGGTCTATTGCTGCCTCGGGCACCTTATGGTCGCTCTCCTGTGAGTCTAGATTTTCGAATCCGACGCAAAACTGACAGTTAATTGTAACGTTCAGAGCCTGTTAATGACGATGGAACACACAAATCCCGTCGCGATTCAATACATCGTCCTCCAGCCGACTTGTCTCCAAGGGTCTAGTGCTGCCTCGGGCACCTTATGGTCGTTCTTCTGTGAGTCTAGATTTTGGAATCCGAAGCAAAACTGACAGTTAATTGTAAGGTTCAGAGCCTGTTAATGACAATGGAACACACAAATTGAGTCGCGATTCAATACATCGTCCTCCGGCCGACCTGTCTCCAAGGGTCTATTGCTGCCTCGGGCACCTTATGGTCGATCTCCTGTGAGTCTAGATTTTCGAATCCGACGCAAAACTGACAGTTAATTGTAACGTTCAGAGCCTGTTAATGACGATGGAACACACAAATCGCGTCGCGATTCAATACATCGTCCTCCAGCCGACTTCTCTCCAAGGGTCTATTGCTGCCTCGGGCACCTTATGGTCGTTCTTCTGTGAGTCTAGATTTTCGAATCCGACGCAAAACTGACAGTTAATTGTAAGGTTCAGAGCCTGTTAATGACGATGGAACACACAAATCCCGTAGCGATTCAATACATCGTCCTCCGGCCGACCTGTCTCCAAGGGTCTATTGCTGCCTCGGGTACCTTATGGTCGATCTCCTGTGAGTCTAGATTTTCGAATCCGACGCAAAACTGACAGTTAATTGTAACGTTCAGAGCCTGTTAATGACGATGGAACACGAAAAATCCCGTAGCGATTCAATACATCGTCCTCCGGCCGACCTGTCTCCAAGGGTCTATTGCTGCCTCGGGCACCTTATGGTCGTTCTCCTGTGAGTCTAGATTTTCGAATCCGACGCAAAACTGACAGTTAATTGTAAGGTTCAGAGCCTGTAAATGACAATGGAACACACAAATTGCGTCGCGATTCAATACATCGTCCTCCGGCCGACCTGTCTCCAAGGGTCTATTGCTGCCTCGGACACCTTATGGTCGCCCTCCTGTGAGTCTAGATTTTCGAATCCGACGCAAAACTGACAGTTAATTGTAACGTTCAGAGCCTGTTAATGACGATGTAACACACAAATCGCGTCGCGATTCAATACATCGTCCTCCAGCCGACTTGTCTCCAAGGGTATAGTGCTGCCTAGGGCACCTTATGGTCGTTGTCCTGTGAGTCTAGATTTTCGAATCCGACGCAAAACTGACAGTTAATCGTATGGTTCAGAGCCTCTTAATGACAATGGAACACACAAATTGCGTCGCGATTCAATACATCGTCCTCCGGCCGACCTGTCTCCAAGGGTCTATTGCTGCCTCGGGCACCTTATGGTCGATCTCCTGTGAGTCTAGATTTTCGAATCCGACGCAAAACTGACAGTTAATTGTAACCTTCAGAGCCTCTTAATGACGATGGAACACACAAATTGCGTCGCGATTCAATACATCGTCCTCCGGCCGACCTGTCTCCAAGGGTCTATTGCTGCCTCGGGCACCTTATGGTCGTTCTCCTGTGAGTCTAGACTTTCGAATCAGACGCAAAACTGACAGTTAATTGTAACGTTCAGAGCCTGTTAATGACGATGGAACACACAAATTGCGTCGCGATTCAATACATCGTCCTCCAGCCGACTTGTCTCCAAGGGTCTAGTGCTGCCTCGGGCACCTTATGGTCGTTCTTCTGTGAGTCTAGATATTCGAATCCGACGCAAAACTGACAGTTAATTGTAAGGTTCAGAGCCTGTTAATGACGATGGAACACACAAATTGCGTCGCGACTCAATACATCGTCCTCCGGCCGACCTGTCTCCAAGGGTCTATTGCTGCCTCGGGCACCTTATGGTCGATCTCCTGTGAGTCTAGATTTTCGAATCCGACGCAAAACTGACAGTTAATTGTAACGTTCAGAGCCTGTTAATGACGATGGAACACACAAATCGCGTCGCGATTCAATACATCGTCCTCCAGCCGACTTGTCTCCAAGGGTCTAGTGCTGCCTCGGGCACCTTATGGTCGTTCTTCTGTGAGTCTAGATATTCGAATCCGACGCAAAACTGACAGTTAATTGTAAGGTTCAGAGCCTGTAAATGACAATGGAACACACAAATTGCGTCGCGATTCAATACATCGTCCTCCGGCCGACCTGTCTCCAAGCGTCTATTGCTGCCTCGGGCACCTTATGGTCGCTCTCCTGTGAGTCTAGATTTTCGAATCCGACGCAAAACTGACAGTTAATTGTAACGTTCAGAGCCTGTTAATGACGATGTAACACACAAATCGCGTCGCGATTCAATACATCGTCCTCCAGCCGACTTGTCTCCAAGGGTATAGTGCTGCCTCGGGCACCTTATGGTCGTTGTCCTGTGAGTCTAGATTTTCGAATCCGACGCAAAACTGACAGTTAATCGTATGGTTCAGAGCCTCTTAATGACAATGGAACACACAAATTGCGTCGCGATTCAATACATCGTCCTCCGGCCGACCTGTCTCCAAAGGTCTATCGCTGCCTCGGGCACCTTATGGTCGATCTCCTGTGAGTCTAGATTTTCGAATCCGACGCAAAACTGACAGTTAATTGTAACGTTCAGAGCCTCTTAATGACGATGGAACACACAAATTGCGTCGCGATTCAATACATCGTCCTCCGGCCGACCTGTCTCCAAGGGTCTATTGCTGCCTCGGGCACCTTATGGTCGTTCTCCTGTGAGTCTAGACTTTCGAATCAGACGCAAATCTGACAGTTAATTGTAACGTTCAGAGCCTGTTAATGACGATGGAACACACAAATTGCGTCGCGATTGAATACATCGTCCTCCAGCCGACTTGTCTCCAAGGGTCTAGTGCTGCCTCGGGCACCTTATGGTCGTTCTTGTGTGAGTCTAGATTTTCGAATCCGACGCAAAACTGACAGTTAATTGTAAGGTTCAGAGCCTGTTAATGACGATGGAACACACAAATTGCGTCGCGACTCAATACATCGTCCTCCGGCCGACATGTCTCCAAGGGTCTATTGCTGCCTCGGGCACCTTATGGTCGCTCTCCTGTGAGTCTAGATTTTCGAATCCGACGCAAAACTGACAGTTAATTGTAACGTTCAGAGCCTGTTAATGACGATGGAACACACAAATTGCGTCGCGATTCAATACATCGTCCTCCAGCCGACTTGTCTCCAAGGGTCTAGTGCTGCCTCGGGCACCTTATGGTCGTTCTTCTGTGAGTCTAGATTTTGGAATCCGAAGCAAAACTGACAGTTAATTGTAAGGTTCAGAGTCTGTTAATGACAATGGAACACACAAATTGAGTCGCGATTCAATACATCGTCCTCCGGCCGACCTGTCTCCAAGGGTCTATTGCTGCCTCGGGCACCTTATGGTCGATCTCCTGTGAGTCTAGATTTTCGAATCCGACGCAAAACTGACAGTTAATTGTAACGTTCAGAGCCTGTTAATGACGATGGAACACACAAATCGCGTCGCGATTGAATACATCGTCCTCCAGCCGACTTCTCTCCAAGGGTCTATTGCTGCCTCGGGCAACTTATGGTCGTTCTTCTGTGAGTCTAGATTTTCGAATCCGACGCAAAACTGACAGTTAATTGTAAGGTTCAGAGCCTGTTAATGACGATGGAACACACAAATCCCGTAGCGATTCAATACATCGTCCTCCGGCCGACCTGTCTCCAAGGGTCTATTGCTGCCTCGGGCACCTTATGGTCGATCTCCTGTGAGTCTAGATTTTCGAATCCGACGCAAAACTGACAGTTAATTGTAACGTTCAGAGCCTGTTAATGACGATGTAACACACAAATTGCGTCGCGATTCAATACATCGTTTCCGGCCGACCTGTCTCCAAGGGTCTATTGCTGCCTCGGGCACCTTATGGTCGATCTCCTGTGAGTCTAGATTTTCGAATCCGAAGCAAAACTGACAGTTAATTGTAACGTTCAGAGCCTGTTAATGACGATGGAACACGAAAAATCCCGTAGCGATTCAATACATCGTCCTCCGGCCGACCTGTCTCCAAGGGTCTATTGCTGCCTCGGGCACCTTATGGTCGTTCTCCTGTGAGTCTAGATTTTCGAATCCGACGCAAAACTGACAGTTAATTGTAAGGTTCAGAGCCTCTTAATGACAATGGAAAACTCAAATTGAGTCGCGATTCAATACATCGTCCTCCGGCCGACCTGTCCCCAAGGGTCTATTGCTGCCTCGGGCACCTTATGGTCGATCTCCTGTGAGTCTAGATTTTCGAATCCGACGCAAAACTGACAGTTAATTGTAACGTTCAGAGCCTGTTAATGACGATGGAACACACAAATCGCGTCGCGATTCAATACATCGTCCTCCAGCCGACTTCTCTCCAAGGGTCTAGTGCTGCCTCGGGCACCTTATGGTCGTTCTTCTGTGAGTCTAGATTTTCGAATCCGACGCAAAACTGACAGTTAATTGTAAGGTTCAGAGCCTGTTAATGACGATGGAACACACAAATTGCGTCGCGATTCAATACATCGTCCTCCGGCCGACCTGTCTCCAAGTGTCTATTGCTGCCTCGGACACCTTATGGTCGCCCTCCTGTGAGTCTAGATTTTCGAATCCGACGCAAAACTGACAGTTAATTGTAACGTTCAGAGCCTGTTAATGACGATGTAACACACAAATCGCGTCGCGATTCAATACATCGTCCTCCAGCCGACTTGTCTCCAAGGGTATAGTGCTGCCTCGGGCACCTTATGGTCGTTGTCCTGTGAGTCTAGATTTTCGAATCCGACGCAAAACTGACAGTTAATCGTATGGTTCAGAGCCTCTTAATGACAATGGAACACACAAATTGCGTCGCGATTCAATACATCGTCCTCCGGCCGACCTGTCTCCAAGGGTCTATTGCTGCCTCGGGCACCTTATGGTCGATCTCCTGTGAGTCTAGATTTTCGAATCCGACGCAAAACTGACAGTTAATTGTAACCTTCAGAGCCTCTTAATGACGATGGAACACACAAATTGCGTCGCGATTCAATACATCGTCCTCCGGCCGACCTGTCTCCAAGGGTCTATTGCTGCCTCGGGCACCTTATGTTCGTTCTCCTGTGAGTCTAGACTTTCGAATCAGACGCAAAACTGACAGTTAATTGCAACGTTCAGAGCCTGTTAATGACGATGGAACACACAAATTGCGTCGCGATTCAATACATCGTCCTCCAGCCGACTTGTCTCCAAGGGTCTAGTGCTGCCTCGGGCACCTTATGGTCGTTCTCCTGTGAGTCTAGATTTTCGAATCCGACGCAAAACTGACAGTTAATTGTAAGGTTCAGAGCCTGTTAATGACGATGGAACACACAAATTGCGTCGCGACTCAATACATCGTCCTCCGGCCGACCTGTCTCCAAGGGTCTATTGCTGCCTCGGGCACCTTATGGTCGATCTCCTGTGAGTCTAGATTTTCGAATCCGACGCAAAACTGACAGTTAATTGTAACGTTCAGAGCCTGTTAATGACGATGGAACACACAAATCGCGTCGCGATTCAATACATCGTCCTCCAGCCGACTTCTCTCCAAGGGTCTAGTGCTGCCTCGGGCACCTTATGGTCGTTCTTCTGTGAGTCTAGATTTTCGAATCCGACGCAAAACTGACAGTTAATTGTAAGGTTCAGAGCCTGTAAATGACAATGGAACACACAAATTGCGTCGCGACTCAATACATCGTCCTCCGGCCGACCTGTCTCCAAGGGTCTATTGCTGCCTCGGGCACCTTATGGTCGCTCTCCTGTGAGTCTAGATTTTCGAATCCGACGCAAAACTGACAGTTAATTGTAACGTTCAGAGCCTGTTAATGACGATGTAACACACAAATCGCGTCGCGATTCAATACATCGTCCTGCAGCCGACTTGTCTCCAAGGGTATAGTGCTGCCTCGGGCACCTTATGGTCGTTGTCCTGTGAGTCTAGATTTTCGAATCCGACGCAAAACTGACAGTTAATCGTATGGTTCAGAGCCTCTTAATGACAATGGAACACACAAATTGCGTCGCGATTCAATACATCGTCCTCCGGCCGACCCGTCTCCAAAGGTCTATCGCTGCCTCGGGCACCTTATGGTCGATCTCCTGTGAGTCTAGATTTTCGAATCTGACGCAAAACTGACAGTTAATTGTAACGTTCAGAGCCTCTTAATGACGATGGAACACACAAATTGCGTCGCGATTCAATACATCGTCCCCCGGCCGACCTGTCTCCAAGGGTTTATTGCTGCCTCGGGCACCTTATGGTCGTTCTCCTGTGAGTCTAGACTTTCGAATCAGACGCAAAACTGACAGTTAATTGTAACGTTCAGAGCCTGTTAATGACGATGGAACACACAAATTGCGTCGAGATTCAATACATCGTCCTCCAGCCGACTTGTCTCCAAGGGTCTAGTGCTGCCTCGGGCACCTTATGGTCGTTCTTCTGTGAGTCTAGATTTTCGAATCCGACGCAAAACTGACAGTTAATTGTAAGGTTCAGAGCCTGTTAATGACGATGGAACACACAAATCGCGTCGCGATTGAATACATCGTCCTCCAGCCGACTTCTCTCCAAGGGTCTATTGCTGCCTCGGGCACCTTATGGTCGTTCTTCTGTGAGTCTAGATTTTCGAATCCGACGCAAAACTGACAGTTAATTGTAAGGTTCAGAGCCTGTTAATGACGATGGAACACACAAATCCCGTAGCGATTCAATACATCGTCCTCCGGCCGACCTGTCTCCAAGGGTCTATTGCTGCCTCGGGCACCTTATGGTCGATCTCCTGTGAGTCTAGATTTTCGAATCCGACGCAAAACTGACAGTTAATTGTAACGTTCAGAGCCTGTTAATGACGATGTAACACACAAATTGCGTCGCGATTCAATACATCGTTTCCGGCCGACCTGTCTCCAAGGGTCTATTGCTGCCTCGGGCACCTTATGGTCGATCTCCTGTGAGTCTAGATTTTCGAATCCGACGCAAAACTGACAGTTAATTGTAACGTTCAGAGCCTGTTAATGACGATGGAACACGAAAAATCCCGTAGCGATTCAATACATCGTCCTCCGGCCGACCTGTCTCCAAGGGTCTATTGCTGCCTCGGGCACCTTATGGTCGTTCTCCTGTGAGTCTAGATTTTCGAATCCGACGCAAAACTGACAGTTAATTGTAAGGTTCAGAGCCTCTTAATGACAATGGAAAACTCAAATTGCGAAGCGATTCAATACAACGTCCTCCAGCCGACTTGTCTCCGAGGTACTATTGCTGCCCCGAGCACCTTTTGGTCGTTCTCCTAGGAGTGTAGTTTTTCGAATCCGGCGCAAAACCGACAGTTAATTGTAACGTTTGGAGCCTCTTAATGACGATGGAACACACAAATTGCGTTGCGATTCAATACATCGTCCTCCAGCCGACTTGTCTCCAAGGCTCTAGTGCTGCCTCGGGCACCTTATGGTCGTTCTTCTGTGAGTCTAGATTTTCGAATCCGACGCAAAACTGACAGTTAATTGTAAGGTTCAGAGCCTGTTAATGACGATGGAACACACAAATTGCGTCGCGATTCAATACATCGTCCTCCGGCCGACCTGTCTCCAAGGGTCTATTGCTGCTTCGGACACCTTATGGTCGCCCTCCTGTGAGTCTAGATTTTCGAATCCGACGCAAAACTGACAGTTAATTGTAACGTTCAGAGCCTGTTAATGACGATGTAACACACAAATCGCGTCGCGATTCAATACATCGTCCTCCAGCCGACTTGTCTCCAAGGGTATAGTGCTGCCTCGGGCACCTTATGGTCGTTGTCCTGTGAGTCTAGATTTTCGAATCCGACGCAAAACTGACAGTTAATCGTATGGTTCAGAGCCTCTTAATGACAATGGAACACACAAATTGCGTCGCGATTCAATACATCGTCCTCCGGCCGACCTGTCTCCAAGGGTCTATTGCTGCCTCGGGCACCTTATGGTCGATCTCCTGTGAGTCTAGATTTTCGAATCCGACGCAAAACTGACAGTTAATTGTAACGTTCAGAGCCTCTTAATGACGATGGAACACACAAATTGCGTCACGATTCAATACATCGTCCTCCGGCCGACCTGTCTCCAAGGGTCTATTGCTGCCTCGGGCACCTTATGGTCGTTCTCCTGTGAGTCTAGACTTTCGAATCAGACGCAAAACTGACAGTTAATTGTAACGTTCAGAGCCTGTTAATGACGATGGAACACACAAATTGCGTCGCGATTCAATACATCGTCCTCCAGCCGACTTGTCTCCAAGGGTCTAGTGCTGCCTCGGGCACCTTATGGTCGTTCTCCTGTGAGTCTAGATTTTCGAATCCGACGCAAAACTGACAGTTAATTGTAAGGTTCAGAGCCTGTTAATGACGATGGAACACACAAATTGCGTCGCGACTCAATACATCGTCCTCCGGCCGACCTGTCTCCAAGGGTCTATTGCTGCCTCGGGCACCTTATGGTCGATCTCCTGTGAGTCTAGATTTTCGAATCCGACGCAAAACTGACAGTTAATTGTAACGTTCAGAGCCTGTTAATGACGATGGAACACACAAATCGCGTCGCGATTCAATACATCGTCCTCCAGCCGACTTCTCTCCAAGGGTCTAGTGCTGCCTCTGGCACCTTATGGTCGTTCTTCTGTGAGTCTAGATTTTCGAATCCGACGCAAAACTGACAGTTAATTGTAAGGTTCAGAGCCTGTAAATGACAATGGAACACACAAATTGCGTCGCGATTCAATACATCGTCCTCCGGTCGACCTGTCTCCAAGCGTCTATTGCTGCCTCGGGCACCTTATGGTCGCTCTCCTGTGAGTCTAGATTTTCGAATCCGACGCAAAACTGACAGTTAATTGTAACGTTCAGAGCCTGTTAATGACGATGTAACACACAAATCGCGTCGCGATTCAATACATCGTCCTCCAGCCGACTTGTCTCCAAGGGTATAGTGCTGCCTCGGGCACCTTATGGTCGTTGTCCTGTGAGTCTAGATTTTCGAATCCGACGCAAAACTGACAGTTAATCGTATGGTTCAGAGCCTCTTAATGACAATGGAACACACAAATTGCGTCGCGATTCAATACATCGTCCTCCGGCCGACCTGTCTCCAAAGGTCTATCGCTGCCTCGGGCACCTTATGGTCGATCTCCTGTGAGTCTAGATTTTCGAATCCGACGCAAAACTGACAGTTAATTGTAACGTTCAGAGCCTGTTAATGACGATGTAACACACAAATCGCGTCGCGATTCAATACATCGTCCTCCAGCCGACATGTCTCCAAGGGTCTAGTGCTGCCTCGGGCACCTTATGGTCGATCTCCTGTGAGTCTAGATTTTCGAATCCGACGCAAAACTGACAGTTAATCGTATGGTTCAGAGCCTCTTAATGACAATGGAACACACAAATTGCGTCGCGATTCAATACATCGTCCTCCGGCCGACCTGTCTCCAAGGGTCTATTGCTGCCTCGGGCACCTTATGGTCGATCTCCTGTGAGTCTAGATTTTCGAATCCGACGCAAAACTGACAGTTAATTGTAACGTTCAGAGCCTCTTAATGACGATGGAACACACAAATTGCGTCGCGATTCAATACATCGTCCTCCGGCCGACCTGTCTCCAAGGGTCTATTGCTGCCTCGGGCACCTTATGGTCGTTCTTCTGTGAGTCTAGATTTTCGAATCCGACGCAAAACTGACAGTTAATTGTAACGTTCAGAGCCTCTTAATGACGATGGAACACACAAATTGCGTCGCGATTCAATACATCGTCCTCCGGCCGACCTGTCTCCAAGGGTCTATTGCTGCCTCGGGCACCTTATGGTCGTTCTCCTGTGAGTCTAGACTTTCGAATCAGACGCAAAACTGACAGTTAATTGTAACGTTCAGAGCCTGTTAATGACGATGGAACACACAAATTGCGTCGCGATTCAATACATCGTCCTCCAGCCCACTTGTCTCCAAGGGTCTAGTGCTGCCTCGGGCACCTTATGGTCGTTCTTCTGTGAGTCTAGATTTTGGAATCCGAAGCAAAACTGACAGTTAATTGTAAGGTTCAGAGCCTCTTAATGACAATGGAACACACAAATTGAGTCGCGATTCAATACATCGTCCTCCGGCCGACCTGTCTCCAAGGGTCTATTGCTGCCTCGGGCACCTTATGGTCGATCTCCTGTGAGTCTAGATTTTCGAATCCGACGCAAAACTGACAGTTAATTGTAACGTTCAGAGCCTGTTAATGACGATGTAACACACAAATCGCGTCGCGATTCAATACATCGTCCTCCAGCCGACATGTCTCCAAGGGTCTAGTGCTGCCTCGGGCACCTTATGGTCGTTCTCCTGTGAGTCTAGATTTTCGAATCCGACGCAAAACTGACAGTTAATCGTATGGTTCAGAGCCTCTTAATGACAATGGAACACACAAATTGCGTCGCGATTCAATACATCGTCCTCCGGCCGACCTGTCTCCAAGGGTCTATTGCTGCCTCGGGCACCTTATGGTCGATCTCCTGTGAGTCTAGATTTTCGAATCCGACGCAAAACTGACAGTTAATTGTAACGTTCAGAGCCTCTTAATGACGATGGAACACACAAATTGCGTCGCGATTCAATACATCGTCCTCCGGCCGACCTGTCTCCAAGGGTCTATTGCTGCCTCGGGCACCTTATGGTCGATCTCCTGTGAGTCTAGATTTTCGAATCCGACGCAAAACTGACAGTTAATTGTAACGTTCAGAGCCTGTTAATGACGATGGAACACACAAATCGCGTCGCGATTCAATACATCGTCCTCCAGCCGACTTCTCTCCAAGGGTCTAGTGCTGCCTCGGGCACCTTATGGTCGTTCTTCTGTGAGTCTAGATTTTCGAATCCGACGCAAAACTGACAGTTAATTGTAAGGTTCAGAGCCTGTTAATGACGATGGAACACACAAATTGCGTCGCGATTCAATACATCGTCCTCCGGCTGACCTGTCTCCAAGGGTCTATTGCTGCCTCGGGCACCTTATGGTCGCTCTCCTGTGAGTCTAGATTTTCGAATCCGACGCAAAACTGACAGTTAATTGTAACGTTCAGAGCCTGTTAATGACGATGGAACACACAAATTGCGTCGCGATTCAATACATCGTCCTCCAGCCGACTTGTCTCCAAGGGTCTATTGCTGCCTCGGGCACCTTGTGGTCGATCTCCTGTGAGTCTAGATTTTCGAATCCGACGCAAAACTGACAGTTAATTGTAACGTTCAGTGCCTGTTAATGACGATGGAACACACAAATTGCGTCGCGATTCAATACATCGTCCTCCGGCCGACCTGTCTCCAAGGGTCTATTGCTGCCTCGGGCACCTTATGGTCGATCTCCTGTGAGTCTAGATTTTCGAATCCGACGCAAAACTGACAGTTAATTGTAACGTTCAGAGCCTGTTAATGACGATGGAACACACAAATCCCGTCGCGATTCAATACATCGTCCTCCTGCCGACCTGTCTCCAAGGGTCTATTCCTGCCTCGGGCACCTTATGGTCGATCTCCTGTGAGTCTAGATTTTCGAATCCGACGCAAAAATGACAGTTAATTGTAACGTTCAGAGCCTGTTAATGACGATGGAACACACAAATCCCGTCGCGATTCAATACTTCGTCCTCCGGCCGACCTGTCTCCAAGGGTCTGTTGCTGCTTCGGGCACCTTATGGTCGATCTCCTGTGAGTCTAGATTTTCGAATCCGACGCAAAACTGACAGTTAATTGTAAGGTTCAGAGCCTGTTAATGACGATGTAACGCACAAATTGCGTCGCGATTCAATACATCGTCCTCCGGCCGACCTGTCTCCAAGGGTCTATTGCTGTCTCGGGCACCTTATGGTCGATCTCCTGTGAGTCTAGATTTTCGAATCCGACGCAAAACTGACAGTTAATTGTAACGCTCAGAGCCTGTTAATGACGATGGAACACACAAATCACGTTGCGATTCAATACATGATCCTCCAGCCGACTTGTCTCCAAGGGTCTAGTGCTGCCTCGGGCACCTTATGGTCGATCTCCTGTGAGTCTAGATTTTCGAATCCGACGCAAAACTGAAAGTTTATTGTAAGGTTCAGAGCCTGTTAATGACGATGGAAGACACAAATGGCGTCGCGATTCAATATATCGTCCTCCGGCCGACCTGTCTCCAAGGGTCTATTGCAGCCTCGGGCACCTTATGGTCGATCTCCTGTGAGTCTAGATTTTGGAATCCGACGCAAAACTGACAGTTAATTGTAACGTTCAGAGCCTGTTAATGACGATGGAACACACAAATTGCGTCGCGATTCAATACATCGTCCTCCAGCCGACTTGTCTCCAAGGGTCTATTGCTGCCTCGGGCACCTTGTGGTCGATCTCCTGTGAGTCTAGATTTTCGAATCCGACGCAAAACTGACAGTTAATTGTAACGTTCAGTGCCTGTTAATGACGATGGAACACACAAATTGCGTCGCGATTCAATACATCGTCCTCCGGCCGACCTGTCTCCAAGGGTCTATTGCTGCCTCGGGCACATTATGGTCGATCTCCTGTGAGTCTAGACTTTCGAATCAGACGCAAAACTGACAGTTAATTGTAACGTTCAGAGCCTGTTAATGACGATGGAACACACAAATTGCGTCGCGATTCAATACATCGTCCTCCAGCCCACTTGTCTCCAAGGGTCTAGTGCTGCCTCGGGCACCTTATGGTCGTTCTTCTGTGAGTCTAGATTTTGGAATCCGAAGCAAAACTGACAGTTAATTGTAAGGTTCAGAGCCTCTTAATGACAATGGAACACACAAATTGAGTCGCGATTCAATACATCGTCCTCCGGCCGACCTGTCTCCAAGGGTCTATTGCTGCCTCGGGCACCTTATGGTCGATCTCCTGTGAGTCTAGATTTTCGAATCCGACGCAAAACTGACAGTTAATTGTAACGTTCAGAGCCTGTTAATGACGATGGAACACACAAATCGCGTCGCGATTCAATACATCGTCCTCCAGCCGACTTCTCTCCAAGGGTCTAGTGCTGCCTCGGGCACCTTATGGTCGTTCTTCTGTGAGTCTAGATTTTCGAATCCGACGCAAAACTGACAGTTAATTGTAAGGTTCAGAGCCTGTTAATGACGATGGAACACACAATTTGCGTCGCGATTCAATACATCGTCCTCCGGCTGACCTGTCTCCAAGGGTCTATTGCTGCCTCGGGCACCTTATGGTCGCTCTCCTGTGAGTCTAGATTTTCGAATCCGACGCAAAACTGACAGTTAATTGTAACGTTCAGAGCCTGTTAATGACGATGGAACACACAAATTGCGTCGCGATTCAATACATCGTCCTCCAGCCGACTTGTCTCCAAGGGTCTATTGCTGCCTCGGGCACCTTGTGGTCGATCTCCTGTGAGTCTAGATTTTCGAATCCGACGCAAAACTGACAGTTAATTGTAACGTTCAGTGCCTGTTAATGACGATGGAACACACAAATTGCGTCGCGATTCAATACATCGTCCTCCGGCCGACCTGTCTCCAAGGGTCTATTGCTGCCTCGGGCACCTTATGGTCGATCTCCTGTGAGTCTAGATTTTCGAATCCGACGCAAAACTGACAGTTAATTGTAACGTTCAGAGCCTGTTAATGACGATGGAACACACAAATCCCGTCGCGATTCAATACATCGTCCTCCGGCCGACCTGTCTCCAAGGGTCTATTGCTGCCTCGGGCACCTTATGGTCGATCTCCTGTGAGTCTAGATTTTCGAATCCGACGCAAAAATGACAGTTAATTGTAACGTTCAGAGCCTGTTAATGACGATGGAACACACAAATCCCGTCGCGATTCAATACTTCGTCCTCCGGCCGACCTGTCTCCAAGGGTCTGTTGCTGCTTCGGGCACCTTATGGTCGATCTCCTGTGAGTCTAGATTTTCGAATCCGACGCAAAACTGACAGTTAATTGTAAGGTTCAGAGCCTGTTAATGACGATGTAACACACAAATTGCGTCGCGATTCAATACATCGTCCTCCGGCCGACCTGTCTCCAAGGGTCTATTGCTGTCTCGGGCACCTTATGGTCGATCTCCTGTGAGTCTAGATTTTCGAATCCGACGCAAAACTGACAGTTAATTGTAACGCTCAGAGCCTGTTAATGACGATGGAACACACAAATCACGTTGCGATTCAATACATGATCCTCCAGCCGACTTGTCTCCAAGGGTCTAGTGCTGCCTCGGGCACCTTATGGTCGTTCTCCTGTGAGTCTAGATTTTCGAATCCGACGCAAAACTGAAAGTTTATTGTAAGGTTCAGAGCCTGTTAATGACGATGGAAGACACAAATGGCGTCGCGATTCAATATATCGTCCTCCGGCCGACCTGTCTCCAAGGGTCTATTGCAGCCTCGGGCACCTTATGGTCGATCTCCTGTGAGTCTAGATTTTGGAATCCGACGCAAAACTGACAGTTAATTGTAACGTTCAGGGCCTGTTAATGACGATGGAACACACAAATTGCGTCGCGATTCAATACATCGTCCTCCGGCCGACATGTCTCCAAGGGTCTATTGCTGCCTCGGGCACCTTAAGGTCGATCTCCTGTGAGTCTAGATTATCGAATCCGACGCAAAACTGACAGTTAATTGTAACGTTCAGAGCCTGTTAATGACGATGGAACACACAAATTGCGTCGCGATTCAATACATCGTCCTCCAGCCGACTTGTCTCCAAGGGTCTATTGCTGCCTCGGGCACCTTATGGTCGATCTCCTGTGAGTCTAGATTTTCGAATCCGACGCAAAACTGACAGTTAATTGTAACGTTCAGTGCCTGTTAATGACGATGGAACACACAAATTGCGTCGCGATTCAATACATCGTCCTCCGGCCGACCTGTCTCCAAGGGTCTATTGCTGCCTCGGGCACCTTATGGTCGATCTCCTGTGAGTCTAGATTTTCGAATCCGACGCAAAACTGACAGTTAATTGTAACGTTCAGAGCCTGTTAATGACGATGGAACACACAAATCCCGTCGCGATTCAATTCATCGTCCTCCGGCCGACCTGTCTCCAAGGGTCTATTGCTGCCTCGGGCACCTTATGGTCGATCTCCTGTGAGTCTAGATTTTCGAATCCGACGCAAAAATGACAGTTAATTGTAACGTTCAGAGCCTGTTAATGACGATGGAACACACAAATCCCGTCGCGATTCAATACATCGTCCTCCGGCCGACCTGTCTCCAAGGGTCTGTTGCTGCTTCGGGCACCTTATGGTCGATCTCCTGTGAGTCTAGATTTTCGAATCCGACGCAAAACTGACAGTTAATTGTAAGGTTCAGAGCCTGTTAATGACGATGTAACACACAAATTGCGTCGCGATTCAATACATCGTCCTCCGGCCGACCTGTCTCCAAGTGTCTATTGCTGCTTCGGGCACCTTACGGTCGTTCTCCTGTGAGTCTAGACTTTCGAATCCGACGCAAAACTGACAGTTAATTGTAACGTTCAGAGCATCTTAATGACAATGGAACACACAAATCGCGTCGCGATTCAATACATCGTCCTCCGGCCGACCTGTCTCCAAGGGTCTATTGCTGCCTCGGGCACCTTATGGTCGATCTCCTGTGAGTCTAGATTTTCGAATCCGACGCAAAAATGACAGTTAATTGTAACGTTCAGAGCCTGTTAATGACGATGGAACACACAAATTGCGTCGCGATTCAATACATCGTCCTCCGGCCGACCTGTCTCCAAGGGTCTGTTGCTGCTTCGGGCACCTTATGGTCGATCTCCTGTGAGTCTAGATTTTCGAATCCGACACAAAACTGACAGTTAATTGTAAGGTTCAGAGCCTGTTAATGACGATGTAACACACAAATTGCGTCGCGATTCAATACATCGTCCTCCGGCCGACCTGTCTCCAAGGGTCTATTGCTGTCTCGGGCACCTTATGGTCGATCTCCTGTGAGTCTAGATTTTCGAATCCGACGCAAAACTGACAGTTAATTGTAACGTTCAGAGCCTGTTAATGACGATGGAACACACAAATCACGTTGCGATTCAATACATGATCCTCCAGCCGACTTGTCTCCAAGGGTCTAGTGCTGCCTCGGGCACCTTATGGTCGTTCTCCTGTGAGTCTAGATTTTCGAATCCGACGCAAAACTGACAGTTAATTGTAAGGTTCAGAGCCTGTTAATGACGATGGAAGACACAAATTGCGTCGCGATTCAATACATCGTCCTCCGGCCGACCTGTCTCCAAGGGTCTATTGCTGTCTCGGGCACCTTATGGTCGATCTCCTGTGAGTCTAGATTTTCGAATCCGACGCAAAACTGACAGTTAATTGTAACGTTCAGAGCCTGTTAATGACGATGGAACACACAAATCACGTTGCGATTCAATACATGATCCTCCAGCCGACTTGTCTCCAAGGGTCTAGTGCTGCCTCGGGCACCTTATGGTCGTTCTCCTGTGAGTCTAGATTTTCGAATCCGACGCAAAACTGACAGTTTATTGTAAGGTTCAGAGCCTGTTAATGACGATGGAAGACACAAATGGCGTCGCGATTCAATACATCGTCCTCCGGCCGACCTGTCTCCAAGGGTCTATTGCAGCCTCGGGCACCTTATGGTCGATCTCCTGTGAGTCTAGATTTTCGAATCCGACGCAAAACTGACAGTTAATTGTAACGTTCAGGGCCTGTTAATGACGATGGAACACACAAATTGCGTCGCGATTCAATACATCGTCCTCCGGCCGACCTGTCTCCAAGGGTCTATTGCTGCCTCGGGCACCTTATGGTCGATCTCCTGTGAGTCTAGATTTTCGAATCCGACGCAAAAATGACAGTTAATTGTAACGTTCAGAGCCTGTTAATGACGATGGAACACACAAATTGCGTCGCGATTCAATACATCGTCCTCCGGCCGACCTGTCTCCAAGGGTCTGTTGCTGCTTCGGGCACCTTATGGTCGATCTCCTGTGAGTCTAGATTTTCGAATCCGACGCAAAACTGACAGTTAATTGTAAGGTTCAGAGCCTGTTAATGACGATGTAACACACAAATTGCGTCGCGATTCAATACATCGTCCTCCGGCCGACCTGTCTCCAAGGGTCTATTGCTGTCTCGGGCACCTTATGGTCGATCTCCTGTGAGTCTAGATTTTCGAATCCGACGCAAAACTGACAGTTAATTGTAACGTTCAGAGCCTGTTAATGACGATGGAACACACAAATCACGTTGCGATTCAATACATGATCCTCCAGCCGACTTGTCTCCAAGGGTCTAGTGCTGCCTCGGGCACCTTATGGTCGTTCTCCTGTGAGTCTAGATTTTCGAATCCGACGCAAAACTGACAGTTAATTGTAAGGTTCAGAGCCTGTTAATGACGATGGAAGACACAAATTGCGTCGCGATTCAATACATCGTCCTCCGGCCGACCTGTCTCCAAGGGTCTATTGCTGTCTCGGGCACCTTATGGTCGATCTCCTGTGAGTCTAGATTTTCGAATCCGACGCAAAACTGACAGTTAATTGTAACGTTCAGAGCCTGTTAATGACGATGGAACACACAAATCACGTTGCGATTCAATACATGATCCTCCAGCCGACTTGTCTCCAAGGGTCTAGTGATGCCTCGGGCACCTTATGGTCGTTCTCCTGTGAGTCTAGATTTTCGAATCCGACGCAAAACTGACAGTTTATTGTAAGGTTCAGAGCCTGTTAATGACGATGGAAGACACAAATGGCGTCGCGATTCAATACATCGTCCTCCGGCCGACCTGTCTCCAAGGGTCTATTGCAGCCTCGGGCACCTTATGGTCGATCTCCTGTGAGTCTAGATTTTCGAATCCGACGCAAAACTGACAGTTAATTGTAACGTTCAGGGCCTGTTAATGACGATGGAACACACAAATTGCGTCGCGATTCAATACATCGTCCTCCGGCCGACCTGTCTCCAAGGGTCTATTGCTGCCTCGGGCACCTTAAGGTCGATCTCCTGTGAGTCTAGATTATCGAATCCGACGCAAAACTGACAGTTAATTGTAACGTTCAGAGCCTGTTAATGACGATGGAACACACAAATTGCGTCGCGATTCAATACATCGTCCTCCAGCCGACTTGTCTCCAAGGGTCTATTGCTGCCTCGGGCACCTTATGGTCGATCTCCTGTGAGTCTAGATTTTCGAATCCGACGCAAAACTGACAGTTAATTGTAACGTTCAGTGTCTGTTAATGACGATGGAACACACAAATTGCGTCGCGATTCAATACATCGTCCTCCGGCCGACCTGTCTCCAAGGGTCTATTGCTGCCTCGGGCACCTTATGGTCGATCTCCTGTGAGTCTAGATTTTCGAATCCGACGCAAAACTGACAGTTAATTGTGACGTTCAGAGCCTGTTAATGACGATGGAACACACAAATCCCGTCGCGATTCAATACATCGTCCTCCGGCCGACCTGTCTCCAAGGGTCTATTGCTGCCTCGGGCACCTTATGGTCGATCTCCTGTGAGTCTAGATTTTCGAATCCGACGCAAAAATGACAGTTAATTGTAACGTTCAGAGCCTGTTAATGACGATGGAACACACAAATCCAGTCGCGATTCAATACATCGTCCTCCGGCCGACCTGTCTCCAAGGGTCTGTTGCTGCTTCGGGCACCTTATGGTCGATCTCCTGTGAGTCTAGATTTTCGAATCCGACGCAAAACTGACAGTTAATTGTAAGGTTCAGAGCCTGTTAATGACGATGTAACACACAAATTGCGTCGCGATTCAATACATCGTCCTCCGGCCGACCTGTCTCCAAGTGTCTATTGCTGCCTCGGGCACCTTACGGTCGTTCTCCTGTGAGTCTAGACTTTCGAATCCGACGCAAAACTGACAGTTAATTGTAACGTTCAGAGCATCTTAATGACAATGGAACACACAAATCGCGTCGCGATTCAATACATCGTCCTCCGGCCGACCTGTCTCCAAGGGTCTATTGCTGCCTCGGGCACCTTATGGTCGATCTCCTGTGAGTCTAGATTTTCGAATCCGACGCAAAACTGACAGTTAATTGTAACGTTCAGAGCCTGTTAATGACGATGGAAGACACAAATCCCGTCGCGATTCAATACATCGTCCTCCGTCCGACCTGTCTCCAAGGGTCTGTTGCTGCTTCGGGCACCTTATGGTCGATCTCCTGTGAGTCTAGATTTTCGAATCCGACGCAAAACTGACTGTTAATTGTAAGGTTCAGAGCCTGTTAATGACGATGTAACACACAAATTGCGTCGCGATTCAATACATCGTCCTCCGGCCGACCTGTCTCCAAGGGTCTATTGCTGTCTCGGGCACCTTATGGTCGATCTCCTGTGAGTCTAGATTTTCGAATCCGACGCAAAACTGACAGTTAATTGTAACGTTCAGAGCCTGTTAATGACGATGGAACACACAAATCGCGTCGCGATTCAATACATCGTCCTCCAGCCGACTTGTCTCCAAGGGTCTAGTTCTGCCTCGGGCACCTTATGGTCGTTCTTTGTGAGTCTAGATTTTCGAATCCGACGCAAAACTGACAGTTAATTGTAAAGTTCAGAGCCTGTTAATGACGTTGGAACACACAAATTGCGTCGCGATTCAATACATCGTCCTCCTGCCGACCTGTCTCCAAGGGTCTATTCCTGCCTCGGGCACCTTATGGTCGATCTCCTGTGAGTCTAGATTTTCGAATCCGACGCAAAACTGACAGTTAATTGTAACGTTCAGAGCCTGTTCATGACGATGGAACACACAAATTGCGTCGCGATTCAATACATCGTCCTCCGGCCGACCTGTCTCCAAGGGTCTATTGCTGCCTCGGGCACCTTATGGTCGATCTCCTGTGAGTCTAGATTTTTGAATCCGACGCAAAACTGACAGTTAATTGTAACGTTCAGAGCCTGTTAATGACGATGGAACACACAAATCCCGTCGCGATTCAATACATCGTCCTCCGGCCGACCTGTCTCCAAGGGTCTATTGCTGCCTCGGGCACCTTATGGTCGATCTCCTGTGAGTCTAGATTTTCGAATCCGACGCAAAAATGACAGTTAATTGTAACGTTCAGAGCCTGTTAATGACGATGGAACACACAAATCCCGTCGCGATTCAATACATCGTCCTCCGGCCGACCTGTCTCCAAGGGTCTGTTGCTGCTTCGGGCACCTTATGGTCGATCTCCTGTGAGTCTAGATTTTCGAATCCGACGCAAAACTGACAGTTAATTGTAAGGTTCAGAGCCTGTTAATGACGATGTAACACACAAATTGCGTCGCGATTCAATACATCGTCCTCCGGCCGACCTGTCTCCAAGGGTCTATTGCTGTCTCGGGCACCTTATGGTCGATCTCCTGTGAGTCTAGATTTTCGAATCCGACGCAAAACTGACAGTTAATTGTAACGTTCAGAGCCTGTTAATGACGATGGAACACACAAATCACGTTGCGATTCAATACATGATCCTCCAGCCGACTTGTCTCCAAGGGTCTAGTGCTGCCTCGGGCACCTTATGGTCGTTCTCCTGTGAGTCTAGATTTTCGAATCCGACGCAAAACTGACAGTTAATTGTAACGTTCAGAGCCTGTTAATGACGATGGAAGACACAAATTGCGTCGCGATTCAATACATCGTCCTCCGGCCGACCTGTCTCCAAGGGTCTATTGCAGCCTCGGGCACCTTATGGTCGATCTCCTGTGAGTCTAGATTTTCGAATCCGACGCAAAACTGACAGTTAATTGTAACGTTCAGGGCCTGTTAATGACGATGGAACACACAAATTGCGTCGCGATTCAATACATCGTCGTCCGGCCGACATGTCTCCAAGGGTCTATTGCTGCCTCGGGCACCTTAAGGTCGATCTCCTGTGAGTCTAGATTATCGAATCCGACGCAAAACTGACAGTTAATTGTAACGTTCAGAGCCTGTTAATGACGATGGAACACACAAATTGCGTCGCGATTCAATACATCGTCCTCCAGCCGACTTGTCTCCAAGGGTCTATTGCTGACTCGGGCACCTTATGGTCGATCTCCTGTGAGTCTAGATTTTCGAATCCGACGCAAAACTGACAGTTAATTGTAACGTTCAGTGCCTGTTAATGACGATGGAACACACAAATTGCGTCGCGATTCAATACATCGTCCTCCGGCCGACCTGTCTCCAAGTGTCTATTGCTGCCTCGGGCACCTTATGGTCGATCTCCTGTGAGTCTAGATTTTCGAATCCGACGCAAAACTGACAGTTAATTGTAACGTTCAGAGCCTGTTAATGACGATGGAACACACAAATCCCGTCGCGATTCAATACATCGTCCTCCGGCCGACCTGTCTCCAAGGGTCTATTGCTGCCTCGGGCACCTTATGGTCGATCTCCTGTGAGTCTAGATTTTCGAATCCGACGCAAAACTGACAGTTAATTGTAACGTTCAGAGCCTGTTAATGACGATGGAACACACAAATCGCGTCGCGATTCAATACATCGTCCTCCAGCCGACTTGTCTCCAAGGGTCTAGTGCTGCCTCGGGCACCTTATGGTCGTTCTTCTGTGAGTCTAGATTTTCGAATCCGACGCAAAACTGACAGTTAATTGTAACGTTCAGAGCCTGTTAATGACGTTGGAACACACAAATTGCGTCGCGATTCAATACATCGTCCTCCGGCCGACCTATCTCCAAGGGTCTATTGCTGCCTCGGGCACCTTATGGTCGATCTCCTGTGAGTCTAGATTTTCGAATCCGACGCAAAACTGACAGTTAATTGTAACGTTCAGAGCCTCTTAATGACGATGGAAAACACAAATCGCGTCGCGATTCAATACATCGTCCTCCAGCCGACTTGTGTCCAAGGGTCTAGTGCTGCCTCTGGCACCTTATGGTCGTTCTCCTGTGAGTCTAGATTTTTCGAATCCGACGCAAAACTGACAGTTAATCGTATGGTTCAGAGCCTCTTAATGACAATGGAACACACAAATTGCGTCGCGATTCAATACATCGTCCTCCGGCCGACCTGTCTCCAAGGGTCTATTGCTGCCTCGGGCACCTTAAGGTCGATCTCCTGTGAGTCTAGATTTTCGAATCCGACGCAAAACTGACAGTTAATTGTAACGTTCAGAACCTGTTAATGACGATGTAACACACAAATTCCGTCGCGATTCAATACATCGTCCTCCAGCCGCCTTGTCTCCAAGGGTCTACTGCTGCCTCGGACGCCTTATGGTCGTTCTCCTGTGAGTCTAGATTTTCGAATCCGACGCAAAACTGACAGTTAATTGTAAGGTTCAGAGCCTCTTAATGACAATGGAACACACAAATTGCGTCGCGATTCAATACATCGTCCTCCGGCCGACCTTTCTCCAGGGGTCTAGTGCTGCCTCGGACACCTTATGGTCGTTCTCCTGTGAGTCTAGATTTTCGAATCCGACTCGAAACTGACAGTTAATTGTAACGTTCAGCGCCTGTTAATGACGATGGAACACACAAATCGCGTCGCGATTCAATACATCGTCCTCCAGCCGACTTGTCTCCAAGGGTCTTGTGCTGCCTCGGGCACCTTATGGTCGTTCTTCTGTGAGTCTAGATTTTCGGGTCCGACGCAAAACTGACAGTTAATTGTAACGTTCAGAGCCTCTTAATGACGATGTAACACACAAATTGCGTCGCGATTCAATACATCGTCTTCCGGCCGACCTGTCTCCAAGGGTCTATTGCTGCCTCGGGCACCTTATGGTCGATCTCCTGTGAGTCTAGATTTTCGAATCCGACTCGAAACTGACAGTTAATTGTAACGTTCAGCGCCTGTTAATGACGATGGAACACACAAATCGCGTCGCGATTCAATACATCGTCCTCCAGCCGACTTGTCTCCAAGGGTCTATTGCTGCCTCGGGCACCTTATTTTCGTTCTTCTGTGAGTCTAGAATTTCGAATCCGACGCAAAACTGACAGTTAATTGTAACGTTCAGAGCCTGTTAATGACGATGGAACACACAAATCGCGTTGCGATTCAATACATCGTCCTCCGGCCGACCTGTCTCCAAGGGTCTATTGCTGCCTCGGGCACCTTATGGTCGATCTCCTGTGAGTCTAGATTTTCGAATCCGACGCAAAACTGACAGTTAATTGTAACGTTCAGAGCCTGTTAATGACGATGGAACACACAAATCGCGTCGCGATTCAATACATCGTCGTCCAGCCGACTTGTCTCCAAGGGTCTAGTGCTGCCTCGGGCACCTAATGGTCGTTCTCCTGTGAGTCTAGATTTTCGAATCCGACGCAAAACTGACAGTTAATTGTAAGGTTCAGAGCCTGTTAAGGGCGATGGAACACACAAATTGCGTCGCGATTCAATACATCGTCCTCCAGCCGACTTGTCTCCAAGGGTCTAGTGCTGCCTCGGACAGCTTATGGTCGTTCACCTGTGAGTCTAGATTTTCGAATCCGACGCAAAACTGACTGTTAATTGTAAGGTTCAGAGACTCCTAATGACAATGGAACACACAAAACGCGTCGCGATTCAATACATCGTCCTCCGGCCGACCTGTCTCCAAGGGTCTAGTGCTGCCTCGGGCACCTTATGGTCGTTCTTCTGTGAGTCTAGATTTTCGAATCCGACGCAAAACTGACAGTGAATTGTAAGGTTCAGAGCCTGTTAATGACGATGGAACACACAAATTGCGTCGCGATTCAATACATCGTCCACCAGCCGACTTGTCTCCAAGGGTCTAGTGCTGCCTCGGGCACCTGATGGTCGTTCTTCTGTGAGGCTAGATTTTCGAATCCGACGCAAAACTGACAGTTAATTGTAACGTTCAGAGCCTGTTAATGACGATGGAACACACAAATTGCGTCGCGATTCAATACATCGTCCTCCAGCCGACTTGTCTCCAAGGGTCTAGTGCTGCCTCGGACACCGTATGGTCGTTCTCCTGTGAGTCTAGATTTTCGAATCCGACGCAAAACTGACAGTTAATTGTAAGGTTCAGAGCCTCTTAATGACAATGGAACACAAATATCGCGTCGCGATTCAATACATCGTCCTCCGGCCGACCTGTCTCCAAGTGTCTATTGCTGCCTCTGGCACCTTATGGTCGATCTCCTTTCGAATCCGACGCAGTTAATTGTAACGTTCAGAGCCTGTCAATGACGATGGAACACACAAATTGCGTCGCGATGCAATACATCGTCCTCCAGCAGACCTGTCTCCAAGGGTCTAGTGCTGCCTCGGACACCTTATGGTCGTTCTCCTGTGAGTCTAGATTTTCGAATCCGACGCAAAACTGACAGTTAATTGTAAGGTTCAGAGCCTCTTAATGGCAATGGAACACACAAATCGCGTCGCGATTCAATACATCGTCCTCCGGCCGACCTGTCTCCAAGGGTCTATTGCTGTCTCGGGCACCTTATGGTCGATCTCCTGTGAGTCTAGATTTTCGAATCCGACGCAAAACTGACAGTTAATTGTAACGTTCAGAGCCTGTTAATGACGGTGGAACACACAAATCACGTCGCGATTCAATACATCATCCTCCAGCCGACTTGTCTCCAAGGGTCTAGTGCTGCCTCGGGCACCTTATGGTCGCTCTCCTGTGAGTCTAGATTTTCGAATCCGACGCAAAACTGACAGTTAATTGTAAGGTTCAGAGCCTGTTAATGACGATATAACACACAAATTGCGTCGCGATTCAATACATCGTCCTCCGGCCGACCTCTCTCCAAGTGTCTATTGCTGCCTCGGGCACCTTACGGTCGTTCTCCTGTGAGTCTAGACTTTCGAATCCGACGCAAAACTGACAGTTAATTGTAACGTTCAGAGCATCTTAATGACAAAGGAACACACAAATCGCGTCGCGATTCAATACATCGTCCTCCGGCCGACCTGTCCCCAAGGGTCTATTGCTGCCTCGGGCACCTTATGGTCGATCTCCTGTGAGTCTAGATTTTCGAATCCGACGCAAAACTGACAGTTAATTGTAACGTTCAGAGCCTGTTAATGACGATGGAACACACAAATCCCGTCGCGATTCAATACATCGTCCTCCGGCCGACCTGTCTCCAAGGGTCTGTTGCTGCTTCGGGCACCTTATGGTCGATCTCCTGTGAGTCTAGATTTTCGAATCCGACGCAAAACTGACAGTTAATTGTAACGTTCAGAGCCTGTTAATGACGATGTAACACACAAATTGCGTCGCGATTCAATACATCGTCCTCCGGCCGACCTGTCTCCAAGGGTCTATTGCAGCCTCGGGCACCTTATGGTCGATCTCCTGTGAGTCTAGATTTTCGAATCCGACGCAAAACTGACAGTTAATTGTAACGTTCAGGGCCTGTTAATGACGATGGAACACACAAATTGCGTCGCGATTCAATACATCGTCCTCCGGCCGACATGTCTCCAAGGGTCTATTGCTTCCTCGGGCACCTTAAGGTCGATCTCCTGTGAGTCTAGATTATCGAATCCGACGCAAAACTGACAGTTAATTGTAACGTTCAGAGCCTGTTAATGACGATGGAACACACAAATTGCGTCGCGATTCAATACATCGTCCTCCAGCCGACTTGTCTCCAAGGGTCTATTGCTGCCTCGGGCACCTTATGGTCGATCTCCTGTGAGTCTAGATTTTCGAATCCGACGCAAAACTGACAGTTAATTGTAACGTTCAGTGCCTGTTAATGACGATGGAACACACAAATTGCGTCGCGATTCAATACATCGTCCTCCGGCCGACCTGTCTCCAAGGGTCTATTGCTGCCTCGGGCACCTTATGGTCGATCTCCTGTGAGTCTAGATTTTCGAATCCGACGCAAAACTGACAGTTAATTGTAACGTTCAGAGCCTGTTAATGACGATGGAACACACAAATCCCGTCGCGATTCAATACATCGTCCTCCGGCCGACCTGTCTCCAAGGGTCTATTGCTGCCTCGGGCACCTTATGGTCGATCTCCTGTGAGTCTAGATTTTCGAATCCGACGCAAAAATGACAGTTAATTGTAACGTTCAGAGCCTGTTAATGACGATGGAACACACAAATCCCGTCGCGATTCAATACATCGTCCTCCGGCCGACCTGTCTCCAAGGGTCTGTTGCTGCTTCGGGCACCTTATGGTCGATCTCCTGTGAGTCTAGATTTTCGAATCCGACGCAAAACTGACAGTTAATTGTAAGGTTCAGAGCCTGTTAATGATGATGTAACACACAAATTGCGTCGCGATTCAATACATCGTCCTCCGGCCGACCTGTCTCCAAGGGTCTATTGCTGTCTCGGGCACCTTATGGTCGATCTCCTGTGAGTCTAGATTTTCGAATCCGACGCAAAACTGACAGTTAATTGTAACGTTCAGAGCCTGTTAATGACGATGGAAGACACAAATTGCGTCGCGATTCAATACATCGTCCTCCGGCCGACCTGTCTCCAAGGGTCTATTGCAGCCTCGGGCACCTTACGGTCGATCTCCTGTGAGTCTAGATTTTCGAATCCGACGCAAAACTGACAGTTAATTGTAACGTTCAGGGCCTGTTAATGACGATGGAACACACAAATTGCGTCGCGATTCAATACATCGTCGTCCGGCCGACATGTCTCCAGGGGTCTATTGCTGTCTCTGGCACCTTAAGGTCGATCTCCTGTGAGTCTAGATTATCGAATCCGACGCAAAACTGACAGTTAATTGTAACGTTCAGAGCCTGTTAATGACGATGGAACACACAAATTGCGTCGCGATTCAATACATCGTCCTCCGGCCGACCTGTCTCCAAGTGTGTATTGCTGCCTCGGGCACCTTATGGTCGATCTCCTGTCAGTCTAGATTTTCGAATCCGACGCAAAACTGACAGTTAATTGTAACGTTCAGAGCCTGTTAATGACGATGGAACACACAAATCCCGTCGCGATTCAATACATCGTCCTCCGGCCGACCTGTCTCCAAGGGTCTATTGCTGCCTCGGGCACCTTATGGTCGATCTCCTGTGAGTCTAGATTTTCGAATCCGACGCAAAACTGACAGTTAATTGTAACGTTCAGGGCCTGTTAATGACGATGGAACACACAAATTGCGTCGCGATTCAATACATCGTCCTCCGGCCGACCTGTCTCCAAGGGTCTATTGCAGCCTCGGGCACCTTATGGTCGATCTCCTGTGAGTCTAGATTTTCGAATCCGACGCAAAACTGACAGTTAATTGTAACGTTCAGGGCCTGTTAATGACGATGGAACACACAAATTGCGTCGCGATTCAATACATCGTCCTCCGGCCGACATGTCTCCAAGGGTCTATTGCTGCCTCGGGCACCTTAAGGTCGATCTCCTGTGAGTCTAGATTATCGAATCCGACGCAAAACTGACAGTTAATTGTAACGTTCAGAGCCTGTTAATGACGATGGAACACACAAATTGCGTCGCGATTCAATACATCGTCCTCCAGCCGACTTGTCTCCAAGGGTCTATTGCTGCCTCGGGCACCTTATGGTCGATCTCCTGTGAGTCTAGATTTTCGAATCCGACGCAAAACTGACAGTTAATTGTAACGTTCAGTGCCTGTTAATGACGATGGAACACACAAATTGCGTCGCGATTCAATACATCGTCCTCCGGCCGACCTGTCTCCAAGGGTCTATTGCTGCCTCGGGCACCTTATGGTCGATCTCCTGTGAGTCTAGATTTTCGAATCCGACGCAAAACTGACAGTTAATTGTAACGTTCAGAGCCTGTTAATGACGATGGAACACACAAATCCCGTCGCGATTCAATACATCGTCCCCCGGCCGACCTGTCTCCAAGGGTCTATTGCTGCCTCGGGCACCTTATGGTCGATCTCCTGTGAGTCTAGATTTTCGAATCCGACGCAAAAATGACAGTTAATTGTAACGTTCAGAACCTGTTAATGACGATGTAACACACAAATTCCGTCGCGATTCAATACATCGTCCTCCAGCCGCCTTGTCTCCAAGGGTCTACTGCTGCCTCGGACGCCTTATGGTCGTTCTCCTGTGAGTCTAGATTTTCGAATCCGACGCAAAACTGACAGTTAATTGTAAGGTTCAGAGCCTCTTAATGACAATGGAACACACAAATTGCGTCGCGATTCAATACATCGTCCTCCGGCCGACCTTTCTCCAGGGGTCTAGTGCTGCCTCGGACACCTTATGGTCGTTCTCCTGTGAGTCTAGATTTTCGAATCCGACTCGAAACTGACAGTTAATTGTAACGTTCAGCGCCTGTTAATGACGATGGAACACACAAATCGCGTCGCGATTCAATACATCGTCCTCCAGCCGACTTGTCTCCAAGGGTCTTGTGCTGCCTCGGGCACCTTATGGTCGTTCTTTAGTGAGTCTAGATTTTCGGGTCCGACGCAAAACTGACAGTTAATTGTAACGTTCAGAGCCTCTTAATGACGATGGAACACACAAATTGCGTCGCGATTCAATACATCGTCTTCCGGCCGACCTGTCTCCAAGGGTCTATTGCTGCCTCGGGCACCTTATGGTCGATCTCCTGTGAGTCTAGATTTTCGAATCCGACTCGAAACTGACAGTTAATTGTAACGTTCAGCGCCTGTTAATGACGATGGAACACACAAATCGCGTCGCGATTCAATACATCGTCCTCCAGCCGACTTGTCTCCAAGGGTCTATTGCTGCCTCGGGCACCTTATTTTCGTTCTTCTGTGAGTCTAGAATTTCGAATCCGACGCAAAACTGACAGTTAATTGTAACGTTCAGAGCCTGTTAATGACGATGGAACACACAAATCGCGTTGCGATTCAATACATCGTCCTCCGGCCGACCTGTCTCCAAGGGTCTATTGCTGCCTCGGGCACCTTATGGTCGATCTCCTGTGAGTCTAGATTTTCGAATCCGACGCAAAACTGACAGTTAATTGTAACGTTCAGAGCCTGTTAATGACGATGGAACACACAAATCGCGTCGCGATTCAATACATCGTCGTCCAGCCGACTTGTCTCCAAGGGTCTAGTGCTGCCTCGGGCACCTAATGGTCGTTCTCCTGTGAGTCTAGATTTTCGAATCCGACGCAAAACTGACAGTTAATTGTAAGGTTCAGAGCCTGTTAAGGGCGATGGAACACACAAATTGCGTCGCGATTCAATACATCGTCCTCCAGCCGACTTGTCTCCAAGGGTCTAGTGCTGCCTCGGACAGCTTATGGTCGTTCACCTGTGAGTCTAGATTTTCGAATCCGACGCAAAACTGACTGTTAATTGTAAGGTTCAGAGACTCCTAATGACAATGGAACACACAAAACGCGTCGCGATTCAATACATCGTCCTCCGGCCGACCTGTCTCCAAGGGTCTAGTGCTGCCTCGGGCACCTTATGGTCGTTCTTCTGTGAGTCTAGATTTTCGAATCCGACGCAAAACTGACAGTGAATTGTAAGGTTCAGAGCCTGTTAATGACGATGGAACACACAAATTGCGTCGCGATTCAATACATCGTCCTCCAGCCGACTTGTCTCCAAGGGTCTAGTGCTGCCTCGGGCACCTGATGGTCGTTCTTCTGTGAGGCTAGATTTTCGAATCCGACGCAAAACTGACAGTTAATTGTAACGTTCAGAGCCTGTTAATGACGATGGAACACACAAATTGCGTCGCGATTCAATACATCGTCCTCCAGCCGACTTGTCTCCAAGGGTCTAGTGCTGCCTCGGACACCGTATGGTCGTTCTCCTGTGAGTCTAGATTTTCGAATCCGACGCAAAACTGACAGTTAATTGTAAGGTTCAGAGCCTCTTAATGACAATGGAACACAAATATCGCGTCGCGATTCAATACATCGTCCTCCGGCCGACCTGTCTCCAAGTGTCTATTGCTGCCTCTGGCACCTTATGGTCGATCTCCTTTCGAATCCGACGCAGTTAATTGTAACGTTCAGAGCCTGTCAATGACGATGGAACACACAAATTGCGTCGCGATGCAATACATCGTCCTCCAGCAGACCTGTCTCCAAGGGTCTAGTGCTGCCTCGGACACCTTATGGTCGTTCTCCTGTGAGTCTAGATTTTCGAATCCGACGCAAAACTGACAGTTAATTGTAAGGTTCAGAGCCTCTTAATGGCAATGGAACACACAAATCGCGTCGCGATTCAATACATCGTCCTCCGGCCGACCTGTCTCCAAGGGTCTATTGCTGTCTCGGGCACCTTATGGTCGATCTCCTGTGAGTCTAGATTTTCGAATCCGACGCAAAACTGACAGTTAATTGTAACGTTCAGAGCCTGTTAATGACGGTGGAACACACAAATCACGTCGCGATTCAATACATCATCCTCCAGCCGACTTGTCTCCAAGGGTCTAGTGCTGCCTCGGGCACCTTATGGTCGCTCTCCTGTGAGTCTAGATTTTCGAATCCGACGCAAAACTGACAGTTAATTGTAAGGTTCAGAGCCTGTTAATGACGATATAACACACAAATTGCGTCGCGATTCAATACATCGTCCTCCGGCCGACCTCTCTCCAAGTGTCTATTGCTGCCTCGGGCACCTTACGGTCGTTCTCCTGTGAGTCTAGACTTTCGAATCCGACGCAAAACTGACAGTTAATTGTAACGTTCAGAGCATCTTAATGACAAAGGAACACACAAATCGCGTCGCGATTCAATACATCGTCCTCCGGCCGACCTGTCCCCAAGGGTCTATTGCTGCCTCGGGCACCTTATGGTCGATCTCCTGTGAGTCTAGATTTTCGAATCCGACGCAAAACTGACAGTTAATTGTAACGTTCAGAGCCTGTTAATGACGATGGAACACACAAATCCCGTCGCGATTCAATACATCGTCCTCCGGCCGACCTGTCTCCAAGGGTCTGTTGCTGCTTCGGGCACCTTATGGTCGATCTCCTGTGAGCCTAGATTTTCGAATCCGACGCAAAACTGACAGTTAATTGTAACGTTCAGAGCCTGTTAATGACGATGTAACACACAAATTGCGTCGCGATTCAATACATCGTCCTCCGGCCGACCTGTCTCCAAGGGTCTATTGCAGCCTCGGGCACCTTATGGTCGATCTCCTGTGAGTCTAGATTTTCGAATCCGACGCAAAACTGACAGTTAATTGTAACGTTCAGGGCCTGTTAATGACGATGGAACACACAAATTGCGTCGCGATTCAATACATCGTCCTCCGGCCGACATGTCTCCAAGGGTCTATTGCTTCCTCGGGCACCTTAAGGTCGATCTCCTGTGAGTCTAGATTAATGAATCCGACGCAAAACTGACAGTTAATTGTAACGTTCAGAGCCTGTTAATGACGATGGAACACACAAATTGCGTCGCGATTCAATACATCGTCCTCCAGCCGACTTGTCTCCAAGGGTCTATTGCTGCCTCGGGCACCTTATGGTCGATCTCCTGTGAGTCTAGATTTTCGAATCCGACGCAAAACTGACAGTTAATTGTAACGTTCAGTGCCTGTTAATGACGATGGAACACACAAATTGCGTCGCGATTCAATACATCGTCCTCCGGCCGACCTGTCTCCAAGGGTCTATTGCTGCCTCGGGCACCTTATGGTCGATCTCCTGTGAGTCTAGATTTTCGAATCCGACGCAAAACTGACAGTTAATTGTAACGTTCAGAGCCTGTTAATGACGATGGAACACACAAATCCCGTCGCGATTCAATACATCGTCCTCCGGCCGACCTGTCTCCAAGGGTCTATTGCTGCCTCGGGCACCTTATGGTCGATCTCCTGTGAGTCTAGATTTTCGAATCCGACGCAAAAATGACAGTTAATTGTAACGTTCAGAGCCTGTTAATGACGATGGAACACACAAATCCCGTCGCGATTCAATACATCGTCCTCCGGCCGACCTGTCTCCAAGGGTCTGTTGCTGCTTCGGGCACCTTATGGTCGATCTCCTGTGAGTCTAGATTTTCGAATCCGACGCAAAACTGACAGTTAATTGTAAGGTTCAGAGCCTGTTAATGACGATGTAACACACAAATTGCGTCGCGATTCAATACATCGTCCTCCGGCCGACCTGTCTCCAAGGGTCTATTGCTGTCTCGGGCACCTTATGGTCGATCTCCTGTGAGTCTAGATTTTCGAATCCGACGCAAAACTGACAGTTAATTGTAACGTTCAGAGCCTGTTAATGACGATGGAAGACACAAATTGCGTCGCGATTCAATACATCGTCCTCCGGCCGACCTGTCTCCAAGGGTCTATTGCAGCCTCGGGCACCTTATGGTCGATCTCCTGTGAGTCTAGATTTTCGAATCCGACGCAAAACTGACAGTTAATTGTAACGTTCAGGGCCTGTTAATGACGATGGAACACACAAATTGCGTCGCGATTCAATACATCGTCGTCCGGCCGACATGTCTCCAGGGGTCTATTGCTGTCTCTGGCACCTTAAGGTCGATCTCCTGTGAGTCTAGATTATCGAATCCGACGCAAAACTGACAGTTAATTGTAACGTTCAGAGCCTGTTAATGACGATGGAACACACAAATTGCGTCGCGATTCAATACATCGTCCTCCGGCCGACCTGTCTCCAAGTGTGTATTGCTGCCTCGGGCACCTTATGGTCGATCTCCTGTCAGTCTAGATTTTCGAATCCGACGCAAAACTGACAGTTAATTGTAACGTTCAGAGCCTGTTAATGACGATGGAACACACAAATCCCGTCGCGATTCAATACATCGTCCTCCGGCCGACCTGTCTCCAAGGGTCTATTGCTGCCTCGGGCACCTTATGGTCGATCTCCTGTGAGTCTAGATTTTCGAATCCGACGCAAAACTGACAGTTAATTGTAACGTTCAGGGCCTGTTAATGACGATGGAACACACAAATTGCGTCGCGATTCAATACATCGTCCTCCGGCCGACCTGTCTCCAAGGGTCTATTGCAGCCTCGGGCACCTTATGGTCGATCTCCTGTGAGTCTAGATTTTCGAATCCGACGCAAAACTGACAGTTAATTGTAACGTTCAGGGCCTGTTAATGACGATGGAACACACAAATTGCGTCGCGATTCAATACATCGTCCTCCGGCCGACATGTCTCCAAGGGTCTATTGCTGCCTCGGGCACCTTAAGGTCGATCTCCTGTGAGTCTAGATTATCGAATCCGACGCAAAACTGACAGTTAATTGTAACGTTCAGAGCCTGTTAATGACGATGGAACACACAAATTGCGTCGCGATTCAATACATCGTCCTCCAGCCGACTTGTCTCCAAGGGTCTATTGCTGCCTCGGGCACCTTATGGTCGATCTCCTGTGAGTCTAGATTTTCGAATCCGACGCAAAACTGACAGTTAATTGTAACGTTCAGTGCCTGTTAATGACGATGGAACACACAAATTGCGTCGCGATTCAATACATCGTCCTCCGGCCGACCTGTCTCCAAGGGTCTATTGCTGCCTCGGGCACCTTATGGTCGATCTCCTGTGAGTCTAGATTTTCGAATCCGACGCAAAACTGACAGTTAATTGTAACGTTCAGAGCCTGTTAATGACGATGGAACACACAAATCCCGTCGCGATTCAATACATCGTCCCCCGGCCGACCTGTCTCCAAGGGTCTATTGCTGCCTCGGGCACCTTATGGTCGATCTCCTGTGAGTCTAGATTTTCGAATCCGACGCAAAAATGACAGTTAATTGTAACGTTCAGAGCCTGTTAATGACGATGGAACACACAAATCCCGTCGCGATTCAATACATCGTCCTCCGGCCGACCTGTCTCCAAGGGTCTGTTGCTGCTTCGGGCACCTTATGGTCGATCCCCTGTGAGTCTAGATTTTCGAATCCGACGCAAAACTGACAGTTAATTGTAAGGTTCAGAGCCTGTTAATGACGATGTAACACACAAATTGCGTCGCGATTCAATACATCGTCCTCCGGCCGACCTGTCTCCAAGGGTCTATTGCTGTCTCGGGCACCTTATGGTCGATCTCCTGTGAGTCTAGATTTTCGAATCCGACGCAAAACTGACAGTTAATTGTAACGTTCAGAGCCTGTTAATGACGATGGAACACACAAATCACGTTGCGATTCAATACATGATCCTCCAGCCGACTTGTCTCCAAGGGTCTAGTGCTGCCTCGGGCACCTTATGGTCGTTCTCCTGTGAGTCTAGATTTTCGAATCCGACGCAAAACTGACAGTTAATTGTAAGGTTCAGAGCCTGTTAATGACGATGGAAGACACAAATTGCGTCGCGATTCAATACATCGTCCTCCGGCCGACCTGTCTCCAAGGGTCTATTGCAGCCTCGGGCACCTTATGGTCGATCTCCTGTGAGTCTAGATTTTCGAATCCGACGCAAAACTGACAGTTAATTGTAACGTTCAGGGCCTGTTAATGACGATGGAACACACAAATTGCGTCGCGATTCAATACATCGTCGTCCGGCCGACATGTCTCCAAGGGTCTATTGCTGTCTCTGGCACCTTAAGGTCGATCTCCTGTGAGTCTAGATTTTCGAATCCGACGCAAAACTGACAGTTAATTGTAACGTTCAGAGCCTGTTAATGACGATGGAACACACAAAAGGCGTCGCGATTCAATACATCGTCCTCCAGCCGATATGTCTCCAAGGGTCTAGTGCTGCCTCGGGCACCTTATGGTCGTTCTCCTGTGAGTCTAGATTTTCGAATCCGACTCGAAACTGACAGTTAATTGTAACGTTCAGCGCCTGTTAATGACGATGGAACACACAAATAGCGTCGCGATTCAATACATCGTCCTCCAGCCGACTTGTCTCCAAGGGTGTAGTGCTGCCTCGGGCACCTTATGGTCGTTCATCTGTGAGTCTAGATTTTCGGGTCCGACGCAAAACTGACAGTTAATTGTAACGTTCAGAGCCTCTTAATGACGATGGAACACACAAATTGCGTCGCGATTCAATACATCGTCTTCCGGCCGACCTGTCTCCAAGGGTCTATTGCTGCCTCGGGCACCTTATGGTCGATCTCCTGTGAGTATAGATTTTCGAATCCGACTCGAAACTGACAGTTAATTGTAACGTTCAGCGCCTGTTAATGACGATGGAACACACAAATCGCGTCGCGATTCAATACATCGTCCTCCAGCCGACTTGTCTCCAAGGGTCTAGTGCTGCCTCGGGCACCTTATGGTCGTTCTTCTGTGAGTCTAGATTTTCGAATCCGACGCAAAACTGACAGTTAATTGTAACGTTCAGAGCCTGTTAATGACGATGGAACACACAAATCGCGTTGCGATTCAATACATCGTCCTCCGGCCGACCTGTCTCCAAGGGTCTATTGCTGCCTCGGGCACCTTATGGTCGATCTCCTGTGAGTCTAGATTTTCGAATCCGACGCAAAACTGACAGTTAATTGTAACGTTCAGAGCCTGTTAATGACGATGGAACACACAAATCGCGTCGCGATTCAATACATCGTCCTCCAGCCGACTTGTCTCCAAGGGTCTAGTGCTGCCTCGGGCACCTAATGGTCGTTCTCCTGTGAGTCTAGATTTTCGAATCCGACGCAAAACTGACAGTTAATTGTAAGGTTCAGAGCCTGTTAATGGCGATGGAACACACAAATTGCGTCGCGATTCAATACATCGTCCTCCAGCCGACTTGTCTCCAAGGGTCTAGTGCTGCCTCGGACAGCTTATGGTCGTTCACCTGTGAGTCTAGATTTTCGAATCCGACGCAAAACTGACTTAATTGTAAGGTTCAGAGACTCCTAATGACAATGGAACACACAAAATGCGTCGCGATTCAATACATCGTCCTCCGGCCGACCTGTCTCCAAGGGTCTAGTGCTGCCTCGGGCACCTTATGGTCGTTCTTCTGTGAGTCTAGATTTTCGAATCCGACGCAAAACTGACAGTTAATTGTAACGTTCAGAGCCTGTTAATGACGATGGAACAAAATGGCGTCGCGATTCAATACATCGTCCTCCAGCCGACTTGTCTCCAAGGGTCTAGTTCTGCCTCGGGCACCTTATGGTCGTTCTTTGTGAGTCTAGATTTTCGAATCCGACGCAAAACTGACAGTTAATTGTAAAGTTCAGAGCCTGTTAATGACGTTGGAACACACAAATTGCGTCGCGATTCAATACATCGTCCTCCGGCCGACCTGTCTCCAAGGGTCTATTGCTGCCTCGGGCACCTTAAGGTCGATCTCCTGTGAGTCTAGATTTTCGAATCCGACGCAAAACTGACAGTTAATTGTAACGTTCAGAGCCTGTTAATGACGATGGAACACACAAATCGCGTCGCGATTCAATACATCGTCCTCCAGCCGACTTGTCTCCAAGGGTCTAGTGCTGCCTCGGGCACCTAATGGTCTTTCTCCTGTGAGTCTAGATTTTCGAATCCGACGCAAAACTGACAGTTAATTGTAAGGTTCTGATCCTGTTAATGACGATGGAACACACAAATTGCGTCGCGATTCAATACATCGTCCTCCGGCCGACCTGTCTCCAAGGGTCTATTGCTGCCTGGGCACCTTATGGTCCATCTCCTGTGAGTCTAGATTTTCGAATCCGACGCAAAACTGACAGTTAATTGTAAGGTTCAGAGCCTGTTATTGACGATGGGACACACAAATTGCGTCGCGATTCAATACATCGTCCTCCAGCCGACTTGTCTCCAAGGGTCTATTGCTGCCTCGGGCACCTTATGGTCGATCTCCTGTGAGTCTAGATTTTCGAATCCGACACAAAACTGACAGTTAATTGTAACGTTCAGAGCCTGTTAATGACGATGGAACACACAAATCGCGTTGCGATTCAATACATCGTCCTCCGGCCGACCTGTCTCCAAGGGTCTATTGCTGCCTCGGGCACCTTATGGTCGATCTCCTGTGAGTCTAGATTTTCGAATCCGACGCAAAACTGACAGTTAATTGTAAGGTTCAGAGCCTGTTAATGACGTTGGAACACACAAATTGCGTCGCGATTCAATACATCGTCCTCCGGCCGACCTATCTCCAAGGGTCTATTGCTGCCTCGGGCACCTTATGGTCGATCTCCTGTGAGTCTAGATTTTCGAATCCGACGCAAAACTGACAGTTAATTGTAACGTTCAGAGCCTGTTAATGACGATGGAACACACAAATCGCGTCGCGAATCAATACATCGTCCTCCAGCCGACTTGTCTCCAAGGGTCTAGTGCTGCCTCGGGCACCTTATGGTCGTTCTCCTGTGAGTCTAGATTTTTAGAATCCGACGCAAAACTGACAGTTAATCGTATGGTTCAGAGCCTCTTAATGACAATGGAACAATCAAATTGCGTCGCGATTCAATACATCGTCCTCCGGCCGACCTGTCTCCAAGGGTCTATTGCTGCCACGGGCACCTTAAGGTCGATCTCCTGTGAGTCTAGATTTTCGAATCCGACGCAAAACTGACAGTTAATTGTAACGTTCAGAGCCTGTTAATGACGATGGAACACACAAATTGCGTCGCGATTCAATACATCGTCCTCCAGCCGACGTGTCTCCAAGGGTCTATTGCTGCCTCGGGCACCTTATGGTCGATCTCCTGTGAGTCTAGATTTTCGAATCCGACGCAAAACTGACAGTTAATTGTAACGTTCAGTGCCTGTTAATGACGATGGAACACACAAATTGCGTCGCGATTCAATACATCGTCCTCCGGCCGACCTGTCTCCAAGGGTCTATTGCTGCCTCGGGCACCTTATGGTCGATCTCCTGTGAGTCTAGATTTTCGAATCCGACGCAAAACTGACAGTTAATTGTAACGTTCAGAGCCTCTTAATGACGATGGAACACACAAATTGCGTCGCGATTCAATACATCGTCCTCCGGCCGACCTGTCTCCAAGGGTCTATTGCTGCCTCGGGCACCTTATGGTCGATCTCCTGTGAGTCTAGATTTTCGAATCCGACGCAAAAATGACAGTTAATTGTAACGTTCAGAGCCTGTTAATGACGATGGAACACACAAATCCCGTCGCCATTCAATACATCGTCCTCCGGCCGACCTGTCTCCAAGGGTCTATTGCTGCCTCGGGCACCTTATGGTCGATCTCCTGTGAGTCTAGATTTTCGAATCCGACGCCAAACTGACAGTTAATTGTAACGTTCAGAGCCTGTTAATGACGATTTAACAAAATGGCGTCGCGATTCAATACATCGTCCTCCAGCCGACTTGTCTCCAAGGATCTAGTTCTGCCTCGGGCACCTTATGGTCGTTCATCTGTGAGTCTAGATTTTCGGGTCCGACGCAAAACTGACAGTTAATTGTAACGTTCAGAGCCTCTTAATGACGATGGAACACACAAATTGCGTCGCGATTCAATACATCGTCTTCCGGCCGACCTGTCTCCAAGGGTCTATTGCTGCCTCGGGCACCTTATGGTCGTTCTCCTGTGAGTCTAGATTTTTAGAATCCGACGCAAAACTGACAGTTAATCGTATGGTTCAGAGCCTCTTAATGACAATGGAACACACAAATTGCGTCGCGATTCAATACATCGTCCTCCGGCCGACCTGTCTCCAAGGGTCTATTGCTGCCTCGGGCACCTTAAGGTCGATCTCCTGTGAGTCTAGATTTTCGAATCCGACGCAAAACTGACAGTTAATTGTAACGTTCAGAGGCTGTTAATGACGATGGAACACACAAATTGCGTCGCGATTCAATACATCGTCCTCCAGCCGACTTGTCTCCAAGGGTCTATTGCTGCCTCGGGCACCTTATGGTCGATCTCCTGTGAGTCTAGATTTTCGAATCCGACGCAAAACTGACAGTTAATTGTAACGTTCAGTGCCTGTTAATGACGATGGAACACACAAATTGCGTCGCGATTCAATACATCGTCCTCCGGCCGACCTGTCTCCAAGGGTCTATTGCTGCCTCGGGCACCTTATGGTCGATCTCCTGTGAGTCTAGATTTTCGAATCCGACGCAAAACTGACAGTTAATTGTAACGTTCAGAGCCTCTTAATGACGATGGAACACACAAATTGCGTCGCGATTCAATACATCGTCCTCCGGCCGACCTGTCTCCAAGGGTCTATTGCTGCCTCGGGCACCTTATGGTCGATCTCCTGTGAGTCTAGATTTTCGAATCCGACGCAAAAATGACAGTTAATTGTAACGTTCAGAGCCTGTTAATGACGATGGAACACACAAATTGCGTCGCCATTCAATACATCGTCCTCCGGCCGACCTGTCTCCAAGGGTCTATTGCTGCCTCGGGCACCTTATGGTCGATCTCCTGTGAGTCTAGATTTTCGAATCCGACGCAAAACTGACAGTTAATTGTAACGTTCAGAGCCTGTTAATGACGATGGAACAAAATGGCGTCGCGATTCAATACATCGTCCTCCAGCCGACTTGTCTCCAAGGGTCTAGTGCTGCCTCGGGCACCTAATGGTCTTTCTCCTGTGAGTCTAGATTTTCGAATCCGACGCAAAAATGACAGTTAATTGTAACGTTCAGAGCCTGTTAATGACGATGGAACACACAAATCCCGTCGCCATTCAATACATCGTCCTCCGGCCGACCTGTCTCCAAGGGTCTATTGCTGCCTCGGGCACCTTATGGTCGATCTCCTGTGAGTCTAGATTTTCGAATCCGACGCAAAACTGACAGTTAATTGTAACGTTCAGAGCCTGTTAATGACGATGGAACACACAAATCGCGTCGCGATTCAATACATCGTCCTCCAGCCGACTTGTCTCCAAGGGTCTAGTGCTGCCTCGGGCACCTAATGGTCTTTCTCCTGTGAGTCTAGATTTTCGAATCCGACGCAAAACTGACAGTTAATTGTAAGGTTCTGATCCTGTTAATGACGATGGAACACACAAATTGCGTCGCGATTCAATACATCGTCCTCCGGCCGACCTGTCTCCAAGGGTCTATTGCTGCCTGGGCACCTTATGGTCGATCTCCTGTGAGTCTAGATTTTCGAATCCGACGCAAAACTGACAGTTAATTGTAAGGTTCAGAGCCTGTTAATGACGATGGGACACACAAATTGCGTCGCGATTCAATACATCGTCCTCCAGCCGACTTGTCTCCAAGGGTCTATTGCTGCCTCGGGCACCTTATGGTCGATCTCCTGTGAGTCTAGATTTTCGAATCCGACACAAAACTGACAGTTAATTGTAACGTTCAGAGCCTGTTAATGACGATGGAACACACAAATCGCGTTGCGATTCAATACATCGTCCTCCGGCCGACCTGTCTCCAAGGGTCTATTGCTGCCTCGGGCACCTTATGGTCGATCTCCTGTGAGTCTAGATTTTCGAATCCGACGCAAAACTGACAGTTAATTGTAAGGTTCAGAGCCTGTTAATGACGTTGGAACACACAAATTGCGTCGCGATTCAATACATCGTCCTCCGGCCGACCTATCTCCAAGGGTCTATTGCTGCCTCGGGCACCTTATGGTCGATCTCCTGTGAGTCTAGATTTTCGAATCCGACGCAAAACTGACAGTTAATTGTAACGTTCAGAGCCTGTTAATGACGATGGAACACACAAATCGCGTCGCGAATCAATACATCGTCCTCCAGCCGACTTGTCTCCAAGGGTCTAGTGCTGCCTCGGGCACCTTATGGTCGTTCTCCTGTGAGTCTAGATTTTTAGAATCCGACGCAAAACTGACAGTTAATCGTATGGTTCAGAGCCTCTTAATGACAATGGAACACACAAATTGCGTCGCGATTCAATACATCGTCCTCCGGCCGACCTGTCTCCAAGGGTCTATTGCTGCCTCGGGCACCTTAAGGTCGATCTCCTGTGAGTCTAGATTTTCGAATCCGACGCAAAACTGACAGTTAATTGTAACGTTCAGAGCCTGTTAATGACGATGGAACACACAAATTGCGTCGCGATTCAATACATCGTCCTCCAGCCGACTTGTCTCCAAGGGTCTATTGCTGCCTCGGGCACCTTATGGTCGATCTCCTGTGAGTCTAGATTTTCGAATCCGACGCAAAACTGACAGTTAATTGTAACGTTCAGTGCTTGTTAATGACGATGGAACACACAAATTGCGTCGCGATTCAATACATCGTCCTCCGGCCGACCTGTCTCCAAGGGTCTATTGCTGCCTCGGGCACCTTATGGTCGATCTCCTGTGAGTCTAGATTTTCGAATCCGACGCAAAACTGACAGTTAATTGTAACGTTCAGAGCCTCTTAATGACGATGGAACACACAAATTGCGTCGCGATTCAATACATCGTCCTCCGGCCGACCTGTCTCCAAGGGTCTATTGCTGCCTCGGGCACCTTATGGTCGATCTCCTGTGAGTCTAGATTTTCGAATCCGACGCAAAAATGACAGTTAATTGTAACGTTCAGAGCCTGTTAATGACGATGGAACACACAAATCCCGTCGCCATTCAATACATCGTCCTCCGGCCGACCTGTCTCCAAGGGTCTATTGCTGCCTCGGGCACCTTATGGTCGATCTCCTGTGAGTCTAGATTTTCGAATCCGACGCAAAACTGACAGTTAATTGTAACGTTCAGAGCCTGTTAATGACGATGGAACAAAATGGCGTCGCGATTCAATACATCGTCCTCCAGCCGACTTGTCTCCAAGGATCTAGTTCTGCCTCGGGCACCTTATGGTCGTTCATCTGTGAGTCTAGATTTTCGGGTCCGACGCAAAACTGACAGTTAATTGTAACGTTCAGAGCCTCTTAATGACGATGGAACACACAAATTGCGTCGCGATTCAATACATCGTCTTCCGGCCGACCTGTCTCCAAGGGTCTATTGCTGCCTCGGGCACCTTATGGTCGATCTCCTGTGAGTATAGATTTTCGAATCCGACTCGAAACTGACAGTTAATTGTAACGTTCAGCGCCTGTTAATGACGATGGAACACACAAATCGCGTCGCGATTCAATACATCGTCCTCCAGCCGACTTGTCTCCAAGGGTCCAGTGCTGCCTCGGGCACCTTATGGTCGTTCTTCTGTGAGTCTAGATTTTCGAATCCGACGCAAAACTGACAGTTAATTGTAACGTTCAGAGCCTGTTAATGACGATGGAACACACAAATCGCGTCGCGATTCAATACATCGTCCTCCAGCCGACTTGTCTCCAAGGGTCTAGTGCTGCCTCGGGCACCTAATGGTCGTTCTCCTGTGAGTCTAGATTTTCGAATCCGACGCAAAACTGACAGTTAATTGTAAGGTTCAGAGCCTGTTAATGGCGATGGAACACACAAATTGCGTCGCGATTCAATACATCGTCCTCCAGCCGACTTGTCTCCAAGGGTCTAGTGCTGCCTCGGACAGCTTATGGTCGTTCACCTGTGAGTCTAGATTTTCGAATCCGACGCAAAACTGACTTAATTGTAAGGTTCAGAGACTCCTAATGACAATGGAACACACAAAATGCGTCGCGATTCAATACATCGTCCTCCGGCCGACCTGTCTCCAAGGGTCTAGTGCTGCCTCGGGCACCTTATGGTCGTTCTTCTGTGAGTCTAGATTTTCGAATCCGACGCAAAACTGACAGTGAATTGTAAGGTTCAGAGCCTTTTAATGACGATGGAACACACAAATTGCGTCGCGATTCAATACATCGTCCTCCAGCCGACTTGTCTCCAAGGGTCTAGTGCTGCCTCGGGCACCTGATGGTCGTTCTCCTGTGAGGCTAGATTTTCGAATCCGACGCAAAACTTACAGTTAATTGTAAGGTTCAGAGCCTCTTAATGACAATGGAACACACAAATCGCGTCGCGATTCAATACGTCGTCCTCCGGCCGACCTGTCTCCAAGGATCTATTGCTGCCTCGGGCACCTTATGGTCGATCTCCTGTGAGTCTAGATTTTCGAATCCGACGCAAAACTATCAGTTAATTGTAACGTTCAGAGCCTGTTAATGACGATGGAACACACAAATTGCGTCGCGATTCAATACATCGTCCTCCAGCCGACTTGTCTCCAAGGGTCTAGTGCTGCCTCGGACACCGTATGGTCGTTCTCCTGTGAGTCTAGATTTTCGAATCCGACGCAAAACTGACAGTTAATTGTAAGGTTCAGAGCCTCTTAATGACAATGGAACACAAATATCGCGTCGCGATTCAATACATCGTCCTCCGCCCGACCTGTCTCCAAGTGTCTATTGCTGCCTCTGGCACCTTATGGTCGATCTCCTTTCGAACCCGACGCAGTTAATTGTAACGTTCAGAGCCTGTTAATGACGATGGAACACACAAATTGCGTCGCGATGCAATACATCGTCCTCCAGCAGACCTGTCTCCAAGGGTCTAGTGCTGCCTCGGACACCTTATGGTCGTTCTCCTGTGAGTCTAGATTTTCGAATCCGACGCAAAACTGACAGTTAATTGTAAGGTTCAGAGCCTCTTAATGACAATGGAACACACAAATCGCGTCGCGATTCAATACATCGTCCTCCGGCCGACCTGTCTCCAAGGGTCTATTGCTGTCTCGGGCACCTTATGGTCGATCTCCTGTGAGTCTAGATTTTCGAATCCGACGCAAAACTGACAGTTAATTGTAACGTTCAGAGCCTGTTAATGACGATGGAACACACAAATCACGTCGCGATTCAATACATCATCCTCCAGCCGACTTGTCTCCAAGGGTCTAGTGCTGCCTCGGGCACCTTATGGTCGTTCTCCTGTGAGTCTAGATTTTCGAATCCGACGCAAAACTGACAGTTAATTGTAAGGTTCAGAGCCTGTTAATGATGGAAGACACAAATTACGTCGCGATTGAATACATAGTCCTCCGGCCGACATGTCTCCAAGGGTCTATTGCTGCCTCAGGCACCTTATGGTCGATCTCCTGTGAGTCTAGATTTTCGAATCCGACGCAAAACTACCAGTTAATTGTAACGTTCAGAGCCTCTTAATGACGATGGAACACACAAATTGCGTCGCGATTCAATACATCGTCCTCCGGCCGACCTGTCTCCAAGGGTCTATTGCTGCCTCGGGCACCTTATGGTCGATCTCCTGTCAGTCTAGATTTTCGAATCCGACGCAAAACTGACAGTTAATTGTAACGTTCAGAGCCTGTTAATGACGATGGAACACACAAATCCCGTCGCGATTCAATACATCGTCCTCCGGCCGACCTGTCTCCAAGGGTCTATTGCTGCCTCGGGCACCTTATGGTCGATCTCCTGTGAGTCTAGATTTTCGAATCCGACGCAAAACTGACAGTTAATTGTAACGTTCAGAGCCTGTTAATGACGATGGAACAAAATAGCGTCGCGATTCAATACATCGTCCTCCAGCCGACTTGTCTCCAAGGGTCTAGTTCTGCCTCGGGCACCTTATGGTCGTTGTTTGTGAGTCTAGATTTTCGAATCCGACGCAAAACTGACAGTTAATTGTAAAGTTCAGAGCCTGTTAATGACGTTGGAACACACAAATTGCGTCGCGATTCAATACATCGTCCTCCGGCCGACCTGTCTCCAAGGGTCTATTGCTGCCTCGGGCACCTTAAGGTCGATCTCCTGTGAGTCTAGATTTTCGAATCCGACGCAAAACTGACAGTTAATTGTAACGTTCAGAGCCTGTTAATGACGATGGAACACACAAATCGCGTCGCGATTCAATACATCGTCCTCCAGCCGACTTGTCTCCAAGGGTCTAGTGCTGCCTCGGGCACCTAATGGTCTTTCTCCTGTGAGTCTAGATTTTCGAATCCGACGCAAAACTGACAGTTAATTGTAAGGTTCTGATCCTGTTAATGACGATGGAACACACAAATTGCGTCGCGATTCAATACATCGTCCTCCGGCCGACCTGTCTCCAAGGGTCTATTGCTGCCTGGGCACCTTATGGTCGATCTCCTGTGAGTCTAGATTTTCGAATCCGACGCAAAACTGACAGTTAATTGTAAGGTTCAGAGCCTGTTAATGACGATGGGACACACAAATTGCGTCGCGATTCAATACATCGTCCTCCAGCCGACTTGTCTCCAAGGGTCTATTGCTGCCTCGGGCACCTTATGGTCGATCTCCTGTGAGTCTAGATTTTCGAATCCGACACAAAACTGACAGTTAATTGTAACGTTCAGAGCCTGTTAATGACGATGGAACACACAAATCGCGTTGCGATTCAATACATCGTCCTCCGGCCGACCTGTCTCCAAGGGTCTATTGCTGCCTCGGGCACCTTATGGTCGATCTCCTGTGAGTCTAGATTTTCGAATCCGACGCAAAACTGACAGTTAATTGTAAGGTTCAGAGCCTGTTAATGACGTTGGAACACACAAATTGCGTCGCGATTCAATACATCGTCCTCCGGCCGACCTATCTCCAAGGGTCTATTGCTGCCTCGGGCACCTTATGGTCGATCTCCTGTGAGTCTAGATTTTCGAATCCGACGCAAAACTGACAGTTAATTGTAACGTTCAGAGCCTGTTAATGACGATGGAACACAAAAATCGCGTCGCGAATCAATACATCGTCCTCCAGCCGACTTGTCTCCAAGGGTCTAGTGCTGCCTCGGGCACCTTATGGTCGTTCTCCTGTGAGTCTAGATTTTTAGAATCCGACGCAAAACTGACAGTTAATCGTATGGTTCAGAGCCTCTTAATGACAATGGAACACACAAATTGCGTCGCGATTCAATACATCGTCCTCCGGCCGACCTGTCTCCAAGGGTCTATTGCTGCCTCGGGCACATTAAGGTCGATCTCCTGTGAGTCTAGATTTTCGAATCCGACGCAGAACTGACAGTTAATTGTAACGTTCAGAGCCTGTTAATGACGATGGAACACACAAATTGCGTCGCGATTCAATACATCGTCCTCCAGCCGACTTGTCTCCAAGGGTCTATTGCTGCCTCGGGCACCTTATGGTCGATCTCCTGTGAGTCTAGATTTTCGAATCCGACGCAAAACTGACAGTTAATTGTAACGTTCAGTGCCTGTTAATGACGATGGAACACACAAATTGCGTCGCGATTCAATACATCGTCCTCCGGCCGACCTGTCTCCAAGGGTCTATTGCTGCCTCGGGCACCTTATGGTCGATCTCCTGTGAGTCTAGATTTTCGAATCCGACGCAAAACTGACAGTTAATTGTAACGTTCAGAGCCTCTTAATGACGATGGAACACACAAATTGCGTCGCGATTCAATACATCGTCCTCCGGCCGACCTGTCTCCAAGGGTCTATTGCTGCCTCGGGCACCTTATGGTCGATCTCCTGTGAGTCTAGATTTTCGAATCCGACGCAAAAATAACAGTTAATTGTAACGTTCAGAGCCTGTTAATGACGATGGAACACACAAATCCCGTCGCCATTCAATACATCGTCCTCCGGCCGACCTGTCTCCAAGGGTCTATTGCTGCCTCGGGCACCTAATGGTCGATCTCCTGTGAGTCTAGATTTTCGAATCCGACGCAAAACTGACAGTTAATTGTAACGTTCAGAGCCTGTTAATGACGATGGAACAAAATGGCGTCGCGATTCAATACATCGTCCTCCAGCCGACTTGTCTCCAAGGATCTAGTTCTGCCTGGGGAACCTTATGGTCGTTCTTTGTGAGTCTAGATTGTGGAATCCGACGCAAAACTGACAGTTAATTGTAAAGTTCAGAGCCTGTTAATGACGTTGGAACACACAAATTGCGTCGCGATTCAATACATCGTCCTCCGGCCGACCTGTCTCCAAGGGTCTATTCCTGCCTCGGGCACCTTATGGTCGATCTCCTGTGAGTCTAGATTTTCGAATCCGACGCAAAACTGACAGTTAATTGTAACGTTCAGAGCCTTTTCATGACGATGGAACACACAAATTGCGTCGCGATTCAATACATCGTCCTCCGGCCGACCTGTCTCCAAGGGTCTATTGCTGCCTCGGGCACCTTAAGGTCGATCTCCTGTGAGTCTAGATTTTCGAATCCGACGCAAAACTGACAGTTAATTGTAACGTTCAGAGCCTGTTAATGACGATGGAACAAAATGGCGTCGCGATTCAATACATCGTCCTCCAGCCGACTTGTCTCCAAGGATCTAGTTCTGCCTCGGGCACCTTATGGTCGTTCTTTGTGAGTCTAGATTTTCGAATCCGACGCAAAACTGACAGTTAATTGTAAAGTTCAGAGCCTGTTAATGACGTTGGAACACACAAATTGCGTCGCGATTCAATACATCGTCCTCCGGCCGACCTGTCTCCAAGGGTCTATTCCTGCCTCGGGCACCTTATGGTCGATCTCCTGTGAGTCTAGATTTTCGAATCCGACGCAAAACTGACAGTTAATTGTAACGTTCAGAGCCTTTTCATGACGATGGAAGACACAATTTGCGTCGCGATTCAATACATCGTCCTCCGGCCGACCTGTCTCCAAGGGTCTATTGCTGCCTCGGGCGCCTTAAGGTCGATCTCCTGTGACTCTAGATTTTCGAATCCGACGCAAAACTGACAGTTAATTGTAACGTTCAGAGCCTGTTAATGACGATGGAACACACAAATCGCGTCGCGATTCAATACATCGTCCTCCAGCCGACTTGTCTCCAAGGGTCTAGTGCTGCCTCGGGCACCTAATGGTCTTTCTCCTGTGAGTCTAGATTTTCGAATCCGACGCAAAACTGACAGTTAATTGTAAGGTTCAGATCCTGTTAATGACGATGGAACACACAAATTGCGTCGCGATTCAATACATCGTCCTCCGGCCGACCTGTCTCCAAGGGTCTATTGCTGCCTGGGCACCTTATGGTCGATCTCCTGTGAGTCTAGATTTTCGAATCCGACGCAAAACTGACAGTTAATTGTAAGGTTCAGAGCCTGTTAATGACGATGGGACACACAAATTGCGTCGCGATTCAATACATCGTCCTCCAGCCGACTTGTCTCCAAGGGTCTATTGCTGCCTCGGGCACCTTATGGTCGATCTCCTGTGAGTCTAGATTTTCGAATCCGACACAAAACTGACAGTTAATTGTAACGTTCAGAGCCTGTTAATGACGATGGAACACACAAATCGCGTTGCGATTCAATACATCGTCCTCCGGCCGACCTGTCTCCAAGGGTCTATTGCTGCCTCGGGCACCTTATGGTCGATCTCCTGTGAGTCTAGATTTTCGAATCCGACGCAAAACTGACAGTTAATTGTAAGGTTCAGAGCCTGTTAATGACGTTGGAACACACAAATTGCGTCGCGATTCAATACATCGTCCTCCGGCCGACCTATCTCCAAGGGTCTATTGCTGCCTCGGGCACCTTATGGTCGATCTCCTGTGAGTCTAGATTTTCGAATCCGACGCAAAACTGACAGTTAATTGTAACGTTCAGAGCCTGTTAATGACGATGGAACACACAAATCGCGTCGCGAATCAATACATCGTCCTCCAGCCGACTTGTCTCCAAGGGTCTAGTGCTGCCTCGGGCACCTTATGGTCGTTCTCCTGTGAGTCTAGATTTTTAGAATCCGACGCAAAACTGACAGTTAATCGTATGGTTCAGAGCCTCTTAATGACAATGGAACACACAAATTGCGTCGCGATTCAATACATCGTCCTCCGGCCGACCTGTCTCCAAGGGTCTATTGCTGCCTCGGGCACCTTAAGGTCGATCTCCTGTGAGTCTAGATTTTCGAATCCGACGCAAAACTGACAGTTAATTGTAACGTTCAGAGCCTCTTAATGACGATGGAACACACAAATTGCGTCGCGATTCAATACATCGTCCTCCAGCCGACTTGTCTCCAAGGGTCTATTGCTGCCTCGGGCACCTTATGGTCGATCTCCTGTGAGTCTAGATTTTCGAATCCGACGCAAAACTGACAGTTAATTGTAACGTTCAGTGCCTGTTAATGACGATGGAACACACAAATTGCGTCGCGATTCAATACATCGTCCTCCGGCCGACCTGTCTCCAAGGGTCTATTGCTGCCTCGGGCACCTTATGGTCGATCTCCTGTGAGTCTAGATTTTCGAATCCGACGCAAAACTGACAGTTAATTGTAACGTTCAGAGCCTGATAATGGCGATGGAACACACAAATTGCGTCGCGATTCAATACATCGTCCTCCGGCCGACCTGTCTCCAAGGGTCTATTGCTGCCTCGGGCACCTTATGGTCGATCTCCTGTGAGTCTAGATTTTCGAATCCGACGCAAAAATGACAGTTAATTGTAACGTTCAGAACCTGTTAATGACGATGGAACACACAAATCCCGACGCCATTCAATACATCGTCCTCCGGCCGACCTGTCTCCAAGGGTCTATTGCTGCCTCGGGCACCTAATGGTCGATCTCCTGTGAGTCTAGATTTTCGAATCCGACGCAAAACTGACAGTTAATTGTAACGTTCAGAGCCTGTTAATGACGATGGAACAAAATGGCGTCGCGATTCAATACATCGTCCTCCAGCCGACTTGTCTCCAAGGATCTAGTTCTGCCTCGGGCACCTTATGGTCGTTCTTTGTGAGTCTAGATTGTGGAATCCGACGCAAAACTGACAGTTAATTGTAAAGTTCAGAGCCTGTTAATGACGTTGGAACACACAAATTGCGTCGCGATTCAATACATCGTCCTCCGGCCGACCTGTCTCCAAGGGTCTATTCCTGCCTCGGGCACCTTATGGTCGATCTCCTGTGAGTCTAGATTTTCGAATCCGACGCAAAACTGACAGTTAATTGTAACGTTCAGAGCCTTTTCATGACGATGGAACACACAAATTGCGTCGCGATTCAATACATCGTCCTCCGGCCGACCTGTCTCCAAGGGTCTATTGCTGCCTCGGGCACCTTAAGGTCGATCTCCTGTGACTCTAGATTTTCGAATCCGACGCAAAACTGACAGTTAATTGTAACGTTCAGAGCCTGTTAATGACGATGGAACACACAAATCGCGTCGCGATTCAATACATCGTCCTCCAGCCGACTTGTCTCCAAGGGTCTAGTGCTGCCTCGGGCACCTAATGGTCTTTCTCCTGTGAGTCTAGATTTTCGAATCCGACGCAAAACTGACAGTTAATTGTAAGGTTCAGATCCTGTTAATGACGATGGAACACACAAATTGCGTCGCGATTCAATACATCGTCCTCCGGCCGACCTGTCTCCAAGGGTCTATTGCTGCCTGGGCACCTTATGGTCGATCTCCTGTGAGTCTAGATTTTCGAATCCGACGCAAAACTGACAGTTAATTGTAAGGTTCAGAGCCTGTTAATGACGATGGGACACACAAATTGCGTCGCGATTCAATACATCGTCCTCCAGCCGACTTGTCTCCAAGGGTCTATTGCTGCCTCGGGCACCTTATGGTCGATCTCCTGTGAGTCTAGATTTTCGAATCCGACACAAAACTGACAGTTAATTGTAACGTTCAGAGCCTGTTAATGACGATGGAACACACAAATCGCGTTGCGATTCAATACATCGTCCTCCGGCCGACCTGTCTCCAAGGGTCTATTGCTGCCTCGGGCACCTTATGGTCGATCTCCTGTGAGTCTAGATTTTCGAATCCGACGCAAAACTGACAGTTAATTGTAAGGTTCAGAGCCTGTTAATGACGTTGGAACACACAAATTGCGTCGCGATTCAATACATCGTCCTCCGGCCGACCTATCTCCAAGGGTCTATTGCTGCCTCGGGCACCTTATGGTCGATCTCCTGTGAGTCTAGATTTTCGAATCCGACGCAAAACTGACAGTTAATTGTAACGTTCAGAGCCTGTTAATGACGATGGAACACACAAATCGCGTCGCGAATCAATACATCGTCCTCCAGCCGACTTGTCTCCAAGGGTCTAGTGCTGCCTCGGGCACCTTATGGTCGTTCTCCTGTGAGTCTAGATTTTTAGAATCCGACGCAAAACTGACAGTTAATCGTATGGTTCAGAGCCTCTTAATGACAATGGAACACACAAATTGCGTCGCGATTCAATACATCGTCCTCCGGCCGACCTGTCTCCAAGGGTCTATTGCTGCCTCGGGCACCTTAAGGTCGATCTCCTGTGAGTCTAGATTTTCGAATCCGACGCAAATCTGACAGTTAATTGTAACGTTCAGAGCCTCTTAATGACGATGGAACACACAAATTGCGTCGCGATTCAATACATCGTCCTCCAGCCGACTTGTCTCCAAGGGTCTATTGCTGCCTCGGGCACCTTATGGTCGATCTCCTGTGAGTCTAGATTTTCGAATCCGACGCAAAACTGACAGTTAATTGTAACGTTCAGTGCCTGTTAATGACGATGGAACACACAAATTGCGTCGCGATTCAATACATCGTCCTCCGGCCGACCTGTCTCCAAGGGTCTATTGCTGCCTCGGGCACCTTATGGTCGATCTCCTGTGAGTCTAGATTTTCGAATCCGACGCAAAACTGACAGTTAATTGTAACGTTCAGAGCCTGATAATGGCGATGGAACACACAAATTGCGTCGCGATTCAATACATCGTCCTCCGGCCGACCTGTCTCCAAGGGTCTATTGCTGCCTCGGGCACCTTATGGTCGATCTCCTGTGAGTCTAGATTTTCGAATCCGACGCAAAAATGACAGTTAATTGTAACGTTCAGAGCCTGTTAATGACGATGGAACACACAAATCCCGACGCCATTCAATACATCGTCCTCCGGCCGACCTGTCTCCAAGGGTCTATTGCTGCCTCGGGCACCTAATGGTCGATCTCCTGTGAGTCTAGATTTTCGAATCCGACGCAAAACTGACAGTTAATTGTAACGTTCAGAGCCTGTTAATGACGATGGAACAAAATGGCGTCGCGATTCAATACATCGTCCTCCAGCCGACTTGTCTCCAAGGATCTAGTTCTGCCTCGGGCACCTTATGGTCGTTCTTTGTGAGTCTAGATTGTGGAATCCGACGCAAAACTGACAGTTAATTGTAAAGTTCAGAGCCTGTTAATGACGTTGGAACACACAAATTGCGTCGCGATTCAATACATCGTCCTCCGGCCGACCTGTCTCCAAGGGTCTATTCCTGCCTCGGGCACCTTATGGTCGATCTCCTGTGAGTCTAGATTTTCGAATCCGACGCAAAACTGACAGTTAATTGTAACGTTCAGAGCCTTTTCATGACGATGGAACACACAAATTGCGTCGCGATTCAATACATCGTCCTCCGGCCGACCTGTCTCCAAGGGTCTATTGCTGCCTCGGGCACCTTAAGGTCGATCTCCTGTGAGTCTAGATTTTCGAATCCGACGCAAAACTGACAGTTAATTGTAACGTTCAGAGCCTGTTAATGACGATGGAACAAAATGGCGTCGCGATTCAATACATCGTCCTCCAGCCGACTTGTCTCCAAGGATCTAGTTCTGCCTCGGGCACCTTATGGTCGTTCTTTGTGAGTCTAGATTTTCGAATCCGACGCAAAACTGACAGTTAATTGTAAAGTTCAGAGCCTGTTAATGACGTTGGAACACACAAATTGCGTCGCGATTCAATACATCGTCCTCCGGCCGACCTGTCTCCAAGGGTCTATTCCTGCCTCGGGCACCTTATGGTCGATCTCCTGTGAGTCTAGATTTTCGAATCCGACGCAAAACTGACAGTTAATTGTAACGTTCAGAGCCTTTTCATGACGATGGAAGACACAATTTGCGTCGCGATTCAATACATCGTCCTCCGGCCGACCTGTCTCCAAGGGTCTATTGCTGCCTCGGGCGCCTTAAGGTCGATCTCCTGTGACTCTAGATTTTCGAATCCGACGCAAAACTGACAGTTAATTGTAACGTTCAGAGCCTGTTAATGACGATGGAACACACAAATCGCGTCGCGATTCAATACATCGTCCTCCAGCCGACTTGTCTCCAAGGGTCTAGTGCTGCCTCGGGCACCTAATGGTCTTTCTCCTGTGAGTCTAGATTTTCGAATCCGACGCAAAACTGACAGTTAATTGTAAGGTTCAGATCCTGTTAATGACGATGGAACACACAATTTGCGTCGCGATTCAATACATCGTCCTCCGGCCGACCTGTCTCCAAGGGTCTATTGCTGCCTGGGCACCTTATGGTCGATCTCCTGTGAGTCTAGATTTTCGAATCCGACGCAAAACTGACAGTTAATTGTAAGGTTCAGAGCCTGTTAATGACGATGGGACACACAAATTGCGTCGCGATTCAATACATCGTCCTCCAGCCGACTTGTCTCCAAGGGTCTAGTGCTGCCTCGGACAGCTTATGGTCGTTCACCTGTGAGTCTAGATTTTCGAATCCGACGCAAAACTGACAGTTAATTGTAAGGTTCAGAGACTCTTAATGACAATGGAACACACAAATCGCGTCGCGATTCAATACATCGTCCTCCGGCCGACCTGTCTCCAAGGGTCTATTGCTGCCTCGGGCACCTTATGGTCGATCTCCTGTGAGTCTAGATTTTCGAATCCGACACAAAACTGACAGTTAATTGTAACGTTCAGAGCATGTTAATGACGATGGAACACACAAATCGCGTTGCGATTCAATACATCGTCCTCCGGCCGACCTGTCTCCAAGGGTCTATTGCTGCCTCGGGCACCTTATGGTCGATCTTCTGTGAGTCTAGATTTTCGAATCCGACGCAAAACTGACAGTAAATTGTAAGGTTCAGAGCCTGTTAATGACGTTGGAACACACAAATTGCGTCGCGATTCAATACATCGTCCTCCGGCCGACCTATCTCCAAGGGTCTATTGCTGCGTCGGGCACCTTATGGTCGATCTCCTGTGAGTCTAGATTTTCCGAATCCGACGCAAAACTGACAGTTAATAGTATGGTTCAGAGCCTCTTAATGACAATGGAACACACAAATTGCGTCGCGATTCAATACATCGTCCTCCGGCCGACCTGTCTCCAAGGGTCTATTGCTGCCTGGGGCACCTTAAGGTCGATCTCCTGTGAGTCTAGATTTTCGAATCCGACGCAAAACTGACAGTTAATTCTAACGTTCAGAGCCTGTTAATGACGATGTAACACACAAATTCCGTCGCGATTCAATATTCGTCCTCCAGCCGACTTGTCTCCAAGGTTCTATTGCTGCCTCGGACACCTTATGGTCGTTCTCCTGTGAGTCTAGATTTTCGAATCCGACGCAAAACTGACAGTTAATTGTAAGGTTCAGAGCCTCTTAATGACAATGGAACACACAAATTGCGTCGCGATTCAATACATCGTCCTCCGGCCGTCCTGTCTCCAAGGGTCTAGTCCTGCCTCGGACACCTTATGGTCGTTCTCCTGTGAGTCTAGATTTTCGAATCCGACTCGAAACTGACAGTTAATTGTAACGTTCAGCGCCTGTTAATGATGATGGAACACACAAATCCCGTAGCGATTCAATACATCGTCCTCCGGCCGACCTGTCTCCAAGGGTCTATTGCTGCCTCGGGCACCTTATGGTCGATCTCCTGTGAGATTTTCGAATCCGACGCAAAACTGACAGTTAATTGTAACGTTCAGAGCCTGTTAATGACGATGGAACACACAAATCGCGTTGCGATTCAATACATCGTCCTCCGGCCGACCTGTCTCCAAGGGTCTATTGCTGCCTCGGGCACCTTATGGTCGATCTCCTGTGAGTCTAGATTTTCGAATCCGACGCAAAACTGACAGTTAATTGTAAGGTTCAGAGCCTGTTAATGACGTTGGAACACACAAATTGCGTCGCGATTCAATACATCGTCCTCCGGCCGACCTATCTCCAAGGGTCTATTGCTGCCTCGGGCACCTTATGGTCGATCTCCTGTGAGTCTAGATTTTCGAATCCGACGCAAAACTGACAGTTAATTGTAACGTTCAGAGCCTGTTAATGACGATGGAACACACAAATCGCGTCGCGATTCAATACATCGTCCTCAAGCCGACTTGTCTCCAAGGGTCTAGTGCTGCCTCGGGCACCTTATGGTAGTTCTCCTGTGAGTCTAGATTTTTCGAATCCGACGTAAAACTGACAGTTAATCGTATGGTTCAGAGCCTCTTAATGACAATGGAACACACAAATTGCGTCGCGATTCAATACATCGTCCTCCGGCCGACCTGTCTCCAAGGGTCTATTGCTGCCTCGGGCACCTTAAGGTCGATCTCCTGTGAGTCTAGATTTTCGAATCCGACGCAAAACTGACAGTTAATTGTAAGGTTCAGAGCCTGTTAATGACGATGTAACACACAAATTCCGTCGCGATTCAATACATCGTCCTCCAGCCGACTTGTCTCCAAGGTTCTAGTGCTGCCTCGGACACCTTATGGTCGTTCTCCTGTGAGTCTAGATTTTCGAATCCGACGCAAAACTGACAGTTAATTGTAAGGTTCAGAGCCTCTTAATGACAATGGAACACACAAATTGCGTCGCGATTCAATACATCGTCCTCCGGCTGTCCTGTCTCCAAGGGTCTAGTCCTGCCTCGGACACCTTATGGTCGTTCTCCTGTGAGTCTAGATTTTCGAATCCGACTCGAAACTGACAGTTAATTGTAACGTTCAGCGCCTGTTAATGACGATGGAACACACAAATCGCGTCGCGATTCAATACATCGTCCTCCAGCCGACTTGTCTCCAAGGGTCTAGTGCTGCCTCGGGCACCTTATGGTCGTTCTTCTGTGAGTCTAGATTTTCGAATCCGACGCAAAACTGACAGTTAATTGTAATGTTCAGAGCCTCTTAATGACGATGGAACACACAAATTGTGTCGCGATTCAATACATCGTCCTCCGGCCGACCTGTCTCCAAGGGTCTATTGCTGCCTCGGGCACCTTATGGTCGATCTCCTGTGAGTCTAGATTTTTGAATCCGACGCAAAACTGACAGTTAATTGTAACGTTCAGAGCCTGTTAATGACGATGGAACACACAAATCCCGTAGCGATTCAATACATCGTCCTCCGGCCGACCTGTCTCCAAGGGTCTATTGCTGCCTCGGGCACCTTATGGTCGATCTCCTGTGAGTCTAGATTTTCGAATCATACGCAAAACTGACAGTTAATTGTAACGTTCAGTGTCTGTTAATGACGATGGAACACAGAAATCGCGTCGCGATTCAATACATCGTCCTCCGGCCGACCTGTCTCCTAGGGTCTATTGCTGCCTCGGTCACCTTATGGTCGATCTCCTGTGAGTCTAGATTTTCGAATCCGACGCAAAAATGACAGTTAATTGTAACGTTCAGAGCCTGTTAATGACGATGGAACAAAATGGCGTCGCGATTCAATACATCGTCCTCCAGCCGACTTGTCTCCAAGGATCTAGTTCTGCCTCGGGCACCTTATGGTCGTTCTTTGTGAGTCTAGATTTTCGAATCCGACGCAAAACTGACAGTTAATTGTAAAGTTCAGAGCCTGTTAATGACGTTGGAACACACAAATTGCGTCGCGATTCAATACATCGTCCTCCGGCAGACCTGTCTCCAAGGGTCTATTCCTGCCTCGGGCACCTTATGGTCGATCTCCTGTGAGTCTAGATTTTCGAATTCGACGCAAAACTGACAGTTAATTGTAACGTTCAGAGCCTTTTCATGACGATGGAACACACAAATTGCGTCGCGATTCAATACATCGTCCTCCGGCCGACCTGTCTCCAAGGGTCTATTGCTGCCTCGGGCACCTTAAGGTCGATCTCCTGTGAGTCTAGATTTTCGAATCCGACGCAAAACTGACAGTTAATTGTAACGTTCAGAGCCTGTTAATGACGATGGAACGAAATGGCGTCGCGATTCAATACATCGTCCTCCAGCCGACTTGTCTCCAAGGATCTAGTTCTGCCTCGGGCACCTTATGGTCGTTCTTTGTGAGTCTAGATTTTCGAATCCGACGCAAAACTGACAGTTAATTGTAAAGTTCAGAGCCTGTTAATGACGTTGGAACACACAAATTGCGTCGCGATTCAATACATCGTCCTCCGGCCGACCTGTCTCCAAGGGTCTATTCCTGCCTCGGGCACCTTATGGTCGATTTCCTGTGAGTCTAGATTTTCGAATCCGACGCAAAACTGACAGTTAATTGTAACGTTCAGAGCCTTTTCATGACGATGGAAGACACAAATTGCGTCGCGATTCAATACATCGTCCTCCGGCCGACCTGTCTCCAAGGGTCTATTGCTGCCTCGGGCACCTTAAGGTCGATCTCCTGTGACTCTAGATTTTCGAATCCGACGCAAAACTGACAGTTAATTGTAACGTTCAAAGCCTGTTAATGACGATGGAACACACAAATCGCGTCGCGATTCAATACATCGTCCTCCAGCCGACTTGTCTCCAAGGGTCTAGTGCTGCCTCGGGCACCTAATGGTCTTTCTCCTGTGAGTCTAGATTTTCGAATCCGACGCAAAACTGACAGTTAATTGTAAGGTTCAGATCCTGTTAATGACGATGGAACACACAAATTGCGTCGCGATTCAATACATCGTCCTCCGGCCGACCTGTCTCCAAGGGTCTATTGCTGCCTGGGCACCTTATGGTCGATCTCCTGTGAGTCTAGATTTTCGAATCCGACGCAAAACTGACAGTTAATTGTAAGGTTCAGAGCCTGTTAATGACGATGGGACACACAAATTGCGTCGCGATTCAATACATCGTCCTCCAGCCGACTTGTCTCCAAGGGTCTAGTGCTGCCTCGGACAGCTTATGGTCGTTCACCTGTGAGTCTAGATTTTCGAATCCGACGCAAAACTGACAGTTAATTGTAAGGTTCAGAGACTCTTAATGACAATGGAACACACAAATCGCGTCGCGATTCAATACATCGTCCTCCGGCCGACCTGTCTCCAAGGGTCTATTGCTGCCTCGGGCACCTTATGGTCGATCTCCTGTGAGTCTAGATTTTCGAATCCGACACAAAACTGACAGTTAATTGTAACGTTCAGAGCCTGTTAATGACGATGGAACACACAAATCGCATTGCGATTCAATACATCGTCCTCCGGCCGACCTGTCTCCAAGGGTCTATTGCTGCCTCGGGCACCTTATGGTCGATCTTCTGTGAGTCTAGATTTTCGAATCCGACGCAAAACTGACAGTTAATTGTAAGGTTCAGAGCCTGTTAATGACGTTGGAACACACAAATTGCGTCGCGATTCAATACATCGTCCTCCGGCCGACCTATCTCCAAGGGTCTATTGCTGCCTCGGGCACCTTATGGTCGATCTCCTGTGAGTCTAGATTTTCCGAATCCGACGCAAAACTGACAGTTAATCGTATGGTTCAGAGCCTCTTAATGACAATGGAACACACAAATTGCGTCGCGATTCAATACATCGTCCTCCGGCCGACCTGTCTCCAAGGGTCTATTGCTGCCTGGGGCACCTTAAGGTCGATCTCCTGTGAGTCTAGATTTTCGAATCCGGCGCAAAACTGACAGTTAATTGTAACGTTCAGAGCCTGTTAATGACGATGTAACACACAAATTCCGTCGCGATTCAATAAATCGTCCTCCAGCCGACTTGTCTCCAAGGTTCTAGTGCTGCCTCGGACACCTTATGGTCGTTCTCCTGTGAGTCTAGATTTTCGAATCCGACGCAAAACTGACAGTTAATTGTAAGGTTCAGAGCCTCCTCATGACAATGGAACACACAAATTGCGTCGCGATTCGATACATCGTCCTCCGGCCGTCCTGTCTCCAAGGGTCTAGTCCTGCCTCGGACACCTTATGGTCGTTCTCCTGTGAGTCTAGATTTTCGAATCCGACTCGAAACTGACAGTTAATTGTAACGTTCAGCGCCTATTAATGACGATGGAACACACAAATCGCGTCGCGATTCAATACATCGTCCTCCAGCCGACTTGTCTCCAAGGGTCTAGTGCTGCCTCGGGCACCTTACGGTCGTTCTTCTGTGAGTCTAGATTTTCGAATCCGACGCAAAACTGACAGTTAATTGTAATGTTCAGAGCCTCTTAATGACGATGGAACACACAAATTGTGTCGCGATTCAATACATCGTCCTCCGGCCGACCTGTCTCCAAGGGTCTATTGCTGCCTCGGGCACCTTATGGTCGATCTCCTGTGAGTCTAGATTTTTGAATCCGACGCAAAACTGACAGTTAATTGTAACGTTCAGAGCCTGTTAATGACGATGGAACACACAAATTACGTCGCGATTCAATACATCGTCCTCCGGCCGACCTGTCTCCAAGGGTCTATTGCTGCCTCGGGCACCTTATGGTCGATCTCCTGTGAGTCTAGATTTTCGAATCCGACACAAAACTGACAGTTAATTGTAACGTTCAGAGCCTGTTAATGACGATGGAACACAGAAATCGCGTTGCGATTCAATACATCGTCCTCCGGCCGACCTGTCTCCAAGGGTCTATTGCTGCCTCGGGCACCTTATGGTCGATCTCCTGTGAGTCTAGATTTTCGAATCCGACGCAAAACTGACAGTTAATTGTAAGGTTCAGAGCCTGTTAATGACGTTGGAACACACAAATTGCGTCGCGATTCAATACATCGTCCTCCGGCCGACCTATCTCCAAGGGTCTATTGCTGCCTCGGGCACCTTATGGTCGATCTCCTGTGAGTCTAGATTTTCGAATCCGACGCAAAACTGACAGTTAATTGTAACGTTCAGAGCCTGTTAATGACGATGGAACACACAAATCGCGTCGCGATTCAATACATCGTCCTCCAGCCGACTTGTCTCCAAGGGTCTAGTACTGCCTCGGGCACCTTATGGTCGTTCTCCTGTGAGTCTAGATTTTTCGAATCCGACGTAAAACTGACAGTTAATCGTATGGTTCAGAGCCTCTTAATGACAATGGAACACACAAATTGCGTCGCGATTCAATACATCGTCCTCCGGCCGACCTGTCTCCAAGGGTCTATTGCTGCCTCGGGCACCTTAAGGTCGATCTCCTGTGAGTCTAGATTTTCGAATCCGACGCAAAACTGACAGTTAATTGTAAGGTTCAGAGCCTGTAAATGACGATGTAACACACAAATTCCGTCGCGATTCAATACATCGTCCTCCAGCCGACTTGTCTCCAAGGTTCTAGTGCTGCCTCGGACACCTTATGGTCGTTCTCCTGTGAGTCTAGATTTTCGAATCCGACGCAAAACTAACAGTTAATTGTAAGGTTCAGAGCCTCTTAATGACAATGGAACACACAAATTGCGTCGCGATTCAATACATCGTCCTCCGGCTGTCCTGTCTCCAAGGGTCTAGTCCTGCCTCGGACACCTTATGGTCGTTCTCCTATGAGTCTAGATTTTTGAATCCGACTCGAAACTGACAGTTAATTGTAACGTTCAGCGCCTGTTAATGACGATGGAACACACAAATCGCGTCGCGATTCAATACATCGTCCTCCAGCCGACTTGTCTCCAAGGGTCTAGTGCTGCCTCGGGCACCTTATGGCCGTTCTTCTGTGAGTCTAGATTTTCGAATCCGACGCAAAACTGACAGTTAATTGTAATGTTCAGAGCCTCTTAATGACGATGGAACACACAAATTGTGTCGCGATTCAATACATCGTCCTCCGGCCGACCTGTCTCCAAGGGTCTATTGCTGCCTCGGGCACCTTATGGTCGATCTCCTGTGAGTCTAGATTTTTGAATCCGACGCAAAACTGACAGTTAATTGTAACGTTCAGAGCCTGTTAATGACGATGGAACACACAAATCCCGTAGCGATTCAATACATCGTCCTCCGGCCGACCTGTCTCCAAGGGTCTATTGCTGCCTCGGGCACCTTATGGTCGATCTCCTGTGAGTCTAGATTTTCGAATCCGACGCAAAACTGACAGTTAATTGTAACGTTCAGAGCCTCTTAATGACAATGGAACACACAAATCGCGTCGCGATTCAATACATCGTCCTCCGGCCGACCTGTCTCCAAGGGTCTATTGCTGCCTCGGGCACCTTATGGTTGATCTCCTGTGAGTCTAGATTTTCGAATCCGACGCAAAACTGACAGTTAATTGTAACGTTCAGAGCCTGTTAATGACGATGGAACACACAAATCGCGTCGCGATTCAATACATCGTCCTCCAGCCGACTTGTCTCCAAGGGTCTAGTGCTGCCTCGGGCACCTATTGGTCGTTCTCCTGTGAGTCTAGATTTTCGAATCCGACGCAAAACTGACAGTTAATTGTAAGGTTCAGAGCCTGTTAATGGCGATGGAACACACAAATTGCGTCGCGATTCAATACATCGTCCTCCAGCCGACTTGTCTCCAAGGGTCTAGTGCTGCCTCGGACAGCTTATGGTCGTTCACCTGAGTCTAGATTTTCGAATCCGACGCAAAACTGACAGTTAATTGTAAGGTTCAGAGACTCCTAATGACAATGGAACACACAAATCGCGTCGCGATTCAATACATCGTCCTCCGGCCGACCTGTCTCCAAGGGTCTATTGCTGCCTCGGGCACCTTATGGTCGATCTCCTGTGAGTCTAGATTTTCGAATCCGACGCAAAACTGACAGTTAATTGTAACGTTCAGAGCCTGTTAATGATGATGGAACACACAAATCGCGTCGCGATTCAATACATCGTCCACCGGCCGACCTGTCTCCAAGGGTCTATTGCTGCCTCGGTCACCTTATGGTCGTTCTCCTGTGAGTCTAGATTTTCGAATCCGACGCAAAACTGACAGTTAATTGTAAGGTTCAGAGCCTGTTAATGATGGAAGACACAAATTACGTCGCGATTCAATACATAGTCCTCCGGCCGACATGTCTCCAAGGGTCTATTGCTACCTCGGGCACCTTATGGTCGATCTCCTGTGAGTCTAGATTTTCGAATCCGACGCAAAACTGACAGTTAATTGTAACGTTCAGAGCCTGTTAATGACGATGGAACACACAAATTGCGTCGCGATTCAATACATCGTCCTCCGGCCGACCTGTCTCCAAGGGTCTATTGCTGCCTCGGGCACCTTATGGTCGATCTCCTGTGAGTCTAGATTTTCGAATCCGACGCAAAACTGACAGTTAATTGTAACGTTCAGAGCCTCTTAATAACGATGGAACACACAAATTGCGTCGCGATTCAATACATCGTCCTCCGGCCGACCTGTCTCCAAGGGTCTATTGCTGCCTCGGGCACCTTATGGTCGATCTCCTGTGAGTCTAGATTTTCGAATCCGACGCAAAACTGACAGTTAATTGTAACGTTCAGAGCCTGTTAATGACGATGGAACACACAAATCCCGTCGCGATTCAATACATCGTCCTCCGGCCGACCTGTCTCCAAGGGTCTATTGCTGCCTCGGGCACCTTATGGTCGATCTCCTGTGAGTCTAGATTTTCGAATCCGACGCAAAACTGACAGTTAATTGTTACGTTCAGAGCCTGTTAATGACGATGGAACACACAAATCGCGTCGCGATTCAATACATCGTCCTCCAGCCGACTTGTCTCCAAGGGTCTAGTTCTGCCTCGGGCACCTTATGGTCGTTCTTTGTGAGTCTAGATTTTCGAATCCGACGCAAAACTGACAGTTAATTGTAAAGTTCAGAGCCTGTTAATGACGTTGGAACACACAAATTGCGTCGCGATTCAATACATCGTCCTCCGGCCGACCTGTCTCCTAGGGTCTATTCCTGTCTCGGGCACCTTATGGTCGATCTCCTGTGAGTCTAGATTTTCGAATCCGACGCAAAACTGACAGTTAATTGTAACGTTCAGAGCCTGTTCATGACGATGGAACACACAAATTGCGTCGCGATTCAATACATCGTCCTCCGGCCGACTTGTCTCCAAGGGTCTATTGCTGCCTCGGGCACCTTATGGTCGATCTCCTGTGAGTCTAGATTTTTGAATCCGACGCAAAACTGACAGTTAATTGTAACGTTCAGAGCCTGTTAATGACGATGGAACACACAAATCCCGTAGCGATTCAATACATCGTCCTCCGGCCGACCTGTCTCCAAGGGTCTATTGCTGCCTCGGGCACCTTATGGTCGATATCCTGTGAGTCTAGATTTTCGAATCCGACGCAAAACTGACAGTTAATTGTAACGTTCAGAGCCTCTTAATGACAATGGAACACACAAATCGCGTCGCGATTCAATACATCGTCCTCCGGCCGACCTGTCTCCAAGGGTCTATTGCTGCCTCGGGCACCTTATGGTTGATCTCCTGTGAGTCTAGATTTTCGAATCCGTCGCAAAACTGACAGTTAATTGTAACGTTCAGAGCCTGTTAATGACGATGGAACACACAAATCGCGTCGCGATTCAATACATCGTCCTCCAGCCGACTTGTCTCCAAGGGTCTAGTGCTGCCTCGGGCACCTAATGGTCGTTCTCCTGTGAGTCTAGATTTTCGAATCCGACGCAAAACTGACAGTTAATTGTAAGGTTCAGAGCCTGATAATGGCGATGGAACACACAAATTGCGTCGCGATTCAATACATCATCCTCCAGCCGACTTGTCTCCAAGGGTCTAGTGCTGCCTCGGACAGCTTATGGTCGTTCACCTGTGAGTCTAGATTTTCGAATCCGACGCAAAACTGACAGTTAATTGTAAGGTTCAGAGACTCCTAATGACAATGGAACACACAAATCGCGTCGCGATTCAATACATCGTCCTCCGGCCGACCTGTCTCCAAGGGTCTATTGCTGCCTCGGTCACCTTATGGTCGATCTCCTGTGAGTCTAGATTTTCGAATCCGACGCAAAACTGACAGTTAATTGTAACGTTCAGAGCCTGTTAATGATGATGGAACACACAAATCGCGTCGCGATTCAATACGTCGTCCACCGGCCGACCTGTCTCCAAGGGTCTATTGCTGCCTCGGTCACCTTATGGTCGTTCTCCTGTGAGTCTAGATTTTCGAATCCGACGCAAAACTGACAGTTAATTGTAAGGTTCAGAGCCTGTTAATGATGGAAGACACAAATTACGTCGTGATTCAATACATAGTCCTCCGGCCGACATGTCTCCAAGGGTCTATTGCTACCTCGGGCACCTTATGGTCGATCTCCTGTGAGTCTAGATTTTCGAATCCGACGCAAAACTGACAGTTAATTGTAACGTTCAGAGCCTGTTAATGACGATGGAACACACAAATTGCGTCGCGATTCAATACATCGTCCTCCGGCCGACCTGTCTCCAAGGGTCTATTGCTGCCTCGGGCACCTTAAGGTCGATCTCCTGTGAGTCTAGATTTTCGAATCCGACGCAAAACTGACAGTTAATTGTAACGTTCAGAGCCTGTTAATGACGATGGAACACACAAATTGCGTCGCGATTCAATACATCGTCCTCCAGCCGACTTGTCTCCAAGGGTCTATTGCTGCCTCGGGCACCTTATGGTCGATCTCCTGTGAGTCTAGATTTTCGAATCCGACGCAAAACTGACAGTTAATTGTAACGTTCAGTGCCTGTTAATGACGATGGAACACACAAATTGCGTCGCGATTCAATACATCGTCCTCCGGCCGACCTGTCTCCAAGGGTCTATTGCTGCCTCGGGCACCTTATGGTCGATCTCCTGTGAGTCTAGATTTTCGAATCCGACGCAAAAATGACAGTTAATTGTAACGTTCAGAGCCTCTTAATGACGATGGAACACACAAATTGCGTCGCGATTCAATACATCGTCATCCGGCCGACCTGTCTCCAAGGGTCTATTGCTGCCTCGGGCACCTTATGGTCGATCTCCTGTGAGTCTAGATTTTCGAATCCGACGCAAAACTGACAGTTAATTGTAACGTTCAGACCCTGTTAATGACGATGGAACACACAAATCCCGTCGCGATTCAATACATCGTCCTCCGGCCGACCTGTCTCCAAGGGTCTATTGCTGCCTCGGGCACCTTATGGTCGATCTCCTGTGAGTCTAGATTTTCGAATCCGACGCAAAACTGACAGTTAATTGTTACGTTCAGAGCCTGTTAATGACGATGGAACACACAAATCGCATCGCGATTCAATACATCGTCCTCCAGCCGACTTGTCTCCAAGGGTCTAGTTCTGCCTCGGGCACCTTATGGTCGTTCTTTGTGAGTCTAGATTTTCGAATCCGACGCAAAACTGACAGTTAATTGTAAAGTTCAGAGCCTGTTAATGACGTTGGAACACACAAATTGCGTCGCGATTCAATACATCGTCCTCCGGCCGACCTGTCTCCAAGGGTCTATTCCTGCCTCGGGCACCTTATGGTCGATCTCCTGTGAGTCTAGATTTTCGAATCCGACGCAAAACCGACAGTTAATTGTAACGTTCAGAGCCTGTTCATGACGATGGAACACACAAATTGCGTCGCGATTCAATACATCGTCCTCCGGCCGACCTGTCTCCAAGGGTCTATTGCTGCCTCGGGCACCTTATGGTCGATCTCCTGTGAGTCTAGATTTTTGAATCCGACGCAAAACTGACAGTTAATTGTAACGTTCAGAGCCTGTTAATGACGATGGAACACACAAATTGTGTCGCGATTCAATACATCGTCCTCCGGCCGACCTGTCTCCAAGGGTCTATTGCTGCCTCGGGCACCTTATGGTCGATCTCCTGTGAGTCTAGATTTTCGAATCCGACACAAAACTGACAGTTAATTGTAACGTTCAGAGCCTGTTAATGACGATGGAACACACAAATCGCGTTGCGATTCAATACATCGTCCTCCGGCCGACCTGTCTCCAAGGGTCTATTGCTGTCTCGGGCACCTTATGGTCGATCTCCTGTGAGTCTAGATTTTCGAATCCGACGCAAAACTGACAGTTAATTGTAAGGTTCAGAGCCTGTTAATAACGATGGAACACACAAATTGCGTCGCGATTCAATACATCGTCCTCCGGCCGACCTGTCTCCAAGGGTCTATTGCTGCCTCGGGCACCTTATGGTCGATCTCCTGTGAGTCTAGATTTTCGAATCCGACGCAAAACTGACAGTTAATTGTAACGTTCAGAGCCTGTTAATGACGATGGAACACACAAATTGCGTCGCGATTCAATACATCGTCCTCCGGCCGACCTGTCTCCAAGGGTCTATTGCTGCCTCGGGCACCTTATGGTCGATCTCCTGTGAGTCTAGATTTTCGAATCCGACGCAAAACTGACAGTTAATTGTAACGTTCAGAGCCTCTTAATAACGATGGAACACACAAATTGCGTCGCGATTCAATACATCGTCCTCCGGCCGACCTGTCTCCAAGGGTCTATTGCTGCCTCGGGCACCTTATGGTCGATCTCCTGTGAGTCTAGATTTTCGAATCCGACGCAAAACTGACAGTTAATTGTAACGTTCAGAGCCTGTTAATGACGATGGAACACACAAATCCCGTCGCGATTCAATACATCGTCCTCCGGCCGACCTGTCTCCAAGGGTCTATTGCTGCCTCGGGCACCTTATGGTCGATCTCCTGTGAGTCTAGATTTTCGAATCCGACGCAAAACTGACAGTTAATTGTTACGTTCAGAGCCTGTTAATGACGATGGAACACACAAATCGCGTCGCGATTCAATACATCGTCCTCCAGCCGACTTGTCTCCAAGGGTCTAGTTCTGCCTCGGGCACCTTATGGTCGTTCTTTGTGAGTCTAGATTTTCGAATCCGACGCAAAACTGACAGTTAATTGTAAAGTTCAGAGCCTGTTAATGACGTTGGAACACACAAATTGCGTCGCGATTCAATACATCGTCCTCCGGCCGACCTGTCTCCTAGGGTCTATTCCTGTCTCGGGCACCTTATGGTCGATCTCCTGTGAGTCTAGATTTTCGAATCCGACGCAAAACTGACAGTTAATTGTAACGTTCAGAGCCTGTTCATGACGATGGAACACACAAATTGCGTCGCGATTCAATACATCGTCCTCCGGCCGACTTGTCTCCAAGGGTCTATTGCTGCCTCGGGCACCTTATGGTCGATCTCCTGTGAGTCTAGATTTTTGAATCCGACGCAAAACTGACAGTTAATTGTAACGTTCAGAGCCTGTTAATGACGATGGAACACACAAATCCCGTAGCGATTCAATACATCGTCCTCCGGCCGACCTGTCTCCAAGGGTCTATTGCTGCCTCGGGCACCTTATGGTCGATATCCTGTGAGTCTAGATTTTCGAATCCGACGCAAAACTGACAGTTAATTGTAACGTTCAGAGCCTCTTAATGACAATGGAACACACAAATCGCGTCGCGATTCAATACATCGTCCTCCGGCCGACCTGTCTCCAAGGGTCTATTGCTGCCTCGGGCACCTTATGGTTGATCTCCTGTGAGTCTAGATTTTCGAATCCGTCGCAAAACTGACAGTTAATTGTAACGTTCAGAGCCTGTTAATGACGATGGAACACACAAATCGCGTCGCGATTCAATACATCGTCCTCCAGCCGACTTGTCTCCAAGGGTCTAGTGCTGCCTCGGGCACCTAATGGTCGTTCTCCTGTGAGTCTAGATTTTCGAATCCGACGCAAAACTGACAGTTAATTGTAAGGTTCAGAGCCTGATAATGGCGATGGAACACACAAATTGCGTCGCGATTCAATACATCATCCTCCAGCCGACTTGTCTCCAAGGGTCTAGTGCTGCCTCGGACAGCTTATGGTCGTTCACCTGTGAGTCTAGATTTTCGAATCCGACGCAAAACTGACAGTTAATTGTAAGGTTCAGAGACTCCTAATGACAATGGAACACACAAATCGCGTCGCGATTCAATACATCGTCCTCCGGCCGACCTGTCTCCAAGGGTCTATTGCTGCCTCGGTCACCTTATGGTCGATCTCCTGTGAGTCTAGATTTTCGAATCCGACGCAAAACTGACAGTTAATTGTAACGTTCAGAGCCTGTTAATGATGATGGAACACACAAATCGCGTCGCGATTCAATACGTCGTCCACCGGCCGACCTGTCTCCAAGGGTCTATTGCTGCCTCGGTCACCTTATGGTCGTTCTCCTGTGAGTCTAGATTTTCGAATCCGACGCAAAACTGACAGTTAATTGTAAGGTTCAGAGCCTGTTAATGATGGAAGACACAAATTACGTCGTGATTCAATACATAGTCCTCCGGCCGACATGTCTCCAAGGGTCTATTGCTACCTCGGGCACCTTATGGTCGATCTCCTGTGAGTCTAGATTTTCGAATCCGACGCAAAACTGACAGTTAATTGTAACGTTCAGAGCCTGTTAATGACGATGGAACACACAAATTGCGTCGCGATTCAATACATCGTCCTCCGGCCGACCTGTCTCCAAGGGTCTATTGCTGCCTCGGGCACCTTAAGGTCGATCTCCTGTGAGTCTAGATTTTCGAATCCGACGCAAAACTGACAGTTAATTGTAACGTTCAGAGCCTGTTAATGACGATGGAACACACAAATTGCGTCGCGATTCAATACATCGTCCTCCAGCCGACTTGTCTCCAAGGGTCTATTGCTGCCTCGGGCACCTTATGGTCGATCTCCTGTGAGTCTAGATTTTCGAATCCGACGCAAAACTGACAGTTAATTGTAACGTTCAGTGCCTGTTAATGACGATGGAACACACAAATTGCGTCGCGATTCAATACATCGTCCTCCGGCCGACCTGTCTCCAAGGGTCTATTGCTGCCTCGGGCACCTTATGGTCGATCTCCTGTGAGTCTAGATTTTCGAATCCGACGCAAAAATGACAGTTAATTGTAACGTTCAGAGCCTCTTAATGACGATGGAACACACAAATTGCGTCGCGATTCAATACATCGTCATCCGGCCGACCTGTCTCCAAGGGTCTATTGCTGCCTCGGGCACCTTATGGTCGATCTCCTGTGAGTCTAGATTTTCGAATCCGACGCAAAACTGACAGTTAATTGTAACGTTCAGACCCTGTTAATGACGATGGAACACACAAATCCCGTCGCGATTCAATACATCGTCCTCCGGCCGACCTGTCTCCAAGGGTCTATTGCTGCCTCGGGCACCTTATGGTCGATCTCCTGTGAGTCTAGATTTTCGAATCCGACGCAAAACTGACAGTTAATTGTTACGTTCAGAGCCTGTTAATGACGATGGAACACACAAATCGCATCGCGATTCAATACATCGTCCTCCAGCCGACTTGTCTCCAAGGGTCTAGTTCTGCCTCGGGCACCTTATGGTCGTTCTTTGTGAGTCTAGATTTTCGAATCCGACGCAAAACTGACAGTTAATTGTAAAGTTCAGAGCCTGTTAATGACGTTGGAACACACAAATTGCGTCGCGATTCAATACATCGTCCTCCGGCCGACCTGTCTCCAAGGGTCTATTCCTGCCTCGGGCACCTTATGGTCGATCTCCTGTGAGTCTAGATTTTCGAATCCGACGCAAAACCGACAGTTAATTGTAACGTTCAGAGCCTGTTCATGACGATGGAACACACAAATTGCGTCGCGATTCAATACATCGTCCTCCGGCCGACCTGTCTCCAAGGGTCTATTGCTGCCTCGGGCACCTTATGGTCGATCTCCTGTGAGTCTAGATTTTTGAATCCGACGCAAAACTGACAGTTAATTGTAACGTTCAGAGCCTGTTAATGACGATGGAACACACAAATTGTGTCGCGATTCAATACATCGTCCTCCGGCCGACCTGTCTCCAAGGGTCTATTGCTGCCTCGGGCACCTTATGGTCGATCTCCTGTGAGTCTAGATTTTCGAATCCGACACAAAACTGACAGTTAATTGTAACGTTCAGAGCCTGTTAATGACGATGGAACACACAAATCGCGTTGCGATTCAATACATCGTCCTCCGGCCGACCTGTCTCCAAGGGTCTATTGCTGTCTCGGGCACCTTATGGTCGATCTCCTGTGAGTCTAGATTTTCGAATCCGACGCAAAACTGACAGTTAATTGTAAGGTTCAGAGCCTGTTAATAACGATGGAACACACAAATTGCGTCGCGATTCAATACATCGTCCTCCGGCCGACCTGTCTCCAAGGGTCTATTGCTGCCTCGGGCACCTTATGGTCGATCTCCTGTGAGTCTAGATTTTCGAATCCGACGCAAAACTGACAGTTAATTGTAACGTTCAGAGCCTGTTAATGACGATGGAACACACAAATTGCGTCGCGATTCAATACATCGTCCTCCGGCCGACCTGTCTCCAAGGGTCTATTGCTGCCTCGGGCACCTTATGGTCGATCTCCTGTGAGTCTAGATTTTCGAATCCGACGCAAAACTGACAGTTAATTGTTACGTTCAGAGCCTGTTAATGACGATGGAACACACAAATCGCGTCGCGATTCAATACATCGTCCTCCAGCCGACTTGTCTCCAAGGGTCTAGTTCTGCCTCGGGCACCTTATGGTCGTTCTTTGTGAGTCTAGATTTTCGAATCCGACGCAAAACTGACAGTTAATTGTAAAGTTCAGAGCCTGTTAATGACGTTGGAACACACAAATTGCGTCGCGATTCAATACATCGTCCTCCGGCCGACCTGTCTCCTAGGGTCTATTCCTGTCTCGGGCACCTTATGGTCGATCTCCTGTGAGTCTAGATTTTCGAATCCGACGCAAAACTGACAGTTAATTGTAACGTTCAGAGCCTGTTCATGACGATGGAACACACAAATTGCGTCGCGATTCAATACATCGTCCTCCGGCCGACTTGTCTCCAAGGGTCTATTGCTGCCTCGGGCACCTTATGGTCGATCTCCTGTGAGTCTAGATTTTTGAATCCGACGCAAAACTGACAGTTAATTGTAACGTTCAGAGCCTGTTAATGACGATGGAACACACAAATCCCGTAGCGATTCAATACATCGTCCTCCGGCCGACCTGTCTCCAAGGGTCTATTGCTGCCTCGGGCACCTTATGGTCGATATCCTGTGAGTCTAGATTTTCGAATCCGACGCAAAACTGACAGTTAATTGTAACGTTCAGAGCCTCTTAATGACAATGGAACACACAAATCGCGTCGCGATTCAATACATCGTCCTCCGGCCGACCTGTCTCCAAGGGTCTATTGCTGCCTCGGGCACCTTATGGTTGATCTCCTGTGAGTCTAGATTTTCGAATCCGTCGCAAAACTGACAGTTAATTGTAACGTTCAGAGCCTGTTAATGACGATGGAACACACAAATCGCGTCGCGATTCAATACATCGTCCTCCAGCCGACTTGTCTCCAAGGGTCTAGTGCTGCCTCGGGCACCTAATGGTCGTTCTCCTGTGAGTCTAGATTTTCGAATCCGACGCAAAACTGACAGTTAATTGTAAGGTTCAGAGCCTGATAATGGCGATGGAACACACAAATTGCGTCGCGATTCAATACATCGTCCTCCAGCCGACTTGTCTCCAAGGGTCTAGTGCTGCCTCGGACAGCTTATGGTCGTTCACCTGTGAGTCTAGATTTTCGAATCCGACGCAAAACTGACAGTTAATTGTAAGGTTCAGAGACTCCTAATGACAATGGAACACACAAATCGCGTCGCGATTCAATACATCGTCCTCCGGCCGACCTGTCTCCAAGGGTCTATTGCTGCCTCGGTCACCTTATGGTCGATCTCCTGTGAGTCTAGATTTTCGAATCCGACGCAAAACTGACAGTTAATTGTAACGTTCAGAGCCTGTTAATGATGATGGAACACACAAATCGCGTCGCGATTCAATACGTCGTCCACCGGCCGACCTGTCTCCAAGGGTCTATTGCTGCCTCGGTCACCTTATGGTCGTTCTCCTGTGAGTCTAGATTTTCGAATCCGACGCAAAACTGACAGTTAATTGTAAGGTTCAGAGCCTGTTAATGATGGAAGACACAAATTACGTCGTGATTCAATACATAGTCCTCCGGCCGACATGTCTCCAAGGGTCTATTGCTACCTCGGGCACCTTATGGTCGATCTCCTGTGAGTCTAGATTTTCGAATCCGACGCAAAACTGACAGTTAATTGTAACGTTCAGAGCCTGTTAATGACGATGGAACACACAAATTGCGTCGCGATTCAATACATCGTCCTCCGGCCGACCTGTCTCCAAGGGTCTATTGCTGCCTCGGGCACCTTAAGGTCGATCTCCTGTGAGTCTAGATTTTCGAATCCGACGCAAAACTGACAGTTAATTGTAACGTTCAGTGCCTGTTAATGACGATGGAACACACAAATTGCGTCGCGATTCAATACATCGTCCTCCGGCCGACCTGTCTCCAAGGGTCTATTGCTGCCTCGGGCACCTTATGGTCGATCTCCTGTGAGTCTAGATTTTCGAATCCGACGCAAAAATGACAGTTAATTGTAACGTTCAGAGCCTCTTAATGACGATGGAACACACAAATTGCGTCGCGATTCAATACATCGTCATCCGGCCGACCTGTCTCCAAGGGTCTATTGCTGCCTCGGGCACCTTATGGTCGATCTCCTGTGAGTCTAGATTTTCGAATCCGACGCAAAACTGACAGTTAATTGTAACGTTCAGACCCTGTTAATGACGATGGAACACACAAATCCCGTCGCGATTCAATACATCGTCCTCCGGCCGACCTGTCTCCAAGGGTCTATTGCTGCCTCGGGCACCTTATGGTCGATCTCCTGTGAGTCTAGATTTTCGAATCCGACGCAAAACTGACAGTTAATTGTTACGTTCAGAGCCTGTTAATGACGATGGAACACACAAATCGCATCGCGATTCAATACATCGTCCTCCAGCCGACTTGTCTCCAAGGGTCTAGTTCTGCCTCGGGCACCTTATGGTCGTTCTTTGTGAGTCTAGATTTTCGAATCCGACGCAAAACTGACAGTTAATTGTAAAGTTCAGAGCCTGTTAATGACGTTGGAACACACAAATTGCGTCGCGATTCAATACATCGTCCTCCGGCCGACCTGTCTCCAAGGGTCTATTCCTGCCTCGGGCACCTTATGGTCGATCTCCTGTGAGTCTAGATTTTCGAATCCGACGCAAAACCGACAGTTAATTGTAACGTTCAGAGCCTGTTCATGACGATGGAACACACAAATTGCGTCGCGATTCAATACATCGTCCTCCGGCCGACCTGTCTCCAAGGGTCTATTGCTGCCTCGGGCACCTTATGGTCGATCTCCTGTGAGTCTAGATTTTTGAATCCGACGCAAAACTGACAGTTAATTGTAACGTTCAGAGCCTGTTAATGACGATGGAACACACAAATTGTGTCGCGATTCAATACATCGTCCTCCGGCCGACCTGTCTCCAAGGGTCTATTGCTGCCTCGGGCACCTTATGGTCGATCTCCTGTGAGTCTAGATTTTCGAATCCGACACAAAACTGACAGTTAATTGTAACGTTCAGAGCCTGTTAATGACGATGGAACACACAAATCGCGTTGCGATTCAATACATCGTCCTCCGGCCGACCTGTCTCCAAGGGTCTATTGCTGTCTCGGGCACCTTATGGTCGATCTCCTGTGAGTCTAGATTTTCGAATCCGACGCAAAACTGACAGTTAATTGTAAGGTTCAGAGCCTGTTAATGACGTTGGAACACACAAATTGCGTCGCGATTCAATACATCGTCCTCCGGCCGACCTATCTCCAAGGGTCTATTGCTGCCTCGGGCACCTTATGGTCGATCTCCTGTGAGTCTAGATTTTCGAATCCGACGCAAAACTGACAGTTAATTGTAACGTTCAGAGCCTGTTAATGACGATGGAACACACAAATCGCGTCGCGATTCAATACATCGTCCTCCAGCCGACTTGTCTCCAAGGGTCTAGTGCTGCCTCGGGCACCTTATGGTCGTTCTCCTGTGAGTCTAGATTTTTCGAATCCGACGCAAAACTGACAGTTAATCGTATGGTTCAGAGCCTCTTAATGACAATGGAACACACAAATTGCGTTGCGATTCAATACATCGTCCTCCGGCCGACCTCTCTCCAAGGGTCTATTGCTGCCTCGGGCACCTTAAGGTCGATCTCCTGTGAGTCTAGATTTTCGAATCCGACGCAAATCTGACAGTTAATTGTAAGATTCAGAGCCTGTTAATGACGATGTAACACACAAATTCCGTCGCGATTCAATACATCGTCCTCCAGCCGACTTGTCTCCAAGGTTCTAGTGCTGCCTCGGACACCTTATGGTCGACTTCCTGTGAGTCTAGATTTTCGAATCCGACGCAAAACTGACAGTTAATTGTAAGGTTCAGAGCCTCTTGATGACAATGGAACACACAAATTGCGTCGCGATTCAATACATCGTCCTCCGGCCGTCCTGTCTCCAAGGGTCTAGTCCTTTCTCGGACACCTTATGGTCGTTCTCCTGTGAGTCTAGATTTTCGAATCCGACTCGAAACTGACAGTTAATTGTAACGTTCAGCGCCTGTTAATGACGATGGAACACACAAATCGCGTCGCGATTCAATACATCGTCCTCCAGCCGACTTGTCTCCAAGGGTCTAGTGCTGCCTCGGGCACCTTATGGTCGTTCTTCTGTGAGTCTAGATTTTCGAATGCGACGGAAAACTGACAGTTAATTGTAATGTTCAGAGCCTCTTAATGACGATGGAACACACAAATTGTGTCGCGATTCAATACATCGTCCTCCGGCCGACCTGTCTCCAAGGGTCTATTGCTGCCTCGGGCACCTTATGGTCGATCTCCTGTGAGTCTAGATTTTTGAATCCGACGCAAAACTGACAGTTAATTGTAACGTTCAGAGCCTGTTAATGACGATGGAACACACAAATCCCGTAGCGATTCAATACATCGTCCTCCGGCCGACCTGTCTCCAGGGGTCTATTGCTGCCTCGGGCACCTTATGGTCGATCTCCTGTGAGTCTAGATTTTCGAATCCGACGCAAAACTGACAGTTAATTGTAACGTTCAGAGCCTCTTAATGACAATGGAACACACAAATCGTGTCGCGATTCAATACATCGTCCTCCGGCCGACCTGTCTCCAAGGGTCTATTGCTGCCTCGGGCACCTTATGGTTGATCTCCTGTGAGTCTAGATTTTCGAATCCGACGCAAAACTGACAGTTAATTGTAACGTTCAGAGCCTGTTCATGACGATGGAACACACAAATTACGTCGCGATTCAATACATCGTCCTCCGGCCGACCTGTCTCCAAGGGTCTATTGCTGCCTCGGGCACCTTATGGTCGATCTCCTGTGAGTCTAGATTTTCGAATCCGTCGCAAAACTGACAGTTAATTGTAACGTTCAGAGCCTGTTAATGACGATGGAACACACAAATCGCGTCGCGATTCAATACATCGTCCTCCAGCCGACTTGTCTCCAAGGGTCTAGTGCTGCCTCGGGCACCTAATGGTCGTTCTCCTGTGAGTCTAGATTTTCGAATCCGACGCAAAACTGACAGTTAATTGTAAGGTTCAGAGCCTGTTAATGGCGATGGAACACACAAATTGCGTCGCGATTCAATACATCGTCCTCCAGCCGACTTGTCTCCAAGGGTCTAGTGCTGCCTCGGACAGCTTATGGTCGTTCACCTGTGAGTCTAGATTTTCGAATACGACGCAAAACTGACAGTTAATTGTAAGGTTCAGAGACTCCTAATGACAATGGAACACACAAATCGCGTCGCGATTCAATACATCGTCCTCCGGCCGACCTGTCTCCAAGGGTCTATTGCTGCCTCGGTCACCTTATGGTCGATCTCCTGTGAGTCTAGATTTTCGAATCCGACGCAAAACTGACAGTTAATTGTAACGTTCAGAGCCTGTTAATGATGATGGAACACACAAATCGCGTCGCGATTCAATACATCGTCCACCGGCCGACCTGTCTCCAAGGGTCTATTGCTGCCTCGGTCACCTTATGGTCGTTCTCCTGTGAGTCTAGATTTTCGAATCCGACGCAAAACTGACAGTTAATTGTAAGGTTCAGAGCCTGTTAATGATGGAAGACACAAATTACGTCGCGATTCAATACATAGTCCTCCGGCCGACATGTCTCCAAGGGTCTATTGCTACCTCGGGCACCTTATGGTCGATCTCCTGTGAGTCTAGATTTTCGAATCCGACGCAAAACTGACAGTTAATTGTAACGTTCAGAGCCTGTTAATGACGATGGAACACACAAATTGCGTCGCGATTCAATACATCGTCCTCCGGCCGACCTGTCTCCAAGGGTCTATTGCTGCCTCGGGCACCTTAAGGTCGATCTCCTGTGAGTCTAGATTTTCGAATCCGACGCAAAACTGACAGTTAATTGTAACGTTCAGAGCCTGTTAATGACGATGGAACACACAAATCCCGTAGCGATTCAATACATCGTCCTCCGGCCGACCTGTCTCCAGGGGTCTATTGCTGCCTCGGGCACCTTATGGTCGATCTCCTGTGAGTCTAGATTTTCGAATCCGACGCAAAACTGACAGTTAATTGTAACGTTCAGAGCCTCTTAATGACAATGGAACACACAAATCGTGTCGCGATTCAATACATCGTCCTCCGGCCGACCTGTCTCCAAGGGTCTATTGCTGCCTCGGGCACCTTATGGTTGATCTCCTGTGAGTCTAGATTTTCGAATCCGACGCAAAACTGACAGTTAATTGTAACGTTCAGAGCCTGTTCATGACGATGGAACACACAAATTACGTCGCGATTCAATACATCGTCCTCCGGCCGACCTGTCTCCAAGGGTCTATTGCTGCCTCGGGCACCTTATGGTCGATCTCCTGTGAGTCTAGATTTTCGAATCCGTCGCAAAACTGACAGTTAATTGTAACGTTCAGAGCCTGTTAATGACGATGGAACACACAAATCGCGTCGCGATTCAATACATCGTCCTCCAGCCGACTTGTCTCCAAGGGTCTAGTGCTGCCTCGGGCACCTAATGGTCGTTCTCCTGTGAGTCTAGATTTTCGAATCCGACGCAAAACTGACAGTTAATTGTAAGGTTCAGAGCCTGTTAATGGCGATGGAACACACAAATTGCGTCGCGATTCAATACATCGTCCTCCAGCCGACTTGTCTCCAAGGGTCTAGTGCTGCCTCGGACAGCTTATGGTCGTTCACCTGTGAGTCTAGATTTTCGAATACGACGCAAAACTGACAGTTAATTGTAAGGTTCAGAGACTCCTAATGACAATGGAACACACAAATCGCGTCGCGATTCAATACATCGTCCTCCGGCCGACCTGTCTCCAAGGGTCTATTGCTGCCTCGGTCACCTTATGGTCGATCTCCTGTGAGTCTAGATTTTCGAATCCGACGCAAAACTGACAGTTAATTGTAACGTTCAGAGCCTGTTAATGATGATGGAACACACAAATCGCGTCGCGATTCAATACATCGTCCACCGGCCGACCTGTCTCCAAGGGTCTATTGCTGCCTCGGTCACCTTATGGTCGTTCTCCTGTGAGTCTAGATTTTCGAATCCGACGCAAAACTGACAGTTAATTGTAAGGTTCAGAGCCTGTTAATGATGGAAGACACAAATTACGTCGCGATTCAATACATAGTCCTCCGGCCGACATGTCTCCAAGGGTCTATTGCTACCTCGGGCACCTTATGGTCGATCTCCTGTGAGTCTAGATTTTCGAATCCGACGCAAAACTGACAGTTAATTGTAACGTTCAGAGCCTGTTAATGACGATGGAACACACAAATTGCGTCGCGATTCAATACATCGTCCTCCGGCCGACCTGTCTCCAAGGGTCTATTGCTGCCTCGGGCACCTTAAGGTCGATCTCCTGTGAGTCTAGATTTTCGAATCCGACGCAAAACTGACAGTTAATTGTAACGTTCAGAGCCTGTTAATGACGATGGAACACACAAATTGCGTCGCGATTCAATACATCGTCCTCCAGCCGACTTGTCTCCAAGGGTTCTATTGCTGCCTCGGGCACCTTATGGTCGATCTCCTGTGAGTCTAGATTTTCGAATCCGACGCAAAACTGACAGTTAATTGTAACGTTCAGTGCCTGTTAATGACGATGGAACACACAAATTGCGTCGCGATTCAATACATCGTCCTCCGGCCGACCTGTCTCCAAGGGTCTATTGCTGCCTCGGGCAGCTTATGGTCGATCTCCTGTGAGTCTAGATTTTCGAATCCGACGCAAAACTGACAGTTAATTGTAACGTTCAGAGCCTCTTAATGACGATGGAACACACAAATTGCGTCGCGATTCAATACATCGTCCTCCGGCCGACCTGTCTCCAAGGGTCTATTGCTGCCTCGGACACCTTATGGTCGATCTCCTGTGAGTCTAGATTTTCGAATCCGACGCAAAACTGACAGTTAATTGTAACGTTCAGAGCCTGTTAATGACGATGGAACACACAAATCCCGTCGCGATTCAATACATCGTCCTCCAGCCGACCTGTCTCCAAGGGTCTATTGCTGCCTCGGGCACCTTATGGTCGATCTCCTGTGAGTCTAGATTTTCGAATCCGACGCAAAACTGACAGTTAATTGTAACGTTCAGAGCCTGTTAATGACGATGGAACACACAAATCGCGTCGCGATTCAATACATCGTCCTCCAGCCGACTTGTCTCCAAGGGTCTAGTTCTGCCTCGGGCACCTTATGGTCGTTCTTTGTGAGTCTAGATTTTCGAATCCGACGCAAAACTGACAGTTAATTGTAAAGTTCAGAGCCTGTTAATGACGTTGGAACACACAAATTGCGTCGCGATTCAATACATCGTCCTCCGGCCGACCTGTCTCCAAGGGTCTATTCCTGCCTCGGGCACCTTATGGTCGATCTCCTGTGAGTCTAGATTTTCGAATCCGACGCAAAACTGACAGTTAATTGTAACGTTCAGAGCCTCTTAATGACGATGGAACACACAAATCGCGTCGCGATTCAATACATCGTCCTCCAGCCGACTTGTCTCCAAGGGTCTAGTTCTGCCTCGGGCACCTTATGGTCGTTCTTTGTGAGTCTAGATTTTCGAATCCGACGCAAAACTGACAGTTAATTGTAAGGTTCAGAGCCTGTTAATGACGTTGGAACACACAAATTGCGTCGCGATTCAATACATCGTCCTCCGGCCGACCTGTCTCCAAGGGTCTATTCCTGCCTCGGGCACCTAATGGTCTTTCTCCTGTGTGTCTAGATTTTCGAATCCGACGCGAAACTGACAGTTAATTGTAAGGTTCAGATCCTGTTAATGACGATGGAACACACAAATTGCGTCGCGATTCAATACATCGTCCTCCGGCCGACCTGTCTCCAAGGGTCTATTGCTGCCTGGGCACCTTATGGTCGATCTCCTGTGAGTCTAGATTTTCGAATCCGACGCAAAACTGACAGTTAATTGTAAGGTTCAGAGCCTGTTAATGACGATGGGACACACAAATTGCGTCGCGATTCAATACATCGTCCTCCAGCCGACTTGTCTCCAAGGGTCTAGTGCTGCCTCGGACAGCTTATGGTCGTTCACCTGTGAGTCTAGATTTTCGAATCCGACGCAAAACTGACAGTTAATTGTAAGGTTCAGAGACCCTTAATGACAATGGAACACACAAATCGCGTCGCGATTCAATACATCGTCCTCCGGCCGACCTGTCTCCAAGGGTCTATTGCTGCCTCGGGCACCTTATGGTCGATCTCCTGTGAGTCTAGATTTTCGAATCCGAGACAAAACTGACAGTTAATTGTAACGTTCAGAGCCTGTTAATGACGATGGAACACACAAATCGCGTTGCGATTCAATACATCGTCCTCCGGCCGACCTGTCTCCAAGGGTCTATTGCTGCCTCGGGCACCTTTTGGTCGATCTCCTGTGAGTCTAGATTTTCGAATCCGACGCAAAACTGACAGTTAATTGTAAGGTTCAGAGCCTGTTAATGACGTTGGAACACACAAATTGCGTCGCGATTCAATACATCGTCCTCCGGCCGACCTATCTCCAAGGGTCTATTGCTGCCTCGGGCACCTTATGGTCGATCTCCTGTGAGTCTAGATTTTCGAATCCGACGCAAAACTGACAGTTAATTGTAACGTTAAGAGCCTGTTAATGACGATGGAACACACAAATCGCGTCGCGATTCAATACATCGTCCTCCAGCCGACTTGTCTCCAAGGGTCTAGTGCTGCCTCGGGCACCTTATGGTCGTTCTCCTGTGAGTCTAGATTTTTCGAATCCGACGCAAAACTGACAGTTAATCGTATGGTTCAGAGCCTCTTAATGACAATGGAACACACAAATTGCGTCGCGATTCAATACATCGTCCTCCGGCCGACCTGTCTCCAAGGGTCTATTGCTGCCTCGGGCACCTTAAGGTCGATCTCCTGTGAGTCTAGATTTTCGAATCCGACGCAAAACTGACAGTTAATTGTAACGTTCAGAGCCTGTTAATGACGATGTAACACACAAATTCCGTCGCGATTCAATACATCGTCCTCCAGCCGACTTGTCTCCAAGGTTCTAGTGCTGCCTCGGACACCTTATGGTCGTTCTCCTGTGATTCTAGATTTTCGAATCCGACGCAAAACTGACAGTTAATTGTAAGGTTCAGAGCCTCTTAATGACAATGAAACACACAAATTGCGTCGCTATTCAATACATCGTCCTCCGGCCGTCCTGTCTCCAAGGGTCTAGTCCTGCCTCGGACACCTTATCGTCGTTCTCCTGTGAGTCTAGATTTTCGAATCCGACTCGAAACTGACAGTTAATTGTAACGTTCAGCGCCTGTTAATGACGATGGAACACACAAATCGCGTCGCGATTCAATACATCGTCCTCCAGCCGACTTGTCTCCAAGGGTCTAGTGCTGCCTCGGGCACCTTATGGTCGTTCTTCTGTGAGTCTAGATTTTCGAATCCGACGCAAAACTGACAGTTAATTGTAATGTTCAGAGCCTCTTAATGACGATGGAACACACAAATTGCGTCGCGATTCAATACATCGTCCTCCGGCCGACCTGTCTCCAAGGGTCTATTGCTGCCTCGGGCACCTTATGGTCGATCTCCTGTGAGTCTAGATTTTTGAATCCGACGCAAAACTGACAGTTAATTGTAACGTTCAGAGCCTGTTAATGACGATGGAACACACAAGTCCCGTAGCGATTCAATACATCGTCCTCCGGCCGACCTGTCTCCAAGGGTCTATTGCTGCCTCGGGCACCTTATGGTCGATCTCCTGTGAGTCTAGATTTTCGAATCCGACGCAAAACTGACAGTTAATTGTAACGTTCAGAGCCTGTTACTGACGATGGAACACACAAGTCGCGTTGCGATTCAATACATCGTAGTCCAGCCGACCTGTCTCCAAGGGTCTATTGCTGCCTCGGGCACCTTATGGTCGATCTCCTGTGAGTCTAGATTTTCGAATCCGTCGCAAAACTGACAGTTAATTGTAACGTTCAGAGCCTGTTAATGACGATGGAACCCACAAATCGCGTCGCGATTCAATACATCGTCCTCCAGCCGACCTGTCTCCAAGGGTCTAGTGCTGCCTGGGGCACCTAATGGTCGTTCTCCTGTGAGTCTAGATTTTCGAATCCGACGCAAAACTGACAGTTAATTGTAAGGTTCAGATCCTGTTAATGGCGATGGAACACACAAATTGCGTCGCGATTCAATACATCGTCCTCCAGCCGACTTGTCTCCAAGGGTCTAGTGCTGCCTCGGACAGCTTATGGTCGTTCACCTGTGAGTCTAGATTTTCGAATCCGACGCAAAACTGACAGTTAATTGTAAGGTTCAGAGACTCCTAATGACAATGGAACACACAAATCGCGTCGCGATTCAATACATCGTCCTCCGGCCGACCTGTCTCCAAGGGTCTATTGCTGCCTCGGTCACCTTATGGTCGTTCTCCTGTGAGTCTAGATTTTCGAATCCGACGCAAAACTGACAGTTAATTGTAACGTTCAGAGCCTGTTCATGACGATGGAACACACAAATTGCGTCGCGATTCAATACATCGTCCTCCGGCCGACCTGTCTCCAAGGGTCTATTGCTGCCTCGGGCACCTTATGGTCGTTCTCCTGTGAGTCTAGACTTTTGAATCCGACGCAAAACTGACAGTGAATTGTAAGGTTCAGAGCCTGTTAATGACGATGGAACACACAAATTGCGTCGCGATTCAATACATCGTCCTCCAGCCGACTTGTCTCCAAGGGTCTAGTGGTGCCTCGGGCACCTGATGGTCGTTCTTCTGTGAGGCTAGATTTTCGAATCCGACGCAAAACTTACAGTTAATTGTAAGGTTCAGAGCCTCTTAATGACAATGGAACACACAAATCGCGTCGCGATTCAATACGTCGTCCTCCGGCCGACCTGTCTCCAAGGGTCTATTGCCGCCTCGGGCACCTTATGGTCGATCCCCTGTGAGCCTAGATTTTCGAATCCGACGCAAAACTGACAGTTAATTGCAACGTTCAGAGCCTGTTAATGACGATGGAACACACAAATTGCGTCGCGATTCAATACATCGTCCTCCAGCCGACTTGTCTCCAAGGGTCTAGTGCTGCCTCGGACACCGTATGGTCGTTCTCCTGTGAGTCTAGATTTTCGAATCCGACGCAAAACTGACAGTTATTTGTAAGGTTCAGAGCCTCTTAATGACAATGGAACACACAAATCGCGGCGCGATTCAATACATCGTCCTCCGGCCGACCTGTCTCCAAGGGTCTATTGCTGCCTCTGGCACCTTATGGTCGATCTCCTGTGAGTCTAGATTTTCGAATCAGACGCAAAACTGACAGTTAATTGTAACATTCAGAGCCTGTTCATGACGATGGAACACACAAATTACGTCGCGATTCAATACATCGTCCTCCGGCCGACCTGTCTCCAACGGTCTATTGCTGCCTCGGGCACCTTATGGTCGATCTCCTGTGAGTCTAGATTTTCGAATCCGTCGCAAAACTGACAGTTAATTGTAACGTTCAGAGCCTGTTAATGAGGATGGAACACACAAATCGCGTCGCGATTCAATACATCGTCCTCCAGCCGACTTGTCTCCAAGGGTCTAGTGCTGCCTCGGGCACCTAATGGTCGTTCTCCTGTGAGTCTAGATTTTCGAATCCGACGCAAAACTGACAGTTAATTGTAAGGTTCAGAGCCTGTTAATGGCGATGGAACCAACAAATTGCGTCGCGATTCAATACATCGTCCTCCAGCCGACTTGTCTCCAAGGGTCTAGTGCTGCCTCGGACAGCTTATGGTCGTTCACCTGTGAGTCTAGATTTTCGAATACGACGCAAAACTGACAGTTAATTGTAAGGTTCAGAGACTCCTAATGACAATGGAACACACAAATCGCGTCGCGATTCAATACATCGTCCTCCGGCCGACCTGTCTCCAAGGGTCTATTGCTGCCTCGGTCACCTTATGGTCGATCTCCTGTGAGTCTAGATTTTCGAATCCGACGCAAAACTGACAGTTAATTGTAACGTTCAGAGCCTGTTAATGATGATGGAACACACAAATCGCGTCGCGATTCAATACATCGTCCACCGGCCGACCTGTCTCCAAGGGTCTATTGCTGCCTCGGTCACCTTATGGTCGTTCTCCTGTGAGTCTAGATTTTCGAATCCGACGCAAAACTGACAGTTAATTGTAAGGTTCAGAGCCTGTTAATGATGGAAGACACAAATTACGTCGCGATTCAATACATAGTCCTCCGGCCGACATGTCTCCAAGGGTCTATTGCTACCTCGGGCACCTTATGGTCGATCTCCTGTGAGTCTAGATTTTCGAATCCGACGCAAAACTGACAGTTAATTGTAACGTTCAGAGCCTGTTAATGACGATGGAACACACAAATTGCGTCGCGATTCAATACATCGTCCTCCGGCCGACCTGTCTCCAAGGGTCTATTGCTGCCTCGGGCACCTTAAGGTCGATCTCCTGTGAGTCTAGATTTTCGAATCCGACGCAAAACTGACAGTTAATTGTAACGTTCAGAGCCTGTTAATGACGATGGAACACACAAATTGCGTCGCGATTCAATACATCGTCCTCCAGCCGACTTGTCTCCAAGGGTTCTATTGCTGCCTCGGGCACCTTATGGTCGATCTCCTGTGAGTCTAGATTTTCGAATCCGACGCAAAACTGACAGTTAATTGTAACGTTCAGTGCCTGTTAATGACGATGGAACACACAAATTGCGTCGCGATTCAATACATCGTCCTCCGGCCGACCTGTCTCCAAGGGTCTATTGCTGCCTCGGGCAGCTTATGGTCGATCTCCTGTGAGTCTAGATTTTCGAATCCGACGCAAAACTGACAGTTAATTGTAACGTTCAGAGCCTCTTAATGACGATGGAACACACAAATTGCGTCGCGATTCAATACATCGTCCTCCGGCCGACCTGTCTCCAAGGGTCTATTGCTGCCTCGGACACCTTATGGTCGATCTCCTGTGAGTCTAGATTTTCGAATCCGACGCAAAACTGACAGTTAATTGTAACGTTCAGAGCCTGTTAATGACGATGGAACACACAAATCCCGTCGCGATTCAATACATCGTCCTCCAGCCGACCTGTCTCCAAGGGTCTATTGCTGCCTCGGGCACCTTATGGTCGATCTCCTGTGAGTCTAATTTTCGAATCCGACGCAAAACTGACAGTTAATTGTAACGTTCAGAGCCTGTTAATGACGATGGAACACACAAATCGCGTCGCGATTCAATACATCGTCCTCCAGCCGACTTGTCTCCAAGGGTCTAGTTCTGCCTCGGGCACCTTATGGTCGTTCTTTGTGAGTCTAGATTTTCGAATCCGACGCAAAACTGACAGTTAATTGTAAAGTTCAGAGCCTGTTAATGACGTTGGAACACACAAATTGCGTCGCGATTCAATACATCGTCCTCCGGCCGACCTGTCTCCAAGGGTCTATTCCTGCCTCGGGCACCTTATGGTCGATCTCCTGTGAGTCTAGATTTTCGAATCCGACGCAAAACTGACAGTTAATTGTAAGGCTCAGATCCTGTTAATGACGATGGAACACACAAATTGCGTCGCGATTCAATACATCGTCCTCCGGCCGACCTGTCTCCAAGGGTCTATTGCTGCCTGGGCACCTTATGGTCGATCTCCTGTGAGTCTAGATTTTCGAATCCGACGCAAAACTGACAGTTAATTGTAACGTTCAGAGCCTGTTAATGACGATGTAACACACAAATTCCGTCGCGATTCAATACATCGTCCTCCAGCCGACTTGTCTCCAAGGTTCTAGTGCTGCCTCGGACACCTTATGGTCGTTCTCCTGTGATTCTAGATTTTCGAATCCGACGCAAAACTGACAGTTAATTGTAAGGTTCAGAGCCTCTTAATGACAATGAAACACACAAATTGCGTCGCTATTCAATACATCGTCCTCCGGCCGTCCTGTCTCCAAGGGTCTAGTCCTGCCTCGGACACCTTATCGTCGTTCTCCTGTGAGTCTAGATTTTCGAATCCGACTCGAAACTGACAGTTAATTGTAACGTTCAGCGCCTGTTAATGACGATGGAACACACAAATCGCGTCGCGATTCAATACATCGTCCTCCAGCCGACTTGTCTCCAAGGGTCTAGTGCTGCCTCGGGCACCTTATGGTCGTTCTTCTGTGAGTCTAGATTTTCGAATCCGACGCAAAACTGACAGTTAATTGTAATGTTCAGAGCCTCTTAATGACGATGGAACACACAAATTGCGTCGCGATTCAATACATCGTCCTCCGGCCGACCTGTCTCCAAGGGTCTATTGCTGCCTCGGGCACCTTATGGTCGATCTCCTGTGAGTCTAGATTTTTGAATCCGACGCAAAACTGACAGTTAATTGTAACGTTCAGAGCCTGTTAATGACGATGGAACACACAAGTCCCGTAGCGATTCAATACATCGTCCTCCGGCCGACCTGTCTCCAAGGGTCTATTGCTGCCTCGGGCACCTTATGGTCGATCTCCTGTGAGTCTAGATTTTCGAATCCGACGCAAAACTGACAGTTAATTGTAACGTTCAGAGCCTGTTACTGACGATGGAACACACAAGTCGCGTTGCGATTCAATACATCGTAGTCCAGCCGACCTGTCTCCAAGGGTCTATTGCTGCCTCGGGCACCTTATGGTCGATCTCCTGTGAGTCTAGATTTTCGAATCCGTCGCAAAACTGACAGTTAATTGTAACGTTCAGAGCCTGTTAATGACGATGGAACCCACAAATCGCGTCGCGATTCAATACATCGTCCTCCAGCCGACCTGTCTCCAAGGGTCTAGTGCTGCCTGGGGCACCTAATGGTCGTTCTCCTGTGAGTCTAGATTTTCGAATCCGACGCAAAACTGACAGTTAATTGTAAGGTTCAGATCCTGTTAATGGCGATGGAACACACAAATTGCGTCGCGATTCAATACATCGTCCTCCAGCCGACTTGTCTCCAAGGGTCTAGTGCTGCCTCGGACAGCTTATGGTCGTTCACCTGTGAGTCTAGATTTTCGAATCCGACGCAAAACTGACAGTTAATTGTAAGGTTCAGAGACTCCTAATGACAATGGAACACACAAATCGCGTCGCGATTCAATACATCGTCCTCCGGCCGACCTGTCTCCAAGGGTCTATTGCTGCCTCGGTCACCTTATGGTCGTTCTCCTGTGAGTCTAGATTTTCGAATCCGACGCAAAACTGACAGTTAATTGTAACGTTCAGAGCCTGTTCATGACGATGGAACACACAAATTGCGTCGCGATTCAATACATCGTCCTCCGGCCGACCTGTCTCCAAGGGTCTATTGCTGCCTCGGGCACCTTATGGTCGTTCTCCTGTGAGTCTAGACTTTTGAATCCGACGCAAAACTGACAGTGAATTGTAAGGTTCAGAGCCTGTTAATGACGATGGAACACACAAATTGCGTCGCGATTCAATACATCGTCCTCCAGCCGACTTGTCTCCAAGGGTCTAGTGGTGCCTCGGGCACCTGATGGTCGTTCTTCTGTGAGGCTAGATTTTCGAATCCGACGCAAAACTTACAGTTAATTGTAAGGTTCAGAGCCTCTTAATGACAATGGAACACACAAATCGCGTCGCGATTCAATACGTCGTCCTCCGGCCGACCTGTCTCCAAGGGTCTATTGCCGCCTCGGGCACCTTATGGTCGATCCCCTGTGAGCCTAGATTTTCGAATCCGACGCAAAACTGACAGTTAATTGCAACGTTCAGAGCCTGTTAATGACGATGGAACACACAAATTGCGTCGCGATTCAATACATCGTCCTCCAGCCGACTTGTCTCCAAGGGTCTAGTGCTGCCTCGGACACCGTATGGTCGTTCTCCTGTGAGTCTAGATTTTCGAATCCGACGCAAAACTGACAGTTATTTGTAAGGTTCAGAGCCTCTTAATGACAATGGAACACACAAATCGCGGCGCGATTCAATACATCGTCCTCCGGCCGACCTGTCTCCAAGGGTCTATTGCTGCCTCTGGCACCTTATGGTCGATCTCCTGTGAGTCTAGATTTTCGAATCAGACGCAAAACTGACAGTTAATTGTAACATTCAGAGCCTGTTCATGACGATGGAACACACAAATTACGTCGCGATTCAATACATCGTCCTCCGGCCGACCTGTCTCCAACGGTCTATTGCTGCCTCGGGCACCTTATGGTCGATCTCCTGTGAGTCTAGATTTTCGAATCCGTCGCAAAACTGACAGTTAATTGTAACGTTCAGAGCCTGTTAATGAGGATGGAACACACAAATCGCGTCGCGATTCAATACATCGTCCTCCAGCCGACTTGTCTCCAAGGGTCTAGTGCTGCCTCGGGCACCTAATGGTCGTTCTCCTGTGAGTCTAGATTTTCGAATCCGACGCAAAACTGACAGTTAATTGTAAGGTTCAGAGCCTGTTAATGGCGATGGAACCAACAAATTGCGTCGCGATTCAATACATCGTCCTCCAGCCGACTTGTCTCCAAGGGTCTAGTGCTGCCTCGGACAGCTTATGGTCGTTCACCTGTGAGTCTAGATTTTCGAATACGACGCAAAACTGACAGTTAATTGTAAGGTTCAGAGACTCCTAATGACAATGGAACACACAAATCGCGTCGCGATTCAATACATCGTCCTCCGGCCGACCTGTCTCCAAGGGTCTATTGCTGCCTCGGTCACCTTATGGTCGATCTCCTGTGAGTCTAGATTTTCGAATCCGACGCAAAACTGACAGTTAATTGTAACGTTCAGAGCCTGTTAATGATGATGGAACACACAAATCGCGTCGCGATTCAATACATCGTCCACCGGCCGACCTGTCTCCAAGGGTCTATTGCTGCCTCGGTCACCTTATGGTCGTTCTCCTGTGAGTCTAGATTTTCGAATCCGACGCAAAACTGACAGTTAATTGTAAGGTTCAGAGCCTGTTAATGATGGAAGACACAAATTACGTCGCGATTCAATACATAGTCCTCCGGCCGACATGTCTCCAAGGGTCTATTGCTACCTCGGGCACCTTATGGTCGATCTCCTGTGAGTCTAGATTTTCGAATCCGACGCAAAACTGACAGTTAATTGTAACGTTCAGAGCCTGTTAATGACGATGGAACACACAAATTGCGTCGCGATTCAATACATCGTCCTCCGGCCGACCTGTCTCCAAGGGTCTATTGCTGCCTCGGGCACCTTAAGGTCGATCTCCTGTGAGTCTAGATTTTCGAATCCGACGCAAAACTGACAGTTAATTGTAACGTTCAGAGCCTGTTAATGACGATGGAACACACAAATTGCGTCGCGATTCAATACATCGTCCTCCAGCCGACTTGTCTCCAAGGGTTCTATTGCTGCCTCGGGCACCTTATGGTCGATCTCCTGTGAGTCTAGATTTTCGAATCCGACGCAAAACTGACAGTTAATTGTAACGTTCAGTGCCTGTTAATGACGATGGAACACACAAATTGCGTCGCGATTCAATACATCGTCCTCCGGCCGACCTGTCTCCAAGGGTCTATTGCTGCCTCGGGCAGCTTATGGTCGATCTCCTGTGAGTCTAGATTTTCGAATCCGACGCAAAACTGACAGTTAATTGTAACGTTCAGAGCCTCTTAATGACGATGGAACACACAAATTGCGTCGCGATTCAATACATCGTCCTCCGGCCGACCTGTCTCCAAGGGTCTATTGCTGCCTCGGACACCTTATGGTCGATCTCCTGTGAGTCTAGATTTTCGAATCCGACGCAAAACTGACAGTTAATTGTAACGTTCAGAGCCTGTTAATGACGATGGAACACACAAATCCCGTCGCGATTCAATACATCGTCCTCCAGCCGACCTGTCTCCAAGGGTCTATTGCTGCCTCGGGCACCTTATGGTCGATCTCCTGTGAGTCTAATTTTCGAATCCGACGCAAAACTGACAGTTAATTGTAACGTTCAGAGCCTGTTAATGACGATGGAACACACAAATCGCGTCGCGATTCAATACATCGTCCTCCAGCCGACTTGTCTCCAAGGGTCTAGTTCTGCCTCGGGCACCTTATGGTCGTTCTTTGTGAGTCTAGATTTTCGAATCCGACGCAAAACTGACAGTTAATTGTAAAGTTCAGAGCCTGTTAATGACGTTGGAACACACAAATTGCGTCGCGATTCAATACATCGTCCTCCGGCCGACCTGTCTCCAAGGGTCTATTCCTGCCTCGGGCACCTTATGGTCGATCTCCTGTGAGTCTAGATTTTCGAATCCGACGCAAAACTGACAGTTAATTGTAAGGCTCAGATCCTGTTAATGACGATGGAACACACAAATTGCGTCGCGATTCAATACATCGTCCTCCGGCCGACCTGTCTCCAAGGGTCTATTGCTGCCTGGGCACCTTATGGTCGATCTCCTGTGAGTCTAGATTTTCGAATCCGACGCAAAACTGACAGTTAATTGTAAGGTTCAGAGCCTGTTAATGACGATGGGACACACAAATTGCGTCGCGATTCAATACATCGTCCTCCAGCCGACTTGTCTCCAAGGGTCTAGTGCTGCCTCGGACAGCTTATGGTCGTTCACCTGTGAGTCTAGATTTTCGAATCCGACGCAAAACTGACAGTTAATTGTAAGGTTCAGAGACCCTTAATGACAATGGAACACACAAATCGCGTCGCGATTCAATACATCGTCCTCCGGCCGACCTGTCTCCAAGGGTCTATTGCTGCCTCGGGCACCTTATGGTCGATCTCCTGTGAGTCTAGATTTTCGAATCCGAGACAAAACTGACAGTTAATTGTAACGTTCAGAGCCTGTTAATGACGATGGAACACACAAATCGCGTTGCGATTCAATACATCGTCCTCCGGCCGACCTGTCTCCAAGGGTCTATTGCTGCCTCGGGCACCTTATGGTCGATCTCCTGTGAGTCTAGATTTTCGAATCCGACGCAAAACTGACAGTTAATTGTAAGGTTCAGAGCCTGTTAATGACGTTGGAACACACAAATTGCGTCGCGATTCAATACATCGTCCTCCGGCCGACCTATCTCCAAGGGTCTATTGCTGCCTCGGGCACCTTATGGTCGATCTCCTGTGAGTCTAGATTTTCGAATCCGACACAAAACTGACAGTTAATTGTAACGTTAAGAGCCTGTTAATGACGATGGAACACACAAATCGCGTCGCGATTCAATACATCGTCCTCCAGCCGACTTGTCTCCAAGGGTCTAGTGCTGCCTCGGGCACCTTATGGTCGTTCTCCTGTGAGTCTAGATTTTTCGAATCCGACGCAAAACTGACAGTTAATCGAATGGTTCAGAGCCTCTTAATGACAATGGAACACACAAATTGCGTCGCGATTCAATACATCGTCCTCCGGCCGACCTGTCTCCAAGGGTCTATTGCTGCCTCGGGCACCTTAAGGTCGATCTCCTGTGAGTCTAGATTTTCGAATCCGACGCAAAACTGGCAGTTAATTGTAACGTTCAGAGCCTGTTAATGACGATGTAACACACAAATTCCGTCGCGATTCAATACATCGTCCTCCAGCCGACTTGTCTCCAAGGTTCTAGTGCTGCCTCGGACACCTTATGGTCGTTCTCCTGTGATTCTAGATTTTCGAATCCGACGCAAAACTGACAGTTAATTGTAAGGTTCAGAGCCTCTTAATGACAATGGAACACACAAATTGCGTCGCTATTCAATACATCGTCCTCCGGCCGTCCTGTCTCCAAGGGTCTAGTCCTGCCTCGGACACCTTATCGTCGTTCTCCTGTGAGTCTAGATTTTCGAATCCGACTCGAAACTGACAGTTAATTGTAACGTTCAGCGCCTGTTAATGACGATGGAACACACAAATTGCGTCGCGATTCAATACATCGTCCTCCGGCCGACCTGTCTCCAAGGGTCTATTGCTGCCTCGGGCAGCTTATGGTCGATCTCCTGTGAGTCTAGATTTTCGAATCCGACGCAAAACTGACAGTTAATTGTAACGTTCAGAGCCTCTTAATGACGATGGAACACACAAATTGCGTCGCGATTCAATACATCGTCCTCCGGCCGACCTGTCTCCAAGGGTCTATTGCTGCCTCGGACACCTTATGGTCGATCTCCTGTGAGTCTAGATTTTCGAATCCGACGCAAAACTGACAGTTAATTGTAACGTTCAGAGCCTGTTAATGACGATGGAACACACAAATCCCGTCGCGATTCAATACATCGTCCTCCAGCCGACCTGTCTCCAAGGGTCTATTGCTGCCTCGGGCACCTTATGGTCGATCTCCTGTGAGTCTAGATTTTCGAATCCGACGCAAAACTGACAGTTAATTGTAACGTTCAGAGCCTGTTAATGACGATGGAACACACAAATCGCGTCGCGATTCAATACATCGTCCTCCAGCCGACTTGTCTCCAAGGGTCTAGTTCTGCCTCGGGCACCTTATGGTCGTTCTTTGTGAGCCTAGATTTTCGAATCCGACGCAAAACTGACAGTTAATTGTAAAGTTCAGAGCCTGTTAATGACGTTGGAACACACAAATTTCGTCGCGATTCAATACATCGTCCTCCGGCCGACCTGTCTCCAAGGGTCTATTCCTGCCTCGGGCACCTTATGGTCGATCTCCTGTGAGTCTAGATTTTCGAATCCGACGCAAAACTGACAGTTAATTGTAACGTTCAGAGCCTGTTCATGACGATGGAACACACAAATTGCGTCGCGATTCAATACATCGTCCTCCGGCCGACCTGTCTCCAAGGGTCTATTGCTGCCTCGGGCACCTTAAGGTCGATCTCCTGTGAGTCTAGATTTTCGAATCCGACGCAAAACTGACAGTTAATTGTAACGTTCAGAGCCTGTTAATGACGATGGAACACACAAATCGCGTCCCGATTCAATACATCGTCCTCCAGCCGACTTGTCTCCAAGGGTCTAGAGCTGCCTCGGGCACCTAATGGTCTTTCTCCTGTGTGTCTAGATTTTCGAATCCGACGCAAAACTGACAGTTAATTGTAAGGTTCAGATCCTGTTAATGACGATGGAACACACATATTGCGTCGCGATTCAATACATCGTCCTCCGGCCGACCTGTCTCCAAGGGTCTATTGCTGCCTGGGCACCTTATGGTCGATCTCCTGTGAGTCTAGATTTTCGAATCCGACGCAAAACTGACAGTTAATTGTAAGGTTCAGAGCCTGTTAATGACGATGGGACACACAAATTGCGTCGCGATTCAATACATCGTCCTCCAGCCGACTTGTCTCCAAGGGTCTAGTGCTGCCTCGGACAGCTTATGGTCGTTCACCTGTGAGTCTAGATTTTCGAATCCGACGCAAAACTGACAGTTAATTGTAAGGTTCAGAGACCCTTAATGACAATGGAACACACAAATCGCGTCGCGATTCAATACATCGTCCTCCGGCCGACCTGTCTCCAAGGGTCTATTGCTGCCTCGGGCACCTTATGGTCGATCTCCTGTGAGTCTAGATTTTCGAATCCGAGACAAAACTGACAGTTAATTGTAACGTTCAGAGCCTGTTAATGACGATGGAACACACAAATCGCGTTGCGATTCAATACATCGTCCTCCGGCCGACCTGTCTCCAAGGGTCTATAGCTGCCTCGGGCACCTTATGGTCGATCTCCTGTGAGTCTAGATTTTCGAATCCGACGCAAAACTGACAGTTAATTGTAAGGTTCAGAGCCTGTTAATGACGTTGGAACACACAAATTGCGTCGCGATTCAATACATCGTCCTCCGGCCGACCTATCTCCAAGGGTCTATTGCTGCCTCGGGCACCTTATGGTCGATCTCCTGTGAGTCTAGATTTTCGAATCCGACGCAAAACTGACAGTTAATTGTAACGTTAAGAGCCTGTTAATGACGATGGAACACACAAATCGCGTCGCGATTCAATACATCGTCCTCCAGCCGACTTGTCTCCAAGGGTCTAGTGCTGCCTCGGGCACCTTATGGTCGTTCTCCTGTGAGTCTAGATTTTTCGAATCCGACGCAAAACTGACAGTTAATCGTATGGTTCAGAGCCTCTTAATGACAATGGAACACACAAATTGCGTCGCGATTCAATACATCGTCCTCCGGCCGACCTGTCTCCAAGGGTCTATTGCTGCCTCGGGCACCTTAAGGTCGATCTCCTGTGAGTCTAGATTTTCGAATCCGACGCAAAACTGACAGTTAATTGTAACGTTCAGAGCCTGTTAATGACGATGTAACACACAAATTCCGTCGCGATTCAATACATCGTCCTCCAGCCGACTTGTCTCCAAGGTTCTAGTGCTGCCTCGGACACCTTATGGTCGTTCTCCTGTGATTCTAGATTTTCGAATCCGACGCAAAACTGACAGTTAATTGTAAGGTTCAGAGCCTCTTAATGACAATGGAACACACAAATTGCGTCGCTATTCAATACATCGTCCTCCGGCCGTCCTGTCTCCAAGGGTCTAGTCCTGCCTCGGACACCTTATCGTCGTTCTCCTGTGAGTCTAGATTTTCGAATCCGACTCGAAACTGACAGTTAATTGTAACGTTCAGCGCCTGTTAATGACGATGGAACACACAAATCGCGTCGCGATTCAATACATCGTCCTCCAGCCGACTTGTCTCCAAGGGTCTAGTGCTGCCTCGGGCACCTTATGGTCGTTCTTCTGTGAGTCTAGATTTTCGAATCCGACGCAAAACTGACAGTTAATTGTAATGTTCAGAGCCTCTTAATGACGATGGAACACACAAATTGCGTCGCGATTCAATACATCGTCCTCCGGCCGACCTGTCTCCAAGGGTCTATTGCTGCCTCGGGCACCTTATGGTCGATCTCCTGTGAGTCTAGATTTTTGAATCCGACGCAAAACTGACAGTTAATTGTAACGTTCAGAGCCTGTTAATGACGATGGAACACACAAATCCCGTAGCGATTCAATACATCGTCCTCCGGCCGACCTGTCTCCAAGGGTCTATTGCTGCCTCGGGCACCTTATGGTCGATCTCCTGTGAGTCTAGATTTTCGAATCCGACGCAAAACTGACAGTTAATTGTAACGTTCAGAGCCTGTTACTGACGATGGAACACACAAGTCGCGTTGCGATTCAATACATCGTAGTCCAGCCGACCTGTCTCCAAGGGTCTATTGCTGCCTCGGGCACCTTATGGTCGATCTCCTGTGAGTCTAGATTTTCGAATCCGTCGCAAAACTGACAGTTAATTGTAACGTTCAGAGCCTGTTAATGACGATGGAACCCACAAATCGCGTCGCGATTCAATACATCGTCCTCCAGCCGACCTGTCTCCAAGGGTCTAGTGCTGCCTGGGGCACCTAATGGTCGTTCTCCTGTGAGTCTAGATTTTCGAATCCGACGCAAAACTGACAGTTAATTGTAAGGTTCAGATCCTGTTAATGGCGATGGAACACACAAATTGCGTCGCGATTCAATACATCGTCCTCCAGCCGACTTGTCTCCAAGGGTCTAGTGCTGCCTCGGACAGCTTATGGTCGTTCACCTGTGAGTCTAGATTTTCGAATCCGACGCAAAACTGACAGTTAATTGTAAGGTTCAGAGACTCCTAATGACAATGGAACACACAAATCGCGTCGCGATTCAATACATCGTCCTCCGGCCGACCTGTCTCCAAGGGTCTATTGCTGCCTCGGTCACCTTATGGTCGTTCTCCTGTGAGTCTAGATTTTCGAATCCGACGCAAAACTGACAGTTAATTGTAACGTTCAGAGCCTGTTCATGACGATGGAACACACAAATTGCGTCGCGATTCAATACATCGTCCTCCGGCCGACCTGTCTCCAAGGGTCTATTGCTGCCTCGGGCACCTTATGGTCGTTCTCCTGTGAGTCTAGACTTTTGAATCCGACGCAAAACTGACAGTGAATTGTAAGGTTCAGAGCCTGTTAATGACGATGGAACACACAAATTGCGTCGCGATTCAATACATCGTCCTCCAGCCGACTTGTCTCCAAGGGTCTAGTGGTGCCTCGGGCACCTGATGGTCGTTCTTCTGTGAGGCTAGATTTTCGAATCCGACGAAAAACTTACAGTTAATTGTAAGGTTCAGAGCCTCTTAATGACAATGGAACACACAAATCGCGTCGCGATTCAATACGTCGTCCTCCGGCCGACCTGTCTCCAAGGGTCTATTGCCGCCTCGGGCACCTTATGGTCGATCTCCTGTGAGTCTAGATTTTCGAATCCGACGCAAAACTGACAGTTAATTGTAACGTTCAGAGCCTGTTAATGACGATGGAACACACAAATTGCGTCGCGATTCAATACATCGTCCTCCAGCCGACTTGTCTCCAAGGGTCTAGTGCTGCCTCGGACACCGTATGGTCGTTCTCCTGTGAGTCTAGATTTTCGAATCCGACGCAAAACTGACAGTTATTTGTAAGGTTCAGAGCCTCTTAATGACAATGGAACACACAAATCGCGGCGCGATTCAATACATCGTCCTCCGGCCGACCTGTCTCCAAGGGTCTATTGCTGCCTCTGGCACCTTATGGTCGATCTCCTGTGAGTCTAGATTTTCGAATCCGACGCAAAACTGACAGTTAATTGTAACGTTCAGAGCCTGTTAATGACGATGGAACACACAAATCACGTCGCGATTCAATACATCATCCTCCAGCCGACTTGTCTGCAAGGGTCTAGTGCTGCCTCGGGCACCTTATGGTCGTTCTCCTGTGAGTCTAGACTTTCGAATCCGACGCAAAACTGACAGTTAATTGTAAGGTTCAGAGCCTGTTAATGATGGAAGACACAAATTACGTCGCGATTCAATACATCGTCCTCCGGCCGACCTGTCTCCAAGGGTCTATTGCTGCCTCGGGCACCTTATGGTCGATCTCCTGTGAGTCTAGATTTTCGAATCCGACGCAAAACTGACAGTTAATTGTAACGTTCAGAGCCTGTTAATGACGATGGAACACACAAATTGCGTCGCGATTCAATACATCGTCCTCCGGCCGACCTGTCTCCAAGGGTCTATTGCTGCCTCGGGCACCTTAAGGTCGATCTCCTGTGAGTCTAGATTTTCGAATCCGACGCAAAACTGACAGTTAATTGTAAGGTTCAGAGACCCTTAATGACAATGGAACACACAAATCGCGTCGCGATTCAATACATCGTCCTCCGGCCGACCTGTCTCCAAGGGTCTATTGCTGCCTCGGGCACCTTATGGTCGATCTCCTGTGAGTCTAGATTTTCGAATCCGAGACAAAACTGACAGTTAATTGTAACGTTCAGAGCCTGTTAATGACGATGGAACACACAAATCGCGTTGCGATTCAATACATCGTCCTCCGGCCGACCTGTCTCCAAGGGTCTATTGCTGCCTCGGGCACCTTATGGTCGATCTCCTGTGAGTCTAGATTTTCGAATCCGACGCAAAACTGACAGTTAATTGTAAGGTTCAGAGCCTGTTAATGACGTTGGAACACACAAATTGCGTCGCGATTCAATACATCGTCCTCCGGCCGACCTATCTCCAAGGGTCTATTGCTGCCTCGGGCACCTTATGGTCGATCTCCTGTGAGTCTAGATTTTCGAATCCGACGCAAAACTGACAGTTAATTGTAACGTTAAGAGCCTGTTAATGACGATGGAACACACAAATCGCGTCGCGATTCAATACATCGTCCTCCAGCCGACTTGTCTCCAAGGGTCTAGTGCTGCCTCGGGCACCTTATGGTCGTTCTCCTGTGAGTCTAGATTTTTCGAATCCGACGCAAAACTGACAGTTAATCGTATGGTTCAGAGCCTCTTAATGACAATGGAACACACAAATTGCGTCGCGATTCAATACATCGTCCTCCGGCCGACCTGTCTCCAAGGGTCTATTGCTGCCTCGGGCACCTTAAGGTCGATCTCCTGTGAGTCTAGATTTTCGAATCCGACGCAAAACTGACAGTTAATTGTAACGTTCAGAGCCTGTTAATGACGATGTAACACACAAATTCCGTCGCGATTCAATACATCGTCCTCCAGCCGACTTGTCTCCAAGGTTCTAGTGCTGCCTCGGACACCTTATGGTCGTTCTCCTGTGATTCTAGATTTTCGAATCCGACTCAAAACTGACAGTTAATTGTAAGGTTCAGAGCCTCTTAATGACAATGGAACACACAAATTGCGTCGCTATTCAATACATCGTCCTCCGGCCGTCCTGTCTCCAAGGGTCTAGTCCTGCCTCGGACACCTTATCGTCGTTCTCCTGTGAGTCTAGATTTTCGAATCCGACTCGAAACTGACAGTTAATTGTAACGTTCAGCGCCTGTTAATGACGATGGAACACACAAATCGCGTCGCGATTCAATACATCGTCCTCCAGCCGACTTGTCTCCAAGGGTCTAGTGCTGCCTCGGGCACCTTATGGTCGTTCTTCTGTGAGTCTAGATTTTCGAATCCGACGCAAAACTGACAGTTAATTGTAATGTTCAGAGCCTCTTAATGACGATGGAACACACAAATTGCGTCGCGATTCAATACATCGTCCTCCGGCCGACCTGTCTCCAAGGGTCTATTGCTGCCTCGGGCACCTTATGGTCGATCTCCTGTGAGTCTAGATTTTTGAATCCGACGCAAAACTGACAGTTAATTGTAACGTTCAGAGCCTGTTAATGACGATGGAACACACAAATCCCGTAGCGATTCAATACATCGTCCTCCGGCCGACCTGTCTCCAAGGGTCTATTGCTGCCTCGGGCACCTTATGGTCGATCTCCTGTGAGTCTAGATTTTCGAATCCGACGCAAAACTGACAGTTAATTGTAACGTTCATAGCCTGTTACTGACGATGGAACACACAAATCGCGTTGCGATTCAATACATCGTAGTCCAGCCGACCTGTCTCCAAGGGTCTATTGCTGCCTCGGGCACCTTATGGTCGATCTCCTGTGAGTCTAGATTTTCGAATCCGTCGCAAAACTGACAGTTAATTGTAACGTTCAGAGCCTGTTAATGACGATGGAACCCACAAATCGCGTCGCGATTCAATACATCGTCCTCCAGCCGACCTGTCTCCAAGGGTCTAGTGCTGCCTGGGACACCTAAAGGTCGTTCTCCTGTGAGTCTAGATTTTCGAATCCGACGCAAAACAGACAGTTAATTGTAAGGTTCAGATCCTGTTAATGGCGATGGAACACACAAATTGCGTCGCGATTCAATACATCGTCCTCCAGCCGACTTGTCTCCAAGGGTCTAGTGCTGCCTCGGACAGCTTATGGTCGTTCACCTGTGAGTCTAGATTTTCGAATCCGACGCAAAACTGACAGTTAATTGTAAGGTTCAGAGACTCCTAATGACAATGGAACACACAAATCGCGTCGCGATTCAATACATCGTCCTCCGGCCGACCTGTCTCCAAGGGTCTATTGCTGCCTCGGTCACCTTATGTTCGTTCTCCTGTGAGTCTAGATTTTCGAATCCGACGCAAAACTGACAGTTAATTGTAACGTTCAGAGCCTGTTCATGACGATGGAACACACAAATTGCGTCGCGATTCAATACATCGTCCTCCGGCCGACCTGTCTCCAAGGGTCTATTGCTGCCTCGGGCACCTTATGGTCGTTCTCCTGTGAGTCTAGACTTTTGAATCCGACGCAAAACTGACAGTGAATTGTAAGGTTCAGAGCCTGTTAATGACGATGGAACACACAAATTGCGTCGCGATTCAATACATCGTCCTCCAGCCGACTCGTCTCCAAGGGTCTAGTGGTGCCTCGGGCACCTGATGGTCGTTCTTCTGTGAGGCTAGATTTTCGAATCCGACGCAAAACTTACAGTTAATTGTAAGGTTCAGAGCCTCTTAATGACAATGGAACACACAAATCGCGTCGCGATTCAATACGTCGTCCTCCGGCCGACCTGTCTCCAAGGGTCTATTGCCGCCTCGGGCACCTTATAATCGATCTCCTGTGAGTCTAGATTTTCGAATCCGACGCAAAACTGACAGTTAATTGTAACGTTCAGAGCCTGTTAATGACGATGGAACACACAAATTGCGTCGCGATTCAATACATCGTCCTCCAGCCGACTTGTCTCCAAGGGTCTAGTGCTGCCTCGGACACCGTATGGTCGTTCTCCTGTGAGTCTAGATTTTCGAATCCGACGCAAAACTGACAGTTATTTGTAAGGTTCAGAGCCTCTTAATGACAATGGAACACACAAATCGCGTCGCGTTTCAATACATCGTCCTCCGGCCGACCTGTCTCCAAGGGTCTATTGCTGCCTCTGGCACCTTATGGTCGATCTCCTGTGAGTCTAGATTTTCGAATCCGAAGCAAAACTGACAGTTAATTGTAACGTTCAGAGCCTGTTAATGACGATGGAACACACAAATCACGTCGCGATTCAATACATCATCCTCCAGCCGACTTGTCTGCAAGGGTCTAGTGCTGCCTCGGGCACCTTATGGTCGTTCTCCTGTGAGTCTAGACTTTCGAATCCGACGCAAAACTGACAGTTAATTGTAAGGTTCAGAGCCTGTTAATGATGGAAGACACAAATTACGTCGCGATTCAATACATCGTCCTCCGGCCGACCTGTCTCCAAGGGTCTATTGCTGCCTCGGGCACCTTATGGTCGATCTCCTGTGAGTCTAGATTTTCGAATCCGACGCAAAACTGACAGTTAATTGTAACATTCAGAGCCTGTTAATGACGATGGAACACACAAATTGCGTCGCGATTCAATACATCGTCCTCCGGCCGACCTGTCTCCAAGGGTCTATTGCTGCCTCGGGCACCTTAAGGTCGATCTCCTGTGAGTCTAGATTTTCGAATCCGACGCAAAACTGACAGTTAATTGTAACGTTCAGAGCCTGTTAATGACGATGGAAAACACAAATTGCGTCGCGATTCAATACATCGTCCTCCAGCCGACTTGTCTCCAAGGGTCTATTGCTGCCTCGGGCACCTTATGGTCGATCTCCTGTGAGTCTAGATTTTCGAATCCGACGCAAAACTGACAGTTAATTGTATCGTTAAGTGCCTGTTAATGACGATGGAACACACAAATTGCGTCGCGATTCAATACATCGTCCTCCGGCCGACCTGTCTCCAAGGGTCTATTGCTGCCTCGGGCACCTTATGGTCGATCTCCTGTGAGTCTAGATTTTCGAATCCGACGCAAAACTGACAGTTAATTGTAACGTTCAGAGCCTGTTAATGACGATGGAACACACAAATCCCGTCGCGATTCAATACATCGTCCTCCGGCCGACCTGTCTCCAAGGGTCTATTGCTGCCTCGGGCACCTTATAGTCGATCTCCTGTGAGTCTAGATTTTCGAATCCGACGCAAAACTGACAGTTAATTGTAACGTTCAGAGCCTGTTAATGACGATGGGACACACAAATTGCGTCGCGATTCAATACATCGTCCTCCAGCCGACTTGTCTCCAAGGGTCTAGTGCTGCCTCGGACAGCTTATGGTCGTTCACCTGTGAGTCTACATTTTCGAATCCGACGCAAAACTGACAGTTAATTGTAAGGTTCAGAGACTCTTAATGACAATGGAACACACAAATCGCGTCGCGATTCAATACATCGTCCTCCGGCCGACCTGTCTCCAAGGGTCTATTGCTGCCTCGGGCACCTTATGGTCGATCTCCTGTGAGTCTAGATTTTCGAATCCGACGCAAAACTGACAGTTAATTGTAACGTTCAGAGCCTGTTAATGACGATGGAACACACAAATCGCGTTGCGATTCAATACATCGTCCTCCGGCCGACCTGTCTCCGAGGGTCTATTGCTGCCTCGGGCACCTTATGGTCGATCTCCTGTGAGTCTAGATTTTCGAATCCGACGCAAAACTGACAGTTAATTGTAACGTTCAGAGCCTGTTCATGACGATGGAACACACAAATTGCGTCGCGATTCAATACGTCGTCCTCCGGCCGACCTGTCTCCAAGGGTCTATTGCTGCCTCGGGCACCTTATGGTCGATTTCCTGTGAGTCTAGATTTTCGAATCCGACGCAAAACTGACAGTTAATTGTAACGTTCAGAGCCTGTTAATGACGATGGAACACACAAATCGCGTCGCGATTCAATACATCGTCCTCCAGCCGACTTGTCTCCAAGGGTCTAGTGCTGCCTCGGGCACCTTATGGGCGTTCTTCTGTGAGTCTAGATTTTCGAATCCGACGCAAAACTGACAGTTAATTGTAAGGTTCAGAGCCTGTTAATGACGTTGGAACACACAAATTGCGTCGCGATTCAATACATCGTCCTCCGGCCGACCTATCCCCAAGGGTCTATTGCTGCCTCGGGCACCTTATGGTCGATCTCCTGTGAGTCTAGATTTTCGAATCCGACGCAAAACTGACAGTTAATTGTAACGTTCAGAGCCTGTTAATGACGATGGAACACACAAATCGCGTCGCGATTCAATACATCGTCCTCCAGCCGACTTGTCTCCAAGGGTCTAGTGCTGCCTCGGGCACCTTATGGTCGTTCTCCTGTGAGTCTAGATTTTTCGAATCCGACGCAAAACTGACAGTTAATCGTATGGTTCAGAGCCTCTTAATGACAATGGAACACACAAATTGCGTCGCGATTCAATACATCGTCCTCCGGCCGACCTGTCTCCAAGGGTCTATTGCTGCCTCGGGCACCTTAAGGTCGATCTCCTGTGAGTCTAGATTTTCGAATCCGACGCAAAACTGACAGTTAATTGTAACGTTCAGAGCCTGTTAATGACGATGTAACACAGAAATTCCGTCGCGATTCAATACATCGTCCTCTAGCCGACTTGTCTCCAAGGTTCTAGTGCTGCCTCGGACACCTTATGGTCGTTCTCCTGTGAGTCTAGATTTTCGAATCCGACGCAAAACTGACAGTTAATTGTAAGGTTCAGAGCCTGTGAATGACAATGGAACACACAAATTGCGTCGCGATTCAAGACATCGTCCTCCGGCCGTCCTGTCTCCAAGGGTCTAGTCCCGCCTCGGACACCTTATGGTCGTTCTCCTGTGAGTCTAGATTTTCGAATCCGACTCGAAACTGACAGTTAATTGTAACGTTCAGCGCCTGTTAATGACGATGGAACACAAAAATCGCGTCGCGATTCAATACATCGTCCTCCAGCCGACTTGTCTCCAAGGGTCTAGTGCTGCCTCGGGCACCTTATGGTCGTTCTTCTGTGAGTCTAGATTTTCGAATCCGACGCAAAACTGACAGTTAATTGTAATGTTCAGAGCCTCTTAATGACGATGGAACACACAAATTGCGTCGCGATTCAATACATCGTCCTCCGGCCGACCTGTCTCCAAGGGTCTATTGCTGCCTCGGGCACCTTATGGTCGATCTCCTGTGAGTCTAGATTTTTGAATCCGACGCAAAACTGACAGTTAATTGTAACGTTCAGAGCCTGTTAATGACGATGGAACACACAAATCCCGTAGCGATTCAATACATCGTCCTCCGGCCGACCTGTCTCCAAGGGTCTATTGCTGCCTCGGGCACCTTATGGTCGATCTCCTGTGAGTCTAGATTTTCGAATCCGACGCAAAACTGACAGTTAATTGTAACGTTCAGAGCCTGTTATTGACGATGGAAAACACAAATGGCGTTGCGATTCAATACATCGTCCTCCAGCCGACCTGTCTCCAAGGGTCTATTGCTGCCTCGGGCACCTTATGGTTGATCTCCTGTGAGTCTAGATTTTCGAATCCGACGCAAAACTGACAGTTAATTGTAACGTTCAGAGCCTGTTCATGACGATGGAACACACAAATTACGTCGCGATTCAATACATCGTCCTCCGGCCGACCTGTCTCCAAGGGTCTATTGCTGGCTCGGGCACCTTATGGTCGATCTCCTGTGAATCTAGATTTTCGAATCCGTCGCAAAACTGACAGTTAATTGTAACGTTCAGAGCCTGTTAATGACGATGGAATACACAAATCGCGTCGCGATTCAATACATCGTCCTCCAGCCGACTTGTCTCCAAGGGTCTAGTGCTGCCTCGGGCACCTAATGGTCGTTCTCCTGTGAGTCTAGATTTTCGAATCCGACGCAAAACTGACAGTTAATTGTAAGGTTCAGATCCTGTTAATGGCTATGGAACACACAAATTGCGTCGCGATTCAATACATCGTCCTCCAGCCGACTTGTCTTCAAGGGTCTAGTGCTGCCTCGGACAGCTTATGGTCGTTCACCTGTGAGTCTAGATTTTCGAATCCGACGCAAAACTGACAGTTAATTGTAAGGTTCAGAGACTCCTAATGACAATGGAACACACAAATCGCGTCGCGATTCAATACATCGTCCTCCGGCCGACCTGTCTCCAAGGGTCTATTGCTGCCTCGGCCACCTTATGGTCGATCTCCTGTGAGTCTAGATTTTCGAATCCGACGCAAAACTGACAGTTAATTGTAACGTTCAGAGCCTGTTAATGACGATGGAACACACAAATCCCGTCGCGATTCAATACATCGTCCTCCGGCCGACCTGTCTCCAAGGGTCTATTGCTGCCTCGGGCACCTTATGGTCGATCTCCTGTGAGTCTAGATTTTCGAATCCGACGCAAAACTGACAGTTAATTGTAACGTTCAGAGCCTGTTAATGACGATGGAACACACAAATCGCGTCGCGAGTCAATACATCGTCCTCCAGCCGACATGTCTCCATGGGTCTAGTGCTGCCTCGGGCACCTTATGGTCGTTCTCCTGTGAGTCTAGATTTTCGAATCCGAAGCGAAACTGACAGTTAATCGTATGGTTCAGAGCCTCTTAATGACAATGGAACACTCAAATTGCGTCGCGATTCAATACATCGTCCTCCGGCCGACCTGTCGCCAAGGGTCTATTGCTGCCTCGGGCACCTTATGGTCGATCTCCTGTGAGTCTAGATTTTCGAATCCGACGGAAAACTGACAGTTAATTGTAACGTTCAGAGCCTGTTAATGACGATGTAACACACAAATTCCGTCGCGATTCAATACATCTTCCTCCAGCCGACATATCTCCAACGGTCTAGTGCAGCCCAGACACCTTGTGGTCGTTCTCCTGTGAGTCTAGATTTTCGAATCCGACGCAAAACTGACAGTTAATTGTAAGGTTCAGAGCCTCTTAATGACAATGGAACACACAAATTGCGTCGCGATTCAATACATCGTCCTCCGGCCGACCTGTCTCCAAGGGTCTAGTGCTGCCTCGGACACCTTATGGTCGTTCTCCTGTGAGTCTAGATTTTCGAATCCGACGCGAAACTGACAGTTAATTGTAACGTTCAGCGCCTGATATTGACGATGGAACACACAAATCGCGTCGTGATTCAATACATCGTCCTCCAGCCGACTTGTCTCCAAGGGTCTAGTGCTGCCTCGGGCACCTTATGGTCGTTCTTCTGTGAGTCTAGATTTTCGAATCCGACGCAAAACTGACAGTTAATTGTAACGTTCAGAGCCTCTTAATGACGATGGAACACACAAATTGCGTCGCGATTCAATACATCGTCCTCCGTCCGACCTGTCTCCAAGGGTCTATTGCTGCCTCGGGCACCTTATGGTCGATCTCATGTGAGTCTAGATTTTCGAATCCGACGCAAAACTGACAGTTAATTGTAACGTTCAGAGCCTGTTAATGACGATGGAACACACAAATCCCCTAGCGATTCAATACATCGTCCTCCGGCCGACCTGTCTCCAAGGGTCTATTGCTGCCTCGGGCACCATATGGTCGATCTCCTGTGAGTCTAGATTCTCGAATCCGACGCAAAACTGACAGTTAATTGTAACGTTCAGAGCCTGTTAATGACGATGGAACACACAAATCCCCTAGCGATTCAATACATCGTCCTCCGGCCGACCTGTCTCCAAGGGTCTATTGCTGCCTCGGGCACCTTATAATCGATCTCCTGTGAGTCTAGATTTTCGAATCCGACGCAAAACTGACAGTTAATTGTAACGTTCAGAGCCTGTTCATGACGATGGAACACAGAAATTGCGTCGCGATTCAATACATCGTCCTCCGGCCGACCTGTCTCCAAGGGTCTATTGCTGCCTCGGGCACCTTATGGTCGATCTCCTGTGAGTCTAGATTTTCGAATCCGACGCAAAACTGACAGTTAATTGTAACGTTCAGAGCCTGTTAATGACGATGGAACACACAAATCGCGTCGCGATTCAATACATCGTCCTCCAGCCGACTTCTCTCCAACGGTCTAGTGCTGCCTCGGACAGCTGATGGTCGTTCACCTGTGAGTCTAGATTTTCGAATCCGACGCAAAACTGACAGTTAATTGTAAGGTTCAGAGACTCTTAATGACAATGGAACACACAAATCGCGTCGCGATTCAATACATCGTCCTCCGGCCGACCTGTCTCCAAGGGTCTATTGCTGCCTCGGTCACCTTATGGTCGATCTCCTGTGAGTCTAGATTTTCGAATCCGACGCAAAACTGACAGTTCATTGTAACGTTCACAGCCTGTTAATGATAATGGAACACACAAATCGCGTCGCGATTCAATACATCGTCCTCCGGCCGACCTGTCTCCAAGGGTCTATTGCTGCCTCGGTCACCTTATGGTCGTTCTCCTGTGAGTCTAGATTTTCGAATCCGACGCAAAACTGACAGTTAATTGTAACGTTCAGAGCCTGTTAATGACGATGGAACACACAAATCCCGTAGCGATTTAATACATCGTCCACCGGCCGACCTGTCTCCAAGGGTCTATTGCTGCCTCGGGCACTTTATGGTCGATCTCCTGTGAGTCTAGATTTTCGAATCCGACGCATAACTGACAGTTAATTGTAACGTTCAGAGCCTCTTAATGACGATGGAACACACAAATCGCGTTGCGATTCAATACATCGTCCTCCGGCCGACCTGTCTCCAAGGGTCTATTGCTGCCTCGGGCACCTTATGGTCGATCTCCTGTGAGTCTAGATTTTCGAATCCGACGCAAAACTGACAGTTAATTGTAACGTTCAGAGCCTGTTAATGACGATGGAACACACAAATCGCGTCGCGATTCAATACATCGTCCTCCAGCCGACTTGTCTCCAAGGGTCTAGTGCTGCCTCGGGCACCTAATGGTCGTTCTCCTGTGAGTCTAGATTTTCGAATCAGACGCAAAACTGACAGTTAATTGTAACGTTCAGTTCCTGTTAATGACGATGGAACACACAAATTGCGTCGCGATTCAATACATCGTCCTCCGGCCGACCTGTCTCCAAGGGTCTATTGCTGCCTGGGCACGTTATGGTCGATCTCCTGTGAGTCTAGATTTTCGAATCCGACGCAAAACTGACAGTTAATTGTAACGTTCAGAGCCTGTTAATGACGATGGAACACACAAATTGCGTCGCGATTCAATACATCGTCCTCCAGCCGACTTGTCTCCAAGGGTCTAGTGCTGCCTCGGACAGCTTATGGTCGTTCACCTGTGAGTCTAGATTTTCGAATCCGACGCAAAACTGACAGTTAATTGTAAGGTTCAGAGACTCTTAATGACAATGGAACACACAAATCGCGTCGCGATTCAATACATCGTCCTCCGGCCGACCTGTCTCCAAGGGTCTATTGCTGCCTCGGGCACCTTATGGTCGATCTCCTGTGAGTCTAGATTTTCGAATCCGACGCAAAACAGACAGTTAATTGTAACGTTCAGCGCCTGTTAATGACGATGGAACACACAAATCGCGTCGCGATTCAATACATCGTCCTCCGGCCGACCTGTCTCCAAGGGTCTATTGCTGCCTCGGGCACCTTATGGTCGATCTCCTGTGAGTCTAGATTTTCGAATCCGACGCAAAACTGACAGTTAATTGTAACGTTCAGAGCCTGTTAATGACGATGGAACACACAAATCCCGTAGCGATTCAATACATCGTCCTCCGGCCGACCTGTCTCCAAGGGTCTATTGCTGCCTCGGGCACCTTATGGTCGATCTCCTGTGAGTCTAGATTTTCGAATCCGACGCAAAACTGACAGTTAATTGTAACGTTCAGAGCCTGTTATTGACGATGGAAAACAGAAATGGCGTTGCGATTCAATACATCGTCCTCCAGCCGACCTGTCTCCAAGGGTCTATTGCTGCCTCGGGCACCTTATGGTTGATCTCCTGTGAGTCTAGATTTTCGAATCCGACGCAAAACTGACAGTTAATTGTAACGTTCAGAGTCTGTTCATGACGATGGAACACACAAATTACGTCGCGATTCAATACATCGTTCTCCGGCCGACCTGTCTCCAAGGGTCTATTGCTGCCTCGGGCACCTTATGGTCGATCTCCTGTGAATCTAGATTTTCGAATCCGTCGCAAAACTGACAGTTAATTGTAACGTTCAGAGCCTGTTAATGACGATGGAATACACAAATCGCGTCGCGATTCAATTCATCGTCCTCCAGCCGACTTGTCTCCAAGGGTCTAGTGCTGCCTCGGGCACCTAATGGTCGTTCTCCTGTGAGTCTAGATTTTCGAATCCGACGCAAAACTGACAGTTAATTGTAAGGTTCAGATCCTGTTAATGGCTATGGAACACACAAATTGCGTCGCGATTCAATACATCGTCCTCCAGCCGACTTGTCTCCAAGGGTCTAGTGCTGCCTCGGACAGCTTATGGTCGTTCACCTGTGAGTCTAGATTTTCGAATCCGACGCAAAACTGACAGTTAATTGTAACGTTCAGAGCCTCTTAATGACGATGGAACACACAAATTGCGTCGCGATTCAATACATCGTCCTCCGGCCGACCTGTCTCCAAGGGTCTATTGCTGCCTCGGGCACCTTATGGTCGATCTCCTGTGAGTCTAGATTTTTGAATCCGACGCAAAACTGACAGTTAATTGTAACGTTCAGAGCCTGTTAATGACGATGGAACACACAAATCCCGTAGCGATTTAATACATCGTCCACCGGCCGACCTGTCTCCAAGGGTCTATTGCTGCCTCGGGCACTTTATGGTCGATCTCCTGTGAGTCTAGATTTTCGAATCCGACGCATAACTGACAGTTAATTGTAACGTTCAGAGCCTGTTAATGACGATGGAACACACAAATTGCGTTGCGATTCAATACATCGTCCTCCGGCCGACCTGTCTCCAAGGGTCTATTGCTGCCTCGGGCACCTTATGGTCGATCTCCTGTGAGTCTAGATTTTCGAATCCGACGCAAAACTGACAGTTAATTGTAACGTTCAGAGCCTGTTAATGACGATGGAACACACAAATCGCGATGCGATTCAATACATCGTCCTCCAGCCGACTTGTCTCCAAGGGTCTAGTGCTGCCTCGGGCACCTAATGGTCGTTCTCCTGTGAGTCTAGATTTTCGAATCCGACGCAAAACTGACAGTTAATTGTAACGTTCAGTTCCTGTTAATGACGATGGAACACACAAATTGCGTCGCGATTCAATACATCGTCCTCCGGCCGACCTGTCTCCAAGGGTCTATTGCTGCCTGGGCACCTTATGGTTGATCTCCTGTGAGTCTAGATTTTCGAATCCGACGCAAAGCTGACAGTTAATTGTAACGTTCAGAGCCTGTTAATGACGATGGGAGACACAAATTGCGTCGCGATTCAATACATCGTCCTCCAGCCGACTTGTCTCCAAGGGTCTAGTGCTGCCTCGGACAGCTTATGGTCGTTCACCTGTGAGTCTAGATTTTCGAATCCGACGCAAAACTGACAGTTAATTGTAAGGTTCAGAGACTCTTAATGACAATGGAGCACACAAATCGCGTCGCGATTCAATACATCGTCCTCCGGCCGACCTGTCTCCAAGGGTCTATTGCTGCCTCGGGCACCTTATGGTCGATCTCCTGTGAGTCTAGATTTTCGAATCCGACGCAAAACAGACAGTTAATTGTAACGTTCAGCGCCTGTTAATGACGATGGAACACACAAATCGCGTCGCGATTCAATACATCGTCCTCCGGCCGACCTGTCTCCAAGGGTCTATTGCTGCCTCGGGCACCTTATGGTCGATCTCCTGTGAGTCTAGATTTTCGAATCCGACGCAAAACTGACAGTTAATTGTAACGTTCAGAGCCTGTTAATGACGATGGAACACACAAATCCCGTAGCGATTCAATACATCGTCCTCCGGCCGACCTGTCTCCAAGGGTCTATTGCTGCCTCGGGCACCTTATGGTCGATCTCCTGTGAGTCTAGATTTTCGAATCCGACGCAAAACTGACAGTTAATTGTAACGTTCAGAGCCTGTTATTGACGATGGAAAACACAAATGGCGTTGCGATTCAATACATCGTCCTCCAGCCGACCTGTCTCCAAGGGTCTATTGCTGCCTCTGGCACCTTATGGTTGATCTCCTGTGAGTCTAGATTTTCGAATCCGACGCAAAACTGACAGTTAATTGTAACGTTCAGAGTCTGTTCATGACGATGGAACACACAAATTACGTCGCGATTCAATACATCGTTCTCCGGCCGACCTGTCTCCAAGGGTCTATTGCTGCCTCGGGCACCTTATGGTCGATCTCCTGTGAATCTAGATTTTCGAATCCGTCGCAAAACTGACAGTTAATTGTAACGTTCAGAGCCTGTTAATGACGATGGAATACACAAATCGCGTCGCGATTCAATACATCGTCCTCCAGCCGACTTGTCTCCAAGGGTCTAGTGCTGCCTCGGGCACCTAATGGTCGTTCTCCTGTGAGTCTAGATTTTCGAATCCGACGCAAAACTGACAGTTAATTGTAAGGTTCAGATCCTGTTAATGGCTATGGAACACACAAATTGCGTCGCGATTCAATACATCGTCCTCCAGCCGACTTGTCTCCAAGGGTCTAGTGCTGCCTCGGGCACCTAATGGTCGTTCTCCTGTGAGTCTAGATTTTCGAATCAGACGCAAAACTGACAGTTAATTGTAACGTTCAGTTCCTGTTAATGACGATGGAACACACAAATTGCGTCGCGATTCAATACATCGTCCTCCGGCCGACCTGTCTCCAAGGGTCTATTGCTGCCTGGGCACGTTATGGTCGATCTCCTGTGAGTCTAGATTTTCGAATCCGACGCAAAACTGACAGTTAATTGTAACGTTCAGAGCCTGTTAATGACGATGGAACACACAAATTGCGTCGCGATTCAATACATCGTCCTCCAGCCGACTTGTCTCCAAGGGTCTAGTGCTGCCTCGGACAGCTTATGGTCGTTCACCTGTGAGTCTAGATTTTCGAATCCGACGCAAAACTGACAGTTAATTGTAAGGTTCAGAGACTCTTAATGACAATGGAACACACAAATCGCGTCGCGATTCAATACATCGTCCTCCGGCCGACCTGTCTCCAAGGGTCTATTGCTGCCTCGGGCACCTTATGGTCGATCTCCTGTGAGTCTAGATTTTCGAATCCGACGCAAAACAGACAGTTAATTGTAACGTTCAGCGCCTGTTAATGACGATGGAACACACAAATCGCGTCGCGATTCAATACATCGTCCTCCGGCCGACCTGTCTCCAAGGGTCTATTGCTGCCTCGGGCACCTTATGGTCGATCTCCTGTGAGTCTAGATTTTCGAATCCGACGCAAAACTGACAGTTAATTGTAACGTTCAGAGCCTGTTAATGACGATGGAACACACAAATCCCGTAGCGATTCAATACATCGTCCTCCGGCCGACCTGTCTCCAAGGGTCTATTGCTGCCTCGGGCACCTTATGGTCGATCTCCTGTGAGTCTAGATTTTCGAATCCGACGCAAAACTGACAGTTAATTGTAACGTTCAGAGCCTGTTATTGACGATGGAAAACACAAATGGCGTTGCGATTCAATACATCGTCCTCCAGCCGACCTGTCTCCAAGGGTCTATTGCTGCCTCGGGCACCTTATGGTTGATCTCCTGTGAGTCTAGATTTTCGAATCCGACGCAAAACTGACAGTTAATTGTAACGTTCAGAGTCTGTTCATGACGATGGAACACACAAATTACGTCGCGATTCAATACATCGTTCTCCGGCCGACCTGTCTCCAAGGGTCTATTGCTGCCTCGGGCACCTTATGGTCGATCTCCTGTGAATCTAGATTTTCGAATCCGTCGCAAAACTGACAGTTAATTGTAACGTTCAGAGCCTGTTAATGACGATGGAATACACAAATCGCGTCGCGATTCAATTCATCGTCCTCCAGCCGACTTGTCTCCAAGGGTCTAGTGCTGCCTCGGGCACCTAATGGTCGTTCTCCTGTGAGTCTAGATTTTCGAATCCGACGCAAAACTGACAGTTAATTGTAAGGTTCAGATCCTGTTAATGGCTATGGAACACACAAATTGCGTCGCGATTCAATACATCGTCCTCCAGCCGACTTGTCTCCAAGGGTCTAGTGCTGCCTCGGACAGCTTATGGTCGTTCACCTGTGAGTCTAGATTTTCGAATCCGACGCAAAACTGACAGTTAATTGTAACGTTCAGAGCCTCTTAATGACGATGGAACACACAAATTGCGTCGCGATTCAATACATCGTCCTCCGGCCGACCTGTCTCCAAGGGTCTATTGCTGCCTCGGGCACCTTATGGTCGATCTCCTGTGAGTCTAGATTTTTGAATCCGACGCAAAACTGACAGTTAATTGTAACGTTCAGAGCCTGTTAATGACGATGGAACACACAAATCCCGTAGCGATTTAATACATCGTCCACCGGCCGACCTGTCTCCAAGGGTCTATTGCTGCCTCGGGCACTTTATGGTCGATCTCCTGTGAGTCTAGATTTTCGAATCCGACGCATAACTGACAGTTAATTGTAACGTTCAGAGCCTGTTAATGACGATGGAACACACAAATTGCGTTGCGATTCAATACATCGTCCTCCGGCCGACCTGTCTCCAAGGGTCTATTGCTGCCTCGGGCACCTTATGGTCGATCTCCTGTGAGTCTAGATTTTCGAATCCGACGCAAAACTGACAGTTAATTGTAACGTTCAGAGCCTGTTAATGACGATGGAACACACAAATCGCGATGCGATTCAATACATCGTCCTCCAGCCGACTTGTCTCCAAGGGTCTAGTGCTGCCTCGGGCACCTAATGGTCGTTCTCCTGTGAGTCTAGATTTTCGAATCCGACGCAAAACTGACAGTTAATTGTAACGTTCAGTTCCTGTTAATGACGATGGAACACACAAATTGCGTCGCGATTCAATACATCGTCCTCCGGCCGACCTGTCTCCAAGGGTCTATTGCTGCCTGGGCACCTTATGGTTGATCTCCTGTGAGTCTAGATTTTCGAATCCGACGCAAAGCTGACAGTTAATTGTAACGTTCAGAGCCTGTTAATGACGATGGGAGACACAAATTGCGTCGCGATTCAATACATCGTCCTCCAGCCGACTTGTCTCCAAGGGTCTAGTGCTGCCTCGGACAGCTTATGGTCGTTCACCTGTGAGTCTAGATTTTCGAATCCGACGCAAAACTGACAGTTAATTGTAAGGTTCAGAGACTCTTAATGACAATGGAGCACACAAATCGCGTCGCGATTCAATACATCGTCCTCCGGCCGACCTGTCTCCAAGGGTCTATTGCTGCCTCGGGCACCTTATGGTCGATCTCCTGTGAGTCTAGATTTTCGAATCCGACGCAAAACAGACAGTTAATTGTAACGTTCAGCGCCTGTTAATGACGATGGAACACACAAATCGCGTCGCGATTCAATACATCGTCCTCCGGCCGACCTGTCTCCAAGGGTCTATTGCTGCCTCGGGCACCTTATGGTCGATCTCCTGTGAGTCTAGATTTTCGAATCCGACGCAAAACTGACAGTTAATTGTAACGTTCAGAGCCTGTTAATGACGATGGAACACACAAATCCCGTAGCGATTCAATACATCGTCCTCCGGCCGACCTGTCTCCAAGGGTCTATTGCTGCCTCGGGCACCTTATGGTCGATCTCCTGTGAGTCTAGATTTTCGAATCCGACGCAAAACTGACAGTTAATTGTAACGTTCAGAGCCTGTTATTGACGATGGAAAACACAAATGGCGTTGCGATTCAATACATCGTCCTCCAGCCGACCTGTCTCCAAGGGTCTATTGCTGCCTCTGGCACCTTATGGTTGATCTCCTGTGAGTCTAGATTTTCGAATCCGACGCAAAACTGACAGTTAATTGTAACGTTCAGAGTCTGTTCATGACGATGGAACACACAAATTACGTCGCGATTCAATACATCGTTCTCCGGCCGACCTGTCTCCAAGGGTCTATTGCTGCCTCGGGCACCTTATGGTCGATCTCCTGTGAATCTAGATTTTCGAATCCGTCGCAAAACTGACAGTTAATTGTAACGTTCAGAGCCTGTTAATGACGATGGAATACACAAATCGCGTCGCGATTCAATACATCGTCCTCCAGCCGACTTGTCTCCAAGGGTCTAGTGCTGCCTCGGGCACCTAATGGTCGTTCTCCTGTGAGTCTAGATTTTCGAATCCGACGCAAAACTGACAGTTAATTGTAAGGTTCAGATCCTGTTAATGGCTATGGAACACACAAATTGCGTCGCGATTCAATACATCGTCCTCCAGCCGACTTGTCTCCAAGGGACTAGTGCTGCCTCGGACAGCTTATGGTCGTTCACCTGTGAGTCTAGATTTTCGAATCCGACGCAAAACTGACAGTTAATTGTAAGGTTCAGAGACTCCTAATGACAATGGAACACACAAATCGCGTCGCGATTCAATACATCGTCCTCCGGCCGACCTGTCTCCAAGGGTCTATTGCTGCCTCGGGCACCTTATGGTCGATCTCCTGTGAGTCTAGATTTTCGAATCCGACGCAAAACTGACAGTTAATTGTAAAGTTCAGAGCCTGTTAATGACGATGGAACACACAAATCCCATCGCGATTCAATACATCGTCCTCCGGCCGACCTGTCTCCAAGGGTCTATTGCTGCCTCGTTCACCTTATGGTCGATCTCCTGTGAGTCTAGATTTTCGAATCCGACGCAAAACTGACAGTTAATTGTAACGTTCAGAGCCTGTTAATGACGATGGAACACACAAATCGCGTCGCGAGTCAATACATCGTCCTCCAGCCGACATGTCTCCAAGGGTCTAGTGCTGCCTCGGGCACCTTATGGTCTTTCTCCTGTGAGTCTAGATTTTCGAATCCGAAGCGAAACTGACAGTTAATCGTATGGTTCAGAGCCTCTTAATGACAATGGAACACTCAAATTTCGTCGCGATTCAATACATCGTCCTCCGGCCGACCTGTCGCCAAGGGTCTATTGCTGCCTCGGGCACCTTATGGTCGTTCTCCTGTGAGTCTAGATTTTCGAATCCGACGCAAAACTGACAGTTAATTGTAACGTTCAGAGCCTGTTAATGACGATGTAACACACAAATTCCGTCGCGATTCAATACATCGTCCTCCAGCCGACTTATCTCCAAGGGTCTAGTGCAGCCCAGACACCTTGTGGTCGTTCTCCTGTGAGTCTAGATTTTCGAATCCGACGCAAAACTGACAGTTAATTGTAAGGTTCAGAGCCTCTTAATGACAATGGAACACACAAATTGCGTCGCGATTCAATACATCGTCCTCCGGCCGACCTGTCTCCAAGGGTCTAGTGCTGCCTCGGACACCTTATGGTCGTTCTCCTGTGAGTCTAGATTTTCGAATCCGACGCGAAACTGACAGTTAATTGTAACGTTCAGCGCCTGTTAATGACGATGGAACACACAAATCGCGTCGTGATTCAATACATCGTCCTCCAGCCGACTTGTCTCCAAGGGTCTAGTGCTGCCTCGGGCACCTTATGGTCGTTCTTCTGTGAGTCTAGATTTTCGAATCCGACGCAAAACTGACAGTTAATTGTAACGTTCAGAGCCTCTTAATGACGATGGAACACACAAATTGCGTCGCGATTCAATACATCGTCCTCCGGCCGACCTGTCTCCAAGGGTCTATTGCTGCCTCGGGCACCTTATGGTCGATCTCATGTGAGTCTAGATTTTCGAATCCGACGCAAAACTGACAGTTAATTGTAACGTTCAGAGCCTGTTAATGACGATGGAACATTCAAATCCCCTAGCGATTCAATACATCGTCCTCCGGCCGACCTGTCTCCAAGGGTCTATTGCTGCCTCGGGCACCATATGGTCGATCTCCTGTGAGTCTAGATTTTCGAATCCGACGCAAAACTGACAGTTAATTGTAACGTTCAGAGCCTGTTCATGACGATGGAACACAGAAATTGCGTCGCGATTCAATACATCGTCCTCCGGCCGACTTGTCTCCAAGGGTCTATTGCTGCCTCGGGCACCTTATGGTCGATCTCCTGTGAGTCTAGATTTTCGAATCCGACGCAAAACTGACAGTTAATTGTAACGTTCAGAGCCTGTTAATGACGATGGAACACACAAATCGCGTCGCGATTCAATACGTCCTCCAGCCGACTTGTCTCCAACGGTCTAGTGCTGCCTCGGACAGCTTATGGTCGTTCACCTGTGAGTCTAGATTTTCGAATCCGACGCAAAACTGACAGTTAATTGTAAGGTTCAGAGACTCTTAATGACAATGGAACACACAAATCGCGTCGCGATTCAATACATCGTCCTCCGGCCGACCTGTCTCCAAGGGTCTATTGCTGCCTCGGTCATCTTATGGTCGATCTCCTGTGAGTCTAGATTTTCGAATCCGACGCAAAACTGACAGTTCATTGTAACGTTCACAGCCTGTTAATGATAATGGATCACACAAATCGCGTCGCGATTCAATACATCGTCCTCCGGCCGACCTGTCTCCAAGGGTCTATTGCTGCCTCGGTCACCTTATGGTCGTTCTCCTGTGAGTCTAGATTTTCGAATCCGACGCAAAACTGACAGTTAATTGTAAGGTTCAGAGCCTGTTAATGACGATGGAACACACAAATCGCGTCGCGATTCAATACATCGTCCTCCAGCCGACTTGTCTCCAAGGGTCTAGTGCTGCCTCGGGCACCTTATGGTCGTTCTTCTGTGAGTCTAGATTTTCGAATCCGACGCAAAACTGACAGTTAATTGTAACGTTCAGAGCCTCTTAATGACGATGGAACACACAAATTGCGTCGCGATTCAATACATCGTCCTCCGGCCGACCTGTCTCCAAGGGTCTATTGCTGCCTCGGGCACCTTATGGTCGATCTCCTGTGAGTCTAGATTTTTGAATCCGACGCAAAACTGACAGTTAATTGTAACGTTCAGAGCCTGTTAATGACGATGGAACACACAAATCCCGTAGCGATTTAATACATCGTCCACCGGCCGACCTGTCTCCAAGGGTCTATTGCTGCCTCGGGCACTTTATGGTCGATCTCCTGTGAGTCTAGATTTTCGAATCCGACGCATAACTGACAGTTAATTGTAACGTTCAGAGCCTGTTAATGACGATGGAACACACAAATCGCGTTGCGATTCAATACATCGTCCTCCGGCCGACCTGTCTCCAAGGGTCTATTGCTGCCTCGGGCACCTTATGGTCGATCTCCTGTGAGTCTAGATTTTCGAATCCGACGCAAAACTGACAGTTAATTGTAACGTTCAGAGCCTGTTAATGACGATGGAACACACAAATCGCGTCGCGATTCAATACATAGTCCTCCAGCCGACTTGTCTCCAAGGGTCTAGTGCTGCCTCGGGCACCTAATGGTCGTTCTCCTGTGAGTCTAGATTTTCGAATCCGACGCAAAACTGACAGTTAATTGTAACGTTCAGTTCCTGTTAATGACGATGGAACACACAAATTGCGTCGCGATTCAATACATCGTCCTCCGGCCGACCTGTCTCCAAGGGTCTTTTGCTGCCTCGGGCACCTTATGGTCGATCTCCTGTGAGTCTAGATTTTCGAATCCGACGCAAAACTGACAGTTAATTGTAAGGTTCCGAGACTCTTAATGACAATGGAACACACAAATCGCGTCGCGATTCAATACATCGTCCTCCGGCCGACCTGTCTCCAAGGGTCTATTGCTGCCTCGGGCACCTTATGGTCGATCTCCTGTGAGTCTAGATTTTCGAATCCGACGCAAAACAGACAGTTAATTGTAACGTTCAGCGCCTGTTAATGACGATGGAACACACAAATCGCGTCGCGATTCAATACATCGTCCTCCGGCCGACCTGTCTCCAAGGGTCTATTGCTGCCTCGGGCACCTTATGGTCGATCTCCTGTGAGTCTAGATTTTCGAATCCGACGCAAAACTGACAGTTAATTGTAACGTTCAGAGCCTGTTCATGACGATGGAACACACAAATTGCGTCGCTATTCAATACATCGTCCTCCGGCCGACCTGTCTCCAAGGGTCTATTGCTGCCTCGGGCACCTTATGGTCGATCTCCTGTGAGTCTAGATTTTCGAATCCGACGCAAAACTGACAGTTAATTGTAACGTTCAGAGCCTGTTAATGACGATGGAACACACAAATCGCGTCGCGATTCAATACATCGTCCTCCAGCCGACTTGTCTCCAAGGGTCTAGTGCTGCCTCGGGCACCTGTGAGTCTAGATTTTCGAATCCGACGCAAAACTGACAGAGTTCAGAGACTCCTAATGACAATGGAACACACAAATCGCGTCGCGATTCAATACATCGTCCTCTGGCCGACCTGTCTCCAAGGGTCTATTGCTGCCTCGGTCACCTTATGGTCGATCTCCTGTGAGTCTAGATTTTCGAATCCGACGCAAAACTGACAGTTAATTGTAACGTTCAGTGTCTGTTAATGACGATGGAACACACAAATCGCGTCGCGATTCAATACATCGTCCTCCGGCCGACCTGTCTCCAAGGGTCTATTGCTGCCTCGGTCACCTTATGGTCGTTCTCCTGTGAGTCTAGATTTTCGAATCCGACGCAAAACTGACAGTTAATTGTAACGTTCAGAGCCCGTTCATGACGATGGAACACACAAATTGCGTCGCGATTCAATACATCGTCCTCCGGCCGACCTGTCTCCAAGGGTCTATTGCTGCCTCGGGCACCTTATGGTCGTTCTCCTGTGAGTCTAGACTTTTGAATCCGACGCAAAACTGACAGTGAATTGTAAGGTTCAGAGCCTGTTCATGACGATGGAACACACAAATTGCGTCGCGATTCAATACATCGTCCTCCAGCCGACTTGTCTCCAAGGGTCTAGTGCTGCCTCGGGCACCTGATGGTCGTTCTTCTGTGAGGCTAGATTTTCGAATCCGACGCAAAACTTACAGTTAATTGTAAGGTTCAGAGCCTCTTAGTGACAATGGAACACACAAATCGCGTCGCGATTCAATACGTCGTCCTCCGGCCGACCTGTCTCCAAGGGTCTATTGCCGCCTCGGGCACCTTATGGTCGATCTCCTTTCAGTCTAGATTTTCGAATCCGACGCAAAACTGACAGTTAATTGTAACGTTCAGAGCCTGTTAATGACGATGGAACACACAAATCACGTCGCGATTCAATACATCATCCTCCAGCCGACTTTCTCCAAGGGTCTATTGCTGCCTCTGGCACCTTACGGTCGATCTCCTGTGAGTCTAGATTTTCGAATCCGACGCAGTTAATTGTAACGTTCAGAGCCTGTTAATGACGATGGAACACACAAATTGCGTCGCGATTCAATACATCGTCCTCTAGCAGACTTGTCTCCAATTGTCTAGTGCTGCCTCGGACACCTTATGGTCGTTCTCCTGTTAGTCTAGATTTTCGAATCCGACGCAAAACTGACAGTTAATTGTAAGGTTCAGAGCCTCTTAATGACAATGGAACACACAAATCGCGTCGCGATTCAGTACATCGTCCTCCGGCCGACCTGTCTCCAAGGGTCTATTGCTGTCTCGGGCACCTTATGGTCGATCTCCTGTGAGTCTAGATTTTCGAATCCGACGCAAAACTGACAGTTAATTGTAACGTTCAGAGCCTGTTAATGACGATGGAACACACAAATTGCGTCGCGATTCAATACATCGTCCTCCGGCCGACCTGTCTCCAAGGGTCTAGTGCTGCCTCGGACAGCTTATGGTCGTTCACCTGTGAGTCTAGTTTTTCGAATCCGACGCAAAACTGACAGTTAATTGTAAGGTTGAGATCCTGTTAATGGCTATGGAACACACAAATTGCGTCGCGATTCAATACATCGTCCTCCAGCCGACTTGTCTGCAAGGGTCTAGTGCTGCCTCGGACAGCTTATGGTCGTTCACCTGTGAGTCTAGATTTTCGAATCCGACGCAAAACTGACAGTTAATTGTAAGGTTCAGAGACTCCTAATGACAATGGAACACACAAATCGCGTCGCGATTCAATACATCGTCCTCCGGCCGACCTGTCTCCAAGGGTCTATTGCTGCCTCGGGCACCTTATGGTCGATCTCCTGTGAGTCTAGATTTTCGAATCCGACGCAAAACTGACAGTTAATTGTAACGTTCAGAGCCTGTTAATGACGATGGAACACACAAATCGCGTCGCGAGTCAATACATCGTCCTCCAGCCGACATGTCTCCAAGGGTCTAGTGCTGCCTCGGGCACCTTATGGTCGTTCTCCTGTGAGTCTAGATTTTCGAATCCGAAGCGAAACTGACAGTTAATCGTATGGTTCAGAGCCTCTTAATGACAATGGAACACTCAAATTGCGTCGCGATTCAATACATCGTCCTCCGGCCGACCTGTCGCAAAGGGTCTATTGCTGCCTCGGGCACCTTATGGTCGATCTCCTGTGAGTCTAGATTTTCGAATCCGACGCAAAACTGACAGTTAATTGTAACGTTCAGAGCCTGTTAATGACGATGTAACACACAAATTCCGTCGCGATTCAATACATCGTCCTCCAGCCGACTTATCTCCAAGGGTCTAGTGCAGCCCAGACACCTTGTGGGAGTTCTCCTGTGAGTCTAGATTTTCGAATCCGACGCAAAACTGACAGTTAATTGTAAGGTTCAGAGCCTCTTAATGACAATCGAACACACAAATTGCGTCGCGATTCAATACATCGTCCTCCGGCCGACCTGTCTCCAAGGGTCTAGTGCTGCCTCGGACACCTTATGGTCGTTCTCCTGTGAGTCTAGATTTTTGAATCCGACGCGAAACTGACAGTTAATTGTAACGTTCAGCGCCTGTTAATGACGATGGAACACACAAATCGCGTCGTGATTCAATACATCGTCCTCCAGCCGACTTGTCTCCAAGGGTCTAGTGCTGCCTCGGGCACCTTATGGTCGTTCTTCTGTGAGTCTAGATTTTCGAATCCGACGCAAAACTGACAGTTAATTGTAACGTTCAGAGCCTCTTAATGACGATGGAACACACAAATTGCGTCGCGATTCAATACATCGTCCTCCGGCCGACCTGTCTCCAAGGGTCTATTGCTGCCTCGGGCACCTTATGGTCGATCTCATGTGAGTCTAGATTTTCGAATCCGACGCAAAACTGACAGTTAATTGTAACGTTCAGAGCCTGTTAATGACGATGGAACACACAAATCCCCTAGCGATTCAATACATCGTCCTCCGGCCGACCTGTCTCCAAGGGTGTATTGATGCCTCGGGCACCATATGGTCGATCTCCTGTGAGTCTAGATTTTTGAATCCGACGCAAAACTGACAGTTAATTGTAACGTTCAGAGCCTGTTAATGACGATGGAACACACAAATCCCCTAGCGATTCAATACATCGTCCTCCGGCCGACCTGTCTCCAAGGGTCTATTGCAGCCTCGGGCACCTTATAATCGATCTCCTGTGAGTCTAGATTTTCGAATCCGACGCAAAACTGACAGTTAATTGTAAGGTTCAGAGCCTCTTAATGACAATCGAACACACAAATTGCGTCGCGATTCAATACATCGTCCTCCGGCCGACCTGTCTCCAAGGGTCTAGTGCTGCCTCGGACACCTTATGGTCGTTCTCCTGTGAGTCTAGATTTTTGAATCCGACGCGAAACTGACAGTTAATTGTAACGTTCAGCGCCTGTTAATGACGATGGAACACACAAATCGCGTCGTGATTCAATACATCGTCCTCCAGCCGACTTGTCTCCAAGGGTCTAGTGCTGCCTCGGGCACCTTATGGTCGTTCTTCTGTGAGTCTAGATTTTCGAATCCGACGCAAAACTGACAGTTAATTGTAACGTTCAGAGCCTCTTAATGACGATGGAACACACAAATTGCGTCGCGATTCAATACATCGTCCTCTAGCCGACTTGTCTCCAAGGGTCTAGTGCTGCCTCGGACACCTGTGAGTCTAGATTTTCGAATCCGACGCAAAACTGACAGTTAATTGTAAGGTTCAGAGACTCCTAATGACAATGGAACACACAAATCGCGTCGCGATTCAATACATCGTCCTCCGGCCGACCTTTCTCCAAGGGTCTATTGCTGCCTCGGTCACCTTATGGTCGATCTCCTGTGAGTCTAGATTTTCGAATCCGACGCAAAACTGACAGTTAATTGTAACGTTCAGTGTCTGTTAATGACGATGGAACACACAAATCGCGTCGCGATTCAATACATCGTCCTCCGGCCGACCTGTCTCCTAGGGTCTATTGCTGCCTCGGTCACCTTATGGTCGTTCTCCTGTGAGTCTAGATTTTCGAATCCGACGCAAAACTGACAGTTAATTGTAACGTTCAGAGCCCGTTCATGACGATGGAACACACAAATTGCGTCGCGATTCAATACATCGTCCTGCGGCCGACCTGTCTCCAAGGGTATATTGCTGCCTCGGGCACCTTATGGTCGCTCTCCTGTGAGTCTAGACTTTTGAATCCGACGCAAAACTGACAGTGAATTGTAAGGTTCAGAGCCTGTTCATGACGATGGAACACACAAATTGCGTCGCGATTCAATACATCGTCCTCCAGCCGACTTGTCTCCAAGGGTCTAGTGCTGCCTCGGGCACCTGATGGTCGTTCTTCTGTGAGGCTAGATTTTCGAATCCGACGCAAAACTTACAGTTAATTGTACGGTTCAGAGCCTCTTAGTGACAATGGAACACACAAATCGCGTCGCGATTCAATACGTCGTCCTCCGGCCGACCTGTCTCCAAGGGTCTATTGCCGCCTCGGGCACCTTATGGTCGATCTCCTGTGAGTCTAGATTTTCGAATCCGACGCAAAACTGATAGTTAATTGTAACGTTCAGAGCCTGTTAATGACGATGGAACACACAAATCACGTCGCGATTCAATACATCATCCTCCAGCCGACTTTCTCCAAGGGTCTATTGCTGCCTCTGGCACCTTACGGTCGATCTCCTGTGAGTCTAGATTTTCGAATCCGACGCAGTTAATTGTAACGTTCAGAGCCTGTTAATGACGATGGAACACACAAATTGCGTCGCGATTCAATACATCGTCCTCTAGCAGACTTGTCTCCAATTGTCTAGTGCTGCATCGGACACCTTATGGTCGTTCTCCTGTTAGTCTAGATTTTCGAATCCGACGCAAAACTGACACTTAATTGTAAGGTTCAGAGCCTCTTAATGTCAATGGAACACACAAATCGCGTCGCGATTCAGTACATCGTCCTCCGGCCGACCTGTCTCCAAGGGTCTATTGCTGTCTCGGGCACCTTATGGTCGATCTCCTGTGAGTCTAGATTTTCGAATCCGACGCAAAACTGACAGTTAATTGTAACGTTCAGAGCCTGTTAATGACGATGGAACACACAAATTGCGTCGCGATTCAATACATCGTCCTCCGGCCGACCTGTCTCCAAGGGTCTATTGCTGCCTCGGGCACCTTATGGTCGATCTCCTGTGAGTCTAGATTTTCGAATCCGACGCAAAACTGACAGTTAATTGTAACGTTCAGAATCTGTTAATGACGATGGAACACACAAATCGTGTCGCGATTCAATACATCGTCCTCTAGCCGACTTGTCTCCAAGGGTCTAGTGCTGCCTCGGGCACCTAATGGTCGTTCTCCTGTGAGTCTAGATTTTCGAATCCGACGCAAAACTGACAGTTAATTGTAACGTTCAGATCCTGTTAATGACGATGGAACACACAAATTGCGTCGCGATTCAATACATCGTCCTCCGGCCGACCTGTCTCCAAGGGTCTATTGCTGCCTGGGCACCTTATGGTCGATCTCCTGTGAGTCTAGATTTTCGAATCCGACGCAAAACTGACAGTTAATTGTAACTTTCAGAGCCTGTTACTGACGATGGGACACACAAATTGCGTCGCGATTCAATACATCGTCCTCCAGCCGACTTGTCTCCAAGGGTCTAGTGCTGCCTCGGACAGCTTATGGTCGTTCACCTGTGAGTCTAGTTTTTCGAATCCGACGCAAAACTGACAGTTAATTGTAAGGTTCAGAGACTCTTAATGACAATGGAACACACAAATCGCGTCGCGATTCAATACATCGTCCTCCGGCCGACCTGTCTCCAAGGGTCTATTGCTGCCTCGGGCACCTTATGGTCGATCTCCTGTGAGTCTAGATTTTCGAATCCGACGCAAAACTGACAGTTAATTGTAACGTTCAGAGCCTGTTCATGACGATGGAACACACAAATTGCGTCGCGATTCAATACATCGTCCTCCGGCCGACCTGTCCCCAAGGGTCTATTGCTGCCTCGGGCACCTTATGGTCGATCTCCTGTGAGTCTAGATTTTCGAATCCGACGCAAAACTGACAGTTAATTGTAACGTTCAGAGCCTGTTAATGACGATGGAACACAGAAATCGCGTCGCGATTCAATACATCGTCCTCCAGCCGACTTGTCTCCAAGGGTCTAGTGCTGCCTCGGGCACCTTATGGTCGTTCACCTGTGAGTCTAGATTTTCGAATCCGACGCAAAACTGACAGTTAATTGTAACGTTCAGAGACTCCTAATGACAATGGAACACACAAATCGCGTCGCGATTCAATACATCGTCCTCCGGCCGACCTGTCTCCAAGGGTCTATTGCTGCCTCGGTCACCTTATGGTCGATCTCCTGTGAGTCTAGATTTTCGAATCATACGCAAAACTGACAGTTAATTGTAACGTTCAGAGTCTGTTAATGATGATGGAACTCACAAATCGCGTCGCGATTCAATACATCGTCCTCCGGCCGACCTGTCTCCAAGGGTCTATTGCTGCCTCGGTCACCTTATGGTCGTTCTCCTGTGAGTCTCGATTTTCGAATCCGACGCAAAACTGACAGTTAATTGTAACGTTCAGAGCCTGTTCATGACGATGGAACACACAAATTGCGTCGCGATTCAATACATCGTCCTCCGGCCGACCTGTCTCCAAGGGTCTATTGCTGCCTCGGGCACCTTATGGTCGTTCTCCTGTGAGTCTAGACTTTTGATTCCGACGCAAAACTGACAGTGAATTGTAAGGTTCAGAGCCTGTTAATGACGATGGAACACACAAATTGCGTCGCGATTCGATACATCGTCCTCCAGCCGACTTGTCTCCAAGGGTCTAGTGCTGCCTCGGGCACCTGATGGTCGTTCTTCTGTGAGGCTAGATTTTCGAATCCGACGCAAAACTGACAGTTAATTGTAAGGTTCAGAGCCTCTTAATGACAATGGAACACACAAATCGCGTCGCGATTCAATACCTCGTCCTCCGGCCGACCTGTCTCCAAGGGTCTATTGCCGCCTCGGGCACCTTATAGTCGATCTCCTGTGAGTCTAGATTTTCGAATCCGACGCAAAACTGACAGTTAATTGTAACGTTCAGAGCCTGTTAATGACGATGGAACACACAAATTGCGTCGCGATTCAATACATCGTCCTCCAGCCGACTTGTCTCCAAGGGTCTAGTGCTGCCTCGGACACCGTATGGTCGTTCTCCTGTGAGTCTAGATTTTCGAATCCGACGCAAAACTGACCGTTAATTGTAAGGTTCAGAGCCTCTTAATGACAATGGAACACACAAATCGCGTCGCGATTCAATACATCGTCCTCCGGCCGACCTGTCTCCAAGGGTCTATTGCTGCCTCTGGCACCTTATGGTCGATCTCCTGTGAGTCTAGATTTTCGAATCCGACGCAAAACTGACAGTTAATTGTAACGTTCAGAGCCTGTTAATGACGATGGAACACACAAATCACGTCGCGATTCAATACATCATCCTCCAGCCGACTTGTCTCCAAGGGTCGATTGCTGCCTCTGTCACCTTATGGTCGATCTCCTGTGAGTCTAGATTTTCGAATCCGACGCAGTTAATTGTAACGTTCAGAGCCTGTTAATGACGATGGAACACACAAATTAGGTCGCGATTCAATACATCGTCCTCCAGCAGACTTGTCTCCAATTGTCTAGTGCTGCATCGGACACCTTATGGTCGTTCTCCTGTTAGTCTAGATTTTCGAATCCGACGCAAAACTGACACTTAATTGTAAGGTTCAGAGCCTCTTAATGTCAATGGAACACACAAATCGCGTCGCGATTCAGTACATCGTCCTCCGGCCGACCTGTCTCCAAGGGTCTATTGCTGTCTCGGGCACCTTATGGTCGATCTCCTGTGAGTCTAGATTTTCGAATCCGACGCAAAACTGACAGTTAATTGTAACGTTCAGAGCCTGTTAATGACGATGGAACACACAAATTGCGTCGCGATTCAATACATCGTCCTCCGGCCGACCTGTCTCCAAGGGTCTATTGCTGCCTCGGGCACCTTATGGTCGATCTCCTGTGAGTCTAGATTTTCGAATCCGACGCAAAACTGACAGTTAATTGTAACGTTCAGAATCTGTTAATGACGATGGAACACACAAATCGTGTCGCGATTCAATACATCGTCCTCTAGCCGACTTGTCTCCAAGGGTCTAGTGCTGCCTCGGGCACCTAATGGTCGTTCTCCTGTGAGTCTAGATTTTCGAATCCGACGCAAAACTGACAGTTAATTGTAACGTTCAGATCCTGTTAATGACGATGGAACACACAAATTGCGTCGCGATTCAATACATCGTCCTCCGGCCGACCTGTCTCCAAGGGTTTATTGCTGCCTGGGCACCTTATGGTCGATCTCCTGTGAGTCTAGATTTTCGAATCCGACGCAAAACTGACAGTTAATTGTAACTTTCAGAGCCTGTTACTGACGATGGGACACACAAATTGCGTCGCGATTCAATACATCGTCCTCCAGCCGACTTGTCTCCAAGGGTCTAGTGCTGCCTCGGACAGCTTATGGTCGTTCACCTGTGAGTCTAGTTTTTCGAATCCGACGCAAAACTGACAGTTAATTGTAAGGTTCAGAGACTCTTAATGACAATGGAACACACAAATCGCGTCGCGATTCAATACATCGTCCTCCGGCCGACCTGTCTCCAAGGGTCTATTGCTGCCTCGGGCACCTTATGGTCGATCTCCTGTGAGTCTAGATTTTCGAATCCGACGCAAAACTGACAGTTAATTGTAACGTTCAGAGCCTGTTCATGACGATGGAACACACAAATTGCGTCGCGATTCAATACATCGTCCTCCGGCCGACCTGTCCCCAAGGGTCTATTGCTGCCTCGGGCACCTTATGGTCGATCTCCTGTGAGTCTAGATTTTCGAATCCGACGCAAAACTGACAGTTAATTGTAACGTTCAGAGCCTGTTAATGACGATGGAACACAGAAATCGCGTCGCGATTCAATACATCGTCCTCCAGCCGACTTGTCTCCAAGGGTCTAGTGCTGCCTCGGGCACCTTATGGTCGTTCACCTGTGAGTCTAGATTTTCGAATCCGACGCAAAACTGACAGTTAATTGTAACGTTCAGAGACTCCTAATGACAATGGAACACACAAATCGCGTCGCGATTCAATACCTCGTCCTCCGGCCGACCTGTCTCCAAGGGTCTATTGCCGCCTCGGGCACCTTATAGTCGATCTCCTGTGAGTCTAGATTTTCGAATCCGACGCAAAACTGACAGTTAATTGTAACGTTCAGAGCCTGTTAATGACGATGGAACACACAAATTGCGTCGCGATTCAATACATCGTCCTCTAGCAGACTTGTCTCCAATTGTCTAGTGCTGCATCGGACACCTTATGGTCGTTCTCCTGTTAGTCTAGATTTTCGAATCCGACGCAAAACTGACACTTAATTGTAAGGTTCAGAGCCTCTTAATGTCAATGGAACACACAAATCGCGTCGCGATTCAGTACATCGTCCTCCGGCCGACCTGTCTCCAAGGGTCTATTGCTGTCTCGGGCACCTTATGGTCGATCTCCTGTGAGTCTAGATTTTCGAATCCGACGCAAAACTGACAGTTAATTGTAACGTTCAGAGCCTGTTAATGACGATGGAACACACAAATTGCGTCGCGATTCAATACATCGTCCTCCGGCCGACCTGTCTCCAAGGGTCTATTGCTGCCTCGGGCACCTTATGGTCGATCTCCTGTGAGTCTAGATTTTCGAATCCGACGCAAAACTGACAGTTAATTGTAACGTTCAGAATCTGTTAATGACGATGGAACACACAAATCGTGTCGCGATTCAATACATCGTCCTCTAGCCGACTTGTCTCCAAGGGTCTAGTGCTGCCTCGGGCACCTAATGGTCGTTCTCCTGTGAGTCTAGATTTTCGAATCCGACGCAAAACTGACAGTTAATTGTAACGTTCAGATCCTGTTAATGACGATGGAACACACAAATTGCGTCGCGATTCAATACATCGTCCTCCGGCCGACCTGTCTCCAAGGGTCTATTGCTGCCTGGGCACCTTATGGTCGATCTCCTGTGAGTCTAGATTTTCGAATCCGACGCAAAACTGACAGTTAATTGTAACTTTCAGAGCCTGTTACTGACGATGGGACACACAAATTGCGTCGCGATTCAATACATCGTCCTCCAGCCGACTTGTCTCCAAGGGTCTAGTGCTGCCTCGGACAGCTTATGGTCGTTCACCTGTGAGTCTAGTTTTTCGAATCCGACGCAAAACTGACAGTTAATTGTAAGGTTCAGAGACTCTTAATGACAATGGAACACACAAATCGCGTCGCGATTCAATACATCGTCCTCCGGCCGACCTGTCTCCAAGGGTCTATTGCTGCCTCGGGCACCTTATGGTCGATCTCCTGTGAGTCTAGATTTTCGAATCCGACGCAAAACTGACAGTTAATTGTAACGTTCAGAGCCTGTTCATGACGATGGAACACACAAATTGCGTCGCGATTCAATACATCGTCCTCCGGCCGACCTGTCCCCAAGGGTCTATTGCTGCCTCGGGCACCTTATGGTCGATCTCCTGTGAGTCTAGATTTTCGAATCCGACGCAAAACTGACAGTTAATTGTAACGTTCAGAGCCTGTTAATGACGATGGAACACAGAAATCGCGTCGCGATTCAATACATCGTCCTCCAGCCGACTTGTCTCCAAGGGTCTAGTGCTGCCTCGGGCACCTTATGGTCGTTCACCTGTGAGTCTAGATTTTCGAATCCGACGCAAAACTGACAGTTAATTGTAACGTTCAGAGACTCCTAATGACAATGGAACACACAAATCGCGTCGCGATTCAATACATCGTCCTCCGGCCGACCTGTCTCCAAGGGTCTATTGCTGCCTCGGTCACCTTATGGTCGATCTCCTGTGAGTCTAGATTTTCGAATCATACGCAAAACTGACAGTTAATTGTAACGTTCAGAGTCTGTTAATGATGATGGAACTCACAAATCGCGTCGCGATTCAATACATCGTCCTCCGGCCGACCTGTCTCCAAGGGTCTATTGCTGCCTCGGTCACCTTATGGTCGTTCTCCTGTGAGTCTCGATTTTCGAATCCGACGCAAAACTGACAGTTAATTGTAACGTTCAGAGCCTGTTCATGACGATGGAACACACAAATTGCGTCGCGATTCAATACATCGTCCTCCGGCCGACCTGTCTCCAAGGGTCTATTGCTGCCTCGGGCACCTTATGGTCGTTCTCCTGTGAGTCTAGACTTTTGATTCCGACGCAAAACTGACAGTGAATTGTAAGGTTCAGAGCCTGTTAATGACGATGGAACACACAAATTGCGTCGCGATTCGATACATCGTCCTCCAGCCGACTTGTCTCCAAGGGTCTAGTGCTGCCTCGGGCACCTGATGGTCGTTCTTCTGTGAGGCTAGATTTTCGAATCCGACGCAAAACTGACAGTTAATTGTAAGGTTCAGAGCCTCTTAATGACAATGGAACACACAAATCGCGTCGCGATTCAATACCTCGTCCTCCGGCCGACCTGTCTCCAAGGGTCTATTGCCGCCTCGGGCACCTTATAGTCGATCTCCTGTGAGTCTAGATTTTCGAATCCGACGCAAAACTGACAGTTAATTGTAACGTTCAGAGCCTGTTAATGACGATGGAACACACAAATTGCGTCGCGATTCAATACATCGTCCTCTAGCAGACTTGTCTCCAATTGTCTAGTGCTGCATCGGACACCTTATGGTCGTTCTCCTGTTAGTCTAGATTTTCGAATCCGACGCAAAACTGACACTTAATTGTAAGGTTCAGAGCCTCTTAATGTCAATGGAACACACAAATCGCGTCGCGATTCAGTACATCGTCCTCCGGCCGACCTGTCTCCAAGGGTCTATTGCTGTCTCGGGCACCTTATGGTCGATCTCCTGTGAGTCTAGATTTTCGAATCCGACGCAAAACTGACAGTTAATTGTAACGTTCAGAGCCTGTTAATGACGATGGAACACACAAATTGCGTCGCGATTCAATACATCGTCCTCCGGCCGACCTGTCTCCAAGGGTCTATTGCTGCCTCGGGCACCTTATGGTCGATCTCCTGTGAGTCTAGATTTTCGAATCCGACGCAAAACTGACAGTTAATTGTAACGTTCAGAATCTGTTAATGACGATGGAACACACAAATCGTGTCGCGATTCAATACATCGTCCTCTAGCCGACTTGTCTCCAAGGGTCTAGTGCTGCCTCGGGCACCTAATGGTCGTTCTCCTGTGAGTCTAGATTTTCGAATCCGACGCAAAACTGACAGTTAATTGTAACGTTCAGATCCTGTTAATGACGATGGAACACACAAATTGCGTCGCGATTCAATACATCGTCCTCCGGCCGACCTGTCTCCAAGGGTCTATTGCTGCCTGGGCACCTTATGGTCGATCTCCTGTGAGTCTAGATTTTCGAATCCGACGCAAAACTGACAGTTAATTGTAACTTTCAGAGCCTGTTACTGACGATGGGACACACAAATTGCGTCGCGATTCAATACATCGTCCTCCAGCCGACTTGTCTCCAAGGGTCTAGTGCTGCCTCGGACAGCTTATGGTCGTTCACCTGTGAGTCTAGTTTTTCGAATCCGACGCAAAACTGACAGTTAATTGTAAGGTTCAGAGACTCTTAATGACAATGGAACACACAAATCGCGTCGCGATTCAATACATCGTCCTCCGGCCGACCTGTCTCCAAGGGTCTATTGCTGCCTCGGGCACCTTATGGTCGATCTCCTGTGAGTCTAGATTTTCGAATCCGACGCAAAACTGACAGTTAATTGTAACGTTCAGAGCCTGTTCATGACGATGGAACACACAAATTGCGTCGCGATTCAATACATCGTCCTCCGGCCGACCTGTCCCCAAGGGTCTATTGCTGCCTCGGGCACCTTATGGTCGATCTCCTGTGAGTCTAGATTTTCGAATCCGACGCAAAACTGACAGTTAATTGTAACGTTCAGAGCCTGTTAATGACGATGGAACACAGAAATCGCGTCGCGATTCAATACATCGTCCTCCAGCCGACTTGTCTCCAAGGGTCTAGTGCTGCCTCGGGCACCTTATGGTCGTTCACCTGTGAGTCTAGATTTTCGAATCCGACGCAAAACTGACAGTTAATTGTAACGTTCAGAGACTCCTAATGACAATGGAACACACAAATCGCGTCGCGATTCAATACATCGTCCTCCGGCCGACCTGTCTCCAAGGGTCTATTGCTGCCTCGGTCACCTTATGGTCGATCTCCTGTGAGTCTAGATTTTCGAATCATACGCAAAACTGACAGTTAATTGTAACGTTCAGAGTCTGTTAATGATGATGGAACTCACAAATCGCGTCGCGATTCAATACATCGTCCTCCGGCCGACCTGTCTCCAAGGGTCTATTGCTGCCTCGGTCACCTTATGGTCGTTCTCCTGTGAGTCTCGATTTTCGAATCCGACGCAAAACTGACAGTTAATTGTAACGTTCAGAGCCTGTTCATGACGATGGAACACACAAATTGCGTCGCGATTCAATACATCGTCCTCCGGCCGACCTGTCTCCAAGGGTCTATTGCTGCCTCGGGCACCTTATGGTCGTTCTCCTGTGAGTCTAGACTTTTGATTCCGACGCAAAACTGACAGTGAATTGTAAGGTTCAGAGCCTGTTAATGACGATGGAACACACAAATTGCGTCGCGATTCGATACATCGTCCTCCAGCCGACTTGTCTCCAAGGGTCTAGTGCTGCCTCGGGCACCTGATGGTCGTTCTTCTGTGAGGCTAGATTTTCGAATCCGACGCAAAACTGACAGTTAATTGTAAGGTTCAGAGCCTCTTAATGACAATGGAACACACAAATCGCGTCGCGATTCAATACCTCGTCCTCCGGCCGACCTGTCTCCAAGGGTCTATTGCCGCCTCGGGCACCTTATAGTCGATCTCCTGTGAGTCTAGATTTTCGAATCCGACGCAAAACTGACAGTTAATTGTAACGTTCAGAGCCTGTTAATGACGATGGAACACACAAATTGCGTCGCGATTCAATACATCGTCCTCCAGCCGACTTGTCTCCAAGGGTCTAGTGCTGCCTCGGACACCGTATGGTCGTTCTCCTGTGAGTCTAGATTTTCGAATCCGACGCAAAACTGACCGTTAATTGTAAGGTTCAGAGCCTCTTAATGACAATGGAACACACAAATCGCGTCGCGATTCAATACATCGTCCTCCGGCCGACCTGTCTCCAAGGGTCTATTGCTGCCTCTGGCACCTTATGGTCGATCTCCTGTGAGTCTAGATTTTCGAATCCGACGCAAAACTGACAGTTAATTGTAACGTTCAGAGCCTGTTAATGACGATGGAACACACAAATCACGTCGCGATTCAATACATCATCCTCCAGCCGACTTGTCTCCAAGGGTCGATTGCTGCCTCTGTCACCTTATGGTCGATCTCCTGTGAGTCTAGATTTTCGAATCCGACGCAGTTAATTGTAACGTTCAGAGCCTGTTAATGACGATGGAACACACAAATTAGGTCGCGATTCAATACATCGTCCTCCAGCAGACTTGTCTCCAATTGTCTAGTGCTGCCTCGGACACCTTATGGTCGTTCTCCCGTGAGTCTAGATTTTCGAATCCGACGCAAAACTGACAGTTAATTGTAAGGTTCAGAGCCTCTTAATGACAATGGAACACACAAATCGCGTCGCGATTCAATACATCGTCCTCCGGCCGACCTGTCTCCAAGGGTCTATTGCTGTCTCGGGCACCTTATGGTCGATCTCCTGTGAGTCTAGATTTTCGAATCCGACGCAAAACTGACAGTTAATTGTAACGTTCAGAGCCTGTTAATGACGATGGAACACACAAATCACGTCGCGATTCAATACATCATCCTCCAGCCGACTTGTCTCCAAGGGTCTAGTGCTGCCTCGGGCACCTTATGGTCATTCTCCTGTGAGTCTAGATTTTCGAATGCGACGCAAAACTGACAGTTAATCGTAAGGTTCAGTGCCTCTTAATGACAATGGAACACACAAATTGCGTCGCGATTCAATACATCGTCCTCCGGCCGACCTGTCTCCAAGGGTCTATTGCTGCCTCGGGCACCTTATGGTCGTTCTCCTGTGAGTCTAGATTTTCGAATCCGACGCAAAACTGACAGTTAATTGTAACGTTCAGAGCCTGTTAATGACGATGGAACACACAAATTGCGTCGCGATTCAATACATCGTCCTCCGGCCGACCTGTCTATAAGGGTCTATTGCTGCCTCGGGCACCTTAAGGTCGATCTCCTGTGAGTCTAGATTTTCGAATCCGACGCAAAACTGACAGTTAATTGTAACGTTCAGAATCTGTTAATGACGATGGAACACACAAATCGTGTCGCGATTCAATACATCGTCCTCTAGCCGACTTGTCTCCAAGGGTCTAGTGCTGCCTCGGGCACCTAATGGTCGTTCTCCTGTGAGTCTAGATTTTCGAATCCGACGCAAAACTGACAGTTAATTGTAACGTTCAGATCCTGTTAATGACGATGGAACACACAAATTGCGTCGCGATTCAATACATCGTCCTCCGGCCGACCTGTCTCCAAGGGTCTATTGCTGCCTGGGCACCTTATGGTCGATCTCCTGTGAGTCTAGATTTTCGAATCCGACGCAAAACTGACAGTTAATTGTAACTTTCAGAGCCTGTTACTGACGATGGGACACACAAATTGCGTCGCGATTCAATACATCGTCCTCCAGCCGACTTGTCTCCAAGGGTCTAGTGCTGCCTCGGACAGCTTATGGTCGTTCACCTGTGAGTCTAGTTTTTCGAATCCGACGCAAAACTGACAGTTAATTGTAAGGTTCAGAGACTCTTAATGACAATGGAACACACAAATCGCGTCGCGATTCAATACATCGTCCTCCGGCCGACCTGTCTCCAAGGGTCTATTGCTGCCTCGGGCACCTTATGGTCGATCTCCTGTGAGTCTAGATTTTCGAATCCGACGCAAAACTGACAGTTAATTGTAACGTTCAGAGCCTGTTCATGACGATGGAACACACAAATTGCGTCGCGATTCAATACATCGTCCTCCGGCCGACCTGTCCCCAAGGGTCTATTGCTGCCTCGGGCACCTTATGGTCGATCTCCTGTGAGTCTAGATTTTCGAATCCGACGCAAAACTGACAGTTAATTGTAACGTTCAGAGCCTGTTAATGACGATGGAACACAGAAATCGCGTCGCGATTCAATACATCGTCCTCCAGCCGACTTGTCTCCAAGGGTCTAGTGCTGCCTCGGGCACCTTATGGTCGTTCACCTGTGAGTCTAGATTTTCGAATCCGACGCAAAACTGACAGTTAATTGTAACGTTCAGAGACTCCTAATGACAATGGAACACACAAATCGCGTCGCGATTCAATACATCGTCCTCCGGCCGACCTGTCTCCAAGGGTCTATTGCTGCCTCGGTCACCTTATGGTCGATCTCCTGTGAGTCTAGATTTTCGAATCATACGCAAAACTGACAGTTAATTGTAACGTTCAGAGTCTGTTAATGATGATGGAACTCACAAATCGCGTCGCGATTCAATACATCGTCCTCCGGCCGACCTGTCTCCAAGGGTCTATTGCTGCCTCGGTCACCTTATGGTCGTTCTCCTGTGAGTCTCGATTTTCGAATCCGACGCAAAACTGACAGTTAATTGTAACGTTCAGAGCCTGTTCATGACGATGGAACACACAAATTGCGTCGCGATTCAATACATCGTCCTCCGGCCGACCTGTCTCCAAGGGTCTATTGCTGCCTCGGGCACCTTATGGTCGTTCTCCTGTGAGTCTAGACTTTTGATTCCGACGCAAAACTGACAGTGAATTGTAAGGTTCAGAGCCTGTTAATGACGATGGAACACACAAATTGCGTCGCGATTCGATACATCGTCCTCCAGCCGACTTGTCTCCAAGGGTCTAGTGCTGCCTCGGGCACCTGATGGTCGTTCTTCTGTGAGGCTAGATTTTCGAATCCGACGCAAAACTGACAGTTAATTGTAAGGTTCAGAGCCTCTTAATGACAATGGAACACACAAATCGCGTCGCGATTCAATACGTCGTCCTCCGGCCGACCTGTCTCCAAGGGTCTATTGCCGCCTCGGGCACCTTATAGTCGATCTCCTGTGAGTCTAGATTTTCGAATCCGACGCAAAACTGACAGTTAATTGTAACGTTCAGAGCCTGTTAATGACGATGGAACACACAAATTGCGTCGCGATTCAATACATCGTCCTCCAGCCGACTTGTCTCCAAGGGTCTAGTGCTGCCTCGGACACCGTATGGTCGTTCTCCTGTGAGTCTAGATTTTCGAATCCGACGCAAAACTGACAGTTAATTGTAAGGTTCAGAGCCTCTTAATGACAATGGAACACACAAATCGCGTCGCGATTCAATACATCGTCCTCCGGCCGACCTGTCTCCAAGGGTCTATTGCTGCCTCTGGCACCTTATGGTCGATCTCCTGTGAGTCTAGATTTTCGAATCCGACGCAAAACTGACAGTTAATTGTAACGTTCAGAGCCTGTTAATGACGATGGAACACACAAATCACGTCGCGATTCAATACATCATCCTCCAGCCGACTTGTCTCCAAGGGTCGATTGCTGCCTCTGTCACCTTATGGTCGATCTCCTGTGAGTCTAGATTTTCGAATCCGACGCAGTTAATTGTAACGTTCAGAGCCTGTTAATGACGATGGAACACACAAATTAGGTCGCGATTCAATACATCGTCCTCCAGCAGACTTGTCTCCAATTGTCTAGTGCTGCCTCGGACACCTTATGGTCGTTCTCCCGTGAGTCTAGATTTTCGAATCCGACGCAAAACTGACAGTTAATTGTAAGGTTCAGAGCCTCTTAATGACAATGGAACACACAAATCGCGTCGCGATTCAATACATCGTCCTCCAGCCGACCTGTCTCCAAGGGTCTATTGCTGTCTCGGGCACCTTATGGTCGATCTCCTGTGAGTCTAGATTTTCGAATCCGACGCAAAACTGACAGTTAATTGTAACGTTCAGAGCCTGTTAATGACGATGGAACACACAAATCACGTCACGATTCAATACATCATCCTCCAGCCGACTTGTCTCCAAGGGTCTAGTGCTGCCTCGGGCACCTTATGGTCGTTCTCCTGTGAGTCTAGATTTTCGAATGCGACGCAAAACTGACAGTTAATCGTAAGGTTCAGTGCCTCTTAATGACAATGGAACACACAAATTGCGTCGCGATTCAATACATCGTCCTCCGGCCGACCTGTCTCCAAGGGTCTATTGCTGCCTCGGGCACCTTATGGTCGTTCTCCTGTGAGTCTAGAGTTTCGAATCCGACGCAAAACTGACAGTTAATTGTAACGTTCAGAGCCTGTTAATGACGATGGAACACACAAATTGCGTCGCGATTCAATACATCGTCCTCCGGCCGACCTGTCTCCAAGGGTCTATTGCTGCCTCGGGCACCTTATGGTCGATCTCCTGTGAGTCTAGATTTTTGAATCAGACGCAAAACTGACAGTTAATTGTAACGTTCAGAGCCTGTTAATGACGATGGAACACACAAATTGCGTCGCGATTCAATACATCGTCCTCCGGCCGACCTGTCTCCAAGGGTCTATTGCTGCCTCGGGCACTTTATGGTCGATCTCCTGTGAGTCTAGATTTTCGAATCCGACAGAAAACTGACAGTTAATTGTAACGTTCAGAGCCTGTTAATGACGATGGAACACACAAATCGCGTTGCGATTCAATACATCGTCCTCCGGCCGACCTGTCTCCAAGGGTCTATTGCTACCTCGGGCACCTTATGGTCGATCTCCTGTGAGTCTAGATTTTCGAATCCGACGCAAAACTGACAGTTAATTGTAACGTTCAGAGCCTGTTCATGACGATGGAACACACAAATTGCGTCGCTATTCAATACATCGTCGTCCGGCCGACCTGTCTCCAAGGGTCTATTGCTGCCTCGGGCACCTTATGGTCGATCTCCTGTGAGTCTAGATTTTCGAATCCGACGCAAAACTGACAGTTAATTGTAACGTTCAGAGCCTGTTAATGACGATGGAACACACAAATCGCGTCGCGATTCAATACATCTTCCTCCAGCCGACTTGTCTCCAAGGGTCTAGTGCTGCCTCGGGCACCTAATGGTCGTTCTCCTGTGAGTCTAGATTTTCGAATCCGACGCAAAACTGACAGTTAATTGTAACGTTCAGTTCCTGTTAATGACGATGGAACACACAAATTGCGTCGCGATTCAATACATCGTCCTCCGGCCGACCTGTCTCCAAGGGTCTATTGCTGCCTGGGCACCTTATGGTCGATCTCCTGTGAGTCTAGATTTTCGAATCCGACGCAAAACTGACAGTTAATTGTAACATTCAGAGCCGGTTAATGACGATGGGACACACAAATTGCGTCGCGATTCAATACATCGTCCTCCAGCCGACTTGTCTCCAAGGGTCTAGTGCTGCCTCGGAGAGCTTATGGTCGTTCACCTGTGAGTCTAGATTTTCGAATCCGACGCAAAACTGACAGTTAATTGTAAGGTTCAGAGACTCTTAATGACAATGGAACACACAAATCGCGTCGCGATTCAATACATCGTCCTCCGGCCGACCTGTCTCCAAGGGTCTATTGCTGCCTCGGGCACCTTATGGTCGATCTCCTGTGAGTCTAGATTTTCGAATCCGACGCAAAACTGACAGTTAATTGTAACGTTCAGCGCCTGTTAATGACGATGGAACACACAAATCGCGTCGCGATTCAATACATCTTCCTCCGGCCGACCTGTCTCCAAGGGTCTATTGCTGCCTCTGGCACCTTATGGTCGATCTCCTGTGAGTCTAGATTTTCGAATCCGACGCAGTTAATTGTAACGTTCAGAGCCTGTTAATGACGATGGAACACACAAATTAGGTCGCGATTCAATACATCGTCCTCCAGCAGACTTGTCTCCAATTGTCTAGTGCTGCCTCGGACACCTTATGGTCGTTCTCCTGTGAGTATAGATTTTCGAATCCGACGCAAAACTGTCAGTTAATTGTAACGTTAAGTGCCTGTTAATGACGATGGAACACACAAATCCCCTAGCGATTCAATACATCGTCCTCCGGCCGACCTGTCTCCAAGGGTCTATTGCTGCCTCGGGCACCTTATGGTCGATCTCCTGTGAGTCTAGATTTTCGAATCCGACGCAAAACTGACAGTTAATTGTAAGGTTCAGAGCCTGTTAATGACGATGGAACACACAAATCGCGTCGCGATTCAATACATCGTCCTCCAGCCGACTTGTCTCCAAGGGTCTAGTGCTGCCTCGGGCACCTTATGGTCGTTCTTCTGTGAGTCTAGATTTTCGAATCCGACGCAAAACTGACAGTTAATTGTAACGTTCAGAGCCTCTTAATGACGATGGAACACACAAATTGCGTCGCGATTCAATACATCGTCCTCCGGCCGACCTGTCTCCAAGGGTCTATTGCTGCCTCGGGCACCTTATGGTCGTTCTCCTGTGAGTCTAGATTTTTGAATCTGACGCAAAACTGACAGTTAATTGTAACGTTCAGAGCCTGTTAATGACGATGGAACACACAAATCCCGTAGCGATTTAATACATCGTCCTCCGGCCGACCTGTCTCCAAGGGTCTATTGCTGCCTCGGGCACTTTATGGTCGATCTCCTGTGAGTCTAGATTTTCGAATCCGACGCAAAACTGACAGTTAATTGTAACGTTCAGAGCCTGTTAATGACGATGGAACACACAAATCGCGTTGCGATTCAATACATCGTCCTCCGGCCGACCTGTCTCCAAGGGTCTATTGCTGCCTCGGGCACATTATGGTCGATCTCCTGTGAGTCTACATTTTCGAATCCGACGCAAAACTGACAGTTAAATGTAACGTTCAGAGCCTGTTCATGACGATGGAACACACAAATTGCGTCGCTATTCAATACATCGTCCTCCGGCCGACCTGTCTCCAAGGGTCTATTGCTGCCTCGGGCACCTTATGGTCGATCTCCTGTGAGTCTAGATTTTCGAATCCGACGCAAAACTGACAGTTAATTGTAACGTTCAGAGCCTGTTAATGACGATGGAACACACAAATCGCGTCGCGATTCAATACATCGTTCTCCAGCCGACTTGTCTCCAAGGGTCTAGTGCTGCCTCGGGCACCTAATGGTCGTTCTCCTGTGAGTCTAGATTTTCGAATCCGACGCAAAACTGACAGTTAATTGTAACGTTCAGTTCCTGTTAATGACGATGGAACACACAAATTGCGTCGCGATTCAATACATCGTCCTCAGGCCGACCTGTCTCCAAGGGTCTATTGCTGCCTGGGCACCTTATGGTCGATCTCCTGTGAGTCTAGATTTTCGAATCCGACGCAAAACTGACAGTTAATTGTGACGTTCAGTGCCTGTTAATGACGATGGGACACACAAATTGCGTCGCGATTCAATACATCGTCCTCCAGCCGACTTGTCTCCAAGGGTCTAGTGCTGCCTCGGGCACCTAATGGTCGTTCTCCTGTGAGTCTAGATTTTCGAATCCGACGCAAAACTGACAGTTAATTGTAACGTTCAGATCCTGTTAATGACGATGGAACACACAAATTGCGTCGCGATTCAATACATCGTCCTCCGGCCGACCTGTCTCCAAGGGTCAATTGCTGCCTGGGCACCTTATGGTCGATCTCCTGTGAGTCTAGATTTTCGAATCCGACGCAAAACTGACAGTTAATTGTAACTTTCAGAGCCTGTTAATGACGATGTAACACACAAATTGCGTCGCGATTCAATACATCGTCCTCCGGCCGACCTGTCTCCAAGGGTCTATTGCTGCCTCGGGCACCTTATGGTCGATCTCCTGTGAGTCTAGATTTTCGAATCCGACGCAAAACTGACAGTTAATTGTAACGTTCAGAGCCTGTTAATGACGATGGAACACACAAATCACGTCGCGATTCAATACATCATCCTCCAGCCGACTTGTCTCCAAGGGTCTAGTGCTGCCTCGGGCACCTTATGGTCGTTCTCCTGTGAGTCTAGATTTTCGGATCCGACGCAAAACTGACAGTTAATTGTAAGGTTCAGAGCCTGTTAATGACGATGGAACACACAAATTGCGTCGCGATTCAATACATCGTCCTCCGGCCGACCTGTCTCCAAGGGGCTATTGCTGCCTCGGGCACCTTATGGTCGATCTCCTGTGAGTCTAGATTTTCGAATCCGACGCAAAACTGACAGTTAATTGTGACGTTCAGAGCCTGTTAATGACGATGGAACACACAAATTGCGTCGCGATTCAATACATCATCCTCCGGCCGACCTGTCTCCAAGGGTCTATTGCTGCCTCGGGCACCTTAAGGTCGATCTCCTGTGAGTCTAGATTTTCGAATCCGACGCAAAACTGACAGTTAATTGTAACGTTCAGAGCCTGTTAATGACGATGGAACACACAAATCGCGTCGCGATTCAATACATCGTCCTCCGGCCGACCTGTCTCCAAGGGTCTATTGCCCCCTCGGTCACATTATGGTCGTTCTCCTGTGAGTCTAGATTTTCGAATCCGACGCAAAACTGACAGTTAATCGTAAGGTTCAGAGCCTCTTAATGACAATGGAACACACAAAACTCGTCGCGATTCAATTCATCGTCCTCCGGCCGACCTGTCTCCAAGGGTCTATTGCTGCCTCGGGCAACTTATGGTCGTTCTCCTGTGAGTCTAGATTTTCGAATCCGACGCAAAACTGACAGCTAATTGTAACGTTCAGAGCCTGTTAATGACGATGGAACACACAAATTGCGTCGCGATTCAATACATCGTCCTCCAGCCGACTTGTCTCCAAGGGTCTAGTGCTGCCTCGGGCACCTTATTGTCGTTCTCCTGTGAGTCTAGATTTTCGAATGCGACGCAAAACTGACAGTTAATCGTAAGGTTCAGAGCCTCTTAATGACAATGGAACACAAATTGCGTCGCGATTCAATACATCGTCCTCCGGCCGACCTGTCTCCAAGGGTCTATTGCTGCCTCGGGCACCTTATGGTCGTTCTCCTGTGAGTCTAGATTTTCGAATCCGACGCAAAACTGACAGTTAATTGTAACGTTCAGAGCCTGTTAATGACGATGGAACACACAAATTGCGTCGCGATTCAATACATCGTCCTCCAGCCTACTTGTCTCCAAGGGTCTAGTGCTGCCTCGGACCCCTTATGGTCGTTATCCTGTGAGTCTAGATTTTCGAATCCGACGCAAAACTGACAGTTAATTGTAACGTTCAGAGCCTGTTAATGACAATGGAACACACAAATCGCGTCGCGATTCAGTACATCGTCCTCCGGCCGACCTGTCTCCAAGGGTCTATTGCTGCCTCGGGCACCTTATGGTCGATCTCCTGTGAGTCTAGATTTTCGAATCCGACGTAAAACTGACAGTTAATTGTAACGTTCAGAGCCTGTTAATGACGATGGAACACACAAATCGCGTCGCGATTCAATACATCGTCCTTCGGCCGACCTGTCTCCAACAGTCTATTGCTGCCTCGGGCACCTTATGGTCGATCTCCTGTGAGTCTAGATTTTCGAATCCGACGCAAAACTGACAGTTAATTGTAAGGTTCAGAGCCTGAAAATGACGATGGAACACACAAATCGCGTCGCGATTCAATACATCGTCCTCCGGCCGACCTGTCTTCAAGGGTCTATTGCTGCCTTGTGCACCTTATGGTCGATCTCCTGTGAGTCTAGATTTTCGAATCCGACGCAAAACTGACAGTTAATTGTAACGTTCAGAGCCTGTTCATGACGATGGAACACACAAATTGCGTCGCGATTCAATACATCGTCCTCCGCCCGACCTGTCTCCAAGGGTCTATTGCTGCCTCGGGCACCTTATGGTCGTTCTCCTGTGAGTCTAGATTTTCGAATCCGACGCAAAACTGACAGTTAATTGTAACGTTCAGAGCCTGTTAATGACGATGGAACACAAAAACGCGTCGCGATTCAATACATCGTCCTCCAGCCGATTTGTCTCCAAGGGTCTAGTGCTGCCTCGGGCACCTTATGGTCGTTCTCCTGTGAGTCTAGATTTTCGAATCCGACGCAAAACTGACAGGTTATTGTAACGTTCAGAGCCTGTTAATGACGATGGAACACACAAATCGCGTCGCGATTCAATACATCGTCCTCCGGCCGACCTGTCTCCAAGAGTCTATTGCTGCCTCGGGCACCTTATGGTCGATCTCCTGTGAGTCTAGATTTTCGAATCCGACGCAAAACTGACAGTTAATTGTAACGTTAAGAGCCTGAAAATGACGATGGAACACACAAATCGCGTCGCGATTCAATATATCGTCCTCCGGCCGACCTGTCTTCAAGGGTCTATTGCTGCCTCGGGCACCTTATGGTCGATCTCCTGTGAGTCCAGATTTTCGAATCCGACGCAAAACTGACAGTTAATTGTAAGGTTCAGAGCCTGTTAATGACGATGGAACACACAAATTGCGTCGCGATTCAATACATCGTCCTCCGCCCGACCTGTCTCCAAGGGTCTATTGCTGCCTCGGACACCTTATGGTCGTTCTCCTGTGAGTCTAGATTTTCGAATCCGACGCAAAACTGACAGTTAATTGTAACGTTCAGAGCCTGTTAATGACAATGGAACACACAAATCGCGTCGCGATTCAGTACATCGTCCTCCGGCCGACCTGTCTTCAAGGGTCTATTGCTGCCTTGTGCACCTTATGGTCGATCTCCTGTGAGTCTAGATTTTTGAATCCGACGCAAAACTGACAGTTAATTGTAACGTTCAGAGCCTGTTAATGACAATGGAACACACAAATCGCGTCGCGATTCAGTACATCGTCCTCCGGCCGACCTGTCTCCAAGGGTCTATTGCTGCCTCGGGCACCTTATGGTCGATCACCTGTGAGTCTAGATTTTCGAATCCGACGTAAAACTGACAGTTAATTGTAACGTTCAGAGCCTGTTAATGACGATGGAACACACAAATCGCGTCGCGATTCAATACATCGTCCTTCGGCCGACCTGTCTCCAACAGTCTATTGCTGCCTCGTGCACCTTATGGTCGATCTCCTGTGAGTCTAGATTTTCGAATCCGACGCAAAACTGACAGTTAATTGTAAGGTTCAGAGCCTGAAAATGACGATGGAACACACAAATCGCGTCGCGATTCAATACATCGTCCTCCGGCCGACCTGTCTTCAAGGGTCTATTGCTGCCTTGTGCACCTTATGGTCGATCTCCTGTGAGTCTAGATTTTTGAATCCGACGCAAAACTGACAGTTAATTGTAACGTTCAGAGCCTGTTAATGACGATGGAACACACAAATTGCGTCGCGATTCAATACATCGTCCTCCGCCCGACCTGTCTCCAAGGGTCTATTGCTGCCTCGGGCACCTTATGGTCGTTCTCCTGTGAGTCTAGATTTTCGAATCCGACGCAAAACTGACAGTTAATTGTAACGTTCAGAGCCTGTTAATGACGATGGAACACAAAAACGCGTCGCGATTCAATACATCGTCCTCCAGCCGATTTGTCTCCAAGGGTCTAGTGCTGCCTCGGGCACCTTATGGTCGTTCTCCTGTGAGTCTAGATTTTCGAATCCGACGCAAAACTGACAGGTTATTGTAACGTTCAGAGCCTGTTAATGACGATGGAACACACAAATCGCGTCGCGATTCAATACATCGTCCTCCGGCCGACCTGTCTCCAAGAGTCTATTGCTGCCTCGGGCACCTTATGGTCGATCTCCTGTGAGTCTAGATTTTCGAATCCGACGCAAAACTGACAGTTAATTGTAACGTTAAGAGCCTGAAAATGACGATGGAACACACAAATCGCGTCGCGATTCAATATATCGTCCTCCGGCCGACCTGTCTTCAAGGGTCTATTGCTGCCTCGGGCACCTTATGGTCGATCTCCTGTGAGTCTAGATTTTCGAATCCGACGCAAAACTGACAGTTAATTGTAAGGTTCAGAGCCTGTTAATGACGATGGAACACACAAATTGCGTCGCGATTCAATACATCCTCCTCCGCCCGACCTGTCTCCAAGGGTCTATTGCTGCCTCGGACACCTTATGGTCGTTCTCCTGTGAGTCTAGATTTTCGAATCCGACGCAAAACTGACAGTTAATTGTAACGTTCAGAGCCTGTTAATGACAATGGAACACACAAATCGCGTCGCGATTCAGTACATCGTCCTCCGGCCGACCTGTCTCCAAGGGTCTATTGCTGCCTCGGTCACCTTATGGTCGATCTCCTGTGAGTCTAGATTTTCGAATCCGACGCAAAACTGACAGTTAATTGTAACGTTCAGAGCCCGTTCATGACGATGGAACAAACAAATTGCGTCGCGATTCAATACATCGTCCTCCGGCCGACCTGTCTCCAAGGGTCTATTGCTGCCTCGGGCACCTTATGGTCGATCTCCTGTGAGTCTAGATTTTCGAATCCGACGCAAAACTGACAGTTAATTGTAACGTTCAGAGCCTGTTAATGACGATGGAACACACAAATCACGTCGCGATTCAATACATCATCCTCCAGCCGACTTTCTCCAAGGGTCTATTGCTGCCTCTGGCACCTTACGGTCGATCTCCTGTGAGTCTAGATTTTCGAATCCGATGCAGTTAATTGTAACGTTCAGAGCCTGTTAATGACGATGGAACACACAAATTGCGTCGCGATTCAATACATCGTCCTCTAGCAGACTTGTCTCCAATTGTCTAGTGCTGCCTCGGACACCTTATGGTCGTTCTCCTGTTAGTCTAGATTTTCGAATCCGACGCTAAACTGACAGTTAATTGTAAGGTTCAGAGCCTCTTAATGACAATGGAACACACAAATCGCGTCGCGATTCAGTACATCGTCCTCCGGCCGACCTGTCTCCAAGGGTCTATTGCTGTCTCGGGCACCTTATGGTCGATCTCCTGTGAGTCTAGATTTTCGAATCCGACGCAAAACTGACAGTTAATTGTAACGTTCAGAGCCTGTTAATGACGATGGAACACACAAATTGCGTCGCGATTCAATACATCGTCCTCCGGCCGACCTGTCTCCAAGGGTCTATTGCTGCCTCGGGCACCTTATGGTCGATCTCCTGTGAGTCTAGATTTTCGAATCCGACGCAAAACTGACAGTTAATTGTAACGTTCAGAATCTGTTAATGACGATGGAACACACAAATCGCGTCGCGATTTAATACATCGTCTTCCAGCCGACTTGTCTCCAAGGGTCTAGTGCTGCCTCGGGCACCTAATGGTCGTTCTCCTGTGAGTCTAGATTTTCGAATCCGACGCAAAACTGACAGTTAATTGTAACGTTCAGATCCTGTTAATGACGATGGAACACACAAATTGCGTCGCGATTCAATACATCGTCCTCCGGCCGACCTGTCTCCAAGGGTCTATTGCTGCCTGGGCACCTTATGGTCGATCTCCTGTGAGTCTAGATTTTCGAATCCGACGCAAAACTGAAAGTTAATTGTAACGTTCAGAGCCTGTTAATGACGATGGGACACACAAATTGCGTCGCGATTCAATACATCGTCCTCCAGCCGACTTGTCTCCAAGGGTCTAGTGCTGCTTCGGACAGCTTATGGTCGTTCACCTGTGAGTCTAGATTTTCGAATCCGACGCAAAACTGACAGTTAATTGTAAGGTTCAGAGACTCTTAATGACAATGGAACACAGAAATCGCGTCGCGATTCAATACATCGTCCTCCGGCCGACCTGTCTCCAAGGGTCTATTGCTGCCTCGGGCACCTTATGGTCGATCTCCTGTGAGTCTAGATTTTCGAATCCGACGCAAAACTGACAGTTAATTGTAACGTTCAGAGCCTGTTCATGACGATGGAACACACAGATTGCGTCGCGATTCAATACAGCGTCCTCCGGCCGACCTGTCTCCAAGGGTCTATTGCTGCCTCGGGCACCTTATGGTAGATCTCCTGTGAGTCTAGATTTTCGAATCCGACGCAAAACTGACAGTTAATTGTAACGTTCAGAGCCTGTTAATGACGATGGAACACACAAATCGCGTCGCGATTCAATACATCGTCCTCCAGCCGACTTGTCTCCAAGGGTCTAGTGCTGCCTCGGGCACCTTATGGTCGTTCACCTGTGAGTCTAGATTTTCGAATCCGACGCAAAACTGACAGTTAATTGTAACGTTCAGAGACTCCTAATGACAATGGAACACACAAATCGCGTCGCGATTCAATACATCGTCCTCCAGCCGACTTGTCTCCAAGGGTCTAGTGCTGCCTCGGGCACCTTATGGTCGTTCTTCTGTGAGTCTAGATTTTCGAATCCGACGCAAAACTGACAGTTAATTGTAACGTTCAGAGCCTCTTAATGACGATGGAACACACAAATTGCGTCGCGATTCAATACATCGTCCTCCGGCCGACCTGTCTCCAAGGGTCTATTGCTGCCTCGGGCACCTTATGGTCGTTCTCCTGTGAGTCTAGATTTTTGAATCTGACGCAAAACTGACAGTTAATTGTAACGTTCAGAGCCTGTTAATGACGATGGAACACACAAATCCCGTAGCGATTTAATACATCGTCCTCCGGCCGACCTGTCTCCAAGGGTCTATTGCTGCCTCGGGCACTTTATGGTCGATCTCCTGTGAGTCTAGATTTTCGAATCCGACGCAAAACTGACAGTTAATTGTAACGTTCAGAGCCTGTTAATGACGATGGAACACACAAATCGCGTTGCGATTCAATACATCGTCCTCCGGCCGACCTGTCTCCAAGGGTCTATTGCTGCCTCGGGCACATTATGGTCGATCTCCTGTGAGTCTACATTTTCGAATCCGACGCAAAACTGACAGTTAAATGTAACGTTCAGAGCCTGTTCATGACGATGGAACACACAAATTGCGTCGCTATTCAATACATCGTCCTCCGGCCGACCTGTCTCCAAGGGTCTATTGCTGCCTCGGGCACCTTATGGTCGATCTCCTGTGAGTCTAGATTTTCGAATCCGACGCAAAACTGACAGTTAATTGTAACGTTCAGAGCCTGTTAATGACGATGGAACACACAAATCGCGTCGCGATTCAATACATCGTTCTCCAGCCGACTTGTCTCCAAGGGTCTAGTGCTGCCTCGGGCACCTAATGGTCGTTCTCCTGTGAGTCTAGATTTTCGAATCCGACGCAAAACTGACAGTTAATTGTAACGTTCAGTTCCTGTTAATGACGATGGAACACACAAATTGCGTCGCGATTCAATACATCGTCCTCAGGCCGACCTGTCTCCAAGGGTCTATTGCTGCCTGGGCACCTTATGGTCGATCTCCTGTGAGTCTAGATTTTCGAATCCGACGCAAAACTGACAGTTAATTGTGACGTTCAGAGCCTGTTAATGACGATGGGACACACAAATTGCGTCGCGATTCAATACATCGTCCTCCAGCCGACTTGTCTCCAAGGGTCTAGTGCTGCCTCGGGCACCTAATGGTCGTTCTCCTGTGAGTCTAGATTTTCGAATCCGACGCAAAACTGACAGTTAATTGTAACGTTCAGATCCTGTTAATGACGATGGAACACACAAATTGCGTCGCGATTCAATACATCGTCCTCCGGCCGACCTGTCTCCAAGGGTCAATTGCTGCCTGGGCACCTTATGGTCGATCTCCTGTGAGTCTAGATTTTCGAATCCGACGCAAAACTGACAGTTAATTGTAACTTTCAGAGCCTGTTAATGACGATGTAACACACAAATTGCGTCGCGATTCAATACATCGTCCTCCGGCCGACCTGTCTCCAAGGGTCTATTGCTGCCTCGGGCACCTTATGGTCGATCTCCTGTGAGTCTAGATTTTCGAATCCGACGCAAAACTGACAGTTAATTGTAACGTTCAGAGCCTGTTAATGACGATGGAACACACAAATCACGTCGCGATTCAATACATCATCCTCCAGCCGACTTGTCTCCAAGGGTCTAGTGCTGCCTCGGGCACCTTATGGTCGTTCTCCTGTGAGTCTAGATTTTCGGATCCGACGCAAAACTGACAGTTAATTGTAAGGTTCAGAGCCTGTTAATGACGATGGAACACACAAATTGCGTCGCGATTCAATACATCGTCCTCCGGCCGACCTGTCTCCAAGGGGCTATTGCTGCCTCGGGCACCTTATGGTCGATCTCCTGTGAGTCTAGATTTTCGAATCCGACGCAAAACTGACAGTTAATTGTGACGTTCAGAGCCTGTTAATGACGATGGAACACACAAATTGCGTCGCGATTCAATACATCATCCTCCGGCCGACCTGTCTCCAAGGGTCTATTGCTGCCTCGGGCACCTTAAGGTCGATCTCCTGTGAGTCTAGATTTTCGAATCCGACGCAAAACTGACAGTTAATTGTAACGTTCAGAGCCTGTTAATGACGATGGAACACACAAATCGCGTCGCGATTCAATACATCGTCCTCCGGCCGACCTGTCTCCAAGGGTCTATTGCCCCCTCGGTCACATTATGGTCGTTCTCCTGTGAGTCTAGATTTTCGAATCCGACGCAAAACTGACAGTTAATCGTAAGGTTCAGAGCCTCTTAATGACAATGGAACACACAAAACTCGTCGCGATTCAATTCATCGTCCTCCGGCCGACCTGTCTCCAAGGGTCTATTGCTGCCTCGGGCAACTTATGGTCGTTCTCCTGTGAGTCTAGATTTTCGAATCCGACGCAAAACTGACAGCTAATTGTAACGTTCAGAGCCTGTTAATGACGATGGAACACACAAATTGCGTCGCGATTCAATACATCGTCCTCCAGCCGACTTGTCTCCAAGGGTCTAGTGCTGCCTCGGGCACCTTATTGTCGTTCTCCTGTGAGTCTAGATTTTCGAATGCGACGCAAAACTGACAGTTAATCGTAAGGTTCAGAGCCTCTTAATGACAATGGAACACAAATTGCGTCGCGATTCAATACATCGTCCTCCGGCCGACCTGTCTCCAAGGGTCTATTGCTGCCTCGGGCACCTTATGGTCGTTCTCCTGTGAGTCTAGATTTTCGAATCCGACGCAAAACTGACAGTTAATTGTAACGTTCAGAGCCTGTTAATGACGATGGAACACACAAATTGCGTCGCGATTCAATACATCGTCCTCCAGCCTACTTGTCTCCAAGGGTCTAGTGCTGCCTCGGACCCCTTATGGTCGTTATCCTGTGAGTCTAGATTTTCGAATCCGACGCAAAACTGACAGTTAATTGTAACGTTCAGAGCCTGTTAATGACAATGGAACACACAAATCGCGTCGCGATTCAGTACATCGTCCTCCGGCCGACCTGTCTCCAAGGGTCTATTGCTGCCTCGGGCACCTTATGGTCGATCTCCTGTGAGTCTAGATTTTCGAATCCGACGTAAAACTGACAGTTAATTGTAACGTTCAGAGCCTGTTAATGACGATGGAACACACAAATCGCGTCGCGATTCAATACATCGTCCTTCGGCCGACCTGTCTCCAACAGTCTATTGCTGCCTCGGGCACCTTATGGTCGATCTCCTGTGAGTCTAGATTTTCGAATCCGACGCAAAACTGACAGTTAATTGTAAGGTTCAGAGCCTGAAAATGACGATGGAACACACAAATCGCGTCGCGATTCAATACATCGTCCTCCGGCCGACCTGTCTTCAAGGGTCTATTGCTGCCTTGTGCACCTTATGGTCGATCTCCTGTGAGTCTAGATTTTCGAATCCGACGCAAAACTGACAGTTAATTGTAACGTTCAGAGCCTGTTCATGACGATGGAACACACAAATTGCGTCGCGATTCAATACATCGTCCTCCGCCCGACCTGTCTCCAAGGGTCTATTGCTGCCTCGGGCACCTTATGGTCGTTCTCCTGTGAGTCTAGATTTTCGAATCCGACGCAAAACTGACAGTTAATTGTAACGTTCAGAGCCTGTTAATGACGATGGAACACAAAAACGCGTCGCGATTCAATACATCGTCCTCCAGCCGATTTGTCTCCAAGGGTCTAGTGCTGCCTCGGGCACCTTATGGTCGTTCTCCTGTGAGTCTAGATTTTCGAATCCGACGCAAAACTGACAGGTTATTGTAACGTTCAGAGCCTGTTAATGACGATGGAACACACAAATCGCGTCGCGATTCAATACATCGTCCTCCGGCCGACCTGTCTCCAAGAGTCTATTGCTGCCTCGGGCACCTTATGGTCGATCTCCTGTGAGTCTAGATTTTCGAATCCGACGCAAAACTGACAGTTAATTGTAACGTTAAGAGCCTGAAAATGACGATGGAACACACAAATCGCGTCGCGATTCAATATATCGTCCTCCGGCCGACCTGTCTTCAAGGGTCTATTGCTGCCTCGGGCACCTTATGGTCGATCTCCTGTGAGTCCAGATTTTCGAATCCGACGCAAAACTGACAGTTAATTGTAAGGTTCAGAGCCTGTTAATGACGATGGAACACACAAATTGCGTCGCGATTCAATACATCGTCCTCCGCCCGACCTGTCTCCAAGGGTCTATTGCTGCCTCGGACACCTTATGGTCGTTCTCCTGTGAGTCTAGATTTTCGAATCCGACGCAAAACTGACAGTTAATTGTAACGTTCAGAGCCTGTTAATGACAATGGAACACACAAATCGCGTCGCGATTCAGTACATCGTCCTCCGGCCGACCTGTCTTCAAGGGTCTATTGCTGCCTTGTGCACCTTATGGTCGATCTCCTGTGAGTCTAGATTTTTGAATCCGACGCAAAACTGACAGTTAATTGTAACGTTCAGAGCCTGTTAATGACAATGGAACACACAAATCGCGTCGCGATTCAGTACATCGTCCTCCGGCCGACCTGTCTCCAAGGGTCTATTGCTGCCTCGGGCACCTTATGGTCGATCACCTGTGAGTCTAGATTTTCGAATCCGACGTAAAACTGACAGTTAATTGTAACGTTCAGAGCCTGTTAATGACGATGGAACACACAAATCGCGTCGCGATTCAATACATCGTCCTTCGGCCGACCTGTCTCCAACAGTCTATTGCTGCCTCGTGCACCTTATGGTCGATCTCCTGTGAGTCTAGATTTTCGAATCCGACGCAAAACTGACAGTTAATTGTAAGGTTCAGAGCCTGAAAATGACGATGGAACACACAAATCGCGTCGCGATTCAATACATCGTCCTCCGGCCGACCTGTCTTCAAGGGTCTATTGCTGCCTTGTGCACCTTATGGTCGATCTCCTGTGAGTCTAGATTTTTGAATCCGACGCAAAACTGACAGTTAATTGTAACGTTCAGAGCCTGTTAATGACGATGGAACACACAAATTGCGTCGCGATTCAATACATCGTCCTCCGCCCGACCTGTCTCCAAGGGTCTATTGCTGCCTCGGGCACCTTATGGTCGTTCTCCTGTGAGTCTAGATTTTCGAATCCGACGCAAAACTGACAGTTAATTGTAACGTTCAGAGCCTGTTAATGACGATGGAACACAAAAACGCGTCGCGATTCAATACATCGTCCTCCAGCCGATTTGTCTCCAAGGGTCTAGTGCTGCCTCGGGCACCTTATGGTCGTTCTCCTGTGAGTCTAGATTTTCGAATCCGACGCAAAACTGACAGGTTATTGTAACGTTCAGAGCCTGTTAATGACGATGGAACACACAAATCGCGTCGCGATTCAATACATCGTCCTCCGGCCGACCTGTCTCCAAGAGTCTATTGCTGCCTCGGGCACCTTATGGTCGATCTCCTGTGAGTCTAGATTTTCGAATCCGACGCAAAACTGACAGTTAATTGTAACGTTAAGAGCCTGAAAATGACGATGGAACACACAAATCGCGTCGCGATTCAATATATCGTCCTCCGGCCGACCTGTCTTCAAGGGTCTATTGCTGCCTCGGGCACCTTATGGTCGATCTCCTGTGAGTCTAGATTTTCGAATCCGACGCAAAACTGACAGTTAATTGTAAGGTTCAGAGCCTGTTAATGACGATGGAACACACAAATTGCGTCGCGATTCAATACATCCTCCTCCGCCCGACCTGTCTCCAAGGGTCTATTGCTGCCTCGGACACCTTATGGTCGTTCTCCTGTGAGTCTAGATTTTCGAATCCGACGCAAAACTGACAGTTAATTGTAACGTTCAGAGCCTGTTAATGACAATGGAACACACAAATCGCGTCGCGATTCAGTACATCGTCCTCCGGCCGACCTGTCTCCAAGGGTCTATTGCTGCCTCGGTCACCTTATGGTCGATCTCCTGTGAGTCTAGATTTTCGAATCCGACGCAAAACTGACAGTTAATTGTAACGTTCAGAGCCCGTTCATGACGATGGAACAAACAAATTGCGTCGCGATTCAATACATCGTCCTCCGGCCGACCTGTCTCCAAGGGTCTATTGCTGCCTCGGGCACCTTATGGTCGATCTCCTGTGAGTCTAGATTTTCGAATCCGACGCAAAACTGACAGTTAATTGTAACGTTCAGAGCCTGTTAATGACGATGGAACACACAAATCACGTCGCGATTCAATACATCATCCTCCAGTCGACTTTCTCCAAGGGTCTATTGCTGCCTCTGGCACCTTACGGTCGATCTCCTGTGAGTCTAGATTTTCGAATCCGATGCAGTTAATTGTAACGTTCAGAGCCTGTTAATGACGATGGAACACACAAATTGCGTCGCGATTCAATACATCGTCCTCTAGCAGACTTGTCTCCAATTGTCTAGTGCTGCCTCGGACACCTTATGGTCGTTCTCCTGTTAGTCTAGATTTTCGAATCCGACGCTAAACTGACAGTTAATTGTAAGGTTCAGAGCCTCTTAATGACAATGGAACACACAAATCGCGTCGCGATTCAGTACATCGTCCTCCGGCCGACCTGTCTCCAAGGGTCTATTGCTGTCTCGGGCACCTTATGGTCGATCTCCTGTGAGTCTAGATTTTCGAATCCGACGCAAAACTGACAGTTAATTGTAACGTTCAGAGCCTGTTAATGACGATGGAACACACAAATTGCGTCGCGATTCAATACATCGTCCTCCGGCCGACCTGTCTCCAAGGGTCTATTGCTGCCTCGGGCACCTTATGGTCGATCTCCTGTGAGTCTAGATTTTCGAATCCGACGCAAAACTGACAGTTAATTGTAACGTTCAGAATCTGTTAATGACGATGGAACACACAAATCGCGTCGCGATTTAATACATCGTCTTCCAGCCGACTTGTCTCCAAGGGTCTAGTGCTGCCTCGGGCACCTAATGGTCGTTCTCCTGTGAGTCTAGATTTTCGAATCCGACGCAAAACTGACAGTTAATTGTAACGTTCAGATCCTGTTAATGACGATGGAACACACAAATTGCGTCGCGATTCAATACATCGTCCTCCGGCCGACCTGTCTCCAAGGGTCTATTGCTGCCTGGGCACCTTATGGTCGATCTCCTGTGAGTCTAGATTTTCGAATCCGACGCAAAACTGAAAGTTAATTGTAACGTTCAGAGCCTGTTAATGACGATGGGACACACAAATTGCGTCGCGATTCAATACATCGTCCTCCAGCCGACTTGTCTCCAAGGGTCTAGTGCTGCTTCGGACAGCTTATGGTCGTTCACCTGTGAGTCTAGATTTTCGAATCCGACGCAAAACTGACAGTTAATTGTAAGGTTCAGAGACTCTTAATGACAATGGAACACAGAAATCGCGTCGCGATTCAATACATCGTCCTCCGGCCGACCTGTCTCCAAGGGTCTATTGCTGCCTCGGGCACCTTATGGTCGATCTCCTGTGAGTCTAGATTTTCGAATCCGACGCAAAACTGACAGTTAATTGTAACGTTCAGAGCCTGTTCATGACGATGGAACACACAGATTGCGTCGCGATTCAATACATCGTCCTCCGGCCGACCTGTCTCCAAGGGTCTATTGCTGCCTCGGGCACCTTATGGTAGATCTCCTGTGAGTCTAGATTTTCGAATCCGACGCAAAACTGACAGTTAATTGTAACGTTCAGAGCCTGTTAATGACGATGGAACACACAAATCGCGTCGCGATTCAATACATCGTCCTCCAGCCGACTTGTCTCCAAGGGTCTAGTGCTGCCTCGGGCACCTTATGGTCGTTCACCTGTGAGTCTAGATTTTCGAATCCGACGCAAAACTGACAGTTAATTGTAACGTTCAGAGACTCCTAATGACAATGGAACACACAAATCGCGTCGCGATTCAATACATCGTCCTCCGGCCGACCTGTCTCCAAGGGTCTATTGCTGCCTCGGGCACCTTATGGTCGATCTCCTGTGAGTCTAGATTTTCGAATCCGACGCAAAACTGACAGTTAATTGTAACGTTCAGAGCCTGTTCATGACGATGGAACACACAAATTGCGTCGCGATTCAATACATCGTCCTCCGGCCGACCTGTCTCCAAGGGTCTATTGCTGCCTCGGGCACCTTATGGTAGATCTCCTGTGAGTCTAGATTTTCGAATCCGACGCAAAACTGACAGTTAATTGTAACGTTCAGAGCCTGTTAATGACGATGGAACACACAAATCGCGTCGCGATTCAATACATCGTCCTCCAGCCGACTTGTCTCCAAGGGTCTAGTGCTGCCTCGGGCACCTTATGGTCGTTCACCTGTGAGTCTAGATTTTCGAATCCGACGCATAACTGACAGTTAATTGTAACGTTCAGAGACTCCTAATGACAATGGAACACACAAATCGCGTCGCGATTCAATACATCGTCCTCCGGCCGACCTGTCTCCAAGGGTCTATTGCTGCCTCGGTCACCTTATGGTCGATCTCCTGTGAGTCTAGATTTTCGAATCCGACGCAAAACTGACAGTTAATTGTAACGTTCAGAGTCTGTTAATGATGATGGAACACACAAATCGCGTCGCGATTCAATACATCGTCCTCCGGCCGACCTGTCTCCAAGGGTCTATTGCTGCCTCGGTCACCTTATGGTCGTTCTCCTGTGAGTCTAGATTTTCGAATCCGACGCAAGACTGACAGTTAATTGTAACGTTCAGAGCCTGTTCATGACGATGGAACACACAAATTGCGTCGCGATTCAATACATCGTCCTCCGGCCGACCTGTCTCCAAGGGTCTATTGCTGCCTCGGGCACCTTATGGTCGTTCTCCTGTGAGTCTAGACTTTTGAATCCGACGCAAAACTGACAGTGAATTGTAAGGTTCAGAGCCTGTTAATGACGATGGAACACACAAATTGCGTCGCGATTCAATACATCGTCCTCCAGCCGACTTGTCTCCAAGGGTCTAGTGCTGCCTCGGGCACCTGATGGTCGTTCTTCTGTGAGGCTAGATTTTCGAATCCGACGCAAAACTGACAGTTAATTGTAAGGTTCAGAGCCTCTTAATGACAATGGAACACACAAATCGCGTCGCGATTCAATACGTCGTCCTGCGGCCGACCTGTCTCCAAGGGTCTATTGCCGCCTCGGGCACCTTATAGTCGATCTCCTGTGAGTCTAGATTTTCGAATCCGACGCAAAACTGACAGTTAATTGTAACGTTCAGAGCCTGTTAATGACGATGGAACACACAAATTGCGTCGCGATTCAAACATCGTCCTCCAGCCGACTTGTCTCCAAGGGTCTAGTGCTGCCTCGGACACCGTATGGTCGTTCTCCTGTCAGTCTAGATTTTCGAATCCGACGCAAAACTGACAGTTAATTGTAAGGTTCAGAGCCTCTTAATGACAATGGAACACACAAATCGCGTCGCGATTCAATACATCGTCCTCCGGCCGACCTGTCTCCAAGGGTCTATTGCTGCCTCTGGCACCTTATGGTCGATCTCCTGTGAGTCTAGATTTTCGAATCCGACGCAAAACTGACAGTTAATTGTAACGTTCAGAGCCTGTTAATGACGATGGAACACACAAATCACGTCGCGATTCAATACATCATCCTCCAGCCGACTTGTCTCCAAGGGTCTATTGCTGCCTCTGTCACCTTATGGTCGATCTCCTGTGAGTCTAGATTTTCGAATCCGACGCAGTTAATTGTAACGTTCAGAGCCTGTTAATGACGATGGAACACACAAATTAGGTCGCGATTCAATACATCGTCCTCCAGCAGACTTGTCCAATTGTCTAGTGCTGCCTCGGACACCTTATGGTCGTTCTCCTGTGAGTCTAGATTTTCGAATCCGACGCAAAACTGACAGTTAATTGTAAGGTTCAGAGCCTCTTAATGACAATGGAACACACAAATCGCGTCGCGATTCAATACATCGTCCTCCGGCCGACCTGTCTCCAAGGGTCTATTGCTGTCTCGGGCACCTTATGGTCGATCTCCTGTGAGTCTAGATTTTCGAATCCGACGCAAAACTGACAGTTAATTGTAACGTTCAGAGCCTGTTAATGACGATGGAACAGACAAATCACGTCGCGATTCAATACATCATCCTCCAGCCGACTTGTCTCCAAGGGTCTAGTGCTGCCTCGGGCACCTTATGGTCGTTCTCCTGTGAGTCTAGATTTTCGAATCCGACGCAAAACTGACAGTTAATTGTAAGGTTCAGAGCCTGTTAATGATGGAAGACACAAATTACGTCGCGATTCAATACATCGTCCTCCGGCCGACCTGTCTCCAAGGGTCTATTGCTGCCTCGGGCACCTTATGGTCGATCTCCTGTGAGTCTAGATTTTCGAATCCGACGCAAAACTGACATTTAATTGTAACGTTCAGAGCCTGTTAATGACGATGGAACACACAAATTGCGTCGCGATCCAATACATCGTCCTCCGGCCGACCTGTCTCCAAGGGTCTATTGCTGCCTCGGGCACCTTAAGGTCGATCTCCTGTGAGTCTAGATTTTCGAATCCGACGCAAAACTGACAATTAGTGGTAACGTTCAGAGCCTGTTAATGACGATGGAACACACAAATTGCGTCGCGATTCTATACATCGTCCTCCAGCCGACCTGTCTCCAAGGGTCTATTGCTGCCTCGGGCACCTTATGGTCGATCTCCTGTGAGTCTAGATTTTCGAATCCGACGCAAAACTGACAGTTAATTGTAACGTTAAGTGCCTGTTAATGACGATGGAACACACAAATCCCCTAGCGATTCAATACATCGTCCTCCGGCCGACCTGTCTCCAAGGGTCTATTGCTGCCTCGGGCACCTTATGGTCGATCTCCTGTGAGTCTAGATTTTCGAATCCGACGCAAAACTGACAGTTAATTGTAAGGTTCAGAGCCTGTTAATGACGATGGAACACACAAATCGCGTCGCGATTCAATACATCGTCCTCCAGCCGACTTGTCTCCAAGGGTCTAGTGCTGCCTCGGGCACCTTATGGTCGTTCTTCTGTGAGTCTAGATTTTCGAATCCGACGCAAAACTGACAGTTAATTGTAACGTTCAGAGCCTCTTAATGACGATGGAACACACAAATTGCGTCGCGATTCAATACATCGTCCTCCGGCCGACCTGTCTCCAAGGGTCTATTGCTGCCTCGGGCACCTTATGGTCGATCTCCTGTGAGTCTAGATTTTTGAATCAGACGCAAAACTGACAGTTAATTGTAACGTTCAGAGCCTGTTAATGACGATGGAACACACAAATCCCGTAGCGATTTAATACATCGTCCTCCGGCCGACCTGTCTCCAAGGGTCTATTGCTGCCTCGGGCACTTTATGGTCGATCTCCTGTGAGTCTAGATTTTCGAATCCGACGCAAAACTGACAGTTAATTGTAACGTTCAGAGCCTGTTAATGACGATGGAACACACAAATCGCGTTGCGATTCAATACATCGTCCTCCGGCCGACCTGTCTCCAAGGGTCTATTGCTGCCTCGGGCACCTTATGGTCGATCTCCTGTGAGTCTAGATTTTCGAATCCGACGCAAAACTGACAGTTAATTGTAACGTTCAGAGCCTGTTTATGACGATGGAACACACAAATTGCGTCGCTATTCAATACATCGTCCTCCGGCCGACCTGTCTCCAAGGGTCTATTGCTGCCTCGGGCACCTTATGGTCGATCTCCTGTGAGTCTAGATTTTCGAATCCGACGCAAAACTGACAGTTAATTGTAACGTTCAGAGCCTGTTAATGACGATGGAACACACAAATCGCGTCGCGATTCAATACATCGTCCTCCAGCCGACTTGTCTCCAAGGGTCTAGTGCTACCTCGGGCACCTAATGGTCGTTCTCCTGTGAGTCTAGATTTTCGAATCCGACGCAGAACTGACAGTTAATTGTAACGTTCAGTTCCTGTTAATGACGATGGAACACACAAATTGCGTCGCGATTCAATACATCGTCCTCCGGCCGACCTGTCTCCAAGGGTCTTTTGCTGCCTGGGCACTTTATGGTCGATCTCCTGTGAGTCTAGATTTTCGAATCCGACGCAAAACTGACAGTTAATTGTAACGTTCAGAGCCTGTTAATGACGATGGAACACACAAATCGCGTCGCGATTCAATACATCGTCCTCCAGCCGACTTGTCTCCAAGGGTCTAGTGCTGCCTCGGGCACCTTATGGTCGTTCACCTGTGAGTCTAGATTTTCGAATCCGACGCAAAACTGACAGTTAATTGTAACGTTCAGAGACTCCTAATGACAATGGAACACACAAATCGCGTCGCGATTCAATACATCGTCCTCCGGCCGACCTGTCTCCAAGGGTCTATTGCTGCCTCGGTCACCTTATGGTCGATCTCCTGTGAGTCTAGATTTTCGAATCCGACGCAAAACTGACAGTTAATTGTAACGTTCAGAGTCTGTTAATGATGATGGAACACACAAATCGCGTCGCGATTCAATACATCGTCCTCCGGCCGACCTGTCTCCAAGGGTCTATTGCTGCCTCGGTCACCTTATGGTCGTTCTCCTGTGAGTCTAGATTTTCGAATCCGACGCAAAACTGACAGTTAATTGTAACGTTCAGAGCCTGTTCATGACGATGGAACACACAAATTGCGTCGCGATTCAATACATCGTCCTCCGGCCGACCTGTCTCCAAGGGTCTATTGCTGCCTCGGGCACCTTATGGTCGTTCTCCTGTGAGTCTAGACTTTTGAATCCGACGCAAAACTGACAGTGAATTGTAAGGTTCAGAGCCTGTTAATGACGATGGAACACACAAATTGCGTCGCGATTCAATACATCGTCCTCCAGCCGACTTGTCTCCAAGGGTCTAGTGCTGCCTCGCGCACCTGATGGTCGTTCTTCTGTGAGGCTAGATTTTCGAATCCGACGCAAAACTGACAGTTAATTGTAAGGTTCAGAGCCTCTTAATGACAATGGAACACACAAATCGCGTCGCGATTCAATACGTCGTCCTGCGGCCGACCTGTCTCCAAGGGTCTATTGCCGCCTCGGGCACCTTATAGTCGATCTCCTGTGAGTCTAGATTTTCGAATCCGACGCAAAACTGACAGTTAATTGTAACGTTCAGAGCCTGTTAATGACGATGGAACACACAAATTGCGTCGCGATTCAAACATCGTCCTCCAGCCGACTTGTCTCCAAGGGTCTAGTGCTGCCTCGGACACCGTATGGTCGTTCTCCTGTCAGTCTAGATTTTCGAATCCGACGCAAAACTGACAGTTAATTGTAAGGTTCAGAGCCTCTTAATGACAATGGAACACACAAATCGCGTCGCGATTGAATACATCGTCCTCCGGCCGACCTGTCTCCAAGGGTCTATTGCTGCCTCTGGCACCTTATGGTCGATCTCCTGTGAGTCTAGATTTTCGAATCCGACGCAAAACTGACAGTTAATTGTAACGTTCAGAGCCTGTTAATGACGATGGAACACACAAATCACGTCGCGATTCAATACATCATCCTCCAGCCGACTTGTCTCCAAGGGTCTATTGCTGCCTCTGTCACCTTATGGTCGATCTCCTGTGAGTCTAGATTTTCGAATCCGACGCAGTTAATTGTAACGTTCAGAGCCTGTTAATGACGATGGAACACACAAATTAGGTCGCGATTCAATACATCGTCCTCCAGCAGACTTGTCTCCAATTGTCTAGTGCTGCCTCGGACACCTTATGGTCGTTCTCCTGTGAGTCTAGATTTTCGAATCCGACGCAAAACTGACAGTTAATTGTAAGGTTCAGAGCCTCTTAATGACAATGGAACACACAAATCGCGTCGCGATTCAATACATCGTCCTCCGGCCGACCTGTCTCCAAGGGTCTATTGCTGTCTCGGGCACCTTATGGTCGATCTCCTGTGAGTCTAGATTTTCGAATCCGACGCAAAACTGACAGTTAATTGTAACGTTCAGAGCCTGTTAATGACGATGGAACAGACAAATCACGTCGCGATTCAATACATCATCCTCCAGCCGACTTGTCTCCAAGGGTCTAGTGCTGCCTCGGGCACCTTATGGTCGTTCTCCTGTGAGTCTAGATTTTCGAATCCGACGCAAAACTGACAGTTAATTGTAAGGTTCAGAGCCTGTTAATGATGGAAGACACAAATTACGTCGCGATTCAATACATCGTCCTCCGGCCGACCTGTCTCCAAGGGTCTATTGCTGCCTCGGGCACCTTATGGTCGATCTCCTGTGAGTCTAGATTTTCGAATCCGACGCAAAACTGACATTTAATGGTAACGTTCAGAGCCTGTTAATGACGATGGAACACACAAATTGCGTCGCGATTCAATACATCGTCCTCCGGCCGACCTGTCTCCAAGGGTCTATTGCTGCCTCGGGCACCTTAAGGTCGATCTCCTGTGAGTCTAGATTTTCGAATCCGACGCAAAACTGACAATTAATGGTAACGTTCAGAGCCTGTTAATGACGATGGAACACACAAATTGCGTCGCGATTCTATACATCGTCCTCCAGCCGACCTGTCTCCAAGGGTCTATTGCTGCCTCGGGCACCTTATGGTCGATCTCCTGTGAGTCTAGATTTTCGAATCCGACGCAAAACTGTCAGTTAATTGTAACGTTAAGTGCCTGTTAATGACGATGGAACACACAAATCCCCTAGCGATTCAATACATCGTCCTCCGGCCGACCTGTCTCCAAGGGTCTATTGCTGCCTCGGGCACCTTATGGTCGATCTCCTGTGAGTCTAGATTTTCGAATCCGACGCAAAACTGACAGTTAATTGTAAGGTTCAGAGCCTGTTAATGACGATGGAACACACAAATCGCGTCGCGATTCAATACATCGTCCTCCAGCCGACTTGTCTCCAAGGGTCTAGTGCTGCCTCGGGCACCTTATGGTCGTTCTTCTGTGAGTCTAGATTTTCGAATCCGACGCAAAACTGACAGTTAATTGTAACGTTCAGAGCCTCTTAATGACGATGGAACACACAAATTGCGTCGCGATTCAATACATCGTCCTCCGGCCGACCTGTCTCCAAGGGTCTATTGCTGCCTCGGGCACCTTATGGTCGATCTCCTGTGAGTCTAGATTTTTGAATCAGACGCAAAACTGACAGTTAATTGTAACGTTCAGAGCCTGTTAATGACGATGGAACACACAAATCCCGTAGCGATTTAATACATCGTCCTCCGGCCGACCTGTCTCCAAGGGTCTATTGCTGCCTCGGGCACTTTATGGTCGATCTCCTGTGAGTCTAGATTTTCGAATCCGACGCAAAACTGACAGTTAATTGTAACGTTCAGAGCCTGTTAATGACGATGGAACACACAAATCGCGTTGCGATTCAATACATCGTCCTCCGGCCGACCTGTCTCCAAGGGTCTATTGCTGCCTCGGGCACCTTATGGTCGATCTCCTGTGAGTCTAGATTTTCGAATCCGACGCAAAACTGACAGTTAATTGTAACGTTCAGAGCCTGTTTATGACGATGGAACACACAAATTGCGTCGCTATTCAATACATCGTCCTCCGGCCGACCTGTCTCCAAGGGTCTATTGCTGCCTCGGGCACCTTATGGTCGATCTCCTGTGAGTCTAGATTTTCGAATCCGACGCAAAACTGACAGTTAATTGTAACGTTCAGAGCCTGTTAATGACGATGGAACACACAAATCGCGTCGCGATTCAATACATCGTCCTCCAGCCGACTTGTCTCCAAGGGTCTAGTGCTACCTCGGGCACCTAATGGTCGTTCTCCTGTGAGTCTAGATTTTCGAAACCGACGCTGAACTGACAGTTAATTGTAACGTTCAGTTCCTGTTAATGACGATGGAACACACAAATTGCGTCGCGATTCAATACATCGTCCTCCGGCCGACCTGTCTCCAAGGGTCTATTGCTGCCTGGGCACTTTATGGTCGATCTCCTGTGAGTCTAGATTTTCGAATCCGACGCTAAACTGACAGTTAATTGTAACGTTCAGAGCCTGTTAATGACGATGGGACACACAAATTGCGTCGCGATTCAATACATCGTCCTCCAGCCGACTTGTCTCCAAGGGTCTAGTGCTGCCTCGGACAGCTTATGGTCGTTCACCTGTGAGTCTAGATTTTCGAATCCGACGCAAAACTGACAGTTAATTGTAACGTTCAGAGACTCTTAATGACAATGGAACACACAAATCGCGTCGCGATTCAATACATCGTCCTCCGGCCGACCTGTCTCCAAGGGTCTATTGCTGCCTCGGGCACCTTATGGTCGATCTCCTGTGAGTCTAGATTTTCGAATCCGACGCAAAACTGACAGTTAATTGTAACGTTCAGGGCCTGTTAATGACGATGGAACACACAAATCGCGTCGCGATTCAATACATCTTCCTCCGGCCGACCTGTCTCCAAGGGTCTATTGCTGCCTCTGGCACCTTATGGTCGATCTCCTGTGAGTCTAGATTTTCGAATCCGACGCAGTTAATTGTAACGTTCAGAGCCTGTTAATGACGATGGAACACACAAATTGCGTCGCGATTCAATACATCGTCCTCCGGCCGACCTGTCTCCAAGGGTCTATTGCTGCCTCGGTCACCTTATGGTCGTTCTCCTGTGAGTCTAGATTTTCGAATCCGACGCAAAACTGACAATTAATGGTAACGTTCAGAGCCTGTTAATGACGATGGAACACACAAATTGCGTCGCGATTCAATACATCGTCCTCCAGCCGACTTGTCTCCAAGGGTCTATTGCTGCCTCGGGCACCTTATGGTCGCTCTCCTGTGAGTCTAGATTTTCGAATCCGACGCAAAACTGTCAGTTAATTGTAACGTTAAGTGCCTGTTAATGACGATGGAACACACAAATTGCGTCGCGATTCAATACATCGTCCTCCGGCCGACCTGTCTCCAAGGGTCTATTGCTGCCTCGGGCACCTTATGGTCGATCTCCTGTGAGTCTAGATTTTCGAATCCGACGCAAAACTGACAGGTAATTGTAAGGTTCAGAGCCTGTTAATGACGATGGAACACACAAATCGCGTCGCGATTCAATACATCGTCCTCCAGCCGACTTGTCTCCAAGGGTCTAGTGCTGCCTCGGGCACCTTATGGTCGTTCTTCTGTGAGTCTAGATTTTCGAATCCGACGCAAAACTGACAGTTAATTGTAACGTTCAGAGCCTCTTAATGACGATGGAACACACAAATTGCGTCGCGATTCAATACATCGTCCTCCGGCCGACCTGTCTCCAAGGGTCTATTGCTGCCTCGGGCACCTTATGGTAGATCTCCTGTGAGTCTAGATTTTTGAATCAGACGCAAAACTGACAGTTAATTGTAACGTTCAGAGCCTGTTAATGACGATGGAACACACAAATCCCGTAGCGATTTAATACATCGTCCTCCGGCCTACCTGTCTCCAAGGGTCTATTGCTGCCTCGGGCACTTTATGGTCGATCTCCTGTGAGTCTAGATTTTCGAATCCGACGCAAAACTGACAGTTAATTGTAACGTTCAGAGCCTGTTAATGACGATGGAACACACAAATCGCGTTGCGATTCAATACATCGTCCTCCGGCCGACCTGTCTCCAAGGGTCTATTGCTGCCTCGGGCACCTTATGGTCGATCTCCTGTGAGTCTAGATTTTCGAATCCGACGCAAAACTGACAGTTAATTGTAACGTTCAGAGCCTGTTTATGACGATGGAACACACAAATTGCGTCGCTATTCAATACATCGTCCTCCGGCCGACCTGTCTCCAAGGGTCTATTGCTGCCTCGGGCACCTTATGGTCGATCTCCTGTGAGTCTAGATTTTCGAATCCGACGCAAAACTGACAGTTAATTGTAACGTTCAGAGCCTGTTAATGACGATGGGACACACAAATCGCGTCGCGATTCAATACATCGTCCTGCAGCCGACTTGTCTCCAAGGGTCTAGTGCTGCCTCGGGCACCTAATGGTCGTTCTCCTGTGAGTCTAGATTTTCGAATCCGACGCAAAACTGACAGTTAATTGTAACGTTCAGTTCCTGTTAATGACGATGGAACACACAAATTGCGTCGCGATTCAATACATCGTCCTCCGGCCGACCTGTCTCCAAGGGTCTATTGCTGCCTGGGCACCTTATGGTCGATCTCCTGTGAGTCTAGATTTTCGAATCCGACGCTAAACTGACAGTTAATTGTAACGTTCAGAGCCTGTTAATGACGATGGAACACACAAATCGCGTTGCGATTCAATACATCGTCTTCCGGCCGACCTGTCTCCAAGGGTCTATTGCTGCCTCGGGCACCTTATGGTCGATCTCCTGTGAGTCTAGATTTTCGAATCCGACGCAGTTAATTGTAACGTTCAGAGCCTGTTAATGACGATGGAACACACAAATTGCGTCGCGATTCAATACATCGTCCTCCGGCCGACCTGTCTCCAAGGGTCTATTGCTGCCTCGGTCACCTTATGGTCGTTCTGCTGTGAGTCTAGATTTTCGAATCCGACGCAAAACTGACAGTGAATTGTAACGTTCAGAGCCTGTTCATGACGATGGAACACACAAATTGCGTCGCGATTCAATACATCGTCCTCCGGCCGACCTGTCTCCAAGGGTCTATTGCTGCCTCGGGCACCTTATGGTCGTTCTCCTGTGAGTCTAGACTTTTGAATCCGACGCAAAACTGACAGTGAATTGTAAGGTTCAGAGCCTGTTAATGACGATGGAACACACAAATTGCGTCGCGATTCAATACATCGTCCTCCAGCCGACTTGTCTCCAAGGGTCTAGTGCTGCCTTGGGCACCTGATGGTCGTTCTTCTGTGAGGCTAGATTTTCGAATCCGACGCAAAACTGACAGTTAATTGTAAGGTTCAGAGCCTCTTAATGACAATGGAACACACAAATCGCGTCGCGATTCAATACGTCGTCCTCCGGCCGACCTGTCTCCAAGGGTCTATTGCCGCCTCGGGCACCTTATAGTCGATCTCCTGTGAGTCTAGATTTTCGAATCCGACGCAAAACTGACAGTTAATTGTAACGTTCAGAGCCTGTTAATGACGATGGAACACACAAATTGCGTCGCGATTCAATACATCGTCCTCCAGCCGACTTGTCTCCAAGGGTCTAGTGCTGCCTCGGACACCGTATGGTCGTTCTCCTGTGAGTCTAGATTTTCGAATCCGACGCAAAACTGACAGTTAATTGTAAGGTTCAGAGCCTCTTAATGACAATGGAACACACAAATCGCGTCGCGATTCAATACATCGTCCTCCGGCCGACCTGTCTCCAAGGGTCTATTGCTGCCTCTGGCATCTTATGGTCGATCTCCTGTGAGTCTAGATTTTCGAATCCGACGCAAAACTGACAGTTAATTGTAACGTTCAGAGCCTCTTAATGACGATGGAACACACAAATTGCGTCGCGATTCAATACATCGTCCTCCGGCCGACCTGTCTCCAAGGGTCTATTGCTGCCTCGGGCACCTTAAGGTCGATCTCCTGTGAGTCTAGATTTTCGAATCCGACGCAAAACTGACAATTAATGGTAACGTTCAGAGCCTGTTAATGACGATGGAACACACAAATTGCGTCGCGATTCAATACATCGTCCTCCAGCCGACTTGTCTCCAAGGGTCTATTGCTGCCTCGGGCACCTTATGGTCGCTCTCCTGTGAGTCTAGATTTTCGAATCCGACGCAAAACTGTCAGTTAATTGTAACGTTAAGTGCCTGTTAATGACGATGGAACACACAAATTGCGTCGCGATTCAATACATCGTCCTCCGGCCGACCTGTCTCCAAGGGTCTATTGCTGCCTCGGGCACCTTATGGTCGATCTCCTGTGAGTCTAGATTTTCGAATCCGACGCAAAACTGACAGTTAATTGTAAGGTTCAGAGCCTGTTAATGACGATGGAACACACAAATCGCGTCGCGATTCAATACATCGTCCTCCAGCCGACTTGTCTCCAAGGGTCTAGTGCTGCCTCGGGCACCTTATGGTCGTTCTTCTGTGAGTCTAGATTTTCGAATCCGACGCAAAACTGACAGTTAATTGTAACGTTCAGAGCCTCTTAATGACGATGGAACACACAAATTGCGTCGCGATTCAATACATCGTCCTCCGGCCGACCTGTCTCCAAGGGTCTATTGCTGCCTCGGGCACCTTATGGTCGATCTCCTGTGAGTCTAGATTTTCGAATCAGACGCAAAACTGACAGTTAATTGTAACGTTCAGAGCCTGTTAATGACGATGGAACACACAAATCCCGTAGCGATTTAATACATCGTCCTCCGGCCGACCTGTCTCCAAGGGTCTATTGCTGCCTCGGGCACTTTATGGTCGATCTCCTGTGAGTCTAGATTTTCGAATCCGACGCAAAACTGACAGTTAATTGTAACGTTCAGAGCCTGTTAATGACAATGGAACACACAAATCGCGTTGCGATTCAATACATCGTCCTCCGGCCGACCTGTCTCCAAGGGTCTATTGCTGCCTCGGGCACCTTATGGTCGATCTCCTGTGAGTCTAGATTTTCGAATCCGACGCAAAACTGACAGTTAATTGTAACGTTCAGAGCCTGTTTATGACGATGGAACACACAAATTGCGTCGCTATTCAATACATCGTCCTCCGGCCGACCTGTCTCCAAGGGTCTATTGCTGCCTCGGGCACCTTATGGTCGATCTCCTGTGAGTCTAGATTTTCGAATCCGACGCAAAACTGACAGTTAATTGTAACGTTCAGAGCCTGTTAATGACGATGGAACACGCAAAACGCGTCGCGATTCAATACATCGTCCTGCAGCCGACTTGTCTCCAAAGGTCTAGTGCTGCCTCGGGCACCTAATGGTCGTTCTCCTGTGAGTCTAGATTTTCGAATCCGACGCAAAACTGACAGTTAATTGTAACGTTCAGTTCCTGTTAATGACGATGGAACACACAAATTGCGTCGCGATTCAATACATCGTCCTCCGGCCGACCTGTCTCCAAGGGTCTATTGCTGCCTGGGCACCTTATGGTCGATCTCCTGTGAGTCTAGATTTTCGAATCCGACGCTAAACTGACAGTTAATTGTAACGTTCAGAGCCTGTTAATGACGATGGGACACAAAAATTGCGTCGCGATTCAATACATCGTCCTCCAGCCGACTTGTCTCCAAGGGTCTAGTGCTGCCTCGGACAGCTTATGGTCGTTCACCTGTGAGTCTAGATTTTCGAATCCGACGCAAAACTGACAGTTAATTGTAAGGTTCAGGGACTCTTAATGACAATGGAACACACAAATCGCGTCGCGATTCAATACATCGTCCTCCGGCCGACCTGTCTCCAAGGGTCTATTGCTGCCTCGGGCACCTTATGGTCGATCTCCTGTGAGTCTAGATTTTCGAATCCGACGCAAAACTGACAGTTAATTGTAACGTTCAGCGCCTGTTAATGACGATGGAACACACAAATCGCGTCGCGATTCAATACATCTTCCTCCGGCCGACCTGTCTCCAAGGGTCTATTGCTGCCTCTGGCACCTTATGGTCGATCTCCTGTGAGCCTAGATTTTCGAATCCGACGCAGTTAATTGTAACGTTCAGAGCCTGTTAATGACGATGGAACACACAAATTAGGTCGCGATTCAATACATCGTCCTCCAGCAGACTTGTCTCCAATTATCTAGTGCTGCCTCGGACACCTTATGGTCGTTCTCCTGTGAGTATAGATTTTCGAATCCGACGCAAAACTGACAGTTAATGGTAAGGTTCAGAGCCTCTTAATGACAATGGAACACACAAATCGCGTCGCGATTCAATACATCGTCCTCCGGCCGACCTGTCTCCAAGGGTCTATTGCTGTCTCGGGCACCTTATGGTCGATCTTCTGTGAGTCTAGATTTTCGAATCCGACGCAAAACTGACAGTTAATTGTAACGTTCAGAGCCTGTTAATGACGATGGAACACACAAATCACGTCGCGATTCAATACATCATCCTCCAGCCGACTTGTCTCCAAGGGTCTAGTGCTGCCTCGGGCACCTTATGGTCGTTCTCCTGTGAGTCTAGATTTTCGAATCCGACGCAAAACTGACAGTTAATTGTAAGGTTCAGAGCCTGTTAATGATGGAAGACACAAATTACGTCGCGATTCAATACATCGTCCTCCGGCCGACCTGTCTCCAAGGGTCTATTGCTGCCTCGGGCACCTTATGGTCGATCTCCTGTGAGTCTAGATTTTCGAATCCGACGCAAAACTGACAGTTAATTGTAAGGTTCAGAGCCTGTTAATGACGATGGAACACACAAATTGCGTCGCGATTCAATACATCGTCCTCCGGCCGACCTGTCTCCAAGGGTCTATTGCTGCCTCGGGCACCTTAAGGTCGATCTCCTGTGAGTCTAGATTTTCGAATCCGACGCAAAACTGACAGTTAATTGTAACGTTCAGAGCCTGTTAATGACGATGGAACACACAAATTGCGTCGCGATTCAATACATCGTCCTCCAGCCGACTTGTCTCCAAGGGTCTAGTGCTGAATCGGACACCGTATGGTCGTTCTCCTGTGAGTCTAGATTTTCGAATCCGACGCAAAACTGACAGTTAATTGTAAGGTTCAGAGCCTCTTAATGACAATGGAACACACAAATCGCGTCGCGATTCAATACATCGTCCTCCGGCCGACCTGTCTCCAAGGGTCTATTGCTGCCTCTGGCACCTTATGGTCGATCTCCTGTGAGTCTAGATTTTCGAATCCGACGCAAAACTGACAGTTAATTGTAAGGTTCAGAGCCTGTTAATGATGGAAGACACAAATTACGTCGCGATTCAATACATCGTCCTCCGGCCGACCTGTCTCCAAGGGTCTATTGCTGCCTCGGGCACCTTATGGTCGATCTCCTGTGAGTCTAGATTTTCGAATCCGACGCAAAACTGACAGTTAATTGTAACGTTCAGAGCCTGTTAATGACGATGGAACACACAAATTGCGTCGCGATTCAATACATCGTCTTCCGGCCGACCTGTCTCCAAGGGTCTATTGCTGCCTCGGGCACCTTAAGGTCGATCTCCTGTGAGTCTAGATTTTCGAATCCGACGCAAAACTGACAATTAATGGTAACGTTCAGAGCCTGTTAATGACGATGGAACACACAAATTGCGTCGCGATTCAATACATCGTCCTCCAGCCGACTTGTCTCCAAGGGTCTATTGCTGCCTCGGGCACCTTATGGTCGCTCTCCTGTGAGTCTAGATTTTCGAATCCGACGCAAAACTGTCAGTTAATTGTAACGTTAAGTGCCTGTTAATGACGATGGAACACACAAATTGCGTCGCGATTCAATACATCGTCCTCCGGCCGACCTGTCTCCAAGGGTCTATTGCTGCCTCGGGCACCTTATGGTCGATCTCCTGTGAGTCTAGATTTTCGAATCCGACGCAAAACTGACAGGTAATTGTAAGGTTCAGAGCCTGTTAATGACGATGGAACACACAAATCGCGTCGCGATTCAATACATCGTCGTCCAGCCGACTTGTCTCCAAGGGTCTAGTGCTGCCTCGGGCACCTTATGGTCGTTCTTCTGTGAGTCTAGATTTTCGAATCCGACGCAAAACTGACAGTTAATTGTAACGTTCAGAGCCTCTTAATGACGATGGAACACACAAATTGCGTCGCGATTCAATACATCGTCCTCCGGCCGACCTGTCTCCAAGGGTCTATTGCTGCCTCGGGCACCTTATGGTCGATCTCCTGTGAGTCTAGATTTTTGAATCAGACGCAAAACTGACAGTTAATTGTAACGTTCAGAGCCTGTTAATGACGATGGAACACACAAATCCCGTAGCGATTTAATACATCGTCCTCCGGCCGACCTGTCTCCAAGGGTCTATTGCTGCCTCGGGCACTTTATGGTCGATCTCCTGTGAGTCTAGATTTTCGAATCCGACGCAAAACTGACAGTTAATTGTAACGTTCAGAGCCTGTTAATGACGATGGAACACACAAATCGCGTTGCGATTCAATACATCGTCCTCCGGCCGACCTGTCTCCAAGGGTCTATTGCTGCCTCGGGCACCTTATGGTCGATCTCCTGTGAGTCTAGATTTTCGAATCCGACGCAAAACTGACAGTTAATTGTAACGTTCAGAGCCTGTTTATGACGATGGAACACACAAATTGCGTCGCTATTCAATACATCGTCCTCCGGCCGACCTGTCTCCAAGGGTCTATTGCTGCCTCGGGCACCTTATGGTCGATCTCCTGTGAGTCTAGATTTTCGAATCCGACGCAAAACTGACAGTTAATTGTAACCTTCAGAGCCTGTTAATGACGATGGAACACACAAATCGCGTCGCGATTCAATACATCGTCCTGCAGCCGACTTGTCTCCAAGGGTCTAGTGCTGCCTCGGGCACCTAATGGTCGTTCTCCTGTGAGTCTAGATTTTCGAATCCGACGCAAAACTGACAGTTAATTGTAACGTTCAGTTCCTGTTAATGACGATGGAACACACAAATTGCGTCGCGATTCAATACATCGTCCTCCGGCCGACCTGTCTCCAAGGGTCTATTGCTGCCTGGGCACCTTATGGTCGATCTCCTGTGAGTCTAGATTTTCGAATCCGACGCTAAACTGACAGTTAATTGTAACGTTCAGAGCCTGTTAATGAAGATGGAACACACAAATCGCGTTGCGATTCAATACATCGTCTTCCGGCCGACCTGTCTCCAAGGGTCTATTGCTGCCTCGGGCACCTTATGGTCGATCTCCTGTGAGTCTAGATTTTCGAATCCGACGCAAAACTGACAGTTAATTGTAACGTTCAGAGCCTCTTAATGACGATGGAACACACAAATTGCGTCGCTATTCAATACATCGTCCTCCGGCCGACCTGTCTCCAAGGGTCTATTGCTGCCTCGGGCACCTTATGGTCGATCTCCTGTGAGTCTAGATTTTCGAATCCGACGCAAAACTGACAGTTAATTGTAACGTTCAGAGCCTGTTAATGACGATGGAACACACAAATCGCGTCGCGATTCAATACATCGTCCTCCAGCCGACTTGTCTCCAAGGGTCTAGTGCTGCCTCGGGCACCTAATGGTCGTTCTCCTGTGAGTCTAGATTTTCGAATCCGACGCAAAACTGACAGTTAATTGTAACGTTCAGTTCCTGTTAATGACGATGGAACACACAAATTGCGTCGCGATTCAATACATCGTCCTCCGGCCGACCTGTCTCCAAGGGTCTATTGCTGCCTGGGCACTTTATGGTCGATCTCCTGTGAGTCTAGAATTTCGAATCCGACGCTAAACTGACAGTTAATTGTAACGTTCAGAGCCTGTTAATGACGATGGGACACACATATTGCGTCGCGATTCAATACATCGTCCTCCAGCCGACTTGTCTCCAAGGGTCTAGTGCTGCCTCGGACAGCTTATGGTCGTTCACCTGTGAGTCTAGATTTTCGAATCCGACGCAAAACTGACAGTTAATTGTAAGGTTCAGAGACTCTTAATGACAATGGAACACACAAATCGCGTCGCGATTCAATACATCGTCCTCCGGCCGACCTGTCTCCAAGGGTCTATTGCTGCCTCGGGCACCTTATGGTCGATCTCCTGTGAGTCTAGATTTTCGAATCCGACGCAAAACTGACAGGTTATTGTAACGTTCAGCGCCTGTTAATGACGATGGAAAACACAAATCGCGTCGCGATTCAATACATCTTCCTCCGGCCGACCTGTCTCCAAGGGTCTATTGATGCCAATGGCACCTTATGGTCGATCTCCTGTGAGTCTAGATTTTCGAATCCGACGCAGTTAATTGTAACGTTCAGAGCCTGTTAATGACGATGGAACACACAAATTGCGTCGCGATTCAATACATCGTCCTCCGGCCGACCTGTCTCCAAGGGTCTATTGCTGCCTCGGTCACCTTATGGTCGTTCTCCTGTGAGTCTAGATTTTCGAATCCGACGCAAAACTGACAGTGAATTGTAACGTTCAGAGCCTGTTCATGACGATGGAACACACAAATTGCGTCGCGATTCAATACATCGTCCTCCGGCCGACCTGTCTCCAAGGGTCTATTGCTGCCTCGGGCACCTTATGGTCGTTCTCCTGTGAGTCTAGACTTTTGAATCCGACGCAAAACTGACAGTGAATTGTAAGGTTCAGAGCCTGTTAATGACGATGGAACACACAAATTGCGTCGCGATTCAATACATCGTCCTCCAGCCGACTTGTCTCCAAGGGTCTAGTGCTGCCTTGGGCACCTGATGTTCGTTCTTCTGTGAGGCTAGATTTTCGAATCCGACGCAAAACTGACAGTTAATTGTAAGGTTCAGAGCCTCTTAATGACAATGGAACACACAAATCGCGTCGCGATTCAATACGTCGTCCTCCGGCCGACCTGTCTCCAAGGGTCTATTGCCGCCTCGGGCACCTTATAGTCGATCTCCTGTGAGTCTAGATTTTCGAATCCGACGCAAAACTGACAGTTAATTGTAACGTTCAGAGCCTGTTAATGACGATGGAACACACAAATTGCGTCGCGATTCAATACATCGTCCTCCAGCCGACTTGTCTCCAAGGGTCTAGTGCTGCCTCGGACACCGTATGGTCGTTCTCCTGTGAGTCTAGATTTTCGAATCCGACGCAAAACTGACAGTTAATTGTAAGGTTCAGAGCCTCTTAATGACAATGGAACACACAAATCGCGTCGCGATTCAATACATCGTCCTCCGGCCGACCTGTCTCCAAGGGTCTATTGCTGCCTCTGGCATCTTATGGTCGATCTCCTGTGAGTCTAGATTTTCGAATCCGACGCAAAACTGACAGTTAATTGTAAGGTTCAGAGCCTGTTAATGATGGAAGACACAAATTACGTCGCGATTCAATACATCGTCCTCCGGCCGACCTGTCTCCAAGGGTCTATTGCTGCCTCGGGCACCTTATGGTCGATCTCCTGTGAGTCTAGATTTTCGAATCCGACGCAAAACTGACAGTTAATTGTAACGTTCAGAGCCTGTTAATGACGATGGAACACACAAATTGCGTCGCGATTCAATACATCGTCCTCCGGCCGACCTGTCTCCAAGGGTCTATTGCTGCCTCGGGCACCTTAAGGTGGATCTCCTGTGAGTCTAGATTTTCGAATCCGACGCAAAACTGACAATTAATGGTAACGTTCAGAGCCTGTTAATGACGATGGAACACACAATTTGCGTCGCGATTCAATACATCGTCCTCCAGCCGACTTGTCTCCAAGGGTCTATTGCTGCCTCGGGCACCTTATGGTCGCTCTCCTGTGAGTCTAGATTTTCGAATCCGACGCAAAACTGTCAGTTAATTGTAACGTTAAGTGCCTGTTAATGACGATGGAACACACAAATTGCGTCGCGATTCAATACATCGTCCTCCGGCCGACCTGTCTCCAAGGGTCTATTGCTGCCTCGGGCACCTTATGGTCGATCTCCTGTGAGTCTAGATTTTCGAATCCGACGCAAAACTGACAGTTAATTGTAAGGTTCAGAGCCTGTTAATGACGATGGAACACACAAATCGCGTCGCGATTCAATACATCGTCCTCCAGCCGACTTGTCTCCAAGGGTCTAGTGCTGCCTCGGGCACCTTATGGTCGTTCTTCTGTGAGTCTAGATTTTCGAATCCGACGCAAAACTGACAGTTAATTGTAACGTTCAGAGCCTCTTAATGACGATGGAACACACAAATTGCGTCGCGATTCAATACATCGTCCTCCGGCCGACCTGTCTCCAAGGGTCTATTGCTGCCTCGGGCACCTTATGGTCGATCTCCTGTGAGTCTAGATTTTTGAATCAGACGCAAAACTGACAGTTAATTGTAACGTTCAGAGCCTGTTAATGACGATGGAACACACAAATCCCGTAGCGATTTAATACATCGTCCTCCGGCCGACCTGTCTCCAAGGGTCTATTGCTGCCTCGGGCACTTCATGGTCGATCTCCTGTGAGTCTAGATTTTCGAATCCGACGCAAAACTGACAGTTAATTGTAACGTTCAGAGCCTGTTAATGACGATGGAACACACAAATCGCGTTGCGATTCAATACATCGTCCTCCGGCCGACCTGTCTCCAAGGGTCTATTGCTGCCTCGGGCACCTTATGGTCGATCTCCTGTGAGTCTAGATTTTCGAATCCGACGCAGTTAATTGTAACGTTCAGAGCCTGTTAATGACGATGGAATACACAAATTAGGTCGCGATTCAATACATCGTCCTCCAGCAGACTTATCTCCAATTATCTAGTGCTGCCTCGGACACCTTATGGTCGTTCTCCTGTGAGTATAGATTTTCGAATCCGACGCAAAACTGACAGTTAATGGTAAGGTTCAGAGCCTCTTAATGACAATGGAACACACAAATCGCGTCGCGATTCAATACATCGTCCTCCGGCCGACCTGTCTCCAAGGGTCTATTGCTGTCTCGGGCACCTTATGGTCGATCTCCTGTGAGTCTAGATTTTCGAATCCGACGCAAAACTGACAGTTAATTGTAACGTTCAGAGCCTGTTAATGACGATGGAACACACAAATCACGTCGCGATTCAATACATCATCCTCCAGCCGACTTGTCTCCAAGGGTCTAGTGCTGCCTCGGGCACCTTATGGTCGTTCTCCTGTGAGTCTAGATTTTCGAATCCGACGCAAAACTGACAGTTAATTGTAAGGTTCAGAGCCTGTTAATGATGGAAGACACAAATTACGTCGCGATTCAATACATCGTCCTCCGGCCGACCTGTCTCCAAGGGTCTATTGCTGCCTCGGGCACCTTATGGTCGATCTCCTGTGAGTCTAGATTTTCGAATCCGACGCAAAACTGACAGTTAATTGTAACGTTCAGAGCCTGTTAATGACGATGGAACACACAAATTGCGTCGCGATTCAATACATCGTCCTCCGGCCGACCTGTCTCCAAGGGTCTATTGCTGCCTCGGGCACCTTAAGGTCGATCTCCTGTGAGTCTAGATTTTCGAATCCGACGCAAAACTGACAGTTAATTGTAACGTTCAGAGCCTGTTAATGACGATGGAACACACAAATTGCGTCGCGATTCAATACATCGTCCTCCAGCCGACTTGTCTCCAAGGGTCTATTGCTGCCTCGGGCACCTTATGGTCGTTCTCCTGTGAGTCTAGATTTTCGAATCCGACGCAAAACTGTCAGTTAATTGTAAAGTTAAGTGCCTGTTAATGACGATGGAACACACAAATTGCGTCGCGATTCAATACATCGTCCTCCGGCCGACCTGTCTCCAAGGGTCTATTGCTGCCTCGGGCACCTTATGGTCGATCTCCTGTGAGTCTAGATTTTCGAATCCGACGCAAAACTGACAGTTAATTGTAAGGTTCAAAGCCTGTTAATGACGATGGAACACACAAATCGCGTCGCGATTCAATACATCGTCCTCCAGCCGACTTGTCTCCAAGGGTCTAGTGCTGCCTCGGGCACCTTATGGTCGTTCTTCTGTGAGTCTAGATTTTCGAATCCGACGCAAAACTGACAGTTAATTGTAACGTTCAGAGCCTCTTAATGACGATGGAACACACAAATTGCGTCGCGATTCAATACATCGTCCTCCGGCCGACCTGTCTCCAAGGGTCTATTGCTGCATCGGGCACCTTATGGTCGATCTCCTGTGAGTCTAGATTTTTGAATCTGACGCAAAACTGACAGTTAATTGTAACGTTCAGAGCCTGTTAATGACGATGGAACACACAAATCCCGTAGCGATTTAATACATCGTCCTCCGGCCGACCTGTCTCCAAGGGTCTATTGCTGCCTCGGGCACTTTATGGTCGATCTCCTGTGAGTCTAGATTTTCGAATCCGACGCAAAACTGACAGTTAATTGTAACGTTCAGAGCCTGTTAATGACGATGGAACACACAAATCGCGTTGCGATTCAATACATCGTCCTCCGGCCGACCTGTCTCCAAGGGTCTATTGCTGCCTCGGGCACCTTATGGTCGATCTCCTGTGAGTCTAGATTTTCGAATCCGACGCAAAACTGACAGTTAATTGTAACGTTCAGAGCCTGTTCATGACGATGGAACACACAAATTGCGTCGCTATTCAATACATCGTCCTCCGGCCGACCTGTCTCCAAGGGTCTATTGCTGCCTCGGGCACCTTATGGTCGATCTCCTGTGAGGCTAGATTTTCGAATCCGACGCAAAACTGACAGTTAATTGTAACGTTCAGAGCCTTTTAATGACGATGGGACACACAAATTGCGTCGCGATTCAATACATCGTCCTCCAGCCGACTTGTCTCCAAGGGTCTAGTGCTGCCTCGGACAGCTTATGGTCGTTCACCTGTGAGTCTAGATTTTCGAATCCGACGCAAAACTGACAGTTAATTGTAAGGTTCAGAGACTCTTAATGACAATGGAACACACAAATCGCGTCGCGATTCAATACATCGTCCTCCGGCCGACCTGTCTCCAAGGGTCTATTGCTGCCTCGGGCACCTTATGGTCGATCTCCTGTGAGCCTAGATTTTCGAATCCGACGCAAAACTGACAGTTAATTGTAACGTTCAGAGCCTGTTAATGACGATGGAACACACAAATCGCGTCGCGATTCAATAAATCGTCCTCCAGCCGACTTGTCTCCAAGGGTCTAGTGCTGTCTCGGGCACATGTGAGTCTAGATTTTCGAATCCGACGCAAAACTGACAGTTAATTGTAAGGTTCAGAGACTCCTAATGACAATGGAACAGACAAATCGCGTCGCGATTCAATACATCGTCCTCCGGCCGACCTGTCTCCAAGGGTCTATTGCTGCCTCGGTCACCTTATGGTCGATCTCCTGTGAGTCTAGATTTTCGAATCCGACGCAAAACTGACAGTTAATTGTAACGTTCAGTGTCTGTTAATGACGATGGAACACACAAATCGCGTCGCGATTCAATACATCGTCCTCCGCCCGACCTGTCTCCTAGGCTCTATTGCTGCCTCGGTCACCTTATGGTCGTTCTCCTGTGAGTCTAGATTTTCGAATCCGACGCAAAACTGACAGTTAATTGTAACGTTCAGAGCCTGTTCATGACGATGGAACACACAAATTGCGTCGCGATTCAATACACCGTCCTACGGCCGACCTGTCTCCAAGGGTCTATTGCTGCCTCGGGCACCTTATGGTCGTTCTCCTGTGAGTCTAGACTTTTGAATCCGACGCAAAACTGACCGTGAATTGTAAGGTTCAGAGCCTGTTCATGACGATGGAACACACAAATTGCGTCGCGATTCAATACATCGTCCTCCAGCCGACTTGTCTCCAAGGGTCTAGTGCTGCCTCGGGCACCTGATGGTCGTTCTTCTGTGAGGCTAGATTTTCGAATCCGACGCAAAACTTACAGTTAATTGTAAGGTTCTGAGCCTCTTAATGACAATGGAACACACAAATCGCGTCGCGATTCAATACGTCGTCCTCCGGCCGACCTGTCTCCAAGGGTCTATTGCCGCCTCGGGCACCTTATGGTCGATCTCCTGTGAGTCTAGATTTTCGAATCCGACGCAAAACTGACAGTTAATTGTAACGTTCAGAGCCTGTTAATGACGATGGAACACACAAATCACGTCGCGATTCAATACATCATCCTCCAGCCGACTTGTCTCCAAGGGTCTATTGCTGCCTTTGGCACCTTACGGTCGATCTCCTGTGAGTCTAGATTTTCGAATCCGACGCAGTTAATTGTAACGTTCAGAGCCTGTTAATGACGATGGAACACACAAATTGCGTCGCGATTCAATACATCGTCCCCTAGCAGACTTGTCTCCAATTGTCTAGTGCTGCCTCGGACACCTTATGGTCGTTCTCCTGTGAGTCTAGATCTTCGAATCCGACGCAAAACTGACAGTTAATTGTAAGGTTCAGAGCCTCTTAATGACAATGGAACACACAAATCGCGTCGCGATTCAGTACATCGTCCTCCGGCCGACCTGTCTCCAAGGGTCTATTGCTGTCTCGGGCACCTTATGGTCGATCTCCTGTGAGTCTAGATTTTCGAATCCGACGCAAAACTGACAGTTAATTGTAAGGTTCAGAGACTCTTAATGACAATGGAACACACAAATTGCGTCGCGATTCAATACATCGTCCTCCGGCCGACCTGTCTCCAAGGGTCTATTGCTGCCTGGGCACCTTATGGTCGATCTCCTGTGAGTCTAGATTTTCGAATCCGACGCTAAACTGACAGTTAATTGTAACGTTCAGAGCCTGTTAATGACGATGGGACACACAAATTGCGTCGCGATTCAATACATCGTCCTCCAGCCGACTTGTCTCCAAGGGTCTAGTGCTGCCTCGGACAGCTTATGGTCGTTCACCTGTGAGCCTAGATTTTCGAATCCGACGCAAAACTGACAGTTAATTGTAAGGTTCAGAGACTCTTAATGACAATGGAACACACAAATCGCGTCGCGATTCAATACATCGTCCTCCGGCCGACCTGCCTCCAAGGGTCTGTTGCTGCCTCGGGCACCTTATGGTCGATCTCCTGTGAGTCTAGATTTTCGAATCCGACGCAAAACTGACAGTTAATTGTAACGGTCAGCGCCTGTTAATGACGATGGAACACACAAATCGCGTCGCGATTCAATACATCTTCCTCCGGCCGACCTGTCTCCAAGGGTCTATTGCTGCCTCTGGCACCTTATGGTCGATCTCCTGTGAGTCTAGATTTTCGAATCCGACGAAGTTAATTGTAACGTTCAGAGCCTGTTAATGACGATGGAACACACAAATTAGGTCGCGATTCAATACATCGTCCTCCAGCAGACTTGTCTCCAATTGTCTAGTGCTGCCTCGGACACCTTATGGTCGTTCTCCTGTGAGTATAGATTTTCGAATTCGACGCAAAACTGACAGTTAATTGTAAGGTTCAGAGCCTCTTAATGACAATGGAACACACAAATCGCGTCGCGATTCAATACATCGTCCTCCGGCCGACCTGTCTCCAAGGGTCTATTGCTGTCTCGGGCACCTTATGGTCGATCTCCTGTGAGTCTAGATTTTCGAATCCGACGCAAAACTGACAGTTAATTGTAACGTTCAGAGCCTGTTAATGACGATGGAACACACAAATCACGTCGCGATTCAATACATCATCCTCCAGCCGACTTGTCTCCAAGGGTCTAGTGCTGCCTCGGGCACCTTATGGTCGTTCTCCTGTGAGTCTAGATTTTCGAATCCGACGCAAAACTGACAGTTAATTGTAACGTTCAGAGCCTGTTAATGATGGAAGACACAAATTACGTCGCGATTCAATACATCGTCCTCCGGCCGACCTGTCTCCAAGGGTCTATTGCTGCCTCGGGCACCTTATGGTCGATCTCCTGTGAGTCTAGATTTTCGAATCCGACGCAAAACTGACAGTTAATTGTAACGTTCAGAGCCTGTTAATGACGATGGAACACACAAATTGCGTCGCGATTCAATACATCGTCCTCCGGCCGACCTGTCTCCAAGGGTCTATTGCTGCCTCGGGCACCTTAAGGTCGATCTCCTGTGAGTCTAGATTTTCGAATCCGACGCAAAACTGACAGTTAATTGTAACGTTCAGAGCCTGTTAATGACGATGGAACACACAAATTGCGTCGCGATTCAATACATCGTCCTCCAGCCGACTTGTCTCCAAGGGTCTATTGCTGCCTCGGGCACCTTATGGTCAATCTCCTGTGAGTCTAGATTTTCGAATCCGACGCAAAACTGTCAGTTAATTGTAACGTTAAGTGCCTGTTAATGACGATGGAACACAAATTGCGTCGCGATTCAATACATCGTCCTCCGGCCGACCTGTCTCCAAGGGTCTATTGCTGCCTCGGGCACCTTATGGTCGATCTCCTGTGAGTCTAGATTTTCGAATCCGACGCAAAACTGACAGTTAATTGTAAGGTTCAGAGCCTGTTAATGACGATGGAACACACAAATCGCGTCGCGATTCAATACATCGTCCTCCAGCCGACTTGTCTCCAAGGGTCTAGTGCTGCCTCGGGCACCTTATGGTCGTTCTTCTGTGAGTCTAGATTTTCGAATCCGACGCAAAACTGACAGTTAATTGTAACGTTCAGAGCCTCTTAATGACGATGGAACACACAAATTGCGTCGCGATTCAATACATCGTCCTCCGGCCGACCTGTCTCCAAGGGTCTATTGCTGCCTCGGGCACCTTATGGTCGATCTCCTGTGAGTCTAGATTTTTGAATCTGACGCAAAACTGACAGTTAATTGTAACGTTCAGAGCCTGTTAATGACGATGGAACACACAAATCCCGTAGCGATTTAATACATCGTCCTCCGGCCGACCTGTCTCCAAGGGTCTATTGCTGCCTCGGGCACTTTATGGTCGATCTCCTGTGAGTCTAGATTTTCGAATCCGACGCAAAACTGACAGTTAATTGTAACGTTCAGAGCCTGTTAATGACGATGGAACACACATATCGCGTTGCGATTCAATACATCGTCCTCCGGCCGACCTGTCTCCAAGGGTCTATTGCTGCCTCGGGCACCTTATGGTCGATTTCCTGTGAGTCTAGATTTTCGAATCCGACGCAAAACTGACAGTTAAATGTAACGTTCAGAGCCTGTTCATGACGATGGAACACACAAATTGCGTCGCTATTCAATACATCGTCCTCCGGCCGACCTGTCTCCAAGGGTCTATTGCTGCCTCGGGCACCTTATGGTCGATCTCCTGTGAGTCTAGATTTTCGAATCCGACGCAAAACTGACAGTTAATTGTAACGTTCAGAGCCTGTTAATGACGATGGAACACACAAATCGCGTCGCGATTCAATACATCGTCCTCCAGCCGACTTGTCTCCAAGGGTCTAGTGCTGCCTCGGGCACCTAATGGTCGTTCTCCTGTGAGTCTAGATTTCCGAATCCGACGCAAAACTGACAGTTAATTGTAACGTTCAGTTCCTGTTAATGACGATGGAACACACAAATTGCGTCGCGATTCAATACATCGTCCTCCGGCCGACCTGTCTCCAAGGGTCTATTGCTGCCTGGGCACCTTATGGTCGATCTCCTGTGAGTCTAGATTTTCGAATCCGACGCAAAACTGACAGTTAATTGTAACGTTCAGAGCCTTTTAATGACGATGGGACACACAAATTGCGTCGCGATTCAATACATCGTCCTCCAGCCGACTTGTCTCCAAGGGTCTAGTGCTGCCTCGGACAGCTTATGGTCGTTCACCTGTGAGTCTAGATGTTCGAATCCGACGCAAAACTGACAGTTAATTGTAAGGTTCAGAGACTCTTAATGACAATGGAACACACAAATCGCGTCGCGATTCAATACATCGTCCTCCGGCCGACCTGTCTCCAAGGGTCTATTGCTGCCTCGGGCACCTTATGGTCGATCTCCTGTGAGTCTAGATTTTCGAATCCGACGCAAAACTGACAGTTAATTGTAACGTTCAGCGCCTGTTAATGACGATGGAACACACAAATCGCGTCGCGATTCAATACATCTTCCTCCGGCCGACCTGTCTCCAAGGGTCTATTGCTGCCTCGGGCACCTTATGGTCGATCTCCTGTGAGTCTAGATTTTCGAATCCGACGCAAAACTGACAGTTAATTGTAACGTTCAGAGCCTGTTCATGACGATGGAACACACAAATTGCGTCGCGATTCAATACATCGTCCTCCGGCCGACCTGTCTCCAAGGGTCTATTGCTGCCTCGGGCACCTTATGGTCGATCTCCTGTGAGTCTAGATTTTCGAATCCGACGCAAAACTGACAGTTAATTGTAACGTTCAGAGCCTGTTAATGACGATGGAACACACAAATCGCGTCGCGATTCAATAAATCGTCCTCCAGCCGACTTGTCTCCAAGGGTCTAGTGCTGCCTCGGGCACCTGTGAGTCTAGATTTTCGAATCCGACGCAAAACTGACAGTTAATTGTAAGGTTCAGAGACTCCTAATGACAATGGAACACACAAATCGCGTCGCGATTCAATACATCGTCCTCCGGCCGACCTGTCTCCAAGGGTCTATTGCTGCCTCGGTCACCTTATGGTCGATCACCTGTGAGTCTAGATTTTCGAATCCGACGCAAAACTGACAGTTAATTGTAACGTTCAGTGTCTGTTAATGACGATGGAACACACAAATCGCGTCGCGATTCAATACATCGTCCTCCAGCCGACTTGTCTCCAAGGGTCTAGTGCTGCCTCGGGCACCTTATGGTCGTTCTTCTGTGAGTCTAGATTTTCGAATCCGACGCAAAACTGACAGTTAATTGTAACGTTCAGAGCCTCTTAATGACGATGGAACACACAAATTGCGTCGCGATTCAATACATCGTCCTCCGGCCGACCTGTCTCCAAGGGTCTATTGCTGCCTCGGGCACCTTATGGTCGATCTCCTGTGAGTCTAGATTTTTGAATCTGACGCAAAACTGACAGTTAATTGTAACGTTCAGAGCCTGTTAATGACGATGGAACACACAAATCCCGTAGCGATTTAATACATCGTCCTCCGGCCGACCTGTCTCCAAGGGTCTATTGCTGCCTCGGGCACTTTATGGTCGATCTCCTGTGAGTCTAGATTTTCGAATCCGACGCAAAACTGACAGTTAATTGTAAGGTTCAGAGACTCTTAATGACAATGTAACACACAAATCGCGTCGCGATTCAATACATCGTCCTCCGGCCGACCTGTCTCCAAGGGTCTATTGCTGCCTCGGGCACCTTATGGTCGATCTCCTGTGAGTCTAGATTTTCGAATCCGACGCAAAACTGACAGTTAATTGTAACGTTCAGCGCCTGTTAATGACGATGGAACACACAAATTGCGTCGCGATTCAATACATCTTCCTCCGGCCGACCTGTCTCCAAGTGTCTATTGCTGCCTCGGGCACCTTATGGTCGATCTCCTGTGAGTCTAGATTTTTGAATCTGACGCAAAACTGACAGTTAATTGTAACGTTCAGAGCCTGTTAATGACGATGGAACACACAAATCGCGTCGCGATTCAATAAATCGTCCTCCAGCCGACTTGTCTCCAAGGGTCTAGTGCTGCCTCGGGCACCTGTGAGTCTAGATTTTCGAATCCGACGCAAAACTGACAGTTAATTGTAAGGTTCAGAGACTCCTAATGACAATGGAACACACAAATCGCGTCGCGATTCAATACATCGTCCTCCGGCCGACGTGTCTCCAAGGGTCTATTGCTGCCTCGGTCACCTTATGGTCGATCACCTGTGAGTCTAGATTTTCGTATCCGACGCAAAACTGACAGTTAATTGTAACGTTCAGTGTCTGTTAATGACGATGGAACACACAAATCGCGTCGCGATTCAATACATCGTCCTCCGGCCGACCTGTCTCCTAGGGTCTATTGCTGCCTCGGTCACCTTATGGTCGTTCTCCTGTGAGTCTAGATTTTCGAATCCGACGCAAAACTGACAGTTAATTGTAACGTTCAGAGCCTGTTCATGACGATGGAACACACAAATTGCGTCGCGATTCAATACACCGTCCTCCGGCCGACCTGTCTCCAAGGGTCTATTGCTGCCTCGGGCACCTTATGGTCGTTCTCCTGTGAGTCTAGACTTTTGAATCCGACGCAAAACTGACCGTGAATTGTAAGGTTCAGAGCCTGTTAATGACGATGGAACACACAAATTGCGTCGCGATTCAATACATCGTCCTCCAGCCGACTTGTCTCCAAGGGTCTAGTGCTGCCTCGGGCACCTGATGGTCGTTCTTCTGTGAGGCTAGATTTTCGAATCCGACGCAAAACTTACAGTTAATTGTAAGGTTCAGAGCCTCTTAATGACAATGGAACACACAAATCGCGTCGCGATTCAATACGTCGTCCTCCGGCCGACCTGTCTCCAAGGGTCTATTGCCGCCTCGGGCACCTTATGGTCGATCTCCTGTGAGTCTAGATTTGCGAATCCGACGCAAAACTGACAGTTAATTGTAACGTTCAGAGCCTGTTAATGACGATGGAACACACAAATCACGTCGCGATTCAATACATCATACTCCAGCCGACTTGTCTCCAAGGGTCTATTGCTGCCTCTGGCACCTTACGGTCGATCTCCTGTGAGTCTAGATTTTCGAATCATACGCAAAACTGACAGTTAATTGTAACGTTCAGTGCCTGTTAATGACGATGGAACACACAAATTGCGTCGCGATTCAATACATCGTCCTCCGGCCGACCTGTCTCCAAGGGTCTATTGCTGCCTCGGGCACCTTATGGTCGATCTCCTGTGAGTCTAAAGTTTCGAATCCGACGCAAAACTGACAGTTAATTGTAACGTTCAGAGCCTGTTAATGACGATGGAACACACAAATCGCGTCGCGATTCAATACATCGTCCTCCAGCCGACTTGTCTCCAAGGGTCTAGTGCTGCCTCGGGCACCTAATGGTCGTTCTCCTGTGAGTCTAGATTTTCGAATCCGACGCAAAACTGACAGTTAATTGTAACGTTCAGATCCTGTTAATGACGATGGAACACACAAATTGCGTCGCGATTCAATACATCGTCCTCCGGCCGACCTGTCTCCAAGGGGCTATTGCTGCCTGGACACCTTATGGTCGATCTCCTGTGAGTATAGATTTTCGAATCCGACGCAAAACTGACAGTTAATTGTAACGTTCAGAGCCTGTTAATGACGATGGGACATACAAATTGCGTCGCGATTCAATACATCGTCCTCCAGCCGACTTGTCTCCAAGGGTCTAGTGCTGCCTCGGACAGCTTATGGTCGTTCACCTGTGAGTCTAGATTTTCGAATCCGACGCAAAACTGACAGTTAATTGTAAGGTTCAGAGACTCTTAATGACAATGGAACACACAAATCGCGTAGCGATTCAATACATCGTCCTCCGGCCGACCTGTCTCCAAGGGTCTATTGCTGCCTCGGGCACCTTATGGTCGATCTCCTGTGAGTCTAGATTTTCGAATCCGACGCAAAACTGACAGTTAATTGTAACGTTCAGAGCCTGTTAATGACGATGGAACACACAAATTGCGTCGCGATTCAATACATCGTCCTCCGGCCGACCTGTCTCCAAGGGTCTATTGCTGCCTCGGGCACCTTATGGTCGATCTCCTGTGAGTCTAGATTTTCGAATCCGACGCAGAACTGACAGTTAATTGTAACGTTCAGAGCCTGTTAATGACGATGGAACACACAAATCGCGTCGCGATTCAATACATCGTCCTCCAGCCGACTTGTCTCCAAGGGTCTAGTGCTGCCTCGGGCACCTTATGGTCGTTCACCTGTGAGTGTAGATTTTCGAATCCGACGCAAAACTGACAGTTAATTGTAAGTTTCAGAGACTCCTAATGACAATGGAACACACAAATCGCGTCGCGATTCAATACATCGTCCTCCGGCCGACCTGTCTCCAAGGGTCTATGGCTGCCTCGGTCACCTTATGGTCGATCTCCTGTGAGTCTAGATTTTCGAATCATACGCAAAACTGATAGTTAATTGTAACGTTCAGAGTCTGTTAATGATGATGGAACACACAAATCGCGTCGCGATTCAATACATCGTCCTCCGGCCGACCTGTCTCCAAGGGTCTATTGCTGCCTCGGTCACCTTATGGTCGTTCTCCTGTGAGTCTAGATTTTCGAATCCGACGCAAAACTGACAGTTAATTGTAACGTTCAGAGCCTGTTCATGACGATGGAACACACAAATTGCGTCGCGATTCAATACATCGTCCTCCGGTCGACCTGTCTCCAAGGGTCTATTGCTGCCTCGGGCACCTTATGGTCGTTCTCCTGTGAGTCTAGACTTTTGAATCCGACGCAAAACTGACAGTTAATTGTAACGTTCAGAGCCTGTTAATGACGATGGAACACACAAATTGCGTCGCGATTCAATACATCGTCCTCCAGCCGACATGTCTCCAAGGGTCTAGTGCTGCCTCGGGAACCTGATGGTCGTTCTTCTGTGAGGCTAGATTTTCGAATCCGACGCAAAACTGACAGTTAATTGTAAGGTTCAGAGCCTGTTAATGATGGAAGACACAAATTACGTCGCGATTCAATACATCGTCCTCCGGCCGACATGTCTCCAAGGGTCTATTGCTGCCTCGGGCACCTTATGGTCGATCTCCTGTGAGTCTAGATTTTCGAATCCGACGCAAAACTGACAGTTAATTGTAACGTTCAGAGCCTGTTAATGACGATGGAACACACAAATTGCGTCGCGATTCAATACATCGTCCTCCGGCCGACCTGTCTCCAAGGGTCTATTGCTGCCTCGGGCACCTTATGGTCGATCTCCTGTGAGTCTAGATTTTCGAATCCGACGCAAAACTGACAGTTAATTGTAACGTTCAGAGCCTGTTAATGACTATGAAACACACAAATCGCGTCGCGATTCAATAAATCGTCCTCCAGCCGACTTGTCTCCAAGGGTCTAGTGCTGCCTCGGGCACCTGTGAGTCTAGATTTTCGAATCCGACGCAAAACTGACAGTTAATTGTAAGGTTCAGAGACTCCTAATGACAATGGAACACACAAATCGCGTCGCGATTCAATACATCGTCCTCCGGCCGACCTGTCTCCAAGGGTCTATTGCTGCCTCGGGCACCTTATGGTCGTTCTCCTGTGAGTCTAGACTTTTGAATCCGACGCAAAACTGACAGTTAATTGTAACGTTCAGAGCCTGTTAATGACGATGGAACACACAAATTGCGTCGCGATTCAATACATCGTCCTCCAGCCGACATGTCTCCAAGGGTCTAGTGCTGCCTCGGGAACCTGATGGTCGTTCTTCTGTGAGGCTAGATTTTCGAATCCGACGCAAAACTGACAGTTAATTGTAAGGTTCAGAGCCTGTTAATGATGGAAGACACAAATTACGTCGCGATTCAATACATCGTCCTCCGGCCGACATGTCTCCAAGGGTCTATTGCTGCCTCGGGCACCTTATGGTCGATCTCCTGTGAGTCTAGATTTTCGAATCCGACGCAAAACTGACAGTTAATTGTAACGTTCAGAGCCTGTTAATGACGATGGAACACACAAATTGCGTCGCGATTCAATACATCGTCCTCCGGCCGACCTGTCTCCAAGGGTCTATTGCTGCCTCGGGCACCTTAAGGTCGATCTCCTGTGAGTCTAGATTTTCGAATCCGACGCAAAACTGACAGTTAATTGTAACGTTCAGAGCCTGTTAATGACGATGGAACACACAAATTGCGTCGCGATTCAATACATCGTCCTCCAGCCGACTTGTCTCCAAGGGTCTATTGCTGCCTCGGGCACCTTATGGTCGATCTCCTGTGAGTCTAGATTTTCGAATCCGACGCAAAACTGTCAGTTAATTGTAACGTTAAGTGCCTGTTAATGACGATGGAACACACAAATTGCGTCGCGATTCAATACATCGTCCTCCGGCCGACCTGTCTCCAAGGGTCTATTGCTGCCTCGGGCACCTTATGGTCGATCTCCTGTGAGTCTAGATTTTCGAATCCGACGCAAAACTGACAGTTAATTGTAACGTTCAGATCCTGTTAATGACGATGGAACACACAAATTGCGTCGCGATTCAATACATCGTCCTCCGGCCGACCTGTCTCCAAGGGGCTATTGCTGCCTGGACACCTTATGGTCGATCTCCTGTGAGTATAGATTTTCGAATCCGACGCAAAACTGACAGTTAATTGTAACGTTCAGAGCCTGTTAATGACGATGGGACATACAAATTGCGTCGCGATTCAATACATCGTCCTCCAGCCGACTTGTCTCCAAGGGTCTAGTGCTGCCTCGGACAGCTTATGGTCGTTCACCTGTGAGTCTAGATTTTCGAATCCGACGCAAAACTGACAGTTAATTGTAAGGTTCAGAGACTCTTAATGACAATGGAACACACAAATCGCGTAGCGATTCAATACATCGTCCTCCGGCCGACCTGTCTCCAAGGGTCTATTGCTGCCTCGGGCACCTTATGGTCGATCTCCTGTGAGTCTAGATTTTCGAATCCGACGCAAAACTGACAGTTAATTGTAACGTTCAGAGCCTGTTAATGACGATGGAACACACAAATTGCGTCGCGATTCAATACATCGTCCTCCGGCCGACCTGTCTCCAAGGGTCTATTGCTGCCTCGGGCACCTTATGGTCGATCTCCTGTGAGTCTAGATTTTCGAATCCGACGCAGAACTGACAGTTAATTGTAACGTTCAGAGCCTGTTAATGACGATGGAACACACAAATCGCGTCGCGATTCAATACATCGTCCTCCAGCCGACTTGTCTCCAAGGGTCTAGTGCTGCCTCGGGCACCTTATGGTCGTTCACCTGTGAGTGTAGATTTTCGAATCCGACGCAAAACTGACAGTTAATTGTAAGTTTCAGAGACTCCTAATGACAATGGAACACACAAATCGCGTCGCGATTCAATACATCGTCCTCCGGCCGACCTGTCTCCAAGGGTCTATGGCTGCCTCGGTCACCTTATGGTCGATCTCCTGTGAGTCTAGATTTTCGAATCATACGCAAAACTGATAGTTAATTGTAACGTTCAGAGTCTGTTAATGATGATGGAACACACAAATCGCGTCGCGATTCAATACATCGTCCTCCGGCCGACCTGTCTCCAAGGGTCTATTGCTGCCTCGGTCACCTTATGGTCGTTCTCCTGTGAGTCTAGATTTTCGAATCCGACGCAAAACTGACAGTTAATTGTAACGTTCAGAGCCTGTTCATGACGATGGAACACACAAATTGCGTCGCGATTCAATACATCGTCCTCCGGTCGACCTGTCTCCAAGGGTCTATTGCTGCCTCGGGCACCTTATGGTCGTTCTCCTGTGAGTCTAGACTTTTGAATCCGACGCAAAACTGACAGTTAATTGTAACGTTCAGAGCCTGTTAATGACGATGGAACACACAAATTGCGTCGCGATTCAATACATCGTCCTCCAGCCGACATGTCTCCAAGGGTCTAGTGCTGCCTCGGGAACCTGATGGTCGTTCTTCTGTGAGGCTAGATTTTCGAATCCGACGCAAAACTGACAGTTAATTGTAAGGTTCAGAGCCTGTTAATGATGGAAGACACAAATTACGTCGCGATTCAATACATCGTCCTCCGGCCGACATGTCTCCAAGGGTCTATTGCTGCCTCGGGCACCTTATGGTCGATCTCCTGTGAGTCTAGATTTTCGAATCCGACGCAAAACTGACAGTTAATTGTAACGTTCAGAGCCTGTTAATGACGATGGAACACACAAATTGCGTCGCGATTCAATACATCGTCCTCCGGCCGACCTGTCTCCAAGGGTCTATTGCTGCCTCGGGCACCTTATGGTCGATCTCCTGTGAGTCTAGATTTTCGAATCCGACGCAAAACTGACAGTTAATTGTAACGTTCAGAGCCTGTTAATGACTATGAAACACACAAATCGCGTCGCGATTCAATAAATCGTCCTCCAGCCGACTTGTCTCCAAGGGTCTAGTGCTGCCTCGGGCACCTGTGAGTCTAGATTTTCGAATCCGACGCAAAACTGACAGTTAATTGTAAGGTTCAGAGACTCCTAATGACAATGGAACACACAAATCGCGTCGCGATTCAATACATCGTCCTCCGGTCGACCTGTCTCCAAGGGTCTATTGCTGCCTCGGGCACCTTATGGTCGTTCTCCTGTGAGTCTAGACTTTTGAATCCGACGCAAAACTGACAGTTAATTGTAACGTTCAGAGCCTGTTAATGACGATGGAACACACAAATTGCGTCGCGATTCAATACATCGTCCTCCAGCCGACATGTCTCCAAGGGTCTAGTGCTGCCTCGGGAACCTGATGGTCGTTCTTCTGTGAGGCTAGATTTTCGAATCCGACGCAAAACTGACAGTTAATTGTAAGGTTCAGAGCCTGTTAATGATGGAAGACACAAATTACGTCGCGATTCAATACATCGTCCTCCGGCCGACATGTCTCCAAGGGTCTATTGCTGCCTCGGGCACCTTATGGTCGATCTCCTGTGAGTCTAGATTTTCGAATCCGACGCAAAACTGACAGTTAATTGTAACGTTCAGAGCCTGTTAATGACGATGGAACACACAAATTGCGTCGCGATTCAATACATCGTCCTCCGGCCGACCTGTCTCCAAGGGTCTATTGCTGCCTCGGGCACCTTAAGGTCGATCTCCTGTGAGTCTAGATTTTCGAATCCGACGCAAAACTGACAGTTAATTGTAACGTTCAGAGCCTGTTAATGACGATGGAACACACAAATTGCGTCGCGATTCAATACATCGTCCTCCAGCCGACTTGTCTCCAAGGGTCTATTGCTGCCTCGGGCACCTTATGGTCGATCTCCTGTGAGTCTAGATTTTCGAATCCGACGCAAAACTGTCAGTTAATTGTAACGTTAAGTGCCTGTTAATGACGATGGAACACACAAATTGCGTCGCGATTCAATACATCGTCCTCCGGCCGACCTGTCTCCAAGGGTCTATTGCTGCCTCGGGCACCTTATGGTCGATCTCCTGTGAGTCTAGATTTTCGAATCCGACGCAAAACTGACAGTTAATTGTAAGGTTCAGAGCCTGTTAATGACGATGGAACACAAAAATCGCGTCGCGATTCAATACATCGTCCTCCAGCCGACTTGTCTCCAAGGGTCTAGTGCTGCCTCGGGCACCTTATGGTCGTTCTTCTGTGAGTCTAGATTTTCGAATCCGACGCAAAACTGACAGTTAATTGTAACGTTCAGAGCCTGTTAATGACGATGGAACACACAAATCGCGTTGCGATTCAATACATCGTCCTCCGGCCGACCTGTCTCCAAGGGTCTATTGCTGCCTCGGGCACCTTATGGTCGATCTCCTGTGAGTCTAGATTTTCGAATCCGACGCAAAACTGACAGTTAATTGTAACGTTCAGAGCCTGTTCATGACGATGGAACACACAAATTGCGTCGCTATTCAATACATCGTCCTCCGGCCGACCTGTCTCCAAGGGTCTATTGCTGCCTCGGGCACCTTATGGTCGTTCTCCTGTGAGTCGAGATTTTCGAATCCGACGCAAAACTGACAGTTAATTGTAACGTTCAGAGCCTGTTAATGACGATGGAACACACAAATTGCGTCGCGATTCAATACATCGTCCTCCAGCCGACTTGTCTCCAAGGGTCTAGTGCTGCCTCGGGCACCTAATGGTCGTTCTCCTGTGAGTCTAGATTTTCGAATCCGACGCAAAACTGACAGTTAATTGTAACGTTCAGTTCCTGTTAATGACGATGGAACACACAAATTGCGTCGCGATTCAATACATCGTCCTCCAGCCGACTTGTCTCCAGGGGTCTAGTGCTGCCTCGGACAGCTTATGGTCGTTCACCTGTGAGTCTAGATTTTCGAATCCGACGCAAAACTGACAGTTAATTGTAAGGTTCAGAGACTCTTAATGACAATGGAACACACAAATCGCGTCGCGATTCAATACATCGTCCTCCGGCCGACCTGTCTCCAAGGGTCTATTGCTGCCTCGGGCACCTTATGGTCGATCTCCTGTGAGTCTAGATTTTCGAATCCGACGCAAAACTGACAGTTAATTGTAACGTTCAGCGCCTGTTAATGACGATGGAACACACAAATCGCGTCGCGATTCAATACATCTTCCTCCGGCCGACCTGTCTCCAAGGGTCTATTGCTGCCTCGGGCACCTTATGGTCGATCTCCTGTGAGACTAGATTTTCGAATCCGCCGCAAAACTGACAGTTAATTGTAACGTTCAGAGCCTGTTCATGACGATGGAACACACAAATTGCGTCGCGATTCAATACATCGTCCTCCGGCCGACCTGTCTCCAAGGGTCTATTGCTGCCTCGGGCACCTTATGGTCGATCTCCTGTGAGTCTAGATTTTCGAATCCGACGCAAAACTGACAGTTAATTGTAACGTTCAGAGCCTGTTAATGACGATGAAACACACAAATCGCGTCGCGATTCAATAAATCGTCCTCCAGCCGACTTGTCTCCAAGGGTCTAGTGCTGCCTCGGGCACCTGTGAGTGTAGATTTTCGAATCCGACGCAAAACTGACAGTTAATTGTAAGGTTCAGAGACTCCTAATGACAATGGAACACACAAATCGCGTCGCGATTCAATACATCGTCCTCCGGCCGACCTGTCTCCAAGGGTCTATTGCTGCCTCGGTCACCTTATGGTCGATCTCCTGTGAGTCTAGATTTTCGAATCCGACGCAAAACTGACAGTTAATTGTAACGTTCAGTGTCTGTTAATGACAATGGAACACACAAATCGCGTCGCGATTCAATACATCGTCCTCCGGCCGACCTGTCTCCTAGGGTCGATTGCTGCCTCGGTCACCTTATGGTCGTTCTCCTGTGAGTCTAGATTTTCGAATCCGACGCAAAACTGACAGTTAATTGTAACGTTCAGAGCCTGTTCATGACGATGGAACACACAAATTGCGTCGCGATTCAATACACCGTCCTCCGGCCGACCTGTCTCCAATTGTCTATTGCTGCCTCGGGCACCTTATGGTCGTTCTCCTGTGAGTCTAGACTTTTGAATCCGACGCAAAACTGACCGTGAATTGTAAGGTTCAGAGCCTGTTCATGACGATGGAACACACAAATTGCGCCGCGATTCAATACATCGTCCTCCAGCCGACTTGTCTCCAAGGGTCTAGTGCTGCCTCGGGCACCTGATGGTCGTTCTTCTGTGAGGCTAGATTTTCGAATCCGACGCAAAACTTACAGTTAATTGTAAGGTTCAGAGCCTCTTAATGACAATGGAACACACAAATCGCGTCGCGATTCAATACGTCGTCCTCCAGCCGACTTGTCTCCAAGGGTCTATTGCTGCCTCTGGCACCTTACGGTCGATCTCCTGTGAGTCTAGATTTTCGAATCCGACGCAGTTAATTGTAACGTCCAGAGCCTGTTAATGACGATGGAACACACAAATTGCGTCGCGATTCAATACATCGTCCTCTAGCAGACTTGTCTCCAATTGTCTAGTGCTGCCTCGGACACCTTATGGTCGTTCTCCTGTGAGTCTAGATTTTCGAATCCGACGCAAAACTGACAGTTAATTGTAAGGTTCAGAGCCTCTTAATGACAATGGAACACACAAATCGCGTCGCGATTCAGTACATCGTCCTCCGGCCGACCTGTCTCCAAGGGTCTATTGCTGTCTCGGGCACCTTATGGTCGATCTCCTGTGAGTCTAGATTTTCGAATCCGACGCAAAACTGACAGTTAATTGTAACGTTCAGAGCCTGTTAATGACGATGGAACACACAAATTGCGTCGCGATTCAATACATCGTCCTCCGGCCGACCTGTCTCCAAGGGTCTATTGCTGCCTCGGGCACCTTATGGTCGATCTCCTGTGAGTCTAAATTTTCGAATCCGACGCAAAACTGACAGTTAATTGTAACGTTCAGAGCCTGTTAATGACGATGGAACACACAAATCGCGTCGCGATTCAATACATCGTCCTCCAGCCGACTTGTCTTCAAGGGTCTAGTGCTGCCTCGGGCACCTAATGGTCGTTCTCCTGTGAGTCTAGATTTTCGAATCCGACGCAAAACTGACAGTTAATTGTAACGTTCAGATCCTGTTAATGACGATGGAACACACAAATTGCGTCGCGATTCAATACATCGTCCTCCGGCCGACCTGTCTCCAAGGCTCTATTGCTGCCTGGGCACCTTGTGGTCGATCTCCTGTGAGTATAGATTTTCGAATCCGACGCAAAACTGACAGTTAATTGTAACGTTCAGAGCCTGTTAATGACGATGGGACACACAAATTGCGTCGCGATTCAATACATCGTCCTCCAGCCGACTTGTCTCCAAGGGTCTAGTGCTGCCTCGGACAGCTTATGGTCGTTCACCTGTGAGTCTAGATTTTCGAATCCGACGCAAAACTGACAGTTAATTGTAAGGTTCAGAGACTCTTAATGACAATGGAACACACAAATCGCGTCGCGATTCAATACATCGTCCTCCGGCCGACCTGTCTCCAAGGGTCTATTGCTGCCTCGGGCACCATATGGTCGATCTCCTGTGAGTCTAGATTTTCGAATCCGACGCAAAACTGACAGTTAATTGTAACGTTCAGTGTTTGTTAATGACGATGGAACACACAAATCGCGTCGCGATTCAATACATCGTCCTCCGGCCGAACTGTCTCCTAGGGTCTATTGCTGCCTCGGTCACCTTATGGTCGTTCTCCTGTGAGTCTAGATTTTCGAATCCGACGCAAAACTGACAGTTAATTGTAAGGTTCAGAGCCTCTTAATGACAATGGAACACACAAATCGCGTCGCGATTCAGTACATCGTCCTCCGGCCGACCTGTCTCCAAGGGTCTATTGCTGTCTCGGGCACCTTATGGTCGATCTCCTGTGAGTCTAGATTTTCGAATCCGACGCAAAACTGACAGTTAATTGTAACGTTCAGAGCCTGTTCATGACGATGGAACACACAAATTGCGTCGCGATTCAATACACCGTCCTCCGGCCGACCTGTCTCCAAGGGTCTATTGCTGCCTCGGGCACCTTATGGTCGTTCTCCTGTGAGTCTAGACTTTTGAATCCGACGCAAAACTGACCGTGAATTGTAAGGTTCAGAGCCTGTTCATGACGATGGAACACACAAATTGCGTCGCGATTAAATACATCGTCCTCCAGCCGACTTGTCTCCAAGGGTCTAGTGCTGCCTCGGGCACCTGATGGTCGTTCTTCTGTGAGGCTAGATTTTCGAATCCGACGCAAAACTTACAGTTAATTGTAAGGTTCAGAGCCTCTTAATGACAATGGAACACACAAATCGCGTCGCGATTCAATACGTCGTCCTCCAGCCGACTTGTCTCCAAGGGTCTATTGCTGCCTCTGGCACCTTACGGTCGATCTCCTGTGAGTCTAGATTTTCGAATCCGACGCAGTTAATTGTAACGTCCAGAGCCTGTTAATGACGATGGAACACACAAATTGCGTCGCGATTCAATACATCGTCCTCTAGCAGACTTGTCTCCAATTGTCTAGTGCTGCCTCGGACACCTTATGGTCGTTCTCCTGTGAGTCTAGATTTTCGAATCCGACGCAAAACTGACAGTTAATTGTAAGGTTCAGAGCCTCTTAATGACAATGGAACACACAAATCGCGTCGCGATTCAGTACATCGTCCTCCGGCCGACCTGTCTCCAAGGGTCTATTGCTGTCTCGGGCACCTTATGGTCGATCTCCTGTGAGTCTAGATTTTCGAATCCGACGCAAAACTGACAGTTAATTGTAACGTTCAGAGCCTGTTAATGACGATGGAACACACAAATTGCGTCGCGATTCAATACATCGTCCTCCGGCCGACCTGTCTCCAAGGGTCTATTGCTGCCTCGGGCACCTTATGGTCGATCTCCTGTGAGTCTAAATTTTCGAATCCGACGCAAAACTGACAGTTAATTGTAACGTTCAGAGCCTGTTAATGACGATGGAACACACAAATCGCGTCGCGATTCAATACATCGTCCTCCAGCCGACTTGTCTTCAAGGGTCTAGTGCTGCCTCGGGCACCTAATGGTCGTTCTCCTGTGAGTCTAGATTTTCGAATCCGACGCAAAACTGACAGTTAATTGTAACGTTCAGATCCTGTTAATGACGATGGAACACACAAATTGCGTCGCGATTCAATACATCGTCCTCCGGCCGACCTGTCTCCAAGGCTCTATTGCTGCCTGGGCACCTTGTGGTCGATCTCCTGTGAGTATAGATTTTCGAATCCGACGCAAAACTGACAGTTAATTGTAACGTTCAGAGCCTGTTAATGACGATGGGACACACAAATTGCGTCGCGATTCAATACATCGTCCTCCAGCCGACTTGTCTCCAAGGGTCTAGTGCTGCCTCGGACAGCTTATGGTCGTTCACCTGTGAGTCTAGATTTTCGAATCCGACGCAAAACTGACAGTTAATTGTAAGGTTCAGAGACTCTTAATGACAATGGAACACACAAATCGCGTCGCGATTCAATACATCGTCCTCCGGCCGACCTGTCTCCAAGGGTCTATTGCTGCCTCGGGCACCATATGGTCGATCTCCTGTGAGTCTAGATTTTCGAATCCGACGCAAAACTGACAGTTAATTGTAACGTTCAGTGTTTGTTAATGACGATGGAACACACAAATCGCGTCGCGATTCAATACATCGTCCTCCGGCCGAACTGTCTCCTAGGGTCTATTGCTGCCTCGGTCACCTTATGGTCGTTCTCCTGTGAGTCTAGATTTTCGAATCCGACGCAAAACTGACAGTTAATTGTAAGGTTCAGAGCCTCTTAATGACAATGGAACACACAAATCGCGTCGCGATTCAGTACATCGTCCTCCGGCCGACCTGTCTCCAAGGGTCTATTGCTGTCTCGGGCACCTTATGGTCGATCTCCTGTGAGTCTAGATTTTCGAATCCGACGCAAAACTGACAGTTAATTGTAACGTTCAGAGCCTGTTCATGACGATGGAACACACAAATTGCGTCGCGATTCAATACACCGTCCTCCGGCCGACCTGTCTCCAAGGGTCTATTGCTGCCTCGGGCACCTTATGGTCGTTCTCCTGTGAGTCTAGACTTTTGAATCCGACGCAAAACTGACCGTGAATTGTAAGGTTCAGAGCCTGTTCATGACGATGGAACACACAAATTGCGTCGCGATTAAATACATCGTCCTCCAGCCGACTTGTCTCCAAGGGTCTAGTGCTGCCTCGGGCACCTGATGGTCGTTCTTCTGTGAGGCTAGATTTTCGAATCCGACGCAAAACTTACAGTTAATTGTAAGGTTCAGAGCCTCTTAATGACAATGGAACACACAAATCGCGTCGCGATTCAATACGTCGTCCTCCAGCCGACTTGTCTCCAAGGGTCTATTGCTGCCTCTGGCACCTTACGGTCGATCTCCTGTGAGTCTAGATTTTCGAATCCGACGCAGTTAATTGTAACGTCCAGAGCCTGTTAATGACGATGGAACACACAAATTGCGTCGCGATTCAATACATCGTCCTCTAGCAGACTTGTCTCCAATTGTCTAGTGCTGCCTCGGACACCTTATGCTCGTTCTCCTGTGAGTCTAGATTTTCGAATCCGACGCAAAACTGACAGTTAATTGTAAGGTTCAGAGCCTCTTAATGACAATGGAACACACAAATCGCGTCGCGATTCAGTACATCGTCCTCCGGCCGACCTGTCTCCAAGGGTCTATTGCTGTCTCGGGCACCTTATGGTCGATCTCCTGTGAGTCTAGATTTTCGAATCCGACGCAAAACTGACAGTTAATTGTAACGTTCAGAGCCTGTTAATGACGATGGAACACACAAATTGCGTCGCGATTCAATACATCGTCCTCCGGCCGACCTGTCTCCAAGGGTCTATTGCTGCCTCGGGCACCTTATGGTCGATCTCCTGTGAGTCTAAATTTTCGAATCCGACGCAAAACTGACAGTTAATTGTAACGTTCAGAGCCTGTTAATGACGATGGAACACACAAATCGCGTCGCGATTCAATACATCGTCCTCCAGCCGACTTGTCTCCAGGGGTCTAGTGCTGCCTCGGGCACCTAATGGTCGTTCTCCTGTGAGTCTAGATTTTCGAATCCGACGCAAAACTGACAGTTAATTGTAACGTTCAGATCCTGTTAATGACGATGGAACACACAAATTGCGTCGCGATTCAATACATCGTCCTCCGGCCGACCTGTCTCCAAGGCTCTATTGCTGCCTGGGCACCTTGTGGTCGATCTCCTGTGAGTATAGATTTTCGAATCCGACGCAAAAATGACAGTTAATTGTAACGTTCAGAGCCTGTTAATGACGATGGGACACACAAATTGCGTCGCGATTCAATACATCGTCCTCCAGCCGACTTGTCTCCAAGGGTCTAGTGCTGCCTCGGACAGCTTATGGTCGTTCACCTGTGAGTCTAGATTTTCGAATCCGACGCAAAACTGACAGTTAATTGTAAGGTTCAGAGACTCTTAATGACAATGGAACACACAAATCGCGTCGCGATTCAATACATCGTCCTCCGGCCGACCTGTCTCCAAGGGTCTATTGCTGCCTCGGGCACCTTATGGTCGATCTCCTGTGAGTCTAGATTTTCGAATCCGACGCAAAACTGACAGTTAATTGTAACGTTCAGAGCCTGTTAATGACGATGGAACACACAAATTGCGTCGCGATTCAATACATCGTCCTCCGGCCGACCTGTCTCCAAGGGTCTATTGCTGCCTCGGGCACCTTATGGTCGATCTCCTGTGAGTCTAGATTTTCGAATCCGACGCAGAACTGACAGTTAATTGTAACGTTCAGAGCCTGTTAATGACGATGGAACACACAAATCGCGTCGCGATTCAATACATCGTCCTCCAGCCGACTTGTCTCCAAGGGTCTAGTGCTGCCTCGGGCACCTTATGGTCGTTCACCTGTGAGTGTAGATTTTCGAATCCGACGCAAAACTGACAGTTAATTGTAAGGTTCAGAGACTCCTAATGACAATGGAACACACAAATCGCGTCGCGATTCAATACATCGTCCTCCGGCCGACCTGTCTCCAAGGGTCTATTGCTGCCTCGGTCACCTTATGGTCGTTCTCCTGTGAGTCTAGATTTTCGAATCCGACGCAAAACTGACAGTTAATTGTAACGTTCAGAGTCTGTTAATGATGATGGAACACACAAATCGCGTCGCGATTCAATACATCGTCCTCCGGCCGACCTGTCTCCAAGGGTCTATTGCTGCCTCGGTCACCTTATGGTCGTTCTCCTGTGAGTCTAGATTTTCGAATCCGACGCAAAACTGACAGTTAATTGTAACGTTCAGAGCCTGTTCATGACGATGGAACACACAAATTGCGTCGCGATTCAATACATCGTCCTCCGGCCGACCTGTCTCCAAGGGTCTATTGCTGCCTCGGGCACCTTATGGTCGTACTCCTGTGAGTCTAGACTTTTGAATCCGACGCAAAACTGACAGTGAATTGTAAGGTTCAGAGCCTGTTAATGACGATGGAACACACAAATTGCGTCGCGATTCAATACATCGTCCTCCAGCCGACCTGTCTCCAAGGGTCTATTGCTGCCTCGGGCACCTTATGGTCGATCTCCTGTGAGTCTAAATTTTCGAATCCGACGCAAAACTGACAGTTAATTGTAACGTTCAGAGCCTGTTAATGACGATGGAACACACAAATCGCGTCGCGATTCAATACATCGTCCTCCAGCCGACTTGTCTCCAAGGGTCTAGTGCTGCCTCGGGCACCTAATGGTCGTTCTCCTGTGAGTCTAGATTTTCGAATCCGACGCAAAACTGACAGTTAATTGTAACGTTCAGAGCCTCTTAATGACAATGGAACACACAAATCGCGTCGCGATTCAGTACATCGTCCTCCGGCCGACCTGTCTCCAAGGGTCTATTGCTGTCTCGGGCACCTTATGGTCGATCTCCTGTGAGTCTAGATTTTCGAATCCGACGCAAAACTGACAGTTAATTGTAACGTTCAGAGCCTGTTAATGACGATGGAACACACAAATTGCGTCGCGATTCAATACATCGTCCTCCGGCCGACCTGTCTCCAAGGGTCTATTGCTGCCTCGGGCACCTTATGGTCGATCTCCTGTGAGTCTAAATTTTCGAATCCGACGCAAAACTGACAGTTAATTGTAACGTTCAGAGCCTGTTAATGACGATGGAACACACAAATCGCGTCGCGATTCAATACATCGTCCTCCAGCCGACTTGTCTCCAGGGGTCTAGTGCTGCCTCGGGCACCTAATGGTCGTTCTCCTGTGAGTCTAGATTTTCGAATCCGACGCAAAACTGACAGTTAATTGTAACGTTCAGATCCTGTTAATGACGATGGAACACACAAATTGCGTCGCGATTCAATACATCGTCCTCCGGCCGACCTGTCTCCAAGGCTCTATTGCTGCCTGGGCACCTTGTGGTCGATCTCCTGTGAGTATAGATTTTCGAATCCGACGCAAAAATGACAGTTAATTGTAACGTTCAGAGCCTGTTAATGACGATGGGACACACAAATTGCGTCGCGATTCAATACATCGTCCTCCAGCCGACTTGTCTCCAAGGGTCTAGTGCTGCCTCGGACAGCTTATGGTCGTTCACCTGTGAGTCTAGATTTTCGAATCCGACGCAAAACTGACAGTTAATTGTAAGGTTCAGAGACTCTTAATGACAATGGAACACACAAATCGCGTCGCGATTCAATACATCGTCCTCCGGCCGACCTGTCTCCAAGGGTCTATTGCTGCCTCGGGCACCTTATGGTCGATCTCCTGTGAGTCTAGATTTTCGAATCCGACGCAAAACTGACAGTTAATTGTAACGTTCAGAGCCTGTTAATGACGATGGAACACACAAATTGCGTCGCGATTCAATACATCGTCCTCCGGCCGACCTGTCTCCAAGGGTCTATTGCTGCCTCGGGCACCTTATGGTCGATCTCCTGTGAGTCTAGATTTTCGAATCCGACGCAGAACTGACAGTTAATTGTAACGTTCAGAGCCTGTTAATGACGATGGAACACACAAATCGCGTCGCGATTCAATACATCGTCCTCCAGCCGACTTGTCTCCAAGGGTCTAGTGCTGCCTCGGGCACCTTATGGTCGTTCACCTGTGAGTGTAGATTTTCGAATCCGACGCAAAACTGACAGTTAATTGTAAGGTTCAGAGACTCCTAATGACAATGGAACACACAAATCGCGTCGCGATTCAATACATCGTCCTCCGGCCGACCTGTCTCCAAGGGTCTATTGCTGCCTCGGTCACCTTATGGTCGTTCTCCTGTGAGTCTAGATTTTCGAATCCGACGCAAAACTGACAGTTAATTGTAACGTTCAGAGTCTGTTAATGATGATGGAACACACAAATCGCGTCGCGATTCAATACATCGTCCTCCGGCCGACCTGTCTCCAAGGGTCTATTGCTGCCTCGGTCACCTTATGGTCGTTCTCCTGTGAGTCTAGATTTTCGAATCCGACGCAAAACTGACAGTTAATTGTAACGTTCAGAGCCTGTTCATGACGATGGAACACACAAATTGCGTCGCGATTCAATACATCGTCCTCCGGCCGACCTGTCTCCAAGGGTCTATTGCTGCCTCGGGCACCTTATGGTCGTACTCCTGTGAGTCTAGACTTTTGAATCCGACGCAAAACTGACAGTGAATTGTAAGGTTCAGAGCCTGTTAATGACGATGGAACACACAAATTGCGTCGCGATTCAATACATCGTCCTCCAGCCGACCTGTCTCCAAGGGTCTATTGCTGCCTCGGGCACCTTATGGTCGATCTCCTGTGAGTCTAAATTTTCGAATCCGACGCAAAACTGACAGTTAATTGTAACGTTCAGAGCCTGTTAATGACGATGGAACACACAAATCGCGTCGCGATTCAATACATCGTCCTCCAGCCGACTTGTCTCCAAGGGTCTAGTGCTGCCTCGGGCACCTAATGGTCGTTCTCCTGTGAGTCTAGATTTTCGAATCCGACGCAAAACTGACAGTTAATTGTAACGTTCAGAGCCTCTTAATGACAATGGAACACACAAATCGCGTCGCGATTCAGTACATCGTCCTCCGGCCGACCTGTCTCCAAGGGTCTATTGCTGTCTCGGGCACCTTATGGTCGATCTCCTGTGAGTCTAGATTTTCGAATCCGACGCAAAACTGACAGTTAATTGTAACGTTCAGAGCCTGTTAATGACGATGGAACACACAAATTGCGTCGCGATTCAATACATCGTCCTCCGGCCGACCTGTCTCCAAGGGTCTATTGCTGCCTCGGGCACCTTATGGTCGATCTCCTGTGAGTCTAAATTTTCGAATCCGACGCAAAACTGACAGTTAATTGTAACGTTCAGAGCCTGTTAATGACGATGGAACACACAAATCGCGTCGCGATTCAATACATCGTCCTCCAGCCGACTTGTCTCCAAGGGTCTAGTGCTGCCTCGGGCACCTAATGGTCGTTCTCCTGTGAGTCTAGATTTTCGAAGACGACGCAAAACTGACAGTTAATTGTAACGTTCAGATCCTGTTAATGACGATGGAACACACAAATTGCGTCGCGATTCAATACATCGTCCTCCGGCCGACCTGTCTCCAAGGCTCTATTGCTGCCTGGGCACCTTATGGTCGATCTCCTGTGAGTATAGATTTTCGAATCCGACGCAAAACTGACAGTTAATTGTAACGTTCAGAGCCTGTTAATGACGATGGGACACACAGATTGCGTCGCGATTCAATACATCGTCCTCCAGCCGACTTGTCTCCAAGGGTCTAGTGCTGCCTCGGACAGCTTATGGTCGTTCACCTGTGAGTCTAGATTTTCGAATCCGACGCAAAACTGACAGTTAATTGTAAGGTTCAGAGACTCTTAATGACAATGGAACACACAAATCGCGTCGCGATTCAATACATCGTCCTCCGGCCGACCTGTCTCCAAGGGTCTATTGCTGCCTCGGGCACCTTATGGTCGATCTCCTGTGAGTCTAGATTTTCGAATCCGACGCAAAACTGACAGTTAATTGTAACGTTCAGCGCCTGTTAATGACGATGGAACACACAAATCGCGTCGCGATTCAGTACATCTTCCTCCGGCCGACCTGTCTCCAAGGGTCTATTGCTGCCTCGGGCACCTTATGGTCGATCTCCTCTGAGACTAGATTTTCGAATCCGACGCAAAACTGACAGTTAATTGTAACGTTCAGAGCCTGTCCATGACGATGGAACACACAAATTGCGTCGCGATTCAATACATCGTCCTCCGGCCGACCTGTCTCCAAGGGTCTATTGCTGCCTCGGGCACCTTATGGTCGATCTCCTGTGAGTCTAGATTTTCGAATCCGACGCAAAACTGACAGTTAATTGTAACGTTCAGAGCCTGTTAATGACTATGAAACACACAAATCGCGTCGCGATTCAATAAATCGTCCTCCAGCCGACTTGTCTCCAAGGGTCTAGTGCTGCCTCGGGCACCTGTGAGTCTAGATTTTCGAATCCGACGCAAAACTGACAGTTAATTGTAAGGTTCAGAGACTCCTAATGACAATGGAACACACAAATCGCGTCGCGATTCAATACATCGTCCTCCGGCCGACCTGTCTCCAAGGGTCTATTGCTGCCTCGGTCACCTTATGGTCGATCTCCTGTGAGTCTAGATTTTCGAATCCGACGCAAAACTGACAGTTAATTGTAACGTTCAGTGTTTGTTAATGACGATGGAACACACAAATCGCGTCGCGATTCAATACATCGTCCTCCGGCCGAACTGTCTCCTAGGGTTTATTGCTGCCTCGGTCACCTTATGGTCGTTCTCCTGTGAGTCTAGATTTTCGAATCCGACGCAAAACTGACAGTTAATTGTAAGGTTCAGAGCCTCTTAATGACAATGGAACACACAAATCGCGTCGCGATTCAGTACATCGTCCTCCGGCCGACCTGTCTCCAAGGGTCTATTGCTGTCTCGGGCACCTTATGGTCGATCTCCTGTGAGTCTAGATTTTCGAATCCGACGCAAAACTGACAGTTAATTGTAACGTTCAGAGCCTGTTAATGACGATGGAACACACAAATTGCGTCGCGATTCAATACATCGTCCTCCGGCCGACCTGTCTCCAAGGGTCTATTGCTGCCTCGGGCACCTTATGGTCGATCTCCTGTGAGTCTAAATTTTCGAATCCGACGCAAAACTGACAGTTAATTGTAACGTTCAAGGCCTGTTAATGACGATGGAACACACAAATCGCGTCGCGATTCAATACATCGTACTCCAGCCGACTTGTCTCCAAGGGTCTAGTGCTGCCTCGGGCACCTAACGGTCGTTCTCCTGTGAGTCTAGATTTTCGAATCCGACGCAAAACTGACAGTTAATTGTAACATTCAGATCCTGTTAATGACGATGGAACACACAAATCCCGTAGCGATTCAATACATCGTCCTCCGGCCGACCTGTCTCCAAGGCTCTATTGCTGCCTGGGCACCTTATGGTCGATCTCCTGTGAGTATAGATTTTCGAATCCGACGCAAAACTGACAGTTAATTGTAACGTTCAGAGCCTGTTAATGACGATGGGACACACAAATTGCGTCGCGATTCAATACATCGTCCTCCAGCCGACTTGTCTCCAAGGGTCTAGTGCTGCCTCGGACAGCTTATGGTCGTTCACCTGTGAGTCTAGATTTTCGAATCCGACGCAAAACTGACAGTTAATTGTAAGGTTCAGAGACTCTTAATGACAATGGAACACACAAATCGCGTCGCGATTCAATACATCGTCCTCCGGCCGACCTGTCTCCAAGGGTCTATTGCTGCATCGGGCACCTTATGGTCGATCTCCTGTGAGTCTAGATTTTCGAATCCGACGCAAAACTGACAGTTAATTGTAACGTTCAGAGCCTGTTAATGACGATGGAACACACAAATTGCGTCGCGATTCAATACATCGTCCTCCGGCCGACCTGTCTCCAAGGGTCTATTGCTGCCTCGGGCACCTTATGGTCGATCTCCTGTGAGTCTAGATTTTCGAATCCGACGCAGAACTGACAGTTAATTGTAACGTTCAGAGCCTGTTAATGACGATGGAACACACAAATCGCGTCGCGATTCAATACATCGTCCTCCAGCCGACTTGTCTCCAAGGGTCTAGTGCTGCCTCGGGCACCTTATGGTCGTTCACCTGTGAGTGTAGATTTTCGAATCCGACGCAAAACTGACAGTTAATTGTAAGGTTCAGAGACTCCTAATGACAATGGAACACACAAATCGCGTCGCGATTCAATACTTCGTCCTCCGGCCGACCTGTCTCCAAGGGTCTATTGCTGCCTCGGTCACCTTATGGTCGATCTCCTGTGAGTCTAGATTTTCGAATCATACGCAAAACTGACAGTTAATTGTAACGTTCAGAGTCTGTTAATGATGATGGAACACACAAATCGCGTCGCGATTCAATACATCGTCCTCCGGCCGACCTGTCTCCAAGGGTCTATTGCTGCCTCGGTCACCTTATGGTCGTTCTCCTGTGAGTCTAGATTTTCGAATCCGACGCAAAACTGACAGTTAATTGTAACGTTCAGAGCCTGTTCATGACGATGGAACACACAAATTGCGTCGCGATTCAATACATCGTCCTCCGGCCGACCTGTCTCCAAGGGTCTATTGCTGCCTCGGGCACCTTATGGTCGTTCTCCTGTGAGTCTAGACTTTTGAATCCGACGCAAAACTGACAGTGAATTGTAAGGTTCAGAGCCTGTTAATGACGATGGAACACACAAATTGCGTCGCGATTCAATACATCGTCCTCCAGCCGACTTGTCTCCAAGGGTCTAGTGCTGCCTCGGGCACCTGATGGTCGTTCTTCTGTGAGGCTAGATTTTCGAATCCGACGCAAAACTGACAGTTAATTGTAAGGTTCAGAGCCTCTTAATGACAATGGAACACACAAATCGCGTCGCGATTCAATACGTCGTCCTCCGGCCGACCTGTCTCCAAGGGTCTATTGCCGCCTCGGGCACCTTATAGTCGATCTCCTGTGAGTCTAGCTTTTCGAATCCGACGCAAAACTGACAGTTAATTGTAACGTTCAGAGCCTGTTCATGACGATGGAACACACAAATTGCGTCGCGATTCAATACACCGTCCTCCGGCCGACCTGTCTCCAAGGGTCTATTGCTGCCTCGGGCACCTTATGGTCGTTCTCCTGTGAGTCTAGACTTTTGAATCCGACGCAAAACTGACCGTGAATTGTAAGGTTCAGAGCCTGTTCATGACGATGGAACACACAAATTGCGTCGCGATTCAATACATCGTCCTCCAGCCGACTTGTCTCCAAGGGTCTAGTGCTGCCTCGGGCACCTGATGGTCGTTCTTCTGTGAGGCTAGATTTTCGAATCCGACGCAAAACTTACAGTTAATTGTAAGGTTCAGAGCCTCTTAATGACAATGGAACACACAAATCGCGTCGCGATTCAATACGTCGTCCTCCAGCCGACTTGTCTCCAAGGGTCTATTGCTGCCTCTGGCACCTTACGGTCGATCTCCTGTGAGTCTAGATTTTCGAATCCGACGCAGTTAATTGTAACGTTCAGAGCCTGTTAATGACGATGGAACACACAAATTGCGTCGCGATTCAATACATCGTCCTCTAGCAGACTTGTCTCCAATTGTCTAGTGCTGCCTCGGACACCTTATGGTCGTTCTCCTGTGAGTCTAGATTTTCGAATCCGACGCAAAACTGACAGTTAATTGTAAGGTTCAGAGCCTCTTAATGACAATGGAACACACAAATCGCGTCGCGATTCAGTACATCGTCCTCCGGCCGACCTGTCTCCAAGGGTCTATTGCTGTCTCGGGCACCTTATGGTCGATCTCCTGTGAGTCTAGATTTTCGAATCCGACGCAAAACTGACAGTTAATTGTAACGTTCAGAGCCTGTTAATGACGATGGAACACACAAATTGCGTCGCGATTCAATACATCGTCCTCCGGCCGACCTGTCTCCAAGGGTCTATTGCTGCCTCGGGCACCTTATGGTCGATCTCCTGTGAGTCTAAATTTTCGAATCCGACGCAAAACTGACAGTTAATTGTAACGTTCAGAGCCTGTTAATGACGATGGAACACACAAATCGCGTCGCGATTCAATACATCGTCCTCCAGCCGACTTGTCTCCAAGGGTCTAGTGCTGCCTCGGGCACCTAATGGTCGTTCTCCTGTGAGTCTAGATTTTCGAATCCGACGCAAAACTGACAGTTAATTGTAACGTTCAGATCCTGTTAATGACGATGGAACACACAAATTGCGTCGCGATTCAATACATCGTCCTCCGGCCGACCTGTCTCCAAGGCTCTATTGCTGCCTGGGCACCTTGTGGTCGATCTCCTGTGAGTATAGATTTTCGAATCCGACGCAAAACTGACAGTTAATTGTAACGTTCAGAGCCTGTTAATGACGATGGGACACACAAATTGCGTCGCGATTCAATACATCGTCCTCCAGCCGACTTGTCTCCAAGGGTCTAGTGCTGCCTCGGACAGCTTATGGTCGTTCACCTGTGAGTCTAGATTTTCGAATCCGACGCAAAACTGACAGTTAATTGTAAGGTTCAGAGACTCTTAATGACAATGGATCACACAAATCGCGTCGCGATTCAATACATCGTCCTCCGGCCGACCTGTCTCCAAGGGTCTATTGCTGCCTCGGGCACCTTATGGTCGATCTCCTGTGAGTCTAGATTTTCGAATCCGACGCAGAACTGACAGTTAATTGTAACGTTCAGAGCCTGTTAATGACGATGGAACACACAAATCGCGTCGCGATTCAATACATCGTCCTCCAGCCGACTTGTCTCCAAGGGTCTAGTGCTGCCTCGGGCACCTTATGGTCGTTCACCTGTGAGTGTAGATTTTCGAATCCGACGCAAAACTGACAGTTAATTGTAAGGTTCAGAGACTCCTAATGACAATGGAACACACAAATCGCGTCGCGATTCAATACATCGTCCTCCGGCCGACCTGTCTCCAAGGGTCTATTGCTGCCTCGGTCACCTTATGGTCGATCTCCTGTGAGTCTAGATTTTCGAATCATACGCAAAACTGACAGTTAATTGTAACGTTCAGAGTCTGTTAATGATGATGGAACACACAAATCGCGTCGCGATTCAATACATCGTCCTCCGGCCGACCTGTCTCCAAGGGTCTATTGCTGCCTCGGTCACCTTATGGTCGTTCTCCTGTGAGTCTAGATTTTCGAATCCGACGCAAAACTGACAGTTAATTGTAACGTTCAGAGCCTGTTCATGACGATGGAACACACAAATTGCGTCGCGATTCAATACATCGTCCTCCGGCCGACCTGTCTCCAAGGGTCTATTGCTGCCTCGGGCACCTTATGGTCGTTCTCCTGTGAGTCTAGACTTTTGAATCCGACGCAAAACTGACAGTGAATTGTAAGGTTCAGAGCCTGTTAATGACGATGGAACACACAAATTGCGTCGCGATTCAATACATCGTCCTCCAGCCGACCTGTCTCCAAGGGTCTATTGCTGCCTCGGGCACCTTTTGGTCGATCTCCTGTGAGTCTAAATTTTCGAATCCGACGCAAAACTGACAGTTAATTGTAACGTTCAGAGCCTGTTAATGACGATGGAACACACAAATCGCGTCGCGATTCAATACATCGTCCTCCAGCCGACTTGTCTCCAAGGGTCTAGTGCTGCCTCGGGCACCTAATGGTCGTTCTCCTGTGAGTCTAGATTTTCGAATCCGACGCAAAACTGACAGTTAATTGTAACGTTCAGAGCCTCTTAATGACAATGGAACACACAAATCGCGTCGCGATTCAGTACATCGTCCTCCGGCCGACCTGTCTCCAAGGGTCTATTGCTGTCTCGGGCACCTTATGGTCGATCTCCTGTGAGTCTAGATTTTCGAATCCGACGCAAAACTGACAGTTAATTGTAACGTTCAGAGTTTGTTAATGACGATGGAACACACAAATTGCGTCGCGATTCAATACATCGTCCTCCGGCCGACCTGTCTCCAATAGTCTATTGCTGCCTCGGGCACCTTATGGTCGATCTCCTGTGAGTCTAAATTTTCGAATCCGACGCAAAACTGACAGTTAATTGTAACGTTCAGAGACTCCTAATGACAATGGAACACACAAATCGCGTCGCGATTCAATACATCGTCCTCCAGCCGACTTGTCTCCAAGGGTCTAGTGCTGCCTCGGGCACCTAATGGTCGTTCTCCTGTGAGTCTAGATTTTCGAAGACGACGCAAAACTGACAGTTAATTGTAACGTTCAGATCCTGTTAATGACGATGGAACACACAAATTGCGTCGCGATTCAATACATCGTCCTCCGGCCGACCTGTCTCCAAGGCTCTATTGCTGCCTGGGCACCTTATGGTCGATCTCCTGTGAGTATAGATTTTCGAATCCGACGCAAAACTGACAGTTAATTGTAACGTTCAGAGCCTGTTAATGACGATGGGACACACAAATTGCGTCGCGATTCAATACATCGTCCTCCAGCCGACTTGTCTCCAAGGGTCTAGTGCTGCCTCGGACAGCTTATGGTCGTTCACCTGTGAGTCTAGATTTTCGAATCCGAAGCAAAACTGACAGTTAATTGTAAGGTTCAGAGACTCTTAATGACAATGGAACACACAAATCGCGTCGCGATTCAATACATCGTCCTCCGGCCGACCTGTCTCCAAGGGTCTATTGCTGCCTCGGGCACCTTATGGTCGATCTCCTGTGAGTCTAGATTTTCGAATCCGACGCAAAACTGACAGTCAATTGTAACGTTCAGCGCCTGTTAATGACGATGGAACACACAAATCGCGTCGCGATTCAGTACATCTTCCTCCGGCCGACCTGTCTCCAAGGGTCTATTGCTGCCTCGGGCACCTTATGGTCGATCTCCTGTGAGACTAGATTTTCGAATCCGACGCAAAACTGACAGTTAATTGTAACGTTCAGAGCCTGTCCATGACGATGGAACACACAAATTGCGTCGCGATTCAATACATCGTCCTCCGGCCGACCTGTCTCCAAGGGTCTATTGCTGCCTCGGGCACCTTATGGTCGATTTCCTGTGAGTCTAGATTTTCGAATCCGACTCAAAACTGACAGTTAATTGTAACGTTCAGAGCCTGTTAATGACGATGAAACACACAAATCGCGTCGCGATTCAATAAATCGTCCTCCAGCCGACTTGTCTCCAAGGGTCTAGTGCTGCCTCGGGCACCTGTGAGTCTAGATTTTCGAATCCGACGCAAAACTGACAGTTAATTGTAAGGTTCAGAGACTCCTAATGACAATGGAACACACAAATCGCGTCGCGATTCAATACATCGTCCTCCGGCCGACCTGTCTCCTAGGGTCTATTGCTGCCTCGGTCACCTTATGGTCGTTCTCCTGTGAGTCTAGATTTTCGAATCCGACGCAAAACTGACAGTTAATTGTAACGTTCAGAGCCTGTTCATGACGATGGAACACACAAATTGCGTCGCGATTCAATACACCGTCCTCCGGCCGACCTGTCTCCAAGGGTCTATTGCTGCCTCGGGCACCTTATGGTCGTTCTCCTGTGAGTCTAGACTTTTGAATCCGACGCAAAACTGACCGTGAATTGTAAGGTTCAGAGCCTGTTCATGACGATGGAACACACAAATTGCGTCGCGATTCAATACATCGTCCTCCAGCCGACTTGTCTCCAAGGGTCTAGTGCTGCCTCGGGCACCTGATGGTCGTTCTTCTGTGAGGCTAGATTTTCGAATCCGACGCAAAACTTACTGTTAATTGTAAGGTTCAGAGCCTCTTAATGACAATGGAACACACAAATCGCGTCGCGATTCAATACGTCGTCCTCCGGCCGACCTGTCTCCAAGGGTCTATTGCCGCCTCGGGCACCTTATGGTCGATCTCCTGTGAGTCTAGATTTTCGAATCCGACGCAAAACTGACAGTTAATTGTAACGTTCAGAGCCTGTTAATGACGATGGAACACACAAATCACGTCGCGATTCAATACATCGTCCTCTAGCAGACTTGTCTCCAATTGTCTAGTGCTGCCTCGGACACCTTATGGTCGTTCTCCTGTGAGTCTAGATTTTCGAATCCGACGCAAAACTGACAGTTAATTGTAAGGTTCAGAGCCTCTTAATGACAATGGAACACACAAATCGCGTCGCGATTCAGTACATCGTCCTCCGGCTGACCTGTCTCCAAGGGTCTATTGCTGTCTCGGGCACCTTATGGTCGATCTCCTGTGAGTCTAGATTTTCGAATCCGACGCAAAACTGACAGTTAATTGTAACGTTCAGAGCCTGTTAATGACGATGGAACACACAAATTGCGTCGCGATTCAATACATCGTCCTCCGGCCGACCTGTCTCCAAGGGTCTATTGCTGCCTCGGGCACCTTATGGTCGATCTCCTGTGAGTCTAAATTTTCGAATCCGACGCAAAACTGACAGTTAATTGTAACGTTCAGAGCCTGTTAATGACGATGGAACACACAAATCGCGTCGCGATTCAATACATCGTACTCCAGCCGACTTGTCTCCAAGGGTCTAGTGCTGCCTCGGGCACCTAAAGGTCGTTCTCCTGTGAGTCTAGATTTTCGAATCCGACGCAAAACTGACAGTTAATTGTAACGTTCAGATCCTGTTAATGACGATGGAACACACAAATTGCGTCGCGATTCAATACATCGTCCTCCGGCCGACCTGTCTCCAAGGCTCTATTGCTGCCTGGGCACCTTATGGTCGATCTCCTGTGAGTCTAGATTTTCGAATCCGACGCAAAACTGACAGTTAATTGTAAGGTTCAGAGACTCTTAATGACAATGGAACACACAAATCGCGTCGCGATTCAATACATCGTCCTCCGGCCGACCTGTCTCCAAGGGTCTATTGCTGCCTCGGGCACCTTATGGTCGATCTCCTGTGAGTCTAGATTTTCGAATCCGACGCAAAACTGACAGTTAATTGTAACGTTCAGAGCCTGTTAATGACGATGGAACACACAAATTGCGTCGCGATTCAATACATCGTCCTCCGGCCGACCTGTCTCCAAGGGTCTATTGCTGCCTCGGGCACCTTATGGTCGATCTCCTGTGAGTCTAGATTTTCGAATCCGACGCAGAACTGACAGTTAATTGTAACGTTCAGAGCCTGTTAATGACGATGGAACACACAAATCGCGTCGCGATTCAATACATCGTCCTCCAGCCGACTTGTCTCCAAGGGTCTAGTGCTGCCTCGGGCACCTTATGGTCGTTCACCTGTGAGTGTAGATTTTCGAATCCGACGCAAAACTGACAGTTAATTGTAAGGTTCAGAGACTCCTAATGACAATGGAACACACAAATCGCGTCGCGATTCAATACTTCGTCCTCCGGCCGACCTGTCTCCAAGGGTCTATTGCTGCCTCGGTCACCTTATGGTCGATCTCCTGTGAGTCTAGATTTTCGAATCATACGCAAAACTGACAGTTAATTGTAACGTTCAGAGTCTGTCAATGATGATGGAACACACAAATCGCGTCGCGATTCAATACATCGTCCTCCGGCCGACCTGTCTCCAAGGGTCTATTGCTGCCTCGGTCACCTTATGGTCGTTCTCCTGTGAGTCTAGATTTTCGAATCCGACGCAAAACTGACAGTTAATTGTAACGTTCAGAGCCTGTTCATGACGATGGAACACACAAATTGCGTCGCGATTCAATACATCGTCCTCCAGCCGACTCGTCTCCAAGGGTCTAGTGCTGCCTCGGACACCGTATGGTCGTTCTCCTGTGAGTCTAGATTTTCGAATCCGACGCAAAACTGACAGTTAATTGTAAGGTTCAGAGCCTCTTAATGACAATGGAACACACAAATCGCGTCGCGATTCAATACATCGTCCTCCGGCCGACCTGTCTCCAAGGGTCTATTGCTGCCTCTGGCACCTTATGGTCGATCTCCTGTGAGTCTAGATTTTCGAATCCGACGCAAAACTGACAGTTAATTGTAACGTTCAGAGCCTGTTAATGACGATGGAACACACAAATCACGTCGCGATTCAATACATCATCCTCCAGCCGACTTGTCTCCAAGGGTCTATTGCTGCCTCTGGCACCTTATGGTCGATCTCCTGTGAGTCTAGATTTTCGAATCCGACGCAGTTAATTGTAACGTTCAGAGCCTGCTAATGACGTTGGAACACACAAATTGCGTCGCGATTCAATACATCGTCCTCCAGCAGACTTGTCTCCAATTGTCTAGTGCTGCCTCGGACACCTTATGGTCGTTCTCCTGTGAGTCTAGAATTTCGAATCCGACGCAAAATTGACAGTTAATTGTAAGATTCAGAGCCTCTTAATGACAATGGAACACACAAATCGCGTCGCGATTCAATACATCGTCCTCCGGCCGACCTGTCTCCAAGGGTCTATTGCTGTCTCGGGCACCTTATGGTCGATCTCCTGTGAGTCTAGATTTTCGAATCCGACGCAAAACTGACAGTTAATTGTAACGTTCAGAGCCTGTTAATGACGATGGAACACACAAATCACGTCGCGATTCAATACACAATCCTCCAGCCGACTTGTCTCCAAGGGTCTAGTGCTGCCTCGGGCACCTTAAGGTCGATCTCCTGTGAGTCTAGATTTTCGAATCCGACGCAAAACTGACAGTTAATTGTAACGTTCAGAGCCTGTTAATGACGATGGAACACACAAATTGCGTCGCGATTCAATACATCGTCCTCCATCCGACTTGTCTCCAAGGGTCTATTGCTGCCTCGGGCACCTTATGGTCGATCTCCTGTGAGTCTAGATTTTCGAATCCGACGCAAAACTGTCAGTTAATTGTAACGTTAAGTGCCTGTTAATGACGATGGAACACACAAATTGCGTCGCGATTCAATACATCGTCCTCCGGCCGACCTGTCTCCAAGGGTCTATTGCTGCCTCGGGCACCTTATGGTCGATCTCCTGTGAGTCTAAATTTTCGAATCCGACGCAAAACTGACAGTTAATTGTAACGTTCAGAGCCTGTTAATGACGATGGAACACACAAATCGCGTCGCGATTCAATACATCGTCCTCCAGCCGACTTGTCTCCAAGGGTCTAGTGCTGCCTCGGGCACCTAATGGTCGTTCTCCTGTGAGTCTAGATTTTCGAATCCGACGCAAAACTGACAGTTAATTGTAACGTTCAGATCCTGTTAATGACGATGGAACACACAAATTGCGTCGCGATTCAATACATCGTCCTCCGGCCGACCTGTCTCCAAGGGTCTATTGCAGCCTGGGCACCTTATGGTCGATCTCCTGTGAGTATAGATTTTCGAATCCGACGCAAAACTGACAGTTAATTGTAACGTTCAGAGCCTGTTAATGACGATGGGACACACAAATTGCGTCGCGATTCAATACATCGTCCTCCAGCCGACTTGTCTCCAAGGGTCTAGTGCTGCCTCGGACAGCTTATGGTCGTTCACCTGTGAGTCTAGATTTTCGAATCCGACGCAAAACTGACAGTTAATTGTAAGGTTCAGAGACTCTTAATGACAATGGAACACACAAATCGCGTCGCGATTCAATACATCGTCCTCCGGCCGACCTGTCTCCAAGGGTCTATTGCTGCCTCGGGCACCTTATGGTCGATCTCCTGTGAGTCTGGATTTTCGAATCCGACGCAAAACTGACAGTTAATTGTAACGTTCAGAGCCTGTTAATGACGATGGAACACACAAATTGCGTCGCGATTCAATACATCGTCCTCCGGCCGACCTGTCTCCAAGGGTCTATTGCTGCATCGGGCACCTTATGGTCGATCTCCTGTGAGTCTAGATTTTCGAATCCGACGCAGAACTGACAGTTAATTGTAACGTTCAGAGCCTGTTAATGACGATGGAACACACAAATCGCGTCGCGATTCAATACATCGTCCTCCAGCCGACTTGTCTCCAAGGGTCTAGTGCTGCCTCGGGCACCTTATGGTCGTTCACCTGTGAGTGTAGATTTTCGAATCCGACGCAAAACTGACAGTTAATTGTAAGGTTCAGAGACTCCTAATGACAATGGAACACACAAATCGCGTCGCGATTCAATACATCGTCCTCCGGCCGACCTGTCTCCAAGGGTCTATTGCTGCCTCTGGCGCCTTATGGTCGATCTCCTGTGAGTCTAGATTTTCGAATCCGACGCAAAACTGACAGTTAATTGTAACGTTCAGAGCCTGTTAATGACGATGGAACACACAAATCACGTCGCGATTCAATACATCATCCTCCAGCCGACTTGTCTCCAAGGGTCTATTGCTGCCTCTGGCACCTTATGGTCGATCTCCTGTGAGTCTAGATTTTCGAATCCGACGCAGTTAATTGTAACGTTCAGAGCCTGTTAATGACGATGGAACACACAAATTGCGTCGCGATTCAATACATCGTCCTCCAGCAGACTTGTCTCCAATTGTCTAGTGCTGCCTCGGACACCTTATGGTCGTTCTCCTGTGAGTCTAGAGTTTCGAATCCGACGCAAAACTGACAGTTAATTGTAAGGTTCAGAGCCTCTTAATGACAATGGAACACACAAATCGCGTCGCGATTCAATACATCGTCCTCCGGCCGACCTGTCTCCAAGGGTCTATTGCTGTCTCGGGCACCTTATGGTCGATCTCCTGTGAGTCTAGATTTTCGTATCCGACGCAAAACTGACAGTTAATTGTAACGTTCAGAGCCTGTTAATGACGATGGAACACACAAATCACGTCGCGATTCAATACATCATCCTCCAGCCGACTTGTCTCCACGGGTCTAGTGCTGCCTCGGGCACCTTATGGTCGATCTCCTGTGAGTCTAGATTTTCGAATCCGACGCAAAACTGACAGTTAATTGTAACGTTCAGAGCCTGTTCATGACGATGGAACACACAAATTGCGTCGCGATTCAATACATCGTCCTCCGGCCGACCTGTCTCCAAGGGTCTATTGCTGCCTCGGGCACCTTATGGTCGATCTCCTGTGAGTCTAGATTTTCGAATCCGACGCAAAACTGACAGTTAATTGTAACGTTCAGAGCCTGTTAATGACGATGGAACACACAAATTGCGTCGCGATTCAATACATCGTCCTCCGGCCGACCTGTCTCCAAGGGTCTATTGCTGCCTCGGGCACCTTAAGGTCGATCTCCTGTGAGTCTAGATTTTCGAATCAGACGCAAAACTGACAGTTAATTGTAACGTTCAGAGCCTGTTAATGACGATGGAACACACAAATTGCGTCGCGATTCAATACATCGTCCTCCAGCCGACTTGTCTCCAAGGGTCTATTGCTGCCTCGGGCACCTTATGGTCGATCTCCTGTGAGTCTAGATTTTCGAATCCGACGCAAAACTGTCAGTTAATTGTAACGTTAAGTGCCTGTTAATGACGATGGAACACACAAATTGCGTCGCGATTCAATACATCGTCCTCCGGCCAACCTGTCTCCAAGGGTCTATTGCTGCCTCGGGCACCTTATGGTCGATCTCCTGTGAGTCTAGATTTTCGAATCCGACGCAAAACTGACAGTTAATTGTAACGTTCAGAGCCTGTTAATGACGATGGAAGACACAAATTGCGTCGCGATTCAATACATCGTCCTCCGGCCGACCTGTCTCCAAGTGTCTATTGCTGCCTCGGGCACCTTATGGTCGATCTCCTGTGAGTCTAGATTTTCGAATCCGACGCTAAACTGACAGTTAATTGTAACGTTCAGAGCCTGTTAATGACGATGGAACACACAAATCGCGTCGCGTCAATACATCGTCCTCCAGCCGACATGTCTCCAAGGGTCTAGTGCTGCCTCGGGCACCTTATGGTCGTTCTCCTGTGAGTCTAGATTTTCGAATCCGACGCGAAACTGACAGTTAATCGTATGGTTCAGAGCCTCTTAATGACAATGGAACACACAAATTGCGTCGCGATTCAATACATCGTCCTCCGGCCGACCTGTCTCCAAGGGTCTATTGCTGCCTCGGGCACCATATGGTCGATCTCCTGTGAGTCTAGATTTTTGAATCCGACGCGAAACTGACAGTTAATTGTAACGTTCAGAGCCTGTTAATGACGATGGAACACACAAATCCCGTAGCGATTCAATACATCGTCCTCCGGCCGACCTGTCTCCAAGGGTCTATTGCTGCCTCGGGCACCTTATGGTCGATCTCCTGTGAGTCTAGATTTTCGAATCCGACGCAAAACTGACAGTTAATTGTAACGTTCAGAGCCTGTTAATGACGATGGAACACACAAATCGCGTCGCGATTCAATACATCGTCCTCCGGCCGACCTGTCTCCAAGGGTCTATTGCTGCCTCGGGCACCTTATGGTCGATCTCCTGTGAGTCTAGATTTTCGAATCCGAAGCAAAACGGACAGTTAATTGTAACGTTCAGAGCCTGTTCATGACGATGGAACACACAAATTGCGTCGCGATTCAATACATCGTCCTCCGGCCGACCTGTCTCCAAGGGTCTATTGCTGCCTCGGGCACCTTATGGTCGATCTCCTGTGAGTCTAGATTTTTGAATCCGACGCAAAACTGACAGTTAATTGTAACGTTCAGAGCCTGTTAATGACGATGGAACACACAAATCGCGTCGCGATTTAATACATCGTCCTCCGGCCGACCTGTCTCCAAGGGTCTATTGCTGCCTCGGGCACTTTATGGTCGATCTCCTGTGAGTCTAGATTTTCGAATCCGACGCAAAACTGACAGTTAATTGTAACGTTCAGAGCCTGTTAATGACGATGGAACACACAAATCGCGTTGCGATTCAATACATCGTCCTCCGGCCGACCTGTCTCCAAGGGTCTATTGCTGCCTCGGGCACCTTATGGTCGATCTCCTGTGAGTCTAGATTTTCGAATCCGACGCAAAACTGACAGTTAATTGTAACGTTCAGAGCCTGTTAATGACGATGGAACACACAAATCGCGTCGCGATTCAATACATCGTCCTCCAGCCGACTTGTCTCCAAGGGTCTAGTGCAGCCTCGGGCACCTAATGGTCGTTCTCCTGTGAGTCTAGATTTTCGAGTCCGACGCAAAACTGACAGTTAATTGTAACGTTCAGTTCCTGTTAATGACGATGGAACACACAAATTGCGTCGCGATTCAATATATCGTCCTCCGGCCGTCCTGTCTCCAAGGGTCTATTGCTGCCTGGGCACCTTATGGTCGATCTCCTGTGAGTCTAGATTTTCGAATCCGACGCAAAACTGACAGTTAATTGTAACGTTCAGAGACTCCTAATGACAATGGAACACGCAAATCGCGTCGCGATTCAATACATCGTCCTCCGGCCGACCTGTCTCCAAGGGTCTATTGCTGCCTCGGTCAACTTATGGTCGATCTCCTGTGAGTCTAGATTTTCGAATCCGACGCAAAACTGACAGTTAATTGTAACGTTCAGTGTCTGTTAATGACGATGGAACACACAAATCGCGTCGCGATTCAATACATCGTCCTCCGGCCGACCTGTCTCCTAGGGTCTATTGCTGCCTCGGTCACCTTATGGTCGTTCTCCTGTGAGTCTAGATTTTCGAATCCGACGCAAAACTGACAGTTAATTGTAACGTTCAGAGCCTGTTCATGACGATGGAACACACAAATTGCGTCGCGATTCAATACATCGTCCTCCGGCCGACCTGTCTCCAAGGGTCTATTGCTGCCTCGGGCACCTTATGGTCGTTCTCCTGTGAGTCTAGACTTTTGAATCCGACGCAAAACTGACCGTGAATTGTAAGGTTCAGAGCCTGTTCATGACGATGGAACACACAAATTGCGTCGCGATTCAATACATCGTCCTCCAGCCGACTTGTCTCCAAGGGTCTAGTGCTGCCTCGGGCACCTGATGGTCGTTCTTCTGTGAGGCTAGATTTTCGAATCCGACGCAAAACTTACAGTTAATTGTAAGGTTCAGAGCCTCTTAATGACAATGGAACACACAAATCGCGTCGCGATTCAATACGTCGTCCTCCGGCCGACCTGTCTCCAAGGGTCTATTGCCGCCTCGGGCACCTTATGGTCGATCTCCTGTGAGTCTAGATTTTCGAATCCGACGCAAAACTGACAGTTAATTGTAACGTTCAGAGCCTGTTAATGACGATGGAACACACAAATCACGTCGCGATTCAATACATCATCCTCCAGCCGACTTGTCTCCAAGGGTCTATTGCTGCCTCTGGCACCTTACGGTCGATCTCCTGTGAGTCTAGATTTTCGAATCCGACGCAGTTAATTGTAACGTTCAGAGCCTGTTAATGACGATGGAACACACAAATTGCGTCGCGATTCAATACATCGTCCTCTAGCAGACTTGTCTCCAATTGTCTAGTGCTGCCTCGTACACCTTATGGTCGTTCTCCTGTGAGTCTAGATTTTCGAATCCGACGCAAAACTGACAGTTAATTGCAAGGTTCAGAGCCTCTTAATGACAATGGAACACACAAATCGCGTCGCGATTCAGTACATCGTCCTCCGGCCGACCTGTCTCCAAGGGTCTATTGCTGTCTCGGGCACCTTATGGTCGATCTCCTGTGAGTCTAGATTTTCGAATCCGACGCAAAACTGACAGTTAATTGTAACGTTCGGAGCCTGTTAATGACGATGGAACACACAAATTGCGTCGCGATTCAATACATCGTCCTCCGGCCGACCTGTCTCCAAGGGTCTATTGCTGCCTCGGGCACCTTATGGTCGATCTCCTGTGAGTCTAGATTTTCGAATCCGACGCAAAACTGACAGTTCATTGTAACGTTCAGAGCCTGTTAATGACGATGGAACACACAAATCGCGTCGCGATTCAATACATCGTCCTCCAGCCGACTTGTCTCCAAGGGTCTAGTGCTGCCTCGGGCACCTAATGGTCGTTCTCCTGTGAGTCTAGATTTTCGAATCCGACGCAAAACTGACAGTTAATTGTAACGTTCAGATCCTGTTAATGACGATGGAACACACAAATTGCGTCGCGATTCAATACATCGTCCTCCGGCCGACCTGTCTCCAAGGGTCTATTGCTGCCTGGGCACCTTATGGTCGATCTCCTGTGAGTCTAGATTCTCGAATCCGACGCAAAACTGACAGTTAATTGTAACGTTCAGAGCCTGTTAATGCCGATGGGACACACAAATTGCGTCGCGATTCAATACATCGTCCTCCAGCCGACTTGTCTCCAAGGGTCTAGTGCTGCCTCGGACAGCTTATGGTCGTTCACCTGTGAGTCTAGATTTTCGAATCCGACGCAAAACTGACAGTTAATTGTAAGGTTCAGAGACTCTTAATGACAATGGAACACACAAATCGCGTCGCGATTCAGTACATCGTCCTCCGGCCGACCTGTCTCCAAGGGTCTATTGCTGTCTCGGGCACCTTATGGTCGATCTCCTGTGAGTCTAGATTTTCGAATCCGACGCAAAACTGACAGTTAATTGTAACGTTCGGAGCCTGTTAATGACGTTGGAACACACAAATTGCGTCGCGATTCAATACATCGTCCTCCGGCCGACCTGTCTCCAAGGGTCTATTGCTGCCTCGGGCACCTTATGGTCGTTCTCCTGTGAGTCTAGACTTTTGAATCCGACGCAAAACTGACAGTGAATTGTAAGGTTCAGAGCCTGTTAATGACAATGGAACACACAAATCGCGTCGCGATTCAATACGTCGTCCTCCGGCCGACCGTTCTCCAAGGGTCTATTGCCGCCTCGGGCACCTTATAGTCGATCTCCTGTGAGTCTAGATTTTCGAATCCGACGCAAAACTGACAGTTAATTGTAACGTTCAGAGCCTGTTAATGACGATGGAACACACAAATCGCGTCGCGATTCAATACATCGTCCTCCAGCCGACTTGTCTCCAAGGGTCTAGTGCTGCCTCGGACACCGTATGGTCGTTCTCCTGTGAGTCTAGATTTTCGAATCCGACGCAAAACAGACAGTTAATTGTAAGGTTCAGAGCCTCTTAATGACAATGGAACACACAAATCGCGTCGCGATTCAATACATCGTCCTCCGGCCGACCTGTCTCCAAGGGTCTATTGCTGCCTCTGGCACCTTATGGTCGATCTCCTGTGAGTCTAGATTTTCGAATCCGACGCAAAACTGACAGTTAATTGTAACGTTCAGAGCCTGTTAATGACGATGGAACACACAAATCACGTCGCGATTCAATACATCATCCTCCAGCCGACTTGTCTCCAAGGGTCTATTGCTGCTTCTGGCACCTTATGGTCGATCTCCTGTGAGTCTAGATTTTCGAATCCGACGCAGTTAATTGTAACGTTCAGAGCCTGTTAATGACGATGGAACACACAAATTGCGTCGCGATTCAATACATCGTCCTCCAGCAGACTTGTCTCCAATTGTCTAGTGCTGCCTCGGACACCTTATGGTCGTTCTCCTGTGAGTCTAGATTTTCGAATCCGACGCAAAACTGACAGTTAATTGTAAGGTTCAGAGCCTCTTAATGACAATGGAACACACAAATCGCGTCGCGATTCAATACATCGTCCTCCGGCCGACCTGTCTCCAAGGGTCTATTGCTGTCTCGGGCACCTTATGGTCGATCTCCTGTGAGTCTAGATTTTCGAATCCGACGCAAAACTGACAGTTAATTGTAACGTTCAGAGCCTGTTAATGACGATGGAACACACAAATCACGTCGCGATTCATTACATCATCCTCCAGCCGACTTGTCTCCAAGGGTCTAGTGCTGCCTCGGCCACCTTATGGTCGATCTCCTGTGAGTCTAGATTTTCGAATCCGACGCAAAACTGACAGTTAATTGTAACGTTCAGAGCCTGTTAATGACGATGGAACACACAAATTGCGTCGCGATTCAATACATCGTCCTCCAGCCGACTTGTCTCCAAGGGTCTAGTGCTGCCTCGGGCACCTTATGGTCGATATCCTGTGAGTCTAGATTTTCGAATCCGACGCAAAACTGTCAGTTAATTGTAACGTTAAGTGCCTGTTAATGACGATGGAACACACAAATTGCGTCGCGATTCAATACATCGTCCTCCGGCCGACCTGTCTCCAAGGGTCTATTGCTGCCTCGGGCACCTTATGGTCGATCTCCTGTGAGTCTAGATTTTCGAATCCGACGCAAAACTGACAGTTAATTGTAACGTTCAGAGCCTGTTAATGACGATGGAAGACACAAATTGCGTCGCGATTCAGTACATCGTCCTCCGGCCGACCTGTCTCCAAGTGTCTATTGCTACCTCGGGCACCTTATGGTCGATCTCCTGTGAGTCTAGATTTTCGAATCCGACGCAAAACTGACAGTTAATTGTAACGTTCAGAGCCTGTTAATGACGATGGAACACACAAATCGCGTCGCGAGTCAATACATCGTCCTCCAGCCGACATGTCTCCAAGGGTCTAGTGCTGCCTCGGGCACCTTATGGTCGTTCTCCTGTGAGTCTAGATTTTCGAATCCGACGCGAAACTGACAGTTAATCGTATGGTTCAGAGCCTCTTAATGACAATGGAACACACAAATTGCGTCGCGATTCAATACATCGTCCTCCGGCCGACCTGTCTCCAAGGGTCTATTGCTTCCTCGGGCACCATATGGTCGATCTCCTGTGAGTCTAGATTTTTGAATCCGACGCAAAACTGACAGTTAATTGTAACGTTCAGAGCCTGTTAATGACGATGGAACACACAAATCCCGTAGCGATTCAATACATCGTCCTCCGGCCGACCTGTCTCCAAGGGTCTATTGCTGCCTCGGGCACCTTATGGTCGATCTCCTGTGAGTCTAGATTTTCGAATCCGACGCAAAACTGACAGTTAATTGTAACGTTCAGAGCCTGTTAATGACGATGGAACACACAAATCGCGTTGCGATTCAATACATCGTCCTCCGGCCGACCTGTCTCCAAGGGTCTATTGCTGCCTGGGGCACCTTATGGTCGATCTCCTGTGAGTCTAGATTTTCGAATCCGACGCAAAACTGACAGTTAATTGTAACGTTCAGAGCCTGTTCATGACGATGGAACACACAAATTGCGTCGCGATTCAATACATCGTCCTCCGGCCGACCTGTCTCCAAGGGTCTATTGCTGCCTCGGGCACCTTATGGTCGATCTCCTGTGAGTCTAGATTTTCGAATCCGACGCAAAACTGACAGTTAATTGTAAGGTTCAGATCCTGTTAATGACGATGGAACACACAAATTGCGTCGCGATTCAATACATCGTCCTCCGGCCGACCTGTCTCCAAGGGTCTATTGCTGCCTGGGCACCTTATGGTCGATCTCCTGTGAGTCTAGATTTTCGAATCCTACGCAAAACTGACAGTTAATTGTAACGTTCAGAGCCTCTTAATGACGATGGGACACACAAATTGCGTCGCGATTCAATATATTGTCCTCCAGCCGACTTGTCTCCAAGGGTCTAGTGCTGCCTCGGACAGCTTATGGTCGTTCACCTGTGAGTCTAGATTTTCGAATCCGACGCGAAACTGACAGTTAATCGTATGGTTCAGAGCCTCTTAATGACAAGGAACACACAAATTGCGTCACGATTCAATACATCGTCCTCCGGCCGACCTGTCTCCAAGGGTCTATTGCTGCCTCGGGCACCATATGGTCGATCTCCTGTGAGTCTAGATTTTCGAATCCGACGCAAAACTGACAGTCAATTGTAACGTTCAGAGCCTGTTAATGACGATGTAACACACAAATTCCGTCGAGATTCAATACATCGTCCTCCAGCCGACTTGTCTCCAAGGGTCTAGTGCTGCCTCGGACACCTTATGGTCGTTCTCCTGTGAGTCTAGATTTTCGAGTCCGACGCAAAACTGACAGTTAATTGTAAGGTTCAGAGCCTCTTAATGACAATGGAACACACAAATTGCGTCGCGATTCAATACATCGTCCTCCGGCCGACCTGTCTCCAAGGGTCTTGTGCTGCCTCGGACACCTTATGGTCGTTCTCCTGTGAGTCTAGATTTTCGAATCCGACGCGAAACTGACAGTTAATTGTAACGTTCAGCGCCTGTTAATGACGATAGAACACACAAATCGCGTCGCGATTCAATACATCGTCCTCCAGCCGACTTGTCTCCAAGGGTCTAGTGCTGCCTCGGGCACCTTATGGTCGTTCTTCTGTGAGTCTAGATTTTCGAATCCGACGCAAAACTGACAGTTAATTCTAACGTTCAGAGCCTCTTAATGACGATGGAACACACAAATTGCGTCGCGATTCAATACATCGTCCTCCGGCCGACCTGTCTCCAAGGGTCTATTGCTGCCTCGGGCACCTTATGGTCGATCTCCTGTGAGTCTAGATTTTTTAATCCGACGCAAAACTGACAGTTAATTGTAACGTTCAGAGCCTGTTAATGACGATGGAACACACAAATCCCGTAGCGATTCAATACATCGTCCTCCGGCCGACCTGTCTCCAAGGGTCTATTGCTGCCTCGGGCACCTTATGGTCGATCTCCTGTGAGTCTAGATTTTCGAATCCGACGCAAAACTGTCAGTTAATTGTAACGTTCAGAGCCTGTTAATGACGATGGAACACACAAATCGCGTTGCGATTCAATACATCGTCCTCCGGCCGACCTGTCTCCAAGGGTCTATTGCTGCATCGGGCACCTTATGGTCGATCTCCTGTGAGTCTAGATTTTCGAATCCGACGCAAAACTGACAGTTAATTGTAACGTTCAGAGCCTGTTCATGACGATGGAACACACAAATTGCGTCGCGATTCAATACATCGTCCTCCGGCCGACCTGTCTCCAAGGGTCTATTTCTGCCTCGGGCACCTTATGGTCGATCTCCTGTGAGTCTAGATTTTCGAATCCGACGCAAAACTGACAGTTAATAGTAACGTTCAGAGCCTGTTAATGACGATGGAACACACAAATCGCGTCGCGATTCTATACATCGTCCTCCAGCCGACTTGTCTCCAAGGGTCTAGTGCTGCCTCGGGCACCTAATGGTCGTTCTCCAGTGAGTCTATATTTTCGAATCCGACGCAAAACAGACAGTAATTGTAAGGTTCAGATCCTGTTAATGACGATGGAACACACAAATTGCGTCGCGATTCAATACATCGTCCTCCGGCCGACCTGTCTCCAAGGGTCTATTGCTGCCTCGGGCACCTTATGGTCGTTCTCTTGTGAGTCTAGATTTTCGAATCCGACGAAAAACTGTCAGTTAATTGTAACGTTCAGAGCCTGTTAATGACGATGGAACACACAAATCGCGTCGCGATTCAATACATCGTCCTCCAGCCGACTTGTCTCCAAGGGTCTAGTGCTGCCTCGGGCACCTTATGGTCGTTCTTCTGTGAGTCTAGATTTTCGAATCCGACGCAAAACTGACAGTTAATTGTAATGTTCAGAGCCTGTTAATGACGATGGAACACACAAATTGCGTCGCGATTCAATACATCGTCCTCCGGCCGACCTGTCTCCAAGGGTCTATTGCTGCCTCGGGCACCTTATGGTCGATCTCCTGTGAGTCTAGATTTTCGAATCCGACGTAAAACTGACAGTTAATTGTAACGTTCAGAGCCTGTTAATGACGATGGAACACACAAATCCCGTCGCGATTCAATACATCGTCCTCCGGCCGACCTGTCTCCAAGGGTCTATTGCTGCCTCGGGCACCTTATGGTCGATCTCCTAAGAGTCTAGATTTTCGAATCCGACGCAAAACTGACAGTTAATTGTAACGTTCAGAGCCTGTTAATGACGATGGAACACACAAATCGCGTCGCGATTCAATACATCGTCCTCCGGCCGACCTGTCTCCAAGGGTCTATTGCTGCCTCGGGCACCTTATGGTCGATCTCCTGTGAGTCTAGATTTTCGAATCCGACGCAAAACTGACAGTTAATTGTAAGGTTCAGAGCCTGTTAATGACGATGGAACACACAAATTGCGTCGCGATTCAATACATCGTCCTCCGGCCGACCTGTCTCCAAGGGTCCTTTGCTGCCTCGGGCACCTTATGGTCGATCTCCTGTGAGTCTAGATTTTCGAATCCGACGCAAAACTGACAGTTAATTGTAACGTTCAGTGCCTGTTAATGACGATGGAACACACAAATTGCGTCGCGATTCAATACATCGTCCTCGAGCCGACTTGTGTCCAAGGGTCTAGTGCTGCCTCGGACACCTTATGGTCGTTCTCCTGTAAGTCTAGATTTTCGAATCCGACGCAAAACTGACAGTTAATTGTAAGGTTCAGAGCATCTTAATGACAATGGAACACACAAATCGCGTCGCGATTCAATACATCGTCCTCCGGCCGACCTGTCTCCAATGGTCTATTGCTGCCTCGGGCACCTTATGGTCGATCTCCTGTGAGTCCAGATTTTCAAATCCGACGCAAAACTGACAGTTAATTGTAACGTTCAGCGCCTGTTAATGACGATGGAACACACAAATAGCGTCGCGATTCAATACATCGTCCTCCGGCCGACCTGTCTCCAAGGGTCTATTGCTGCCTCGGGCACCTTATGGTCGATCTCCTGTGAGTCTAGATTTTCGAATCCGACGCAAAACTGACAGTTAATTGTAACGTTCAGAGCCTGTTCATGACGATGGAACACACAATTTGCGTCGCGATTCAATACATCGTCCTGCGGCCGACCTGTCTCCAAGGGTCTATTGCTGCCTCGGCCACCTTATGGTCGTTCTCCTGTGAGTCTAGACTTTCGAATCCGACGCAAAATTGACAGTTAATTGTAACGTTCAGAGCATCTTAATGACAATGGAACACACAAACCGCGTCGCGATTCAATACATCGTCCTCCGCCCGACCTGTCTCCAAGGGTCTATTGCTGCCTCGGGCACCTTATGGTCGATCTCCTGTGAGTCTAGATGTTCGAATCCGACGCAAAAATGACAGTTAATTGTAACGTTCAGAGCCTGTTAATGACGATGGAACACAAATCCCGTCGCGATTCAATACATCGTCCTCCGGCCGTCCTGTCTCCAAGGGTCTGTTGCTGCCTCGGGCACCTTATGGTCGATCTCCTGTGAGTCTAGATTTTCGAATCCGACGCAAAACTGACAGTTAATTGTAAGGTTCTGAGCCTGTTAATGACGATGTAACACACAAATTGCGTCGCGATTCAATACATCGTCCTCCGGCCGACCTGTCTCCAAGGGTCTATTGCTGTCTCGGGCACGTTATGGTCGATCTCCTGTGAGTCTAGATTTTCGAATCCGACGCAAAACTGACAGTTAATTGTAACGTTCAGAGCCTGTTAATGACGATGGAACACACAAATCACGTCGCAATTCAATACATCATCCTCCAGCCGACTTGTCTCCAAGGGTCTAGTGCTGCCTCGGGCACCTTATGGTCGTTCTCCTGTGAGTCTAGATTTTCGAATCCGACGCAAAACTGACAGTTAATTGTAACGTTCAGAGCCTGTTAATGACGATGGCACACAGAAATTGCGTCGCGATTCAATACATCGTCCTCCGGCCGACCTGTCTCCAAGGGTCTATTGCTGCCTCGGGCACCTTAAGGTCGATCTCCTGTGAGTCTAGATTTTCGAATCCGACGCAAAACTGACAGTTAATTGTAACGTTCAGCGCCTGTTAATGACGATGGATCACACAAATCGCGTCGCGATTCAATACATCGTCCTCCGGCCGACCTGTCTCCAAGGGTCTATTGCTGCCTCGGGCACCTTATGGTCGATCTCCTGTGAGTCTAGATTTTCGAATCCGACGCAAAACTGACAGTTAATTGTAACGTTCAGAGCCTGTTCATGACGATGGAACACACAATTTGCGTCGCGATTCAATACATCGTCTGCGGCCGACCTGTCTCCAAGGGTCTATTGCTGCCTCGGGCATCTTATGGTCGTTCTCCTGTGAGTCTAGACTTTCGAATCCGACGCAAAACTGACAGTTAATTGTAACGTTCAGAGCATCTTAATGACAATGGAACACACAAACCGCGTCGCGATTCAATACATCGTCCTCCGGCCGACCTGTCTCCAAGGGTCTATTGCTGCCTCGGGCACCTTATGGTCGATCTCCTGTGAGTCTAGATTTTCGAATCCGACGCAAAAATGACAGTTAATTGTAACGTTCAGAGCCTGTTAATGACGATGGAACACAAATCCCGTCGCGATTCAATACATCGTCCTCCGGCCGTCCTGTCTCCAAGGGTCTGTTGCTGCCTCGGGCACCTTATGGTCGATCTCCTGTGAGTCTAGATTTTCGAATCCGACGCAAAACTGACAGTTAATTGTAAGGTTCTGAGCCTGTTAATGACGATGTAACACACAAATTGCGTCGCGATTCAATACATCGTCCTCCGGCCGACCTGTCTCCAAGGGTCTATTGCTGTCTCGGGCACCTTATGGTCGATCTCCTGTGAGTCTAGATTTTCGAATCCCACGCAAAACTGACAGTTAATTGTAACGTTCAGAGCCTGTTAATGACGATGGAACACACAAATCACGTCGCAATTCAATACATCATCCTCCAGCCGACTTGTCTCCAAGGGTCTAGTGCTGCCTCGGGCACCTTATGGTCGTTCTCCTGTGAGTCTAGATTTTCGAATCCGACGCAAAACTGACAGTTAATTGTAACGTTCAGAGCCTGTTAATGACGATGGAACACACAAATTGCGTCGCGATTCAATACATCGTCCTCCGGCCGACCTGTCTCCAAGGGTCTATTGCTGCCTCGGGCACCTTAAGGTCGATCTCCTGTGAGTCTAGATTTTCGAATCCGACGCAAAACTGACAGTTAATTGTAACGTTCAGCGCCTGTTAATGACGATGGATCACACAAATCGCGTCGCGATTCAATACATCGTCCTCCGGCCGACCTGTCTCCAAGGGTCTATTGCTGCCTCGGGCACCTTATGGTCGATCTCCTGTGAGTCTAGATTTTCGAATCCGACGCAAAACTGACAGTTAATTGTAACGTTCAGAGCCTGTTCATGACGATGGAACACACAAATTGCGTCGCGATTCAATACATCGTCCTCCGGCCGACCTGTCTCCAAGGGTCTATTGCTGCCTCGGGCACCTTATGGTCGTTCTCCTGTGAGTCTAGACTTTCGAATCCGACGCAAAACTGACAGTTAATTGTAACGTTCAGAGCCTGTTAATGACGATGGAACACACAAATTGCGTCGCGATTCAATACAACGTCCTCCAGCCGACTTGTCTCCAAGGGTCTATTGCTGCCTCGGGCACCTTATGGTCGATGTCCTGTGAGTCTAGATTTTCGAATCCGACGCAAAACTGACAGTTAATTGTAACGTTCAGTGCCTGTTAATGACGATGGAACACACAAATTGCGTCGCGATTCAATACATCGTCCTCCGGCCGACCTGTCTCCAAGGGTCTATTGCTGCCTCGGGCGTCTTATGGTCGATCTCCTGTGAGTCTAGATTTTCGAATCCGACGCAAAACTGACAGTTAATTGTAACGTTCAGGGCCTGTTAATGACGATGGAACACACAAATCGCGTCGCGATTCAATACATCGTCCTCCGGCCGACCTGTCTCCAAGGGTCTATTGCTGCCTCGGTCACCTTATGGTCGATCTCCTGTGAGTCTAGATTTTCGAATCCGACGCAAAACTGACAGTTCATTGTAACGTTCACAGCCTGTTAATGATGATGGAACACACAAATCGCGTCGCGATTCAATACATCGTCCTCCGGCCGACCTGTCTCCAAGGGTCTATTGCTGTCTCGGGCACCTTATGTTCGATCTCCTGTGAGTCTAGATTTTCGAATCCGACGCAAAACTGACAGTTAATTGTAACGTTCAGCGCCTGTTAATGACGATGGATCACACAAATCGCGTCGCGATTCAATACATCGTCCTCCGGCCGACCTGTCTCCAAGGGTCTATTGCTGCCTCGGGCACCTTATGGTCGATCTCCTGTGAGTCTAGATTTTCGAATCCGACGCAAAACTGACAGTTAATTGTAACGTTCAGAGCCTGTTCATGACGATGGAACACACAAATTGCGTCGCGATTCAATACATCGTCCTCCGGCCGACCTGTCTCCAAGGGTCTATTGCTGCCTCGGGCACCTTATGGTCGTTCTCCTGTGAGTCTAGACTTTCGAATCCGACGCAAAACTGACAGTTAATTGTAACGTTCAGAGCCTGTTAATGACGATGGAACACACAAATTGCGTCGCGATTCAATACAACGTCCTCCAGCCGACTTGTCTCCAAGGGTCTATTGCTGCCTCGGGCACCTTATGGTCGATCTCCTGTGAGTCTAGATTTTCGAATCCGACGCAAAACTGACAGTTCATTGTAACGTTCACAGCCTGTTAATGACGATGGAACACACAAATCGCGTCGCGATTCAATACATCGTCCTCCGGCCGACCTGTCTCCAAGGGTCTATTGCTGCCTCGGTCACCTTATGGTCGATCTCCTGTGAGTCTAGATTTTCGAATCCGACGCAAAACTGACAGTTCATTGTAACGTTCACAGCCTGTTAATGACGATGGAACACACAAATCGCGTCGCGATTCAATACATCGTCCTCCGGCCGACCTGTCTCCAAGGGTCTATTGCTGCCTCGGGCACCTTATGGTCGATCTCCTGTGAGTCTAGATTTTCGAATCCGACGTAAAACTGACAGTTAATTGTAAGGTTCAGAGCCTGTTAATGACGATGGAACACACAAATTGCGTCGCGATTCAATACATCGTCCTCCGGCCGACCTGTCTCCAAGGGTCTATTGCTGCCTCGGGCACCATATGGTCGATCTCCTGTGAGTCTAGATTTTTGAATCCGACGCAAAACTGACAGTTAATTGTAACGTTCAGAGCCTGTTAATGACGATGGAACACACAAATCCCGTAGCGATTCAATACATCGTCCTCCGGCCGACCTGTCTCCAAGGGTCTATTGCTGCCTCGGGCACCTTATGGTCGATCTCCTGTGAGTCTAGATTTTCGAATCCGACGCAAAACTGACAGTTAATTGTAACGTTCAGAGCCTGTTAATGACGATGGAACACACAAATCGCGTTGCGATTCAATACATCGTCCTCCGGCCGACCTGTCCCCAAGGGTCTATTGCTGCCTCGGGCACCTTATGGTCGATCTCCTGTGAGTCTAGATTTTCGAATCCGACGCAAAACTGACAGTTAATTGTAACGTTCAGAGCCTGTTCATGACGATGGAACACACAAATTGCGTCGCGATTCAATACATCGTCCTCCGGCCGACCTGTCTCCAAGGGTCTATTGCTGCCTCGGGCACCTTATGGTCGATCTCCTGTGAGTCTAGATTTTCGAATCCGACGCAAAACTGACAGTTAATTGTAAGGTTCAGATCCTGTTAATGACGATGGAACACACAAATTGCGTCGCGATTCAATACATCGTCCTCCGGCCGACCTGTCTCCAAGGGTCTATTGCTGTCTGGGCACCTTATGGTCGATCTCCTGTGAGTCTAGATTTTCGAATCCGACGCAAAACTGACAGTTAATTGTAACGTTCAGAGCCTCTTAATGACGATGGGACACACAAATTGCGTCGCGATTCAATATATTGTCCTCCAGCCGACTTGTCTCCAAGGGTCTAGTGCTGCCTCGGACAGCTTATGGTCGTTCACCTGTGAGTCTAGATTTTCGAATCCGACGCACAACTGACAGTTAATTGTAAGGTTCAGAGCCTGTTAATGACGATGGAACACACAAATCGCGTCGCGATTCAATACATCGTCCTCCGGCCGACCTGTCTCCAAGGGTCTATTGCTGCCTCGGTCACCTTATGGTCGATCTCCTGTGAGTCTAGATTTTCGAATCCGAAGCAAAACTGACAGTTCATTGTAACGTTCACAGCCTGTTAATGACGATGGAACACACAAATCGCGTCGCGATTCAATACATCGTCCTCCGGCCGACCTGTCTCCAAGGGTCTATTGCTGCCTCGGGCACCTTATGGTCGATCTCCTGTGAGTCTAGATTTTCGAATCCGACGCAAAACTGACAGTCAATTGTAACGTTCAGAACCTGTTAATGACGATGGAACACACAAATTGCGTCGCGATTCAATACTTCGTCCTCCAGCCGACTTGTCTCCAAGGGTCTAGTGGTGCCTCGGACACCGTATGGTCGTTCTCCTGTGAGTCTAGATTTTCGAATCCGACGCGAAACTGACAGTTAATCGTATGGTTCAGAGCCTCTTAATGACAATGGAACACACAAATTGCGTCACGATTCAATACATCGTCCTCCGGCCGACCTGTCTCCAAGGGTCTATTGCTGGTTCGGGCACCATATGGTGGATCTCCTGTGAGTCTAGATTTTCGAATCCGACGCAAAACTGACAGTCAATTGTAACGTTCAGAGCCTGTTAATGACGATGTAACACACAAATTCCGTCGAGATTCAATACATCGTCCTCCAGCCGACTTGTCTCCAAGGGTCTAGTGCTGCCTCGGACACCTTATGGTCGTTCTCCTGTGAGTCTAGATTTTCGAGTCCGACGCAAAACTGACAGTTAATTGTAAGGTTCAGAGCCTCTTAATGACAATGGAACACACAAATTGCGTCGCGATTCAATACATCGTCCTCCGGCCGACCTGTCTCCAAGGGTCTTGTGCTGCCTCGGACACCTTATGGTCGTTCTCCTGTGAGTCTAGATTTTCGAATCCGACGCGAAACTGACACTTAATTGTAACGTTCAGCGCCTGTTAATGACGATGGAACACACAAATCGCGTCGCGATTCAATACATCGTCCTCCAGCCGACTTGTCTCCAAGGGTCTAGTGCTGCCTCGGGCACCTTATGGTCGTTCTCCTGTGAGTCTAGATTTTCGAATCCGACGCAAAACTGACAGTTAATTGTAACGTTCAGAGCCTCTTAATGACGATGGAACACACAAATTGCGTCGCGATTCAATACATCGTCCTCCGGCCGACCTGTCTCCAAGGGTCTATTGCTGCCTCGGGCACCTTATGTTCGATCTCCTGTGAGTCTAGATTTTTGAATCCGACGCAAAACTGACAGTTAATTGTAACGTTCAGAGCCTGTTAATGACGATGGAACACACAAATCCCGTAGCGATTCAATACATCGTCCTCCGGCCGACCTGTCTCCAAGGGTCTATTGCTGCCTCGGGCACCTTATGGTCGTTCTCCTGTGAGTCTAGATTTTCGAATCCGACGCGAAACTGACAGTTAATTGTAACGTTCAGCGCCTGTTAATGACGATGGAACACACAAATTGCGTCGCGATTCAATACATCGTCCTCCGGCCGACCTGTCTCCAAGGGTCTATTGCTGCCTCGGGCACCTTATGGTCGATCTCCTGTGAGTCTAGATTTTCGAATCCGACGCAAAACTGACAGTTAATTGTAAGGTTCAGATCCTGTTAATGACGATGGAACACACAAATTGCGTCGCGATTCAATACATCGTCCTCCGGCCGACCTGTCTCCAAGGGTCTATTGCTGCCTGGGCACCTTATGGTCGATCTCCTGTGAGTCTAGATTTTCGAATCCGACGCAAAACTGACAGTTAATTGTAACGTTCAGAGCCTCTTAATGACGATGGGACACACAAATTGCGTCGCGATTCAATATATTGTCCTCCAGCCGACTTGTCTCCAAGGGTCTAGTGCTGCCTCGGACAGCTTATGGTCGTTCACCTGTGAGTCTAGATTTTCGAATCCGACGCACAACTGACAGTTAATTGTAAGGTTCAGAGCCTGTTAATGACGATGGAACACACAAATCGCGTCGCGATTCAATACATCGTCCTCCGGCCGACCTGTCTCCAAGGGTCTATTGCTGCCTCGGTCACCTTATGGTCGATCTCCTGTGAGTCTAGATTTTCGAATCCGACGCAAAACTGACAGTTCATTGTAACGTTCACAGCCTGTTAATGACGATGGAACACACAAATCGCGTCGCGATTCAATACATCGTCCTCCGGCCGACCTGTCTCCAAGGGTCTATTGCTGCCTCGGGCACCTTATGGTCGATCTCCTGTGAGTCTAGATTTTCGAATCCGACGCAAAACTGTCAGTTAATTGTAACGTTCAGAGCCTGTTAATGACGATGGAACACACAAATCGCGTTGCGATTCAATACATCGTCCTCCGGCCGACCTGTCTCCAAGGGTCTATTGCTGCCTCGGGCACCTTATGGTCGATCTCCTGTGAGTCTAGATTTTCGAATCCGACGCAAAACTGACAGTTAATTGTAACGTTCAGAGCCTGTTCATGACGATGGAACACACAAATTGCGTCGCGATTCAATACATCGTCCTCCGGCCGACCTGTCTCCAAGGGTCTATTGCTGCCTCGGGCACCTTATGGTCGATCTCCTGTGAGTCTAGATTTTCGAATCCGACGCAAAACTGACAGTTAATTGTAACGTTCAGAGCCTGTTAATGACGATGGAACACACAAATCGCGTTGCGATTCAATACATCGTCCTCCGGCCGACCTGTCTCCAAGGGTCTATTGCTGCCTCGGGCACCTTATGGTCGATCTCCTGTGAGTCTAGATTTTCGAATCCGACGCAAAACTGACAGTTAATTGTAACGTTCAGAGCCTGTTCATGACGATGGAACACACAAATTGCGTCGCGATTCAATACATCGTCCTCCGGCCGACCTGTCTCCAAGGGTCTATTGCTGCCTCGGGCACCTTATGGTCGATCTCCTGTGAGTCTAGATTTTCGAATCCGACGCAAAACTGACAGTTAATTGTAAGGTTCAGATCCTGTTAATGACGATGGAACACACAAATTGCGTCGCGATTCAATACATCGTCCTCCGGCCGACCTGTCTCCAAGGGTCTATTGCTGCCTGGGCACCTTATGGTCGATCTCCTGTGAGTCTAGATTTTCGAATCCGACGCAAAACTGACAGTTAATTGTAACGTTCAGAGCCTCTTAATGACGATGGGACACACAAATTGCGTCGCGATTCAATATATTGTCCTCCAGCCGACTTGTCTCCAAGGGTCTAGTGCTGCCTCGGACAGCTTATGGTCGTTCACCTGTGAGTCTAGATTTTCGAATCCGACGCACAACTGACAGTTAATTGTAAGGTTCAGAGCCTGTTAATGACGATGGAACACACAAATCGCGTCGCGATTCAATACATCGTCCTCCGGCCGACCTGTCTCCAAGGGTCTATTGCTGCCTCGGTCACCTTATGGTCGATCTCCTGTGAGTCTAGATTTTCGAATCCGACGCAAAACTGACAGTTCATTGTAACGTTCACAGCCTGTTAATGACGATGGAACACACAAATCGCGTCGCGATTCAATACATCGTCCTCCGGCCGACCTGTCTCCAAGGGTCTATTGCTGCCTCGGGCACCTTATGGTCGATTTCCTGTGAGTCTAGATTTTCGAATCCGACGCAAAACTGACAGTCAATTGTAACGTTCAGAGCCTGTTAATGACGATGGAACACACAAATTGCGTCGCGATTCAATACATCGTCCTCCAGCCGACTTGTCTCCAAGGGTCTAGTGGTGCCTCGGACACCGTATGGTCGTTCTCCTGTGAGTCTAGATTTTCGAATCCGACGCGAAACTGACAGTTAATCGTATGGTTCAGAGCCTCTTAATGACAATGGAACACACAAATTGCGTCACGATTCAATACATCGTCCTCCGGCCGACCTGTCTCCAAGGGTCTATTGCTGCCTCGGGCACCATATGGTGGATCTCCTGTGAGTCTAGATTTTCGAATCCGACGCAAAACTGACATTCAATTGTAACGTTCAGAGCCTGTTAATGACGATGTAACACACAAATTCCGTCGAGATTCAATACATCGTCCTCCAGCCGACTTGTCTCCAAGGGTCTAGTGCTGCCTCGGACACCTTATGGTCGTTCTCCTGTGAGTCTAGATTTTCGAGTCCGACGCAAAACTGACAGTTAATTGTTAGGTTCAGAGCCTCTTAATGACAATGGAACACACAAATTGCGTCGCGATTCAATACATCGTCCTCCGGCCGACCTGTCTCCAAGGGTCTTGTGCTGCCTCGGACACCTTATGGTCGTTCTCCTGTGAGTCTAGATTTTCGAATCCGACGCGAAACTGACAGTTAATTGTAACGTTCAGCGCCTGTTAATGACGATGGAACACACAAATCGCGTCGCGATTCAATACATCGTCCTCCAGCCGACTTGTCTCCAAGGGTCTAGTGCTGCCTCGGGCACCTTATGGTCGTTCTTCTGTGAGTCTAGATTTTCGAATCCGACGCAAAACTGACAGTTAATTGTAACGTTCAGAGCCTCTTAATGACGATGGAACACACAAATTGCGTCGCGATTCAATACATCGTCCTCCGGCCGACCTGTCTCCAAGGGTCTATTGCTGCCTCGGGCACCTTATGTTCGATCTCCTGTGAGTCTAGATTTTTGAATCCGACGCAAAACTGACAGTTAATTGTAACGTTCAGAGCCTGTTAATGACGATGGAACACACAAATCCCGTAGCGATTCAATACATCGTCCTCCGGCCGACCTGTCTCCAAGGGTCTATTGCTGCCTCGGGCACCTTATGGTCGATCTCCTGTGAGTCTAGATTTTCGAATCCGACGCAAAACTGTCAGTTAATTGTAACGTTCAGAGCCTGTTAATGACGATGGAACACACAAATCGCGTCGCGATTCAATACATCGTCCTCCAGCCGACTTGTCTCCAAGGGTCTAGTGCTGTCTCGGGCACCTAATGGTCGTTCTCCAGTGAGTCTATATTTTCGAATCCGACGCAAAACAGACAGTAATTGTAAGGTTCAGATCCTGTTAATGACGATGGAACACACAAATTGCGTCGCGATTCAATACATCGTCCTCCGGCCGACCTGTCTCCAAGGGTCTATTGCTGCCTCGGGCACCTTATGGTCGTTCTCTTGTGAGTCTAGATTTTCGAATCCGACGCAAAACTGTCAGTTAATTGTAACGTTCAGAGCCTGTTAATGACGATGGAACACACAAATCGCGTCGCGATTCAATACATCGTCCTCCAGCCGACTTGTCTCCAAGGGTCTAGTGCTGCCTCGGGCACCTTATGGTCGATCTCCTGTGAGTCTAGATTTTCGAATCCGACGCAAAACTGACAGTTAATTGTAACGTTCAGAGCCTGTTCATGACGATGGAACACACAAATTGCGTCGCGATTCAATACATCGTCCTCCGGCCGACCTGTCTCCAAGGGTCTATTGCTGCCTCGGGCACCTTATGGTCGTTCTCCTGTGAGTCTAGACTTTCGAATCCGACGCAAAACTGACAGTTAATTGTAACGTTCAGAGCCTGTTAATGACGATGGAACACACAAATTGCGTCGCGATTCAATACAACGTCCTCCGGCCGACTTGTCTCCAAGGGTCTATTGCTGCCTCGGGCACCTTATGGTCGATCTCCTGTGAGTCTAGATTTTCGAATCCGACGCAAAACTGACAGTTAATTGTAACGTTCAGAGCCTCTTAATGACGATGGGACACACAAATTGCGTCGCGATTCAATATATTGTCCTCCAGCCGACTTGTCTCCAAGGGTCTAGTGCTGCCTCGGACAGCTTATGGTCGTTCACCTGTGAGTCTAGATTTTCGAATCCGACGCACAACTGACAGTTAATTGTAAGGTTCAGAGCCTGTTAATGACGATGGAACACACAAATCGCGTCGCGATTCAATACATCGTCCTCCGGCCGACCTGTCTCCAAGGGTCTATTGCTGCCTCGGTCACCTTATGGTCGATCTCCTGTGAGTCTAGATTTTCGAATCCGACGCAAAACTGACAGTTCATTGTAACGTTCACAGCCTGTTAATGACGATGGAACACACAAATCGCGTCGCGATTCAATACATCGTCCTCCGGCCGACCTGTCTCCAAGGGTCTATTGCTGCCTCGGGCACCTTATGGTCGATCTCCTGTGAGTCTAGATTTTCGAATCCGACGCAAAACTGACAGTCAATTGTAACGTTCAGAGCCTGTTAATGACGATGGAACACACAAATTGCGTCGCGATTCAATACATCGTCCTCCAGCCGACTTGTCTCCAAGGGTCTAGTGGTGCCTCGGACACCGTATGGTCGTTCTCCTGTGAGTCTAGATTTTCGAATCCGACGCGAAACTGACAGTTAATCGTATGGTTCAGAGCCTCTTAATGACAATGGAACACACAAATTGCGTCACGATTCAATACATCGTCCTCCGGCCGACCTGTCTCCAAGGGTCTATTGCTGCCTCGGGCACCATATGGTGGATCTCCTGTGAGTCTAGATTTTCGAATCCGACGCAAAACTGACAGTCAATTGTAACGTTCAGAGCCTGTTAATGACGATGTAACACACAAATTCCGTCGAGATTCAATACATCGTCCTCCAGCCGACTTGTCTCCAAGGGTCTAGTGCTGCCTCGGACACCTTATGGTCGTTCTCCTGTGAGTCTAGATTTTCGAGTCCGACGCAAAACTGACAGTTAATTGTAAGGTTCAGAGCCTCTTAATGACAATGGAACACACAAATTGCGTCGCGATTCAATACATCGTCCTCCGGCCGACCTGTCTCCAAGGGTCTTGTGCTGCCTCGGACACCTTATGGTCGTTCTCCTGTGAGTCTAGATTTTCGAATCCGACGCGAAACTGACACTTAATTGTAACGTTCAGCGCCTGTTAATGACGATGGAACACACAAATCGCGTCGCGATTCAATACATCGTCCTCCAGCCGACTTGTCTCCAAGGGTCTAGTGCTGCCTCGGGCACCTTATGGTCGTTCTTCTGTGAGTCTACATTTTCGAATCCGACGCAAAACTGACAGTTAATTGTAACGTTCAGAGCCTCTTAATGACGATGGAACACACAAATTGCGTCGCGATTCAATACATCGTCCTCCGGCCGACCTGTCTCCAAGGGTCTATTGCTGCCTCGGGCACCTTATGTTCGATCTCCTGTGAGTCTAGATTTTTGAATCCGACGCAAAACTGACAGTTAATTGTAACGTTCAGAGCCTGTTAATGACGATGGAACACACAAATCCCGTAGCGATTCAATACATCGTCCTCCGGCCGACCTGTCTCCAAGGGTCTATTGCTGCCTCGGGCACCTTATGGTCGATCTCCTGTGAGTCTAGATTTTCGAATCCGACGCAAAACTGTCAGTTAATTGTAACGTTCAGAGCCTGTTAATGACGATGGAACACACAAATCGCGTTGCGATTCAATACATCGTCCTCCGGCCGACCTGTCTCCAAGGGTCTATTGCTGCCTCGGGCACCTTATGGTCGATCTCCTGTGAGTCTAGATTTTCGAATCCGACGCAAAACTGACAGTTAATTGTAACGTTCAGAGCCTGTTCATGACGATGGAACACACAAATTGCGTCGCGATTCAATACATCGTCCTCCGGCCGACCTGTCTCCAAGGGTCTATTTCTGCCTCGGGCACCTTATGGTCGATCTCCTGTGAGTCTAGATTTTCGAATCCGACGCAAAACTGACAGTTAATAGTAACGTTCAGAGCCTGTTAATGACGATGGAACACACAAATCGCGTCGCGATTCAATACATCGTCCTCCAGCCGACTTGTCTCCAAGGGTCTAGTGCTGCCTCGGGCACCTAATGGTCGTTCTCCAGTGAGTCTATATTTTCGAATCCGACGCAAAACAGACAGTAATTGTAAGGTTCAGATCCTGTTAATGACGATGGAACACACAAATTGCGTCGCGATTCAATACATCGTCCTCCGGCCGACCTGTCTCCAAGGGTCTATTGCTGCCTCGGGCACCTTATGGTCGTTCTCTTGTGAGTCTAGATTTTCGAATCCGACGCAAAACTGTCAGTTAATTGTAACGTTCAGAGCCTGTTAATGACGATGGAACACACAAATCGCGTCGCGATTCAATACATCGTCCTCCAGCCGACTTGTCTCCAAGGGGCTAGTGCTGCCTCGGGCACCTTATGGTCGATCTCCTGTGAGTCTAGATTTTCGAATCCGACGCAAAACTGACAGTTAATTGTAACGTTCAGAGCCTGTTCATGACGATGGAACACACAAATTGCGTCGCGATTCAATACATCGTCCTCCGGCCGACCTGTCTCCAAGGGTCTATTGCTGCCTCGGGCACCTTATGGTCGTTCTCCTGTGAGTCTAGACTTTCGAATCCGACGCAAAACTGACAGTTAATTGTAACGTTCAGAGCCTGTTAATGACGATGGAACACACAAATTGCGTCGCGATTCAATACAACGTCCTCCAGCCGACTTGTCTCCAAGGGTCTATTGCTGCCTCGGGCACCTTATGGTCGATCTCCTGTGAGTCTAGATTTTCGAATCCGACGCAAAACTGACAGTTAATTGTAACGTTCAGTGCCTGTTAATGACGATGGAACACACAAATTGCGTCGCGATTCAATACATCGTCCTCCGGCCGACCTGTCTCCAAGGGTCTATTGCTGCCTCGGGCGTCTTATGGTCGATCTCCTGTGAGTCTAGATTTTCGAATCCGACGCAAAACTGACAGTTAATTGTAACGTTCAGGGCCTGTTAATGACGATGGAACACACAAATCGCGTCGCGATTCAATACATCGTCCTCCGGCCGACCTGTCTCCAAGGGTCTATTGCTGCCTCGGGCACCATATGGTCGATCTCCTGTGAGTCTAGATTTTTGAATCCGACGCAAAACTGACAGTTAATTGTAACGTTCAGAGCCTGTTAATGACGATGGAACACACAAATCCCGTAGCGATTCAATACATCGTCCTCCGGCCGACCTGTCTCCAAGGGTCTATTGCTGCCTCGGGCACCTTATGGTCGATCTCCTGTGAGTCTAGATTTTCGAATCCGACGCAAAACTGACAGTTAATTGTAACGTTCAGAGCCTGTTAATGACGATGGAACACACAAATCGCGTTGCGATTCAATACATCGTCCTCCGGCCGACCTGTCTCCAAGGGTCTATTGCTGCTTCGGGCACCTTATGGTCGATCTCCTGTGAGTCTAGATTTTCGAATCCGACGCAAAACTGACAGTTAATTGTAACGTTCAGAGCCTGTTCATGACGATGGAACACACAAATTGCGTCGCGATTCAATACATCGTCCTCCGGCCGACCTGTCTCCAAGGGTCTATTGCTGCCTCGGGCACCTTATGGTCGATCTCCTGTGAGTCTAGATTTTCGAATCCGACGCAAAACTGACAGTTAATTGTAAGGTTCAGATCCTGTTAATGACGATGGAACACACAAATTGCGTCGCGATTCAATACATCGTCCTCCGGCCGACCTGTCTCCAAGGGTCTATTGATGCCTGGGCACCTTATGGTCGATCTCCTGTGAGTCTAGATTTTCGAATCCGACGCAAAACTGACAGTTAATTGTAACGTTCAGAGCCTCTTAATGACGATGGGACACACAAATTGCGTCGCGATTCAATATATTGTCCTCCAGCCGACTTGTCTCCAAGGGTCTAGTGCTGCCTCGGGCACCTAATGGTCGTTCTCCAGTGAGTCTATATTTTCGAATCCGACGCAAAACAGACAGTAATTGTAAGGTTCAGATCCTGTTAATGACGATGGAACACACAAATTGCGTCGCGATTCAATACATCGTCCTCCGGCCGACCTGTCTCCAAGGGTCTATTGCTGCCTCGGGCACCTTATGGTCGTTCTCTTGTGAGTCTAGATTTTCGAATCCGACGCAAAACTGTCAGTTAATTGTAACGTTCAGAGCCTGTTAATGACGATGGAACACACAAATCGCGTCGCGATTCAATACATCGTCCTCCAGCCGACTTGTCTCCAAGGGTCTAGTGCTGCCTCGGGCACCTTATGGTCGATCTCCTGTGAGTCTAGATTTTCGAATCCGACGCAAAACTGACAGTTAATTGTAACGTTCAGAGCCTGTTCATGACGATGGAACACACAAATTGCGTCGCGATTCAATACATCGTCCTCCGGCCGACCTGTCTCCAAGGGTCTATTGCTGCCTCGGGCACCTTATGGTCGTTCTCCTGTGAGTCTAGACTTTCGAATCCGACGCAAAACTGACAGTTAATTGTAACGTTCAGAGCCTGTTAATGACGATGGAACACACAAATTGCGTCGCGATTCAATACAACGTCCTCCAGCCGACTTGTCTCCAAGGGTCTATTGCTGCCTCGGGCACCTTATGGTCGATCTCCTGTGAGTCTAGATTTTCGAATCCGACGCAAAACTGACAGTTAATTGTAACGTTCAGTGCCTGTTAATGACGATGGAACACACAAATTGCGTCGCGATTCAATACATCGTCCTCCGGCCGACCTGTCTCCAAGGGTCTATTGCTGCCTCGGGCGTCTTATGGTCGATCTCCTGTGAGTCTAGATTTTCGAATCCGACGCAAAACTGACAGTTAATTGTAACGTTCAGGGCCTGTTAATGACGATGGAACACACAAATCGCGTCGCGATTCAATACATCGTCCTCCGGCCGACCTGTCTCCAAGGGTCTATTGCTGCCTCGGGCACCATATGGTCGATCTCCTGTGAGTCTAGATTTTTGAATCCGACGCAAAACTGACAGTTAATTGTAACGTTCAGAGCCTGTTAATGACGATGGAACACACAAATCCCGTAGCGATTCAATACATCGTCCTCCGGCCGACCTGTCTCCAAGGGTCTATTGCTGCCTCGGGCACCTTATGGTCGATCTCCTGTGAGTCTAGATTTTCGAATCCGACGCAAAACTGACAGTTAATTGTAACGTTCAGAGCCTGTTAATGACGATGGAACACACAAATCGCGTTGCGATTCAATACATCGTCCTCCGGCCGACCTGTCTCCAAGGGTCTATTGCTGCTTCGGGCACCTTATGGTCGATCTCCTGTGAGTCTAGATTTTCGAATCCGACGCAAAACTGACAGTTAATTGTAACGTTCAGAGCCTGTTCATGACGATGGAACACACAAATTGCGTCGCGATTCAATACATCGTCCTCCGGCCGACCTGTCTCCAAGGGTCTATTGCTGCCTCGGGCACCTTATGGTCGATCTCCTGTGAGTCTAGATTTTCGAATCCGACGCAAAACTGACAGTTAATTGTAAGGTTCAGATCCTGTTAATGACGATGGAACACACAAATTGCGTCGCGATTCAATACATCGTCCTCCGGCCGACCTGTCTCCAAGGGTCTATTGATGCCTGGGCACCTTATGGTCGATCTCCTGTGAGTCTAGATTTTCGAATCCGACGCAAAACTGACAGTTAATTGTAACGTTCAGAGCCTCTTAATGACGATGGGACACACAAATTGCGTCGCGATTCAATATATTGTCCTCCAGCCGACTTGTCTCCAAGGGTCTAGTGCTGCCTCGGACAGCTTATGGTCGTTCACCTGTGAGTCTAGATTTTCGAATCCGACGCACAACTGACAGTTAATTGTAAGGTTCAGAGCCTGTTAATAACGATGGAACACACAAATCGCGTCGCGATTCAATACATCGTCCTCCGGCCGACCTGTCTCCAAGGGTCTATTGCTGCCTCGGTCACCTTATGGTCGATCTCCTGTGAGTCTAGATTTTCGAATCCGACGCAAAACTGACAGTTCATTGTAACGTTCACAGCCTGTTAATGACGATGGAACACACAAATCGCGTCGCGATTCAATACATCGTCCTCCGGCCGACCTGTCTCCAAGGGTCTATTGCTGCCTCGGGCACCTTATGGTCGATCTCCTGTGAGTCTAGATTTTCGAATCCGACGCAAAACTGACAGTCAATTGTAACGTTCAGAGCCTGTTAATGACGATGGAACACACAAATTGCGTCGCCATTCAATACATCGTCCTCCAGCCGACTTGTCTCCAAGGGTCTAGTGGTGCCTCGGACACCGTATGGTCGTTCTCCTGTGAGTCTAGATTTTCGAATCCGACGCGAAACTGACAGTTAATCGTATGGTTCAGAGCCTCTTAATGACAATGGAACACACAAATTGCGTCACGATTCAATACATCGTCCTCCGGCCGACCTGTCTCCAAGGGTCTATTGCTGCCTCGGGCACCATATGGTCGATCTCCTGTGAGTCTAGATTTTCGAATCCGACGCAAAACTGACAGTCAATTGTAACGTTCAGAGCCTGTTAATGACGATGTAACACACAAATTCCGTCGAGATTCAATACATCGTCCTCCAGCCGACTTGTCTCCAAGGGTCTAGTGCTACTCGGACACCTTATGGTCGTTCTCCTGTGAGTCTAGATTTTCGAGTCCGACACAAAACTGACACTTAATTGTAAGGTTCAGAGCCTCTTAATGACAATGGAACACACAAATTGCGTCGCGATTCAATACATCGTCCTCCGGCCGACCTGTCTCCAAGGGTCTTGTGCTGCCTCGGACACCTTATGGTCGTTCTCCTGTGAGTCTAGATTTTATAATCCGACGCAAAACTGACAGTTAATTGTAACGTTCAGCGCCTGTTAATGACGATGGAACACACAAATCGCCTCGCGATTCAATACATCGTCCTCCAGCCGACTTGTCTCCAAGGGTCTAATGCTGCCTCGGGCACCTTATGGTCGTTCTTCTGTGAGTCTAGATTTTCGAATCCGACGCAAAACTGACAGTTAATTGTAACGTTCAGAGCCTCTTAATGACGATGGAACACACAAATTGCGTCGCGATTCAATACATCGTCCTCCGGCCGACCTGTCTCCAAGGGTCTATTGCTGCCTCGGGCACCTTATGGTCGATCTCCTGTGAGTCTAGATTTTATAATCCGACGCAAAACTGACAGTTAATTGTAACGTTCAGAGCCTGTTAATGACGATGGCACACACAAATCCCGTACCGAATCAATACATCGTCCTCCGGCCGACCTGTCTCCAAGGGTCTATTGCTGCCTCGGGCACCTTATGGTCGATCTCCTGTGAGTCTAGATTTTCGAATCCGACGCAAAACTGTCAGTTAATTGTAACGTTCAGAGCCTGTTAATGACGATGGAACACACAAATCGCGTTGCGATTCAATACATCGTCCTCCGGCCGACCTGTCTCCAAGGGTCTATTGCTGCCTCGGGCACCTTATGGTCGATCTCCTGTGAGTCTAGATTTTCGAATCCGACGCAAAACTGACAGTTAATTGTAACGTTCAGAGCCTGTTCATGACGATGGAACACACAAATTGCGTCGCGATTCAATACATCGTCCTCCGGCCGACCTGTCTCCAAGGGTCTATTTCTGCCTCGGGCACCTTATGGTCGATCTCCTGTGAGTCTAGATTTTCGAATCCGACGCAAAACTGACAGTTAATAGTAACGTTCAGAGCCTGTTAATGACGATGGAACACACAAATCGCGTCGCGATTCAATACATCGTCCTCCAGCCGACTTGTCTCCAAGGGTCTAGTGCTGCCTCGGGCACCTAATGGTCGTTCTCCAGTGAGTCTATATTTTCGAATCCGACGCAAAACTGACAGTTAATTGTAAGGTTCAGATCCTGTTAATGACGATGGAACACACAAATTGCGTCGCGATTCAATACATCGTCCTCCGGCCGACCTGTCTCCAAGGGTCTATTGCTGCCTCGGGCACCTTATGGTCGTTCTCTTGTGAGTCTAGATTTTCGAATCCGACGCAAAACTGTCAGTTAATTGTAACGTTCAGAGCCTGTTAATGACGATGGAACACACAAATCGCGTCGCGATTCAATACATCGTCCTCCAGCCGACTTGTCTCCAAGGGTCTAGTGCTGCCTCGGGCACCTTATGGTCGTTCTTCTGTGAGTCTAGATTTTCGAATCCGACGCAAAACTGACAGTTAATTGTAAGGTTCAGAGCCTCTTAATGACAATGGAACACACAAATTGCGTCGCGATTCAATACATCGTCCTCCGGCCGACCTGTCTCCAAGGGTCTATTGCTGCCTCGGGCACCTTATGGTCGATCTCCTGTGAGTCTTTATTTTCGAATCCGACGCAAAACTGACAGTTAATTGTAACGTTCAGAGCCTGTTAATGACGATGTAACACACAAATCCCGTCGCGATTCAATACATCGTCCTCCGGCCGACCTGTCTCCAAGGGTCTATTGCTGCCTCGGGCACCTTATGGTCGATCTCCTGTGAGTCTAGATTTTCGAATCCGACGCAAAACTGACACTTAATTGTAACGTTCAGAGCCTGTTAATGACGATGGAACACACAAATCGCGTCGCGATTCAATACATCGTCCTCCGGCCGACCTGTCTCCAAGGGTCTATTGCTGCCTCGGGCACCTTATGGTCGATCTCCTGTGAGTCTAGATTTTCGAATCCGACGCAAAACTGACAGTTAATTGTAAGGTTCAGAGCCTGTTCATGACGATGGAACACACAAATTGCGTCGCGAATCAATACATCGTCCTCCGGCCGACCTGTCTCCAAGGGTCCTTTGCTGCCTCGGGCACCTTATGGTCGATCTCCTGTGAGTCTAGATTTTCGAATCCGACGCAAAACTGACAGTTAATTGTAACGTTCAGTGCCTGTTAATGACGATGGAACACACAAATTGCGTCGCGATTCAATACATCGTCCTCGAGCCGACTTGTGTCCAAGGGTCGAGTGCTGCCTCGGACACCTTATGGTCGTTCTCCTGTAAGTCTAGATTTTCGAATCCGACGCAAAACTGACAGTTAATTGTAAGGTTCAGAGCATCTTAATGACAATGGAACACACAAATCGCGTCGCGATTCAATACATCGTTCTCCGGCCGACCTGTCTCCAATGGTCTATTGCTGCCTCGGGCACCTTATGGTCGATCTCCTGTGAGTCAAGATTTTCGAATCCGACGCAAAACTGACAGTTAATTGTAACGTTCAGCGCCTGTTAATGACGATGGAACACACAAATCGCGTCGCGATTCAATACATCGTCCTCCGGCCGACCTGTCTCCAAGGGTCTATTGCTGCCTCGGGCACCTTATGGTCGATCTCCTGTGAGTCTAGATTTTCGAATCCGACGCAAAACTGACAGTTAATTGTAACGTTCAGAGCCTGTTCATGACGATGGAACACACAATTTGCGTCGCGATTCAATACATCGTCCTGCGGCCGACCTGTCTCCAAGGGTCTATTGCTGCCTCGGGCACCTTATGATCGTTCTCCTGTGAGTCTAGACTTTCGAATCCGACGCAAAACTGACAGTTAATTGTAACGTTCAGCGCCTGTTAATGACGATGGAACACACAAATCGCCTCGCGATTCAATACATCGTCCTCCAGCCGACTTGTCTCCAAGGGTCTAGTGCTGCCTCGGGCACCTTATGGTCGTTCTTCTGTGAGTCTAGATTTTCGAATCCGACGCAAAACTGACAGTTAATTGTAACGTTCAGAGCCTCTTAATGACGATGGAACACACAAATTGCGTCGCGATTCAATACATCGTCCTCCGGCCGACCTGTCTCCAAGGGTCTATTGCTGCCTCGGGCACCTTATGGTCGATCTCCTGTGAGTCTAGATTTTATAATCCGACGCAAAACTGACAGTTAATTGTAACGTTCAGAGCCTGATCATGACGATGGAACACACAAATTGAGTCGCGATTCAATACATCGTCCTCCGGCCGACCTGTCTCCAAGGGTCTATTTCTGCCTCGGGCACCTTATGGTCGATCTCCTGTGAGTCTAGATTTTCGAATCCGACGCAAAACTGACAGTTAATAGTAACGTTCAGAGCCTGTTAATGACGATGGAACACACAAATCGCGTCGCGATTCAATACATCGTCCTCCAGCCGACTTGTCTCCAAGGGTCTAGTGCTGCCTCGGGCACCTAATGGTCGTTCTCCAGTGAGTCTATATTTTCGAATCCGACGCAAAACAGACAGTAATTGTAAGGTTCAGATCCTGTTAATGACGATGGAACACACAAATTGCGTCGCGATTCAATACATCGTCCTCCGGCCGACCTGTCTCCAAGGGTCTATTGCTGCCTCGGGCACCTTATGGTCGTTCTCTTGTGAGTCTAGATTTTCGAATCCGACGCAAAACTGTCAGTTAATTGTAACGTTCAGAGCCTGTTAATGACGATGGAACACACAAATCGCGTCGCGATTCAATACATCGTCCTCCAGCCGACTTGTCTCCAAGGGTCTAGTGCTGCCTCGGGCACCTTATGGTCGTTCTTCTGTGAGTCTAGATTTTCGAATCCGACGCAAAACTGACAGTTAATTGTAAGGTTCAGAGCCTCTTAATGGCAATGGAACACACAAATTGCGTCGCGATTCAATACATCGTCCTCCGGCCGACCTGTCTCCAAGGGTCTATTGCTGCCTCGGGCACCTTATGGTCGATCTCCTGTGAGTCTTTATTTTCGAATCCGACGCAAAACTGACAGTTAATTGTAACGTTCAGAGCCTGTTAATGACGATGGAACACACAAATCCCGTCGCGATTCAATACATCGTCCTCTGGCCGACCTGTCTCCAAGGGTCTATTGCTGCCTCGGGCACCTTATGGTCGATCTCCTGTGAGTCTAGATTTTCGAATCCGACGCAAAACTGACAGTTAATTGTAACGTTCAGAGCCTGTTAATGACGATGGAACACACAAATCGCGTCGCGATTCAATACATCGTCCTCCGGCCGACCTGTCTCCAAGGGTCTATTGCTGCCTCGGGCACCTTATGGTCGATCTCCTGTGAGTCTAGATTTTCGAATCCGATGCAAAACTGACAGTTAATTGTAAGGTTCAGAGCCTGTTAATGACGATGGAACACACAAATTGCGTCGCGATTCAATACATCGTCCTCCGGCCGACCTGTCTCCAAGGGTCCTTTGCTGCCTCGGGCACCTTATGGTCGATCTCCTGTGAGTCTAGATTTTCGAATCCGACGCAAAACTTACATTTAATTGTAACGTTCAGTGCCTGTTAATGACGATGGAACACACAAATTGCGTCGCGATTCAATACATCGTCCTCGAGCCGACTTGTGTCCAAGGGTCTAGTGCTGCCTCGGACACCTTATGGTCGTTCTCCTGTAAGTCTAGATTTTCGAATCCGACGCAAAACTGACAGTTAATTGTAAGGTTCAGAGCATCTTAATGACAATGGAACACACAAATCGCGTCGCGATTCAATACATCGTTCTCCGGCCGACCTGTCTCCAATGGTCTATTGCTGCCTCGGGCACCTTATGGTCGATCTCCTGTGAGTCAACATTTTCGAATCCGACGCAAAACTGACAGTTAATTGTAACGTTCAGCGCCTGTTAATGACGATGGAACACACAAATCGCGTCGCGATTCAATACATCGTCCTCCGGCCGACCTGTCTCCAAGGGTCTATTGCTGCCTCGGGCACCTTATGGTCGATCTCCTGTGAGTCTAGATTTTCGAATCCGACGCAAAACTGACAGTTAATTGTAACGTTCAGAGCCTGTTCATGACGATGGAACACACAATTTGCGTCGCGATTCAATACATCGTCCTGCGGCCGACCTGTCTCCAAGGGTCTATTGCTGCCTCGGGCACCTTATGATCGTTCTCCTGTGAGTCTAGACTTTCGAATCCGACGCAAAACTGACAGTTAATTGTAACGTTCAGAGCATCTTAATGACAATGGAACACACAAACCGCGTCGCGATTCAATACATCGTCCTCCGGCCGACCTGTTTCCAAGGGTCTATTGCTGCCTCGGGCACCTTATGGTCGATCTCCTGTGAGTCTAGATTTTCGAATCCGACGCAAAAATGACAGTTAATTGTAACGTTCAGAGCCTGTTAATGACGATGGAACACAAATCCCGTCGCGATTCAATACATCGTCCTCCGGCCGTCCTGTCTCCAAGGGTCTGTTGCTGCCTCGGGCATCTTATGGTCGATCTCCTGTGAGTCTAGATTTTCGAATCCGACGCAAAACTGACAGTTAATTGTAAGGTTCAGAGCCTGTTAATGACGATGTAACACACAAATTGCGTCGCGATTCAATACATCGACCTCCGGCCGACCTGTCTCCAAGGCTCTATTGCTGTCTCGGGCACCTTATGGTCGATCTCCTGTGAGTCTAGATTTTCGAATCCGACGCAAAACTGACAGTTAATTGTAACGTTCAGAGCCTGTTAATGACGATGGAACACACAAATCACGTCGCAATTCAATACATCATCCTCCAGCCGACTTGTCTCCAAGGGTCTAGTGCTGCCTCGGGCACCTTATGGTCGTTCTCCTGTGAGTCTAGATTTTCGAATCCGACGCAAAACTGACAGTTAATTGTAACGTTCAGAGCCTGTTAATGACGATGGAACACACAAATTGCGTCGCGATTCAATACATCGTCCTCCGGCCGACCTGTCTCCAAGGGTCTATTGCTGCCTCGGGCACCTTAAGGTTGATCTCCTGTGAGTCTAGATTTTCGAATCCGACGCAAAACTCACAGTTAATTGTAACGTTCAGCGCCTGTTAATGACGATGGATCACACAAATCGCGTCGCGATTCAATACATCGTCCTCCGGCCGACCTGTCTCCAAGGGTCTATTGCTGCCTCGGGCACCTTATGGTCGATCTCCTGTGAGTCTAGATTTTCGAATCCGACGCAAATCTGACAGTTAATTGTAACGTTCAGAGCCTGTTCATGACGATGGAACACACAAATTCCGTCGCGATTCAATACATCGTCCTCCGGCCGACCTGTCTCCAAGGGTCTATTGCTGCCTCGGTCACCTTATGGTCGTTCTCCTGTGAGTCTAGACTTTCGAATCCGACGCAAAACTGACAGTTAATTGTAACGTTCAGAGCCTGTTAATGACGATGGAACACACAAATTGCGTCGCGATTCAATACAACGTCCTCCAGCCGACTTGTCTCCAAGGGTCTATTGCTGCCTCGGGCACCTTATGGTCGATCTCCTGTGAGTCTAGATTTTCGAATCCGACGCAAAACTGACAGTTAATTGTAACGTTCAGTGCCTGTTAATGACGATGGAACACACAAATTGCGTCGCGATTCAATACATCGTCCTCCGGCCGACCTGTCTCCAAGGGTCTATTGCTGCCTCGGGCGTCTTATGGTCGATCCCCTGTGAGTCTAGATTTTCGAATCCGACGCAAAACTGACAGTTAATTGTAACGTTCAGGGCCTGTTAATGACGATGGAACACACAAATCGCGTCGCGATTCAATACATCGTCCTCCGGCCGACCTGTCTCCAAGGGTCTATTGCTGCCTCGGTCACCTTATGGTCGATCTCCTGTGAGTCTAGATTTTCGAATCCGACGCAAAACTGACAGTTCATTGTAACGTTCACAGCCTGTTAATGACGATGGAACACACAAATCGCGTCGCGATTCAATACATCGTCCTCCGGCCGACCTGTCTCCAAGGGTCTATTGCTGCCTCGGGCACCTTATGGTCGATCTCCTGTGAGTCTAGATTTTCGAATCCGACGTAAAACTGACAGTTAATTGTAAGGTTCAGAGCCTGTTAATGACGATGGAACACACAAATCCCGTAGCGATTCAATACATCGTCCTCCGGCCGACCTGTCTCCAAGGGTCTATTGCTGCCTCGGGCACCTTATGGTCGATCTCCTGTGAGTTTAGATTTTCGAATCCGACGCAAAACTGACAGTTAATTGTAACGTTCAGGGCCTGTTAATGACGATGGAACACACAAATCCCGTCGCGATTCAATACATCGTCCTTCGGCCGACCTGTCTCCAAAGGTCTATTGCTGCCTCGGGCACCTTATGGTCGATCTCCTGTGAGTCTAGATTTTGGAATCCGACGCAAAACTGACAGTTAATTGTAAAGTTCAGAGCCTGTTAATGACGATGGAACACACAAATCGCGTCGCGATTCAATACATCGTCCTCCGGCCGACCTGTCTCCAAGGGTCTATTGCTGTCTCGGGCACCTTATGGTCGATCTCCTGTGAGTCTAGATTTTCGAATCCGACGCAAAACTGACAGTTAATTGTAACGTTCAGAGCCTGATAATGACGATAGAACACACAAATCACGTCGCGATTCAATACATCATCCTCCAGCCAACTTGTCTCCAAGGGTCTAGTGCTGCCTCGGGCACCTTATGGTCGTTCTCCTGTGAGTATAGATTTTTCGAATCCGACGCAAAACTGACAGTTAATTGTAAGGTTCAGAGCCAGTTAATGACGATGGAAGACACAATTGCTTCGCGATTCAATACATCGTCCTCCGGCCGACCTGTCTCCAAGGGTCTATTGCTGCCTCGGGCACCTTATGGTCGTTCTCCTGTGAGTCTAGACTTTCGAATCCGACGCAAAACTGACAGTTAATTGTAACGTTCAGAGCCTGTTAATGACGATGGAACACACAAATTGCGTCGCGATTCAATACATCGTCCTCCAGCCGACTTGTCTCCAAGGGTCTATTGCTGCCTCGGGCACCTTATGGTCGATCTCCTGTGAGTCTATATTTTCGAATCCGACGCAAAACTGACAGTTAATTGTAACGTTCAGTGCCTGTTAATGACGATGGAACACACAAATTGCGTCGCGATTCAATACATCGTCCTCCGACCGACCTGTCTCCAAGGGTCTATTGTTGCCTCGGTCACCTTATGGTCGATCTCCTGTGAGTCTAGATTTTCGAATCCGACGCAAAACTGACAGTTAATTGTAACGTTCAGGGCCTGTTAATGACGATGGAACACACAAATCCCGTCGCGATTCAATACATCGTCCTCCGGCCGACCTGTCTCCAAGGGTCTATTGCTGCCTCGGGCACCTTATGGTCGATCTCCTGTGAGTCTAGATTTTCGAATCCGACGCAAAACTGACAGTTAATTGTAACGTTCAGGGCCTGTTAATGACGATGGAGCACACAAATCCCGTCGCGATTCAATACATCGTCCTCCGGCCGACCTGTCTCCAAAGGTCTATTGCTGCCTCGGGCACCTCTTGGTCGATCACCTGTGAGTCTAGATTTTCGAATCCGACGCAAAACTGACAGTTAATTGTAAAGTTCAGAGCCTGTTAATGACGATGGAACACACAAATCGCGTCGCGATTCAATACATCGTCCACCGGACGACCTGTCTCCAAGGGTCTATTGCTGCCTCGGGCACCTCTTGGTCGATCACCTGTGAGTCTAGATTTTCGAATCCGACGCAAAACTGACAGTTAATTGTAACGTTCAGAGCCTGTTCATGACGATGGAACACACAAATTGCGTCGCGATTCAATACATCGTCCTGCGGCCGACCTAAGGGTCTATTGCTGCCTCGGGCACCTTATGGTCGTTCTCCTGTGAGTCTAGACTTTCGAATCCGACGCAAAACTGACAGTTAATTGTAACGTTCAGAGCATCATAATGACAATGGAACACACAAATCACGTCGCGATTCAATACATCATCCTCCAGCCGACTTGTCTCCAAGGGTCTAGTGCTGCCTCGGGCACCTTATGGTCGTTCTCCTGTGAGTCTAGATTTTCGAATCCGACGCAAAACTGACAGTTAATTGTAACGTTCAGAGCCTGTTCATGACGATGGAACACACAAATTGCGTCGCGATTCAATACATCGTCCTCCGGCCGACCTGTCTCCAAGGGTCTATTGCTGCCTCGGGCACCTTATGGTCGTTCTCCTGTGAGTCTAGACTTTCGAATCCGACGCAAAACTGACAGTTAATTGTAACGATCAGAGCCTGTTAATGACGATGGAACACACAAATTGCGTCGCGATTCAATACAACGTCCTCCAGCCGACTTGTCTCCAAGGGTCTATTGCTGCCTCGGGCACCTTATGGTCGATCTCCTGTGAGTCTAGATTTTCGAATCCGACGCAAAACTGACAGTTAATTGTAAAGTTCAGAGCCTGTTAATGACGATGGAACACACAAATCGCGTCGCGATTCAATACATCGTCCTCCGGCCGACCTGTCTCCAAGGGTCTATTGCTGTCTCGGGCACCTTATGGTCGATCTCCTGTGAGTCTAGATTTTCGAATCCGACGATAAACTGACAGTTAATTGTAACGTTCAGAGCCTGTTAATGACGATGGAACACACAAATCACGTCGCGATTCAATACATCATCCTCCAGCCGACTTGTCTCCAAGGGTCTAGTGCTGCCTCGGGCACCTTATGGTCGTTCTCCTGTGAGTATAGATTTTCGAATCCCACGCAAAACTGACAGTTAATTGTAAGGTTCAGAGCCAGTTAATGACGATGGAAGACACAAATTGCGTCGCGATTCAATACATCGTCCTCCGGCCGACCTGTCTCCAAGGGTCTATTGCTGTCTCGGGCACCTTATGGTCGATCTCCTGTGAGTCTAGATTTTCGAATCCGACGATAAACTGACAGTTAATTGTAACGTTCAGAGCCTGTTAATGACGATGGAACACACAAATTGCGTCGCGATTCAATACATCGTCCTCCAGCCGACTTGTCTCCAAGGGTCTATTGCTGCCTCGGGCACCTTATGGTCGATCTCCTGTGAGTCTAGATTTTCGAATCCGACGCAAAACTGACAGTTAATTGTAACGTTCAGTGCCTGTTAATGACGATGGAACACACAAATTGCGTCGCGATTCAATACATCGTCCTCCGACCGACCTGTCTCCAAGGGTCTATTGCTGCCTCGGGCACCTTATGGTCGATCTCCTGTGAGTCTAGATTTTCGAATCCGACGCAAAACTGACAGTTAATTGTAACGTTCAGGGCCTGTTAATGACGATGGAACACACAAATCCCGTCGCGTTTCAATACATCGTCCTCCGGCCGACCTGTCTCCAAGGGTCTATTGCTGCCTTGGGCACCTTATGGTCGATCTCCTGTGAGTCTAGATTTTCGAATCCGACGCAAAACTGACAGTTAATTGTAACGTTCAGGGCCTGTTAATGACGATGGAGCACACAAATCCCGTCGCGATTCAATACATCGTCCTCCGGCCGACCTGTCTCCAAGGGTCTATTGCTGCCTCGGGCACCTCTTGGTCGATCACCTGTGAGTCTAGATTTTCGAATCCGACGCAAAACTGACAGTTAATTGTAAAGTTCAGAGCCTGTTAATGACGATGGAACACACAAATCGCGTCGCGATTCAATACATCGTCCTCCAGCCGACCTGTCTCCAAGGGTCTATTGCTGCCTCGGGCACCTTATGGTCGATCTCCTGTGAGTCTAGATTTTCGAATCCGACGCAAAACTGACAGTTAATTGTAACGTTCAGAACCTGTTCATGACGATGGAACACACAAATTGCGTCGCGATTAAATACATCGTCCTCCGGCCGACCTGTCTCCAAGGGTCTATTGCTGCCTCGGGCACCTTATGGTCGTTCTCCTGTGAGTCTAGACTTTCGAATCCGACGCAAAACTGACAGTTAATTGTAACGTTCAGAGCCTGTTAATGACGATGGAACACACAAATTGCGTCGCGATTCAATACATCGTCCTCAAGCCGACCTGTCTCCAAGGGTCTATTGCTGCCTCGGGCACCTTATGGTCGATCTCCTGTGAGTCTAGATTTTCGAATCCGACGCAAAACTGACATTTAATTGTAACGTTCAGTGCCTGTTAATGACGATGGAACACACAAATCACGTCGCGATTCAATACATCATCCTCCAGCCGACTTGTCTCCAAGGGTCTAGTGCTGCCTCGGGCACCTTATGGTCGTTCTCCTGTGAGTCTAGATTTTCGAATCCGACGCAAAACTGACAGTTAATTGTAAGGTTCCGAGCCAGTTAATGACGATGGAAGACACAAATTGCGTCGCGATTCAATACATCGTCCTCCGGCCGACCTGTCTCCAAGGGTCTATTGCTGCCTCGGGCACATTATGGTCGATCTCCTGTGAGTCTAGATTTTCGAATCCGACGCAAAACTGTCAGTTAATTGTAACGTTCAGAGCCTGTTCCTTACGATGGAACACACAAATTGCGTCGCGATTCAATACATCGTCCTCCTGCCGACCTGTCTCCAAGGGTCTATTGCTGCCTCGGGCACCTTATGGTCGATCTCCTGTGACTCTAGATTTTCGAATCCGACGCAAAACTGACAGTTAATTGTAAGGTTCAGAGCCTGTTAATGACGATGGAACACACAAATTGCGTCGCGATTCAATACATCGTCCTCCGGCCGACCTGTCTCCAAGGGTCTATTGCTGCCTCGGGCACCTTATGGTCGATCTCCTGTGAGTCTAGATTTTCGAATCCGACGCAAAACTGACAGTTAATTGTAACGTTCAGGGCCTGTTAATGACGATGGAACACACAAATCCCGTCGCGATTCAATACATCGTCCTCCAGCCGACCTGTCTCCAAAGGTCTATTGCTGCCTCGGGCACCTTATGGTCGATCTCCTGTGAGTCTAGATTTTCGAATCCGACGCAAAACTGACAGTTAATTGTAACGTTCAGTGCCTGTTAATGACGATGGAACACACAGATCGCGTCGCGATTCAATACATCGTCCTCCGGCCGACCTGTCTCCAAGGGTCTATTGCTGCCTCGGGCACCTTATGGTCGATCTCCTGTGAGTCTTGATTTTCGAATCCGACGCAAAACTGACAGTTAATTGTAAGGTTCAGAGCCTGTTAATGACGATGGAACACACAAATTGCGTCGCGATTCAATACATCGTCCTCCGGCCGACCTGTCTCCAAGGGTCTATTGCTGCCTCGGGCACCTTATGGTCGATCTCCTGTGAGTCTAGATTTTCGAATCCGACGCAAAACTGACAGTTAATTGTAACGTTCAGTGCCTGTTAATGACGATGGAACACACAAATTGCGTCGCGATTCGATACATCGTCCTCGAGCCGACTTGTCTCCAAGGGTCTAGTGCTGCCTCGGACACCTTATGGTCGTTCTCCTGTGAGTCTAGATTTTCGAATCCGACGCAAAACTGACAGTTAATTGTAAGGTTCAGAGCATCTTAATGACAATGGAACACACAAATCGCGTCGCGATTCAATACATCGTCCTCGAGCCGACTTGTCTCCAAGGGTCTAGTGCTACCTCGGACACCTTATGGTCGTTCTCCTGTGAGTCTAGATTTTCGAATCCGACGCAAAACTGACAGTTAATTGTAAGGTTCAGAGCATCTTAATGACAATGGAACACACAAATCGCGTCGCGATTCAATACATCGTCCTCCGGCCGACCTGTCTCCAAGGGTCTATTGCTGCCTCGGGCACCTTATGGTCGATCTCCTGTGAGTCAAGATTTTCGAATCCGACGCAAAACTGACAGTTAATTGTAAGGTTCAGGGCCTGTTAATGACGATGGAACACACAAATCGCGTCGCGATTCAATACATCGTCCTCCGGCCGACCTGTCTCCAAGGGTCTAGTGCTGCCTCGGACACCTTATGGTCGTTCTCCTGTGAGTCTAGATTTTCGAATCCGACGCAAAACTGACAGTTAATTGTAACGTTCATCGCCTGTTAATGACGATGGAACACACAAATCGCGTCGCGATTCAATACATCGTCCTCCAGCCGACTTGTCTCCAAGGGTCTAGTCCTGCCTCGGGCACCTTATGGTCGTTCTTCTGTGAGTCTAGATTTTCGAATCCGACGCAAAACTGACAGTTAATTGTAACGTTCAGCGCCTGTTAATGACGATGGGACACACAAATCGCGTCGCGATTCAATACATCGTCCTCCGGCCAACCTGTCTCCAAGGGTCTATTGCTGCCTCGGGCACCTTATGGTCGATCTCCTGTGAGTCTAGATTTTCGAATCCGACGCAAAACTGACAGTTAATTGTAACGTTCAGAGCCTGTTCATGACGATGGAACACACAAATTGCGTCGCGATTCAATACATCGTCCTGCGGCCGACCTGTCTCCAAGGGTCTATTGCTGCCTCGGGCACCTTATGGTCGTTCTCCTGTGAGTCTAGACTTTCGATTCCGACGCAAAACTGACAGTTAATTGTAACGTTCAGAGCATCTTAATGACAATGGAACACACAAATTGCGTCGCGATTCAATACATCGTCCTCCGGCCGACCTGTCTCCAAGGGTCTATTGCTGCCTCGGGCACCTTATGGTCGATCTCCTGTGAGTCTAGATTTTCGAATCCGACGCAAAAATGACAGTTAATTGTAACGTGCAGAGCCTGTTAATGACGATGGAACACAAATCCCGTCGCGATTCAATACATCGTCCTCAGGCCGTCCTGTCTCCAAGGGTCTGTTGCTGCCTCGGGCACCTTATGGTCGATCTCCTGTGAGTCTAGATTTTCGAATCCGACTCAAAACTGACAGTTAATTGTAAGGTTCAGAGCCTGTTAATGACGATGTAACACACAAATTGCGTCGCGATTCAATACATCGTCCTCCGGCCGACCTGTCTCCAAGGGTCTATTGCTGTCTCGGGCACCTTATGGTCGATCTCCTGTGAGTCTAGATTTTCGAATCCGACGCAAAACTGACAGTTAATTGTAACGTTCAGAGCCTGTTAATGACGATGGAACACACAAATCACGTCGCGATTCAATACATCATCCTCCAGCCGACTTGTCTCCAAGGGTCTAGTGCTGCCTCGGGCACCTTATGGTCGTTCTCCTGTGAGTCTAGATTTTCGATTCCGACGCAAAACTGACAGATAATTGTAACGTTCAGAGCCTGTTAATGACGATGGAACACACAAATTGCGTCGCGATTCAATACATCGTCCTCCGGCCGACCTGTCTCCAAGGGTCTATTGCTGCCTCGGGCACCTTAAGGTCGATCTCCTGTGAGCCTAGATTTTCGAATCCGACGCAAAACTGACAGTTAATTGTAACGTTCAGAGCCTGTTCATGACGATGGAACACACAAATTGCGTCGCGATTCAATACATCGTCCTGCGGCCGACCTAAGGGTCTATTGCTGCCTCGGGCACCTTATGGTCGTTCTCCTGTGAGTCTAGACTTTCGAATCCGACGCAAAACTGACAGTTAATTGTAACGATCAGAGCCTGTTAATGACGATGGAACACACAAATTGCGTCGCGATTCAATACAACGTCCTCCAGCCGACTTGTCTCCAAGGGTCTATTGCTGCCTCGGGCACCTTATGGTCGATCTCCTGTGAGTCTAGATTTTCGAATCCGACGCAAAACTGACAGTTAATTGTAACGTTCAGAGCCTGTTAATGACGATGGAACACACAAATCACGTCGCGATTCAATACATCATCCTCCAGCCGACTTGTCTCCAAGGGTCTAGTGCTGCCTCGGGCACCTTATGGTCGTTCTCCTGTGAGTATAGATTTTCGAATCCCACGCAAAACTGACAGTTAATTGTAAGGTTCAGAGCCAGTTAATGACGATGGAAGACACAAATTGCGTCGCGATTCAATACATCGTCCTCCGGCCGACCTGTCTCCAAGGGTCTATTGCTGCCTCGGGCACCTTATGGTCGTTCTCCTGTGAGTCTAGACTTTCGAATCCGACGCAAAACTTACAGTTAATTGTAACGTTCAGAGCCTGTTAATGACGATGGAACACACAAATTGCGTCGCGATTCAATACATCGTCCTCCAGCCGACTTGTCTCCAAGGGTCTATTGCTGCCTCGGGCACCTTATGGTCGATCTCCTGTGAGTCTAGATTTTCGAATCCGACGCAAAACTGACAGTTAATTGTAACGTTCAGTGCCTGTTAATGACGATGGAACACACAAATTGCGTCGCGATTCAATACATCGTCCTCCGACCGACCTGTCTCCAAGGGTCTATTGCTGCCTCGGGCACCTTATGGTCGATCTCCTGTGAGTCTAGATTTTCGAATCCGACGCAAAACTGACAGTTAATTGTAACGTTCAGGGCCTGTTAATGACGATGGAACACACAAATCCCGTCGCGATTCAATACATCGTCCTCCGGCCGACCTGTCTCCAAGGGTCTATTGCTGCCTTGGGCACCTTATGGTCGATCTCCTGTGAGTCTAGATTTTCGAATCCGACGCAAAACTGACAGTTAATTGTAACGTTCAGGGCCTGTTAATGACGATGGAGCACACAAATCCCGTCGCGATTCAATACATCGTCCTCCGGCCGACCTGTCTCCAAGGGTCTATTGCTGCATCGGGCACGTCTTGGTCGATCACCTGTGAGTCTAGATTTTCGAATCCGACGCAAAACTGACAGTTAATTGTAAAGTTCAGAGCCTGTTAATGACGATGGAACACACAAATTGCGTCGCGATTCAATACATCGTCCTCCAGCCGACCTGTCTCCAAGGGTCTATTGCTGCCTCGGGCACCTTATGGTCGATCTCCTGTGAGTCTAGATTTTCGAATCCGACGCAAAACTGACAGTTAATTGTAACGTTCAGAGCCTGTTCATGACGATGGAACACACAAATTGCGTCGCGATTCAATACATCGTCCTCCGGCCGACCTGTCTCCAAGGGTCTATTGCTGCCTCGGGCACCTTATGGTCGTTCTCCTGTGAGTCTAGACTTTCGAATCCGACGCAAAACTGACAGTTAATTGTAACGTTCAGAGCCTGTTAATGACGATGGAACACACAAATTGCGTCGCGATTCAATACATCGTCCTCCAGCCGACTTGTCTCCAAGGGTCTATTGCTGCCTCGGGCACCTTATGGTCGATCTCCTGTGAGTCTAGATTTTCGAATCCGACGCAAAACTGACATTTAATTGTAACGTTCAGTGCCTGTTAATGACGATGGAACACACAAATCACGTCGCGATTCAATACATCATCCTCCAGCCGACTTGTCTCCAAGGGTCTAGTGCTGCCTCGGGCACCTTATGGTCGTTCTCCTGTGAGTCTAGATTTTCGAATCCGACGCAAAACTGACAGTTAATTGTAAGGTTCCGAGCCAGTTAATGACGATGGAAGACACAAATTGCGTCGCGATTCAATACATCGTCCTCCGGCCGACCTGTCTCCAAGGGTCTATTGCTGCCTCGGGCACATTTTGGTCGATCTCCTGTGAGTCTAGATTTTCGAATCCGACGCAAAACTGACAGTTAATTGTAACGTTCAGAGCCTGTTCCTTACGATGGAACACACAAATTGCGTCGCGATTCAATACATCGTCCTCCGGCCGACCTGTCTCCAAGGGTCTATTGCTGCCTCGGGCACCTTATGGTCGATCTCCTGTGACTCTAGATTTTCGAATCCGACGCAAAACTGACAGTTAATTGTAACGTTCAGAGCCTGTTAATGACGATGGAACACACAAATTGCGTCGCGATTCAATACATCGTCCTCCGGCCGACCTGTCTCCAAGGGTCTATTGCTGCTTCGGGCACCTTATGGTCGATCTCCTGTGAGTCTAGATTTTCGAATCCGACGCAAAACTGACAGTTAATTGTAACGTTCAGGGCCTGTTAATGACGATGGAACACACAAATCCCGTCGCGATTCAATACATCGTCCTCCAGCCGACCTGTCTCCAAAGGTCTATTGCTGCCTCGGGCACCTTATGGTCGATCTCCTGTGAGTCTAGATTTTCGAATCCGACGCAAAACTGACAGTTAATTGTAACGTTCAGAGCCTGTTAATGACGATGGAACACACAAATCGCGTCGCGATTCAATACATCGTCCTCCGGCCGACCTGTCTCCAAGGGTCTATTGCTGCCTCGGGCACCTTATGGTCGATCTCCTGTGAGTCTTGATTTTCGAATCCGACGCAAAACTGACAGTTAATTGTAAGGTTCAGAGCCTGTTAATGACGATGGAACACACAAATTGCGTCGCGATTCAATACATCGTCCTCCGGCCGACCTGTCTCCAAGGGTCTATTGCTGCCTCGGGCACCTTATGGTCGATCTCCTGTGAGTCTAGATTTTCGAATCCGACGCAAAACTGACAGTTAATTGTAACGTTCAGTGCCTGTTAATGACGATGGAACACACAAATTGCGTCGCGATTCAATACATCGTCCTCGAGCCGACTTGTCTCCAAGGGTCTAGTGCTGCCTCGGACACCTTATGGTCGTTCTCCTGTGAGTCTGGATTTTCGAATCCGACGCAAAACTGACAGTTAATTGTAAGGTTCAGAGCATCTTAATGACAATGGAACACACAAATCGCGTCGCGATTCAATACATCGTCCTCGAGCCGACTTGTCTCCAAGGGTCTAGTGCTACCTCGGACACCTTATGGTCGTTCTCCTGTGAGTCTAGATTTTCGAATCCGACGCAAAACTGACAGTTAATTGTAAGGTTCAGAGCATCTTAATGACAATGGAACACACAAATCGCGTCGCGATTCAATACATCGTCCTCCGGCCGACCTGTCTCCAAGGGTCTAGTGCTGCCTCGGGCACCTTATGGTCGATCTCCTGTGAGTCCAGATTTTCGAATCCGACGCAAAACTGACAGTTAATTGTAAGGTTCAGGGCCTGTTAATGACGATGGAACACACAAATCGCGTCGCGATTCAATACATCGTCCTCCGGCCGACCTGTCTCCAAGGGTCTAGTGCTGCCTCGGACACCTTATGGTCGTTCTCCTGTGAGTCTAGATTTTCGAATCCGACGCAAAACTGACAGTTAATTGTAACGTTCAGCGCCTGTTAATGACGATGGAACACACAAATCGCGTCGCGATTCAATACATCGTCCTCCAGCCGACTTGTCTCCAAGGGTCTAGTCCTGCCTCGGGCACCTTATGGTCGTTCTTCTGTGAGTCTAGATTTTCGAATCCGACGCAAAACTGACAGTTAATTGTAACGTTCAGCGCCTGTTAATGACGATGGGACACACAAATCGCGTCGCGATTCAATACATCGTCCTCCGGCCGACCTGTCTCCAAGGGTCTATTGCTGCCTCGGGCACCTTATGGTCGTTCTCCTGTGAGTCTAGATTTTCGAATCCGACGCAAAACTGACAGTTAATTGTAACGTTCAGAGCCTGTTAATGACGATGGAACACACAAATTGCGTCGCGATTCAATACATCGTCCTCCGGCCGACCTATCTCCAAGGGTCTATTGCTGCCTCGGGCACCTTATGGTCGTTCTCCTGTGAGTCTAGACTTTCGAATCCGACGCAAAACTGACAGTTAATTGTAACGTTCAGAGCATCTTAATGACAATGGAACACACAAATCGCGTCGCGATTCAATACATCGTCCTCCGGCCGACCTGTCTCCAAGGGTCTATTGCTGCCTCGGGCACCTTATGGTCGATCTCCTGTGAGTCTAGATTTTCGAATCCGACGCAAAAATGACAGTTAATTGTAACGTGCAGAGCCTGTTAATGACGATGGAACACAAATCCCGTCGCGATTCAATACATCGTCCTCAGGCCGTCCTGTCTCCAAGGGTCTGTTGCTGCCTCGGGCACCTTATGGTCGATCTCCTGTGAGTCTAGATTTTCGAATCCGACTCAAAACTGACAGTTAATTGTAAGGTTCAGAGCCTGTTAATGACGATGTAACACACAAATTGCGTCGCGATTCAATACATCGTCCTCCGGCCGATCTGTCTCCAAGGGTCTATTGCTGTCTCGGGCACCTTATGGTCGATCTCCTGTGAGTCTAGATTTTCGAATCCGACGCAAAACTGACAATTAATTGTAACGTTCAGAGCCTGTTAATGACGATGGAACACACAAATCACGTCGCGATTCAATACATCATCCTCCAGCCGACTTGTCTCCAAGGGTCTAGTGCTGCCTCGGGCACCTTATGGTCGTTCTCCTGTGAGTCTAGATTTTCGAATCCGACGCAAAACTGACAGTTAATTGTAACGTTCAGAGCCTGTTAATAACGATGGAACACACAAATTGCGTCGCGATTCAATACATCGTCCTCCGGCCGACCTGTCTCCAAGGGTCTATTGCTGCCTCGGGCACCTTAAGGTCGATCTCCTGTGAGTCTAGATTTTCGAATCCGACGCAAAACTGACAGTTAATTGTAACGTTCAGCGCTTGTTAATGACGATGGAACACACAAATCGCGTCGCGATTCAATACATCGTCCTCCGGCCGACCTGTCTCCAAGGGTCTATTGCTGCCTCGGGCACCTTATGGTCGATCTCCTGTGAGTCTAGATTTTCGAATCCGACGCAAAACTGACAGTTAATTGTAACGTTCAGAGCCTGTTCCTTACGATGGAACACACAAATTGCGTCGCGATTCAATACATCGTCCTCCGGCCGACCTGTCTCCAAGGGTCCATTGCTGCCTCGGGCACCTTATGGTCGAGCTCCTGTGACTCTAGATTTTCGAATCCGACGCAAAACTGACAGTTAATTGTAAGGTTCAGAGCCTGTTAATGACGATGGAACACACAAATTGCGTCGCGATTCAATACATCGTCCTCCGGCCGACCTGTCTCCAAGGGTCTATTGCTGCTTCGGGCACCTTATGGTCGATCTCCTGTGAGTCTAGATTTTCGAATCCGACGCAAAACTGACAGTTAATTGTAACGTTCAGGGCCTGTTAATGACGATGGAACACACAAATCCCGTCGCGATTCAATACATCGTCCTCCAGCCGACCTGTCTCCAAAGGTCTATTGCTGCCTCGGGCACCTTATGGTCGATCTCCTGTGAGTCTAGATTTTCGAATCCGACGCAAAACTGACAGTTAATTGTAACGTTCAGAGCCTGTTAATGACGATGGAACACACAAATCGCGTCGCGATTCAATACATCGTCCTCCGGCCGACCTGTCTCCAAGGGTCTATTGCTGCCTCGGGCACCTTATGGTCGATCTCCTGTGAGTCTTGATTTTCGAATCCGACGCAAAACTGACAGTTAATTGTAAGGTTCAGAGCCGGTTAATGACGATGGAACACACAAATTGCGTCGCGATTCAATACATCGTCCTCCGGCCGACCTGTCTCCAAGGGTCTATTGCTGCCTCGGGCACCTTATGGTCGATCTCCTGTGAGTCTAGATTTTCGAATCCGACGCAAAACTGACAGTTAATTGTAACGTTCAGTGCCTGTTAATGACGATGGAACACACAAATTGCGTCGCGATTCAATACATCGTCCTCGAGCCGACTTGTCTCCAAGGGTCTAGTGCTGCCTCGGACACCTTATGGTCGTTCTCCTGTGAGTCTAGATTTTCGAATCCGACGCAAAACTGACAGTTAATTGTAAGGTTCAGAGCATCTTAATGACAATGGAACACACAAATCGCGTCGCGATTCAATACATCGTCCTCGAGCCGACTTGTCTCCAAGGGTCTAGTGCTACCTCGGACACCTTATGGTCGTTCTCCTGTGAGTCTAGATTTTCGAATCCGACGCAAAACTGACAGTTAATTGTAAGGTTCAGAGCATCTTAATGACAATGGAACACACAAATCGCGTCGCGATTCAATACATCGTCCTCCGGCCGACCTGTCTCCAAGGGTCTATTGCTGCCTCGGGCACCTTATGGTCGATCTCCTGTGAGTCAAGATTTTCGAATCCGACGCAAAACTGACAGTTAATTGTAACGTTCAGCGCCTGTTAATGACGATGGAACACACAAATCGCGTCGCGATTCAATACATCGTCCTCCGGCCGACCTGTCTCCAAGGGTCTATTGCTGCCTCGGGCACCTTATGGTCGATCTCCTGTGAGTCTAGATTTTCGAATCCGACGCAAAACTGACAGCTAATTGTAACGTTCAGAGCCTGTTCATGACGATGGAACACACAAATTGCGTCGCGATTCAATACATCGTCCTGCGGCCGACCTGTCTCCAAGGGTCTATTGCTGCCTCGGGCACCTTATGGTCGTTCTCCTGTGAGTCTAGACTTTCGAATCCGACGCAAAACTGACAGTTAATTGTAACGTTCAGAGCATCTTAATGACAATGGAACACACAAATCGCGTCGCGATTCAATACATCGTCCTCCGGCCGACCTGTCTCCAAGGGTCTATTGCTGCCTCGGGCACCTTATGGTCGATCTCCTGTGAGTCTAGATTTTCGAATCCGACGCAAAAATGACAGTTAATTGTAACGTGCAGAGCCTGTTAATGACGATGGAACACAAATCCCGTCGCGATTCAATACATCGTCCTCAGGCCGTCCTGTCTCCAAGGGTCTGTTGCTGCCTCGGGCACCTTATGGTCGATCTCCTGTGAGTCTAGATTTTCGAATCCGACTCAAAACTGACAGTTAATTGTAAGATTCAGAGCCTGTTAAAACGATGTAACACACAAATTGCGTCGCGATTCAATACATCGTCCTCCGGCCGACCTGTCTCCAAGGGTCTATTGCTGTCTCGGGCACCTTATGGTCGATCTCCTGTGAGTCTAGATTTTCGAATCCGACGCAAAACTGACAGTTAATTGTAACGTTCAGAGCCTGTTAATGACGATGGAACACACAAATCACGTCGCGATTCAATACATCATCCTCCAGCCGACTTGTCTCCAAGGGTCTAGTGCTGCCTCGGGCACCTTATGGTCGTTCTCCTGTGAGTCTAGATTTTCGAATCCGACGCAAAACTGACAGTTAATTGTAACGTTCAGAGCCTGTTAATGACGATGGAACACACAAATTGCGTCGCGATTCAATACATCGTCCTCCGGCCGACCTGTCTCCAAGGGTCTATTGCTGCCTCGGGCACCTTAAGGTCGATCTCCTGTGAGTCTAGATTTTCGTATCCGACGCAAAACTGACAGTTAATTGTAACGTTCAGCGCTTGTTAATGACGATGGAACACACAAATCGCGTCGCGATTCAATACATCGTCCTCCGGCCGACCTGTCTCCAAGGGTCTATTGCTGCCTCGGGCACCTTATGGTCGATCTCCTGTGAGTCTAGATTTTCGAATCCGACGCAAAACTGACAGTTAATTGTAACGTTCAGAGCCTGTTCATGACGATGGAACACACAAATTGCGTCGCGATTCAATACATCGTCCTCCGGCCGACCTGTCTCCAAGGGTCTATTGCTGCCTCGGGCACCTTATGGTCGTTCTCCTGTGAGTCTAGACTTTCGAATCCGACGCAAAACTGACAGTTAATTGTAACGTTCAGAGCCTGTTAATGACGATGTAACACACAAATTGCGTCGCGATTCAATACATCGTCCTCCAGCCGACTTGTCTCCAAGGGTCTATTGCTGCCTCGGGCACATTATGGTCGATCTCCTGTGAGTCTAGATTTTCGAATCCGACGCAAAACTGACATTTAATTGTAACGTTCAGTGCCTGTTAATGACGATGGAACACACAAATCACGTCGCGATTCAATACATAATCCTCCAGCCGACTTGTCTCCAAGGGTCTAGTGCCGCCTCGGGCACCTTATGGTCGTTCTCCTGTGAGTCTAGATTTTCGAATCCGACGCAAAACTGACAGTTAATTGTAAGGTTCCGAGCCAGTTAATGACGATGGAAGACACAAATTGCGTCGCGATTCAATACATCGTCCTCCGGCCGACCTGTCTCCAAGGGTCTATTGCTGCCTCGGGCACATTATGGTCGATCTCCTGTGAGTCTAGATTTTCGAATCCGACGCAAAACTGACAGTTAATTGTAACGTTCAGAGCCTGTTCCTTACGATGGAACACACAAATTGCGTCGCGATTCAATACATCGTCCTCCGGCCGACCTGTCTCCAAGGGTCTATTGCTGCCTCGGGCACCTTATGGTCGATCTCCTGTGACTCTAGATTTTCGAATCCGACGCAAAACTGACAGTTAATTGTAAGGTTCAGAGCCTGTTAATGACGATGGAACACACAAATTGCGTCGCGATTCAATACATCGTCCTCCGGCCGACCTGTCTCCAAGGGTCTATTGCTGCCTCGGGCACCTTATGGTCGATCTCCTGTGAGTCTAGATTTTCGAATCCGACGCAAAACTGACAGTTAATTGTAACGTTCAGAGCCTGTTAATGACGATGGAACACACAAATCGCGTCGCGATTCAATACATCGTCCTCCGGCCGACCTGTCTCCAAGGGTCTATTGCTGCCTCGGGCACCTTATGGTCGATCTCCTGTGAGTCTTGATTTTCGAATCCGACGCAAAACTGACAGTTAATTGTAAAGTTCAGAGCCTGTTAATGACGATGGAACACACAAATCGCGTCGCGATTCAATACATCGTCCTCCGGCCGACCTGTCTCCAAGGGTCTATTGCTGCCTCGGGCACCTTATGGTCGATCTCCTGTGAGTCTAGATTTTCGAATCCGACGCAAAACTGACAGTTAATTGTAAGGTTCAGAGCCTGTTAATGACGATGGAACACACAAATTGCGTCGCGATTCAATACATCGTCCTCGAGCCGACTTGTCTCCAAGGGTCTAGTGCTGCCTCGGACACCTTATGGTCGTTCTCCTGTGAGTCTAGATTTTCGAATCCGACGCAAAACTGACAGTTAATTGTAAGGTTCAGAGCATCTTAATGACAATGGAACACACAAATCGCGTCGCGATTCAATACATCGTCCTCGAGCCGACTTGTCTCCAAGGGTCTAGTGCTACCTCGGACACCTTATGGTCGTTCTCCTGTGAGTCTAGATTTTCGAATCCGACGCAAAACTGACAGTTAATTGTAAGGTTCAGAGCATCTTAATGACAATGGAACACACAAATCGCGTCGCGATTCAATACATCGTCCTCCGGCCGACCTGTCTCCAAGGGTCTATTGCTGCCTCGGGCACCTTATGGTCGATCTCCTGTGAGTCAAGATTTTCGAATCCGACGCAAAACTGACAGTTAATTGTAAGGTTCAGGGCCTGTTAATGACGATGGAACACACAAATCGCGTCGCGATTCAATACATCGTCCTCCGGCCGTCCTGTCTCCATGGGTCTAGTGCTGCCTCGGACACCTTATGGTCGTTCTCCTGTGAGTCTAGATTTTCGAATCCGACGCAAAACTGACAGTTAATTGTAACGTTCAGCGCCTGTTAATGACGATGGAACACACAAATCGCGTCGCGATTCAATACATCGTCCTCCAGCCGACTTGTCTCCAAGGGTCTAGTCCTGCCTCGGGCACCTTATGGTCGTTCTTCTGTGAGTCTAGATTTTCGAATCCGACGCAAAACTGACAGTTAATTGTAACGTTCAGCGCCTGTTAATGACGATGGGACACACAAATCGCGTCGCGATTCAATACTTCGTCCTCCGGCCGACCTGTCTCCAAGGGTCTATTGCTGCCTCGGGCACCTTATGGTCGATCTCCTGTGAGTCTAGATTTTCGAATCCGACGCAAAACTGACAGTTAATTGTAACGTTCAGAGCCTGTTCATGACGATGGAACACACAAATTGCGTCGCGATTCAATACATCGTCCTGCGGCCGACCTGTCTCCAAGGGTCTATTGCTGCCTCGGGCACCTTATGGTCGTTCTCCTGTGAGTCTAGACTTTCGAATCCGACGCAAAACTGACAGTTAATTGTAACGTTCAGAGCATCTTAATGACAATGGAACACACAAATCGCATCGCGATTCAATACATCGTCCTCCGGCCGACCTGTCTCCAAGGGTCTATTGCTGCCTCGGGCACCTTATGGTCGATCTCCTGTGAGTCTAGATTTTCGAATCCGACGCAAAAATGACAGTTAATTGTAACGTGCAGAGCCTGTTAATGACGATGGAACACAAATCCCGTCGCGATTCAATACATCGTCCTCAGGCCGTCCTGTCTCCAAGGGCCTGTTGCTGCCTCGGGCACCTTATGGTCGATCTCCTGTGAGTCTAGATTTTCGAATCCGACTCAAAACTGACAGTTAATTGTAAGGTTCAGAGCCTGTTAATGACGATGTAACACACAAATTGCGTCGCGATTCAATACATCGTCCTCCGGCCGACCTGTCTCCAAGGGTCTATTGCTGTCTCGGGCACCTTATGGTCGATCTCCTGTGAGTCTAGATTTTCGAATCCGACGCAAAACTGACAGTTAATTGTAACGTTCAGAGCCTGTTAATGACGATGGAACACACAAATCACGTCGCGATTCAATACATCATCCTCCAGCCGACTTGTCTCCAAGGGTCTGGTGCTGCCTCGGGCACCTTATGGTCGTTCTCCTGTGAGTCTAGATTTTCGAATCCGACGCAAAACTGACAGTTCATTGTAACGTTCAGAGCCTGTTAATGACGATGGAACACACAAATTGCGTCGCGATTCAATACATCGTCCTCCGGCCGACCTGTCTCCAAGGGTCTATTGCTGCCTCGGGCACCTTAAGGTCGATCTCCTGTGAGTCTAGATTTTCGAATCCGACGCAAAACTGACAGTTAATTGTAACGTTCAGCGCTTGTTAATGACGATGGAACACACAAATCGCGTCGCGATTCAATACATCGTCCTCCGGCCGACCTGTCTCCAAGGGTCTATTGCTGCCTCGGGCACCTTATGGTCGATCTCCTGTGAGTCTAGATTTTCGAATCCGACGCAAAACTGACAGTTAATTGTAACGTTCAGAGCCTGTTCATGACGATGGAACACACAAATTGCGTCGCGATTCAATACATCGTCCTCCGGCCGACCTGTCTCCAAGGGTCTATTGCTGCCTCGGGCACCTTATGGTCGTTCTCCTGTGAGTCTAGACTTTCGAATCCGACGCAAAACTGACAGTTAATTGTAACGATCAGAGCCTGTTAATGACGATGGAACACACAAATTGCGTCGCGATTCAATACAACGTCCTCCAGCCGACTTGTCTCCAAGGGTCTATTGCTGCCTCGGGCACCTTATGGTCGATCTCCTGTGAGTCTAGATTTTCGAATCCGACGCAAAACTGACAGTTAATTGTAAAGTTCAGAGCCTGTTAATGACGATGGAACACACAAATCGCGTCGCGATTCAATACATCGTCCTCCGGCCGACCTGTCTCCAAGGGTCTATTGCTGTCTCGGGCACCTTATGGTCGATCTCCTGTGAGTCTAGATTTTCGAATCCGACGCAAAACTGACAGTTAATTGTAACGTTCAGAGCCTGTTAATGACGATGGAACACACAAATCACGTCGCGATTCAATACATCATCCTCCAGCCGACTTGTCTCCAAGGGTCTAGTGCTGCCTCGGGCACCTTATGGTCGTTCTCCTGTGAGTATAGATTTTCGAATCCCACGCAAAACTGACAGTTAATTGTAAGGTTCAGAGCCAGTTAATGACGATGGAAGACACAAATTGCGTCGCGATTCAATACATCGTCCTCCGGCCGACCTGTCTCCAAGGGTCTATTGCTGCCTCGGGCACCTTATGGTCGTTCTCCTGTGAGTCTAGACTTTCGAATCCGACGCAAAACTGACAGTTAATTGTAACGTTCAGAGCCTGTTAATGACGATGGAACACACAAATTGCGTCGCGATTCAATACATCGTCCTCCAGCCGACTTGTCTCCAAGGGTCTATTGCTGCCTCGGGCACCTTATGGTCGATGTCCTGTGAGTCTAGATTTTCGAATCCGACGCAAAACTGACAGTTAATTGTAACGTTCAGTGCCTGTTAATGACGATGGAACACACAAATTGCGTCGCGATTCAATACATCGTCCTCCGACCGACCTGTCTCCAAGGGTCTATTGCTGTCTCGGGCACCTTATGGTCGATCTCCTGTGAGTCTAGATTTTCGAATCCGACGCAAAACTGACAGTTAATTGTAACGTTCAGAGCCTGTTAATGACGATGGAACACACAAATCACGTCGCGATTCAATACATCATCCTCCAGCCGACTTGTCTCCAAGGGTCTGGTGCTGCCTCGGGCACCTTATGGTCGTTCTCCTGTGAGTCTAGATTTTCGAATCCGACGCAAAACTGACAGTTCATTGTAACGTTCAGAGCCTGTTAATGACGATGGAACACACAAATTGCGTCGCGATTCAATACATCGTCCTCCGGCCGACCTGTCTCCAAGGGTCTATTGCTGCCTCGGGCACCTTAAGGTCGATCTCCTGTGAGTCTAGATTTTCGAATCCGACGCAAAACTGACAGTTAATTGTAACGTTCAGCGCTTGTTAATGACGATGGAACACACAAATCGCGTCGCGATTCAATACATCGTCCTCCGGCCGACCTGTCTCCAAGGGTCTATTGCTGCCTCGGGCACCTTATGGTCGATCTCCTGTGAGTCTAGATTTTCGAATCCGACGCAAAACTGACAGTTAATTGTAACGTTCAGAGCCTGTTCATGACGATGGAACACACAAATTGCGTCGCGATTCAATACATCGTCCTCCGGCCGACCTGTCTCCAAGGGTCTATTGCTGCCTCGGGCACCTTATGGTCGTTCTCCTGTGAGTCTAGACTTTCGAATCCGACGCAAAACTGACAGTTAATTGTAACGATCAGAGCCTGTTAATGACGATGGAACACACAAATTGCGTCGCGATTCAATACAACGTCCTCCAGCCGACTTGTCTCCAAGGGTCTATTGCTGCCTCGGGCACCTTATGGTCGATCTCCTGTGAGTCTAGATTTTCGAATCCGACGCAAAACTGACAGTTAATTGTAAACTTCAGAGCCTGTTAATGACGATGGAACACACAAATCGCGTCGCGATTCAATACATCGTCCTCCGGCCGACCTGTCTCCAAGGGTCTATTGCTGTCTCGGGCACCTTATGGTCGATCTCCTGTGAGTCTAGATTTTCGAATCCGACGCAAAACTGACAGTTAATTGTAACGTTCAGAGCCTGTTAATGACGATGGAACACACAAATCACGTCGCGATTCAATACATCATCCTCCAGCCGACTTGTCTCCAAGGGTCTAGTGCTGCCTCGGGCACCTTATGGTCGTTCTCCTGTGAGTATAGATTTTCGAATCCCACGCAAAACTGACAGTTAATTGTAAGGTTCAGAGCCAGTTAATGACGATGGAAGACACAAATTGCGTCGCGATTCAATACATCGTCCTCCGGCCGACCTGTCTCCAAGGGTCTATTGCTGCCTCGGGCACCTTATGGTCGTTCTCCTGTGAGTCTAGACTTTCGAATCCGACGCAAAACTGACAGTTAATTGTAAGGTTCAGAGCCAGTTAATGACGATGGAACACACAAATTGCGTCGCGATTCAATACATCGTCCTCCAGCCGACTTGTCTCCAAGGGTCTATTGCTGCCTCGGGCACCTTATGGTCGATGTCCTGTGAGTCTAGATTTTCGAATCCGACGCAAAACTGACAGTTAATTGTAACGTTCAGTGCCTGTTAATGACGATGGAACACACAAATTGCGTCGCGATTCAATACATCGTCCTCCGACCGACCTGTCTCCAAGGGTCTATTGCTGCCTCGGGCACCTTATGGTCGATCTCCTGTGAGTCTAGATTTTCGAATCCGACGCAAAACTGACAGTTAATTGTAACGTTCAGGGCCTGTTAATGACGATGGAACACACAAATCCCGTCGCGATTCAATACATCGTCCTCCGGCCGACCTGTCTCCAAGGGTCTATTGCTGCCTTGGGCACCTTATGGTCGATCTCCTGTGAGTCTAGATTTTCGAATCCGACGCAAAACTGACAGTTAATTGTAACGTTCAGGGCCTGTTAATGACGATGGAGCACACAAATCCCGTCGCGATTCAATACATCGTCCTCCGGCCGACCTGTCTCCAAGGGTCTATTGCTGCCTCGGGCACCTCTTGGTCGATCACCTGTGAGTCTAGATTTTCGAATCCGACGCAAAACTGACAGTTAATTGTAAAGTTCAGAGCCTGTTAATGACGATGGAACACACAAATCGCGTCGCGATTCAATACATCGTCCTCCAGCCGACCTGTCTCCAAGGGTCTATTGCTGCCTCGGGCACCTTATGGTCGATCTCCTGTGAGTCTAGATTTTCGAATCCGACGCAAAACTGACAGTTAATTGTAACGTTCAGAGCCTGTTCATGACGATGGAACACACAAATTGCGTCGCGATTCAATACATCGTCCTCCGGCCGACCTGTCTCCAGGGGGCTATTGCTGCCTCGGGCACCTTATGGTCGTTCTCCTGTGAGTCTAGACTTTCGAATCCGACGCAAAACTGACAGTTAATTGTAACGTTCAGAGCCTGTTAATGACGATGGAACACACAAATTGCGTCGCGATTCAATACATCGTCCTCCAGCCAACTTGTCTCCAAGGGTCTATTGCTGCCTCGGGCACCTTATGGTCGATCTCCTGTGAGTCTAGATTTTCGAATCCGACGCAAAACTGACATTTAATTGTAACGTTCAGTGCCTGTTAATGACGATGGAACACACAAATCACGTCGCGATTCAATACATCATCCTCCAGCCGACTTGTCTCCAAGGGTCTAGTGCTGCCTCGGGCACCTTATGGTCGTTCTCCTGTGAGTCTAGATTTTCGAATCCGACGCAAAACTGACAGTTAATTGTAAGGTTCAGAGCCAGTTAATGACGATGGAAGACACAAATTGCGTCGCGATTCAATACATCGTCCTCCGGCCGACCTGTCTCCAAGGGTCTATTGCTGCCTCGGGCACATTATGGTCGATCTCCTGTGAGTCTAGATTTTCGAATCCGACGCAAAACTGACAGTTAATTGTAACGTTCAGAGCCTGTTCATGACGATGGAACACACAAATTGCGTCGCGATTCGATACATCGTCCTCCGGCCGACCTGTCTCCAAGGGTCTATTGCTGCCTCGGGCACCTTATGGTCGATCTCCTGTGTCTCTAGATTTTCGAATCCGACGCAAAACTGACAGTTAATTGTAAGGTTCTGAGCCTGTTAATGACGATGGAACACACAAATTGCGTCGCGATTCAATACATCGTCCTCCGGCCGACCTGTCTCCAAGGGTCTATTGCTGCCTCGGGCACCTTATGGTCGATCTCCTGTGAGTCTAGATTTTCGAATCCGACGCAAAACTGACAGTTAATTGTAACGTTCAGGGCCTGTTAATGACGATGGAACACACAAATCCCGTCGCGATTCAATACATCGTCCTCCAGCCGACCTGTCTCCAAAGGTCTATTGCTGCCTCGGGCACCTTATGGTCGATCTCCTGTGAGTCTAGATTTTCGAATCCGACGCAAAACTGACAGTTAATTGTAACGTTCAGAGCCTGTTAATGACGATGGAACACACAAATCGCGTCGCGATTCAATACATCGTCCTCCGGCCGACCTGTCTCCAAGGGTCTATTGCTGCCTCGGGCACCTTATGGTCGATCTCCTGTGAGTCTAGATTTTCGAATCCGACGCAAAACTGACAGTTAATTGTAAGGTTCAGAGCCTGTTAATGACGATGGAACACACAAATTGCGTCGCGATTCAATACATCGTCCTCCGGCCGACCTGTCTCCAAAGGTCTATTGCTGCCTCGGGCACCTTATGGTCGACCTCCTGTGAGTCTAGATTTTCGAATCCGACGCAAAACTGACAGTTAATTGTAACGTTCAGTGCCTGTTAATGGCGATGGAACACACAAATTGCGTCGCGATTCAATACATCGTCCTCGAGCCGACTTGTCTCCAAGGGTCTAGTGCTGCCTCGGACACCTTATGGTCGTTATCCTGTGAGTCTAGATTTTCGAATCCGACGCAAAACTGACAGTTAATTGTAAGGTTCAGAGCATCTTAATGACAATGGAACACACAAATCGCGTCGCGATTCAATACATCGTCCTCCGGCCGACCTGTCTCCAAGGGTCTATTGCTGCCTCGGGCACCTTATGGTCGATCTCCTGTGAGTCTAGATTTTCGAATCCGACGCAAAACTGACAGTTAATTGTAACGTTCAGAGCCTGTTAATGACGATAGAACACACAAATTGCGTCGCGATTCAATACATCGTCCTCCAGCCGACTTGTCTCCAAGGGTCTATTGCTGCCTCGGGCACCTTATGGTCGATCTCCTGTGAGTCTAGATTTTCGAATCCGACGCAAAACTGACAGTTAATTGTAACGTTCAGTGCCTGTTAATGACGATGGAACACACAAATTGCATCGCGATTCAATACATCGTCCTCCGACCGACCTGTCTCCAAAGGTCTATTGCTGCCTCGGGCACCTTATGGTCGATCTCCTGTGAGTCTAGATTTTCGAATCCGACGCAAAACTGACAGTTAATTGTAACGTTCAGGGCCTGTTAATGACGATGGAACACACAAATCCCGTCGCGATTCAATACATCGTCCTCCGGCCGACCTGTCTCCAAGGGTCTATTGCTGCCTCGGGCACCTTATGGTCGATCTCCTGTGAGTCTAGATTTTCGAATCCGACGCAAAACTGACAGTTAATTGTAACGTTCAGGGCCTGTTAATGACGATGGAACACACAAATCCCGTCGCGATTCAATACATCGTCCTCCGGCCGACCTGTCTCCAAGGGTCTATTGCTGCCTCGGACACCTTATGGTCGTTCTCCTGTGAGTCTAGATTTTCGAATCCGACGCAAAACTGACAGTTAATTGTAACGTTCAGGGCCTGTTAATGACGATGGAGCACACAAATCCCGTCGCGATTCAATACATCGTCCTCCGGCCGACCTGTCTCCAAGGGTCTATTGCTGCCTCGGGCACCTCTTGGTCGATCACCTGTGAGTCTAGATTTTCGAATCCGACGCAAAACTGACAGTTAATTGTAAAGTTCAGAGCCTGTTAATGACGATGAAACACACAAATCGCGTCGCGATTCAATACATCGTCCTCCGGCCGACCTGTCTCCAAGGGTCTATTGCTGCCTCGGGCACCTTATGGTCGATCTCCTGTGAGTCTAGATTTTCGAATCCGACGCAAAACTGACAGTTAATTGTAAGGTTCAGAGCCTGTTAATGACGATGGAACACACAAATTGCGTCGCGATTCAATACATCGTCCTCCGGCCGACCTGTCTCCAAGGGTCTATTGCTGCCTCGGGCACCTTATGGTCGTTCTCCTGTGAGTCTAGATTTTCGAATCCGACGCAAAACTGACAGTTAATTGGAAGGTTCAGAGCCTGTTAATGACGATGGAACACACAAATTGCGTCGCGATTCAATACATCGTCCTCCAGCCGAGCTGTCTCCAAGGGTCTATTGCTGCCTCGGGCACCTTATGGTCGATCTCCTGTGAGTCTAGATTTTCGAATCCGACGCAAAACTGACAGTTAATTGTAACGTTCAGAGCCTGTTCATGACGATGGAACACACAAATTGCGTCGCGATTCAATACATCGTCCTCCGGCCGACCTGTCTCCAAGTGTCTATTGCTGCCTCGGGCACCTTATGGTCGTTCTCCTGTGAGTCTAGACTTTCGAATCCGACGCAAAACTGACAGTTAATTGTAACGTTCAGAGCCTGCTAATGACGATGGAACACACAAATTGCGTCGCGATTCAATACATCGTCCTCCAGCCGACTTGTCTCCAAGGGTCTATTGCTGCCTCGGGCACCTTATGGTCGATCTCCTGTGAGTCTAGATTTTCGAATCCGACGCAAAACTGACATTTAATTGTAACGTTCAGTGCCTGTTAATGACGATGGATCACACAAATCACGTCGCGATTCAATACATCATCCTCCAGCCGACTTGTCTCCAAGGGTCTAGTGCTGCCTCGGGCACCTTATGGTCGTTCTCCTGTGAGTCTAGATTTTCGAATCCGACGCAAAACTGACAGTTAATTGTAAGGTTCAGAGCCAGTTAATGACGATGTAACACACAAATTGCGTCGCGATTCAATACATCGTCCTCCGGCCGACCTGTCTCCAAGGGTCTATTGCTGCCTCGGGCACCTTATGGTCGATCTCCTGTGAGTCTAGATTTTCGAATCTGACGCAAAACTGACAGTTAATTGTAAAGTTCAGAGCCTGTTCATGACGATGGAACACACAAATTGCGTCGCGATTCAATACATCGTCCTCCGGCCGACCTGTCTCCAAGGGTCTATTGCTGCCTCGGGCACCTTATGGTCGTTCTCCTGTGAGTCTAGACTTTCGAATCCGACGCAAAACTGACAGTTAATTGTAATGTTCAGAGCCTGTTAATGACGATGGAACACACAAATTGCGTCGCGATTTAATACATCGTCCTCCGGCCGACCTGTCTCCAAGGGTCTATTGCTGCCTCGGGCACCTTATGGTCGATCTCCTGTGAGTCTAGATTTTCGAATCCGACGCAAAACTGACAGTTAATTGTAACGTTCAGGGCCTGTTAATGACGATGGAACACACAAATCGCGTCGCGATTCAATACATCGTCCTCCGGCCGACCTGTCTCCAAGGGTCTATTGCTGCCTCGGGCACCTTATGGTCGATCTCCTGTGAGTCTAGATTTTCGAATCCGACGCAAAACTGACAGTTAATTGTAACGTTCAGAGCCTGTTAATGATGATGGAACACACAAATCGCGTCGCGATTCAATACATCGTCCTCCGGCCGACCTGTCTCCCAGGGTCTATTGCTGCCTCGGGCACCTTATGTCGATCTCCTGTGAGTCTAGATTTTCGAATCCGACGCAAAACTGACAGTTAATTGTAAGGTTCAGAGCCTGTTAATGACGATGGAACACACAAATCGCGTCGCGATTCAATACATCGTCCTCCGGCCGACCTGTCTCCAAGGGTCCATTGCTGCCTCGGGCACCTTATGGTCGATCTCCTGTGAGTCTAGATTTTCGAATCCGACGCAAAACTGACAGTTAATTGTAACGTTCAGAGCCTGTTAATGACGATGGAACACACAAATTGCGTCGCGATTCAATACATCGTCCTCCGGCCGACCTTTCTCCAAGGGTCTATTGCTGCTCCGGGCACCTTATGGTCGATCTCCTGTGAGTCTAGACTTTCGAATCCGACGCAAAACTGACAGTTAATTGTAACGTTCAGTGCCTGTTAATGACGATGGAACACACAAATTGCGTCGCGATTCAATACATCGTCCTCGAGCCGACTTGTCTCCAAGGGTCTAGTGCTGCCTCGGACACCTTATGGTCGTTCTCCTGTGAGTCTAGATTTTCGAATCCGACGCAAAACTGACAGTTAATTGTAAGGTTCAGAGCATCTTAATGACAATGGAACACACAAATCGCGTCGCGATTCAATACATCGTCCTCCGGCCGACCTGTCTCCAAGGGTCTATTGCTGCCTCGGGCACCTTATGGTCGATCTCCTGTGAGTCTAGATTTTCGAATCCGACGCAAAACTGACAGTTAATTGTAACCTTCAGGGCCTGTTAATGACGATGGAACACACAAATCCCGTCGCGATTCAATACATCGTCCTCCGGCCGACCTGTCTCCAAGGGTCTATTGCTGCCTCGGGCACCTTATGGTCGATCTCCTGTGAGTCTAGATTTTCGAATCCGACGCAAAACTGACAGTTAATTGTAACGTTCAGGGCCTGTTAATGACGATGGAGCACACAAATCCCGTCGCGATTCAATACATCGTCCTCCGGCCGACCTGTCTCCAAGGGTCTTTTGCTGCCTCGGGCACCTCTTGGTCGATCACCTGTGAGTCCAGATTTTCGAATCCGACGCAAAACTGACAGTTAATTGTAAAGTTCAGAGCCTGTTAATGACGATGGAACACACAAATCGCGTCGCGATTCAATACATCGTCCTCCGGCCGACCTGTCTCCAAGGGTCTATTGCTGCCTCGGGCACCTAATGGTCGATCTCCTGTGAGTCTAGATTTTCGAATCCGACGCAAAACTGACAGTTAATTGTAACGTTCAGGGCCTGTTAATGATGATGGAACACACAAATCCCGTCGCGATTCAATACATCGTCCTCCGGCCGACCTGTCTCCAAGGGTCTATTGCTGCCTCGGGCACCTTATGGTCGATCTCCTGTGAGTCTAGATTTTCGAATCCGACGCAAAACTGACAGTTAATTGTAAGGTTCAGAGCCTGTTAATGACGATGGAACACACAAATTGCGTCGCGATTCAATACATCGTCCTCCGGCCGACCTGTCTCCAAGGGTCTATTGCTGCCTCGGGCACCTTATGGTCGATCTCCTGTGAGTTTAGATTTTCGAATCCGACGCAAAACTGACAGTTAATTGTAACGTTCAGGGCCTGTTAATGACGATGGAACACACAAATCGCGTCGCGATTCAATACATCGTCCTCCGGCCGACCTGTCTCCAAAGGTCTATTGCTGCCTCGGGCACCTTATGGTCGATCTCCTGTGAGTCTAGATTTTGGAATCCGACGCAAAACTGACAGTTAATTGTAAAGTTCAGAGCCTGTTAGTGACGATGGAACACACAAATCGCGTCGCGATTCAATACATCGTCCTCCGGCCGACCTGTCTCCAAGGGTCTATTGTTGTCTCGGGCACCTTATGGTCGATCTCCTGTGAGTCTAGATTTTCGAATCCGACGCAAAACTGACAGTTAATTGTAACGTTCAGTGCCTGTTAATGACGATGGAACATACAAATTGCGTCGCGATTCAATACATCGTCCTCCGGCCGACCTGTCTCCAAGGGTCTATTGCTGCCTCGGGCACCTTATGGTCGATCTCCTGTGAGTCTAGATTTTCGAATCCGACGCAAAACTGACAGTTAATTGTAACGTTCAGGGCCTGTTAATGACGATGGAACACACAAATCGCGTCGCGATTCAATACATCGTCCTACGGCCGACCTGTCTCCAAGGGTCTATTGCTGCCTCGGGCACCTTATGGTCGATCTCCTGTGAGTCTAGATTTTCGAATCCGACGCAAAACTGACAGTTAATTGTAACGTTCAGAGCCTGTTAATGATGATGGAACACACAAATCGCGTCGCGATTCAATACATCGTCCTCCGGCCGACCTGTCTCCAAGGGTCTATTGCAGCCTCTGGCACCTTATGGTCGATCTCCTGTGAGTCTAGATTTTCGAATCCGACGCAAAACTGACAGTTAATTGTAAGGTTCAGAGCCTGTTAATGACGATGGAACACACAAATCGCGTCGCGATTCAATACATCGTCCTCCGGCCGACCTGTCTCCAAGGGTCTATTGCTGCCTCGGGCACCTTATGGTCGATCTCCTGTGAGTCTAGATTTTCGAATCCGACGCAAAACTGACAGTTAATTGTAAGGTTCAGAGCCTGTTAATGACGATGGAACACACAAATTGCGTCGCGATTCAATACATCGTCCTCCGGCCGACCTGTCTCCAAGGGTCTATTGCTGCCTCGGGCACCTTATGGTCGATCTCCTGTGAGTCTAGATTTTCGAATCCGACGCAAAACTGACAGTTAATTGTAACGTTCAGTGCCTGTTAATGACGATGGAACACACAAATTGCGTCGCGATTCAATACATCGTCCTCGAGCCGACTTGTCTCCAAGGGTCTAGTGCTGCCTCGGACACCTTATGGTCGTTCTCCTGTGAGTCTAGATTTTCGAATCCGACGCAAAACTGACAGTTAATTGTAAGGTTCAGAGCATCTTAATGACAATGGAACACACAAATCGCGTCGCGATTCAATACATCGTCCTCCGGCCGACCTGTCTCCAAGGGTCTATTCCTGCCTCGGGCACCTTATGGTCGATCTCCTGTGAGTCTAGATTTTCGAATCCGACGCAAAACTGACAGTTAATTGTAACGTTCAGGGCCTGTTAATGACGATGGAACACACAAATCCCGTCGCGATTCAATACATCGTCCTCCGTCCGACCTGTCTCCAAGGGTCTATTGCTGCCTCGGGCACCTTATGGTCGATCTCCTGTGAGTCTAGATTTTCGAATCCGACGCAAAACTGACAGTTAATTGTAACGTTCAGGGCCTGTTAATGACGATGGAGCACACAAATCCCGTCGCGATTCAATACATCGTCCTCCGGCCGACCTGTCTCCAAGGGTCTATTGCTGCCTCGGGCACCTCTTGGTCGATCACCTGTGAGTCCAGATTTTCGAATCCGACGCAAAACTGGCAGTTAATTGTAAAGTTCAGAGCCTGTTAATGACGATGGAACACACAAATCGCGTCGCGATTCAATACATCGTCCTCCGGCCGACCTGTCTCCAAGGGTCTATTGCTGCCTCGGGCACCTTATGGTCGATCTCCTGTGAGTCTAGATTTTCGAATCCGACGCAAAACTGACAGTTAATTGTAACGTTCAGGGCCTGTTAATGATGATGGAACACACAAATCCCGTCGCGATTCAATACATCGTCCTCCGGCCGACCTGTCTCCAAGGGTCTATTGCTGCCTCGGGCACCTTATGGTAGATCTCCTGTGAGTCTAGATTTTCGAATCCGACGCAAAACTGACAGTTAATTGTAACGTTCAGAGCCTGTTAATGACGATGGAACACACAAATCGCGTCGCGATTCAATACATCGTCCTCCGGCCGACCTGTCTCCAAGGGTCTATTGCTGCCTCGGGCACCTTATGGTCGATCTCCTGTGAGTCTAGATTTTCGAATCCGACGCAAAACTGACAGTTAATTGTAACGTTCAGAGCCTGTTAATGACGATGGAACACACAAATTGCGTCGCGATTCAATACATCGTCCTCCGGCCGACCTTTCTCCAAGGGTCTATTGCTGCCTCGGGCACCTTATGGTCGATCTCCTGTGAGTCTAGACTTTCGAATCCGACGCAAAACTGACAGTTAATTGTAACGTTCAGTGCCTGTTAATGACGATGGAACACACAAATTGCGTCGCGATTCAATACATCGTCCTCGAGCCGACTTGTCTCCAAGGGTCTAGTGCTGCCTCGGACACCTTATGGTCGTTCTCCTGTGAGTCTAGATTTTCGAATCCGACGCAAAACTGACAGTTAATTGTAAGGTTCAGAGCATCTTAATGACAATGGAACACACAAAACGCGTCGCGATTCAATACATCGTCCTCCGGCCGACCTGTCTCCAAGGGTCTATTGCTGCCTCGGGCACCTTATGGTCGATCTCCTGTGAGTCTAGATTTTAGAATCCGACGCAAAACTGACAGTTAATTGTAACATTCAGGGCCTGTTAATGACGATGGAACACACAAATCCCGTCGCGATTCAATACATCGTCCTCCGGCCGACCTGTCTCCAAGGGTCTATTGCTGCCTCGGGCACCTTATGGTCGATCTCCTGTGAGTCTAGATTTTCGAATCCGACGCAAAACTGACAGTTAATTGTAACGTTCAGGGCCTGTTAATGACGATGGAGCACACAAATCCCGTCGCGATTCAATACATCGTCCTCCGGCCGACCTGTCTCCAAGGGTCTATTGCTGCCTCGGGCACCTCTTGGTCGATCACCTGTGAGTCCAGATTTTCGAATCCGACGCAAAACTGACAGTTAATTGTAAAGTTCAGAGCCTGTTAATGACGATGGAACACACAAATCGCGTCGCGATTCAATACATCGTCCTCCGGCCGACCTGTCTCCAAGGGTCTATTGCTGCCTCGGGCACCTTATGGTCGATCTCCTGTGAGTCTAGATTTTCGAATCCGACGCAAAACTGACAGTTAATTGTAACGTTCAGGGCCTGTTAATGATGATGGAACACACAAATCCCGTCGCGATTCAATACATCGTCCTCCGGCCGACCTGTCTCCAAGGGTCTATTGCTGCCTCGGGCACCTTATGGTCGATATCCTGTGAGTCTAGATTTTCGAATCCGACGCAAAACTGACAGTTAATTGTAAGGTTCAGAGCCTGTTAATGACGATGGAACACACAAATTGCGTCGCGATTCAGTACATCGTCCTCCGGCCGACCTGTCTCCAAGGGTCTATTGCTGCCTCGGGCACCTTATGGTCGATCTCCTGTGAGTTTAGATTTTCGAATCCGACGCAAAACTGACAGTTAATTGTAACGTTCAGGGCCTGTTAATGACGATGGAACACACAAATCGCGTCGCGATTCAATACATCGTCCTCCGGCCGACCTGTCTCCAAAGGTCTATTGCTGCCTCGGGCACCTTATGGTCGATCTCCTGTGAGTCTAGATTTTGGAATCCGACGCAAAACTGACAGTTAATTGTAAAGTTCAGAGCCTGTTAGTGACGATGGAACACACAAATCGCGTCGCGATTCAATACATCGTCCTCCGGCCGACCTGTCTCCAAGGGTCTATTGCTGTCTCGGGCACCTTATGGTCGATCTCCTGTGAGTCTAGATTTTCGAATCCGACGCAAAACTGACAGTTAATTGTAACGTTCAGTGCCTGTTAATGACGATGGAACATACAAATTGCGTCGCGATTCAATACATCGTCCTCCGGCCGACCTGTCTCCAAGGGTCTATTGCTGCCTCGGGCACCTTATGGTCGATCTCCTGTGAGTCTAGATTTTCGAATCCGACGCAAAACTGACAGTTAATTGTAACGTTCAGGGCCTGTTAATGACGATGGAACACACAAATCGCGTCGCGATTCAATACATCGTCCTACGGCCGACCTGTCTCCAAGGGTCTATTGCTGCCTCGGGCACCTTATGGTCGATCTCCTGTGAGTCTAGATTTTCGAATCCGACGCAAAACTGACAGTTAATTGTAACGTTCAGAGCCTGTTAATGATGATGGAACACACAAATCGCGTCGCGATTCAATACATCGTCCTCCGGCCGACCTGTCTCCAAGGGTCTATTGCTGCCTCTGGCACCTTATGGTCGATCTCCTGTGAGTCTAGATTTTCGAATCCGACGCAAAACTGACAGTTAATTGTAAGGTTCAGAGCCTGTTAATGACGATGGAACACACAAATCGCGTCGCGATTCAATACATCGTCCTCCGGCCGACCTGTCTCCAAGGGTCTATTGCTGCCTCGGGCACCTTATGGTCGATCTCCTGTGAGTCTAGATTTTCGAATCCGACGCAAAACTGACAGTTAATTGTAAGGTTCAGAGCCTGTTAATGACGATGGAACACACAAATTGCGTCGCGATTCAATACATCGTCCTCCGGCCGACCTGTCTCCAAGGGTCTATTGCTGCCTCGGGCACCTTATGGTCGATCTCCTGTGAGTCTAGATTTTCGAATCCGACGCAAAACTGACAGTTAATTGTAACGTTCAGTGCCTGTTAATGACGATGGAACACACAAATTGCGTCGCGATTCAATACATCGTCCTCGAGCCGACTTGTCTCCAAGGGTCTAGTGCTGCCTCGGACACCTTATGGTCGTTCTCCTGTGAGTCTAGATTTTCGAATCCGACGCAAAACTGACAGTTAATTGTAAGGTTCAGAGCATCTTAATGACAATGGAACACACAAATCGCGTCGCGATTCAATACATCGTCCTCCGGCCGACCTGTCTCCAAGGGTCTATTGCTGCCTCGGGCACCTTATGGTCGATCTCCTGTGAGTCTAGATTTTCGAATCCGACGCAAAACTGACAGTTAATTGTAACGTTCAGAGCCTGTTAATGACGATGGAACACACAAATCGCGTCGCGATTCAATACATCGTCCTCCGGCCGACCTGTCTCCAAGGGTCTATTGCTGCCTCGGGCACCTTATGGTCGATCTCCTGTGAGTCTAGATTTTCGAATCCGACGCAAAACTGACAGTTAATTGTAAGGTTCGGAGCCTGTTAATGACGATGGAACACACAAATTGCGTCGCGATTCAATACATCGTCCTCCGGCCGACCTGTCTCCAAGGGTCTATTGCTGCCTCGGGCACCTTATGGTCGATCTCCTGTGAGTTTAGATTTTCGAATCCGACGCAAAACTGACAGTTAATTGTAACGTTCAGGGCCTGTTAATGACGATGGAACACACAAATCCCGTCGCGATTCAATACATCGTCCTCCGGCCGACCTGTCTCCAAAGGTCTATTGCTGCCTCGGGCACCTTATGGTCGATCTCCTGTGAGTCTAGATTTTGGAATCCGACGCAAAACTGACAGTTAATTGTAAAGTTCAGAGCCTGTTAATGACGATGGAACACACAAATCGCGTCGCGATTCAATACATCGTCCTCCGGCCGACCTGTCTCCAAGGGTCTATTGCTGTCTCGGGCACCTTATGGTCGTTCTCCTGTGAGTCTAGACTTTCGAATCCGACGCAAAACTGACAGTTAATTGTAATGTTCAGAGCCTGTTAATGACGATGGAACACACAAATTGCGTCGCGATTCAATACATCGTCCTCCAGCCGACTTGTCTCCAAGGGTCTATTGCTGCCTCGGGCACCTTATGGTCGATCTCCTGTGAGTCTAGATTTTCGAATCCGACGCAAAACTGACAGTTAATTGTAACGTTCAGTTCCTGTTAATGACGATGGAACACACAAATTGCGTCGCGATTCAATACATCGTCCTCCGACCGACCTGTCTCCAAGGGTCTATTGCTGCCTCGGGCACCTTATGGTCGATCTCCTGTGAGTCTAGATTTTGGAATCCGACGCAAAACTGACAGTTAATTGTAAAGTTCAGAGCCTGTTAGTGACGATGGAACACACAAATCGCGTCGCGATTCAATACATCGTCCTCCGGCCGACCTGTCTCCAAGGGTCTATTGCTGTCTCGGGCACCTTATGGTCGATCTCCTGTGAGTCTAGATTTTCGAATCCGACGCAAAACTGACAGTTAATTGTAACGTTCAGTGCCTGTTAATGACGATGGAACATACAAATTGCGTCGCGATTCAATACATCGTCCTCCGGCCGACCTGTCTCCAAGGGTCTATTGCTGCCTCGGGCACCTTATGGTCGATCTCCTGTGAGTCTAGATTTTCGAATCCGACGCAAAACTGACAGTTAATTGTAACGTTCAGGGCCTGTTAATGACGATGGAACACACAAATCGCGTCGCGATTCAATACATCGTCCTACGGCCGACCTGTCTCCAAGGGTCTATTGCTGCCTCGGGCACCTTATGGTCGATCTCCTGTGAGTCTAGATTTTCGAATCCGACGCAAAACTGACAGTTAATTGTAACGTTCAGAGCCTGTTAATGATGATGGAACACACAAATCGCGTCGCGATTCAATACATCGTCCTCCGGCCGACCTGTCTCCAAGGGTCTATTGCTGCCTCTGGCACCTTATGGTCGATCTCCTGTGAGTCTAGATTTTCGAATCCGACGCAAAACTGACAGTTAATTGTAAGGTTCAGAGCCTGTTAATGACGATGGAACACACAAATCGCGTCGCGATTCAATACATCGTCCTCCGGCCGACCTGTCTCCAAGGGTCTATTGCTGCCTCGGGCACCTTATGGTCGATCTCCTGTGAGTCTAGATTTTCGAATCCGACGCAAAACTGACAGTTAATTGTAAGGTTCAGAGCCTGTTAATGACGATGGAACACACAAATTGCGTCGCGATTCAATACATCGTCCTCCGGCCGACCTGTCTCCAAGGGTCTATTGCTGCCTCGGGCACCTTATGGTCGATCTCCTGTGAGTCTAGATTTTCGAATCCGACGCAAAACTGACAGTTAATTGTAACGTTCAGTGCCTGTTAATGACGATGGAACACACAAATTGCGTCGCGATTCAATACATCGTCCTCGAGCCGACTTGTCTCCAAGGGTCTAGTGCTGCCTCGGACACCTTATGGTCGTTCTCCTGTGAGTCTAGATTTTCGAATCCGACGCAAAACTGACAGTTAATTGTAAGGTTCAGAGCATCTTAATGACAATGGAACACACAAATCGCGTCGCGATTCAATACATCGTCCTCCGGCCGACCTGTCTCCAAGGGTCTATTCCTGCCTCGGGCACCTTATGGTCGATCTCCTGTGAGTCTAGATTTTCGAATCCGACGCAAAACTGACAGTTAATTGTAACGTTCAGGGCCTGTTAATGACGATGGAACACACAAATCCCGTCGCGATTCAATACATCGTCCTCCGGCCGACCTGTCTCCAAGGGTCTATTGCTGCCTCGGGCACCTTATGGTCGATCTCCTGTGAGTCTAGATTTTCGAATCCGACGCAAAACTGACAGTTAATTGTAACGTTCAGGGCCTGTTAATGACGATGGAGCACACAAATCCCGTCGCGATTCAATACATCGTCCTCCGGCCGACCTGTCTCCAAGGGTCTATTGCTGCCTCGGGCACCTCTTGGTCGATCACCTGTGAGTCCAGATTTTCGAATCCGACGCAAAACTGGCAGTTAATTGTAAAGTTCAGAGCCTGTTAATGACGATGGAACACACAAATCGCGTCGCGATTCAATACATCGTCCTCCGGCCGACCTGTCTCCAAGGGTCTATTGCTGCCTCGGGCACCTTATGGTCGATCTCCTGTGAGTCTAGATTTTCGAATCCGACGCAAAACTGACAGTTAATTGTAACGTTCAGGGCCTGTTAATGATGATGGAACACACAAATCCCGTCGCGATTCAATACATCGTCCTCCGGCCGACCTGTCTCCAAGGGTCTATTGCTGCCTCGGGCACCTTATGGTCGATCTCCTGTGAGTCTAGATTTTCGAATCCGACGCAAAACTGACAGTTAATTGTAACGTTCAGGGCCTGTTAATGATGATGGAACACACAAATCCCGTCGCGATTCAATACATCGTCCTCCGGCCGACCTGTCTCCAAGGGTCTATTGCTGCCTCGGGCACCTTATGGTCGATCTCCTGTGAGTCTAGATTTTCGAATCCGACGCAAAACTGACAGTTAATTGTAACGTTCAGAGCCTGTTAATGACGATGGAACACACAAATCGCGTCGCGATTCAATACATCGTCCTCCGGCCGACCTGTCTCCAAGGGTCTATTGCTGCCTCGGGCACCTTATGGTCGATCTCCTGTGAGTCTAGATTTTCGAATCCGACGCAAAACTGACAGTTAATTGTAAGGTTCGGAGCCTGTTAATGACGATGGAACACACAAATTGCGTCGCGATTCAATACATCGTCCTCCGGCCGACCTGTCTCCAAGGGTCTATTGCTGCCTCGGGCACCTTATGGTCGATCTCCTGTGAGTTTAGATTTTCGAATCCGACGCAAAACTGACAGTTAATTGTAACGTTCAGGGCCTGTTAATGACGATGGAACACACAAATCCCGTCGCGATTCAATACATCGTCCTCCGGCCGACCTGTCTCCAAAGGTCTATTGCTGCCTCGGGCACCTTATGGTCGATCTCCTGTGAGTCTAGATTTTGGAATCCGACGCAAAACTGACAGTTAATTGTAAAGTTCAGAGCCTGTTAATGACGATGGAACACACAAATCGCGTCGCGATTCAATACATCGTCCTCCGGCCGACCTGTCTCCAAGGGTCTATTGCTGTCTCGGGCACCTTATGGTCGTTCTCCTGTGAGTCTAGACTTTCGAATCCGACGCAAAACTGACAGTTAATTGTAATGTTCAGAGCCTGTTAATGACGATGGAACACACAAATTGCGTCGCGATTCAATACATCGTCCTCCAGCCGACTTGTCTCCAAGGGTCTATTGCTGCCTCGGGCACCTTATGGTCGATCTCCTGTGAGTCTAGATTTTCGAATCCGACGCAAAACTGACAGTTAATTGTAACGTTCAGTTCCTGTTAATGACGATGGAACACACAAATTGCGTCGCGATTCAATACATCGTCCTCCGACCGACCTGTCTCCAAGGGTCTATTGCTGCCTCGGGCACCTTATGGTCGATCTCCTGTGAGTTTAGATTTTCGAATCCGACGCAAAACTGACAGTTAATTGTAACGTTCAGGGCCTGTTAATGACGATGGAACACACAAATCGCATCGCGATTCAATACATCGTCCTCCGGCCGACCTGTCTCCAAAGGTCTATTGCTGCCTCGGGCACCTTATGGTCGATCTCCTGTCAGTCTAGATTTTGGAATCCGACGCAAAACTGACAGTTAATTGTAAGGTTCAGAGCCTGTTAATGACGATGGAACACACAATTCGCGTCGCGATTCAATACATCGTCCTCCGGCCGACCTGTGTCCAAGGGTATATTGCTGTCTCGGGCACCTTATGGTCGATCTCCTGTGAGTCTAGATTTTCGAATCCGACGCAAAACTGACAGTTAATTGTAACGTTCAGTGCCTGTTAATGACGATGGAACACACAAATTGCGTCGCGATTCAATACATCGTCCTCCGGCCGACCTGTCTCCAAGGGTCTATTGCTGCCTCGGGCACCTTATGGTCGATCTCCTGTGAGTCTAGATTTTCGAATCCGACGCAAAACTGACAGTTAATTGTAACGTTCAGGGCCTGTTAATGACGATGGAACACACAAATCGCGTCGCGATTCAATACATCGTCCTACGGCCGACCTGTCTCCAAGGGTCTATTGCTGCCTCGGGCACCTTATGGTCGATCTCCTGTGAGTCTAGATTTTCGAATCCGACGCAAAACTGACAGTTAATTGTAACGTTCAGAGCCTCTTAATGATGATGGAACACACAAATCGCGTCACGATTCAATACATCGTCCTCCGGCCGACCTGTCTCCAAGGGTCTATTGCTGCCTCGGGCACCTTATGGTCGATCTCCTGTGAGTCTAGATTTTCGAATCCGACGCAAAACTGACAGTTAATTGTAAGGTTCAGAGCCTGTTAATGACGATGGAACACACAAATCGCGTCGCGATTCAATACATCGTCCTCCGGCCGACCTGTCTCCAAGGGTCTATTGCTGCCTCGGGCACCTTATGGTCGATCTCCTGTGAGTCTAGATTTTCGAATCCGACGCAAAACTGACAGTTAATTGTAACGTTCAGAGCCTGTTAATGACGATGGAACACACAAATTGCGTCGCGATTCAATACATCGTCCTCCGGCCAACCTGTCTCCAAGAGTCTATTGCTGCCTCGGGCACCTTATGGTCGATCTCCTGTGAGTCTAGATTTTCGAATCCGACGCAAAACTGACAGTTAATTGTAACGTTCAGTGCCTGTTAATGACGATGGAACACACAAATTGCGTCGCGATTCAATACATCGTCCTCGAGCCGACTTGTCTCCAAGGGTCTAGTGCTGCCTCGGACACCTTATGGTCGTTCTCCTGTGAGTCTAGATTTTCGAATCCGACGCAAAACTGACAGTTAATTGTAAGGTTCAGAGCATCTTAATGACAATGGAACACACAAATCGCGTCGCGATTCAATACATCGTCCTCCGGCCGACCTGTCTCCAAGGGTCTATTCCTGCCTCGGGCACCTTATGGTCGATCTCCTGTGAGTCTAGATTTTCGAATCCGACGCAAAACTGACAGTTAATTGTAACGTTCAGGGCCTGTTAATGACGATGGAACACACAAATCCCGTCGCGATTCAATACATCGTCCTCCGGCCGACCTGTCTCCAAGGGTCTATTGCTGCCTCGGGCACCTTATGGTCGATCTCCTGTGAGTCTAGATTTTCGAATCCGACGCAAAACTGACAGTTAATTGTAACGTTCAGGGCCTGTTAATGACGATGGAGCACACAAATTGCGTCGCGATTCAATACATCGTCCTCCGGCCGACCTGTCTCCAAGGGTCTATTGCTGCCTCGGGCACCTCTTGGTCGATCACCTGTGAGTCCAGATTTTCGAATCCGACGCAAAACTGGCGGTTAATTGTAAAGTTCAGAGCCTGTTAATGACGATGGAACACACAAATCGCGTCGAGATTCAATACATCGTCCTCCGGCCGACCTGTCTCCAAGGGTCTATTGCTGTCTCGGGCACCTTATGGTCGATCTCCTGTGAGTCTAGATTTTCGAATCCGACGCAAAACTGACAGTTAATTGTAACGTTCAGAGCCTGTTAATGACGATGGAACACACAAATCACGTCGCGATTCAATACATCATCCTCCAGCCGACTTGTCTCCAAGGGTCTATTGCTGCCTCGGGCACCTTATGGTCGATCTCCTGTGAGTCTAGATTTTCGAATCCGACGCAAAACTAACAGTTAATTGTAAGGTTCAGAGCCTGTTAATGACGATGGAACACACAAATTGCGTCGCGATTCAATACATCGTCCTCCGGCCGACCTGTCTCCAAGGGTCTATTGCTGCCTCGGGCACCTTATGGTCGATCTCCTGTGAGTCTAGATTTTCGAATCCGACGCAAAACTGACAGTTAATTGTAACGTTCAGTGCCTGTTAATGACGATGGAACACACAAATTGCGTCGCGATTCAATACATCGTCCTCGAGCCGACTTGTCTCCAAGGGTCTAGTGCTGCCTCGGACACCTTATGGTCGTTCTCCTGTGAGTCTAGATTTTCGAATCCGACGCAAAACTGACAGTTAATTGTAAGGTTCAGAGCATCTTAATGACAATGGAACACACAAATCGCGTCGCGATTCAATACATCGTCCTCCGGCCGACCTGTCTCCAAGGGTCTATTGCTGTCTCGGGCACCTTATGGTCGATCTCCTGTGAGTCTAGATTTTCGAATCCGACGCAAAACTGACAGTTAATTGTAAGGTTCAGAGCCTGTTAATGACGATGGAACACACAAATTGCGTCGCGATTCAATACATCGTCCTCCGGCCGACCTGTCTCCAAGGGTCTATTGCTGCCTCGGGCACCTTATGGTCGATCTCCTGTGAGTTTAGATTTTCGAATCCGACGCAAAACTGACAGTTAATTGTAACGTTCAGGGCCTGTTAATGACGATGGAACACACAAATCCCGTCGCGATTCAATACATCGTCCTCCGGCCGACCTGTCTCCAAAGGTCTATTGCTGCCTCGGGCACCTTATGGTCGATCTCCTGTGAGTAGATTTTGGAATCCGACGCAAAACTGACAGTTAATTGTAAAGTTCAGAGCCTGTTAATGACGATGGAACACACAAATTGCGTCGCGATTCAATACATCGTCCTCCAGCCGACTTGTCTCCAAGGGTCTATTGCTGCCTCGGGCACCTTATGGTCGATCTCCTGTGAGTCTAGATTTTCGAATCCGACGCAAAACTGACAGTTAATTGTAACGTTCAGTTCCTGTTAATGACGATGGAACACACAAATTGCGTCGCGATTCAATACATCGTCCTCCGACCGACCTGTCTCCAAAGGTCTATTGCTGCCTCGGGCACCTTATGGTCGATCTCCTGTGAGTCTAGATTTTCGAATCCGAAGCAAAACTGACAGTTAATTGTAACGTTCAGGGCCTGTTAATGATGATGGAACACACAAATCCCGTCGCGATTCAATACATCGTCCTCCGGCCGACCTGTCTCCAAGGGTCTATTGCTGCCTCGGGCACCTTATGGTCGATCTCCTGTGAGTCTAGATTTTCGAATCCGACGCAAAACTGACAGTTAATTGTAAGGTTCAGAGCCTGTTAATGACGATGGAACACACAAATTGCGTCGCGATTCAATACATCGTCCTCCGGCCGACCTGTCTCCAAGGGTCTATTGCTGCCTCGGGCACCTTATGGTCGATCTCCTGTGAGTTTAGATTTTCGAATCCGACGCAAAACTGACAGTTAATTGTAACGTTCAGGGCCTGTTAATGACGATGGAACACACAAATCGCGTCGCGATTCAATACATCGTCCTCCGGCCGACCTGTCTCCAAAGGTCTATTGCTGCCTCGGGCACCTTATGGTCGATCTCCTGTCAGTCTAGATTTTGGAATCCGACGCAAAACTGACAGTTAATTGTAAAGTTCAGAGCCTGTTAATGACGATGGAACACACAAATCGCGTCGCGATTCAATACATCGTCCTCCGGCCGACCTGTCTCCAAGGGTCTATTGCTGTCTCGGGCACCTTATGGTCGATCTCCTGTGAGTCTAGATTTTCGAATCCGACGCAAAACTGACAGTTAATTGTAACGTTCAGTGCCTGTTAATGTCGATGGAACACACAAATTACGTCGCGATTCAATACATCGTCCTCCGGCCGACCTGTCTCCAAGGGTCTATTGCTGCCTCGGGCACCTTATGGTCGATCTCCTGTGAGTCTAGATTTTCGAATCCGACGCAAAACTGACAGTTAATTGTAACGTTCAGAGCCTGTTAATGATGATGGAACACACAAATCGCGTCGCGATTCAATACATCGTCCTCCGGCCGACCTGTCTCCAAGGGTCTATTGCTGCCTCGGGCACCTTATGGTCGATCTCCTGTGAGTCTAGATTTTCGAATCCGACGCAAAACTGACAGTTAATTGTAAGGTTCAGAGCCTGTTAATGACGATGGAACACACAAATCGCGTCGCGATTCAATACATCGTCCTCCGGCCGACCTGTCTCCAAGGGTCTATTGCTGCCTCGGGCACCTTATGGTCGATCTCCTGTGAGTCTAGATTTTCGAATCCGACGCAAAACTGACAGTTAATTGTAAGGTTCAGAGCCTGTTAATGACGATGGAACACACAAATTGCGTCGCGATTCAATACATCGTCCTCCGGCCGACCTGTCTCCAAGGGTCTATTGCTGCCTCGGGCACCTTATGGTCGATCTCCTGTGAGTCTAGATTTTCGAATCCGACGCAAAACTGACAGTTAATTGTAACGTTCAGTGCCTGTTAATGACGATGGAACACACAAATTGCGTCGCGATTCAATACATCGTCCTCGAGCCGACTTGTCTCCAAGGGTCTAGTGCTGCCTCGGACACCTTATGGTCGTTCTCCTGTGAGTCTAGATTTTCGAATCCGACGCAAAACTGACAGTTAATTGTAAGGTTCAGAGCATCTTAATGACAATGGAACACACAAATCGCGTCGCGATTCAATACATCGTCCTCCGGCCGACCTGTCTCCAAGGGTCTATTCCTGCCTCGGGCACCTTATGGACGATCTCCTGTGAGTCTAGATTTTCGAATCCGACGCAAAACTGACAGTTAATTGTAACGTTCAGGGCCTGTTAATGACGATGGAACACACAAATCCCGTCGCGATTCAATACATCGTCCTCCGGCCGACCTGTCTCCAAGGGTCTATTGCTGCCTCGGGCACCTTATGGTCGATCTCCTGTGAGTCTAGATTTTCGAATCCGACGCAAAACTGACATTTAATTGTAACGTTCAGGGCCTGTTAATGACGATGGAGCACACAAATCCCGTCGCGATTCAATACATCGTCCTCCGGCCGACCTGTCTCCAAGGGTCTATTGCTGCCTCGGGCACCTCTTGGTCGATCACCTGTGAGTCCAGATTTTCGAATCCGACGCAAAACTGGCAGTTAATTGTAAAGTTCAGACCCTGTTAATGACGATGGAACACACAAATCGCGTCGCGATTCAATACATCGTCCTCCGGCCGACCTGTCTCCAAGGGTCTATTGCTGCCTCGGGCACCTTATGGTCGATCTCCTGTGAGTCTAGATTTTCGAATCCGACGCAAAACTGACAGTTAATTGTAACGTTCAGGGCCTGTTAATGATGATGGAACACACAAATCCCGTCGCGATTCAATACATCGTCCTCCGGCCGACCTGTCTCCAAGGGTCTATTGCTGCCTCGGGCACCTTATGGTCGATCTCCTGTGAGTCTAGATTTTCGAATCCGACGCAAAACTGACAGTTAATTGTAACGTTCAGAGCCTGTTAATGATGATGGAACACACAAATCGCGTCGCGATTCAATACATCGTCCTCCGGCCGACCTGTCTCCAAGGGTCTATTGCTGCCTCGGGCACCTTATGGTCGATCTCCTGTGAGTCTAGATTTTCGAATCCGACGCAAAACTGACAGTTAATTGTAAGGTTCAGAGCCTGTTAATGACGATGGAACACACAAATCGCGTCGCGATTCAATACATCGTCCTCCGGCCGACCTGTCTCCAAGTGTCTATTGCTGCCTCGGGCACCTTATGGTCGATCTCCTGTGAGTCTAGATTTTCGAATCCGACGCAAAACTGACAGTTAATTGTAAGGTTCAGAGCCTGTTAATGACGATGGAACACACAAATTGCGTCGCGATTCAATACATCGTCCTCCGGCCGACCTGTCTCCAAGGGTCTATTGCTGCCTCGGGCACCTTATGGTCGATCTCCTGTGAGTCTAGATTTTCGAATCCGACGCAAAACTGACAGTTAATTGTAACGTTCAGTGCCTGTTAATGACGATGGAACACACAAATTGCGTCGCGATTCAATACATCGTCCTCGAGCCGACTTGTCTCCAAGGGTCTAGTGCTGCCTCGGACACCTTATGGTCGTTCTCCTGTGAGTCTAGATTTTCGAATCCGACGCAAAACTGACAGTTAATTGTAAGGTTCAGAGCATCTTAATGACAATGGAACACACAAATCGCGTCGCGATTCAATACATCGTCCTCCGGCCGACCTGTCTCCAAGGGTCTATTCCTGCCTCGGGCACCTTATGGTCGATCTCCTGTGAGTCTAGATTTTCGAATCCGACGCAAAACTGACAGTTAATTGTAACGTTCAGGGCCTGTTAATGACGATGGAACACACAAATCCCGTCGCGATTCAATACATCGTCCTCCGGCCGACCTGTCTCCAAGGGTCTATTGCTGCCTCGGGCACCTTATGGTCGATCTCCTGTGAGTCTAGATTTTCGAATCCGACGCAAAACTGACATTTAATTGTAACGTTCAGGGCCTGTTAATGACGATGGAGCACACAAATCCCGTCGCGATTCAATACATCGTCCTCCGGCCGACCTGTCTCCAAGGGTCTATTGCTGCCTCGGGCACCTCTTGGTCGATCACCTGTGAGTCCAGATTTTCGAATCCGACGCAAAACTGGCAGTTAATTGTAAAGTTCAGAGCCTGTTAATGACGATGGAACACACAAATCGCGTCGCGATTCAATACATCGTCCTCCGGCCGACCTGTCTCCAAGGGTCTATTGCTGCCTCGGGCACCTTATGGTCGATCTCCTGTGAGTCTAGATTTTCGAATCCGACGCAAAACTGACAGTTAATTGTAACGTTCAGGGCCTGTTAATGATGATGGAACACACAAATCCCGTCGCGATTCAATACATCGTCCTCCGGCCGACCTGTCTCCAAGGGTCTATTGCTGCCTCGGGCACCTTATGGTCGATCTCCTGTGAGTCTAGATTTTCGAATCCGACGCAAAACTGACAGTTAATTGTAAGGTTCAGAGCCTGTTAATGACGATGGAACACACAAATCGCGTCTCGATTCAATACATCGTCCTCCGGCCGACCTGTCTCCAAGGGTCTATTGCTGCCTCGAGCACCTTATGTTCGATCTCCTGTGAGTCTAGATTTTCGAATCTGACGCAAAACTGACAGTTAATTGTAAGGTTCAGAGCCTGTTAATGACGATGGAACACACAAATTGCGTCGCGATTCAATACAACGTCCTCCGGCCGACCTGTCTCCAAGGGTCTATTGCTGCCTCGGGCACCTTATGGTCGATCTCCTGTGAGTTTAGATTTTCGAATCCGACGCAAAACTGACAGTTAATTGTAACGTTCAGAGCCTGTTAATGACGATGGAACACACAAATCGCGTCGCGATTCAATACATCGTCCTCCGGCCGACCTGTCTCCAAAGGTCTATTGCTGCCTCGGGCACCTTATGGTCGATCTCCTGTGAGTCTAGATTTTCGAATCCGACGCAAAACTGACAGTTAATTGTAAAGTTCAGAGCCTGTTAATGACGATGGAACACACAAATCGCGTCGCGATTCAATACATCGTCCTCCGGCCGACCTGTCTCCAAGGGTCTATTGCTGTCTCGGGCACCTTATGGTCGATCTCCTGTGAGTCTAGATTTTCGAATCCGACGCAAAACTGACAGTTAATTGTAACGTTCAGAGCCTGTTAATGACGATGGAACACACAAATCACGTCGCGATTCAATACATCATCCTCCAGCCGACTTGTCTCCAAGGGTCTATTGCTGCCTCGGGCACCTTATGGTCGATCTCCTGTGAGTCTAGATTTTCGAATCCGACGCAAAACTGACAGTTAATTGTAAGGTTCAGAGCCTGTTAATGACGATGGAACACGCAAATTGCGTCGCGATTCAATACATCGTCCTCCGGCCGACCTGTCTCCAAGGGTCTATTGCTGCCTCGGGCACCATATGGTCGATCTCCTGTGAGTCTAGATTTTCGAATCCGACGCAAAACTGACAGTTAATTGTAACGTTCAGGGCCTGTTAATGACGATGGAACACACAAATCCCGTCGCGATTCAATACATCGTCCTCCGGCCGACCTGTCTCCAAAGGTCTATTGCTGCCTCGGGCACCTTATGGTCGATCTCCTGTGAGTCTAGATTTTGGAATCCGACGCAAAACTGACAGTTAATTGTAAAGTTCAGAGCCTGTTAATGACGATGGAACACACAAATCGCGTCGCGATTCAATACATCGTCCTCCGGCCGACCTGTCTCCAAGGGTCTATTGCTGTCTAGGGCACCTTATGGTCGTTCTCCTGTGAGTCTAGACTTTCGAATCCGACGCAAAACTGACAGTTAATTGTAATGTTCAGAGCCTGTTAATTACCATGGAACACACAAATTGCGTCGCGATTCAATACATCGTCCTCCAGCCGACTTGTCTCCAAGGGTCTATTGCTGCCTCGGGCACCTTATGGTCGATCTCCTGTGAGTCTAGATTTTCGAATCCGACGCAAAACTGACAGTTAATTGTAACGTTCAGTTCCTGTTAATGACGATGGAACACACAAATTGCGTCGCGATTCAATACATCGTCCTCCGACCGACCTGTCTCCAAAGGTCTATTGCTGCCTCGGGCACCTTATGGTCGATCTCCTGTGAGTCTAGATTTTCGAATCCGACGCAAAACTGACAGTTAATTGTAACGTTCAGGGCCTGTTAATGACGATGGAACACACAAATCCCGTCGCGATTCAATACATCGTCCTCCGGCCGACCTGTCTCCAAGGGTCTATTGCTGCCTCGGGCACCTTATGGTCGATCTCCTGTGAGTCTAGATTTTCGAATCCGACGCAAAACTGACAGTTAATTGAAACGTTCAGGGCCTGTTAATGACGATGGAGCACACAAATCCCGTCGCGATTCAATACATCGTCCTCCGGCCGACCTGTCTCCAGGGGTCTATTGCTGCCTCGGGCACCTCTTGGTCGATCACCTGTGAGTCTAGATTTTCGAATCCGACGCAAAACTGACAGTTAATTGTAAAGTTCAGAGCCTGTTAATGACGATGGAACACACAAATCGCGTCGCGATTCAATACATCGTCCTCCGGCCGACCTGTCTCCAAGGGTCTATTGCTGCCTCGGGCACCTTATGGTCGATCTCCTGTGAGTCTTGATTTTCGAATCCGACGCAAACTGACAGTTAATTGTAAGGTTCAGAGCCTGTTAATGACGATGGAACACACAAATTGCGTCGCGATTCAATACATCGTCCTCCGGCCGATATGTCTCCAAGGGTCTATTGCTGCCTCGGGCACCTTATGGACGATCTCCTGTGAGTCTAGATTTTCGAATCCGACGCAAAACTGACAGTTAATTGTAAGGTTCAGAGCCTGTTAATGACGATGGAACACACAAATCCCGTCGCGATTCAATACATCGTCCTCCGGCCGACCTGTCTCCAAAGGTCTATTGCTGCCTCGGGCACCTTATGGTCGATCTCCTGTGAGTCTAGATTTTCGAATCCGACGCAAAACTGACAGTTAATTGTAACGTTCAGGGCCTGTTAATGACGATGGAGCACACAAATCCCGTCGCGATTCAATACATCGTCCTCCGGCCGACCTGTCTCCAAGGGTCTATTGCTGCCTCGGGCACCTCTTGGTCGATCACCTGTGAGTCTAGATTTTCGAATCCGACGCAAAACTGACAGTTAATTGTAAAGTTCAGAGCCTGTTAATGACGATGGAACACACAAATCGCGTCGCGATACAATACATCGTCCTCCGGCCGACCTGTCTCCAAGGGTCTATTGCTGCCTCGGGCACCTTATGGTCGATCTCCTGTGAGTCTAGATTTTCGAATCCGACGCAAAACTGACAGTTAATTGTAAGGTTCAGAGCCTGTTAATGACGATGGAACACACAAATTGCGTCGCGATTAAATACATCGTCCTCCGGCCGACCTGTCTCCAAGGGTCTATTGCTGCCTCGGGCACCTTATGGTCGATCTCCTGTGAGTCTAGATTTTCGAATCCGACGCAAAACTGACAGTTAATTGTAACGTTCAGGGCCTGTTAATGACGATGGAACACACAAATCCCGTCGCGATTCAATACATCGTCCTCCGGCCGACCTGTCTCCAAAGGTCTATTGCTGCCTCGGGCACCTTATGGTCGATCTCCTGTGAGTCTAGATTTTCGAATCCGACGCAAAACTGACAGTTAATTGTAACGTTCAGAGCCTGTTAATGACGATGGAACACACAAATTGCGTCGCGATTCAATACATCGTCCTCCGGCCGACCTGTCTCCAAGGGTCTATTGCTGTCTCGGGCACCTTATGGTCGATCTCCTGTGAGTCTAGATTTTCGAATCCGACGCAAAACTGACAGTTAATTGTAAGGTTCCGAGCCTGTTAATGACGATGGAACACACAAATCACGTCGCGATTCAATACATCATCCTCCAGCCGACTTGTCTCCAAGGGTCTAGTGCTGCCTCGGGCACCTTATGGTCGTTCTCCTGTGAGTCTAGATTTTCGAATCCGACGCAAAACTGACAGTTAATTGTAAGGTTCAGAGCCAGTTAATGACGATGGAAGACACAAATTGCGTCGCGATTCAATACATCGTCCTCCAGCCGACCTGTCTCCAAGGGTCTATTGCTGCCTCGGGCACCTTATGGTCGATCTCCTGTAAGTCTAGATTTTCGAATCCGACGCAAAACTGACAGTTAATTGTAACGTTCAGTGCCTGTTAATGACGATGGAACACACAAATTGCGTCGCGATTCAATACATCGTCCTCCAGCCGACTTGTCTCCAAGGGTCTATTGCTGCCTCGGGCACCTTATGGTCGTTCTCCCTTGAGTCTAGATTTTCGAATCCGACGCAAAACTGACATTTAATTGTAACGTTCAGTGCCTGTTAATGACGATGGAACACACAAATCACGTCGCGATTCAATACATCATCCTCCAGCCGAATTGTCTCCAAGGGTCTAGTGCTGCCTCGGGCACCTTATCGTCGTTCTCCTGTGAGTCTAGATTTTCGAATCCGACGCGAAACTGACAGTTAATTGTAAGGTTCAGAGCCAGTTAATGACGATGGAAGACACAAATTGCGTCGCGATTCAATACATCGTCCTCCGGCCGACCTGTCTCCAAGGGTCTATTGCTGCCTCGGGCACCTTATGGTCGATCTCCTGTGAGTCTAGATTTTCGAATCCGACGCAAAACTGACAGTTAATTGTAACGTTCAGAGCCTGTTAATGACGATGGAACACACAAATTGCGTCGCGATTCAATACATCGTCCTCCGGCCGACCTGTCTCCAAGGGTCTATTGCTGCCTCGGGCACCATATGGTCGATCTCCTGTGAGTCTAGATTTTCGAATCCGACGCAAAACTGACAGTTAATTGTAACGTTCAGCGCCTGTTAATGACGATGGAACACACAAATCGCGTCGCGATTCAATACATCGTCCTCCGGCCGACCTGTCTCCAAGGGTCTATTGCTGCCTCGGGCACCTTATGGTCGATCTGTGTGTCTAGATTTTCGAATCCGACGCAAAACTGACAGTTAATTGTAACGTTCAGAGCCTGTTCATGACGATGGAACACACAAATTGCGTCGCGATTCAATACATCGTCCTCCGGCCGACCTGTCTCCAAGGGTCTATTGCTGCCTCGGGCACCTTATGGTCGTTCTCCTGTGAGTCTAGACTTTCGAATCCGACGCAAAACTGACAGTTAATTGTAATGTTCAGAGCCTGTTAATGACGATGGAACACACAAATTGTGTCGCGATTTAATACATCGTCCTCCAGCCGACTTGTCTCCAAGGGTCTATTGCTGCCTCGGGCACCTTATGGTCGATCTCCTGTGAGTCTAGATTTTCGAATCCGACGCAAAACTGACAGTTAATTGTAACGTTCAGTGCCTGTTAATGACGATGGAACACAAATTGCGTCGCGATTCAATACATCGTCCTCCGGCCGACCTGTCTCCAAGGGTCTATTGCTGCCTCGGGCACCTTATGGTCGATCTCCTGTGAGTCTAGATTTTCGAATCCGACGCAAAACTGACAGTTAATTGTAACGTTCAGGGTCTGTTAATGACGATGGAACACACAAATCGCGTCGCGATTCAATACATCGTCCTCCGGCCGACCTGTCTCCAAGGGTCTATTGCTGCCTCGGGCACCTTATGGTCGATCTCCTGTGAGTCTAGATTTTCGAATCCGACGCAAAACTGACAGTTAATTGTAAGGTTCAGTGCCTGTTAATGACGATGGAACTCACAAATTGCGTCGCGATTCAATACATCGTCCTCCGGCCGACCTGTCTCCAAGGGTCTATTGCTGCCTCGGGCACCTTATGGTCGATCTCCTGTGAGTTTAGATTTTCGAATCCGACGCAAAACTGACAGTTAATTGTAACGTTCGGGGCCTGTTAATGACGATGGAACACACAAATCCCGTCGCGATTCAATACATCGTCCTCCGGCCGACCTGTCTCGAAAGGTCTATTGCTGCCGCGGGCACCTTATGGTCGATCTCCTGTGAGTCTAGATTTTGGAATCCGACGCAAACCTGACAGTTAATTGTAAAGTTCAGAGCCTGTTAATGACGATGGAACACACAAATCGCGTCGCGATTCAATACATCGTCCTCCGGCCGACCTGTCTCCAAGGGTCTATTGCTGTCTCGGGCACCTTATGGTCGTTCTCCTGTGAGTCTAGACTTTCGAATCCGACGCAAAACTGACAGTTAATTGTAATGTTCAGAGCCTGTTAATGACGATGGAACACACAAATTGCGTCGCGATTCAATACATCGTCCTCCAGCCGACTTGTCTCCAAGGGTCTATTGCTGCCTCGGGCACCTTATGGTCGATCTCCTGTGAGTCTAGATTTTCGAATCCGACGCAAAACTGACAGTTAATTGTAACGTTCAGTTCCTGTTAATGACGATGGAACACACAAATTGCGTCGCGATTCAATACATCGTCCTCCGACCGACCTGTCTCCAAAGGTCTATTGCTGCCTCGGGCACCTTATGGTCGATCTCCTGTGAGTCTAGATTTTCGAATCCGACGCAAAACTGACAGTTAATTGTAACGTTCAGGGCCTGTTAATGACGATGGAACACACAAATCCCGTCGCGATTCAATACATCGTCCTCCGGCCGACCTGTCTCCAAGGGTCTATTGCTGCCTCGGGCACCTTATGGTCGATCTCCTGTGAGTCTAGATTTTCGAATCCGACGCAAAACTGACAGTTAATTGTAACGTTCAGGGCCTGTTAATGACGATGGAGCACACAAATCCCGTCGCGATTCAATACAACGTCCTCCGGCCGACCTGTCTCCAAGGGTCTATTGCTGCCTCGGGCACCTCTTGGTCGATCACCTGTGAGTCTAGATTTTCGAATCCGACGCAAAACTGACAGTTAATTGTAAAGTTCAGAGCCTGTTAATGACGATGGAACACACAAATCGCGTCGCGATTCAATACATCGTCCTCCGGCCGACCTGTCTCCAAGGGTCTATTGCTGCCTCGGGCACCTTATGGTCGATCTCCTGTGAGTCTAGATTTTCGAATCCGACGCAAAACTGACAGTTAATTGTAAGGTTCAGAGCCCGTTAATGACGATGGAACAAACAAATTGCGTCGCAATTCAATACATCGTCCTCCAGCCGACTTGTCCTCAAGGGTCTATTGCTGCCTCGGGCACCTTATGGTCGATCTCCTGTGAGTCTAGATTTTCGAATCCGACGCAAAACTGACAGTTAATTGTAACGTTCAGGGCCTGTTAATGACGATGGAACACACAAATCCCGTCGCGATTCAATACATCGTCCTCCGGCCGACCTGTCTCCAAAGGTCTAATGCTGCCTCGGGCACCTTATGGTCGATCTCCTGTGAGTCTAGATTTTCGAATCCGACGCAAAACTGACAGTTAATTGTAAGGTTCAGAGCCTGTTAATGACGATGGAACACACAAATTGCGTCGCGATTCAATACATCGTCCTCCGGCCGACCTGTCTCCAAGGGTCTATTGCTGCCTCGGGCACCTTATGGTCGATCTCCTGTGAGTCTAGATTTTCGAATCCGACGCAAAACTGACAGTTAATTGTAACGTTCAGGGCCTGTTAATGACGATGGAACACCCAAATCCCGTCGCGATTCAATACATCGTCCTCCGGCCGACCTGTCTCCAAAGGTCTATTGCTGCCTCGGGCACCTTATGGTCGATCTCCTGTGAGTCTAGATTTTCGAATCCGACGCAAAACTGACAGTTAATTGTAACGTTCAGAGCCTGTTAATGACGATGGAACACACAAATCGCGTCGCGATTCAATACATCGTCCTCCGGCCGACCTGTCTTCAAGGGTCTATTGCTGTCTCGGGCACCTTATGGTCGATCTCCTGTGAGTCTAGATTTTCGAATCCGACGCAAAACTGACAGTTAATTGTAACGTTCAGAGCCTGTTAATGACGATGGAACACACAAATCCCGTCGCGATTCAATACATCATCCTCCAGCCGACTTGTCTCCAAGGGTCTAGTGCTGCCTCGGGCACCTTATGGTCGTTCTCCTGTGAGTCTAGATTTTCGAATCCGACGCAAAACTGACAGTTAATTGTAAGGTTCAGAGCCAGTTAATGACGATGGAAGACACAAATTGCGTCGCGATTCAATACATCGTCCTCCAGCCGACCTGTCACCAAGGGTCTATTGCTGCCTCGGGCACCTTATGGTCGATCTCCTGTGAGTCTAGATTTTCGAATCCGACGCAAAACTGACAGTTAATTGTAACGTTCAGAGCCTGTTCATGACGATGGAACACACAAATTGCGTCGCGATTCAATACATCGTCCTCCGGCCGACCTGTCTCCAAGGGTCTATTGCTGCCTCGGGCACCTTATGGTCGATCTCCTGTGAGTCTAGATTTTCGAATCCGACGCAAAACTGACAGTTAATTGTAACGTTCAGAGCCTGTTAATGACGATAGAACACACAAATTGCGTCGCGATTCAATACATCGTCCTCCAGCCGACTTGTCTCCAAGGGTCTATTGCTGCCTCGGGCACCTTATGGTCGTTCTCCCTTGAGTCTAGATTTTCGAATCCGACGCAAAACTGACATTTAATTGTAACGTTCAGTGCCTGTTAAGGACGATGGAACACACAAATCACGTCGCGATTCAATACATCATCCTCCAGCCGACTTGTCTCCAAGGGTCTAGTGCTGCCTCGGGCACCTTATGGTCGTTCTCCTGTGAGTCTAGATTTTCGAATCCGACGCAAAACTGACAGTTAATTGTAAGGTTCAGAGCCAGTTAATGACGATGGAAGACACAAATTGCGTCGCGATTCAATACATCGTCCTCCGGCCGACCTGTCTCCAAGGGTCTATTGCTGCCTCGGGCACCTTATGGTCGATCTCCTGTGAGTCTAGATTTTCGAATCCGACGCAAAACTGACAGTTAATTGTAACGTTCAGAGCCTGTTAATGACGATGGAACACACAAATAGCGTCGCGATTCAATACATCGTCCTCCGGCCGACCTGTCTCCAAGGGTCTATTGCTGCCTCGGGCACCTTATGGTCGATCTCCTGTGAGTCTAGATTTTCGAATCCGACGCAAAACTGACAGTTAATTGTAACGTTCAGGGCCTGTTAATGACGATGGAACACACAAATCCCGTCGCGATTCAATACATCGTCCTCCGGCCGACATGTCTCCAAAGGTCTATTGCTGCCTCGGGCACCTTATGGTCGATCTCCTGTGCGTCTAGATTTTCGAATCCGACGCAAAACTGACAGTTAATTGTAACGTTCAGAGCCTGTTAATGACGATGGAACACACAAATCGCGTCGCGATTCAATACATCGTCCTCCGGCCGACCTGTCTCCAAGGGTCTATTGCTGCCTCGGGCACATTATGGTCGATCTCCTGTGAGTCTAGATTTTCGAATCCGACGCAAAACTGACAGTTAATTGTAACGTTCAGAGCCTGTTAATGACGATGGAACACACAAATTGCGTCGCGATTCAATACATCGTCCTCCGGCCGACCTGTCTCCAAGGGTCTATTGCTGCCTCGGGCACCTTATGGTCGATCTCCTGTGAGTCTAGATTTTCGAATCCGACGCAAAACTGACAGTTAATTGTAACGTTCAGTGCCTGTTAATGACGATGGAACACACAAATTGCGTCGCGATTCAATACATCGTCCTCGAGCCGACTTGTCTCCAAGGGTCTAGTGCTGCCTCGGACACCTTATGGCCGTTCTCCTGTGAGTCTAGATTTTCGAATCCGACGCAAAACTGACAGTTAATTGTAAGGTTCAGAGCATCTTAATGACAATGAAACACACAAATCGCGTCGCGATTCAATACATCGTCCTCCGGCCGACCTGTCTCCAAGGGTCTATTGCTGCCTCGGGCACCTTAAGGTCGATCTCCTGTGAGTCTAGATTTTCGAATCCGACGCAAAACTGACAGTTAATTGTAACGTTCAGCGCCTGTTAATGACGATGGAACACACAAATCGCGTCGCGATTCAATACATCGTCCTCCAGCCGACTTGTCTCCAAGGGTCTAGCCCTCTCTCGGGCACCTTATGGTCTTTCTTCTGTGAGTCTAGATTTTCGAATCCGACGCAAAACTGACAGTTAATTGTAAGGTTCAGAGCCTCTTAATGACAATGGAACACACAAATTGCGTCGCGATTCAATACATCGTCCTGCGGCCGACCTGTCTCCAAGGGTCTATTGCTGTCTCGGGCACCTTATGGTCGATCTCCTGTGAGTCTAGATTTTCGAATCCGACGCAAAACTGACAGTTAATTGTAACGTTCAGAGCCTGTTAATGACGATGGAACACACAATCACGTCGCGATTCAATACATCATCCTCCAGCCGACTTGTCTCCAAGGGTCTAGTGCTGCCTCGGGCACCTTATGGTCGTTCTCCTGTGAGTCTAGATTTTCGAATCCGACGCAAAACTGACAGTTAATTGTAAGGTTCAGAGCCTGTTAATGACGATGGAAGACACAAATTGCGTCGCGATTCAATACATCGTCCTCCGGCCGACCTGTCTCCAAGGGTCTATTGCTGTCTCGGGCACCTTATGGTCGATCTCCTGTGAGTCTAGATTTTCGAATCCGACGCAAAACTGACAGTTAATTGTAACGTTCAGAGCCTGTTAATGACGATAGAACACACAAATTGCGTCGCGATTCAATACATCGTCCTCCGGCCGACCTGTCTCCAAGGGTCTATTGCTGCCTCGGGCACCTTAAGGTCGATCTCCTGTGAGTCTAGATTTTCGAATCCGACGCAAAACTGACAGTTAATTGTAACGTTCAGCGCCTGTTAATGACGATGGAACACACAAATCGCGTCGCGATTCAATACATCGTCCTCCGGCCGACCTGTCTCCAAGGGTCTATTGCCGCCTCGGGCACCTTATGGTCGATCTCCTGTGAGTCTAGATTTTCGAATCCGACGCAAAACTGACAGTTAATTGTAACGTTCAGAGCCTGTTCATGACGATGGAACACACAAATCGCGTCGCGATTCAATACATCGTCCTCCGGCCGACCTGTCTCCAAGGGTCTATTGCTGCCTCGGGCACTTTATGGTCGTTATCCTGTGAGTCTAGACTTTCGATCCGACGCAAAACTGACAGTTAATTGTAACGTTCAGAGCCTGTTAATGACGATGGAACACACAAATCGCGTCGCGATTCAATACATCGTCCTCCGGCCGACCTGTCTCCAAGGGTCTATTGCTGCCTCGGGCACCTTATGGTCGATCTCCTGTGAGTCTAGATTTTCGAATCCGACGCAAAACTGACAGTTAATTGTAACGTTCAGGGCCTGTTAATGATGATGGAACACACAAATCCCGTCGCGATTCAATACATCGTCCTCCGGCCGACCTGTCTCCAAAGGTCTATTGCTGCCTCGGGCACCTTATGGTCGATCTCCTGTGAGTCTAGATTTTCGAATCCGACGCAAAACTGACAGTTAATTGTAAAGTTCAGAGCCTGTTAATGACGATGGAACACACAAATCGCGTTGCGATTCAATACATCGTCCTCCGGCCGACCTGTCTCCAAGGGTCTATTGCTGTCTCGGGCACCTTATGGTCGTCCTCCTGTGAGTCTAGACTTTCGAATCCGACGCAAAACTGACAGTTAATTGTAATGTTCAGAGCCTGTTAATGACGATGGAGCACACAAATCCCGTCGCGATTCAATACATCGTCCTCCAGCCGACTTGTCTCCAAGGGTCTATTGCTGCCTCGGGCACCTTATGGTCGATCTCCTGTGAGTCTAGATTTTCGAATCCGACGCAAAACTGACAGTTAATTGTAACGTTCAGTTCCTGTTAATGACGATGGAACACACAAATTGCGTCGCGATTCAATACATCGTCCTCCGACCGACCTGTCTCCAAAGGTCTATTGCTGCCTCGGGCACCTTATGGTCGATCTCCTGTGAGTCTAGATTTTCGAATCCGACGCAAAACTGACAGTTAATTGTAACGTTCAGGGCCTGTTAATGACGATGGAACACACAAATCCCGTCGCGACTCAATACATCGTCCTCCGGCCGACCTGTCTCCAAGGGTCTATTGCTGCCTCGGGCACCTTATGGTCGATCTCCTGTGAGTCTAGATTTTCGAATCCGACGCAAAACTGACAGTTAATTGTAACGTTCAGGGCCTGTTAATGACGATGGAGCACACAAATCCCGTCGCGATTCAATAAATCGTCCTCCGGCCGACCTGTCTCCAAGGGTCTATTGTTGCCTCGGGCACCTCTTGGTCGATCACCTGTGAGTCTAGATTTTCGAATCCGACGCAAAACTGACAGTTAATTGTAAAGTTCAGAGCCTGTTAATGACGATGGAACACACAAATCGCGTCGCGATTCAATACATCGTCCTCCGGCCGACCTGTCTCCAAGGGTCTATTGCTGCCTCGGGCACCTTATGGTCGATCTCCTGTGAGTCTAGATTTTCGAATCCGACGCAAAACTGACAGTTAATTGTAAAGTTCAGAGCCTGTTAATGACGATGGAACACACAAATCGCGTCGCGATACAATACATCGTCCTCCGGCCGACCTGTCTCCAAGGGTCTATTGCTGCCTCGGGCACCTTATGGTCGATCTCCTGTGAGTCTAGATTTTCGAATCCGACGCAAAACTGACAGTTAATTGTAAGGTTCAGAGCCTGTTCATGACGATGGAACACACAAATTGCGTCGCGATTCAATACATCGTCCTCCGGCCGACCTGTCTCCAAGGGTCTATTGCTGCCTCGGGCACCTTATGGTCGATCTCCTGTGAGTCTAGATTTTCGAATCCGACGCAAAACTGACAGTTAATTGTAACGTTCAGGGCCTGTTAATGACGATGGAACACACAAATCCCGTCGCGATTCAATACATCGTCCTCCGGCCGACCTGTCTCCAAAGGTCTATTGCTGCCTCGGGCACCTTATGGTCGATCTCCTGTGAGTCTAGATTTTCGAATCCGACGCAAAACTGACAGTTAATTGTAACGTTCAGAGCCTGTTAATGACGATGGAACACACAAATCGCGTCGCGATTCAATACATCGTCCTCCGGCCGACCTGTCTCCAAGGGTCTATTGCTGTCTCGGGCACCTTATGGTCGATCTCCTGTGAGTCTAGATTTTCGAATCCGACGCAAAACTGACAGTTAATTGTAACGTTCAGAGCCTGTTAATGACGATGGAACACACAAATCACGTCGCGATTCAATACATCATCCTCCAGCCGACTTGTCTCCAAGGGTCTAGTGCTGCCTCGGGCACCTTATGGTCGTTCTCCTGTGAGTCTAGATTTTCGAATCCGACGCAAAACTGACAGTTAATTGTAAGGTTCAGAGCCAGTTAATGACGATGGAAGACACAAATTGCCTCGCGATTCAATACATCGTCCTCCAGCCGACCTGTCTCCAAGCGTCTATTGCTGCCTCGGGCACCTTATGGTCGATCTCCTGTGAGTCTAGATTTTCGAATCCGACGCAAAACTGACAGTTAATTGTAACGTTCAGAGCCTGTTCATGACGATGGAACACACAAATTGCGTCGCGATTCAATGCATCGTCCTCCGGCCGACCTGTCTCCAAGGGTCTATTGCTGCCTCGGGCACCTTATGGTCGTTCTCCTGTGAGTCTAGACTTTCGAATCCGACGCAAAACTGACAGTTAATTGTAACGTTCAGAGCCTGTTAATGACGATGGAACACACAAATTGCGTCGCGATTCAATACATCGTCCTCCAGCCGACTTGTCTCCAAGGGTCTATTGCTGCCTCGGGCACCTTATGGTCGTTCTCCCTTGAGTCTAGATTTTCGAATCCGACGCAAAACTGACATTTAATTGTAACGTTCGGTGCCTGTTAATGACGATGGAACACACAAATCACGTCGCGATTCAATACATCATCCTCCAGCCGACTTGTCTCCAAGGGTCTAGTGCTGCCTCGGGCACCTTATCGTCGTTCTCCTGTGAGTCTAGATTTTCGAATCCGACGCAAAACTGACAGTTAATTGTAAGGTTCAGAGCCACTTAATGACGATGGAAGACACAAATTGCGTCGCGATTCAATACATCGTCCTCCGGCCGACCTGTCTCCAAGGGTCTATTGCTGCCTCGGGCACCTTATGGTCGATCTCCTGTGAGTCTAGATTTTCGAATCCGACGCAAAACTGACAGTTAATTGTAACGTTCAGCGCCTGTTAATGACGATGGAACACACAAATTGCGTCGCTATTCAATACATCGTCCTCCGGCCGACCTGTCTCCAAGGGTCTATTGCTGCCTCGGGCACCTTATGGTCGATCTCCTGTGAGTCTAGATTTTCGAATCCGACGCAAAACTGACAGTTAATTGTAACGTTCAGGGTCTGTTAATGACGATGGAACACACAAATCGCGTCGCGATTCAATACATCGTCCTCCGGCCGACCTGTCTCCAAGGGTCTATTGCTGCCTCGGGCAACTTATGGTCGATCTCCTGTGAGTCTAGATTTTCGAATCCGACGCAAAACTGACAGTTAATTGTAACGTTCAGTTCCTGTTAATGACGATGGAACACACAAATTGCGTCGCGATTCAATACATCGTCCTCCGACCGACCTGTCTCCAAAGGTCTATTGCTGCCTCGGGCACCTTATGGTCGATCTCCAGTGAGTCTAGATTTTCGAATCCGACGCAAAACTGACAGTTAATTGTAACGTTCACGGCCTGTTAATGACGATGGAACACACAAATTGCGTCGCGATTCAATACATCGTCCTCCGGCCGACCTGTCTCCAAGGGTCTATTGCTGCCTCGGGCACCTTATGGTCGATCTCCTGTGAGTCTAGATTTTCGAATCCGACGCAAAACTGACAGTTAATTGTAACGTTCAGGGCCTGTTAATGACGATGGAGCACACAAATCGCGTCGCGATTCAATACATCGTTCTCCGGCCGACCTGTCTCCAAGGGTCTATTGCTGCCTCGAGCACCTCTTGGTCGATCACCTGTGAGTCTAGATTTTCGAATCCGACGCAAAACTGACAGTTAATTGTAAAGTTCAGAGCCTGTTAATGACGATGGAACACACAAATCGCTTCGCGATTCAATACATCGTCCTCCGGCCGACCTGTCTCCAAGGGTCTATTGCTGCCTCGGGCACCTTATGGTCGATCTCCTGTGAGTCTAGATTTTCGAATCCGACGCAAAACTGACAGTTAATTGTAAGGTTCAGAGCCTGTTAATGACGATGGAACACACAAATTGCGTCGCGATTCAATACATCGTCCTCCGGCCGATATGTCTCCAAGGGTCTATTGCTGCCTCGGGCACCTTATGGTCGATCTCCTGTGAGTCTAGATTTTCGAATCCGACGCAAAACTGACAGTTAATTGTAACGTTCAGGGCCTGTTAATGACGATGGATCACACAAATCCCGTCGCGATTCAATACATCGTCCTCCGGCCGACCTGTCTCCAAAGGTCTATTGCTGCCTCGGGCACCTTATGGTCGATCTCCTTTGAGTCTAGATTTTCGAATCCGACGCAAAACTGACAGTTAATTGTAACGTTCAGGGCCTGTTAATGACGATGGAACACACAAATCCCGTCGCGATTCAATACATCGTCCTCCGGCCGACCTGTCTCCAAGGGTCTATTGCTGCCTCGGGCACCTTATGGTCGATCTCCAGTGAGTCTAGATTTTCGAATCCGACGCAAAACTGACAGTTAATTGTAACGTTCAGGGCCTGTTAATGACGATGGAGCACACAAATCCCGTGGCGATTCAATACATCGTCCTCCGGCCGACCTGTCTCCAAGGGTCTATTGCTGCCTCGGGCACCTCTTGGTCGATCACCTGTGAGTCTAGATTTTCGAATCCGACGCAAAACTGACAGTTAATTGTAAAGTTCAGAGCCTGTTAATGACGATGGAACACACAAATCGCGTCGCGATACAATACATCGTCCTCCGGCCGACCTGTCTCCAAGGGTCTATTGCTGCCTCGGGCACCTTATGGTCGATCTCCTGTGAGTCTAGATTTTCGAATCCGACGCAAAACTGACAGTTAATTGTAAGGTTCAGAGCCTGTTAATGACGATGGAACACACAAATTGCGTCGCGATTCAATACATCGTCCTCCGGCCGACCTGTCTCCAAGGGTCTATTGCTGCCTCGGGCACCTTATGGTCGATCTCCTGTGAGTCTAGATTTTCGAATCCGACGCAAAACTGACAGTTAATTGTAACGTTCAGGGCCTGTTAATGACGATGGAACACACAAATCCCGTCGCGATTCAATACATCGTCCTCCGGCCGACCTGTCTCCAAAGGTCTATTGCTGCCTCGGGCACCTTATGGTCGATCTCCTGTGAGTCTAGATTTTCGAATCCGACGCAAAACTGACAGTTAATTGTAACGTTCAGAGCCTGTTAATGAAGATGGAACACACAAATCGCGTCGCGATTCAATACATCGTCCTCCGGCCGACCTGTCTCCAAGGGTCTATTGCTGTCTCGGGCACCTTATGGTCGATCTCCTGTGAGTCTAGATTTTCGAATCCGACGCAAAACTGACAGTTAATTGTAACGTTCAGAGCCTGTTAATGACGATGGAACACACAAATCACGTCGCGATTCAATACATCATCCTCCAGCCGACTTGTCTCCAAGGGTCTAGTGCTGCCTCGGGCACCTTATGGTCGTTCTCCTGTGAGTCTAGATTTTCGAATCCGACGCAAAACTGACAGTTAATTGTAAGGTTCAGAGCCAGTTAATGACGATGGAAGACACAAATTGCGTCGCGATTCAATACATCGTCCTCCAGCCGACCTGTCTCCAAGGGTCTATTGCTGCCTCGGGCACCTTATGGTCGATCTCCTGTGAGTCTAGATTTTCGAATCCGACGCAAAACTGACAGTTAATTGTAACGTTCAGAGCCTGTTGATGACGATGGAACACACAAATTGCGTCGCGATTCAATACATCGTCCTCCGGCCGACCTGTCTCCAAGGGTCTATTGCTGCCTCGAGCACCTTATGGTCGTTCTCCTGTGAGTCTAGACTTTCGAATCCGACGCAAAACTGACAGTTAATTGTAACGTTCAGAGCCTGTTAATGACGATGGAACACACAAATTGCGTCGCGATTCAATACATCGTCCTCCAGCCGACTTGTCTCCAAGGGTCTATTGCTGCCTCGGGCACCTTATGGTCGTTCTCCCATGAGTCTAGATTTTCGAATCCGACGCAAAACTGACATTTAATTGTAACGTTCAGTGCCTGTTAATGACGATGGAACACACAAATCACGTCGCGATTCAATACATCATCCTCCAGCCGACTTGTCTCCAAGGGTCTAGTGCTGCCTCGGGCACCTTATGATCGTTCTCCTGAGAGTCTAGATTTTCGAATCCGACGCAAAACTGACAGTTAATTGTAAGGTTCAGAGCCAGTTAATGACGATGGAAGACACAAATTGCGTCGCGATTCAATACATCGTCCTCCGGCCGACCTGTCTCCTAGGGTCTATTGCTGCCTCGGGCACCTTATGGTCGATCTCCTGTGAGTCTAGATTTTCGAATCCGACGCAAAACTGACAGTTAATTGTAACGTTCAGAGCCTGTTAATGACGATGGAACACACAAATTGCGTCGCGATTCAATACATCGTCCTCCGGCCGACCTGTCTCCAAGGGTCTATTGCTGCCTCGGGCACCATATGGTCGATCTCCTGTGAGTCTAGATTTTCGAATCCGACGCAAAACTGACAGTTAATTGTAACGTTCAGCGCCTGTTAATGACGATGGAACACACAAATCGCGTCGCGATTCAATACATCGTCCTCCGGCCGACCTGTCTCCAAGGGTCTATTGCTGCCTCGGGCACCTTATGGTCGATCTCCTGTGAGTCTAGATTTTCGAATCCGACGCAAAACTGACAGTTAATTGTAACATTCAGAGCCTGTTAATGACGATGGAACACACAAATTGCGTCGCGATTCAATACATCGTCCTCCGGCCGACCTGTCTCCAAGGGTCTATTGCTGCCTCGGGCACCTTATGGTCGTTCTCCTGTGAGTCTAGACTTTCGAATCCGACGCAAAACTGACAGTTAATTGTAATGTTCAGAGCCTGTTAATGACGATGGAACACACAAATTGCGTCGCGATTTAATACATCGTCCTCCAGCCGACTTGTCTCCAAGGGTCTATTGCTGCCTCGGGCATCTTATGGTCGATCTCCTGTGAGTCTAGATTTTCGAATCCGACGCAAAACTGACAGTTAATTGTAACGTTCAGTGCCTGTTAATGACGATGGAACACACAAATTGCGTCGCGATTCAATACATCGTCCTCCGGCCGACCTGTCTCCAAGGGTCTATTGCTGCCTCGGGCACCTTATGGTCGATCTCCTGTGAGTCTAGATTTTCGAATCCGACGCAAAACTGACAGTTAATTGTAACGTTCAGGGTCTGTTAATGACGATGGAACACACAAATCGCGTCGCGATTCAATACATCGTCCTCCGGCCGACCTGTCTCCAAGGGTCTATTGCTGCCTCGGGCACCTTATGGTCGATCTCCTGTGAGTCTAGATTTTCGAATCCGACGCAAAACTGACAGTTAATTGTAACGTTCAGAGCCTGTTAATGATGATGGAACACACAAATCGCGTCGCGATTCAATACATCGTCCTCCGGCTGACCTGTCTCCAAGGGTCTATTGCTGCCTCGGGCACCTTATGGTCGATCTCCTGTGAGTCTAGATTTTCGAATCCGACGCAAAACTGACAGTTAATTGTAAGGTTCAGAGCCTGTTAATGACGATGGAACACACAAATTGCGTCGCGATTCAATACATCGTCCTCCGGCCGACCTGTCTCCAAGGGTCTATTGCTGCCTCGGGCACCTTATGGTCGATCTCCTGTGAGTCTAGATTTTCGAATCCGACGCAAAACTGACAGTTAATTGTAACGTTCAGGGCCTGTTAATGACGATGGAACACACAAATCCCGTCGCGATTCAATACATCGTCCTCCGGCCGACCTGTCTCCAAAGGTCTATTGCTGCCTCGGGCACCTTATGGTCGATCTCCTGTGAGTCTAGATTTTCGAATCCGACGCAAAACTGACACTTAATTGTAACGTTCAGAGCCTGTTAATGACGATGGAACACACAAATCGCGTCGCGATTCAATACATCGTCCTCCGGCCGACCTGTCTCCAAGGGTCTATTGCTGCCTCGGGCACTTTATGGTCGTTATCCTGTGAGTCTAGACTTTCGAATCCGACGCAAAACTGACAGTTAATTGTAACGTTCAAGGCCTGTTAATGACGATGGAACACGCAAATCGCGTCGCGATTCAATACATCGTCCTCCGGCCGACCTGTCTCCAAGGGTCTATTGCTGCCTCGGGCACCTTATGGTCGATCTCCTGTGAGTCTAGATTTTCGAATCCGACGCAAAACTGACAGTTTATTGTAAGGTTCAGAGCCTGTTAATGACGATGGAACACACAAATTGCGTCGGGATTCAATACATCGTCCTCCGGCCGACCTGTCTCCAAGGGTCTATTGCTGCCTCGGGCACCTTATGGTCGATCTCCTGTGAGTTTGGATTTAGAATCCGACGCAAAACTGACAGTTAATTGTAACGTTCAGGGCCTGTTAATGACGATGGAACACACAAATCCCGTCGCGATTCAATACATCGTCCTCCGGCCGACCTGTCTCCAAAGGTCTATTGCTGCCTCGGGCACCTTATGGTCGATCTCCTGAGAGTCTAGATTTTGGAATCCGACGCAAAACTGACAGTTAATTGTAAAGTTCAGAGCCTGTTAATGACGATGGAACACACAAATCGCGTCGCGATTCAATACATCGTCCTCCGGCCGACCTGTCTCCAAGGGTCTATTGCTGTCTCGGGCACCTTATGGTCGTTCTCCTGTGAGTCTAGACTTTCGAATCCGACGCAAAACTGACAGTTAATTGTAATGTTCAGAGCCTGTTAATGACGATGGAACACACAAATTGCGTCGCGATTCAATACATCGTCCTCCAGCCGACTTGTCTCCAAGGGTCTATTGCTGCCTCGGGCACCTTATGGTCGATCTCCTGTGAGTCTAGATTTTCGAATCCGACGCAAAACTGACAGTTAATTGTAACGTTCAGTTCCTGTTAATGACGATGGAACACACAAATTGCGTCGCGATTCAATACATCGTCCTCCGACCGACCTGTCTCCAAAGATCTATTGCTGCCTCGGGCACCTTATGGTCGATCTCCTGTGAGTCTAGATTTTCGAATCCGACGCAAAACTGACAGTTAATTGTAACGTTCAGGGCCTGTTAATGACGATGGAACACACAAAATCCCGTCGCGATTCAATACATCGTCCTCCGGGCGACCTGTCTCCAAGGGTCTATTGCTGCCTCGGGCACCTTATGGTCGATCTCCTGTGAGTCTAGATTTTCGAATCCGACGCAAAACTGACAGTTAATTGTAACGTTCAGGGCCTGTTAATGACGATGGAGCACACAAATCCCGTCGCGATTCAATACATCGTCCTCCGGCCGACCTGTCTCCAAGGGTCTATTGCTGCCTCGGGCACCTCTTGGTCGATCACCTGTGAGTCTAGATTTTCGAATCCGACGCAAAACTGACAGTTAATTGTAAAGTTCAGAGCCTGTTAATGACGATGGAACACACAAATCGCGTCGCGATTCAATACATCGTCCTCCGGCCGACCTGTCTCCAAGGGTCTATTGCTGCCTCGGGCACCTTATGGTCGATCTCCTGTGAGTCTAGATTTTCGAATCCGACGCAAAACTGACAGTTAATTGTAAGGTTCAGAGCCTGTTAATGACGATGGAACACACAAATTTCGTCGCGATTCAATACATCGTCCTCCGGCCGATATGTCTCCAAGGGTCTATTGCTGCCTGGGGCACCTTATGGTCGATCTCCTGTGGGTCTAGATTTTCGAATCCGACGCAAAACTGACAGTTAATTGTAACGTTCAGGGCCTGTTAATGACGATGGAAGACACAAATTGCGTCGCGATTCAATACATCGTCCTCCGGCCGACCTGTCTCCAAAGGTGTATTGCTGCCTCGGGCACCTTATGGTCGATCTCCTGTGAGTCTAGATTTTCGAATCCGACGCAAAACTGACAGTTAATTGTAATGTTCAGGGCCTGTAAATGACGATGGAACACACAAATCCCGTCGCGATTCAATACATCGTCCTCCGGCCGACCTGTCTCCAAGGGTCTATTGCTGCCTCGGGCACCTTATGGTCGATCTCCAGTGAGTCTAGATTTTCGAATCCGACGCAAAGCTGACAGTTAATTGTAACGTTCAGGGCCTGTTAATGACGATGGAGCACACAAATCGCGTCGCGATTCAATACATCGTCCTCCGGCCGACCTGTCTCCAAGGGTCTATTGCTGTCTCGGGCACCTCTTGGTCGATCACCTGTGAGTCTAGATTTTCGAATCCGACGCAAAACTGACAGTTAATTGTAAAGTTCAGAGCCTGTTAATGACGATGGTACACACAAATCGCGTCGCGATACAATACATCGTCCTCCGGCCGACCTGTCTCCAAGGGTCTATTGCTGCCTCGGGCACCTTATGGTCGATCTCCTGTGAGTCTAGATTTTCGAATCCGACGCAAAACTGACAGTTAATTGTAAGGTTCAGAGCCTGTTAATGACGATGGAAGACACAAATTGCGTCGCGATTCAATACATCGTCCTCCGGCCGACCTGTCTGCAAGGGTCTATTGCTGCCTCGGGCACCTTATGGTCGATCTCCTGTGAGTCTAGATTTTCGAATCCGACGCAAAACTGACAGTTAATTGTAACGTTCAGGGCCTGTTAATGACGATGGAACACACAAATCCCGTCGCGATTCAATACATCGTCCTCCGGCCGACCTGTCTCCAAAGGTCTATTGCTGCCTCGGGCACCTTATGGTCGATCTCCTGTGAGTCTAGATTTTCGAATCCGACGCAAAACTGACAGTTAATTGTAACGTTCAGAGCCTGTTAATGACGATGGAACACACAAATCGCGTCGCGATTCAATACATCGTCCTCCGGCCGACCTGTCTCCAAGGGTCTATTGCTGTCTCGGGCACCTTATGGTCGATCTCCTGTGAGTCTAGATTTTCGAATCCGACGCAAAACTGACAGTTAATTGTAACGTTCAGAGCCTGTTAATGACGATGGAACACACAAATCACGTCGCGATTCAATACATCATCCTCCAGCCGACTTGTCTCCAAGGGTCTAGTGCTGCCTCGGGCACCTTATGGTCGTTCTCCTGTGAGTCTAGATTTTCGAATCCGACGCAAAACTGACAGTTAATTGTAAGGTTCAGAGCCTGTTAATGACGATGGAAGACACAAATTGCGTCGCGATTCAATACATCGTCCTCCAGCCGACTTGTCTCCAAGGGTCTATTGCTGCCTCGGGCACCTTATGGTCGTTCTCCCTTGAGTCTAGATTTTCGAATCCGACGCAAAACTGACATTTAATTGTAACGTTCAGTGCCTGTTAATGACGATGGAACACACAAATCACGTCGCGATTCAATACATCATCCTCCAGCCGACTTGTCTCCAAGGGTCTAGTGCTGCCTCGGGCACCTTATCGTCGTTCTCCTGTGAGTCTAGATTTTCGAATCCGACGCAAAACTGACAGTTAATTGTAAGGTTCAGAGACAGTTAATGACGATGGAAGACACAAATTGCGTCGCGATTCAATACATCGTCCTCCGGCCGACCTGTCTCCAAGGGTCTATTGCTGCCTCGGGCACCTTATGGTCGATCTCCTGTGAGTCTAGATTTTCGAATCCGACGCAAAACTGACAGTTAATTGTAACGTTCAGAGCCTGTTAATGACGATGGAACACACAAATTGCGTCGCGATTCAATACATCGTCCTCCGGCCGACCTGTCTCCAAGGGTCTATTGCTGCCTCGGGCACGATATGGTCGATCTCCTGTGAGTCTAGATTTTCGAATCCGACGCAAAACTGACAGTTAATTGTAACGTTCAGCGCCTGTTAATGACGATGGAACACACAAATCGCGTCGCGATTCAATACATCGTCCTCCGGCCGACCTGTCTCCAAGGGTCTATTGCTGCCTCGGGCACCTTATGGTCGATCTCCTGTGTGTCTAGATTTTCGAATCCGACGCAAAACTGACAGTTAATTGTAACGTTCAGAGCCTGTTCATGACGATGGAACACACAAATTGCGTCGCGATTCAATACATCGTCCTCCGGCCGACCTGTCTCCAAGGGTCTATTGCTGCCTCGGGCACCTTATGGTCGTTCTCCTGTGAGTCTAGACTTTCGAATCCGACGCAAAACTGACAGTTAATTGTAATGTTCAGAGCCTGTTAATGACGATGGAACACACAAATTGTGTCGCGATTTAATACATCGTCCTCCAGCCGACTTGTCTCCAAGGGTCTATTGCTGCCTCGGGCACCTTATGGTCGATCTCCTGTGAGTCTAGATTTTCGAATCCGACGCAAAACTGACAGTTAATTGTAACGTTCAGTGCCTGTTAATGACGATGGAACACACAGATTGCGTCGCGATTCAATACATCGTCCTCCGGCCGACCTGTCTCCAAGGGTCTATTGCTGCCTCGGGCACCTTATGGTCGATCTCCTGTGAGTCTAGATTTTCGAATCCGACGCAAAACTGACAGTTAATTGTAACTTTCAGGGTCTGTTAATGACGATGGAACACACAAATCGCGTCGCGATTCAATACATCGTCCTCCGGCCGACCTGTCTCCAAGGGTCTATTGCTGCCTCGGGCACCTTATGGTCGATCTCCTGTGAGTCTAGATTTTCGAATCCGACGCAAAACTGACAGTTAATTGTAACGTTCAGTTCCTGTTAATGACGATGGAACACACAAATTGCGTCGCGATTCAATACATCGTCCTCCGACCGACCTGTCTCCAAAGGTCTATTGCTGCCTCGGGCACCTTATGGTCGATCTCCTGTGAGTCTAGATTTTCGAATCCGACGCAAAACTGACAGTTAATTGTAACGTTCACGGCCTGTTAATGACGATGGAACACACAAATCGCGTCGCGATTCAATACATCGTCCTCCGGCCGACCTGTCTCCAAGGGTCTATTGCTGCCTCGGGCACCTTATGGTCGATCTCCTGTGAGTCTAGATTTTCGAATCCGACGCAAAACTGACAGTTAATTGTAACGTTCAGGGCCTGTTAATGACGATGGAACACACAAATCGCGTCGCGATTCAATACATCGTCCTCCGGCCGACCTGTCTCCAAGGGTCTATTGCTGCCTCGAGCACCTCTTGGTCGATCACCTGTGAGTCTAGATTTTCGAATCCGACGCAAAACTGACAGTTAATTGTAAAGTTCAGAGCCTGTTAATGACGATGGAACACACAAATCGCGTCGCGATTCAATACATCGTCCTCCGGCCGACCTGTCTCCAAGGGTATATTGCTGCCTCGGGCACCTTATGGTCGATCTCCTGTGAGTCTAGATTTTCGAATCCGACGCAAAACTGACAGTTAATTGTAACGTTCAGGGCCTGTTAATGACGATGGAACACACAAATCCCGTCGCGATTCAATACATCGTCCTCCGGCCGACCTGTCTCCAAAGGTCTATTGCTGCCTCGGGCACCTTATGGTCGATCTCCTGTGAGTCTAGATTTTCGAATCCGACGCAAAACTGACAGTTAATTGTAACGTTCAGGGCCTGTTAATGACGATGGAACACACAAATCCCGTCGCGATTCAATACATCGTCCTCCGGCCGACCTGTCTCCAAGGGTCTATTGCTGCCTCGGGCACCTTATGGTCGATCTCCAGTGAGTCTAGATTTTCGAATCCGACGCAAAACTGACAGTTAATTGTAAAGTTCAGAGCCTGTTAATGACGATGGAACACACAAATCGCGTCGCGATACAATACATCGTCCTCCGGCCGACCTGTCTCCAAGGGTCTATTGCTGCCTCGGGCACCTTATGGTCGATCTCCTGTGAGTCTAGATTTTCGAATCCGACGCAAAACTGACAGTTAATTGTAAGGTTCAGAGCCTGTTAATGACGATGGAAGACACAAATTGCGTCGCGATTCAATACATCGTCCTCCGGCCGACCTGTCTCCAAGGGTCTATTGCTGCCTCGGGCACCTTATGGTCGATCTCCTGTGAGTCTAGATTTTCGAATCCGACGCAAAACTGACAGTTAATTGTAACGTTCAGGGCCTGTTAATGACGATGGAACACACAAATCCCGTCGCGATTCAATACATCGTCCTCCGGCCGACCTGTCTCCAAAGGTCTATTGCTGCCTCGGGCACCTTATGGTCGATCTCCTGTGAGTCTAGATTTTCGAATCCGACGCAAAACTGACAGTTAATTGTAACGTTCAGAGCCTGTTAATGGCGATGGAACACACAAATCGCGTCGCGATTCAATACATCGTCCTCCGGCCGACCTGTCTCCAAGGGTCTATTGCTGTCTCGGGCACCTTATGGTCGATCTCCTGTGAGTCTAGATTTTCGAATCCGACGCAAAACTGACAGTTAATTGTAACGTTCAGAGCCTGTTAATGACGATGGAACACACAAATCACGTCGCGATTCAATACATCATCCTCCAGCCGACTTGTCTCCAAGGGACTAGTGCTGCCTCCGGCACCTTATGGTCGTTCTCCTGTGAGTCTAGATTTTCGAATCCGACGCAAAACTGACAGTTAATTGTAACGTTCAGAGCCAGTTAATGACGATGGAAGACACAAATTGCGTCGCGATTCAATACATCGTCCTCCAGCCGACCTGTCTCCAAGGGTCTATTGCTGCCTCGGGCACCTTATGGTCGATCTCCTGTGAGTCTAGATTTTCGAATCCGACGCAAAACTGACAGTTAATTGTAACGTTCAGAGCCTGTTAATGACGATGGAACACACAAATTGCGTCGCGATTCAATACATCGTCCTCCGGCCGACCTGTCTCCAAGGGTCTATTGCTGCCTCGGGCACCTTATGGTCGTTCTCTTGTGAGTCTAGACTTTCGAATCCGACGCAAAACTGACAGTTAATTGTAACGTTCAGAGCCTGTTAATGACGATGGAACACACAAAGTGCGTCGCGATTCAATACATCGTCCTCCAGCCGACTTGTCTCCAAGGGTCTATTGCTGCCTCGGGCACCTTATGGTCGTTCTCCCTTGAGTCTAGATTTTCGAATCCGACGCAAAACTGACATTTAATTGTAACGTTCAGTGCCTGTTAATGACGATGGAACACACAAATCACGTCGCGATTCAATACATCATCCTCCAGCCGACTTGTCTCCAAGGGTCTAGTGCTGCCTCGGGCACCTTATGGTCGATCTCCTGTGAGTCTAGATTTTCGAATCCGACGCAAAACTGACAGTTAATTGTAACGTTCAGAGCCTGTTAATGACGATGGAACACACAAATCACGTCGCGATTCAATACATCATCCTCCAGCCGACTTGTCTCCAAGGGACTAGTGCTGCCTCCGGCACCTTATGGTCGTTCTCCTGTGAGTCTAGATTTTCGAATCCGACGCAAAACTGACAGTTAATTGTAACGTTCAGAGCCAGGTAATGACGATGGAAGACACAAATTGCGTCGCGATTCAATACATCGTCCTCCAGCCGACCTGTCTCCAAGGGTCTATTGCTGCCTCGGGCACCTTATGGTCGATCTCCTGTGAGTCTAGATTTTCGAATCCGACGCAAAACTGACAGTTAATTGTAACGTTCAGAGCCTGTTAATGACGATGGAACACACAAATTGCGTCGCGATTCAATACATCGTCCTCCGGCCGACCTGTCTCCAAGGGTCTATTGCTGCCTCGGGCACCTTATGGTCGTTCTCCTGTGAGTCTAGACTTTCGAATCCGACGCAAAACTGACAGTTAATTGTAAAGTTCAGAGCCTGTTAATGACGATGGAACACACAAAGTGCGTCGCGATTCAATACATCGTCCTCCAGCCGACTTGTCTCCAAGGGTCTATTGCTGCCTCGGGCACCTTATGGTCGTTCTCCCTTGAGTCTAGATTTTCGAATCCGACGCAAAACTGACATTTAATTGTAACGTTCAGTGCCTGTTAATGACGATGGAACACACAAATCACGTCGCGATTCAATACATCATCCTCCAGCCGACTTGTCTCCAAGGGTCTAGTGCTGCCTCGGGCACCTTATGGTCGTTCTCCTGTGAGTCTAGATTTTCGAATCCGACGCAAAACTGACCGTTAATTGTAAGGTTCAGAGCCAGTTAATGACGATGGAAGACACAAATTGCGTCGCGATTCAATACATCGTCCTCCGGCCGACCTGTCTCCAAGGGTCTATTGCTGCCTCGGGCACCTTATGGTCGATCTCCTGTGAGTCTAGATTTTCGAATCCGACGCAAAACTGACAGTTAATTGTAACGTTCAGAGCCTGTTAATGACGATGGAACACACAAATTGCGTCGCGATTCAATACATCGTCCTCCGGCCGACCTGTCTCCAAGGGTCTATTGCTGCCTCGGGCACCATATGGTCGATCTCCTGTGAGTCTAGATTTTCGAATCCGACGCAAAACTGACAGTTAATTGTAACGTTCAGCGCCTGTTAATGACGATGGAACACACAAATTGCGTCGCGATTCAATACATCGTCCTCCGGCCGACCTGTCTCCAAGGGTCTATTGCTGCCTCGGGCACCTTATGGTCGATCTCCTGTGAGTCTAGATTTTCGAATCCGACGCAAAACTGACAGTTAATTGTAACGTTCAGAGCCTGTTCATGACGATGGAACACACAAATTGCGTCGTGATTCAATACATCGTCCTCCGGCCGACCTGTCTCCAAGGGTCTATTGCTGCCTCGGGCACCTTATGGTCGTTCTCCTGTGAGTCTAGACTTTCGAATCCGACGCAAAACTGACAGTTAATTGTAATGTTCAGAGCCTGTTAATGACGATGGAACACACAAATTGCGTCGCGATTTAATACATCGTCCTCCAGCCGACTTGTCTCCAAGGGTCTATTGCTGCCTCGGGCACCTTATGGTCGATCTCCTGTGAGTCTAGATTTTCGAATCCGACGCAAAACTGACAGTTAATTGTAACGTTCAGTGCCTGTTAATGACGATGGAACACACAAATTGCGTCGCGATTCAATACATCGTCCTCCGGCCGACCTGTCTCCAAGGGTCTATTGCTGCCTCGGGCACCTTATGGTCGATCTCCTGTGAGTCTAGATTTTCGAATCCGACGCAAAACTGACAGTTAATTGTAACGTTCAGGGTCTGTTAATGACGATGGAACACACAAATCGCGTCGCGATTCAATACATCGTCCTCCGGCCGACCTGTCTCCAAGGGTCTATTGCTGCCTCGGGCACCTTATAGTCGATCTCCTGTGAGTCTAGATTTTCGAATCCGACGCAAAACTGACAGTTAATTGTAACGTTCAGAGCCTGTTAATGATGATGGAACACACAAATCGCGTCGCGATTCAATACATCGTCCTCCGGCCGACCTGTCTCCAAGGGTCTATTGCTGCCTCGGGCACCTTATGGTCGATCTCCTGTGAGTCTAGATTTTCGAATCCGACGCAAAACTGACAGTTAATTGTAAGGTTCAGAGCCTGTTAATGACGATGGAACACACAAATTGCGTCGCGATTCAATACATCGTCCTCCGGCCGACCTGTCTCCAAGGGTCTATTGCTGCCTCGGGCACCTTATGGTCGATCTCCTGTGAGTCTAGATTTTCGAATCCGACGCAAAACTGACAGTTAATTGTAACGTTCAGGGCCTGTTAATGACGATGGAACACACAAATCCCGTCGCGATTCAATACATCGTCCTCCAGCCGACCTGTCTCCAAAGGTCTATTGCTGCCTCGGGCGCCTTATGGTCGATCTCCTGTGAGTCTAGATTTTCGTATCCGACGCAAAACTGACACTTAATTGTAACGTTCAGAGCCTGTTAATGACGATGGAACACACAAATCGCGTCGCGATTCAATACATCGTCCTCCGGCCGACCTGTCTCCAAGGGTCTACTGCTGCCTCGGGCACCTTATGGTCGATCTCCTGTGAGTCTAGATTTTCGAATCCGACGCAAAACTGACAGTTAATTGTAACGTTCAGAGCCTGTTAATGACGATGGAACACACAAATTGCGTCGCGATTCAATACATCGTCCTCCGGCCGACCTGTCTCCAAGGGTCTATTGCTGCCTCGGGCACCTTATGGTCGATCTCCTGTGAGTCTAGATTTTCGAATCCGACGCAAAACTGACAGTTAATTGTAACGTTCAGAGCCTGTTAATGACGATGGAACACACAAATCACGTCGCGATTCAATACATCATCCTCCAGCCGACTTGTCTCCAAGGGTCTAGTGCTGCCTCGGGCACCTTATGGTCGTTCTCCTGTGAGTCTAGATTTTCGAATCCGACGCAATACTGACAGTTAATTGTAAGGTTCAGAGCCTGTTAATGACGATGGAAGACACAAATTGCGTCGCGATTCAATACATCGTCCTCCGGCCGACCTGTCTCCAAGGGTCTATTGCTGCCTCGGACACCTTATGGTCGATCTCCTGTGAGTCTAGATTTTCGAATCCGACGCGAAACTGACAGTTAATTGTAACGTTCAGAGCCTGTTAATGATGATGGAACACACAAATCGCGTCGCGATTCAATACATCGTCATCCGGCCGACCTGTCTCCAAAGGTCTATTGCTGCCTCGGGCACCTTATGGTCGATCTCCTGTGAGTCTAGATTTTCGAATCCGACGCAAAACTGACAGTTAATTGTAACGTTCAGAGCCTGTTAATGACGATGGAACACACAAATTGCGTCGCGATTCAATACATCGTCCTCCGGCCGACCTGTCTCCAAGGGTCTATTGCTGCCTCGGGCACCTTATGGTCGATCTCCTGTGAGTCTAGATTTTCGAATCCGACGCAAAACTGACAGTTAATTGTAACGTTCAGTGCCTGTTAATGACGATGGAACACACAAATTGCGTCGCGATTCAATACATCGTCCTCCGGCCGACCTGTCTCCAAGGGTCTATTGCTGCCTCGGGCACCTTATGGTCGATCTCCTGTGAGTCTACATTTTCGAATCCGACGCAAAACTGACAGTTAATTGTAACGTTCAGGGTCTGTTAATGACGATGGAACACACAAATCGCGTCGCGATTCAATACATCGTCCTCCGGCCGACCTGTCTCCAAGGGTCTATTGCTGCCTCGGGCACCTTATAGTCGATCTCCTGTGAGTCTAGATTTTCGAATCCGACGCAAAACTGACAGTTAATTGTAACGTTCAGAGCCTGTTAATGATGATGGAACACACAAATCGCGTCGCGATTCAATACATCGTCCTCCGGCCGACCTGTCTCCAAGGGTCTATTGCTGCCTCGGGCACCTTATGGTCGATCTCCTGTGAGTCTAGATTTTCGAATCCGACGCAAAACTGACAGTTAATTGTAAGGTTCAGAGCCTGTTAATGACGATGGAACACACAAATTGCGTCGCGATTCAATACATCGTCCTCCGGCCGACCTGTCTCCAAGGGTCTATTGCTGCCTCGGGCACCTTATGGTCGATCTCCTGTGAGTCTAGATTTTCGAATCCGACGCAAAACTGACAGTTAATTGTAACGTTCAGGGCCTGTTAATGACGATGGAACACACAAATCCCGTCGCGATTCAATACATCGTCCTCCGGCCGACCTGTCTCCAAAGGTCTATTGCTGCCTCGGGCACCTTATGGTCGATCTCCTGTGAGTCTAGATTTTCGAATCCGACGCAAAACTGACACTTAATTGTAACGTTCAGAGCCTGTTAATGACGATGGAACACACAAATCGCGTCGCGATTCAATACATCGTCCTCCGGCCGACCTGTCTCCAAGGGTCTACTGCTGCCTCGGGCACCTTATGGTCGATCTCCTGTGAGTCTAGATTTTCGAATCCGACGCAAAACTGACAGTTAATTGTAACGTTCAGAGCCTGTTAATGACGATGGAACACACAAATTGCGTCGCGATTCAATACATCGTCCTCCGGCCGACCTGTCTCCAAGGGTCTATTGCTGCCTCGGGCACCTTATGGTCGATCTCCTGTGAGTCTAGATTTTCGAATCCGACGCAAAACCGACAGTTAATTGTAACGTTCAGAGCCTGTTAATGACGATGGAACACACAAATCACGTCGCGATTCAATACATCATCCTCCAGCCGACTTGTCTCCAAGGGTCTAGTGCTGCCTCGGGCACCTTATGGTCGTTCTCCTGTGAGTCTAGATTTTCGAATCCGACGCAATACTGACAGTTAATTGTAAGGTTCAGAGCCTGTTAATGACGATGGAAGACACAAATTGCGTCGCGATTCAATACATCGTCCTCCGGCCGACCTGTCTCCAAGGGTCTATTGCTGCCTCGGACACCTTATGGTCGATCTCCTGTGAGTCTAGATTTTCGAATCCGACGCAAAACTGACAGTTAATTGTAACGTTCAGAGCCTGTTAATGATGATGGAACACACAAATCGCGTCGCGATTCAATACATCGTCCTCCGGCCGACCTGTCTCCAAAGGTCTATTGCTGCCTCGGGCACCTTATGGTCGATCTCCTGTGAGTCTAGATTTTCGAATCCGACGCAAAACTGACAGTTAATTGTAACGTTCAGAGCCTGTTCATGACGATGGAACACACAAATTGCGTCGCGATTCAATACATCGTCCTCCGGCCGACCTGTCTCCAAGGGTCTATTGCTGCCTCGGGCACCTTATGGTCGATCTCTTGTGAGTCTAGATTTTCGAATCCGACGCAAAACTGACAGTTAATTGTAACGTTCAGGGCCTGTTAATGACGATGGAACACACAAATCCCGTCGCGATTCAATACATCGTCCTCCGGCCGACCTGTCTCCAAAGGTCTATTGCTGCCTCGGGCACCTTATGGTCGATCTCCTGTGAGTCTAGATTTTCGAATCCGACGCAAAACTGACAGTTAATTGTAACGTTCAGAGCCTGTTAATGACGATGGAACACACAAATCGCGTCGCGATTCAATACATCGTCCTCCGGCCGACCTGTCTCCAAGGGTCTACTGCTGCCTCGGGCACCTTATGGTCGATCTCCTGTGAGTCTAGATTTTCGAATCCGACGCAAAACTGACAGTTAATTGTAACGTTCAGAGCCTGTTAATGACGATGGAACACACAAATTGCGTCGCGATTCAATACATCGTCCTCCGGCCGACCTGTCTCCAAGGGTCTATTGCTGCCTCGGGCACTTTATGGTCGATCTCCTGTGAGTCTAGATTTTCGAATCCGACGCAAAACTGACAGTTAATTGTAACGTTCAGTGCCTGTTAATGACGATGGAACACACAAATTGCGTCGCGATTCAATACATCGTCCTCGAGCCGACTTGTCTCCAAGGGTCTAGTGCTGCCTCGGACACCTTATGGCCGTTCTCCTGTGAGTCTAGATTTTCGAATCCGACGCAAAACTGACAGTTAATTGTAAGGTTCAGAGCCAGTTAATGACGATGGAAGACACAAATTGCGTCGCGATTCAATACATCGTCCTCCGGCCGGCCTGTCTCCAAGGGTCTATTGCTGCCTCGGGCACCTTATGGTCGATCTCCTGTGAGTCTAGATTTTCGAATCCGACGCAAAACTGACAGTTAATTGTAACGTTCAGAGCCTGTTAATGACGATGGAACACACAAATTGCGTCGCGATTCAATACATCGTCCTCCGGCCGACCTGTCTCCAAGGGTCTATTGCTGCCTCGGGCACCATATGGTCGATCTCCTGTGAGTCTAGATTTTCGAATCCGACGCAAAACTGACAGTTAATTGTAACGTGCAGCGCCTGTTAATGACGATGGAACACACAAATCGCGTCGCGATTCAATACATCGTCCTCCGGCCGACCTGTCTCCAAGGGTCTATTGCTGCCTCGGGCACCTTATGGTCGATCTCCTGTGAGTCTAGATTTTCGAATCCGACGCAAAACTGACAGTTAATTGTAACGTTCAGAGCCTGTTCATGACGATGGAACACACAAATTGCGTCGCGATTCAATACATCGTCCTCCGGCCGACCTGTCTCCAAGGGTCTATTGCTGCCTCGGGCACCTTATGGTCGTTCTCCTGTGAGTCTAGACTTTCGAATCCGACGCAAAACTGACAGTTAATTGTAATGTTCAGAGCCTGTTAATGACGATGGAACACACAAATTGCGTCGCGATTTAATACATCGTCCTCCAGCCGACTTGTCTCCAAGGGTCTAGTGCTGCCTCGGGCACCTTATGGTCGTTCTCCTGTGAGTCTAGATTTTCGAATCCGACGCAATACTGACAGTTAATTGTAAGGTTCAGAGCCTGTTAATGACGATGGAAGACACAAATTGCGTCGCGATTCAATACATCGTCCTCCGGCCGACCTGTCTCCAAGGGTCTATTGCTGCCTCGGACACCTTATGGTCGATCTCCTGTGAGTCTAGATTTTCGAATCCGACGCAAAACTGACAGTTAATTGTAACGTTCAGAGCCTGTTAATGATGATGGAACACACAAATCGCGTCGCGATTCAATACATCGTCCTCCGGCCGACCTGTCTCCAAGGGTCTATTGCTGCCTCGGGCACCTTATGGTCGATCTACTGTGAGTCTAGATTTTCGAATCCGACGCAAAACTGACAGTTAATTGTAAGGTTCAGAGCCTGTTAATGACGATGGAACACACAAATTGCGTCGCGATTCAATACATCGTCCTCCGGCCGACCTGTCTCCAAGGGTCTATTGCTGCCTCGGGCACCTTATGGTCGATCTCCTGTGAGTCTAGATTTTCGAATCCGACGCAAAACTGACAGTTAATTGTAACGTTCAGGGCCTGTTAATGACGATGGAACACACAAATCCCGTCGCGATTCAATACATCGTCCTCCGGCCGACCTGTCTCCAAAGGTCTATTGCTGCCTCGGGCACCTTATGGTCGATCTCCTGTGAGTCTAGATTTTCGAATCCGACGCAAAACTGACAGTTAATTGTAACGTTCAGAGCCTGTTAATGACGATGGAACACACAAACCGCGTCGCGATTCAATACATCGTCCTCCGGCCGACCTGTCTCCAAGGGTCTACTGCTGCCTCGGGCACCTTATGGTCGATCTCCTGTGAGTCTAGATTTTCGAATCCGACGCAAAACTGACAGTTAATTGTAACGTTCAGAGCCTGTTAATGACGATGGAACACACAAATTGCGTCGCGATTCAATACATCGTCCTCCGGCCGACCTGTCTCCAAGGGTCTATTGCTGCCTCGGGCACTTTATGGTCGATCTGCTGTGAGTCTAGATTTTCGAATCCGACGCAAAACTGACAGTTAATTGTAACGTTCAGTGCCTGTTAATGACGATGGAACACACAAATTGCGTCGCGATTCAATACATCGTCCTCGAGCCGACTTGTCTCCAAGGGTCTAGTGCTGCTTCGGACACCTTATGGCCGTTCTCCTGTGAGTCTAGATTTTCGAATCCGACGCAAAACTGACAGTTAATTGTAAGGTTCAGAGCATCTTAATGACAATGAAACACACAAATCGTGTCGTGATTCAATACATCGTCCTCCGGCCGACCTGTCTCCAAGGGTCTATTGCTGCCTCGGGCACCTTATGGTCGATCTCCTGTGAGTCTAGATTTTCGAATCCGACGCAAAACTGACAGTTAATTGTAACGTTCAGAGCCTGTTAATGACGATGGAACACACAAATCACGTCGCGATTCAATACATCATCCTCCAGCCGACTTGTCTCCAAGGGTCTAGTGCTGCCTCGGGCACCTTATGGTCGTTCTCCTGTGAGTCTAGATTTTCGAATCCGACGCAATACTGACAGTTAATTGTAAGTTTCAGAGCCTGTTAATGACGATGGAAGACACAAATTGCGTCGCGATTTAATACATCGTCCTCCGGCCGACCTGTCTCCAAGGGTCTATTGCTGCCTCGGGCACCTTATGGTCGATCTCCTGTGAGTCTAGATTTTCGAATCCGACGCAAAAGTGACAGTTAATTGTAACGTTCAGAGCCTGTTAATGACGATAGAACACACAAATTGCGTCGCGATTCAATACATCGTCCTCCGGCCGACCTGTCTCCAAGGGTCTATTGCTGCCTCGGGCACCTTAAGGTCGATCTCCTGTGAGTCTAGATTTTCGAATCCGACGCAAAACTGACAGTTAATTGTAACGTTCAGCGCCTGTTAATGACGATGGAACACACAAATCGCGTCGCGATTCAATACATCGTGCTCCGGCCGACCTGTCTCCAAGGGTCTATTGCTGCCTCGGGCACCTTATGGTCAATCTCCTGTGAGTCTAGATTTTCGAATCCGACGCAAAACTGACAGTTAATTGTAACGTTCAGAGCCTGTTCATGACGATGGAACACACAAATCGCGTCGCGATTCAATACATCGTCCTCCGGCCGACCTGTCTCCAAGGGTCTATTGCTGCCTCGGGCACTTTATGGTCGTTATCCTGTGAGTCTAGACTTTCGAATCCGACGCAAAACTGACAGTTAATTGTAACGTTCAGGGCCTGTTAATGATGATGGAACACACAAATCGCGTCGCGATTCAATACATCGTCCTCCGACCGACCTGTCTCCAAGGGTCTGGTGCTGCCTCGGACGCCTTATGGTCGTTCTCCTGTGAGTCTAGATTTTCGAATCCGACGCAAAACTGACAGTTAATTGTAACGTTCAGCGCCTGTTAATGACGATGGAACACACAAATCGCGTCGCGATTCAATACATCGTCCTCCAGCCGACTTGTCTCCAAGGGTCTAGCCCTGCCTCGGGCACCTTATGGTCTTTCTTCTGTGAGTCTAGATTTTCGAATCCGACGCAAAACTGACAGTTAATTGTAAGGTTCAGAGCCTCTTAATGACAATGGAACACACAAATTGCGTCGCGATTCAATACATCGTCCTCCGGCCGACCTGTCTCCAAGGGTCTATTGCTGTCTCGGGCACCTTGTGGTCGATCTGCTGTGAGTCTAGATTTTCGAATCCGACGCAAAACTGACAGTTAATTGTAACGTTCAGAGCCTGTTAATGACGATGGAACACACAAATCACGTCGCGATTCAATACATCATCCTCCAGCCGACTTGTCTCCAAGGGTCTAGTGCTGCCTCGGGCACCTTATGGTCGTTCTCCTGTGAGTCTAGATTTTCGAATCCGACGCAATACTGACAGTTAATTGTAAGGTTCAGAGCCTGTTAATGACGATGGAAGACACAAATTGCGTCGCGATTCAATACATCGTCCTCCGGCCGACTTGTCTCCAAGGGTCTATTGCTGCCTCGGGCACCTTATGGTCGATCTCCTGTGAGTCTAGATTTTCGAATCCGACGCAAAACTGACAGTTAATTGTAACGTTCAGAGCCTGTTAATGACGATAGAACACACAAATTGCGTCGCGATTCAATACATCGTCCTCCGGCCGACCTGTCTCCAAGGGTCTATTGCTGCCTCGGGCACCTTAAGGTCGATCTCCTGTGAGTCTAGATTTTCGAATCCGACGCAAAACTGACAGTTAATTGTAACGTTCAGCTCCTGTTAATGACGATGGAACACACAAATCGCGTCGCGATTCAATACATCGTCCTCCGGCCGACCTTTCTCCAAGGGTCTATTGCCGCCTCGGGCACCTTATGGTCGATCTCCTGTGAGTCTAGATTTTCGAATCCGACGCAAAACTGACAGTTAATTGTAACGTTCAGTGCCTGTTAATGACGATGGAACACACAAATCACGTCGCGATTCAATACATCATCCTCCAGCCGACTTGTCTCCAAGGGTCTAGTGCTGCCTCGGGCACCTTATGGTCGTTCTCCTGTGAGTCTAGATTTTCGAATCCGACGCAATACTGACAGTTAATTGTAAGGTTCAGAGCCTGTTAATGACGATGGAAGACACAAATTGCGTCGCGATTCAATACATCGTCCTCCGGCCGACCTGTCTCCAAGGGTCTATTGCTGCCTCGGGCACCTTATGGTCGATCTCCTGTGAGTCTAGATTTTCGAATCCGACGCAAAACTGACAGTTAATTGTAACGTTCAGAGCCTGTTAATGACGATAGAACACACAAATTGCGTCGCGATTCAATACATCGTCCTCCGGCCGACCTGTCTCCAAGGGTCTATTGCTGCCTCGGGCACTTTATGGTCGTTATCCTGTGAGTCTAGACTTTCGAATCCGACGCAAAACTGACAGTTAATTGTAACGTTCAGAGCCTGTTAATGACGATGGAACACACAAATTGCGTCGCGATTCAATACATCGTCCTCCAGCCGACTTGTCTCCAAGGGTCTAGTGCTGCCTCGGGCACCTTATGGTCGTTCTTCTGTGAGTCTAGATTTTCGAATCCGACGTAAAACTGACGGTTAATTGTAACGTTCAGGGCCTGTTAATGACGATGGAAAACACAAATTGCTTCGCGATTCAATACATCGTCCTCCAGCCGACTTGTCTCCAAGGGTCTAGTGCTGCTTCGGACACCTTCTGGTGGTTCTCCTGTGAGTCTAGATTTTCGAATCCGACGCAAAACTGACAGTTAATTGTAAGGTTCAGAGCATCTTAATGACAATGGAACACACAAATCGCGTCGCGATTCAATACATCGTCCTCCGGCCGACCTGTCTCCAAGGGTCTATTGCTGCCTCGCGCACCTTATGGTCGATCTCCTGTGAGTCTAGATTTTCGAATCCGACGCAAAACTGACAGTTAATTGTAACGTTCAGAGCCTGTTAATGACGATGGAACACACAAATCGCGTCGCGATTCAACACATCGTCCTCCGGCCGACCTGTCTCCAAGGGTCTATTGCTGCCTCGGGCACCTTAAGGTCGATCTCCTGTGAGTCTAGATTTTCGAATCCGACGCAAAACTGACAGTTAATTGTAACGTTCAGCGCCTGTTAATGACGATGGAACACACAAATCGCGTCGCGATTCAATACATCGTCCTCCGGCCGACCTGTCTCCAAGGGTCTATTGCTGCCTCGGGCACCTTATGGTCAATCTCCTGTGAGTCTAGATTTTCGAATCCGACGCAAAACTGACAGTTAATTGTAACGTTCAGAGCCTGTTCATGACGATGGAACACACAAATCGCGTCGCGATTCAATACATCGTCCTCCGGCCGACCTGTCTCCAAGGGTCTATTGCTGCCTCGGGCACTTTATGGTCGTTATCCTGTGAGTCTAGACTTTCGAATCCGACGCAAAACTGACAGTTAATTGTAACGTTCAGGGCCTGTTAATGATGATGGAACACACAAATCGCGTCGCGATTCAATACATCGTCCTCCGACCGACCTGTCTCCAAGGGTCTAGTGCTACCTCGGACGCCTTATGGTCGTTCTCCTGTGAGTCTAGATTTTCGAATCCGACGCAAAACTGACAGTTAATTGTAACGTTCAGCGCCTGTTAATGACGATGGAACACACAAATCGCGTCGCGATTCAATACATCGTCCTCCAGCCGACTTGTCTCCAAGGGTCTAGCTCTGCCTCGGGCACCTTATGGTCTTTCTTCTGTGAGTCTAGATTTTCGAATCCGACGCAAAACTGACAGTTAATTGTAAGGTTCAGAGCCTCTTAATGACAATGGAACACACAAATTGCGTCGCGATTCAATACATCGTCCTCCGGCCGACCTGTCTCCAAGGGTCTATTGCTGTCTCGGGCACCTTATGGTCGATCTCCTGTGAGTCTAGATTTTCGAATCCGACGCAAAACTGACAGTTAATTGTAACGTTCAGAGCCTGTTAATGACGATGGAACACACAAATCACGTCGCGATTCAATACATCATCATCCAGCCGACTTGTCTCCAAGGGTCTAGTGCTGCCTCGGGCACCTTATGGTCGTTTTCCTGTGAGTCTAGATTTTCGAATCCGACGCAATACTGACAGTTAATTGTAAGGTTCAGAGCCTGTTAATGACGATGGAAGACACAAATTGCGTCGCGATTCAATACATCGTCCTCCGGCCGACCTGTCTCCAAGGGTCTATTGCTGCCTCGGGCACCTTATGGTCGATCTCCTGTGAGTCTAGATTTTCGAATCCGACGCAAAACTGACAGTTAATTGTAACGTTCAGAGCCTGTTAATGACGATAGAACACACAAATTGCGTCGCGATTCAATACATCGTCCTCCGGCCGACCTGTCTCCAAGGGTCTATTGCTGCCTCGGGCACCTTAAGGTCGATCTCCTGTGAGTCTAGATTTTCGAATCCGACGCAAAACTGACAGTTAATTGTAACGTTCAGCGCCTGTTAATGACGATGGAACACACAAATCGCGTCGCGATTCAATACATCGTCCTCCGGCCGACCTGTCTCCAAGGGGCTATTGCCGCCTCGGGCACCTTATGGTCGATCTCCTGTGAGTCTAGATTTTCGAATCCGACGCAAAACTGACAGTTAATTGTAACGTTCAGAGCCTGTTCATGACGATGGAACACACAAATCGCGTCGCGATTCAATACATCGTCTTCCGGCCGACCTGTCTCCAAGGGTCTATTGCTGCCTCGGGCACTTTATGGTCGTTATCTTGTGAGTCTAGACTTTCGAATCCGACGCAAAACTGACAGTTAATTGTAACGTTCAGAGCCTGTTAATGACGATCGAACACACAAATTGCGTCGCGATTCAATACATCGTCCTCCAGCCGACTTGTCTCCAAGGGTCTAGTGCTGCCTCGGGCACCTTATGGTCGTTCTTCTGTGAGTCTAGATTTTCGAATCCGACGCAAAACTGACAGTTAATTGTAACGTTCAGTGCCTGTTAATGACGATGGAAAACACAAATTGCTTCGCGATTCAATACATCGTCCTCCAGCCGACTTGTCTCCAAGGGTCTAGTGCTGCTTCGGACACCTTATGGTGGTTCTCCTGTGAGTCTAGATTTTCGAATCCGACGCAAAACTGACAGTTAATTGTAAGGTTCAGAGCATCTTAATGACAATGGAACACACAAATCGCGTCGCGATTCAATACATCGTCCTCCGGCCGACCTGTCTCCAAGGGTCTATTGCTGCCTCGCGCACCTTATGGTCGATCTCCTGTGAGTCTAGATTTTCGAATCCGACGCAAAACTGACAGTTAATTGTAACGTTCAGAGCCTGTTAATGACGATGGAACACACAAATCGCGTCGCGATTCAATACATCGTCCTCCGGCCGACCTGTCTCCAAGGGTCTATTGCTGCCTCGGGCACCTTATGGTCGATCTCCTGTGAGTCTAGATTTTCGAATATGACGCAAAACTGACAGTTAATTGTAAGGTTCAGAGCCTCTTAATGACAATGGAACACACAAATTGCGTCGCGATTCAATACATCGTCCTCCGGCCGACCTGTCTCCAAGGGTCTATTGCTGCCTCGGGCACCTTATGGTCGATCTTCTGTGAGTCTAGATTTTCGAATCCGACGCAAAACTGACAGTTAATTGTAACGTTCAGAGCCTGTTAATGACGATAGAACACACAAATTGCGTCGCGATTCAATACATCGTCCTCCGGCCGACCTGTCTCCAAGGGTCTATTGCTGCCTCGGGCACCTTAAGGTCGATCTCCAGTGAGTCTAGATTTTCGAATCCGACGCAAAACTGACAGTTAATTGTAACGTTCAGCGCCTGTTAATGACGATGGAACACACAAATCGCGTCGCGATTCAATACATCGTCCTCCGGCCGACCTGTCTCCAAGGGTCTACTGCTGCCTCGGGCACCTTATGGTCAATCTCCTGTGAGTCTAGATTTTCGAATCCGACGCAAAACTGACAGTTAATTGTAACGTTCAGAGCCTGTTCATGACGATGGAACACACAAATCGCGTCGCGATTCAATACATTGTCCTCCGGCCGACCTGTCTCCAAGGGTCTATTGCTGCCTCGGGCACTTTATGGTCGTTATCCTGTGAGTCTAGACTTTCGAATCCGACGCAAAACTGACAGTTAATTGTAACGTTCAGGGCCTGTTAATGATGATGGAACACACAAATCGCGTCGCGATTCAATACATCGTCCTCCGACCGACCTGTCTCCAAGGGTCTTGTGCTGCCTCGGACGCCTTATGGTCGTTCTCCTGTGAGTCTAGATTTTCGAATCCGACGCAAAACTGACAGTTAATTGTAACGTTCAGCGCCGGTTAATAACGATGGAACACACAAATCGCGTCGCGATTCAATACATCGTCCTCCAGCCGACTTGTCTCCAAGGGTCTAGCCCTGCTTCGGGCACCTTATGGTCTTTCTTCTGTGAGTCTAGATTTTCGAATCCGACGCAAAACTGACAGTTAATTGTAAGGTTCAGAGCCTCTTAATGACAATGGAACACACAAATTGCGTCGCGATTCAATACATCGTCCTCCGGCCGACCTGTCTCCAAGGGTCTATTGCTGTCTCGGGCACCTTATGGTCGATCTCCTGTGAGTCTAGATTTTCGAATCCGACGCAAAACTGACAGTTAATTGTAACGTTCAGAGCCTGTTCATGACGATGGAACACACAAATCACGTCGCGATTCAATACATCATCCTCCAGCCGACTTGTCTCCAAGGGTCTAGTGCTGCCTCGGGCACCTTATGGTCGTTCTCCTGTGAGTCTAGATTTTCGAATCCGACACAATACTGACAGTTAATTGTAAGGTTCAGAGCATGTTAATGACGATGGAAGACACAAATTGCGTCGCGATTCAATACATCGTCCTCCGGCCGACCTGTCTCCAAGGGTCTATTGCTGCCTCGGGCACCTTATGGTCGATCTCCTGTGAGTCTAGATTTTCGAATCCGACGCAAAACTGACAGTTAATTGTAACGTTCAGAGCCTGTTAATGACGATAGAACACACAAATTGCGTCGCGATTCAATACATCGTCCTCCGGCCGACCTGTCTCCAAGGGTCTATTGCTGCCTCGGGCACCTTAAGGTCGATCTCCTGTGAGTCTAGATTTTCGAATCCGACGCAAAACTGACAATTGTAACGTTCAGCGCCTGTTAATGACGATGGAACACACAAATCGCGTCGCGATTCAATACATCGTCCTCCGGCCGACCTGTCTCCAAGGGTCTATTGCCGCCTCGGGCACCTTATGGTCGATCTCCTGTGAGTCTAGATTTTCGAATCCGACGCAAAACTGACAGTTAATTGTAACGTTCAGAGCCTGTTCATGACGATGGAACACACAAATCGCGTCGCGATTCAATACATCGTCCTCCGGCCGACCTGTCTCCAAGGGTCTATTGCTGCCTCGGGCACTTTATGGTCGTTATCCTGTGAGTCTAGACTTTCGAATCCGACGCAAAACTGACAGTTAATTGTAACGTTCAGAGCCTGTTAATGACGATGGAACACACAAATTGCGTCGCGATTCAATACATCGTCCTCCAGCCGACTTGTCTCCAAGGGTCTAGTGCTGCCTCGGGCACCTTATGGTCGTTCTTCTGTGAGTCTAGATTTTCGAATCCGACGCAAAACTGACAGTTAATTGAAACGTTCAGTGCCTGTTAATGACGATGGAAAACACAAATTGCTTCGCGATTCAATACATCGTCCTCCAGCCGACTTGTCTCCAAGGGTCTAGTGCTGCTTCGGACACCTTATGGTGGTTCTCCTGTGAGTCTAGATTTTCGAATCCGACGCAAAACTGACAGTTAATTGTAAGGTTCAGAGCATCTTAATGACAATGGAACACACAAATCGCATCGCGATTCAATACATCGTCCTCCGGCCGACCTGTCTCCAAGGGTCTATTGCTGCCTCGCGCACCTTATGGTCGATCTCCTGTGAGTCTAGATTTTCGAATCCGACGCAAAACTGACAGTTAATTGTAACGTTCAGAGCCTGTTAATGACGATGGAACACACAAATCACGTCGCGATTCAATACATCGTCCTCCGGCCGACCTGTCTCCAAGGGTCTATTGCTACCTCGGGCACCTTATGGTCGATCTCCTGTGAGTCTAGATTTTCGAATATGACGCAAAACTGACAGTTAATTGTAAGGTTCAGAGCCTCTTAATGACAATGGAACACACAAATTGCGTCGCGATTCAATACAGCGTCCTCCGGCCGACCTGTCTCCAAGGGTCTATTGCTGCCTCGGGCACCTTATGGTCGATCTCCTGTGAGTCTAGATTTTCGAATCCGACGCAAAACTGACTGTTAATTGTAACGTTCAGGGCCTGTTAATGACGATGGAACACACAAGTCGCGTCGCGATTCAATACATCGTCCTCCGGCCGACCTGTCTCCAAGGGTCTAGTGCTGCCTCGGACACCTTATGGTCGTTCTCCTGTGAGTCTAGATTTTTAAATCAGACGCAAAACTGACAGTTAATTGTAACGTTCAGCGCCTGTTAATGACGATGGAACACACAAATCGCGTCGCGATTCAATACATCGTCCTCCAGCCGACTTGTCTCCAAGGGTCTAGTCCTGCCTCGGGCACCTTATGGTCTTTCTTCTGTGAGTCTAGATTTTCGAATCCGACGCAAAACTGACAGTTAATTGTAAGGTTCAGAGCCTCTTAATAACAATGGAACACACAAATTGCGTCGCGATTCAATACATCGTCCTCCGGCCGACCTGTCTCCAAGGGTCTATTGCTGTCTCGGGCACCTTATGGTCGATCTCCTGTGAGTCTAGATTTTCGAATCCGACGCAAAACTGACAGTTAATTGTAACGTTCAGAGCCTGTTCATGACGATGGAACACACAAATCACGTCGCGATTCAATACATCGTCCTCCGGCCGACCTGTCTCCAAGGGTCTATTGCTGCCTCGGGCACCTTATGGTCGATCTCCTGTGAGTCTAGATTTTCGAATCCGACGCAAAACTGACAGTTAATTGTAACGTTCAGAGCCTGTTCATGACGATGGAACACACAAATCGCGTCGCGATTCAATACATCGTCCTCCGGCCGACCTGTCTCCAAGGGTCTATTGCTGCCTCGGGCACTTTATGGTCGTTATCCTGTGAGTCTAGACTTTCGAATCCGACGCAAAACTGACAGTTAATTGTAACGTTCAGGGCCTGTTAATGATGATGGAACGCACAAATCGCGTCGCGATTCAATACATCGTCCTCCGACCGACCTGTCTCCAAGGGTCTAGTGCTGCCTCGGATGCCTTATGGTCGTTCTCCTGTGAGTCTAGATTTTCGAATCCGACGCAAAACTGACAGTTAATTGTAACGTTCAGAGCCTGTTAATGACGATAGAACACACAAATTGCGTCGCGATTCAATACATCGTCCTCCGGCCGACCTGTCTCCAAGGGTCTATTGCCGCCTCGGGCACCTTATGGTCGATCTCCTGTGAGTCTAGATTTTCGAATCCGACGCAAAACTGACAGTTAATTGTAACGTTCAGAGCCTGTTCATGACGATGGAACACACAAATCGCGTCGCGATTCAATACATCGTCCTCCGGCCGACCTGTCTCCAAGGGTCTATTGCTACCTCGGGCACTTTATGGTCGTTATCCTGTGAGTCTAGACTTTCGAATCCGACGCAAAACTGACAGTTAATTGTAACGTTCAAGGCCTGTTAATGACGATGGAACACACAAATTGCGTCGCGATTCAATACATCGTCCTCCGGCCGACCTGTCTCCAAGGGTCTATTGCTGTCTCGGGCACCTTATGGTCGATCTCCTGTGAGTCTAGATTTTCGAATCCGACGCAAAACTGACAGTTAATTGTAACGTTCAGAGCCTGTTAATGACGATGGAACACACAAATCACGTCGCGATTCAATACATCGTCCTCCGGCCGACCTGTCTCCAAGGGTCTATTGCTGCCTCGGGCACCTTATGGTCGATCTCCTGTGAGTCTAGATTTTCGAATCCGACGCAAAACTGACAGTTAATTGTAACGTTCAGAGCCTGTTCATGACGATGGAACACACAAATCGCGTCGCGATTCAATACATCGTCCTCCGGCCGACCTGTCTCCAAGGGTCTATTGCTGCCTCGGGCACCTTATGGTCGTTATCCTGTGAGTCTAGACTTTCGAATCCGACGCAAAACTGACAGTTAATTGTAACGTTCAGGGCCTGTTAATGATGATGGAACACACAAATCGCGTCGCGATTCAATACATCGTCCTCCGACCGACCTGTCTCCAAGGGTCTAGTGCTGCCTCGGACGCCTTATGGTCGTTCTCCTGTGAGTCTAGATTTTCGAATCCGACGCAAAACTGACAGTTAATTGTAACGTTCAGAGCCTGTTAATGACGATAGAACACACAAATTGCGTCGCGATTCAATACATCGTCCTCCGGCCGACCTGTCTCCAAGGGTCTATTGCTGCCTCGGGCACCTTAAGGTCGATCTCCTGTGAGTCTAGATTTTCGAATCCGACGCAAAACTGACAGTTAATTGTAACGTTCAGCGCCTGTTAATGACGATGGAACACACAAATCGCGTCGCGATTCAATACATCGTCCTCCGGCCGACCTGTCTCCAAGGGTCTATTGCCGCCTCGGGCACTTTATGGTCGATCTCCTGTGAGTCTAGATTTTCGAATCCGACGCAAAACTGACAGTTAATTGTAACGTTCAGAGCCTGTTCATGACGATGGAACACACAAATCGCGTCGCGATTCAATACATCGTCCTCCGGCCGACCTGTCTCCAAGGGTCTATTGCTGCCTCGGGCACTTTATGGTCGTTATCCTGTGAGTCTAGACTTTCGAATCCGACGCAAAACTGACAGTTAATTGTAACGTTCGGAGCCTGTTAATGACGATGGAACACACAAATTGCGTCGCGATTCAATACATCGTCCTCCAGCCGACTTGTCTCCAAGGGTCTAGTGCTGCCTCGGGCACCTTATGGTCGTTCTTCTGTGAGTCTAGATTTTCGAATCCGACGCAAAACTGACAGTTAATTGAAACGTTCAGTGCCTGTTAATGACGATGGAAAACACAAATTGCTTCGCGATTCAATACATCGTCCTCCAGCCGACTTGTCTCCAAGGGTCTAGTGCTGCTTCGGACACCTTATGGTGGTTCTCCTGTGAGTCTAGATTTTCGAATCCGACGCAAAACTGACAGTTAATTGTAAGGTTCAGAGCATCTTAATGACAATGGAACACACAAATCGCGTCGCGATTCAATACATCGTCCTCCGGCCGACCTGTCTCCAAGGGTCTATTGCTGCCTCGCGCACCTTATGGTCGATCTCCTGTGAGTGTAGATTTTCGAATCCGACGCAAAACTGACAGTTAATTGTAACGTTCAGAGCCTGTTAATGACGATGGAACACACAAATCGCGTCGCGATTCAATACATCGTCCTCCGGCCGACCTGTCTCCAAGGGTCTATTGCTGCCTCGGGCACCTTATGGTCGATCTCCTGTGAGTCTAGATTTTCGAATATGACGCAAAACTGACAGTTAATTGTAAGGTTCAGAGCCTCTTAATGACAATGGAACACACAAATTGCGTCGCGATTCAATACAGCGTCCTCCGGCCGACCTGTCTCCAAGGGTCTATTGCTGCCTCGGGCACCTTATGGTCGATCTCCTGTGAGTCTAGATTTTCGAATCCGACGCAAAACTGACAGTTAATTGTAACGTTCAGCGCCTGTTAATGACGATGGAACACACAAATCGCGTCGCGATTCAATACATCGTCCTCCAGCCGACTTGTCTCCAAGGGTCTAGTCCTGCCTCGGGCACCTTATGGTCTTTCTTCTGTGAGTCTAGATTTTCGAATCCGACGCAAAACTGACAGTTAATTGTAAGGTTCAGAGCCTCTTAATAACAATGGAACACACAAATTGCGTCGCGATTCAATACATCGTCCTCCGGCCGACCTGTCTCCAAGGGTCTATTGCTGTCTCGGGCACCTTATGGTCGATCTCCTGTGAGTGTAGATTTTCGAATCCGACGCAAAACTGACAGTTAATTGAAACGTTCAGAGCCTGTTAATGACGATGGAACACACAAATCACGTCGCGATTCAATACATCGTCCTCCGGCCGACCTGTCTCCAAGGGTCTATTGCTGCCACGGGCACCTTATGGTCGATCTCCTGTGAGTCTATATTTTCGAATCCGACGCAAAACTGACAGTTAATTGTAACGTTCAGAGCCTGTTAATGACGATGGAACACACAAATCGCGTCGCGATTCAATACATCGTCCTCCGGCCGACCTGTCTCCAAGGGTCTATTGCTGCCTCGGGCACTTTATGGTCGTTATCCTGTGAGTCTAGACTTTCGAATCCGACGCAAAACTGACAGTTAATTGTAACGTTCAGGGCCTGTTAATGATGATGGAACACACAAATCGCGTCGCGATTCAATACATCGTCCTCCGACCGACCTGTCTCCAAGGGTCTAGTGCTGCCTCGGACACCTTATGGTCGTTCTCCTGTGAGTCTAGATTTTCAAATCAGACGCAAAACTGACAGTTAATTGTAACGTTCAGCGCCTGTTAATGACGATGGAACACACAAATCGCGTCGCGATTCAATACATCGTCCTCCAGCCGACTTGTCTCCAAGAGTCTAGTCCTGCCTCGGGCACCTTATGGTCTTTCTTCTGTGAGTCTAGATTTTCGAATCCGACGCAAAACTGACAGTTAATTGTAAGTTTCAGAGCCTCTTAATAACAATGGAACACACAAATTGCGTCGCGATTCAATACATCGTCCTCCGGCCGACTTGTCTCCAAGGGTCTAGTGCTGCCTCGGGCACCTTATGGTCGTTCTCCTGTGAGTCTAGATTTTCGAATCCGACGCAAAACTGACAGTTAATTGTAACGTTCAGCGCCTGTTAATGACGATGGAACACACAAATCGCGTCGCGATTCAATACATCGTCCTCCGGCCGACCTGTCTCCAAGGGTCTATTGCTGCCTCGGGCACTTTATGGTCGTTATCCTGTGAGTCTAGACTTTCGAATCCGACGCAAAACTGACAGTTAATTGTAACGTTCAGAGCCTGTTAATGACGAAGGAACACACAAATTGCGTCGCGATTCAATACATCGTCCTCCAGCCGACTTGTCTCCAAGGGTCTAGTGCTGCCTCGGGCACCTTATGGTCGTTCTTCTGTGAGTCTAGATTTTCGAATCCGACGCAAAACTGACAGTTAATAGTAACGTTCAGTGCCTGTTAATGACGATGGAAAACACAAATTGCTTCGCGATTCAATACATCGTCCTCCAGCCGACTTGTCTCCAAGGGTCTAGTGCTGCTTCGGACACCTTATGGTGGTTCTCCTGTGAGTCTAGATTTTCGAATCCGACGCAAAACTGACAGTTAATTGTAAGGTTCAGAGCATCTTAATGACAATGGAACACACAAATCGCGTCGCGATTCAATACATCGTCCTCCGGCCGACCTGTCTCCAAGGGTCTATTGCTGCCTCGCGCACCTTATGGTCGATCTCCTGTGAGTCTAGATTTTCGAATCCGACGCAAAACTGACAGTTAATTGTAACGTTCAGAGCCTGTTAATGACGATGGAACACACAAATCGCGTCGCGATTCAATACATCGTCCTCCGGCCGACCTGTCTCCAAGGGTCTATTGCTGCCTCGGGCACCTTATGGTCGATCTCCTGTGAGTCTAGATTTTCGAATATGACGCAAAACTGACAGTTAATTGTAAGGTTCAGAGCCTCTTAATGACAATGGAACACACAAATTGCGTCGCGATTCAATACATCGTCCTCCGGCCGACCTGTCTCCAAGGGTCTATTGCTGCCTCGGGCACCTTATGGTCGATCTCCTGTGAGTCTAGATTTTCGAATCCGACGCAAAACTGACAGTTAATTGTAACGTTCAGAGCCTGTTAATGACGATAGAACACACAAATGGCGTCGCGATTCAATACATCGTCCTCCGGCCGACCTGTCTCCAAGGGTCTATTGCTGCCTCGGGCACCTTAAGGTCGATCTCCTGTGAGTCTAGATTTTCGAATCCGACGCAAAACTGACAGTTAATTGTAACGTTCAGCGCCTGTTAATGACGATGGAACACACAAATCGCGTCGCGATTCAATACATCGTCCTCCGGCCGACCTGTCTCCAAGGGTCTACTGCTGCCTCGGGCACCTTATGGTCAATCTCCTGTGAGTCTAGATTTTCGAATCCGACGCAAAACTGACAGTTAATTGTAACGTTCAGAGCCTGTTCATGACGATGGAACACACAAATCGCGTCGCGATTCAATACATCGTCCTCCAGCCGACTTGTCTCCAGGGGTCTAGCCCTGCCTCGGGCACCTTATGGTCTTTCTTCTGTGAGTCTAGATTTTCGAATCCGACGCAAAACTGACAGTTAATTGTAAGGTTCAGAGCCTCTTAATGACAATGGAACAACAAATTGCGTCGCGATTCAATACATCGTCCTCCGGCCGACCTGTCTCCAAGGGTCTATTGCTGTCTCGGGCACCTTATGGTCGATCTCCTGTGAGTCTAGATTTTCGAATCCGACGCAAAACTGACAGTTAATTGTAACGTTCAGAGCCTGTTAATGACGATGGAACACACAAATCACGTCGCGATTCAATACATCATCATCCAGCCGACTTGTCTCCAAGGGTCTAGTGCTGCCTCGGGCACCTTATGGTCGTTCTCCTGTGAGTCTAGATTTTCGAATCCGACGCAATACTGACAGTTAATTGTAAGGTTCAGAGCCTGTTAATGACGATGGAAGACACAAATTGCGTCGCGATTCAATACATCGTCCTCCAGCCGACTTGTCTCCAAGGGTCTAGTGCTGCATCGGGCACCTTATGGTCGTTCTCCTGTGAGTCTAGATTTTCGAATGCGACGCAAAACTGACAGTTAATCGTAAGGTTCAGAGCCTGTTAATGACGATAGAACACACAAATTGCGTCGCGATTCAATACATCGTCCTCCGGCCGACCTGTCTCCAAGGGTCTATTGCTGCCTCGGGCACCTTAAGGTCGATCTCCTGTGAGTCTAGATTTTCGAATCCGACGCAAAACTGACAGTTAATTGTAACGTTCAGCGCCTGTTAATGACGATGGAACACACAAATCGCGTCGCGATTCAATACATCGTCCTCCGGCCGACCTGTCTCCAAGGGTCTATTGCCGCCTCGGGCACCTTATGGTCGATCTCCTGTGAGTCTAGATTTTCGAATCCGACGCAAAACTGACAGTTAATTGTAACGTTCAGAGCCTGTTCATGACGATGGAACACACAAATCGCGTCGCGATTCAATACATCGTCCTCCGGCCGACCTGTCTCCAAGGGTCTATTGCTGCCTCGGGCACTTTATGGTCGTTATCCTGTGAGTCTAGACTTTCGAATCCGACGCAAAACTGACAGTTAATTGTAACGTTCAGAGCCTGTTAATGACGATGGAACACACAAATTGCGTCGCGATTCAATACATCGTCCTCCAGCCGACTTGTCTCCAAGGGTCTAGTGCTGCCTCGGGCACCTTATGGTCGTTCTTCTGTGAGTCTAGATTTTCGAATCCGACGCAAAACTGACAGTTAATTGAAACGTTCAGTGCCTGTTAATGACGATGGAAAACACAAATTGCTTCGCGATTCAATACATCGTCCTCCAGCCGACTTGTCTCCAAGGGTCTAGTGCTGCTTCGGACACCTTATGGTGGTTCTCCTGTGAGTCTAGATTTTCGAATCCGACGCAAAACTGACAGTTAATTGTAAGGTTCAGAGCATCTTAATGACAATGGAACACACAAATCGCGTCGCGATTCAATACATCGTCCTCCGGCCGACCTGTCTCCAAGGGTCTATTGCTGCCTCGCGCACCTTATGGTCGATCTCCTGTGAGTCTAGATTTTCGAATCCGACGCAAAACTGACAGTTAATTGTAACGTTCAGAGCCTGTTAATGACGATGGAACACACAAATCGCGTCGCGATTCAATACATCGTCCTCCGGCCGACCTGTCTCCAAGGGTCTATTGCTGCCTCGGGCACCTTATGGTCGATCTCCTGTGAGTCTAGATTTTCGAATATGACGCAAAACTGACAGTTAATTGTAAGGTTCAGAGCCTCTTAATGACAATGGAACACACAAATTGCGTCGCGATTCAATACAGCGTCCTCCGGCCGACCTGTCTCCAAGGGTCTATTGCTGCCTCGGGCACCTTATGGTCGATCTCCTGTGAGTCTAGATTTTCGAATCCGACGCAAAACTGACAGTTAATTGTAACGTTCAGGGCCTGTTAATGACGATGGAACACACAAGTCGCGTCGCGATTCAATACATCGTCCTCCGGCCGACCTGTCTCCAAGGGTCTAGTCCTGCCTCGGGAACCTTATGGTATTTCTTCTGTGAGTCTAGATTTTCGAATCCGACGCAAAACTGACAGTTAATTGTAAGGTTCAGAGCCTCTTAATAACAATGGAACACACAAATTGCGTCGCGATTCAATACATCGTCCTCCGGCCGACCTGTCTCCAAGGGTCTATTGCTGTCTCGGGCACCTTATGGTCGATCTCCTGTGAGTCTAGATTTTCGAATCCGACGCAAAACTGACAGTTAATTGTAACGTTCAGAGCCTGTTAATGACGATGGAACACACAAATCACGTCGCGATTCAATACATCGTCCTCCGGCCGACCTGTCTCCAAGGGTCTATTGCTGCCTCGGGCACCTTATGGTCGATCTCCTGTGAGTCTAGATTTTCGAATCCGACGCAAAACTGACAGTTAATTGTAACGTTCAGAGCCTGTTAATGACGATGGAACACACAAATTGCGTCGCGATTCAATACATCGTCCTCCGGCCGACCTGTCTCCAAGGGTCTATTGCTGCCTCGGGCACCTTATGGTCGATCTCCTGTGAGTCTACATTTTCGAATCCGACGCAAAACTGACAGTTAATTGTAACGTTCAGCGCCTGTTAATGACGATGGAACACACAAATCGCGTCGCGATTCAATACATCGTCCTCCGGCCGACCTGTCTCCAAGGGTCTATTGCTGCCTCGGGCACCTTATGGTCGATCTCCTGTGAGTCTAGATTTTCGAATCCAACGCAAAACTGACAGTTAATTGTAACGTTCAGAGCCTGTTCATGACGATGGAACACACAAATTGCGTCGCGATTCAACACATCGTCCTCCGGCCGACCTGTCTCCAAGGGTCTATTGCTGCCTCGGGCACCTTATGGTCGTTCTCCTGTGAGTCTAGACTTTCGAATCCGACGCAAAACTGACAGTTAATTGTAATGTTCAGAGCCTGTTAATGACGATGGAACACACAAATTGCGTCGCGATTTAATACATCGTTTTCCAGCCGACTTGTCTCCAAGCGTCTATTGCTGCCTCGGGCACCTTATGGTCGATCTCCTGTGAGTCTAGATTTTCGAATCCGACGCAAAACTGACAGTTAATTGTAACGTTCAGTGCCTGTTAATGACGATGGAACACACAAATTGCGTCGCGATTCAATACATCGTCCTCCGGCCGACCTGTCTCCAAGGGTCTATTGCTGCCTCGGGCACCTTATGGTCGATCTCCTGTGAGTCTAGATTTTCGAATCCGACGCAAAACTGACAGTTAATTGTAACGTTCAGGGTCTGTTAATGACGATGGAACACACAAATCGCGTCGCGATTCAATACATCGTTCTCCGGCCGACCTGTCTCCAAGGGTCTATTGCTGCCTCGGGCACCTTATGGTCGATCTCCTGTGAGTCTAGATTTTCGAATCCGACGCAAAACTGACAGTTAATTGTAACGTTCAGAGCCTGTTAATGATGATGGAACACACAAATCGCGTCGCGATTCAATACATCGTCCTCCGGCCGACCTGTCTCCAAGGGTCTATTGCTGCCTCGGGCACCTTATGGTCGATCTCCTGTGAGTCTAGATTTTCGAATCCGACGCAAAACTGACAGTTAATTGTAAGGTTCAGAGCCTGTTAATGACGATGGAACACACAAATTGCGTCGCGATTCAATACATCGTCCTCCGGCCGACCTGTCTCCAAGGGTCTATTGCTGCCTCGGGCACCTTATGGTCGATCTCCTGTGAGTCTAGATTTTCGAATCCGACGCAAAACTGACAGTTAATTGTAACGTTCAGGGCCTGTTAATGACGATGGAACACACAAATCCCGTCGCGATTCAATACATCGTCCTCCGGCCGACCTGTCTCCAAAGGTCTATTGCTGCCTCGGGCACCTGATGGTCGATCTCCTGTGAGTCTAGATTTTCGAATCCGACGCAAAACTGACAGTTAATTGTAACGTTCAGAGCCTGTTAATGACGATGGAACACACAAATTGCGTCGCGATTCAATACATCGTCCTCGAGCCGACTTGTCTCCAAGGGTCTAGTGCTGCCTCGGACACCTTATGGTCGTTCTGTGAGTCTAGATTTTCGAATCCGACGCAAAACTGACAGTTAATTGTAAGGTTCAGAGCATCTTAATGACAATGAAACACACAAATCGCGTCGCGATTCAATACATCGTCCTCCGGCCGACCTGTCTCCAAGGGTCTATTGCTGCCTCGGGCACCTTATGGTCGATCTCCTGTGAGTCTAGATTTTCGAATCCGACGCAAAACTGACAGTTAATTGTAACGTTCAGGGCCTGTTAATGATGATGGAACACACAAATCGCGTCGCGATTCAATACATCGTCCTCCGGCCGACCTGTCTCCAAGGGTCTAGTGCTGCCTCGGACGCCTTATGGTCGTTCTCCTGTGAGTCTAGATTTTCGAATCCGACGCAAAACTGAAAGTTAATTGTAACGTTCAGCGCCTGTTAATGACGATGGAACACACAAATCGCGTCGCGATTCAATACATCGTCCTGCAGCCGACTTGTCTCCAAGGGTCTAGTCCTGCCTCGGGCACCTTATGGTCTTTCTTCTGTGAGTCTAGTTTTTCGAATCCGACGCAAAACTGACAGTTAATTGTAAGGTTCAGAGCCTCTTAATGACAATGGAACACACAAATTGCGTCGCGATTCAATACATCGTCCTCCGGCCGACCTGTCTCCAAGGGTCTATTGCTGCCTCGGGCACCTTATGGTCGTTCTCCTGTGAGTCTAGACTTTCGAATCCGACGCAAAACTGACAGTTAATTGTAATGTTCAGAGCCTGTTAATGACGATGGAACACACAAATTGCGTCGCGATTTAATACATAGTCCTCCAGCCGACTTGTCTCCAAGGGTCTATTGCTGCCTCGGGCACCTTATGGTCGATCTCCTGTGAGTCTAGATTTTCGAATCCGACGCAAAACTGACAGTTAATTGTAACGTTCAGTGCCTGTTAATGACGATGGAACACACAAATTGCGTCGCGATTCAATACATCGTCCTCCGGCCGACCTGTCTCCAAGGGTCTATTGCTGCCTCGGGCACCTTATGTTCGATCCCCAGTGAGTCTAGATTTTCGAATCCGACGCAAAAGTGACAGTTAATTGTAACGTTCAGGGTCTGTTAATGACGATGGAACACACAAATCGCGTCGCGATTCAATACATCGTCCTCCGGCCGACCTGTCTCCAAGGGTCTATTGCTGCCTCGGGCACCTTATGGTCGATCTCCTGTGAGTCTAGATTTTCGAATCCGACGCAAAACTGACAGTTAATTGTAAGGTTCAGAGCCTGTTAATGACGATGGAACACACAAATTTCGTCGCGATTCAATACATCGTCCTCCGGCCGACCTGTCTCCAAGGGTCTATTGCTGCCTCGGGCACCTTATGGTCGATCTCCTGTGAGTCTAGATTTTCGAATCCGACTCAAAACTGACAGTTAATTGTAACGTTCAGGGCCTGTTAATGACGATGGAACACACAAATCGCGTCGCGATTCAATACATCGTCCTCCGGCCGACCTGTCTCCAAAGGTCTATTGCTGCCTCGGGCACCTTATGGTCGATCTCCTGTGAGTCCAGATTTTCGAATCCGACGCAAAACTGACAGTTAATTGTAACGTTCAGAGCCTGTTAATGACGATGGAACACACAAATTGCGTCGCGATTCAATACATCGTCCTCGAGCCGACTTGTCTCCAAGGGTCTAGTGCTGCCTCGGACACCTTATGGTCGTTCTGTGAGTCTAGATTTTCGAATCCGACGCAAAACTGACAGTTAATTGTAAGGTTCAGAGCATCTTAATGACAATGAAACACACAAATCGCGTCGCGATTCAATACATCGTCCTCCGGCCGACCTGTCTCCAAGGGTCTATTGCTGCCTCGGGCACCTTATGGTCGATCTCCTGTGAGTCTAGATTTTCGAATCCGACGCAAAACTGACAGTTAATTGTAACGTTCAGGGCCTGTTAATGATGATGGAACACACAAATCGCGTCGCGATTCAATACATCGTCCTCCGGCCGACCTGTCTCCAAGGGTCTAGTGCTGCCTCGGATGCCTTATGGTCGTTCTCCAGTGAGTCTAGATTTTCGAATCCGACGCAAAACTGAAAGTTAATTGTAACGTTCAGCGCCTGTTAATAACGATGGAACACACAAATCGCGTCGCAATTCAATACATCGTCCTCCAGCCGACTTGTCTCCAAGGGTCTAGTCCTGCCTCGGGCACCTTATGGTCTTTCTTCTGTGAGTCTAGATTTTCGAATCCGACGCAAAACTGACAGTTAATTGTAAGGTTCAGAGCCTCTTAATGACAATGGAACACACAAATTGCGTCGCGATTCTATACATCGTCCTCCGGCCGACCTGTCTCCTAGGGTCTATTGCTGTCTCGGGCACCTTATGGTCGATCTCCTGTGAGTCTAGATTTTCGAATCCGACGCAAAACTGACAGTTAATTGTAACGTTCAGAGCCTGTTAATGACGATGGAACACACAAATCACGTCGCGATTCAATACATCATCCTCCAGCCGACTTGTCTCCAAGGGTCTAGTGCTGCCTCGGGCACCTTATGGTCGTTCTCCTGTGAGTCTAGATTTTCGAATCCGACGCAATACTGACAGTTAATTGTAAGGTTCAGAGCCTGTTAATGACGATGGAACACACAAATTGCGTCGCGATTCAATACATCGTCCTCCGGCCGACCTGTCTCCAAGGGTCTATTGCTGCCTCGGGCACCTTATGGTCGATCCCCTGTGAGTCTAGATTTTCGAATCCGACGCAAAACTGACAGTTAATTGTAACGTTCAGAGCCTGTTAATGACGATAGAACACACAAATTGCGTCGCGATTCAATACATCGTCCTCCGGCCGACCTGTCTCCAAGGGTCTATTGCTGCCTCGGGCACCTTAAGGTCGATCTCCTGTGAGTCTAGATTTTCGAATCCGACGCAAAAGTGACAGTTAATTGTAACGTTCAGCGCCTGTTAATGACGATGGAACACACAAATCGCGTCGCGATTCAATACATCGTCCTCCGGCCGACCTGTCTCCAAGGGTCTATTGCTGCCTCGGGCACCTTATGGTCGATCTCCTGTGAGTCTAGATTTTCGAATCCGACGCAAAACTGACAGTTAATTGTAACGTTCAGAGCCTGTTCATGACGATGGAACACACAAATTGCGTCGCGATTCAATACATCGTCCTCCGGCCGACCTGTCTCCAAGGGTCTATTGCTGCCTCGGGCACTTTATGGTCGTTATCCTGTGAGTCTAGACTTTCGAATCCGACGCAAAACTGACAGTTAATTGTAACGTTCAGAGCCTGTTAATGAGGATGGAACACACAAATTGCGTCGCGATTCAATACATCGTCCTCCGGCCGACCTGTCTCCAAGGGTCTATTGCTGCCTCGGGCACCTTATGGTCGATCTCCTGTGAGTCTAGATTTTCGAATCCGACGCAAAACTGACAGTTAATTGTAACGTTCAGAGCCTGTTAATGACGATGGAACACACAAATTGCGTCGCGATTCAATACATCGTCCTCCGGCCGACCTGTCTCCAAGGGTCTATTGCTGCCTCGGGCACTTTATGGTCGTTATCCTGTGAGTCTAGACTTTCGAATCCGACGCAAAACTGACAGTTAATTGTAACGTTCAGAGCCTGTTAATGAGGATGGAACACACAAATTGCGTCGCGATTCAATACATCGTCCTCCGGCCGACCTGTCTCCAAGGGTCTATTGCTGCCTCGGGCACCTTATGGTCGATCTCCTGTGAGTCTAGATTTTCGAATCCGACGCAAAACTGACAGTTAATTGTAACGTTCAGAGCCTGTTAATGACGATGGAACACACAAATTGCGTCGCGATTCAATACATCGTCCTCCGGCCGACCTGTCTCCAAGGGTCTATTGCTGCCTCGGGCACCTTATGGCTATCTCCTGTGAGTCTAGATTTTCGAATCCGACGCAAAACTGACAGTTAATTGTAACGTTCAGTGCCTGTTAATGACGATGGAACACACAAATTGCGTCGCGATTCAATACATCGTCCTCGAGCCGACTTGTCTTCAAGGGTCTAGTGCTGCCTCGGACACCTTATGGTCGTTCTGTGAGTCTAGATTTTCGAATCCGACGCAAAATTGACAGTTAATTGTAAGGTTCAGAGCATCTTAATGACAATGAAACACACAAATCGCGTCGCGATTCAATACATCGTCCTCCGGCCGACCTGTCTCCAAGGGTCTATTGCTGCCTCGGGCACCTTATGGTCGATCTCCTGTGAGTCTAGATTTTCGAATCCGACGCAAAACTGACAGTTAATTGTAAGGTTCAGAGCCTGTTAATGACGATGGAACACACAAATTTCGTCGCGATTCAATACATCGTCCTCCGGCCGACCTGTCTCCAAGGGTCTATTGCTGCCTCGGGCACCTTATGGTCGATCTCCTGTGAGTCTAGATTTTCGAATCCGACTCAAAACTGACAGTTAATTGTAACGTTCAGGGCCTGTTAATGACGATGGAACACACAAATCGCGTCGCGATTCAATACATCGTCCTCCGGCCGACCTGTCTCCAAAGGTCTATTGCTGCCTCGGGCACCTTATGGTCGATCTCCTGTGAGTCCAGATTTTCGAATCCGACGCAAAACTGACAGTTAATTGTAACGTTCAGAGCCTGTTAATGACGATGGAACACACAAATTGCGTCGCGATTCAAAACATCGTCCTCGAGCCGACTTGTCTCCAAGGGTCTAGTGCTGCCTCGGACACCTTATGGTCGTTCTGTGAGTCTAGATTTTCGAATCCGACGCAAAACTGACAGTTAATTGTAAGGTTCAGAGCATCTTAATGACAATGAAACACACAAATCGCGTCGCGATTCAATACATCGTCCTCCGGCCGACCTGTCTCCAAGGGTCTATTGCTGCCTCGGGCACCTTATGGTCGATCTCCTGTGAGTCTAGATTTTCGAATCCGACGCAAAACTGACAGTTAATTGTAACGTTCAGGGCCTGTTAATGATGATGGAACACACAAATCGCGTCGCGATTCAATACATCGTCCTCCGGCCGACCTGTCTCCAAGGGTCTAGTGCTGCCTCGGACGCCTTATGGTCGTTCTCCAGTGAGTCTAGATTTTCGAATCCGACGCAAAACTGAAAGTTAATTGTAACGTTCAGCGCCTGTTAATGACGATGGAACACACAAATCGCGTCGCAATTCAATACATCGTCCTCCAGCCGACTTGTCTCCAAGGGTCTAGTCCTGCCTCGGGCACCTTATGGTCTTTCTTCTGTGAGTCTAGATTTTCGAATCCGACGCGAAACTGACAGTTAATTGTAAGGTTCAGAGCCTCTTAATGACAATGGAACACACAAATTGCGTCGCGATTCTATACATCGTCCTCCGGCCGACCTGTCTCCTAGGGTCTATTGCTGTCTCGGGCACCTTATGGTCGATCTCCTGTGAGTCTAGATTTTCGAATCCGACGCAAAACTGACAGTTAATTGTAACGTTCAGAGCCTGTTAATGACGATGGAACACACAAATCACGTCGCGATTCAATACATCATCCTCCAGCCGACTTGTCTCCAAGGGTCTAGTGCTGCCTCGGGCACCTTATGGTCGTTCTCCTGTGAGTCTAGATTTTCGAATCCGACGCAATACTGACAGTTAATTGTAAGGTTCAGAGCCTGTTAATGACGATGGAACACACAAATTGCGTCGCGATTCAATACATCGTCCTCCGGCCGACCTGTCTCCAAGGGTCTATTGCTGCCTCGGGCACCTTATGGTCGATCCCCTGTGAGTCTAGATTTTCGAATCCGACGCAAAACTGACAGTTAATTGTAACGTTCAGAGCCTGTTAATGACGATAGAACACACAAATTGCGTCGCGATTCAATACATCGTCCTCCGGCCGACCTGTCTCCAAGGGTCTATTGCTGCCTCGGGCACCTTAAGGTCGATCTCCTGTGAGTCTAGATTTTCGAATCCGACGCAAAAGTGACAGTTAATTGTAACGTTCAGCGCCTGTTAATGACGATGGAACACACAAATCGCGTCGCGATTCAATACATCGTCCTCCGGCCGACCTGTCTCCAAGGGTCTATTGCTGCCTCGGGCACCTTATGGTCGATCTCCTGTGAGTCTAGATTTTCGAATCCGACGCAAAACTGACAGTTAATTGTAACGTTCAGAGCCTGTTCATGACGATGGAACACACAAATTGCGTCGCGATTCAATACATCGTCCTCCGGCCGACCTGTCTCCAAGGGTCTATTGCTGCCTCGGGCACTTTATGGTCGTTATCCTGTGAGTCTAGACTTTCGAATCCGACGCAAAACTGACAGTTAATTGTAACGTTCAGAGCCTGTTAATGAGGATGGAACACACAAATTGCGTCGCGATTCAATACATCGTCCTCCGGCCGACCTGTCTCCAAGGGTCTATTGCTGCCTCGGGCACCTTATGGTCGATCTCCTGTGAGTCTAGATTTTCGAATCCGACGCAAAACTGACAGTTAATTGTAACGTTCAGAGCCTGTTAATGACGATGGAACACACAAATTGCGTCGCGATTCAATACATCGTCCTCCGGCCGACCTGTCTCCAAGGGTCTATTGCTGCCTCGGGCACTTTATGGTCGTTATCCTGTGAGTCTAGACTTTCGAATCCGACGCAAAACTGACAGTTAATTGTAACGTTCAGAGCCTGTTAATGAGGATGGAACACACAAATTGCGTCGCGATTCAATACATCGTCCTCCGGCCGACCTGTCTCCAAGGGTCTATTGCTGCCTCGGGCACCTTATGGTCGATCTCCTGTGAGTCTAGATTTTCGAATCCGACGCAAAACTGACAGTTAATTGTAACGTTCAGAGCCTGTTAATGACGATGGAACACACAAATTGCGTCGCGATTCAATACATCGTCCTCCGGCCGACCTGTCTCCAAGGGTCTATTGCTGCCTCGGGCACCTTATGGCTATCTCCTGTGAGTCTAGATTTTCGAATCCGACGCAAAACTGACAGTTAATTGTAACGTTCAGTGCCTGTTAATGACGATGGAACACACAAATTGCGTCGCGATTCAATACATCGTCCTCGAGCCGACTTGTCTTCAAGGGTCTAGTGCTGCCTCGGACACCTTATGGTCGTTCTGTGAGTCTCGATTTTCGAATCCGACGCAAAATTGACAGTTAATTGTAAGGTTCAGAGCATCTTAATGACAATGAAACACACAAATCGCGTCGCGATTCAATACATCGTCCTCCGGCCGACCTGTCTCCAAGGGTCTATTGCTGCCTCGGGCACCTTATGGTCGATCTCCTGTGAGTCTAGATTTTCGAATCCGACGCAAAACTGACAGTTAATTGTAAGGTTCAGAGCATCTTAATGACAATGAAACACACAAATCGCGTCGCGATTCAATACATCGTCCTCCGGCCGACCTGTCTCCAAGGGTCTAGTGCTGCCTCGGACGCCTTATGGTCGTTCTCCTGTGAGTCTAGATTTTCGAATCCGACGCAAACTGAAAGTTAATTGTAACGTTCAGCGCCTGTTAATGACGATGGAACACACAAATCGCGTCGCGATTCAATACATCGTCCTCCAGCCGACTTGTCTCCAAGGGTCTAGTCCTGCCTCGGGCACCTTATGGTCTTTCTTCTGTGAGTCTAGATTTTCGAATCCGACGCAAAACTGACAGTTAATTGTAAGGTTCAGAGCCTCTTAATGACAATGGAACACACAAATTGCGTCGCGATTCAATACATCGTCCTCCGGCCGACCTGTCTCTAAGGGTCTATTGCTGTCTCGGGCACCTTATGGTCGATCTCCTGTGAGTCTAGATTTTCGAATCCGACGCAAAACTGACAGTTAATTGTAACGTTCAGAGCCTGTTAATGACGATGGAACACACAAATCACGTCGCGATTCAATACATCATCCTCCAGCCGACTTGTCTCCAAGGGTCTAGTGCTGCCTCGGGCACCTTATGGTCGTTCTCCTGTGAGTCTAGATTTTCGAATCCGACGCAATACTGACAGTTAATTGTAAGGTTCAGAGCCTGTTAATGACGATGGAACACACAAATTGCGTCGCGATTCAATACATCGTCCTCCGGCCGACCTGTCTCCAAGGGTCTATTGCTGCCTCGGGCACCTTATGGTCGATCTCCTGTGAGTCTAGATTTTCGAATCCGACGCAAAACTGACAGTTAATTGTAACGTTCAGCGCCTGTTAATGACGATGGAACACACAAATCGCGTCGCGATTCAATACATCGTCCTCCGGCCGACCTGTCTCCAAGGGTCTATTGCTGCCTCGGGCACTTTATGGTCGTTATCCTGTGAGTCTAGACTTTCGAATCCGACGCAAAACTGACAGTTAATTGTAACGTTCAGAGCCTGTTAATGAGGATGGAACACACAAATTGCGTCGCGATTCAATACATCGTCCTCCGGCCGACCTGTCTCCAAGGGTCTATTGCTGCCTCGGGCACCTTATGGTCGATCTCCTGTGAGTCTAGATTTTCGAATCCGACGCAAAACTGACAGTTAATTGTAACGTTCAGAGCCTGTTAATGACGATGGAACACACAAATTGCGTCGCGATTCAATACATCGTCCTCCGGCCGACCTGTCTCCAAGGGTCTATTGCTGCCTCGGGCACTTTATGGTCGTTATCCTGTGAGTCTAGACTTTCGAATCCGACGCAAAACTGACAGTTAATTGTAACGTTCAGAGCCTGTTAATGAGGATGGAACACACAAATTGCGTCGCGATTCAATACATCGTCCTCCGGCCGACCTGTCTCCAAGGGTCTATTGCTGCCTCGGGCACCTTATGGTCGATCTCCTGTGAGTCTAGATTTTCGAATCCGACGCAAAACTGACAGTTAATTGTAACGTTCAGAGCCTGTTAATGACGATGGAACACACAAATTGCGTCGCGATTCAATACATCGTCCTCCGGCCGACCTGTCTCCAAGGGTCTATTGCTGCCTCGGGCACCTTATGGCTATCTCCTGTGAGTCTAGATTTTCGAATCCGACGCAAAACTGACAGTTAATTGTAACGTTCAGTGCCTGTTAATGACGATGGAACACACAAATTGCGTCGCGATTCAATACATCGTCCTCGAGCCGACTTGTCTTCAAGGGTCTAGTGCTGCCTCGGACACCTTATGGTCGTTCTGTGAGTCTAGATTTTCGAATCCGACGCAAAATTGACAGTTAATTGTAAGGTTCAGAGCATCTTAATGACAATGAAACACACAAATCGCGTCGCGATTCAATACATCGTCCTCCGGCCGACCTGTCTCCAAGGGTCTATTGCTGCCTCGGGCACCTTATGGTCGATCTCCTGTGAGTCTAGATTTTCGAATCCGACGCAAAACTGACAGTTAATTGTAAGGTTCAGAGCATCTTAATGACAATGAAACACACAAATCGCGTCGCGATTCAATACATCGTCCTCCGGCCGACCTGTCTCCAAGGGTCTAGTGCTGCCTCGGACGCCTTATGGTCGTTCTCCTGTGAGTCTAGATTTTCGAATCCGACGCAAACTGAAAGTTAATTGTAACGTTCAGCGCCTGTTAATGACGATGGAACACACAAATCGCGTCGCGATTCAATACATCGTCCTCCAGCCGACTTGTCTCCAAGGGTCTAGTCCTGCCTCGGGCACCTTATGGTCTTTCTTCTGTGAGTCTAGATTTTCGAATCCGACGCAAAACTGACAGTTAATTGTAAGGTTCAGAGCCTCTTAATGACAATGGAACACACAAATTGCGTCGCGATTCAATACATCGTCCTCCGGCCGACCTGTCTCTAAGGGTCTATTGCTGTCTCGGGCACCTTATGGTCGATCTCCTGTGAGTCTAGATTTTCGAATCCGACGCAAAACTGACAGTTAATTGTAACGTTCAGAGCCTGTTAATGACGATGGAACACACAAATCACGTCGCGATTCAATACATCATCCTCCAGCCGACTTGTCTCCAAGGGTCTAGTGCTGCCTCGGGCACCTTATGGTCGTTCTCCTGTGAGTCTAGATTTTCGAATCCGACGCAATACTGACAGTTAATTGTAAGGTTCAGAGCCTGTTAATGACGATGGAACACACAAATTGCGTCGCGATTCAATACATCGTCCTCCGGCCGACCTGTCTCCAAGGGTCTATTGCTGCCTCGGGCACCTTATGGTCGATCTCCTGTGAGTCTAGATTTTCGAATCCGACGCAAAACTGACAGTTAATTGTAACGTTCAGCGCCTGTTAATGACGATGGAACACACAAATCGCGTCGCGATTCAATACATCGTCCTCCGGCCGACCTGTCTCCAAGGGTCTATTGCTGCCTCGGGCACCTTATGGTCGATCTCCTGTGAGTCTACATTTTCGAATCCGACGCAAAACTGACAGTTAATTGTAACGTTCAGAGCCTGTTCATGACGATGGAACACACAAATTGCGTCGCGATTCAATACATCGTCCACCGGCCGACCTGTCTCCAAGGGTCTATTGCTGCCTCGGGCACTTTATGGTCGTTATCCTGTGAGTCTAGACTTTCGAATCCGACGCAAAACTGACAGTTAATTGTAACGTTCAGAGCCTGTTAATGACGATGGAACACACAAATTGCGTCGCGATTCAATACATCGTCCTCCAGCCGACTTGTCTCCAAGGGTCTAGTGCTGCCTCGGGCACCTTATGGTCGTTCTTCTGTGAGTCTAGATTTTCGAATCCGACGCAAAACTGACAGTTAATTGTAACGTTCAGTGCCTGTTAATGACGATGGAAAACACAAATTGCTTCGCGATTCAATACATCGTCCTCCAGCCGACCTGTCTCCAAGGGTCTAGTGCTGCTTCGGACACCTTATGGTCGTTCTCCTGTGAGTCTAGATTTTCGAATCCGACGCAAAACTGACAGTTAATTGTAAGGTTCAGAGCATCTTAATGACAATGGAACACACAAATCGCGTCCCGATTCAATACATCGTCCTCCGGCCGACCTGTCTCCAAGGGTCTATTGCTGTCTCGCGCACCTTATGGTCGATCTCCTGTGAGTCTAGATTTTCGAATCCGACGCAAAACTGACAGTTAATTGTAACGTTCAGAGCCTGTTAATGACGATGGAACACACAAATCGCGTCGCGATTCAATACATCGTCCTCCGGCCGACCTGTCTCCAAGGGTATATTGCTGCCTCGGGCACCTTATGGTCGACCTCCTGTGAGTCTAGATTTTCGAATCCGACGCAAAACTGACAGTTAATTGTAACGTTCAGAGCCTCTTAATGGCAATGGAACACACAAATTGCGTCGCGATTCAATACAGCGTCCTCCGGCCGACCTGTCTCCAAGGGTCTATTGCTGCCTCGGGCACCTTATCGTCGATCTCCTGTGAGTCTAGATTTTCGAATCCGACGCAAAACTGACAGTTAATTGTAACGTTCAGGGCCTGTTAATGACGATGGAACACACAAATCGCGTCGCGATTCAATACATCGTCCTCCGGCCGACCTGTCTCCAAGGGTCTAGTGCTGCCTCGGACACCTTATGGTCGTTCTCCTGTGAGTCTAGATTTTCAAATCCGACGCAAAACTGACAGTTAATTGTAACGTTCAGCGCCTGTTAATGACGATGGAACACACAAATCGCGTCGCGATTCAATACATCGTCCTCCAGCCGACTTGTCTCCAAGGGTCTAGTCCTGCCTCGGGCACCTTATGGTCTTTCTTCTGTGAGTCTAGATTTTCGAATCCGACGCAAAAGTGACAGTTAATTGTAAGGTTCAGAGCCTCTTAATGACAATGGAACACACAAATTGCGTCGCGATTCAATACATCGTCCTCCGGCCGACCTGTCTCCAAGGGTCTATTGCTGTCTCGGGCACCTTATGGTCGATCTCCTGTGAGTCTAGATTTTCGAATCCGACGCAAAACTGACAGTTAATTGTAACGTTCAGAGCCTGTTAATGACGATGGAACACACAAATCACGTCGCGATTCAATACATCATCCTCCAGCCGACTTGTCTCCAAGGGTCTAGTGCTGCCTCGGGCACCTTATGGTCGTTCTCCTGTGAGTCTAGATTTTCGAATCCGACGCAAAACTGACAGTTAATTGTACCGTTCAGAGCCTGTTAATGAAGATGGAAGACACAAATTGTGTCGCGATTCAATACATCGTCCTCCGGCCGACCTGTCTCCAAGTGTCTATTGCTGCCTCGGGCACCTTAAGGTCGATCTCCTGTGAGTCTAGATTTTCGAATCCGACGCAAAACTGACAGTTAATTGTAACGTTCAGCGCCTGTTAATGACGATGGAACACACAAATTGCGTCGCGATTCTATACATCGTCCTCCAGCCGACTTGTCTCCAAGGATTTAGTGCTGCCTCGGGCACCTTATGGTCGTTCTTCTGTGAGTCTAGATTTTCGAATCCGACGCAAAACTTACAGTTAATTGTAACGTTCAGAGCCTGTTAATGACGATGGAACACACAAATTGCGTCGCGATTCAATACATCGTCCTCCGGCCGACCTGTCTCCAAGGGTCTATTGCTGCCTCGGGCACCTTATGGTCGATCTCCTGTGAGTCTAGATTTTCGAATCCGACGCAAAACTGATAGTTAATTGTAACGTTCAGTGCCTGTTAATGACGATGGAACACACAAATTGCTTCGCGATTCAATACATCGTCCTCCAGCCGACTTGTCTCCAAGGGTCTAGTGCTGCTTCGGACACCTTATGGTCATCTCCTGTGAGTCTATATTTTCGAATCCGACGCAAAACTGACAGTTAATTGAAAGGTTCAGAGCATCTTAATGACAATGGAACACACAAATCGCGTCGCGATTCAATATATCGTCCTCCGGCCGACCTGTCTCCAAGGGTCTATTGCTGCCTCGGGCACCTTATGGTCGATCTCCTGTGAGTCTAGATTTTCGAATCCGACGCAAAACTGACAGTTAATTGTAACGTTCAGAGCCTGTTAATGACGATAGAACACACAAATCGCGTCGCGATTCAATACATCGTCCTCCGGCCGACCTGTCTCCAAGGGTCTATTGCTGCCTCGGGCACCTTAAGGTCGATCTCCTGTGAGTCTAGATTTTCGAATCCGACGCAAAACTGACTGTTAATTGTAACGTTCAGCGCCTGTTAATGACGATGGAACACACAAATCGCGTCGCGATTCAATACATCGTCCTCCGGCCGACCTGTCTCCAAGGGTCTATTGCTGCCTCGGGCACCTTATGGTCGATCTCCTGTGAGTCTAGATTTTCGAATCCGACGCAAAACTGACAGTTAATTGTAACGTTCAGTGCCTGTTAATGACGATGGAACACACAAATTGCGTCGCGATTCAATACATCGTCCTCCGGCCGACCTGTCTCCAAGGGTCTATTGCTGCCTCGGGCACCTTATGGTCGATCTCCTGTGAGTCTAGATTTTCGAATCCGACGCAAAACTGACAGTTAATTGTAACGTTCCGTGCCTGTTAATGACGATGGAACACACAAATTGCGTCGCAATTCAATACATCGTCCTCCGGCCGACCTGTCTCCAATGGTCTATTGCTGCCTCGGGCACCTTATGGTCGATCTCCTGTGAGTCTAGATTTTCGAATCCGACGCAAAACTGACAGTTAATTGTAACGTTCAGGGCCTGTTAATGACGATGGAACACACAAATCGCGTCGCGATTCAATACATCGTCCTCCGGCCGACCTGTCTCCAAGGGTCTTTTGCTGCCTCGGGCACCTTATGGTCGATCTCCTGTGAGTCTAGATTTTCGAATCCGACGCAAAACTGACAGTTAATTGTAACGTTCAGAGCCTGTTAATGACGATGGAACACGCAAATCGCGTCGCGATTCAATACATCATCCTCCGGCCGACCTGTCTCCAAGGGTCTATTGCTGCCTCGGGCACCTTATGGTCGATCTCCTGTGAGTCTAGATTTTCAAATCCAACGCAAAACTGACAGTTAATTGTAAGGTTCAGAGCATCTTAATGACAATGGAACACACAAATCGCGTCGCGATTCAATACATCGTCCTCCGGCCGACCTGTCTCCAAGAGTCTATTGCTGCCTCGGGCACCTTATGGTCGATCTCCTGTGAGTCTAGATTTTCGAATCCGACGCAAAACTGACAGTTAATTGTAACGTTCAGGGCCTGTTAATGACGATGGAACACACAAATCGCGTCGCGATTCAATACATCGTCCTCCGGCCGACCTGTCTCCAAGGGTCTAGTGCTGCCTCGGACACCTTATGGTCGTTCTCCTGTGAGTCTAGATTTTCGAATCCGACGCAAAACTGACAGTTAATTGTAACGTTCAGCGCCTGTTAATGACGATGGAACACACAAATTGCTTCGCGATTCAATACATCGTCCTCCAGCCGACTTGTCTCCAAGGGTCTAGTGCTGCTTCGGACACCTTATGGTCGTTCTCCTGTGAGTCTAGATTTTCGAATCCGACGCAAAACTGACAGTTAATTGTAACGTTCAGCGCCTGTTAATGACGATGGAACACACAAATCGCGTCGCGATTCAATACATCGTCCTCCGGCCGACCTGTCTCCAAGGGTCCATTGCTGCCTCGGGCACCTTATGGTCGATTTCCTGTGAGTCTAGATTTTCGAATCCGACGCAAAACTGACAGTTAATTGTAAGGTTCAGAGCCTGTTAATGACGATGGAACACACAAATTGCGTCGCGTTTCAATACATCGTCCTCCGGCCGACCTGTCTCCAAGGGTCTATTGCTGCCTCGGGCACCTTATGGTCGTTCTCCTGTGAGTCTAGATTTTCGAATCCGACGCAAAACTGACAGTTAATTGTAACGTTCAGAGCCTCTTAATGACAATGGAACACACAAATTGCGTCGCGATTCAATACATCGTCCTCCGGCCGACCTGTCTCCAAGGGTCTATTGCTGCCTCGGGCACCTTATGGTCGTTCTCCTGTGAGTCTAGATTTTCGAATCCGACGCAAACCTGACAGTTAATTGTAACGTTCAGAGCATGTTAACGACGATAGAACACACAAATTGCGTCGCGATTCAATACATCGTCCTCCGGCCGACCTGTCTCCAAGGGTCTATTGCTGCCTCGGGCACCTTATGGTCGATCTCCTGTGAGTCTAGATTTTCGAATCCGACGCAAAGCTGACAGTTAATTGTAAGGTTCAGAGCCTGTTAATGACGATGGAACACACAAATTGCGTCGCGATTCAATACATCGTGCTCCGGCCGACCTGTCTCCAAGGGTCTATTGCTGCCTCGGGCACCTTATGGTCGATCTCCTGTGAGTCTAGATTTTCGAATCCGACGCAAAACTGACAGTTAATTGTAACGTTCAGAGCCTGTTAATGACGATGGAACACACAAATCGCGTCGCGATTCAATACATCGTCCTCCGGCCGACCTGTCTCCAAGGGTCTATTGCTGCCTCGGGCACCTTATGGTCGATCTCCTGTGAGTCTAGATTTTCGAATCCGACGCAAAACTGACAGTTAATTGTAAGGTTCAGAGCCTGTTAATGACGATGGAACACACAAATTGCGTCGCGATTCAATACATCGTCCTCCGGCCGACCTGTCTCCAAGGGTCTATTGCTGCCTCGGGCACCTTATGGTCGATCTCTTGTGAGTCTAGATTTTCGAATCCGACGCAAAGCTGACAGTTAATTGTAACGTTCAGGGCCTGTTAATGACGATGGAACACACAAATCCCGTCGCCATTCAATACATCGTCCTCCGGCCGACCTGTCTCCAAAGGTCTATTGCTGCCTCGGGCACCTTATGGTCGATCTCCTGTGAGTCAAGATTTTCGAATCCGACGCAAAACTGACAGTTAATTGTAACGTTCAGAGCCTGTTAATGACGATGGAACACACAAATCGCGTCGCGATTCAATACATCGTCCTCCGGCCGACCTGTCTCCAAGGGTCTATTGCTGCCTCGGGCACCTTATGGTCGATCTCCTGTGAGTCTAGATTTTCGAATCCGACGCAAAACTGACAGTTAATTGTAACGTTCAGTGCCTGTTAATGACGATGGAGCACACAAATCCCGTCGCGATTCAATACATCGTCTTCCGGCCGACCTGTCTCCAAGGGTCTATTGCTGCCTCGGGCACCTCTTGGTCGATCACCTGTGAGTCTAGATTTTCGAATCCGACGCAAAACTGACAGTTAATTGTAAAGTTCAGAGCCTGTTAATGACGATGGAACACACAAATCGCGTCGCGATTCAATACATCGTCCTCCAGCCGACTTGTCTCCAAGGGTCTAGTCCTGCCTCGGGCACCTTATGGTCTTTCTTCTGTGAGGCTAGATTTTCGAATCCGACGCAAAACTGACAGTTAATTGTAAGGTTCAGAGCCTCTTAATGACAATGGAACACACAAATCCCGTCGCGATTCAATACATCGTCCTCCGGCCGACCTGTCTCCAAGGGTCTATTGCTACCTTGGGCACCTTATGGTCGATCTCCTGTGAGTCTAGATTTTCGAATCCGACGCAAAACTGACAGTTAATTGTAACGTTGAGGGCCTGTTAATGACGATGGAACACACAAATCCCGTCGCGATTCAATACATCGTCCTCCGGCCGACCTGTCTCCAAGGGTCTATTGCTGCCTTGGGCACCTTATGGTCGATCTCCTGTGAGTCTAGATTTTCGAATCCGACGCAAAACTGACAGTTAATTGTAACGTTCAGTGCCTGTTAATGACGATGGAACACACAAATCGCGTCGCGATTCAATACATCGTCCTCCGGCCGACCTGTCTCCAAGGGTCTATTGCTGCCTCGGGCACCTTAAGGTCGATCTCCTGTGAGTCTAGATTTTCGAATCCGACGCAAAACTGACAGTTAATTGTAACGTTCAGCGCCTGTTAATGACGATGGAACACACAAATCGCGTCGCGATTCAATACATCGTCCTCCGGCCGACCTGTCTCCAAGGGTCTATTGCTGCCTCGGGCACCTTATGGTCGATCTCCTGTGAGTCTAGATTTTCGAATCCGACGCAAAACTGACAGTTAATTGTAACGTTCAGTGCCTGTTAATGACGATGGAACACACAAATCCCGTCGCCATTCAATACATCGTCCTCCGGCCGACCTGTCTCCGAGGGTCTATTGCTGCCTCGGGCACCTTATGGTCGATCTCCTGTGAGTCTAGATTTTCGAATCCGACGCAAAACTGACAGTTAATTGTAACGTTCAGTGCCTGTTAATGACGATGGAACACACAAATTGCGTCGCAATTCAATACATCGTCCTCCGGCCGACCTGTCTCCAATGGTCTATTGCTGCCTCGGGCACCTTATGGTCGATCTCCTGTGAGTCTAGATTTTCGAATCCGACGCAAAACTGACAGTTAATTGTAACGTTCAGGGCCTGTTAATGACGATGGAACACACAAATCGCGTCGCGATTCAATACATCGTCCTCCGGCCGACCTGTCTCCAAGGGTCTATTGCTGCCTCGGGCACCTTATGGTCGATCTCCTGTGAGTCTAGATTTTCGAATCCGACGCAAAACTGACAGTTAATTGTAACGTTCAGAGCCTGTTAATGACGATGGAACACGCAAATCGCGTCGCGATTCAATACATCATCCTCCGGCCGACCTGTCTCCAAGGGTCTATTGCTGCCTCGGGCACCTTATGGTCGATCTCCTGTGAGTCTAGATTTTCAAATCCGACGCAAAACTGACAGTTAATTGTAAGGTTCAGAGCATCTTAATGACAATGGAACACACAAATCGCGTCGCGATTCAATACATCGTCCTCCGGCCGACCTGTCTCCAAGGGTCTATTGCTGCCTCGGGCACCTTATGGTCGATCTCCTGTGAGTCTAGATTTTCGAATCCGACGCAAAACTGACAGTTAATTGTAACGTTCAGGGCCTGTTAATGACGATGGAACACACAAATCGCGTCGCGATTCAATACATCGTCCTCCGGCCGACCTGTCTCCAAGGGTCTAGTGCTGCCTCGGACACCTTATGGTCGTTCTCCTGTGAGTCTAGATTTTCGAATCCGACGCAAAACTGACAGTTAATTGTAACGTTCAGCGCCTGTTAATGACGATGGAACACACAAATTCCTTCGCGATTCAATACATCGTCCTCCAGCCGACTTGTCTCCAAGGGTCTAGTGCTGCTTCGGACACCTTATGGTCGTTCTCCTGTGAGTCTAGATTTTCGAATCCGACGCAAAACTGACAGTTAATTATAACGTTCAGCGCCTGTTAATGACGATGGAACACACAAATCGCGTCGCGATTCAATACATCGTCCTCCGGCCGACCTGTCTCCAAAGGTCTATTGCTGCCTCGGGCACCTTATGGTCGATCTCCTGTGAGTCAAGATTTTCGAATCCGACGCAAAACTGACAGTTAATTGTAACGTTCAGAGCCTGTTAATGACGATGGAACACACAAATCGCGTCGCGATTCAATACATCGTCCTCCGGCCGACCTGTCTCCAAGGGTCTATTGCTGCCTCGGGCACCTTATGGTCGATCTCCTGTGAGTCTAGATTTTCGAATCCGACGCAAAACTGACAGTTAATTGTAACGTTCAGTGCCTGTTAATGACGATGGAGCACACAAATCCCGTCGCGATTCAATACATCGTCCTCCGGCCGACCTGTCTCCAAGGGTCTATTGCTGCCTCGGGCACCTCTTGGTCGATCACCTGTGAGTCTAGATTTTCGAATCCGACGCAAAACTGACAGTTAATTGTAAAGTTCAGAGCCTGTTAATGACGATGGAACACACAAATCGCGTCGCGATTCAATACATCGTCCTCCAGCCGACTTGTCTCCAAGGGTCTAGTCCTGCCTCGGGCACCTTATGGTCTTTCTTCTGTGAGGCTAGATTTTCGAATCCGACGCAAAACTGACAGTTAATTGTAAGGTTCAGAGCCTCTTAATGACAATGGAACACACAAATTGCGTCGCGATTCAATACATCGTCCTCCGGCCAACCTGTCTCCAAGGGTCTATTGCTGCCTCGGGCACCTTATGGTCGATCTCCTGTGAGTCTAGATTTGCGAATCCGACGCAAAACTGACAGTTAATTGTAAGGTTCAGAGCCTGTTAATGACGATGGAACACACAAATTGCGTCGCGATTCAATACATCGTCCTCCGGCCGACCTGTCTCCAAGGGTCTATTGCTGCCTCGGGCACCTTATGGTCGATCTCCTGTGAGTCTAGATTTTTGAATCCGACGCAAAACTGACAGTTAATTGTAACGTTCAGAGCCTGTTAATGACGATGGAACACACAAATCGCGTCGCGATTCAATACATCGTCCTCCGGCCGACCTGTCTCCAAGGGTCTATTGCTGCCTCGGGCACCTTATGGTCGATCTCCTGTGAGTCTAGATTTTCGAATCCGACGCAAAACTGACAGTTAATTGTAAGGTTCAGAGCCTGTTAATGACGATGGAACACACAAATTGCGTCGCGATTCAATACATCGTCCTCCGGCCGACCTGTCTCCAAGGGTCTATTGCTGCCTCGGGCACCTTATGGTCGATCTCTTGTGAGTCTAGATTTTCGAATCCGACGCAAAGCTGACAGATAATTGTAACGTTCAGGGCCTGTTAATGACGATGGAACACACAAATCCCGTCGCCATTCAATACATCGTCCTCCGGCCGACCTGTCTCCAAAGGTCTGTTGCTGCCTCGGGCACCTTATGGTCGATCTCCTGTGAGTCAAGATTTTCGAATCCGACGCAAAACTGACAGTTAATTGTAACGTTCAGAGCCTGTTAATGACGATGGAACACACAAATCGCGTCGCGATTCAATACATCGTCCTCCGGCCGACCTGTCTCCAAGGGTCTATTGCTGCCTCGGGCACCTTATGGTCGATCTCCTGTGAGTCTAGATTTTCGAATCCGACGCAAAACTGACAGTTAATTGTAACGTTCAGGGCCTGTTAATGACGATGGAGCACACAAATCCCGTCGCGATTCAATACATCGTCCTCCGGCCGACCTGTCTCCAAGGGTCTATTGCTGCCTCGGGCACCTCTTGGTCGATCACCTGTGAGTCTAGATTTTCGAATCCGACGCAAAACTGACAGTTAATTGTAAAGTTCAGAGCCTGTTAATGACGATGGAACACACAAATCGCGTCGCGATTCAATACATCGTCCTCCAGCCGACTTGTCTCCAAGGGTCTAGTCCTGCCTCGGGCACCTTATGGTCTTTCTTCTGTGGGTCTAGATTTTCGAATCCGACGCAAAACTGACAGTTAATTGTAAGGTTCAGAGCCTCTTAATGACAATGGAACACACAAATTGCGTCGCGATTCAATACATCGTCCTCCGGCCGACCTGTCTCCAAGGGTCTATTGCTGTCTCGGGCACCTTATGGTCGATCTCCTGTGAGTCTAGATTTTCGAATCCGACGCAAAACTGACAGTTAATTGTAACGTTCAGAGCCTGTTAATGACGATGGAACACACAAATCACGTCGCGATTCAATACATCATCCTCCAGCCGACTTGTCTCCAAGGGTCTAGTGCTGCCTCGGGCACCTTATGGTCGATCTCCTGTGAGTCTAGATTTTCGAATCCGACGCAAAACTGACAGTTAATTGTAACGTTCAGGGCCTGTTAATGACGATGGAACACACAAATCCCGTCGCGATTCAATACATCGTCCTCCGGCCGACCTGTCTCCAAGGGTCTATTGCTGCCTTGGGCACCTTATGGTCGATCTCCTGTGAGTCTAGATTTTCGAATCCGACGCAAAACTGACAGTTAATTGTAACGTTCAGTGCCTGTTAATGACGATGGAACACACAAATTGCGTCGCGATTCAATACATCGTCCTCCGGCCGACCTGTCTCCAAGGGTCTATTGCTGCCTCGGGCACCTTATGGTCGATCTCCTGTGAGTCTAGATTTTCGAATCCGACGCAAAACTGACAGTTAATTGTAACGTTCAGTGCCTGTTAATGACGATGGAACACACAAATTGCGTCGCAATTCAATACATCGTCCTCCGGCCGACCTGTCTCCAATGGTCTATTGCTGCCTCGGGCACCTTATGGTCGATTTCCTGTGAGTCTAGATTTTCGAATCCGACGCAAAACTGACAGTTAATTGTAACGTTCAGGGCCTGTTAATGACGATGGAACACACAAATCGCGTCGCGATTCAATACATCGTCCTCCGGCCGACCTGTCTCCAAGGGTCTATTGCTGCCTCGGGCACCTTATGGTCGATTTCCTGTGAGTCTAGATTTTCGAATCCGACGCAAAACTGACAGTTAATTGTAACGTTCAGAGCCTGTTAATGACGATGGAACACGCAAATCGCGTCGCGATTCAATACATCATCCTCCAGCCGACCTGTCTCCAAGGGTCTATTGCTGCCTCGGGCACCTTATGGTCGATCTCCTTTGAGTCTAGATTTTCAAATCCGACGCAAAACTGACAGTTAATTGTAAGGTTCAGAGCATCTTAATGACAATGGAACACACAAATCGCGTCGCGATTCAATACATCGTCCTCCGGCCGACCTGTCTCCAAGGGTCTATTGCTGTCTCGGGCACCTTATGGTCGATCTCCTGTGAGTCTAGATTTTCGAATCCGACGCAAAACTGACAGTTAATTGTAACGTTCAGAGCCTGTTAATGACGATGGAACACACAAATCACGTCGCGATTCAATACATCATCCTCCAGCCGACTTGTCTCCAAGGGTCTAGTGCTGCCTCGGGCACCTTATGGTCGATCTCCTGTGAGTCTAGATTTTCGAATCCGACGCAAAACTGACAGTTAATTGTAACGTTCAGGGCCTGTTAATGACGATGGAACACACAAATCCCGTCGCGATTCAATACATCGTCCTCCGGCCGACCTGTCTCCAAGGGTCTATTTCTGCCTTGGGCACCTTATGGTCGATCTCCTGTGAGTCTAGATTTTCGAATCCGACGCAAAACTGACAGTTAATTGTAACGTTCAGTGCCTGTTAATGACGATGGAACACACAAATTGCGTCGCGATTCAATACATCGTCCTCCGGCCGACCTGTCTCCAAGGGTCTATTGCTGCCTCGGGCACCTTATGGTCGATCTCCTGTGAGTCTAGATTTTCGAATCCGACGCAAAACTGACAGTTAATTGTAACGTTCAGTGCCTGTTAATGACGATGGAACACACAAATTGCGTCGCAATTCAATACATCGTCCTCCGGCCGACCTGTCTCCAAGGGTCTATTGCTGCCTCGGGCACCTTATGGTCGATTTCCTGTGAGTCTAGATTTTCGAATCCGACGCAAAACTGACAGTTAATTGTAACGTTCAGAGCCTGTTAATGACGATGGAACACGCAAATCGCGTCGCGATTCAATACATCATCCTCCGGCCGACCTGTCTCCAAGGGTCTATTGCTGCCTCGGGCACCTTATGGTCGATCTCCTTTGAGTCTAGATTTTCAAATCCGACGCAAAACTGACAGTTAATTGTAAGGTTCAGAGCATCTTAATGACAATGGAACACACAAATCGCGTCGCGATTCAATACATCGTCCTCCGGCCGACCTGTCTCCAAGAGTCTATTGCTGCCTCGGGCACCTTATGGTCGATCTCCTGTGAGTCTAGATTTTCGAATCCGACGCAAAACTGACAGTTAATTGTAACGTTCAGGGCCTGTTAATGACGATGGAACACACAAATCGCGTCGCGATTCAATACATCGTCCTCCGGCCGACCTGTCTCCAAGGGTCTAGTGCTGCCTCGGACACCTTATGGTCGTTCTCCTGTGAGTCTAGATTTTCGAATCCGACGCAAAACTGACAGTTAATTGTAACGTTCAGCGCCTGTTAATGACGATGGAACACACAAATCGCGTCGCGATTCAATACATCGTCCTCCAGCCGACTTGTCTCCAAGGGTCTAGTCCTGCCTCGGGCACCTTATGGTCTTTCTTCTGTGAGTCTAGATTTTCGAATCCGACGCAAAACTGACAGTTAATTGTAAGGTTCAGAGCCTCTTAATGACAATGGAACACACAAATTGTGTCGCGATTCAATACATCGTCCTCCGGCCGACCTGTCTCCAAGGGTCTATTGCTGCCTCGGGCACCTTATGGTCGATCTCCTGTGAGTCTAGATTTTCGAATCCGACGCAAAACTGACAGTTAATTGTAACGTTCAGAGCCTGTTAATGACGATAGAACACACAAATTGCTTCGCGATTCAATACATCGTCCTCCAGCCGACTTGTCTCCAAGGGTCTAGTGCTGCTTCGGACACCTTATGGTCGTTCTCCTGTGAGTCTAGATTTTCGAATCCGACGCAAAACTGACAGTTAATTGTAACGTTCAGCGCCTGTTAATGACGATGGAACACACAAATCGCGTCGCGATTCAATACATCGTCCTCCGGCCGACCTGTCTCCAAGGGTCTATTGCTGCCTCGGGCACCTTATGGTCGATCTCCTGTGAGTCTAGATTTTCGAATCCGACGCAAAACTGACAGTTAATTGTAAGGTTCAGAGCCTGTTAATGACGATGGAACACACAAATTGCGTCGCGTTTCAATACATCGTCCTCCGGCCGACCTGTCTCCAAGGGTCTATTGCTGCCTCGGGCACCTTATGGTCGTTCTCCTGTGAGTCTAGATTTTCGAATCCGACGCAAAACTGACAGTTAATTGTAACGTTCAGAGCCTGTTAATGACGATGGAACACACAAATCGCGTCGCGATTCAATACATCGTCCTCCGGCCGACCTGTCTCCAAGGGTCTAGTGCTGCCTCTGGCACGTTATGGTCGTTCCTCTGTGAGTCTAGATTTTCTAATCCGACGCAAAACTGACATTTAATTGTAAGGTTCAGAGCCTCTTAATGACAATGGAACACACAGATTGCGTCGCGATTCAATACATCGTCCTCCGGCCGACCTGTCTCCAAGGGTCTATTGCTGCCTCGGGCACCTTATGGTCGTTCTCCTGTGAGTCTAGATTTTCGAATCCGACGCAAACCTGACAGTTAATTGTAACGTTCAGAGCATGTTAACGACGATAGAACACACAAATTTCGTCGCGATTCAATACATCGTCCTCCGGCCGACCTGTCTGCAAGGGTCTATTGCTGCCTCGGGCACCTTATGGTCGATCTCCTGTGAGTCTAGATTTTCGAATCCGACGCAAAACTGACAGTTCATTGTAAGGTTCAGAGCCTGTTAATGACGATGGAACACGCAAATTGCGTCGCGATTCAATACATCGTCCTCCGGCCGACCTGTCTCCAAGGGTCTATTGCTGCCTCGGGCACCTTATGGTCGATCTCCTGTGAGTCTAGATTTTCGAATCCGACGCAAAACTGACAGTTTATTGTAACGTTCAGAGCCTGTTAATGACGATGGAACACACAAATCGCGTCGCGATTCAATACATCGTCCTCCGGCCGACCTGTCTCCAAGGGTCTATTGCTGCCTCGGGCACCTTATGGTCGATCTCCTGTGAGTCTAGATTTTCGAATCCGACGCAAAACTGACAGTTAATTGTAAGGTTCAGAGCCTGTTAATGACGATGGAACACACAAATTGCGTCGCGATTCAATACATCGTCCTCCGGCCGACCTGTCTCCAAGGGTCTATTGCTGTCTCGGGCACCTTATGGTCGATCTCCTGTGAGTCTAGATTTTCGAATCCGACGCAAAACTGACAGTTAATTGTAACGTTCAGAGCCTGTTCATGACGATGGATCACACAAATCACGTCGCGATTCAATACATCATCCTCCAGCCGACTTGTCTCCAAGGGTCTAGTGCTGCCTCGGGCATCTTATGGTCGTTCTCCTGTGAGTCTAGATTTTCGAATCCGACGCAAAACTGACAGTTAATTGTAAGGTTCAGAGCCTCTTAATGACGATGGAAGACACAAATTGCGTCGCGATTAAATACATCGTCCTCCGGCCGACCTGCCTCCAAGGGTCTATTGCTGCCTCGGGCACCTTATGGTCGATCTCCTGTGAGTCTAGATTTTCGAATCCGACGCAAAACTGACAGTTAATTGTGAGGTTCAGAGCCTCTTGATGACAATGGAACACACAAATTCGTCGCGATTCAATACATCGTCCTCCGGCCGACCTGTCTCCAAGGGTCTATTGCTGCCTCGGGCACCTTATGGTCGTTCTCCTGTGAGTCTAGATTTTCGAATCCGACGCAAACCTGACAGTTAATTGTAACGTTCAGAGCATGTTAACGACGATAGAACACACAAATTGCATCGCGATTCAATACATCGTCCTCCGGCCGACCTGTCTGCAAGGGTCTATTGCTGCCTCGGGCACCTTATGGTCGATCTCCTGTGAGTCTAGATTTTCGAATCCGACGCAAAACTGACAGTTAATTGTAAGGTTCAGAGCCTGTTAATGACGATGGAACACACAAATTGCGTCGCGATTCAATACATCGTCCTCCGGCCGACCTGTCTCCAAGGGTCTATTGCTGCCTCGGGCACCTTATGGTCGATCTCCTGTGAGTCTAGATTTTCGAATCCGACGCAAAACTGACAGTTAATTGTAACGTTCAGAGCCTGTTAATGACGATGGAACACACAAATCGCGTCGCGATTCAATACATCGTCCTCAGGCCGACCTGTCACCAAGGGTCTATTGCTGCCTCGGGCACCTTATGGTCGATCTCCTGTGAGTCTAGATTTTCGAATCCGACGCAAAACTGACAGTTAATTGTAAGGTTCAGAGCCTGTTAATGACGATGGAACACACAAATTGCGTCGCGATTCAATACATGGTCCTCCGGCCGACCTGTCTCCAAGGGTCTATTGCTGCCTCGGGCACCTTATGGTCGATCTCTTGTGAGTCTAGATTTTCGAATCCGACGCAAAGCTGACAGTTAATTGTAACGTTCAGGGCCTGTTAATGACGATGGAACACACAAATCCCGTCGCCATTCAATACATCGTCCTCCGGCCGACCTGTCTCCAAAGGTCTATTGCTGCCTCGGGCACCTTATGGTCGATCTCCTGTGAGTCAAGATTTTCGAATCCGACGCAAAACTGACAGTTAATTGTAACGTTCAGAGCCTGTTAATGACGATGGAACACACAAATCGCGTTGCGATTCAATACATCATCCTCCGGCCGACCTGTCTCCAAGGGTCTATTGCTGCCTCGGGCACCTTATGGTCGATCTCCTGTGAGTCTAGATTTTCGAATCCGACGCAAAACTGACAGTTAATTGTAAGGTTCAGAGCATCTTAATGACAATGGAACACACAAATCGCGTCGCGATTCAATACATCGTCCTCCGGCAGACCTGTCTCCAAGGGTCTATTGCTGCCTCGGGCACCTTATGGTCGATCTCCTGTGAGTCTAGATTTTCGAATCCGACGCAAAACTGACAGTTAATTGTAACGTTCGGGGCCTGTTAATGACGATGGAACACACAAATCGCGTCGCGATTCAATACATCGTCCTCCGGCCGACCTGTCTCCAAGGGTCTAGTGCTGCCTCGGACACCTTATGGTCGTTCTCCTGTGAGTCTAGATTTTCGAATCCGACGCAAAACTGACAGTTAATTGTAACGTTCAGCGCCTGTTAATGACGATGGAACACACAAATCGCGTCGCGATTCAATACATCGTCCTCCGGCCGACCTGTCTCCAAGGGTCTATTGCTGCCTCGGGCACCTTATGGTCGATCTCCTGTGAGTCTAGATTTTCGAATCCGACGCAAAACTGACAGTTAATTGTAAAGTTCAGAGCCTGTTAATGACGATGGAACACACAAATCGCGTCGCGATTCAATACATCGTCCTCCAGCCGACTTGTCTCCAAGGGTCTAGTCCTGCCTCGGGCACCTTATGGTCTTTCTTCTGTGAGTCTAGATTTTCGAATCCGACGCAAAACTGACAGTTAATTGTAAGGTTCAGAGCCTCTTAATGACAATGGAACACACAAATCCCGTCGCGATTCAATACATCGTCCTCCGGCCGACCTGTCTCCAAGGGTCTATTGCTGTCTCGGGCACCTTATGGTCGATCTCCTGTGAGTCTAGATTTTCGAATCCGACGCAAAACTGACAGTTAATTGTAACGTTCAGAGCCTGTTAATGACGATAGAACACACAAATTGCTTCGCGATTCAATACATCGTCCTCCAGCCGACTTGTCTCCAAGGGTCTAGTGCTGCTTCGGACACCTTATGGTCGTTCTCCTGTGAGTCTAGATTTTCGAATCCGACGCAAAACTGACAGTTAATTGTAACGTTCAGCGCCTGTTAATGACGATGGAACACACAAATCGCGTCGCGATTCAATACATCGTCCTCCGGCCGACCTGTCTCCAAGGGTCTATTGCTGCCTCGGGCACCTTATGGTCGATCTCCTGTGAGTCTAGATTTTCGAATCCGACGCAAAACTGACAGTTAATTGTAAGGTTCAGAGCCTGTTAATGACGATGGAACACACAAATTGTGTCGGGTTTCAATACATCGTCCTCCGGCCGACCTGTCTCCAAGGGTCTATTGCTGCCTCGGGCACCTTATGGTCGTTCTCCTGTGAGTCTAGATTTTCGAATCCGACGCAAAACTGACAGTTAATTGTAACGTTCAGAGCCTGTTAATGACGATGGAACACACAAATCGCGTCGCGATTCAATACATCGTCCTCCGGCCGACCTGTCTCCAAGGGTCTAGTGCTGCCTCGGGCACCTTATGGTCGTTCCTCTGTGAGTCTAGATTTTCGAATCCGACGCAAAACTGACAGTTAATTGTAAGGTTCAGAGCCTCTTAATGACAATGGAACACACAAATTGCGTCGCGATTCAATACATCGTCCTCCGGCCGACCTGTCTCCAAGGGTCTATTGCTGCCTCGGGCACCTTATGGTCGTTCTCCTGTGAGTCTAGATTTTCGAATCCGACGCAAACCTGACAGTTAATTGTAACGTTCAGAGCATGTTAACGACGATAGAACACACAAATTGCGTCGCGATTCAATACATCGTCCTCCGGCCGACCTGTCTGCAAGGGTCTATTGCTGCCTCGGGCACCTTATGGTCGATCTCCTGTGAGTCTAGATTTTCGAATCCGACGCAAAACTGACAGTTCATTGTAAGGTTCAGAGCCTGTTAATGACGATGGAACACACAAATTGCGTCGCGATTCAATACATCGTCCTCCGGCCGACCTGTCTCCAAGGGTCTATTGCTGTCTCGGGCACCTTATGGTCGATCTCCTGTGAGTCTAGATTTTCGAATCCGACGCAAAACTGACAGTTAATTGTAACGTTCAGAGCCTGTTCATGACGATGGATCACACAAATCACGTCGCGATTCAATACATCATCCTCCAGCCGACTTGTCTCCAAGGGTCTAGTGCTGCCTCGGGCACCTTATGGTCGTTCTCCTGTGAGTCTAGATTTTCGAATCCGACGCAAAACTGACAGTTAATTGTAAGGTTCAGAGCCTCTTAATGACGATGGAAGACACAAATTGCGTCGCGATTAAATACATCGTCCTCCGGCCGACCTGTCTCCAAGGGTCTATTGCTGCCTCGGGCACCTTATGGTCGATCTCCTGTGAGTCTAGATTTTCGAATCCGACGCAAAACTGACAGTTAATTGTAAGGTTCAGAGCCTCTTGATGACAATGGAACACACAAATTGCGTCGCGATTCAATACATCGTCCTCCGGCCGACCTGTCTCCAAGGGTCTATTGCTGCCTCGGGCACCTTATGGTCGTTCTCCTGTGAGTCTAGATTTTCGAATCCGACGCAAACCTGACAGTTAATTGTAACGTTCAGAGCATGTTAACGACGATAGAACACACAAATTGCATCGCGATTCAATACATCGTCCTCCGGCCGACCTGTCTGCAAGGGTCTATTGCTGCCTCGGGCACCTTATGGTCGATCTCCTGTGAGTCTAGATTTTCGAATCCGACGCAAAACTGACAGTTAATTGTAAGGTTCAGAGCCTGTTAATGACGATGGAACACACAAATTGCGTCGCGATTCAATACATCGTCCTCCGGCCGACCTGTCTCCAAGGGTCTATTGCTGCCTCGGGCACCTTATGGTCGATCTCCTGTGAGTCTAGATTTTCGAATCCGACGCAAAACTGACAGTTAATTGTAACGTTCAGAGCCTGTTAATGACGATGGAACACACAAATCGCGTCGCGATTCAATACATCGTCCTCAGGCCGACCTGTCACCAAGGGTCTATTGCTGCCTCGGGCACCTTATGGTCGATCTCCTGTGAGTCTAGATTTTCGAATCCGACGCAAAACTGACAGTTAATTGTAAGGTTCAGAGCCTGTTAATGACGATGGAACACACAAATTGCGTCGCGATTCAATACATGGTCCTCCGGCCGACCTGTCTCCAAGGGTCTATTGCTGCCTCGGGCACCTTATGGTCGATCTCTTGTGAGTCTAGATTTTCGAATCCGACGCAAAGCTGACAGTTAATTGTAACGTTCAGGGCCTGTTAATGACGATGGAACACACAAATCCCGTCGCCATTCAATACATCGTCCTCCGGCCGACCTGTCTCCAAAGGTCTATTGCTGCCTCGGGCACCTTATGGTCGATCTCCTGTGAGTCAAGATTTTCGAATCCGACGCAAAACTGACAGTTAATTGTAACGTTCAGAGCCTGTTAATGACGATGGAACACACAAATCGCGTTGCGATTCAATACATCATCCTCCGGCCGACCTGTCTCCAAGGGTCTATTGCTGCCTCGGGCACCTTATGGTCGATCTCCTGTGAGTCTAGATTTTCGAATCCGACGCAAAACTGACAGTTAATTGTAAGGTTCAGAGCATCTTAATGACAATGGAACACACAAATCGCGTCGCGATTCAATACATCGTCCTCCGGCAGACCTGTCTCCAAGGGTCTATTGCTGCCTCGGGCACCTTATGGTCGATCTCCTGTGAGTCTAGATTTTCGAATCCGACGCAAAACTGACAGTTAATTGTAACGTTCGGGGCCTGTTAATGACGATGGAACACACAAATCGCGTCGCGATTCAATACATCGTCCTCCGGCCGACCTGTCTCCAAGGGTCTAGTGCTGCCTCGGACACCTTATGGTCGTTCTCCTGTGAGTCTAGATTTTCGAATCCGACGCAAAACTGACAGTTAATTGTAACGTTCAGCGCCTGTTAATGACGATGGAACACACAAATCGCGTCGCGATTCAATACATCGTCCTCCAGCCGACTTGTCTCAAAGGGTCTAGTCCTGCCTCGGGCAACTTATGGTCTTTCTCCTGTGAGTCTAGATTTTCGAATCCGACGCAAAACTGACAGTTAATTGTAAGGTTCAGAGCCTCTTAATGACAATGGAACACACAAATTGCGTCGCGATTCAATACATCGTCCTCCGGCCGACCTGTCTCCAAGGGTCTATTGCTGTCTCGGGCACCTTATGGGCGATCTCCTGTGAGTCTAGATTTTCGAATCCGACGCAAAACTGACAGTTAATTGTAACGTTCAGAGCCTGTTAATGAAATGGAACACACAAATCACGTCGCGATTCAATACATCATCCTCCAGCCGACTCGTCTCCAAGGGTCTAGTGCTGCCTCGGGCACCTTATGGTAGTTCTCCTGTGAGTCTAGATTTTCGAATCCGACGCAAAACTGACAGTTAATTGTAAGGTTCAGAGCCTGTTAATGACTAGGGAAGACAAAAATTGCGTCGCGATTCAATACATCGTCCTCCGGCCGACCTGTCTCCAAGGGTCTATTGCTGCCTCGGGCACCTTATGGTCGATCTCCTGTGAGTCTAGATTTTCGAATCCGACGCAAAACTGACAGTTAATTGTAACGTTCAGAGCCTGTTAATGACGATAGAACACACAAATTGCTTCGCGATTCAATACACCGTCCTCCAGCCGACTTGTCTCCAAGGGTCTAGTGCTGCTTCGGACACCTTATGGTCGTTCTCCTGTGAGTCTAGATTTTCGAATCCGACGCAAAACTGACAGTTAATTGTAACGTTCAGCGCCTGTTAATGACGATGGAACACACAAATCGCATCGCGATTCAATACATCGTCCTCCGGCCGACCTGTCTCCAAGGGTCTATTGCTGCCTCGGGCACCTTATGGTCGTTCTCCTGTGAGTCTAGATTTTCGAATCCGACGCAAAACTGACAGTTAATTGTAACGTTCAGAGCCTGTTAATGACGATGGAAGACACAAATCGCGTCGCGAGTCAATACATCGTCCTCCAGCCGATTTGTCTCCAAGGGTCTAGTGCTGCCTCGGGCTCCTTATGGTCGTTCCTCTTTGAGTCTAGATTTTCGAATCCGACGCAAAACTGACAGTTAATTGTAAGGTTCAGAGCCTCTTAATGACAATGGAACACACAAATTGCGTCGCGATTCAATACATCGTCCTCCGGCCGACCTGTCTCCAAGGGTCTATTGCTGCCTCGGGCACCTTATGGTCGTTCTCCTGTGAGTCTAGATTTTCGAATCCGACGCAAACCTGACAGTTAATTGTAACGTTCAGAGCATGTTAATGACGATAGAACACACAAATTGCGTCGCGATTCAATACATCGTCCTCCGGCCGACCTGTCTCCAAGGGTCTATTGGTGCCTCGGGCACCTTAAGGTCGATCTCCTGTGAGTCTAGATTTTCGAATCCGACGCAAAACTGACAGTTAATTGTAACGTTCAGTGCCTGTTAATGACGATGGAACACACAAATTGCGTCGCGATTCAATACATCATCCTCCGGCCGACCTGTCTCCAAGGGTCTATTGCTGCCTCGGGCACCTTATGGTCGATCTCCTGTGAGTCTAGATTTTCGAATCCGACGCAAAACTGACAGTTAATTGTAACGTTCAGGGCCTGTTAATGATGATGGAACACACAAATTGCGTCGCAATTCAATACATCGTCCTCCGGCCGACCTGTCTCCAATGGTCTATTGCTGCCTCGGGCACCTTATGGTCGATCTCCTGTGAGTCTAGATTTTCGAATCCGACGCAAAACTGACAGTTAATTGTAACGTTCAGGGCCTGTTAATGACGATGGAACACACAAATCGCGTCGCGATTCAATACATCGTCCTCCGGCCGACCTGTCTCCAAGGGTCTATTGCTGCCTCGGGCACCTTATGGTCGATCTCCTGTGAGTCTAGATTTTCGAATCCGACGCAAAACTGACAGTTAATTGTAACGTTCAGAGCCTGTTAATGACGATGGAACACGCAAATCGCGTCGCGATTCAATATATCATCCTCCGGCCGACCTGTCTCCAAGGGACTATTGCTGCCTCGGGCACCTTATGGTCGATCTCCTGTGAGTCTAGATTTTCAAATCCGACGCAAAACTGACAGTTAATTGTAAGGTTCAGAGCATCTTAATGACAATGGAACACACAAATCGCGTCGCGATTCAATACATCGTCCTCCGGCCGACCTGTCTCCAAGAGTCTATTGCTGCCTCGGGCACCTTATGGTCGATCTCCTGTGAGTCTAGATTTTCGAATCCGACGCAAAACTGACAGTTAATTGTAACGTTCAGGGCCTGTTAATGACGATGGAACACACAAATCGCGTCGCGATTCAATACATCGTCCTCCGGCCGACCTGTCTCCAAGGGTCTAGTGCTGCCTCGGACACCTTATGGTCGTTCTCCTGTGAGTCTAGATTTTCGAATCCGACGCAAAACTGACAGTTAATTGTAACGTTCAGCGCCTGTTAATGAAATGGAACACACAAATCACGTCGCGATTCAATACATCATCCTCCAGCCGACTTGTCTCCAAGGGTCTAGTGCTGCCTCGGGAACCTTATGGTCGATCTCCTGTGAGTCTAGATTTTCGAATCCGACGCAAAACTGACAGTTAATTGTAAGGTTCAGAGCCTGTTAATGACGATGGAAGACACAAATTGCGTCGCGATTCAATACATCGTCCTCCGGCCGACCTGTCTCCAAGGGTCTATTGCTGCCTCGGGCACCTTATGGTCGATCTCCTGTGAGTCTAGATTTTCGAATCCGACGCAAAACTGACAGTTAATTGTAACGTTCAGAGCCTGTTAATGACGATAGAACACACAAATTGCTTCGCGATTCAATACACCGTCCTCCAGCCGACTTGTCTCCAAGGGTCTAGTGCTGCTTCGGACACCTTATGGTCGTTCTCCTGTGAGTCTAGATTTTCGAATCCGACGCAAAACTGACAGTTAATTGTAACGTTCAGCGCCTGTTAATGACGATGGAACACACAAATCGCGTCGCGATTCAATACATCGTCCTCCGGCCGACCTGTCTCCAAGGGTCTATTGCTGCCTCGGGCACCTTATGGTCGTTCTCCTGTGAGTCTAGATTTTCGAATCCGACGCAAAACTGACAGTTAATTGTAACGTTCAGAGCCTGTTAATGACGATGGAACACACAAATCGCGTCGCGAGTCAATACATCGTCCTCCAGCCGATTTGTCTCCAAGGGTCTACTGCTGCCTCGGGCTCCTTATGGTCGTTCCTCTGTGAGTCTAGATTTTCGAATCCGACGCAAAACTGACAGTTAATTGTAAGGTTCAGAGCCTCTTAATGACAATGGAACACACAAATTGCGTCGCGATTCAATACATCGTCCTCCGGCCGCCCTGTCTCCAAGGGTCTATTGCTGCCTCGGGCGCCTTATGGTCGTTCTCCTGTGAGTCTAGATTTTCGAATCCGACGCAAACCTGACAGTTAATTGTAACGTTCAGAGCATGTTAATGACGATGGAACACACAAATTGCGTCGCAATTCAATACATCGTCCTCCGGCCGACCTGTCTCCAATGGTCTATTGCTGCCTCGGGCACCTTATGGTCGATCTCCTGTGAGTCTAGATTTTCGAATCCGACGCAAAACTGACAGTTAATTATAACGTTCAGGGCCTGTTAATGACGATGGAACACACAAATCGCGTCGCGATTCAATACATCGTCCTCCGGCCGACCTGTCTCCAAGGGTCTATTGCTGCCTCGGGCACCTTATGGTCGATCTCCTGTGAGTCTAGATTTTCGAATCCGACGCAAAACTGACAGTTAATTGTAACGTTCAGAGCCTGTTAATGACGATGGAACACGCAAATCGCGTCGCGATTCAATACATCATCCTCTGGCCGACCTGTCTCCAAGGGTCTATTGCTGCCACGGGCACCTTATGGTTGATCTCCTGTGAGTCTAGATTTTCAAATCCGACGCAAAACTGACAGTTAATTGTAAGGTTCAGAGCATCTTAATGACAATGGAACACACAAATCGCGTCGCGATTCAATACATCGTCCTCCGGCCGACCTGTCTCCAAGAGTCTATTGCTGCCTCGGGCACCTTATGGTCGATCTCCTGTGAGTCTAGATTTTCGAATCCGACGCAAAACTGACAGTTAATTGTAACGTTCAGGGCCTGTTAATGACGATGGAAGACACAAATCGCGTCGCGATTCAATACATCGTCCTCCGGCCGACCTGTCTCCAAGGGTCTAGTGCTGCCTCGGACACCTCATGGTCGTTCTCCTGTGAGTCTAGATTTTCGAATCCGACGCAAAACTGACAGTTAATTGTAACGTTCAGCGCCTGTTAATGAAATGGAACACACAAATCGCGTCGCGATTCAATACATCGTCCTCCAGCCGACTTGTCTCCAAGGGTCTAGTCCTGCCTCGGGCACCTTATGGTCTTTCTTCTGTGAGTCTAGATTTTCGAACCCGACGCAAAACTGACTGGTAATTGTAAGGTTCAGAGCCTCTTAATGACAATGGAACACACAAATTGCGTCGCGATTCAATACATCGTCCTCCGGCCGACCTGTCTCCAAGGGTCTATTGCTGTCTCGGGCACCTTATGGTCGATCTCCTGTGAGTCTAGATTTTCGAATCCGACGCAAAACTGACAGTTAATTTAAAGGTTCAGAGCCTGTTAATGACGATGGAACACACAAATCACGTCGCGATTCAATACATCATCCTCCAGCCGACTTGTCTCCAAGGGTCTAGTGCTGCCTCGGGCACCTTATGGTCGTTCTCCTGTGAGTCTAGATTTTCGAATCCGACGCAAAGCTGACAGTTAATTGTAAGGTTCAGAGCCTGTTAATGACGATGGAAGACACAAATTGCGTCGCGATTCAATACATCGTCCTCCGGCCGACCTGACTCCATGGGTCTATTGCTGCCTCGGGCACCTTATGGTCGATCTCCTGTGAGTCTAGATTTTCGAATCCGACGCAAAACTGACAGTTAATTGTAACGTTCAGAGCCTGTTAATGACGATAGAACACACAAATTGCTTCGCGATTCAATACATCGTCCTCCAGCCGACTTGTCTCCAAGGGTCTAGTGCTGCTTCGGACACCTTATGGTCGTTCTCCTGTGAGTCTAGATTTTCGAATCCGACGCAAAACTGACAGTTAATTGTAACGTTCAGCGCCTGTTAATGACGATGGAACACACAAATCGCGTCGCGATTCAATACATCGTCCTCCGGCCGACCTGTCTCCAAGGGTCTATTGCTGGCTCGGGCACCTTATGGTTGATCTCCTGTGAGTCTAGATTTTCGAATCCGACGCAAACCTGACAGTTAATTGTAACGTTCAGAGCATGTTAACGACGATAGAATACACAAATTGCGTCGCGATTCAATACATCGTCCTCCGGCCGACCCGTCTCCAAGGGTCTATTGCTGCCTCGGGCACCTTATGGTCGACCTCCTGTGAGTCTAGATTTTCGAATCCGACGCAAAACTGACAGTTAATTGTAACGTTCAGAGCCTGTTAATGACGATGGAACACACAAATCGCGTCGCGATTCAATACATCGTCCTCCGGCCGACCTGTCTCCAAGGGTCTATTGCTGCCTCGGGCACCTTATGGTCGATCTCCTGTGAGTCTAGATTTTCGAATCCGACGCAAAACTGACAGTTAATTGTAAGGTTCAGAGCCTGTTAATGACGATGGAACACACAAATTGCGTCGCAATTCAATACATCGTCCTCCGGCCGACCTGTCTCCAAGGGTCTATTGCTGCCTCGGGCACCTTATGGTCGATCTCTTGTGAGTCTAGATTTTCGAATCCGACGCAAAGCTGACAGTTAATTGTAACGTTCAGGGCCTGTTAATGACGATGGAACACACAAATCCCGTCGCCATTCAATACATCGTCCTCCGGCCGACCTGTCTCCAAGGGTCTATTGCTGCCTCGGGCACCTTATGGTCGATCTCCTGTGAGTCTAGATTTTCGAATCCGACGCAAAACTGACAGTTAATTGTAACGTTCAGGGCCTGTTAATGACGATGGAACACACAAATCGCGTCGCGATTCAATACATCGTCCTCCGGCCGACCTGTCTCCAAGGGTCTAGTGCTGCCTCGGACACCTTATGGTCGTTCTCCTGTGAGTCGAGATTTTCGAATCCGACGCAAAACTGACAGTTAATTGTAACGTTCAGCGCCTGTTAATGAAATGGAACACACAAATCACGTCGCGATTCAATACATCATCCTCCAGCCGACTTGTCTCCAAGGGTCTAGTGCTGCCTCGGGAACCTTATGGTCGATCTCCTGTGAGTCTAGATTTTCGAATCCGACGCAAAACTGACAGTTAATTGTAACGTTCAGAGCCTGTTAATGAAATGGAACACACAAATCACGTCGCGATTCAATACATCATCCTCCAGCCGACTTGTCTCCAAGGGTCTAGTGCTGCCTCGGGCACCTTATGGTCGTTCTCCTGTGAGTCTAGATTTTCGAATCCGACGCAAAACTGACAGTTAATTGTAAGGTTCAGAGCCTGTTAATGACGATGGAAGACACAAATTGCGTCGCGATTCAATACATCGTCCTCCGGCCGACCTGTCTCCAAGGGTCTATTGCTGCCTCGGGCACCTTATGGTCGATCTCCTGTGAGTCTAGATTTTCGAATCCGACGCAAAACTGACAGTTAATTGTAACGTTCAGAGCCTGTTAATGACGATAGAACACACAAATTGCTTCGCGATTCAATACACCGTCCTCCAGCCGACTTGTCTCCAAGGGTCTAGTGCTGCTTCGGACACCTTATGGTCGTTCTCCTGTGAGTCTAGATTTTCGAATCCGACGCAAAACTGACAGTTAATTGTAACGTTCAGCGCCTGTTAATGACGATGGAACACACAAATCGCGTCGCGATTCAATACATCGTCCTCCGGCCGACCTGTCTCCAAGGGTCTATTGCTGGCTCGGGCACCTTATGGTCGTTCTCCTGTGAGTCTAGATTTTCGAATCCGACGCAAAACTGACAGTTAATTGTAACGTTCAGAGCCTGTTAATGACGATGGAACACACAAATCGCGTCGCGAGTCAATACATCGTCCTCCAGCCGATTTGTCTCCAAGGGTCTACTGCTGCCTCGGGCTCCTTATGGTCGTTCCTCTGTGAGTCTAGATTTTCGAATCCGACGCAAAACTGACAGTTAATTGTAAGGTTCAGAGCCTCTTAATGACAATGGAACACACAAATTGCGTCGCGATTCAATACATCGTCCTCCGGCCGCCCTGTCTCCAAGGGTCTATTGCTGCCTCGGGCGCCTTATGGTCGTTCTCCTGTGAGTCTAGATTTTCGAATCCGACGCAAAACTGACAGTTAATTGTAACGTTCAGAGCATGTTAATGACGATGGAACACACAAATTGCGTCGCAATTCAATACATCGTCCTCCGGCCGACCTGTCTCCAATGGTCTATTGCTGCCTCGGGCACCTTATGGTCGATCTCCTGTGAGTCTAGATTTTCGAATCCGACGCAAAACTGACAGTTAATTATAACGTTCAGGGCCTGTTAATGACGATGGAACACACAAATCGCGTCGCGATTCAATACATCGTCCTCCGGCCGACCTGTCTCCAAGGGTCTATTGCTGCCTCGGGCACCTTATGGTCGATCTCCTGTGAGTCTAGATTTTCGAATCCGACGCAAAACTGACAGTTAATTGTAACGTTCAGAGCCTGTTAATGACGATGGAACACGCAAATCGCGTCGCGATTCAATACATCATCCTCCGGCCGACCTGTCTCCAAGGGTCTATTACTGCCACGGGCACCTTATGGTCGATCTCCTGTGAGTCTAGATTTTCAAATCCGACGCAAAACTGACAGTTAATTGTAAGGTTCAGAGCATCTTAATGACAATGGAACACACAAATCGCGTCGCGATTCAATACATCGTCCTCCGGCCGACCTGTCTCCAAGAGTCTATTGCTGCCTCGGGCACCTTATGGTCGATCTCCTGTGAGTCTAGATTTTCGAATCCGACGCAAAACTGACAGTTAATTGTAACGTTCAGGGCCTGTTAATGACGATGGAACACACAAATCGCGTCGCGATTCAATACATCGTCCTCCGGCCGACCTGTCTCCAAGGGTCTAGTGCTGCCTCGGACACCTCATGGTCGTTCTCCTGTGAGTCTAGATTTTCGAATCCGACGCAAAACTGACAGTTAATTGTAACGTTCAGCGCCTGTTAATGACGATGGAACACACAAATCGCGTCGCGATTCAATACATCGTCCTCCAGCCGACTTGTCTCCAAGGGTCTAGTCCTGCCTCGGGCACCTTATGGTCTTTCTTCTGTGAGTCTAGATTTTCGAATCCGACGCAAAACTGACTGGTAATTGTAAGGTTCAGAGCCTCTTAATGACAATGGAACACACAAATTGCGTCGCGATTCAATACATCGTCCTCCGGCCGACCTGTCTCCAAGGGTCTATTGCTGTCTCGGGCACCTTATGGTCGATCTCCTGTGAGTCTAGATTTTCGAATCCGACGCAAAACTGACAGTTAATTTAAAGGTTCAGAGCCTGTTAATGACGATGGAACACACAAATCACGTCGCGATTCAATACATCATCCTCCAGCCGACTTGTCTCCAAGGGTCTAGTGCTGCCTCGGGCACCTTATGGTCGTTCTCCTGTGAGTCTAGATTTTCGAATCCGACGCAAAGCTGACAGTTAATTGTAAGGTTCAGAGCCTGTTAATGACGATGGAAGACACAAATTGCGTCGCGATTCAATACATCGTCCTCCGGCCGACCTGTCTCCATGGGTCTATTGCTGCCTCGGGCACCTTATGGTCGATCTCCTGTGAGTCTAGATTTTCGAATCCGACGCAAAACTGACAGTTAATTGTAACGTTCAGAGCCTGTTAATGACGATGGAACACACAAATTGCTTCGCGATTCAATACATCGTCCTCCAGCCGACTTGTCTCCAAGGGTCTAGTGCTGCTTCGGACACCTTATGGTCGTTCTCCTGTGAGTCTAGATTTTCGAATCCGACGCAAAACTGACAGTTAATTGTAACGTTCAGCGCCTGTTAATGACGATGGAACACACAAATCGCGTCGCGATTCAATACATCGTCCTCCGGCCGACCTGTCTCCAAGGGTCTATTGCTGGCTCGGGCACCTTATGGTCGATCTCCTGTGAGTCTAGATTTTCGAATCCGACGCAAACCTGACAGTTAATTGTAACGTTCAGAGCATGTTAACGACGATAGAACACACAAATTGCGTCGCGATTCAATACATCGTCCTCCAGCCGACCTGTCTCCAAGGGTCTATTGCTGCCTCGGGCACCTTATGGTCGACCTCCTGTGAGTCTAGATTTTCGAATCCGACGCAAAACTGACAGTTAATTGTAACGTTCAGAGCCTGTTAATGACGATGGAACACACAAATCGCGTCGCGATTCAATACATCGTCCTCCGGCCGACCTGTCTCCAAGGGTCTATTGCTGCCTCGGGCACCTTATGGTCGATCTCCTGTGAGTCTAGATTTTCGAATCCGACGCAAAACTGACAGTTAATTGTAAGGTTCAGAGCCTGTTAATGACGATGGAACACACAAATTGCGTCGCAATTCAATACATCGTCCTCCGGCCGACCTGTCTCCAAGGGTCTATTGCTGCCTCGGGCACCTTATGGTCGATCTCTTGTGAGTCTAGATTTTCGAATCCGACGCAAAGCTGACAGTTAATTGTAACGTTCAGGGCCTGTTAATGACGATGGAACACACAAATCCCGTCGCCATTCAATACATCGTCCTCCGGCCGACCTGTCTCCAAAGGTCTATTGCTGCCTCGGGCACCTTATGGTCGATCTCCTGTGAGTCAAGATTTTCGAATCCGACGCAAAACTGACAGTTAATTGTAACGTTCAGAGCCTGTTAATGACGATGGAACACACAAATCGCGTCGCGATTCAATACATCGTCCTCCGGCCGACCTGTCTCCAAGGGTCTATTGCTGCCTCGGGCACCTTATGGTCGATCTCCTGTGAGTCTAGATTTTCGAATCCGACGCAAAACTGACAGTTAATTGTAACGTTCAGTGCCTGTTAATGACGATGGAACACACAAATTGCGTCGCGATTCAATACATCGTCCTCCGGCCGACCTGTCTCCAAGGGTCTATTGCTGCCTCGGGCACCTTATGGTCGATCTCCTGTGAGTCTAGATTTTCGAATCCGACGCAAAACTGACAGTTAATTGTAACGTTCAGTGCCTGTTAATGACGATGGAACACACAAATTGCGTCGCGATTCAATACATCGTCCTCCGGCCGACCTGTCTCCAAGGGTCTATTGCTGCCTCGGGCACCTTATGGTCGATCTCCTGTGAGTCTAGATTTTCGAATCCGACGCAAAACTGACAGTTAATTGTAACGTTCAGAGCCTGTTAATGACGATGGAACACACAAATCGCGTTGCGATTCAATACATCATCCTCCGGCCGACCTGTCTCCAAGGGTCTATTGCTGCCTCGGGCACCTTATGGTCGATGTCCTGTGAGTCTAGATTTTCGAATCCGACGCAAAACTGACAGTTAATCGTAAGGTTCAGAGCCTAATAATGACGATGGAACACACAAATTGCGTCGCGTTTCAATACATCGTCCTCCGGCCGACCTGTCTCCAAGGGTCTATTGCTGCCTCGGGCACCTTATGGTCGTTTTCCTGTGAGTCTAGATTTTCGAATCCGACGCAAAACTGACAGTTAATTGTAACGTTCAGAGCCTGTTAATGACGATGGAACACACAAATCGCGTCGCGATTCAATACATCGTCCTCCGGCCGACCTGTCTCCAAGGGTCTAGTGCTGCCTCGGGCACCTTATGGTCGTTCCTCTGTGAGTCTAGATTTTCGAATCCGACGCAAAACTGACAGTTAATTGTAAGGTTCAGAGCCTCTTAATGACAATGGAACACACAAATTGCGTCGCGATTCAATACATCGTCCTCCGGCCGACCTGTCTCCAAGGGTCTATTGCTGCCTGGGGCACCTTATGGTCGTTCTCCTGTGAGTCTAGATTTTCGAATCAACCGCAAACCTGACAGTTAATTGTAACGTTCAGAGCATGTTAACGACGATAGAACACACAAATTGCGTCGCGATTCAATACATCGTCCTCCGGCCGACCTGTCTGCAAGGGTCTATTGCTGCCTCGGGCACCTTATGGTCGATCTCCTGTGAGTCTAGATTTTCGAAACAGACGCAAAACTGACAGTTAATTGTAAGGTTCAGAGCCTGTTAATGACGATGGAACACACAAATTGCGTCGCGATTCAATACATCGTCCTCCGGCCGACCTGTCTCCAAGGGTCTATTGCTGCCTCGGGCACCTTATGGTCGATCTCCTGTGAGTCTAGATTTTCGAATCCGACGCAAAACTGACAGTTAATTGTAACGTTCAGAGCATCTTAATGACAATGGAACACACAAATCGCGTCGCGATTCAATACATCGTCCTCCGGCCGACCTGTCTCCAAGGGTCTATTGCTGCCTCGGGCACCTTATGGTCGATCTCCTGTGAGTCTAGATTTTCGAATCCGACGCAAAACTGACAGTTAATTGTAAGGTTCAGAGCCTCTTAATGACAATGGAACACACAAATTGCGTCGCGATTCAATACATCGTCCACCGGCCGACCTGTCTCCAAGGGTCTATTGCTGTCTCGGGCACCTAATGGTCGATCTTCTGTGAGTCTAGATTTTCGAATCCGACGCAAAACTGACAGTTAATTGTAACGTTCAGAGCCTGTTAATGAAATGGAACACACAAATCACGTCGCGATTCAATACATCATCCTCCAGCCGACTTGTATCCAAGGGTCTAGTCCTGCCTCGGGCACCTTATGGTCGTTCTCCTTTGAGTCTAGATTTTCGAATCCGACGCAAAACTGACAGTTAATTGTAAGGTTCAGAGCCTGTTAATGACGATGGAACACACAAATTGCGTCGCGATTCAATACATCGTCCTCCGGCCGACCTGTCTCCAAGGGTCTATTGCTGCCTCGGGCACCTTATGGTCGATCTCCTGTGAGTCTAGATTTTCGAATCCGACGCAAAACTGACAGTTAATTGTAACGTTCAGAGCCTGTTAATGACGATAGAACACACAAATTGCTTCGCGATTCAATACATCGTCCTCCAGCCGACTTGTCTCCAAGGGTCTAGTGCTGCTTCGGACACTTTATGGTCGTTCTCCTGTGAGTCTAGATTTTCGAATCCGACGCAAAACTGACAGTCAATTGTAACGTTCAGCGCCTGTTAATGACGATGGAACACACAAATCGCGTCGCGATTCAATACATCGTCCTCCGGCCGACCTGTCTCCAAGGGTCTATTGCTGCCTCGGGCACCTTATGGTCGATCTCCTGTGAGTCTAGATTTTCGAATCCGACGCAAAATTGACAGTTAATTGTAACGTTCAGAGACTGTTAATGACGATGGAACACACAAATTGCGTCGCGTTTCAATACATCGTCCTCCGGCCGACCTGTCTCCAAGGGTCTATTGCTGCCTCGGGCACCTTATGGTCGTTCTCCTGTGAGTCTAGATTTTCGAATCCGACGCAAAACTGACAGTTAATTTTAACGTTCAGTGCCTGTTAATGACGATGGAACACACAAATTGCGTCGCGATTCAATACATCGTCCTCGACCCGACTTGTCTCCAAGGGTCTAGTGCTGCCTCGGACACCTTATGGTCGTTCTCCTGTGAGTCTAGATTTTCGAATCCGACGCAAAACTGACAGTTAATTGTAAGGTTCAGAGCATCTTAATGACAATGGAACACACAAATTGCGTCGCGATTCAATACATCGTCCTCCGGCCGACCTGTCTCCAAGGGTCCATTGCTGCCTCGGGCACCTTATGGTCGATCTCCTGTGAGTCTAGATTTTCGAATCCGACGCAAAACTGACAGTTAATTGTAACGTTCAGGGCCTGTTAATGACGATGGAACACACAAATCGCGTCGCGATTCAATACATCGTCCTCCGGCCGACCTGTCTCCAAGGGTCTAGTGCTGCCTCGGACACCTTATGGTCGTTCTCCTGTGAGTCTAGATTTTCGAATCCGACGCAAAACTGACAGTTAATTGTAAGGTTCAGAGCCTCTTAATGACAATGGAACACACAAATTGCGTCGCGATTCAATACATCGTCCTCCGGCCGACCTGTCTCCAAGGGTCTATTGCTGTCTCGGGCACCTGATGGTCGATCTCCTGTGAGTCTAGATTTTCGAATCCGACGCAAAACTGACAGTTAATTGTAAGGTTCAGAGCCTGTTAATGACGATGGAACACACAAATTGCGTCGCGATTCAATACATCGTCCTCCGGCCGACCTGTCTCCAACGGTCTATTGCTGCCTCGGGCACCTTATGGTCGATCTCCTGTGAGTCTAGATTTTCGAATCCGACGCAAAACTGACAGTTAATTGTAACGTTCAGTGCCTGTTAATGACGATGGAACACACAAATTGCGTCGCGATTCAATACATCGTCCTCGAGCCGACTTGGCTCCAAGGGTCTAGTGCTGCCTCGGACACCTTATGGTCGTTCTCCTGTGAGTCTAGATTTTCGAATCCGACGCAAAACTGACAGTTAATTGTAACGTTCAGAGCATCTTAATGACAACGGAACACACGAATCGCGTCGCGATTCAATACATCGTCCCCCGGCCGACCTGTCTCCAAGGGTCCATTGCTGCCTCGGGCACCTTATGGTCGATCTCCTGTGAGTCTAGATTTTCGAATCCGACGCAAAACTGACAGTTAATTGTAACGTTCAGGGCCTGTTAATGACGATGGAACACACAAATTGCGTCGCGATTCAATACATCGTCCTCCGGCCGACCTGTCTCCAAGGGTCTATTGCTGCCTCGGGCACCTTATGGTCGATCTCCTGTGAGTCTAGATTTTCGAATCCGACGCAAAACTGACAGTTAATTGTAACGTTCAGTGCCTGTTAATGACGATGGAACACACAAATTGCGTCGCGATTCAATACATCGTCCTCGAGCCGACTTGGCTCCAAGGGTCTAGTGCTGCCTCGGACACCTTATGGTCGTTCTCCTGTGAGTCTAGATTTTCGAATCCGACGCAAAACTGACAGTTAATTGTAAGGTTCAGAGCATCTTAATGACAACGGAACACACAAATCGCGTCGCGATTCAATACATCGTCCTCCGGCCGACCTGTCTCCAAGGGTCTATTGCTGCCTCGGGCACCTAATGGTCGATCTCCTGTGAGTCTAGATTTTCGAATCCGACGCAAAACTGACAGTTAATTGTAACGTTCAGTGCCTGTTAATGACGATGGAACACACAAATTGCGTCGCGATTCAATACATCGTCCTCCGGCCGACCTGTCTCCAAGGGTCTATTGCTGCCTCGGGCACCTTATGGTCGATCTCCTGTGAGTCTAGATTTTCGAATCCGACGCAAAACTGACAGTTAATTGTAACGTTCAGTGCCTGTTAATGACGATGGAACACACAAATTGCGTCGCGATTCAATACATCGTCCTCCGGCCGACCTGTCTCCAAGGGTCTATTGCTGCCTCGGGCACCTTATGGTCGATCTCCTGTGAGTCTAGATTTTCGAATCCGACGCAAAACTGACAGTTAATTGTAACGTTCAGGGCCTGTTAATGACGATGGAACACACAAATCGCGTCGCGATTCAATACATCGTCCTCCGGCCGACCTGTCTCCAAGGGTCTATTGCTGCCTCGGGCACCTTATGATCGATCTCCTGTGAGTCTAGATTTTCGAATCCGACGCAAAACTGACAGTTAATTGTAACGTTCAGAGCCTGTTAATGACGATGGAACACACAAATCGCGTTGCGATTCAATACATCATCCTCCGGCCGACCTGTCTCCAAGGGTCTATTGCTGCCTCGGGCACCTTATGGTCGATCTCCTGTGAGTCTAGATTTTCGAATCCGACGCAAAACTGACAGTTAATTGTAAGGTTCAGAGCATCTTAACGACAATGGAACACACAAATCGCGTCGCGATTCAATACATCGTCCTCCGGCCGACCTGTCTCCAAGGGTCTATTGCTGCCTCGGGCACCTTATGGTCGATCTCCTGTGAGTCTAGATTTTCGAATCCGACGCAAAACTGACAGTTAATTGTAACGTTCGGGGCCTGTTAATGACGATGGAGCACACAAATCGCGTCGCGATTCAATACATCGTCCTCCGGCCGACCTGTCTCCAAGGGTCTAGTGCTGCCTCGGACACCTTATGGTCGTTCTCCTGTGAGTCTAGATTTTCGAATCCGACGCAAAACTGACAGTTAATTGTAACGTTCAGCTCCTGTTAATGACGATGGAACACACAAATCGCGTCGCGATTCAATACATCGTCCTCCAGCCGACTTGTCTCCAAGGGTCTAGTCCTGCCTCGGGCACCTTATGGTCGATCTCCTGTGAGTCTAGATTTTCGAATCCGACGCAAAACTGACAGTTAATTGTAAGGTTCAGAGCCTCTTAATGACAATGGAACACACAAATTGCGTCGCGATTCAATACATCGTTCACCGGCCGACCTGTCTCCAAGGGTCTATTGCTGCCTCGGGCACCTTATGGTCGATCTCCTGTGAGTCTAGATTTTCGAATCCGACGCAAAACTGACAGTTAATTGTAACGTTCAGAGCCTGTTAATGAAATGGAACACACAAATCACGTCGCGATTCAATACATCATCCTCCAGCCGACTTGTCTCCAAGGGTCTAGTGCTGCCTCGGGCACCTTATGGTCGTTTCTATGTGAGTCTAGATTTTCGAATCCGACGCAAAACTGACAGTTAATTGTAAGGTTCAGAGCCTGTTAATGACGATGGAAGACACAAATTGCGTCGCGATTCAATACATCGTCCTCCGGCCGACCTGTCTCCAAGGGTCTATTGCTGCCTCGGGCACCTTATGGTCGATCTCCTGTGAGTCTAGATTTTCGAATCCGACGCAAAACTGACAGTTAATTGTACCGATCAGAGCCTGTTAATGACGATAGAAAAACACAAATTGCTTCGCGATTCAATACATCGTCCTCCAGCCGACTTGTCTCCAAGGGTCTAGTGCTGCTTCGGACACCTTATGGTCGTTCTCCTGTGAGTCTAGATTTTCGAATCCGACGCAAAACTGACAGTTAATTGTAACGTTCAGCGCCTGTTAATGACGATGGAACACACAAATCGCGTCGCGATTCAATACATCGTCCTCCGGCCGACCTGTCTCCAAGGGTCTATTGCTGCCTCGGGCACCTTATGGTCGATCTCCTGAGAGTCTAGATTTTCGAATCCGACGCAAAACTGACAGTTAATTGTAAGGTTCAGAGCCTGTTAATGACGATGGAACACACAAATTGCGTCGCGTTTCAATACATCGTCCTCCGGCCGACCTGTCTCCAAGGGTCTATTGCTGCCTCGGGCACCTTATGGTCGTTCTCCTGTGAGTCTAGATTTTCGAATCCGTCGCAAAACTGACAGTTAATTGTAACGTTCAGAGCCTGTTAATGACGATGGAAGACACAAATCGCGTCGCGAGTCAATACATCGTCCTCCAGCCGATTTGTCTCCGAGGGTCTAGTGCTGCCTCGGGCTCCTTATGGTCGTTCCTCTGTGAGTCTAGATTTTCGAATCCGACGCAAAACTGACAGTTAATTGTAAGGTTCAGAGCCTCTTAATGACAATGGAACACACAAATCGCGTCGCGATTCAATACATCGTCCTCCGGCCGACCTGTCTCCAAGGGTCTATTGCTGCCTCGGGCGCCTTATGGTCGTTCTCCTGTGAGTCTAGATTTTCGAATCCGACGCAAAACTGACAGTTAATTGTAACGTTCAGAGCATGTTAATGACGATAGAACACACAAATTGCGTCGCGATTCAATACATCGTCCTCCGGCCGACCTGTCTCCAAGGGTCTATTGCTGCCTCGGGCACCTTAAGGTCGATCTCCTGTGAGTCTAGATTTTCGAATCCGACGCAAAACTGACAGTTAATTGTAACGTTCAGTGCCTGTTAATGACGATGGAACACACAAATTGCGTCGCGATTCAATACATCATCCTCCGGCCGACCTGTCTCCAAGGGTCTAGTGCTGCCTCGGGCACCTTATGGTCGATCTCCTGTGAGTCTAGATTTTCGAATCCGACGCAAAACTGACAGTTAATTGTAACGTTCAGGGCCTGTTAATGACGATGGAACACACAAATCGCGTCGCGATTCAATACATCGTCCTCCGGCCGACCTGTCTCCAAGGGTCTATTGCTGCCTCGGGCACCTTATGGTCGATCTCCTGTGAGTCTAGATTTTCGAATCCGACGCAAAACTGACAGTTAATTGTAAGGTTCAGAGCCTGTTAATGACGATGGAACACACAAATTGCGTCGCGATTCAATACATCGTCCTCCGGCCGACCTGTCTCCAAGGGTCTATTGCTGCCTCGGGCACCTTATGGTCGATCTCTTGTGAGTCTTGATTTTCGAATCCGACGCAAAACTGACAGTTAATTGTATCGTTCAGGGCCTGTTAATGACGATGGAACACACAAATCCCGTCGCCATTCAATACATCGTCCTCCGGCCGACCTGTCTCCAAAGGTCTATTGCTGCCTCGGGCACCTTATGGTCGATCTCCTGTGAGTCTAGATTTTCGAATCCGACGCAAAACTGACAGTTAATTGTAACGTTCAGAGCCTGTTAATGACGATGGAACACACAAATTGCGTCGCGATTCAATACATCGTCCTCCGGCCGACCTGTCTCCAAGTGTCTATTGCTGCCTCGGGCACCTTATGGTCGATCTCCTGTGAGTCTAGATTTTCGAATCCGACGCAAAACTGACAGTTAATTGTAACGTTTAAAGCCTGTTAATGACGATGGAACACACAAATTGCGTCGCGATTCAATACATCGTCCTCCAGCCGACTTGTCTCCAAGGGTCTAGTGCTGCCTCGGGCACCTTATGGTCGTTCTCCTGTGAGTCTAGATTTTCGAATCCGACGCAAAACTGACAGTTAATTGTAAGGTTCAGAGCCTGTTAATGACGATGGAAGACACAAATTGCGTCGCGATTCAATACATCGTCCTCCGGCCGACCTGTCTCCAAGGGTCTATTGCTGCCTCGGGCACCTTATGGTCGATCTCCTGTGAGTCTAGATTTTCGAATCCGACGCAAAACTGACAGTTAATTGTACCGTTCAGAGCCTGTTAATGACGATAGAACACACAAATTGCTTCGCGATTCAATACATCGTCCTCCAGCCGACTTGTCTCCAAGGGTCTAGTGCTGCTTCGGACACCTTATGGTCGTTCTCCTGTGAGTCTAGATTTTCGAATCCGACGCAAATCTGACAGTTAATTGTAACGTTCAGCGCCTGTTAATGACGATGGAACACACAAATCGCGTCGCGATTCAATACATCGTCCTCCGGCCGACCTGTCTCCAAGGGTCTATTGCTGCCTCGGGCACCTTATGGTCGATCTCCTGTGAGTCTAGATTTTCGAATCCGACGCAAAACTGACAGTTAATTGTAAGGTTCAGAGCCTGTTAATGACGATGGAACACACAAATTGCGTCGCGTTTCAATACATCGTCCTCCGGCCGACCTGTCTCCAAGGGTCTATTGCTGCCTCGGGCACCTTATGGTCGTTCTCCTGTGAGTCTAGATTTTCGAATCCGACGCAAAACTGACAGTTAATTGTAACGTTCAGAGCCTGTTAATGACGATGGAAGACACAAATCGCGTCGCGAGTCAATACATCGTCCTCCAGCCGATTTGTCTCCGAGGGTCTAGTGCTGCCTCGGGCTCCTTATGGTCGTTCCTCTGTGAGTCTAGATTTTCGAATCCGACGCAAAACTGACAGTTAATTGTAAGGTTCAGAGCCTCTTAATGACAATGGAACACACAAATCGCGTCGCGATTCAATACATCGTCCTCCGGCCGACCTGTCTCCAAGGGTCTATTGCTGCCTCGGGCACCTTATGGTCGATCTCCTGTGAGTCTAAATTTTCGAATCCGACGCAAAACTGACAGTTAATTGTAAGGTTCAGAGCCTGTTAATGACGATGGAACACACAAATTGCGTCGCGATTCAATACATCGTCCTCCGGCCGACCTGTCTCCAAGTGTCTATTGCTGCCTCGGGCACCTTATGGTCGATCTCCTGTGAGTCTAGATTTTCGAATCCGACGCAAAACTGACAGTTAATTGTACCGTTCAGAGCCTGTTAATGACGATAGAACACACAAATCGCGTCGCGATTCAATACATCGTCCTCCGGCCGACCTGTCTCCAAGGGTCTATTGCTGCCTCGGGCACCTTATGGTCGATCTCTTGTGAGTCTAGATTTTCGAATCCGACGCAAAACTGACAGTTAATTGTATCGCTCAGGGCCTGTTAATGACGATGGAACACACAAATCCCGTCGCCATTCAATACATCGTCCTGCGGCCGACCTGTCTCCAAAGGTCTATTGCTGCCTCGGGCACCTTATGGTCGATCTCCTGTGAGTCTAGATTTTCGAATCCGACGCAAAACTGACAGTTAATTGTAACGTTCACAGCCTGTTAATGACGATGGAACACACAAATCGCGTCGCGATTCAATACATCGTCCTCCGGCCGACCTGTCTCCAAGGGTCTATTGCTGCCTCGGGCACCTTATGGTCGATCTCCTGTGAGTCTAAATTTTCGAATCCGACGCAAAACTGACAGTTAATTGTAAGGTTCAGAGCCTGTTAATGACGATGGAACACACAAATTGCGTCGCGATTCAATACATCGTCCTCCGGCCGACCTGTCTCCAAGGGTCTATTGCTGCCTCGGGCACCTTATGGTCGATCTCCTGTGAGTCTAGATTTTCGAATCCGACGCAAAACTGACAGTTAATTGTAACGTTTAAAGCCTGTTAATGACGATGGAACACACAAATTGCGTCGCGATTCAATACATCGTCCTCCAGCCGACTTGTCTCCAAGGGTCTAGTGCTGCTTCGGACACCTTATGGTCGTTCTCCTGTGAGTCTAGATTTTCGAATCCGACGCAAAACTGACAGTTAATTGTAAGGTACAGAGCATCTTAATGACAATGGAACACACAAATCGCGTCGCGATTCAATACATCGTCCTCCGGCCGACCTGTCTCAAATGGTCTATTGCTGCCTCGCGCACCTTATGGTCGATCTCCTGTGAGTCTAGATTTTCGAATCCGACGCAAAACTGACAGTTAATTGTAACGTTCAGAGCCTCTTAATGACGATGGAGCACACAAATCGCGTCGCGATTCAATACATCGTCCTCCGGCCGACCTGTCTCCAAGGGTCTATTGCTGCCTCGGGCACCTTATGGTCGATCTCCTGTGAGTCTAGATTTTCGAATCCGACGCAGAACTGACAGTTAATTGTAAGGTTCAGAGCCTCTTAATGACAATGGAACACACAAATTGCCTCGCGATTCAATACATCGTCCTCCGGCCGACCTGTCTCCAAGGGTCTATTGCTGTCTCGGGCACCTTATGGTCGATCTCCTGTGAGTCTAGATTTTCGAATCCGACGCAAAACTGACAGTTAATTGTAAGGTTCAGAGCCTGTTAATGACGATGGAACACACAAATTGCGTCGCGATTCAATACATCGTCCTCCGGCCGACCTGTCTCCAAGGGTCTATTGCTGCCTCGGGCACCTTATGGTCGATCTCCTGTGAGTCTAGATTTTCGAATCCGACGCAAAACTGACAGTTAATTGTAACGTTCAGAGCCTGTTAATGACGATGGAACACACAAATCACGTCGCGATTCAATACATCGTCCTCCGGCCGACCTGTCTCCAAGGGTCTATTGCTGCCTCGGGCACCTAATGGTCGATCTCCTGTGAGTCTAGATTTTCGAATCCGACGCAAAACTGACAGTTAATTGTAACGTTCAGTGCCTGTTAATGACGATGGAACACACAAATTGCGTCGCGATTCAATACATCATCCTCCGGCCGACCTGTCTCCAAGGGTCTATTGCTGCCTCGGGCACCTTATGGTCGATCTCCTGTGAGTCTAGATTTTCGAATCCGACGCAAAACTGACAGTTAATTGTAACGTTCAGGGCCTGTTAATGACGATGGAACACACAAATCGCGTCGCGATTCAATACATCGTCCTCCGGCCGACCTGTCTCCAAGGGTCTATTGCTGCCTCGGGCACCTTATGGTCGTTCTCCTGTGAGTCTAGATTTTCGAATCCGACGCAAAACTGACAGTTAATTGTAAGGTTCAGAGCATCTTAATGACAATGGAACACACAAATCGCGTCGCGATTCAATACATCGTCCTCCGGCCGACCTGTCTCAAATGGTCTATTGCTGCCTCGCGCACCTTATGGTCGATCTCCTGTGAGTCTAGATTTTCGAATCCGACCCAAAACTGACAGTTAATTGTAACGTTCAGAGCCTGTTAATGAAATGGAACACACATATCACGTCGCGATTCAATACATCATCCTCCAGCCGACTTGTCTCCAAGGGTATAGTGCTGCCTCGGGCACCTTATGGTCGTTCTCCTGTGAGTCTAGATTTTCGAATCCGACGCAAAACTGACAGTTAATTGTAAGGTTCAGAGCCTGTTAATGACGATGGAACACACAAATTGCGTCGCGATTCAATACATCGTCCTCCGGCCGACCTGTCTCCAAGGGTCTATTGCTGCCTCGGGCACCTTATGGTCGATCTCCTGTGAGTCTAGATTTTCGAATCCGACGCAAAACTGACAGTTAATTGTACCGATCAGAGCCTGTTAATGACGATAGAACACACAAATTTCTTCGCGATTCAATACATCGTCCTCCAGCCGACTTGTCTCCAAGGGTCTAGTGCTGCTTCGGACACCTTATGGTCGTTCTCCTGTGAGTCTAGATTTTCGAATCCGACGCAAAACTGACAGTTAATTGTAACGTTCAGCGCCTGTTAATGACGATGGAACACACAAATCGCGTCGCGATTCAATACATCGTCCTCCGGCCGACCTGTCTCCAAGGGTCTATTGCTGCCTCGGGCACCTTATGGTCGATCTCCTGAGAGTCTAGATTTTCGAATCCGACGCAAAACTGACAGTTAATTGTAAGGTTCAGAGCCTGTTAATGACGATGGAACACACAAATTGCGTCGCGTTTCAATACATCGTCCTCCGGCCGACCTGTCTCCAAGGGTCTATTGCTGCCTCGGGCACCTTATGGTCGTTCTCCTGTGAGTCTAGATTTTCGAATCCGACGCAAAACTGACAGTTAATTGTAACGTTCAGAGCCTGTTAATGACGATGGAAGACACAAATCGCGTCGCGAGTCAATACATCGTCCTCCAGCCGATTTGTCTCCGAGGGTCTAGTGCTGCCTCGGGCTCCTTATGGTCGTTCCTCTGTGAGTCTAGATTTTCGAATCCGACGCAAAACTGACAGTTAATTGTAAGGTTCAGAGCCTCTTAATGACAATGGAACACACAAATCGCGTCGCGATTCAATACATCGTCCTCCGGCCGACCTGTCTCCAAGGGTCTATTGCTGCCTCGGGCACCTTATGGTCGTTCTCCTGTGAGTCTAGATTTTCGAATCCGACGCAAACCTGACAGTTAATTGTAACGTTCAGAGCATGTTAATGACGATAGAACACACAAATTGCGTCGCGATTCAATACATCGTCCTCCGGCCGACCTGTCTCCAAGGGTCTATTGCTGCCTCGGGCACCTTAAGGTCGATCTCCTGTGAGTCTAGATTTTCGAATCCGACGCAAAACTGACAGTTAATTGTAACGTTCAGTGCCTGTTAATGACGATGGAACACACAAATTGCGTCGCGATTCAATACATCATCCTCCGGCCGACCTGTCTCCAAGGGTCTAGTGCTGCCTCGGGCACCTTATGGTCGATCTCCTGTGAGTCTAGATTTTCGAATCCGACGCAAAACTGACAGTTAATTGTAACGTTCAGGGCCTGTTAATGACGATGGAACACACAAATCGCGTCGCGATTCAATACATCGTCCTCCGGCCGACCTGTCTCCAAGGGTCTATTGCTGCCTCGGGCACCTTATGGTCGATCTCCTGTGAGTCTAGATTTTCGAATCCGACGCAAAACTGACAGTTAATTGTAAGGTTCAGAGCCTGTTAATGACGATGGAACACACAAATTGCGTCGCGATTCAATACATCGTCCTCCGGCCGACCTGTCTCCAAGGGTCTATTGCTGCCTCGGGCACCTTATGGTCGATCTCTTGTGAGTCTTGATTTTCGAATCCGACGCAAAACTGACAGTTAATTGTATCGTTCAGGGCCTGTTAATGACGATGGAACACACAAATCCCGTCGCCATTCAATACATCGTCCTCCGGCCGACCTGTCTCCAAAGGTCTATTGCTGCCTCGGGCACCTTATGGTCGATCTCCTGTGAGTCTAGATTTTCGAATCCGACGCAAAACTGACAGTTAATTGTAACGTTCAGAGCCTGTTAATGACGATGGAACACACAAATCGCGTCGCGATTCAATACATCGTCCTCCGGCCGACCTGTCTCCAAGGGTCTATTGCTGCCTCGGGCACCTTATGGTCGATCTCCTGTGAGTCTAAATTTTCGAATCCGACGCAAAACTGACAGTTAATTGTAAGGTTCAGAGCCTGTTAATGACGATGGAACACACAAATTGCGTCGCGATTCAATACATCGTCCTCCGGCCGACCTGTCTCCAAGTGTCTATTGCTGCCTCGGGCACCTTATGGTCGATCTCCTGTGAGTCTAGATTTTCGAATCCGACGCAAAACTGACAGTTAATTGTAACGTTTAAAGCCTGTTAATGACGATGGAACACACAAATTGCGTCGCGATTCAATACATCGTCCTCCAGCCGACTTGTCTCCAAGGGTCTAGTGCTGCCTCGGGCACCTTATGGTCGTTCTCCTGTGAGTCTAGATTTTCGAATCCGACGCAAAACTGACAGTTAATTGTAAGGTTCAGAGCCTGTTAATGACGATGGAACACACAAATTGCGTCGCGATTCAATACATCGTCCTCCGGCCGACCTGTCTCCAAGGGTCTATTGCTGCCTCGGGCACCTTATGGTCGATCTCCTGTGAGTCTAGATTTTCGAATCCGACGCAAAACTGACAGTTAATTGTACCGTTCAGAGCCTGTTAATGACGATAGAACACACAAATTGCTTCGCGATTCAATACATCGTCCTCCAGCCGACTTGTCTCCAAGGGTCTAGTGCTGCTTCGGACACCTTATGGTCGTTCTCCTGTGAGTCTAGATTTTCGAATCCGACGCAAATCTGACAGTTAATTGTAACGTTCAGCGCCTGTTAATGACGATGGAACACACAAATCGCGTCGCGATTCAATACATCGTCCTCCGGCCGACCTGTCTCCAAGGGTCTATTGCTGCCTTGGGCACCTTATGGTCGATCTCCTGTGAGTCTAGATTTTCGAATCCGACGCAAAACTGACAGTTAATTGTAAGGTTCAGAGCCTGTTAATGACGATGGAACACACAATTTGCGTCGCGTTTCAATACATCGTCCTCCGGCCGACCTGTCTCCAAGGGTCTATTGCTGCCTCGGGCACCTTATGGTCGTTCTCCTGTGAGTCTAGATTTTCGAATCCGACGCAAAACTGACAGTTAATTGTAACGTTCAGAGCCTGTTAATGACGATGGAAGACACAAATCGCGTCGCGAGTCAATACATCGTCCTCCAGCCGATTTGTCTCCGAGGGTCTAGTGCTGCCTCGGGCTCCTTATGGTCGTTCCTCTGTGAGTCTAGATTTTCGAATCCGACGCAAAACTGACAGTTAATTGTAAGGTTCAGAGCCTCTTAATGACAATGGAACACACAAATCGCGTCGCGATTCAATACATCGTCCTCCGGCCGACCTGTCTCCAAGGGTCTATTGCTGCCTCGGGCACCTTATGGTCGTTCTCCTGTGAGTCTAGATTTTCGAATCCGACGCAAACCTGACAGTTAATTGTAACGTTCAGAGCATGTTAATGACGATAGAACACACAAATTGCGTCGCGATTCAATACATCGTCCTCCGGCCGACCTGTCTCCAAGGGTCTATTGCTGCCTCGGGCACCTTAAGGTCGATCTCCTGTGAGTCTAGATTTTCGAATCCGACGCAAAACTGACAGTTAATTGTAACGTTCAGTGCCTGTTAATGACGATGGAACACACAAATTGCGTCGCGATTCAATACATCATCCTCCGGCCGACCTGTCTCCAAGGGTCTATTGCTGCCTCGGGCACCTTATGGTCGATCTCCTGTGAGTCTAGATTTTCGAATCCGACGCAAAACTGACAGTTAATTGTAACGTTCAGGGCCTGTTAATGACGATGGAACACACAAATCGCGTCGCGATTCAATACATCGTCCTCCGGCCGACCTGTCTCCAAGGGTCTATTGCTGCCTCGGGCACCTTATGGTCGATCTCTTGTGAGTCTAGATTTTCGAATCCGACGCAAAACTGACAGTTAATTGTATCGTTCAGGGCCTGTTAATGACGATGGAACACACAAATCCCGTCGCCATTCAATACATCGTCCTCCGGCCGACCTGTCTCCAAGGGTCTAGTGCTGCCTCGGGCACCTTATGGTCGATCTCCTGTGAGTCTAGATTTTCGAATCCGACGCAAAACTGACAGTTAATTGTAACGTTCAGGGCCTGTTAATGACGATGGAACACACAAATCGCGTCGCGATTCAATACATCGTCCTCCGGCCGACCTGTCTCCAAGGGTCTATTGCTGCCTCGGGCACCTTATGGTCGATCTCCTGTGAGTCTAGATTTTCGAATCCGACGCAAAACTGACAGTTAATTGTAAGGTTCAGAGCCTGTTAATGACGATGGAACACACAAATTGCGTCGCGATTCAATACATCGTCCTCCGGCCGACCTGTCTCCAAGGGTCTATTGCTGCCTCGGGCACCTTATGGTCGATCTCTTGTGAGTCTTGATTTTCGAATCCGACGCAAAACTGACAGTTAATTGTATCGTTCAGGGCCTGTTAATGACGATGGAACACACAAATCCCGTCGCCATTCAATACATCGTCCTCCGGCCGACCTGTCTCCAAAGGTCTATTGCTGCCTCGGGCACCTTATGGTCGATCTCCTGTGAGTCTAGATTTTCGAATCCGACGCAAAACTGACAGTTAATTGTAACGTTCAGAGCCTGTTAATGACGATGGAACACACAAATCGCGTCGCGATTCAATACATCGTCCTCCGGCCGACCTGTCTCCAAGGGTCTATTGCTGCCTCGGGCACCTTATGGTCGATCTCCTGTGAGTCTAAATTTTCGAATCCGACGCAAAACTGACAGTTAATTGTAAGGTTCAGAGCCTGTTAATGACGATGGAACACACAAATTGCGTCGCGATTCAATACATCGTCCTCCGGCCGACCTGTCTCCAAGTGTCTATTGCTGCCTCGGGCACCTTATGGTCGATCTCCTGTGAGTCTAGATTTTCGAATCCGACGCAAAACTGACAGTTAATTGTAACGTTTAAAGCCTGTTAATGACGATGGAACACACAAATTGCGTCGCGATTCAATACATCGTCCTCCAGCCGACTTGTCTCCAAGGGTCTAGTGCTGCCTCGGGCACCTTATGGTCGTTCTCCTGTGAGTCTAGATTTTCGAATCCGACGCAAAACTGACAGTTAATTGTAAGGTTCAGAGCCTGTTAATGACGATGGAACACACAAATTGCGTCGCGATTCAATACATCGTCCTCCGGCCGACCTGTCTCCAAGGGTCTATTGCTGCCTCGGGCACCTTATGGTCGATCTCCTGTGAGTCTAGATTTTCGAATCCGACGCAAAACTGACAGTTAATTGTACCGTTCAGAGCCTGTTAATGACGATAGAACACACAAATTGCTTCGCGATTCAATACATCGTCCTCCAGCCGACTTGTCTCCAAGGGTCTAGTGCTGCTTCGGACACCTTATGGTCGTTCTCCTGTGAGTCTAGATTTTCGAATCCGACGCAAATCTGACAGTTAATTGTAACGTTCAGCGCCTGTTAATGACGATGGAACACACAAATCGCGTCGCGATTCAATACATCGTCCTCCGGCCGACCTGTCTCCAAGGGTCTATTGCTGCCTTGGGCACCTTATGGTCGATCTCCTGTGAGTCTAGATTTTCGAATCCGACGCAAAACTGACAGTTAATTGTAAGGTTCAGAGCCTGTTAATGACGATGGAACACACAATTTGCGTCGCGTTTCAATACATCGTCCTCCGGCCGACCTGTCTCCAAGGGTCTATTGCTGCCTCGGGCACCTTATGGTCGTTCTCCTGTGAGTCTAGATTTTCGAATCCGACGCAAAACTGACAGTTAATTGTAACGTTCAGAGCCTGTTAATGACGATGGAAGACACAAATCGCGTCGCGAGTCAATACATCGTCCTCCAGCCGATTTGTCTCCGAGGGTCTAGTGCTGCCTCGGGCTCCTTATGGTCGTTCCTCTGTGAGTCTAGATTTTCGAATCCGACGCAAAACTGACAGTTAATTGTAAGGTTCAGAGCCTCTTAATGACAATGGAACACACAAATCGCGTCGCGATTCAATACATCGTCCTCCGGCCGACCTGTCTCCAAGGGTCTATTGCTGCCTCGGGCACCTTATGGTCGTTCTCCTGTGAGTCTAGATTTTCGAATCCGACGCAAACCTGACAGTTAATTGTAACGTTCAGAGCATGTTAATGACGATAGAACACACAAATTGCGTCGCGATTCAATACATCGTCCTCCGGCCGACCTGTCTCCAAGGGTCTATTGCTGCCTCGGGCACCTTAAGGTCGATCTCCTGTGAGTCTAGATTTTCGAATCCGACGCAAAACTGACAGTTAATTGTAACGTTCAGTGCCTGTTAATGACGATGGAACACACAAATTGCGTCGCGATTCAATACATCATCCTCCGGCCGACCTGTCTCCAAGGGTCTATTGCTGCCTCGGGCACCTTATGGTCGATCTCCTGTGAGTCTAGATTTTCGAATCCGACGCAAAACTGACAGTTAATTGTAACGTTCAGGGCCTGTTAATGACGATGGAACACACAAATCGCGTCGCGATTCAATACATCGTCCTCCGGCCGACCTGTCTCCAAGGGTCTATTGCTGCCTCGGGCACCTTATGGTCGATCTCTTGTGAGTCTAGATTTTCGAATCCGACGCAAAACTGACAGTTAATTGTATCGTTCAGGGCCTGTTAATGACGATGGAACACACAAATCCCGTCGCCATTCAATACATCGTCCTCCGGCCGACCTGTCTCCAAAGGTCTATTGCTGCCTCGGGCACCTTATGGTCGATCTCCTGTGAGTCTAGATTTTCGAATCCGACGCAAAACTGACAGTTAATTGTAACGTTCAGAGCCTGTTAATGACGATGGAACACACAAATCGCGTCGCGATTCAATACATCGTCCTCCGGCCGACCTGTCTCCAAGGGTCTATTGCTGCCTCGAGCACCTTATGGTCGATCTCCTGTGAGTCTAAATTTTCGAATCCGACGCAAAACTGACAGTTAATTGTAAGGTTCAGAGCCTGTTAATGACGATGGAACACACAAATTGCGTCGCGATTCAATACATCGTCCTCCGGCCGACCTGTCTCCAAGGGTCTATTGCTGCCTCGGGCACCTTATGGTCGATCTCCTGTGAGTCTAGATTTTCGAATCCGACGCAAAACTGACAGTTAATTGTAACGTTTAAAGCCTGTTAATGACGATGGAACACACAAATTGCGTCGCGATTCAATACATCGTCCTCGAGCCGACTTGTCTCCAAGGGTCTAGTGCTGCTTCGGACACCTTATGGTCGTTCTCCTGTGAGTCTAGATTTTCGAATCCGACGCAAAACTGACAGTTAATTGTAAGGTTCAGAGCATCTTAATGACAATGGAACACACAAATCGCGTCGCGATTCAATACATCGTCCTCCGGCCGACCTGTCTCAAATGGTCTATTGCTGCCTCGCGCACCTTATGGTCGATCTCCTGTGAGTCTAGATTTTCGAATCCGACGCAAAACTGACAGTTAATTGTAACGTTCAGAGCCTGTTAATGACGATGGAGCACACAAATCGCGTCGCGATTCAATACATCGTCCTCCGGCCGACCTGTCTCCAAGGGTCTATTGCTGCCTCGGGCACCTTATGGTCGATCTCCTGTGAGTCTAGATTTTCGAATCCGACGCAAAACTGACAGTTAATTGTAAGGTTCAGAGCCTCTTAATGACAATGGAACACACAAATTGCCTCGCGATTCAATACATCGTCCTCCGGCCGACCTGTCTCCAAGGGTCTATTGCTGTCTCGGGCACCTTATGTCCGATCTCCTGTGAGTCTAGATTTTCAAATCCGACGCAAAACTGACAGTTAATTGTAAGGTTCAGAGCCTGTTAATGACGATGGAACACACAAATTGCGTCGCGATTCAATACATCGTCCTCTGGCCGACCTGTCTCCAAGGGTCTATTGCTGCCTCGGGCACCTTATGGTCGATCTCCTGTGAGTCTAGATTTTCGAATCCGACGCAAAACTGACAGTTAATTGTAACGTTCAGAGCCTGTTAATGACGATGGAACACACAAATCACGTCGCGATTCAATACATCGTCCTCCGGCCGACCTGTCTCCAAGGGTCTATTGCTGCCTCGGGCACCTAATGGTCGATCTCCTGTGAGTCTAGATTTTCGAATCCGACGCAAAACTGACAGTTAATTGTAACGTTCAGTGCCTGTTAATGACGATGGAACACACAAATTGCGTCGCGATTCAATACATCATCCTCCGGCCGACCTGTCTCCAAGGGTCTATTGCTGCCTCGGGCACCTTATGGTCGATCTCCTGTGAGTCTAGATTTTCGAATCCGACGCAAAACTGACAGTTAATTGTAACGTTCAGGGCCTGTTAATGACGATGGAACACGCAAATCGCGTCGCGATTCAATACATCGTCCTCCGGCCGACCTGTCTCCAAGGGTCTATTGCTGCCTCGGGCACCTTATGGTCGTTCTCCTGTGAGTCTAGATTTTCGAATCCGACGCAAAACTGACAGTTAATTGTAAGGTTCAGAGCATCTTAATGACAATGGAACACACAAATCGCGTCGCGATTCAATACATCGTCCTCCGGCCGACCTGTCTCAAATGGTCTATTGCTGCCTCGCGCACCTTATGGTCGATCTCCTGTGAGTCTAGATTTTCGAATCCGACGCAAAACTGACAGTTAATTGTAACGTTCAGAGCCTGTTAATGACGATGGAACACACAAATCGCGTCGCGATTCAATACATCGTCCTCCGGCCGACCTGTCTCCAAGGGTCTATTGCTGCCTCGGGCACCTTATGGTCGATCTCCTGTGAGTCTAGATTTTCGAATCCGACGCAAAACTGACAGTTAATTGTAAGGTTCAGAGCCTCTTAATGACAATGGAACACACAAATTGCCTCGCGATTCAATACATCGTCCTCCGGCCGACCTGTCTCCAAGGGTCTATTGCTGTCTCGGGCACCTTATGGTCAATCTCCTGTGAGTCTAGATTTTCGAATCCGACGCAAAACTGACAGTTAATTGTAAGGTTCAGAGCCTGTTAATGACGATGGAACACACAAATTGCGTCGCGATTCAATACATCGTCCTCCGGCCGACCTGTCTCCAAGGGTCTATTGCTGCCTCGGGCACCTTATGGTCGTTATCCTGTGAGTCTAGATTTTCGAATCCGACGCAAAACTGACAGTTAATTGTAACGTTCAGTGCCTGTTAATGACGATGGAACACACAAATTGCGTCGCGATTCAATACATCGTCCTCGACCCGACTTGTCTCCAAGGGTCTAGTGCTGCCTCGGACACCTTATGGTCGTTCTCCTGTGAGTCTAGATTTTCGAATCCGACGCAAAACTGACAGTTAATTGTAAGGTTCAGAGCCACTTAATGACAATGGAACACACAAATTGCGTCGCGATTCAATACATCGTCCTCCGGCCGACCTGTCTCCAAGGGTCTATTGCTGTCTCGGGCACCTTATGGTCGATCTCCTGTGAGTCTAGATTTTCGAATCCGACGCAAAACTGACAATTAATTGTAAGGTTCAGAGCCTGTTAATGACGATGGAACACACAAATTGCGTCGCGATTCAATACATCGTCCTCCGGCCGACCTGTCTCCAAGGGTCTATTGCTGCCTAGGGCACCTTATGGTCGATCTCCTGTGAGTCTAGATTTTCGAATCCGACGCAAAACTGACAGTTAATTGTAACGTTCAGTGCCTGTTAATGACGATGGAACACACAAATTGCGTCGCGATTCAATACATCGTCCTCGAGCCGACTTGGCTCCAAGGGTCTTGTGCTGCCTCGGACACCTTATGGTCGATCTCCTGTGAGTCTAGATTTTCGAATCGGACGCAAAACTGACAGTTAATTGTAACGTTCAGAGCATCTTAATGACAACGGAACACACAAATCGCGTCGCGATTCAATACATCGTCCTCCGGCCGACCTGTCTCCAAGCGTCCATTGCTGCCTCGGGCACCTTATGGTCGATCTGTGAGTCTAGATTTTCGAATCCGACGCAAAACTGACAGTTAATTGTAACGTTCAGGGCCTGTTAATGACGATGGAACACACAAATCGCGTCGCGATTCAATACATCGTCCTCCGGCCGACCTGTCTCCAAGGGTCTAGTGCTGCCTCGGACACCTTATGGTCTTTCTTCTGTGAGTCTAGATTTTCGAATCCGACGCAAAACTGACAGTTAATTGTAAGGTTCAGAGCCTCTTAATGACAATGGAACACACAAATTGCGTCGCGATTCAATACATCGTCCTCCGGCCGACCTGTCTCCAAGGGTCTATTGCTGTCTCGGGCACCTTATGGTCGATCTCCTGTGAGTCTAGATTTTCGAATCCGACGCAAAACTGACAGTTAATTGTAACGTTCAGAGCCTGTTAATGACGATGGAACACACAAATCACGTCGCGATTCAATACATCATCCTCCAGCCGACTTGTCTCCAATGGTCTAGTGGTGCCTCGGGCACCTTATGGTCGTTCTCCTGTGAGTCTAGATTTTCGAATCCGACGCAAAACTGACAGTTAATTGTAAGGTTCGGAGCATCTTAATGACAATGGAACACACAAATCGCGTCGCGATTCAATACATCGTCCTCCGGCCGACCTGTCTCAAATGGTCTATTGCTGCCTCGCGCACCTTATGGTCGATCTCCTGTGAGTCTAGATTTTCGAATCCGACGCAAAACTGACAGTTAATTGTAACGTTCAGAGCCTGTTAATGACGATGGAACACACAAATCGCGTCGCGATTCAATACATCGTCCTCCGGCCGACCTGTCTCCAAGGGTCTATTGCTGCCTCGGGCACCTTATGGTCGATCTCCTGTGAGTCTAGATTTTCGAATCCGACGCAAAACTGACAGTTAATTGTAAGGTTCAGAGCCTCTTAATGACAATGGAACACACAAATTGCCTCGCGATTCAATACATCGTCCTCCGGCCGACCTGTCTCCAAGGGTCTATTGCTGTCTCGGGCACCTTATGGTCAATCTCCTGTGAGTCTAGATTTTCGAATCCGACGCAAAACTGACAGTTAATTGTAAGGTTCAGAGCCTGTTAATGACGATGGAACACACAAATTGCGTCGCGATTCAATACATCGTCCTCCGGCCGACCTGTCTCCAAGGGTCTATTGCTGCCTCGGGCACCTTATGGTCGTTATCCTGTGAGTCTAGATTTTCGAATCCGACGCAAAACTGACAGTTAATTGTAACGTTCAGTGCCTGTTAATGACGATGGAACACACAAATTGCGTCGCGATTCAATACATCGTCCTCGACCCGACTTGTCTCCAAGGGTCTAGTGCTGCCTCGGACACCTTATGGTCGTTCTCCTGTGAGTCTAGATTTTCGAATCCGACGCAAAACTGACAGTTAATTGTAAGGTTCAGAGCATCTTAATGACAATGGAACACACAAATCGCGTCGCGATTCAATACATCGTCCTCCGGCCGACCTGTCTCCAAGGGTCCATTGCTGCCTCGGGCACCTTATGGTCGATGTCCTGTGAGTCTAGATTTTCGAATCCGACGCAAAACTGACAGTTAATTGTAACGTTCAGGGCCTGTTAATGACGATGGAACACACAAATCGCTTCGCGATTCAATACATCGTCCTCCGGCCGACCTGTCTCCAAGGGTCTAGTGCTGCCTCGGACACCTTATGGTCGTTCTCCTGTGAGTCTAGATTTTCGAATCCGACGCAAAACTGACAGTTAATTGTAACGTTCAGAGCCTGTTAATGACGATGGAACACACAAATCGCGTCGCGATTCAATACATCGTCCTCCGGCCGACCTGTCTCCAAGGGTCTATTGCTGCCTCGGGCACCTTATTGTCGATCTCCTGTGAGTCTAGATTTTCGAATCCGACGCAAAACTGACAGTTAATTGTAAGGTTCAGAGCCTCTTAATGACAATGGAACACACAAATTGCGTCGCGATTCAATACATCGTCCTCCGGCCGACCTGTCTCCAAGGGTCTATTGCTGTCTCGGGCACCTTATGGTCGATCTCCTGTGAGTCTAGATTTTCGAATCCGACGCAAAACTGACAGTTAATTGTAAGGTTCAGAGCCTGTTAATGACGATGGAACACACAAATTGCGTCGCGATTCAATACATCGTCCTCCGGCCGACCTGTCTCCAAGGGTCTATTGCTGCCTAGGGCACCTTATGGTCGATCTCCTGTGAGTCTAGATTTTCGAATCCGACGCAAAACTGACAGTTAATTGTAACGTTCAGTGCCTGTTAATGACGATGGAACACACAAATTGCGTCGCGATTCAATACATCGTCCTCGAGCCGACTTGGCTCCAAGGGTCTTGTGCTGCCTCGGACACCTTATGGTCGATCTCCTGTGAGTCTAGATTTTCGAATCCGACGCAAAACTGACAGTTAATTGTAAGGTTCAGAGCATCTTAATGACAACGGAACACACAAATCGCGTCGCGATTCAATACATCGTCCTCCGGCCGACCTGTCTCCAAGCGTCCATTGCTGCCTCGGGCACCTTATGGTCGATCTGTGAGTCTAGATTTTCGAATCCGACGCAAAACCGACAGTTAATTGTAACGTTCAGGGCCTGTTAATGACGATGGAACACACAAATCGCGTCGCGATTCAATACATCATCCTCCAGCCGACTTGTCTCCAATGGTCTAGTGGTGCCTCGGGCACCTTATGGTCGTTCTCCTGTGAGTCTAGATTTTCGAATCCGACGCAAAACTGACAGTTAATTGTAAGGTTCGGAGCATCTTAATGACAATGGAACACACAAATCGCGTCGCGATTCAATACATCGTCCTCCGGCCGACCTGTCTCAAATGGTCTATTGCTGCCTCGCGCACCTTATGGTCGATCTCCTGTGAGTCTAGATTTTCGAATCCGACGCAAAACTGACAGTTAATTGTAACGTTCAGAGCCTGTTAATGACGATGGAACACACAAATCGCGTCGCGATTCAATACATCGTCCTCCGGCCGACCTGTCTCCAAGGGTCTATTGCTGCCTCGGGCACCTTATGGTCGATCTCCTGTGAGTCTAGATTTTCGAATCCGACGCAAAACTGACAGTTAATTGTAAGGTTCAGAGCCTCTTAATGACAATGGAACACACAAATTGCCTCGCGATTCAATACATCGTCCTCCGGCCGACCTGTCTCCAAGGGTCTATTGCTGTCTCGGGCACCTTATGGTCAATCTCCTGTGAGTCTAGATTTTCGAATCCGACGCAAAACTGACAGTTAATTGTAAGGTTCAGAGCCTGTTAATGACGATGGAACACACAAATTGCGTCGCGATTCAATACATCGTCCTCCGGCCGACCTGTCTCCAAGGGTCTATTGCTGCCTCGGGCACCTTATGGTCGTTATCCTGTGAGTCTAGATTTTCGAATCCGACGCAAAACTGACAGTTAATTGTAACGTTCAGTGCCTGTTAATGACGATGGAACACACAAATTGCGTCGCGATTCAATACATCGTCCTCGACCCGACTTGTCTCCAAGGGTCTAGTGCTGCCTCGGACACCTTATGGTCGTTCTCCTGTGAGTCTAGATTTTCGAATCCGACGCAAAACTGACAGTTAATTGTAAGGTTCAGAGCATCTTAATGACAATGGAACACACAAATCGCGTCGCGATTCAATACATCGTCCTCCGGCCGACCTGTCTCCAAGGGTCCATTGCTGCCTCGGGCACCTTATGGTCGATCTCCTGTGAGTCTAGATTTTTTAATCCGACGCAAAACTGACAGTTAATTGTAACGTTCAGGGCCTGTTAATGACGATGGAACACACAAATCGCGTCGCGATTCAATACATCGTCCTCCGGCCGACCTGTCTCCAAGGGTCTAGTGCTGCCTCGGACACCTTATGGTCGTTCTCCTGTGAGTCTAGATTTTCGAATCCGACGCAAAACTGACAGTTAATTGTAACGTTCAGAGCCTGTTAATGACGATGGAACACACAAATCGCGTCGCGATTCAATACATCGTCCTCCGGCCGACCTGTCTCCAAGGGTCTATTGCTGCCTCGGGCACCTTATTGTCGATCTCCTGTGAGTCTAGATTTTCGAATCCGACGCAAAACTGACAGTTAATTGTAAGGTTCAGAGCCTCTTAATGACAATGGAACACACAAATTGCGTCGCGATTCAATACATCGTAATCCGGCCGACCTGTCTCTAAGGGTCTATTGCTGTCTCGGGCACCTTATGGTCGATCTCCTGTGAGTCTAGATTTTCGAATCCGACGCAAAACTGACAGTTAATTGTAAGGTTCAGAGCCTGTTAATGACGATGGAACACACAAATTGCGTCGCGATTCAATACATCGTCCTCCGGCCGACCTGTCTCCAAGGGTCTATTGCTGCCTCGGGCACCTTATGGTCGATCTCCTGTGAGTCTAGATTTTCGAATCCGACGCAAAACTGACAGTTAATTGTAACGTTCAGTGCCTGTTAATGACGATGGAACACACAAATTGCGTCGCGATTCAATACATCGTCCTCGAGCCGACTTGGCTCCAAGGGTCTAGTGCTGCCTCGGACACCTTATGGTCGTTCTCCTGTGAGTCTAGATTTTCGAATCCGACGCAAAACTGACAGTTAATTGTAACGTTCAGAGCCTGTTAATGACAATGGAACACACAAATCGCGTCGCGATTCAATACATCGTCCTCCGGCCGACCTGTCTCCAAGGGTCTATTGCTGCCTCGGGCAGCTTATTGTCGATCTCCTTTGAGTCTAGATTTTCGAATCCGACGCAAAACTGACAGTTAATTGTAAGGTTCAGAGCCTCTTAATGACGATGGAACACACAAATCGCGTCGCGATTCAATACATCGTCCTCCGGCCGACCTGTCTCCAAGGGTCTAGTGCTGCCTCGGACACCTTATGGTCTTTCTTCTGTGAGTCTAGATTTTCGAATCCGACGCAAAACTGACAGTTAATTGTAAGGTTCAGAGCCTCTTAATGACAATGGAACACACAAATTGCGTCGCGATTCAATACATCGTCCTCCGGCCGACCTGTCTCCAAGGGTCTATTGTTGTCTCGGGCACCTTATGGTCGATCTCCTGTGAGTCTAGATTTTCGAATCCGACGCAAAACTGACAGTTAATTGTAACGTTCAGAGCCTGTTAATGACGATGGAATACACAAATCACGTCGCGATTCAATACATCATCCTCCAGCCGACTTGTCTCCAATGGTCTAGTGGTGCCTCGGGCACCTTATGGTCGTTCTCCTGTGAGTCTAGATTTTCGAATCCGACGCAAAACTGACAGTTAATTGTAAGGTTCGGAGCATCTTAATGACAATGGAACACACAAATCGCGTCGCGATTCAATACATCGTCCTCCGGCCGACCTGTCTCAAATGGTCTATTGCTGCCTCGCGCACCTTATGGTCGATCTCCTGTGAGTCTAGATTTTCGAATCCGACGCAAAACTGACAGTTAATTGTAACGTTCAGAGCCTGTTAATGACGATGGAACACACAAATCGCGTCGCGATTCAATACATCGTCCTCCGGCCGACCTGTCTCCAAGGGTCTATTGCTGTCTCGGGCACCTTATGGTCAATCTCCTGTGAGTCTAGATTTTCGAATCCGACGCAAAACTGACAGTTAATTGTAAGGTTCAGAGCCTGTTAATGACGATGGAACACACAAATTGCGTCGCGATTCAATACATCGTCCTCCGGCCGACCTGTCTCCAAGGGTCTATTGCTGCCTCGGGCACCTTATGGTCGTTATCCTGTGAGTCTAGATTTTCGAATCCGACGCAAAACTGACAGTTAATTGTAACGTTCAGTGCCTGTTAATGACGATGGAACACACAAATTGCGTCGCGATTCAATACATCGTCCTCGACCCGACTTGTCTCCAAGGGTCTAGTGCTGCCTCGGACACCTTATGGTCGTTCTCCTGTGAGTCTAGATTTTCGAATCCGACGCAAAACTGACAGTTAATTGTAAGGTTCAGAGCATCTTAATGACAATGGAACACACAAATCGCGTCGCGATTCAATACATCGTCCTCCGGCCGACCTGTCTCCAAGGGTCCATTGCTGCCTCGGGCACCTTATGGTCGATCTCCTGTGAGTCTAGATTTTCGAATCCGACGCAAAACTGACAGTTAATTGTAACGTTGAGGGCCTGTTAATGACGATGGAACACACAAATCGCGTCGCGATTCAATACATCGTCCTCCGGCCGACCTGTCTCCAAGGGTCTAGTGCTGCCTCGGACACCTTATGGTCGTTCTCCTGTGAGTCTAGATTTTCGAATCCGACGCAAAACTGACAGTTAATTGTAACGTTCAGAGCCTGTTAATGACGATGGAACACACAAATCGCGTCGCGATTCAATACATCGTCCTCCGGCCGACCTGTCTCCAAGGGTCTATTGCTGCCTCGGGCACCTTATTGTCGATCTCCTGTGAGTCTAGATTTTCGAATCCGACGCAAAACTGACAGTTAATTGTAAGGTTCAGAGCATCTTAATGACAATGGAACACACAAATTGCGTCGCGATTCAATACATCGTCCTCCGGCCGACCTGTCTCCAAGGGTCTATTGCTGTCTCGGGCACCTTATGGTCGATCTCCTGTGAGTCTAGATTTTCGAATCCGACGCAAAACTGACAGTTAATTGTAATGTTCAGAGCCTGTTAATGACGATGGAACACACAAATTGCGTCGCGATTCAATACATCGTCCTCCGGCCGACCTGTCTCCAAGGGTCTATTGCTGCCTCGGGCACCTTATGGTCGATCTCCTGTGAGTCTAGATTTTCGAATCCGACGCAAAACTGACAGTTAATTGTAACATTCAGTGCCTGTTAATGACGATGGAACACACAAATTGCGTCGGGATTCAATACATCGTCCTCGAGCCGACTTGGCTCCAAGGGTCTAGTGCTGCCTCGGACACCTTATGGTCGTTCTCCTGTGAGTCTAGATTTTCGAATCCGACGCAAAACTGACAGTTAATTGTAAGGTTCAGAGCATCTTAATGACAACGGAACACACAAATCGCGTCGCGATTCAATACATCGTCCTCCGGCCGACCTGTCCCCAAGCGTCCATTGCTGCCTCGGGCACCTTATGGTCGATCTCCTATGAGTCTAGATTTTCGAATTCGACGAAAAACTGACAGTTAATTGTAACGTTCAGAGCCTGTTAATGACGTTGGAACACACAAATCACGTCGCGATTCAATACATCATCCTCCAGCCGACTTGTCTCCAAGGGTCTAGTGCTGCCTCGGGCACCTTATCGTCGTTCTCCTGTTAGTCTAGATTTTCGAATCCGACGCAAAACTGACAGTTAATTGTAAGGTTCAGAGCCTGTTAATGACGATGGAAGACACAAATTGCGTCGCTATTCAATACATCGTCCTCCGGCCGACCTGTCTCCAAGGGTCTATTGCTGCCTCGGGCACCTTATGGTCGATCTCCTGTGAGTCCAGATTTTCGAATCCGACGCAAAACTGACAGTTAATTGTAACGTTCAGAGCCTGTTAATGACGATAGAACACACAAATTGCGTCGCGATTCAATACATCGTCCTCCGGCCGACCTGTCTCCAAGGGTCTATTGCTGCCTCGGGCACCTTATGGTCGATCTCCTGTGAGTCTAGATTTTCGAATCCGACGCAAAACTGACAGTTAATTGTAACGTTCAGCGCCTGTTAATGACGATGGAACACACAAATCGCGTCGCGATTCAATACATCGTCCTCCGGCCGACCTGTCTCCAAGGGTCTAGTGCTGCCTCGGGCACCTTATGGTCGTTATCCTGTGAGTCTAGACTTTCGAATCCGACGCAAAACTGACAGTTAATTGTAACGTTCAGAGCCTGTTAATGACGATGGAACACACAAATTGCGTCGCGATTCAATACATCGTCCTCCAGCCGACTTGTCTCCAAGGGTCTAGTGCTGCCTCGGGCACCTTATGGTCGTTCTTCTGTGAGTCTAGATTTTCGAATCCGACGCAAAACTTACAGTTAAATGTAACGTTCAGAGCCTGTTAATGACGATGGAACACACAAATTGCGTCGCGATTCAATACATCGTCCTCCGCCCGACCTGTCTCGAAGGGTCTATTGCTGCCTCGGGCACCTTATGGTCGATCTCCTGTGAGTCTAGATTTTCGAATCCGACGCAAAACTGACAGTTAATTGTAACGTTCAGTGCCTGTTAATGACGATGGAACACAGAAATTGCGTCGCGATTCAATACATCGTCCTCGAGCCGACTTGGCTCCAAGGGTCTTGTGCTGCCTCGGACACCTTATGGTCGTTCTCCTGTGAGTCTAGATTTTCGAATCCGACGCAAAACTGACAGTTAATTGTAAGGTTCAGAGCATCTTAATGACAACGGAACACACAAATCGCGTCGCGATTCAATACATCGTCCTCCGGCCGACCTGTCTCCAAGCGTCCATTGCTGCCTCGGGCACCTTATGGTCGATCTGTGAGTCTAGATTTTCGAATCCGACGCAAAACTGACAGTTAATTGTAACGTTCAGGGCCTGTTAATGACGATGGAACACACAAATCGCGTCGCGATTCAATACATCGTCCTCCGGCCGACCTGTCTCCAAGGGTCTAGTGCTGCCTCGGACACCTTATGGTCTTTCTTCTGTGAGTCTAGATTTTCGAATCCGACGCAAAACTGACAGTTAATTGTAAGGTTCAGAGCCTCTTAATGACAATGGAACACACAAATTGCGTCGCGATTCAATACATCGTCCTCCGGCCGACCTGTCTCCAAGGGTCTATTGCTGTCTCGGGCACCTTATGGTCGATCTCCTGTGAGTCTAGATTTTCGAATCCGACGCAAAACTGACAGTTAATTGTAACGTTCAGTGCCTGTTAATGACGATGGAACACACAAATCACGTCGCGATTCAATACATCATCCTCCAGCCGACTTGTCTCCAATGGTCTAGTGGTGCCTCGGGCACCTTATGGTCGTTCTCCTGTGAGTCTAGATTTTCGAATCCGACGCAAAACTGACAGTTAATTGTAAGGTTCGGAGCATCTTAATGACAATGGAACACACAAATCGCGTCGCGATTCAATACATCGTCCTCCGGCCGACCTGTCTCAAATGGTCTATTGCTGCCTCGCGCACCTTATGGTCGATCTCCTGTGAGTCTAGATTTTCGAATCCGACGCAAAACTGACAGTTAATTGTAACGTTCAGAGCCTGTTAATGACGATGGAACACACAAATCGCGTCGCGATTCAATACATCGTCCTCCGGCCGAACTGTCTCCAAGGGTCTATTGCTGCCTCGGGCACCTTATGGTCGATCTCCTGTGAGTCTAGATTTTCGAATCCGACGCAAAACTGACAGTTAATTGTAAGGTTCAGAGCCTCTTAATGACAATGGAACACACAAATTGCCTCGCGATTCAATACATCGTCCTCCGGCCGACCTGTCTCCAAGGGTCTATTGCTGTCTCGGGCACCTTATGGTCAATCTCCTGTGAGTCTAGATTTTCGAATCCGACGCAAAACTGACAGTTAATTGTAAGGTTCAGAGCCTGTTAATGACGATGGAACACACAAATTGCGTCGCGATTCAATACATCGTCCTCCGGCCGACCTGTCTCCAAGGGTCTATTGCTGCCTCGGGCACCTTATGGTCGTTATCCTGTGAGTCTAGATTTTCGAATCCGACGCAAAACTGACAGTTAATTGTAACGTTCAGTGCCTGTTAATGACGATGGAACACACAAATTGCGTCGCGATTCAATACATCAACCTCGACCCGACTTGTCTCCAAGGGTCTAGTGCTGCCTCGGACACCTTATGGTCGTTCTCCTGTGAGTCTAGATTTTCGAATCCGACGCAAAACTGACAGTTAATTGTAAAGTTCAGAGCCTCTTAATGACAATGGAACACACAAATCGCGTCGCGATTCAATACATCGTCCTCCGGCCGACCTGTCTCCAAGGGTCCATTGCTGCCTCGGGCACCTTATGGTCGATCTCCTGTGAGTCTAGATTTTTTAATCCGACGCAAAACTGACAGATAATTGTAACGTTCAGGGCCTGTTAATGACGATGGAACACACAAATCGCGTCGCGATTCAATACATCGTCCTCCGGCCGACCTGTCTCCAAGGGTCTAGTGCTGCCTCGGACACCTTATGGTCGTTCTCCTGTGAGTCTAGATTTTCGAATCCGACGCAAAACTGACAGTTAATTGTAACGTTCAGAGCCTGTTAATGACGATGGAACACACAAATCGCGTCGCTATTCAATACATCGTCCTCCGGCCGACCTGTCTCCAAGGGTCTATTGCTGCCTCGGGCACCTTATTGTCGATCTCCTGTGAGTCTAGATTTTCGAATCCGAAGCAAAACTGACAGTTAATTGTAAGGTTCAGAGCCTCTTAATGACAATGGAACACACAAATTGCGTCGCGATTCAATACATCGTCCTCCGGCCGACCTGTCTCCAAGGGTCTATTGCTGTCTCGGGCACCTTATGGTCGATCTCCTGTGAGTCTAGATTTTCGAATCCGACGCAAAACTGACAGTTAATTGTAAGGTTCTGAGCCTGTTAATGACGATGGAACACACAAATTGCGTCGCGATTCAATACATCGTCCTCCGGCCGACCTGTCTCCAAGGGTCTATTGCTGCCTCGGGCACCTTATGGTCGATCTCCTGTGAGTCTAGATTTTCGAATCCGACGCAAAACTGACAGTTAATTGTAACGTTCAGTGCCTGTTAATGACGATGGAACACACAAATTGCGTCGCGATTCAATACATCGTCCTCGAGCCGACTTGGCTCCAAGGGTCTAGTGCTGCCTCGGACACCTTATGTTCGTTCTCCTGTGAGTCTAGATTTTCGAATCCGACGCAAAACTGACAGTTAATTGTAACGTTCAGAGCCTGTTAATGACGATGGAACACACAAATCGCGTCGCGATTCAATACATCGTCCTCCGGCCGACCTGTCTCCAAGGGTCTATTGCTGTCTCGGGCACCTTATGGTCAATCTCCTGTGAGTCTAGATTTTCGAATCCGACGCAAAACTGACAGTTAATTGTAAGGTTCAGAGCCTGTTAATGACGATGGAACACACAAATTGCGTCGCGATTCAATACATCGTCCTCCGGCCGACCTGTCTCCAAGGGTCTATTGCTGCCTCGGGCACCTTATGGTCGTTATCCTGTGAGTCTAGATTTTCGAATCCGACGCAAAACTGACAGTTAATTGTAACGTTCAGTGCCTGTTAATGACGATGGAACACACAAATTGCGTCGCGATTCAATACATCGTCCTCTACCCGACTTGTCTCCAAGGGTCTAGTGCTGCCTCGGACACCTTATGGTCGTTCTCCTGTGAGTCTAGATTTTCGAATCCGACGCAAAACTGACAGTTAATTGTAAGGTTCAGAGCATCTTAATGACAATGGAACACACAAATCGCGTCGCGATTCAATACATCGTCCTCCGGCCGACCTGTCTCCAAGGGTCCATTGCTGCCTCGGGCACCTTATGGTCGATCTCCTGTGAGTCTAGATTTTCGAATCCGACGCAAAACTGACAGTTAATTGTAACGTTCAGGGCCTGTTAATGACGATGGAACACACAAATCGCGTCGCGATTCAATACATCGTCCTCTGGCCGACCTGTCTCCAAGGGTCTAGTGCTGCCTCGGACACCTTATGGTCGTTCTCCTGTGAGTCTAGATTTTCGAATCCGACGCAAAACTGACAGTTAATTGTAACGTTCAGAGCCTGTTAATGACGATGGAACACACAAATCGCGTCGCGATTCAATACATCGTCCTCCGGCCGACCTGTCTCCAAGGGTCTATTGCTGCCTCGGGCACCTTATTGTCGATCTCCTGTGAGTCTAGATTTTCGAATCCGACGCAAAACTGACAGTTAATTGTAAGGTTCAGAGCATCTTAATGACAATGGAACACACAAATTGCGTCGCGATTCAATACATCGTCCTCCGGCCGACCTGTCTCCAAGGGTCTATTGCTGTCTCGGGCACCTTATGGTCGATCTCCTGTGAGTCTAGATTTTCGAATCCGACGCAAAACTGACAGTTAATTGTAAGGTTCAGAGCCTGTTAATGACGATGGAACACACAAATTGCGTCGCGATTCAATACATCGTCCTCCGGCCGACCTGTCTCCAAGGGTCTATTGCTGCCTCGGGCACCTTATGGTCGATCTCCTGTGAGTCTAGATTTTCGAATCCGACGCAAAACTGACAGTTAATTGTAACGTTCAGTGCCTGTTAATGACGATGGAACACACAAATTGCGTCGCGATTCAATACATCGTCCTCGAGCCGACTTGGCTCCAAGGGTCTATTGCTGCCTCGGGCACCTTATGGTCGTTCTCCTGTGAGTCTAGATTTTCGAATCCGCCGCAAAACTGACAGTTAATTGTAAGGTTCAGAGCATCTTAATGACAACGGAACACACAAATCGCGTCGCGATTCAATACATCGTCCTCCGGCCGACCTGTCTCCAAGCGTCCATTGCTGCCTCGGGCACCTTATGGTCGATCTCCTGTGAGTCTAGATTTTCGAATCCGACGCAAAACTGACAGTTAATTGTAACGATCAGGGCCTGTTAATGACGATGGAACACACAAATCGCGTCGCGATTCAATACATCGTCCTCCGGAAGACCTGTCTCCAAGGGTCTAGTGCTGCCTCGGACACCTTATGGTCTTTCTTCTGTGAGTCTAGATTTTCGAATCCGACGCAAAACTGACAGTTAATTGTAACGTTCAGCGCCTGTTAATGACGATGGAACACACAAATCGCGTCGCGATTCAATACATCGTCCTCCGGCCGACCTGTCTCCAAGGGTCTAGTGCTGCCTCGGGCACCTTATGGTCGTTATCCTGTGAGTCTAGACTTTCGAATCCGACGCAAAACTGACAGTTAATTGTAACGTTCAGAGCCTGTTAATGACGATGGAACACACAAATTGCGTCGCGATTCAATACATCGTCCTCCAGCCGACTTGTCTCCAAGGGTCTAGTGCTGCCTCGGGCACCTTATGGTCGTTCTTCTGTGAGTCTAGATTTTCGAATCCGACGCAAAACTTACAGTTAAATGTAACGTTCAGAGCCTGTTAATGACGATGGAACACACAAATTGCGTCGCGATTCAATACATCGTCCTCCGCCCGACCTGTCTCGAAGGGTCTATTGCTGCCTCGGGCACCTTATGGTCGATCTCCTGTGAGTCTAGATTTTCGAATCCGACGCAAAACTGACAGTTAATTGTAACGTTCAGTGCCTGTTAATGACGATGGAACACAGAAATTGCGTCGCGATTCAATACATCGTCCTCGAGCCGACTTGGCTCCAAGGGTCTTGTGCTGCCTCGGACACCTTATGGTCGTTCTCCTGTGAGTCTAGATTTTCGAATCCGACGCAAAACTGACAGTTAATTGTAAGGTTCAGAGCATCTTAATGACAACGGAACACACAAATCGCGTCGCGATTCAATACATCGTCCTCCGGCCGACCTGTCTCCAAGCGTCCATTGCTGCCTCGGGCACCTTATGGTCGATCTGTGAGTCTAGATTTTCGAATCCGACGCAAAACTGACAGTTAATTGTAACGTTCAGGGCCTGTTAATGACGATGGAACACACAAATCGCGTCGCGATTCAATACATCGTCCTCCGGCCGACCTGTCTCCAAGGGTCTAGTGCTGCCTCGGACACCTTATGGTCTTTCTTCTGTGAGTCTAGATTTTCGAATCCGACGCAAAACTGACAGTTAATTGTAAGGTTCAGAGCCTCTTAATGACAATGGAACACACAAATTGCGTCGCGATTCAATACATCGTCCTCCGGCCGACCTGTCTCCAAGGGTCTATTGCTGTCTCGGGCACCTTATGGTCGATCTCCTGTGAGTCTAGATTTTCGAATCCGACGCAAAACTGACAGTTAATTGTAACGTTCAGTGCCTGTTAATGACGATGGAACACACAAATCACGTCGCGATTCAATACATCATCCTCCAGCCGACTTGTCTCCAATGGTCTAGTGGTGCCTCGGGCACCTTATGGTCGTTCTCCTGTGAGTCTAGATTTTCGAATCCGACGCAAAACTGACAGTTAATTGTAAGGTTCGGAGCATCTTAATGACAATGGAACACACAAATCGCGTCGCGATTCAATACATCGTCCTCCGGCCGACCTGTCTCAAATGGTCTATTGCTGCCTCGCGCACCTTATGATCGATCTCCTGTGAGTCTAGATTTTCGAATCCGACGCAAAACTGACAGTTAATTGTAACGTTCAGAGCCTGTTAATGACGATGGAACACACAAATCGCGTCGCGATTCAATACATCGTCCTCCGGCCGAACTGTCTCCAAGGGTCTATTGCTGCCTCGGGCACCTTATGGTCGATCTCCTGTGAGTCTAGATTTTCGAATCCGACGCAAAACTGACAGTTAATTGTAAGGTTCAGAGCCTCTTAATGACAATGGAACACACAAATTGCCTCGCGATTCAATACATCGTCCTCCGGCCGACCTGTCTCCAAGGGTCTATTGCTGTCTCGGGCACCTTATGGTCAATCTCCTGTGAGTCTAGATTTTCGAATCCGACGCAAAACTGACAGTTAATTGTAAGGTTCAGAGCCTGTTAATGACGATGGAACACACAAATTGCGTCGCGATTCAATACATCGTCCTCCGGCCGACCTGTCTCCAAGGGTCTATTGCTGCCTCGGGCACCTTATGGTCGTTATCCTGTGAGTCTAGATTTTCGAATCCGACGCAAAACTGACAGTTAATTGTAACGTTCAGTGCCTGTTAATGACGATGGAACACACAAATTGCGTCGCGATTCAATACATCAACCTCGACCCGACTTGTCTCCAAGGGTCTAGTGCTGCCTCGGACACCTTATGGTCGTTCTCCTGTGAGTCTAGATTTTCGAATCCGACGCAAAACTGACAGTTAATTGTAAAGTTCAGAGCATCTTAATGACAATGGAACACACAAATCGCGTCGCGATTCAATACATCGTCCTCCGGCCGACCTGTCTCCAAGGGTCCATTGCTGCCTCGGGCACCTTATGGTCGATCTCCTGTGAGTCTAGATTTTTTAATCCGACGCAAAACTGACAGATAATTGTAACGTTCAGGGCCTGTTAATGACGATGGAACACACAAATCGCGTCGCGATTCAATACATCGTCCTCCGGCCGACCTGTCTCCAAGGGTCTAGTGCTGCCTCGGGCACCTTATGGTCGTTCTCCTGTGAGTCTAGATTTTCGAATCCGACGCAAAACTGACAGTTAATTGTAACGTTCAGAGCCTGTTAATGACGATGGAACACACAAATCGCGTCGCTATTCAATACATCGTCCTCCGGCCGACCTGTCTCCAAGGGTCTATTGCTGCCTCGGGCACCTTATTGTCGATCTCCTGTGAGTCTAGATTTTCGAATCCGAAGCAAAACTGACAGTTAATTGTAAGGTTCAGAGCCTCTTAATGACAATGGAACACACAAATTGCGTCGCGATTCAATACATCGTCCTCCGGCCGACCTGTCTCCAAGGGTCTATTGCTGTCTCGGGCACCTTATGGTCGATCTCCTGTGAGTCTAGATTTTCGAATCCGACGCACAACTGACAGTTAATTGTAAGGTTCAGAGCCTGTTAATGACGATGGAACACACAAATTGCGTCGCGATTCAATACATCGTCCTCCGGCCGACCTGTCTCCAAGGGTCTATTGCTGCCTCGGGCACCTTATGGTCGATCTCCTGTGAGTCTAGATTTTCGAATCCGACGCAAAACTGACAGTTAATTGTAACGTTCAGTGCCTGTTAATGACGATGGAACACACAAATTGCGTCGCGATTCAATACATCGTCCTCGAGCCGACTTGGCTCCAAGGGTCTAGTGCTGCCTCGGACACCTTATGTTCGTTCTCCTGTGAGTCTAGATTTTCGAATCCGACGCAAAACTGACAGTTAATTGTAACGTTCAGAGCCTGTTAATGACGATGGAACACACAAATCGCGTCGCGATTCAATACATCGTCCTCCGGCCGACCTGTCTCCAAGGGTCTATTGCTGTCTCGGGCACCTTATGGTCAATCTCCTGTGAGTCTAGATTTTCGAATCCGACGCAAAACTGACAGTTAATTGTAAGGTTCAGAGCCTGTTAATGACGATGGAACACACAAATTGCGTCGCGATTCAATACATCGTCCTCCGGCCGACCTGTCTCCAAGGGTCTATTGCTGCCTCGGGCACCTTATGGTCGTTATCCTGTGAGTCTAGATTTTCGAATCCGACGCAAAACTGACAGTTAATTGTAACGTTCAGTGCCTGTTAATGACGATGGAACACACAAATTGCGTCGCGATTCAATACATCGTCCTCTACCCGACTTGTCTCCAAGGGTCTAGTGCTGCCTCGGACACCTTATGGTCGTTCTCCTGTGAGTCTAGATTTTCGAATCCGACGCAAAACTGACAGTTAATTGTAAGGTTCAGAGCATCTTAATGACAATGGAACACACAAATCGCGTCGCGATTCAATACATCGTCCTCCGGCCGACCTGTCTCCAAGGGTCCATTGCTGCCTCGGGCACCTTATGGTCGATCTCCTGTGAGTCTAGATTTTCGAATCCGACGCAAAACTGACAGTTAATTGTAACGTTCAGGGCCTGTTAATGACGATGGAACACACAAATCGCGTCGCGATTCAATACATCGTCCTCTGGCCGACCTGTCTCCAAGGGTCTAGTGCTGCCTCGGACACCTTATGGTCGTTCTCCTGTGAGTCTAGATTTTCGAATCCGACGCAAAACTGACAGTTAATTGTAACGTTCAGAGCCTGTTAATGACGATGGAACACACAAATCGCGTCGCGATTCAATACATCGTCCTCCGGCCGACCTGTCTCCAAGGGTCTATTGCTGCCTCGGGCACCTTATTGTCGATCTCCTGTGAGTCTAGATTTTCGAATCCGACGCAAAACTGACAGTTAATTGTAAGGTTCAGAGCATCTTAATGACAATGGAACACACAAATTGCGTCGCGATTCAATACATCGTCCTCCGGCCGACCTGTCTCCAAGGGTCTATTGCTGTCTCGGGCACCTTATGGTCGATCTCCTGTGAGTCTAGATTTTCGAATCCGACGCAAAACTGACAGTTAATTGTAAGGTTCAGAGCCTGTTAATGACGATGGAACACACAAATTGCGTCGCGATTCAATACATCGTCCTCCGGCCGACCTGTCTCCAAGGGTCTATTGCTGCCTCGGGCACCTTATGGTCGATCTCCTGTGAGTCTAGATTTTCGAATCCGACGCAAAACTGACAGTTAATTGTAACGTTCAGTGCCTGTTAATGACGATGGAACACACAAATTGCGTCGCGATTCAATACATCGTCCTCGAGCCGACTTGGCTCCAAGGGTCTATTGCTGCCTCGGGCACCTTATGGTCGTTCTCCTGTGAGTCTAGATTTTCGAATCCGCCGCAAAACTGACAGTTAATTGTAAGGTTCAGAGCATCTTAATGACAACGGAACACACAAATCGCGTCGCGATTCAATACATCGTCCTCCGGCCGACCTGTCTCCAAGCGTCCATTGCTGCCTCGGGCACCTTATGGTCGATCTCCTGTGAGTCTAGATTTTCGAATCCGACGCAAAACTGACAGTTAATTGTAACGATCAGGGCCTGTTAATGACGATGGAACACACAAATCGCGTCGCGATTCAATACATCGTCCTCCGGCCGACCTGTCTCCAAGGGTCTAGTGCTGCCTCGGACACCTTATGGTCTTTCTTCTGTGAGTCTAGATTTTCGAATCCGACGCAAAACTGACAGTTAATTGTAACGTTCAGCGCCTGTTAATGACGATGGAACACACAAATCGCGTCGCGATTCAATACATCGTCCTCCGGCCGACCTGTCTCCAAGGGTCTAGTGCTGCCTCGGGCACCTTATGGTCGTTATCCTGTGAGTCTAGACTTTCGAATCAGACGCAAAACTGACAGTTAATTGTAACGTTCAGAGCCTGTTAATGACGATGGAACACACAAATTGCGTCGCGATTCAATACATCGTCCTCCAGCCGACTTGTCTCCAAGGGTCTAGTGCTGCCTCGGGCACCTTATGGTCGTTCTTCTGTGAGTCTAGATTTTCGAATCCGACGCAAAACTTACAGTTAAATGTAACGTTCAGAGCCTGTTAATGACGATGGAACACACAAATTGCGTCGCGATTCAATACATCGTCCTCCGCCCGACCTGTCTCGAAGGGTCTATTGCTGCCTCGGGCACCTTATGGTCGATCTCCTGTGAGTCTAGATTTTCGAATCCGACGCAAAACTGACAGTTAATTGTAACGTTCAGTGCCTGTTAATGACGATGGAACACAGAAATTGCGTCGCGATTCAATACATCGTCCTCGAGCCGACTTGGCTCCAAGGGTCTTGTGCTGCCTCGGACACCTTATGGTCGTTCTCCTGTGAGTCTAGATTTTCGAATCCGACGCAAAACTGACAGTTAATTGTAAGGTTCAGAGCATCTTAATGACAACGGAACACACAAATCGCGTCGCGATTCAATACATCGTCCTCCGGCCGACCTGTCTCCAAGCGTCCATTGCTGCCTCGGGCACCTTATGGTCGATCTGTGAGTCTAGATTTTCGAATCCGACGCAAAACTGACAGTTAATTGTAACGTTCAGGGCCTGTTAATGACGATGGAACACACAAATCGCGTCGCGATTCAATACATCGTCCTCCGGCCGACCTGTCTCCAAGGGTCTAGTGCTGCCTCGGACACCTTATGGTCTTTCTTCTGTGAGTCTAGATTTTCGAATCCGACGCAAAACTGACAGTTAATTGTAAGGTTCAGAGCCTCTTAATGACAATGGAACACACAAATTGCGTCGCGATTCAATACATCGTCCTCCGGCCGACCTGTCTCCAAGGGTCTATTGCTGTCTCGGGCACCTTATGGTCGATCTCCTGTGAGTCTAGATTTTCGAATCCGACGCAAAACTGACAGTTAATTGTAACGTTCAGTGCCTGTTAATGACGATGGAACACACAAATCACGTCGCGATTCAATACATCATCCTCCAGCCGACTTGTCTCCAATGGTCTAGTGGTGCCTCGGGCACCTTATGGTCGTTCTCCTGTGAGTCTAGATTTTCGAATCCGACGCAAAACTGACAGTTAATTGTAAGGTTCGGAGCATCTTAATGACAATGGAACACACAAATCGCGTCGCGATTCAATACATCGTCCTCCGGCCGACCTGTCTCAAATGGTCTATTGCTGCCTCGCGCACCTTATGGTCGATCTCCTGTGAGTCTAGATTTTCGAATCCGACGCAAAACTGACAGTTAATTGTAACGTTCAGAGCCTGTTAATGACGATGGAACACACAAATCGCGTCGCGATTCAATACATCGTCCTCCGGCCGAACTGTCTCCAAGGGTCTATTGCTGCCTCGGGCACCTTATGGTCGATCTCCTGTGAGTCTAGATTTTCGAATCCGACGCAAAACTGACAGTTAATTGTAAGGTTCAGAGCCTCTTAATGACAATGGAACACACAAATTGCCTCGCGATTCAATACATCGTCCTCCGGCCGACCTGTCTCCAAGGGTCTATTGCTGTCTCGGGCACCTTATGGTCAATCTCCTGTGAGTCTAGATTTTCGAATCCGACGCAAAACTGACAGTTAATTGTAAAGTTCAGAGCATCTTAATGACAATGGAACACACAAATCGCGTCGCGATTCAATACATCGTCCTCCGGCCGACCTGTCTCCAAGGGTCCATTGCTGCCTCGGGCACCTTATGGTCGATCTCCTGTGAGTCTAGATTTTTTAATCCGACGCAAAACTGACAGATAATTGTAACGTTCAGGGCCTGTTAATGACGATGGAACACACAAATCGCGTCGCGATTCAATACATCGTCCTCCGGCCGACCTGTCTCCAAGGGTCTAGTGCTGCCTCGGACACCTTATGGTCGTTCTCCTGTGAGTCTAGATTTTCGAATCCGACGCAAAACTGACAGTTAATTGTAACGTTCAGAGCCTGTTAATGACGATGGAACACACAAATCGCGTCGCTATTCAATACATCGTCCTCCGGCCGACCTGTCTCCAAGGGTCTATTGCTGCCTCGGGCACCTTATTGTCGATCTCCTGTGAGTCTAGATTTTCGAATCCGAAGCAAAACTGACAGTTAATTGTAAGGTTCAGAGCCTCTTAATGACAATGGAACACACAAATTGCGTCGCGATTCAATATATCGTCCTCCGGCCGACCTGTCTCCAAGGGTCTATTGCTGTCTCGGGCACCTTATGGTCGATCTCCTGTGAGTCTAGATTTTCGAATCCGACGCAAAACTGACAGTTAATTGTAAGGTTCAGAGCCTGTTAATGACGATGGAACACACAAATTGCGTCGCGATTCAATACATCGTCCTCCGGCCGACCTGTCTCCAAGGGTCTATTGCTGCCTCGGGCACCTTATGGTCGATCTCCTGTGAGTCTAGATTTTCGAATCCGACGCAAAACTGACAGTTAATTGTAACGTTCAGTGCCTGTTAATGACGATGGAACACACAAATTGCGTCGCGATTCAATACATCGTCCTCGAGCCGACTTGGCTCCAAGGGTCTAGTGCTGCCTCGGACACCTTATGTTCGTTCTCCTGTGAGTCTAGATTTTCGAATCCGACGCAAAACTGACAGTTAATTGTAACGTTCAGAGCCTGTTAATGACGATGGAACACACAAATCGCGTCGCGATTCAATACATCGTCCTCCGGCCGACCTGTCTCCAAGGGTCTATTGCTGTCTCGGGCACCTTATGGTCAATCTCCTGTGAGTCTAGATTTTCGAATCCGACGCAAAACTGACAGTTAATTGTAAGGTTCAGAGCCTGTTAATGACGATGGAACACACAAATTGCGTCGCGATTCAATACATCGTCCTCCGGCCGACCTGTCTCCAAGGGTCTATTGCTGCCTCGGGCACCTTATGGTCGTTATCCTGTGAGTCTAGATTTTCGAATCCGACGCAAAACTGACAGTTAATTGTAACGTTCAGTGCCTGTTAATGACGATGGAACACACAAATTGCGTCGCGATTCAATACATCGTCCTCTACCCGACTTGTCTCCAAGGGTCTAGTGCTGCCTCGGACACCTTATGGTCGTTCTCCTGTGAGTCTAGATTTTCGAATCCGACGCAAAACTGACAGTTAATTGTAAGGTTCAGAGCATCTTAATGACAATGGAACACACAAATCGCGTCGCGATTCAATACATCGTCCTCCGGCCGACCTGTCTCCAAGGGTCCATTGCTGCCTCGGGCACCTTATGGTCGATCTCCTGTGAGTCTAGATTTTCGAATCCGACGCAAAACTGACAGTTAATTGTAACGTTCAGTGCCTGTTAATGACGATGGAACACACAAATCGCGTCGCGATTCAATACATCGTCCTCTGGCCGACCTGTCTCCAAGGGTCTAGTGCTGCCTCGGACACCTTATGGTCGTTCTCCTGTGAGTCTAGATTTTCGAATCCGACGCAAAACTGACAGTTAATTGTAACGTTCAGAGCCTGTTAATGACGATGGAACACACAAATCGCGTCGCGATTCAATACATCGTCCTCCGGCCGACCTGTCTCCAAGGGTCTATTGCTGCCTCGGGCACCTTATTGTCGATCTCCTGTGAGTCTAGATTTTCGAATCCGACGCAAAACTGACAGTTAATTGTAAGGTTCAGAGCATCTTAATGACAATGGAACACACAAATTGCGTCGCGATTCAATACATCGTCCTCCGGCCGACCTGTCTCCAAGGGTCTATTGCTGTCTCGGGCACCTTATGGTCGATCTCCTGTGAGTCTAGATTTTCGAATCCGACGCAAAACTGACAGTTAATTGTAAGGTTCAGAGCCTGTTAATGACGATGGAACACACAAATTGCGTCGCGATTCAATACATCGTCCTCCGGCCGACCTGTCTCCAAGGGTCTATTGCTGCCTCGGGCACCTTATGGTCGATCTCCTGTGAGTCTAGATTTTCGAATCCGACGCAAAACTGACAGTTAATTGTAACGTTCAGTGCCTGTTAATGACGATGGAACACACAAATTGCGTCGCGATTCAATACATCGTCCTCGAGCCGACTTGGCTCCAAGGGTCTATTGCTGCCTCGGGCACCTTATGGTCGTTCTCCTGTGAGTCTAGATTTTCGAATCCGCCGCAAAACTGACAGTTAATTGTAAGGTTCAGAGCATCTTAATGACAACGGAACACACAAATCGCGTCGCGATTCAATACATCGTCCTCCGGCCGACCTGTCTCCAAGCGTCCATTGCTGCCTCGGGCACCTTATGGTCGATCTCCTGTGAGTCTAGATTTTCGAATCCGACGCAAAACTGACAGTTAATTGTAACGATCAGGGCCTGTTAATGACGATGGAACACACAAATCGCGTCGCGATTCAATACATCGTCCTCCGGCCGACCTGTCTCCAAGGGTCTAGTGCTGCCTCGGACACCTTATGGTCTTTCTTCTGTGAGTCTAGATTTTCGAATCCGACGCAAAACTGACAGTTAATTGTAAGGTTCAGAGCCTCTTAATGACAATTGAACACACAAATTGCGTCGCGATTCAATACATCGTCCTCCGGCCGACCTGTCTCCAAGGGTCTATTGCTGTCTCGGGCACCTTATGGTCGATCTCCTGTGAGTCTAGATTTTCGAATCCGACGAAAAACTGACAGTTAATTGTAACGTTCAGAGCCTGTTAATGACGTTGGAACACACAAATCACGTCGCGATTCAATACATCATCCTCCAGCCGACTTGTCTCCAAGGGTCTAGTGCTGCCTCGGGCACCTTATCGTCGTTCTCCTGTTAGTCTAGATTTTCGAATCCGACGCAAAACTGACAGTTAATTGTAAGGTTCAGAGCCTGTTAATGACGATGGAAGACACAAATTGCGTCGCGATTCAATACATCGTCCTCCGGCCGACCTGTCTCCAAGGGTCTATTGCTGCCTCGGGCATCTTATGGTCGATCTCCTGTGAGTCCAGATTTTCGAATCCGACGCAAAACTGACAGTTAATTGTAACGTTCAGAGCCTGTTAATGACGATAGAACACACAAATTGCGTCGCGATTCAATACATCGTCCTCCGGCCGACCTGTCTCCAAGGGTCTATTGCTGCCTCGGGCACCTTATGGTCAATCTCCTGTGAGTCTAGATTTTCGAATCCGACGCAAAACTGACAGTTAATTGTAACGTTCAGCGCCTGTTAATGACGATGGAACACACAAATCGCGTCGCGATTCAATACATCGTCCTCCGGCCGACCTGTCTCCAAGGGTCTAGTGCTGCCTCGGGCACCTTATGGTCGTTATCCTGTGAGTCTAGACTTTCGAATCCGACGCAAAACTGACAGTTAATTGTAACGTTCAGAGCCTGTTAATGACGATGGAACACACAAATTGCGTCGCGATTCAATACATCGTCCTCCAGCCGACTTGTCTCCAAGGGTCTAGTGCTGCCTCGGGCACCTTATGGTCGTTCTTCTGTGAGTCTAGATTTTCGAATCCGACGCAAAACTTACAGTTAAATGTAACGTTCAGAGCCTGTTAATGACGATGGAACACACAAATTGCGTCGCGATTCAATACATCGTCCTCCGGCCGACCTGTCTCGAAGGGTCTATTGCTGCCTCGGGCACCTTGTGGTCTATCTCCTGTGAGTCTAGATTTTCGAATCCGACGCAAAACTGACAGTTAATTGTAAGGTTCAGCGCATCTTAATGACAATGGAACACACAAATCGCGTCGCGATTCAATACATCGTCCTCCGGCCGACCTGTCTCCAAGGGTCTATTGCTGCCTCGGGCACCTTATGGTCGATCTCCTGTGAGTCTAGATTTTCGAATCCGACACAAAACTGACAGTTAATTGTAAGGTTCAGAGCCTGTTAATGACGATGGAACACACAAATTGCGTCGCGTTTCAATACATCGTCCTCCGGCCGACCTGCCTCCAAGGGTCTATTGCTGCCTCGGTCACCTTATGGTCGTTCTCCTGTGAGTCTAGATTTTCGAATCCGACGCAAAACTGACAGTTAATTGTAACGTTCAGAGCCTGTTAATGACGATAGAACACACAAATCGCGTCGCGATTCAATACATCGTCCTCCGGCCGACCTGTCTCCAAGGGTCTATTGCTGCCTCGGGCACCTTATGGTCGATCTCCTGTGAGTCTAGATTTTCGAATCCGACGCAAAACTGACAGTTAATTGTAACGTTCAGTGCCTGTTAATGACGATGGAACACACAAATTGCGTCGCGATTCAATACATCGTCCTCGAGCCGACTTGGCTCCAAGGGTCTAGTGCTGCCTCGGACACCATCTGGTCGTTCTCCTGTGAGTCTAGATTTTCGAATCCGACGCAAAACTGACAGTTAATTGTAAGGTTCAGAGCATCTTAATGACAACGGAACACACAAATCGCGTCGCGATTCAATACATCGTCCTCCGGCCGACCTGTCTCCAAGCGTCCATTGCTGCCTCGGGCACCTTATGGTCGATCTCCTGTGAGTCTAGATTTTCGAATCCGACGCAAAACTGACAGTTAATTGTAACGATCAGGGCCTGTTAATGACGATGGAACACACAAATCGCGTCGCGATTCAATACATCGTCCTCCGGCCGACCTGTCTCCAAGGGTCTAGTGCTGCCTCGTGCACCTTATGGTCGTTATCCTGTGAGTCTAGACTTTCGAATCCGACGCAAAACTGACAGTTAATTGTAACGTTCCGAGCCTGTTAATGACGATGGAACACACAAATTGCGTCGCGATTCAATACATCGTCCTCCAGCCGACTTGTCTCCAAGGGTCTAGTGCTGCCTCGGGCACCTTATGGTCGTTCTTCTGTGAGTCTAGATTTTCGAATCCGACGCAAAACTTACAGTTAAATGTAACGTTCAGAGCCTGTTAATGACGATGGAACACACAAATTGCGTCGCGATTCAATACATCGTCCTCCGGCCGACCTGTCTCGAAGGGTCTATTGCTGCCTCGGGCACCTTATGGTCTATCTCCTGTGAGTCTAGATTTTCGAATCCGACGCAAAACTGACACTTAATTGTAACGTTCAGTGCCTGTTAATGACGATGGAACACACAAATTGCTTCGCGATTCAATACATCGTCCTCCAGCCGACTTGTCTCCAAGGGTCTAGTGCTGCTTCGGACACCTTATGGTCGTTCTCCTGTGAGTCTAGATTTTCGAATCCGACGCAAAACTGACAGTTAATTGTAAGGTTCAGCGCATCTTAATGACAATGGAACACACAAATCGCGTCGCGATTCAATACATCGTCCTCCGGCCGACCTGTCTCCAAGGGTCTATTGCTGCCTCGGGCACCTTATGGTCGATCTCCTGTGAGTCTAGATTTTCGAATCCAACACAAAACTGACAGTTAATTGTAAGGTTCAGAGCCTGTTAATGACGATGGAACACACAAATTGCGTCGCGTTTCAATACATCGTCCTCCGGCCGACCTGCCTCCAAGGGTCTATTGCTGCCTCGGTCACCTTATGGTCGTTCTCCTGTGAGTCTAGATTTTCGAATCCGACGCAAAACTGACAGTTAATTGTAACGTTCAGAGCCTGTTAATGACGATAGAACACACAAATCGCGTCGCGATTCAATACATCGTCCTCCAGCCGATTTGTCTCCAAGGGTCTAGTGCTGCCTCGGGCACCTTATGGTCGTTCCTCTGTGAGTCTAGATTTTCGAATCCGACGCAAAACTGACAGTTAATTGTAAGGTTCAGAGCCTCCTAATGACAATGGAACACACAAATTGCGTCGCGATTCAATACATCGTCCTCCGGCCGACCTGTCTCCAAGGGTCTATTGCTGGCTCGGGCACCTTATGGTCGATCTCCTGTGAGTCTAGATTTTCGAATCCGACGCAAACCTGACAGTTAATTGTAACGTTCAGTGCCTGTTAATGACGATAGAACACACAAATTGCGTCGCGATTCAATACATCGTCCTCCGGCCGACCTGTCTCCAAGGGTCTATTGCTGCCTCGGGCACCTTATGGTCGATCTCCTGTGAGTCTAATTTTCGAATCCGACGCAAAACTGACAGTTATTTGTAACGTTCAGAGCCTGTTCATGACGATGGAACACACAAATTGCGTCGCGATTCAATACATCGTCCTCCGGCCGACCTGTCTCCAAGGGTCTATCGCTGCCTCGGGCACCTTATGGTCGTTCTCCTGTGAGTCTAGACTTTCGAATACGACGCAAAACTGACAGTTAATTGTAACGTTCAGAGCCTGTTAATGACGATGGATCACACAAATTGCGTCGCGATTCAATACATCGTCCTCCAGCCGACTTGTCTCCAAGGGTCTAGTGCTGCCTCGGGCACCTTATGGTCGTTCTTCTGTGAGTCTAGATTTTCGAATCCGACGCAAAACTTACAGTTAATTGTAAGGTTCAGAGCCTCTTAATGACAATGGAACACACAAATCGCGTCGCGATTCAATACATCGTCCTCCGGCCGACCTGTCTCCAAGGGTCTATTGCTGCCACGGGCACCTTATGGTCGATCTCCTGTGAGTCTAGATTTTCGAATCCGACGCAAAACTGACAGTTAATTGTAACGTTCAGAGCCTGTTCATGACGATGGAACACACAAATTGCGTCGCGATTCAATACATCGTCCTCCAGCCGACTTGTCTCCAAGGGTCTAGTGCTGCCTCGGACACCTTATGGTTGTTCTCCTGTGAGTCTAGATTTTCGAATCCGACGCAAAACTGACAGTTAATTGTAAGTTTCAGAGCCTCTTAATGACAATGGAACACACAAATCGCGTCGCGATTCAATATATCGTCCTCCGGCCGACCTGTCTCCAAGGGTCTATTGCTGCCTCGGGCACCTTATGGTCGATCTCCTGTGAGTCTAGATTTTCGAATCCGACGCAAAACTGACAGTTAATTGTAAGGTTCAGAGCCTGTTAATGACAATGGAACACACAAATCCCGTCGCGATTCAATACATCGTCCTCCGGCCGACCTGTCTCCAAGGGTCTATTGCTGCCTCGGGCACCTTATGGTCGATCTCCTGTGAGTCTAGATTTTCGAATCCGACGCACAACTGACAGTTAACTGTAAGGTTCAGAGCCTGTTAATGACGATGGAACACACAAATTGCGTCGCGATTCAATACATCGTCCTCCGGCCGACCTGTCTCCAAGGGTCTTTTGCTGCCTCGGGCACGTTATGGTCGTTCTCCTGTGAGTCTAGATTTTCGAATCCGACGCAAAACTGACAGTTAATTGTAACGTTCAGAGCCTGTTAATGACGATGGAACACACAAATCGCGTCGCGATTCAATACATCGTCCTCCGGCCGACCTGTCTCCAAGGGTCTATTGCTGCCTCGGGCACCTTATGGTCGATCTCCTGTGGGTCTAGATTTTCGAATCTGACGCAAAACTGACAGTTAATTGTAACGTTCAGAGCCTGTTAATGACGATGTTACACACAAATTGCGTCGCGATTCAATACATCGTCCTCCAGCCGACTTGTCTCCAAGGGTCTAGTGCTGCCTCGGACACCTTAAGGTCGTTCTCCTGTGAGTCTAGATTTTCGAATCCGACGCAAAACTGACAGTTAATTGTAAGGTTCAGAGCCTCTTAATGATAATGGAACACAAAAATTGCGTCGCGATTCAATACATCGTCCTCCGGCCGACCTGTCTCCAAGGGTCTAGTGCTGCCTCGGACACCTTATGGTCGTTCTCTTGTGAGCCTAGATTTTCGAATCCGACGCAAAACTGACAGTTAATTGTAAGGTTCAGAGCCTGTTAATGACGATGGAACACACAAACTGCGTCGCGATTCAATACATCGTCCTCCGGCCGACCTGTCTCCAAGGGTCTATTGCTGCCTCGGGCACCTTATGGTCGATCTCCTGTGAGTCTAGATTTTCGAATCCGACGCAAAACTGACAGTTAATTGTAACGTTCAGTGCCTGTTAATGACGATGGAACACACAAATTGCGTCGCGATTCAATACATCGTCCTCGACCCGACATGTCTCCAAGGGTCTAGTGCTGCCTCGGACACCTTATGGTCGTTCTCCTGTGAGTCTTAGATTTTCGAATCCGACGCAAAACTGACAGTTAATTGTAAGGTTCAGAGCATCTTAATGACAATGGAACACACAAATCGCGTCGCGATTCAATACATCGTCCTCCGGCCGACCTGTCTCCAAGGGTCCATTGCTGCCTCGGGCACCTTATGGTCGATCTCCTGTGAGTCTAGATTTTCGAATCCGACGCAAAACTGACAGTTAATTGTAACGTTCAGGGCCTGTTAATGACGATGGAACACACAAATCGCGTCGCGATTCAATACATCGTCCTCCGGCCGACCTGTCTCCAAGGGTCTAGTGCTGCCTCGGACACCTTATGGTCGTTCTCCTGTGAGTCTAGATTTTCGAATCCGACGCAAAACTGACAGTTATTTGTAACGTTCAGAGCCTGTTCATGACGATGGAACACACAAATTGCGTCGCGATTCAATACATCGTCCTCCGGCCGACCTGTCTCCAAGGGTCTATTGCTGCCTCGGGCACCTTATGGTCGTTCTCCTGTGAGTCTAGACTTTCGAATACGACGCAAAACTGACAGTTAATTGTAACGTTCAGAGCCTGTTAATGACGATGGATCACACAAATTGCGTCGCGATTCAATACATCGTCCTCCAGCCGACTTGTCTCCAAGGGTCTAGTGCTGCCTCGGGCACCTTATGGTCGTTCTTCTGTGAGTCTAGATTTTCGAATCCGACGCAAAACTTACAGTTAATTGTAAGGTTCAGAGCCTCTTAATGACAATGGAACACACAAATCGCGTCGCGATTCAATACATCGTCCTCCGGCCGACCTGTCTCCAAGGGTCTATTGCTGCCACGGGCACCTTATGGTCGATCTCCTGTGAGTCTAGATTTTCGAATCCGACGCAAAACTGACAGTTAATTGTAACGTTCAGAGCCTGTTCATGACGATGGAACACACAAATTGCGTCGCGATTCAATACATCGTCCTCCAGCCGACTTGTCTCCAAGGGTCTAGTGCTGCCTCGGACACCTTATGGTTGTTCTCCTGTGAGTCTAGATTTTCGAATCCGACGCAAAACTGACAGTTAATTGTAAGTTTCAGAGCCTCTTAATGACAATGGAACACACAAATCGCGTCGCGATTCAATATATCGTCCTCCGGCCGACCTGTCTCCAAGGGTCTATTGCTGCCTCGGGCACCTTATGGTCGATCTCCTGTGAGTCTAGATTTTCGAATCCGACGCAAAACTGACAGTTAATTGTAAGGTTCAGAGCCTGTTAATGACAATGGAACACACAAATCCCGTCGCGATTCAATACATCGTCCTCCGGCCGACCTGTCTCCAAGGGTCTATTGCTGCCTCGGGCACCTTATGGTCGATCTCCTGTGAGTCTAGATTTTCGAATCCGACGCAAAACTGACAGTTAATTGTAACGTTCAGAGCCTGTTAATGACGATGGAACACACAAATCGCGTCGCGATTCAATACATCGTCCTCCGGCCGACCTGTCTCCAAGGGTCTGTTGCTGCCTCGGGCTCCTTATGGTCGATCTCCTGTGAGTCTAGATTTTCGAATCCGACGCACAACTGACAGTTAACTGTAAGGTTCAGAGCCTGTTAATGACGATGGAACACACAAATTGCGTCGCGATTCAATACATCGTCCTCCGGCCGACCTGTCTCCAAGGGTCTTTTGCTGCCTCGGGCACGTTATGGTCGTTCTCCTGTGAGTCTAGATTTTCGAATCCGACGCAAAACTGACAGTTAATTGTAACGTTCAGAGCCTGTTAATGACGATGGAACACACAAATCGCGTCGCGATTCAATACATCGTCCTCCGGCCGACCTGTCTCCAAGGGTCTATTGCTGCCTCGGGCACCTTATGGTCGATCTCCTGTGGGTCTAGATTTTCGAATCTGACGCAAAACTGACAGTTAATTGTAACGTTCAGAGCCTGTTAATGACGATGTTACACACAAATTGCGTCGCGATTCAATACATCGTCCTCCAGCCGACTTGTCTCCAAGGGTCTAGTGCTGCCTCGGACACCTTAAGGTCGTTCTCCTGTGAGTCTAGATTTTCGAATCCGACGCAAAACTGACAGTTAATTGTAAGGTTCATAGCCTCTTAATGATAATGGAACACAAAAATTGCGTCGCGATTCAATACATCGTCCTCCGGCCGACCTGTCTCCAAGGGTCTAGTGCTGCCTCGGACACCTTATGGTCGTTCTCTTGTGAGCCTAGATTTTCGAATCCGACGCAAAACTGACAGTTAATTGTAAGGTTCAGAGCCTGTTAATGACGATGGAACACACAAACTGCGTCGCGATTCAATACATCGTCCTCCGGCCGACCTGTCTCCAAGGGTCTATTGCTGCCTCGGGCACCTTATGGTCGATCTCCTGTGAGTCTAGATTTTCGAATCCGACGCAAAACTGACAGTTAATTGTAACGTTCAGTGCCTGTTAATGACGATGGAACACACAAATTGCGTCGCGATTCAATACATCGTCCTCGACCCGACATGTCTCCAAGGGTCTAGTGCTGCCTCGGACACCTTATGGTCGTTCTCCTGTGAGTCTTAGATTTTCGAATCCGACGCAAAACTGACAGTTAATTGTAAGGTTCAGAGCATCTTAATGACAATGGAACACACAAATCGCGTCGCGATTCAATACATCGTCCTCCGGCCGACCTGTCTCCAAGGGTCCATTGCTGCCTCGGGCACCTTATGGTCGATCTCCTGTGAGTCTAGATTTTCGAATCCAACGCAAAACTGACAGTTAATTGTAACGTTCAGGGCCTGTTAATGACGATGGAACACACAAATCGCGTCGCGATTCAATACATCGTCCTCCGGCCGACCTGTCTCCAAGGGTCTAGTGCTGCCTCGGACACCTTATGGTCGTTCTCCTGTGAGTCTAGATTTTCGAATCCGACGCAAAACTGACAGTTAATTGCAAGGTTCAGAGCCTCTTAATGACAATGGAACATACAAATTGCGTCGCGATTCAATACATCGTCCTCCGGCCGACCTGTCTCCAAGGGTCTATTGCTGTCTCGGGCACCTTATGGTCGATCTCCTGTGAGTCTAGATTTTCGAATCCGACGCAAAACTGACAGTTAATTGTAAGGTTCAGAGCCTGTTAATGACGATGGAACACACAAATTGCGTCGCGATTCAATACATCGTCCTCCGGCCGACCTGTCTCCAAGGGTCTATTGCTGCCTCGGGCACCTTATGGTCGATCTCCTGTGAGTCTAGATTTTCGAATCCGACGCAAAACTGACAGTTAATTGTAACGTTCAGTGACTGTTAATGACGATGGAACACACAAATTGCGTCGCGATTCAATACATCGTCCTCGAGCCGACTTGGCTCCAAGGGTCTAGTGCTGCCTCGGACACCTTATGGTCGTTCTCCTGTGAGTCTAGATTTTCGAATCCGACGCAAAACTGACAGTTAATTGTAAGGTTCAGAGCATCTTAATGACAACGGAACACACAAATCGCGTCGCGATTCAATACATCGTCCTCCGGCCGACCTGTCTCCAAGGGTCCATTGCTGCCTCGGGCACCTTATGGTCGATCTCCTGTGAGTCTAGATTTTCGAATCCGACGCAAAACTGACAGTTAATTGTAACGTTCAGAGCCTGTTAATGACGATGGAACACACAAATCACGTCGCGATTCAATACATCATCCTCCAGCCGACTTGTCTCCAATGGTCTAGTGGTGCCTCGGGCACCTTATGGTCGTTCTCCTGTGAGTCTAGATTTTCGAATCCGATGCAAAACTGACAGTTAATTGTAACGATCAGCGCCTGTTAATGACGATGGAACACACAAATCGCGTCGCGATTCAATACATCGTCCTCCAGCCGACTTGTCTCCAAGGGTCTAGTCCTGCCTCGGGCACCTTATGGTCTTTCTTCTGTGAGTCTAGATTTTCGAATCCGACGCAAAACTGATAGTTAATTGTAAGGTTCAAGGCCTCTTAATGACAATGGAACACACAAATTGCGTCGCGATTCAATACATCGTCCTCCGGCCGACCTGTCTCCAAGGGTCTATTGCTGTCTCGGGCACCTTATGGTCGATCTCCTGTGAGTCTAGATTTTCGAATCCGACGCAAAACTGACAGTTAATTGTAACGTTCAGAGCCTGTTAATGACGTTGGAACACACAAATCACGTCGCGATTCAATACATCATCCTCCAGCCGACTTGTCTCCAAGGGTCTAGTGCTGCCTCGGGCACCTTATCGTCGTTCTCCTGTGAGTCTAGATTTTCGAATCCGACGCAAAACTGACAGTTAATTGTAAGGTTCAGAACCTGTTAATGACGATGGAAGACACAAATTGCGTCGCGATTCAATACATCGTCCTCCGGCCGACCTGTCTCCAAGGGTCTATTGCTGCCTCGGGCACCTTATGGTCGATCTCCTGTGAGTCCAGATTTTCGAATCCGACGCAAAACTGACAGTTAATTGTAACGTTCAGAGCCTGTTAATGACGATAGAACACACAAATTGCGTCGCGATTCAATACATCGTCCTCCGGCCGACCTGTCTCCAAGGGTCTATTGCTGCCTCGGGCACCTTAAGGTCGATCTCCTGTGAGTCTAGATTTTTGAATCCGACGCAAAACTGACAGTTAATTGTAACGTTCAGCGCCTGTTAATGACGATGGAACACACAAATCGCGTCGCGATTCAATACATCGTCCTCCGGCCGACCTGTCTCCAAGGGTCTAGTGCTGCCTCGGGCACCTTATGGTCGTTATCCTGTGAGTCTAGACTTTCGAATCCGACGCAAAACTGACAGTTAATTGTAACGTTCAGAGCCTGTTAATGACGATGGAACACACAAATTGCGTCGCGATTCAATACATCGTCCTCCAGCCGACTTGTGTCGAAGGGTCTAGTGCTGCCTCGGGCACCTTATGGTCGTTCTTCTGTGAGTCTAGATTTTCGAATCCGACGCAAAACTTACAGTTAATTGTAACGTTCAGAGCCTGTTAATGACGATGGAACACACAAATTGCGTCGCGATTCAATACATCGTCCTCCGGCCGACCTGTCTCCAAGGGTCTATTGCTGCCTCGGGCACCTTATGGTCGATCTCCTGTGAGTCTAGATTTTCGAATCCGACGCAAAACTGACAGTTAATTGTAACGTTCAGTGCCTGTTAATGACGATGGAACACACAAATTGCTTCGCGATTCAATACATCGTCCTCCAGCCGACTTGTCTCCAAGGGTCTAGTGCTGCTTCGGACACCTTATGGACGTTCTCCTGTGAGTCTAGATTTTCGAATCCGACGCAAAACTGACAGTTAATTGTAAGGTTCAGAGCATCTTAATGAC